>NC_133101.1:62784312-64167516 GCF_022965805.1 Primulina eburnea | reverse complement strand
GAAAATCGTTTTGAAGGAAGTCTAAGACATTCTGAACACCTTTCGAAACCATGTTCATCCCCATGGCATCACCTGTGCTACAGCTAAATCTAATGTACAGATTTTTCCCCGCAATAGCACATTGAATTCTAAGGAGTCTTGCAAATCTACTTGACCTGTTCCAACATTGAAAATTCGTTGAAACGGAGATACATTTCCAGTAACAGAATCGAATTCAACGCATATAGCCATATCAAACAAGAGCAACTTAATAAAGCACGGTTTCAATGTCAGGTGTCCGTAAAAACCACCAACTCAGAAAAATGAAAACAATATCAGCACAGCAACATACTGAGACTCACAGTGAATCAATTTGACCGCTCAGTTTCTGTTCTTTTTACAGCCAATCATTGCTTAAAAGGGGAGACATTATCAAAAGTTTATGTTAATGGAAAAGACCACACATCCGCTACACGTTTATAGCAATTAGCAGCCTTCCTTAGATGGATACCGAAGAATCAAGCGCATTAAGAGTTGAATAAACGAAATGAATTCCACATGCAAAAATTATTCAGAAAAGAAAGAAGCAATGACTGAATAAACGAAAGAAAGATAGTTTGCTTACTTATTAAAAACAACAGACAAGGAATCGAAATTGAGAGGGTCTTCCAAGAAAAACTTCAACTCCGCCGCCCTTTTCGCCGACGGGAACCTCACCACCGGAGCTCTTGTCATCCCATCTCGGAGAAGCACACAGGTGGCACCTCCAGATGCGTGGATCGCCTTGCAACCTCTGTTGGTGCTCGCCGCCAAGCAACCTTCTGTAGTAGCCATCGGCACCGAGTACTCGCACCCATTCAGCAACAGTGGGCCCACGATCCCCACCGGAATCTGCACATAGCCCACCGGCATCTCGCAGCATTGCCCCAGAATCGAATCATAATCAAAACCTTCCAACGGCAACCCGTCCAACGACCTACTGGTCAGGCCGCTGCAACGCCTCTCGCCGGATTTGAGCTGCTTTGAAGCAATCCCCGAGCTTCGACTCAAGAGAATATGACGGGATTTCTCCAGAGACCACGGCTTTCACGATATCTTCATCTTCGACTGAACACGACTGCTTGATCGGAGGACGGTCCATGGAGAAATCAGAGCACCGAACGTCGGTCCAATCCGGGTCTTCCTCTCGAAGAACGAATTTCCCCCGAACCTCACTGGCTTCGAGTTCGTTCCTCGAAATAAACGACTGAACGAAATCAATCCCAAAGAACCCAAGTAGGTAAATAAAAGAAGCAATGAGAGAGACAACAGCAGCGAGCTCGGACAGCGTGAGGACGTGCAGCGGAGTGGAGTTACGGATCTTGTCCCTCCACCGGTGCAGAAGAAAGTAGGCGACCGAGAAAAAGAGCGTGAAGAAAACAGTGTTGGTGAGGTACAGCGGGAGCGGAAGCGCGTCCGATGCCTTGCTATCAGAATGTACGCCGGAGGCAGCGGAGCAACGGGTGGTGTGGGATGATTTGAGGGGCCTCCGGCGAATGTCCATATCGAGGGAACTGAGAGAGTGTTTATAGAGAGAGAGTATGAGGGAATGGACAGTGGAGAACAAGGGAGAAGCGATGGAGTCGGCACGAAGGATGCTTTCCTTTTATAGCGGAGACACACGCCCAACCCACCTTCTATGTTTTCTTTCTCCAATTTTGCATGGTTCACTTTCCATACAAAATTTTTTTCAGGCAAAAATTTGTGTGAGACGGTCTCATGGATCGTATTTGTGAGACGGATATCTTATTTAGGTTATCCATGAAAAGGTATTACTTTTTATGCTAAGAGTATTACTTTTTATTGTCAATATGGATATAGTTGACCCGTCTCACAGATTAAAATCCGTGAGACGATCTCACATGAGATTCACTCTAAAATAAAATATAAAATCTCTAAAAATAAATGTTATTTCCTAACTTAAATATATATATATACATATATATCGATGACTTATTATTATCTTTAGAAATAAGTAAATACGATAATAAATTTACAAAATATCACTGGGACATGCGATTGCTTTTATTGTGGTGGATCAAATGATTTACTATCTCCTTTTACAGTAGGTTTTTTATGAGACGATCTCACGAATTTTTATTTATAAGACGGATCAATTCTACTGATATTCACAATAAAAAATGATATTTTTAACCTAAAAAATAATATTTTTTCATGGATGACCCAAATAAGATATCCGTCTCACGAATATGACCCGTGAAACCGTCTCACACAAATTTTGTCATCTTTCTATTCTAAAATTCCATGTTTAATCAATGGGTATTAAAGTAATTCGATAAAAAAATATAGTATTTTGCTTTCTAATGAGTAATGTAAATTTTCAGTTACAAGATAGAAACTTGTATTTTAAGAAGAATTTCTCTTGTTAAAACCGACGATACAATTTTAATAATAATTATGATTTGTATAATCGAATATATATAAATGCGTATCATTATGTAAATAAAAATAACGTGGTCGGACCAAGAATTTGGTTATAATAGGAGGAGGAGTTACGTGTTAATTAGGCGAGAGTGACAGCTCTAAAGCAAAGTGTCAAATAATGAATGAAAACCGATGGAAAGTATTTGATTACTGTTGGCAAAGGAGGAGTGGACAACCAAACAAAAGACAGCACACTTTTGCACCGCAATATTTGGTTCTTATTTCTTAATGAATGTAGGGCTCTGCCTTTTTGCCACATTCTATTCATTTCTTGTATATTCTTTATATTAAATTAAAAAACTTATTTATATTTTTGTAGGTAGCCAAACCACAGATGAATAAACATTTTGACTTGGCACCTTAATTTGACATTTTAGGGTTCGTTTTGTCAGTAAGATGTGATAATTGATGATTGATAAATGCTTGATATGATATAAAATATGTAATTTGATAGATTGATAATATTATGTGTTGTGCGAGTGTAACAAGAGAAATAACATCGATTTATGACCGAAATACTCTTCATGTTTTATTTTTATTTATTTCTCATTCATTGTTTATTTTTCCTCAAAGTTGTAATTTTTTACGTTTTACTTTCGAATAAACTTCAGAATTCTTCAGATTTATCCAAAAAATGAGGATTTATGGTTGGCCACTTTGAATTTGGAAGTCGCGATTCATCAGCGGTTCCTCTCCATGTTTCTTCTGAAGAAAGAAAATTAGATTTACAAGATCCGCTTACTATTTTTTTATTTTCATTGAAGGGTATTTTGGTTATGACGTTGTGTCAGTGTCGATGACTGTGACCGAATAGATATTATTCATCTTCAAAGCATAGATTTGTTTTTCAAGACAAACAGTGTAAACAGCCTTTCCTGCTTCAATCCAGATTAGTGTTTACTTGCCTTCAAGTGATATTACTTGCAAAAGTTCAATGTTCAGCTCAAATTCAGCTCCAGGCTGCAACATGAAGCACAGCACCTTCATGACTCCCAGTTGAATATCAAACAAAACCAAACAGGTTAAAAATCAGTGAGGAGGAAGGAAATGGATTACCGGAATTTCATTCCTTTCGGGCCGTATCCTTCCTCTGGAGGAATTATCACAGTCCTCTGGATCACAGAAAAAAGTATATGAACACAAAGGAAATGAAATTATGAAACAACATGACGAGAGAGATGTTTGAATAGGATCTCCATGGCATTTTGGAATGTTAAGTCACACAAATATAATAATTGTAGCAACATATCAAAAGCCATGGCTGTTAATAGCGACACAACTCAATGAACAATGTATTGATTGTTGTGCTGCATAATAAGCAGCGACATAGGTCTGTGGGGGCAATTGCTCCTCCACAATAATGATATAGGCATATAAAGTAGGTAACCTGGGTTACCTTTCCACCAACTTTCATCCCTTCAGTTATGGTATACATGGCCTTTGGAGGTTTAGGTGCAGCCTGCGCAGAGAACAAACCATTTGGATTGTCTACAAACTCACGTTTTCGCTCTTTTCCCGGTGCTGCTTCGACTTGGAACTCGTAAGGCTACTTAAGTGTACAAGAACGTTGATATCAGTAATTTTGTTAGTTTGCCTGTAGTTTTATCTGTTGCCGGTGGTTAACAATAACTAAGAAAAAACAAAATAACCTGGGCGATGATTCTATTTCCAGCCAAGAGTTTAGATTCTCGACTTGATACAGCTGTAATACCACGATATAAACAGTCAAAATGCACCTGTGCGGTTGATCCCTTTTCGGCGACAGGACCTTTCCCTTCTACCACATCATAATACTTAAGTCCATCGGCTACTCCAACAAAAAAAAATGGTAAGAACATGAAAATATCGATTGCTGGCATTTGATGGTATAGAAGAAGAATGATATATCAAGACATCTTAGCATAATTTTTTTCCAATGCAGTCTAAACCTAAAAGATTAGCCTATTCGGTCAAAAGACCCATCAAACTCTTTAGTCATTCCATAATTTGTTATAGAGTGGTTGTGCGATTGCGACATTGTCCCTATGATAATGAAGAGGTAAGCAACTTTCATCCTAGCAGTTGTTTTCCTCAGCGAAAGATTAACATCCAAAAATTTGATAGCTAACAACTCTATCATAAAGGCCATGCCTTTTCTTACTAATTGCATAGTCTTTGCGAAACCTACGAATCTGTTTTTGATTTTGCTACTACCTCACTGAATGTATCTGTCAAATGATTGAAATTATATCACCAAACATTTGTATATAGCATCTATCAAACAGGTAAACACCATGATTTCATCAAGATGTATAGAAAGCAAACACCAAAACAAGAAATCCCCATGGATTCATTCACTGTTCCAATCAAGTTAACATAAGTGCCCAGCGGCCAGCAGCAAGAAAAGAAAAGGCATCATCTTTAAATGCAAATGATGAGAGATCCCTTCAGAAAATAACCATGAATCGTTTCAGAAAGATTTGAGAATCTCTCGAAACAACATGGGCTTGGGAAGCTAACAATGAAGAAAGCGCACGAAAAAACTATGCAGCAGAGACACCACCAGGAAAAATAAACGCAAAACAACAATACAAAAACGAGAAACTGCAGCAAAACGAAACAAAAAAGTAAAGAATCTAACGGCCAGTGAGATAATCTTCAAGTGGGATGATCTTTCTGTTCCGCCTCTCTCTAGCCAGCAAAATTTGCGGAAGAGCAATAAGGCTTAAAGGCATCAAAGAGATGAAAATCGCCGATCTTCTTGAAATGGGCATTGGCAAAACAACAGGCGGCTGCTTTGTTTGGCCATTGGGCTTCAAACAACATCGAGTATTTTGCAGTATACCCTTGTCAGAGGTTCCAATGGAAGCCATAGCCGTCGGAGAATGTACCAACGAAACAGTTGATACAATTTTTATTCCATTATTATCCAAACACAGACGCTACGCCTCCAAGGCACTCGTTGGTCAATTTGGCTTTCAGAATTTGCTTATAACAGAGAGAGAATATGCTAAATTAATTGAACGTTGTGTTTCCCAGTTGGTGCTCAGGTATTGGCGGGTTTATTATTTCCCCTGGGTAAATTGGTTTCTTATAGTAATTTCTTTTTCCTTGTGGTCGTTGGGTGAACACAGAATTTCAAGAATTTATAATTTTTTCTTTTATATTTGTATTTTAATTTCAGATTAATTATTCAAACATAAATTTTATACACTAATTTTGTTATTATTTTTTATTATAAATAATCGTTTTAAATCATTTTTTGGTTAATTACATACATTATCACTTGAATAAACAACACATCACTTTAATAGCTTAAATCTTTAATTGAAAAACGTAAACTATAACAGCTGCTAAATTAGCTTAGTGATTCATTAACTGTTTGATGGAGGCGATAAAATATTGAACGATTCTCATGTTTTTATTTTATTGAATATTTAACTCAAATTTTACAAATTATTAAAGTTATATAATAATATGTCATGTACGTATAGATTTATCATTACTATATTATTTACAATTTGTCGTCTTATCCTACACAAATTTACAAAAATCTGTTTATAAATATATGAAATTTTGTAAAAGTTATAAAAATATTTCATATTCATAAAAGTATATCATTTAAAAAAATTATTAAAATTATCAAAACTCTAAATTAAATAGAATATGTATACTTCTCATACATGAGGGACAAAAGTGTCAATGAAGTAAGTTAAGGGGGGTAACTGATATTACTCGTAGAACAAAATATTTACGCCATTTTAACTCGCTCGTTTCATATTTCTCTGAAATCCTTTTACACTATGACAGCTCTATCCAATTCGCTTGTGATTGCAAAAAACCCATCTTGCCAGCTCTCATCAGGTAAATCTACACTCTTTTTGTAGGTTTCTCATTTGGTAAAATGAACAAACTGTTTCGATTTATTTTGGGATGAAAGTAATCGACTGGGATGGGTTCTTCGAGCAGGATCAGCTTTTGTATTGCATCGTTTATTTGTTTATAATTTTGTTTCTATTGTAACTTTGAGGTGATAATGTGGAGGATTGAGAGACTGATTCGGCATCATACATCATTTTACCATAATTTTCCGAAGATGGTCTCTCAATTGGATTTTTAGTTTTCTTTTTTCTTTTTTCTTTTTTCCCTCATCTATTAACTGTCGTTATAATCGATTTAAAATTTAGTTATTTGTCTAGGGCACTATGCACATTAATGTTTTTCTGCTATTATTGAGGTCTAATCTGGAAAAGATTCTTCTCTGTCGGGACTCTTGTAGGAGGTGAGAGTGGGTGGGGGGTTGAATTGAAAAGTCTGAATGGTAAATCTTTAAGTTCTGCTGTAGATAGAAAGTAAAGATTTTTTGTGAACTGGCTCTGGATGAAAGAAATTTGTTCATTTTTGTTATATCTTGAAGTGAGAGCACATTAATGTCTCCGAGCTTCTGGGTGTGTTGAAGGGTTGGTTTTAATCTTTTGCCCGTCGGTATAAAAGAAATAAAGAAATCCAAATGTATACTCTTCTCATTTTGGGGTGTTGTGAAAATATACCTTAAACTATGCTCAGAAATTGTTTTCAAATTGACAGATTACAATTCAATTTTTAATTTTTTAATATTAGATTTTGACCTCTGTGCGATCCTTAGAGTTTCACTTTTTAATTGTTGTCCCGTGTTTTGGTATGTGACATTTTTACTTTATTTGAATGGTTAACTTACTCTTGCTAGGTACTTCTTTGAAGCCTGGATACCAGTATGTTGCCAGTGTGGGTGCCACCAGATTGACCTTCGTTTCTGAAGGAACAAGGATTTCATCTTCCGAGAAGAGGACGCTCACCATTCAAGCAGGTTATAGGTACTATTTTCACCATCAAATTGCGGTTGCTGTGCTTCTGAGTGTAAGAAAGTGGTTTTCTTATTGGAAAGTTAATCCTTTTATTTTCCCATTTGTTTCAATGAACTACCATTAAATGTAAATGGATAATTTGTATTGAAGCAACATGTAAACTGGATCTCACTGCATTTATGTCAACAGTTTTCCAATTTGACTTAAACTGGTATTTGACATGCAAATAAAAAATCAGTTTAAATCACCTTCACATGGACATACTCTCTGCTTTGTTGTAATTGTTTTGAGTGCAAGGGCATAAAAAATACAACAATACAACAAGTGGACCTAAAAGCATCGATTATTAGACCAAAATACCCACCAAAGTCAGCTTTTATGATATTGATGCTGAAAAGAAAACACCTGCATGGAACTTGTGATGAATTAAGATCCTAGGATCTAATATCAAAATGGAATATAAAGAAAACGAAAGAGCAATATATCTCGAGAAGTTTCTAATTGTATCTCCTGTCACATGTTTAATGGCAGCGACGGTGGAAGATCAGGCGGTACAAGCTTGTTTATCGGTGGCTTTGTTCTAGGCGGTATAATTGTTGGAACACTTGGTTGTGTGTATGCACCTCAGGTGATTTAGGTTAAATATCGTATAGAAATTTCAATATTCTATTTCATCGGTGGTTGGTTGTGTGTATCACCTCAGTTGATTACAGTTAAACATCATATAAAAATTTGAATATGTTATTTCGGCGTTGGAATTTGTTTCCATGCCAATGCATCACATACCCATCTGATGCATTGTGATGGATCAAGATTATGAAACCGTTTCTCCAGACACTCAAGGAATAGTTCTTTTTTCGCTTTCACAGATCAGCAAGGCTTTAACCGGTGCTGACAAAAAGGATCTGATGAAAAAACTTCCCAAATTTATTTATGACGAAGAAAAGGCTTTGGAGGTAAGCATATGTCTTATTTTGCAAGATCTCTATTCTCTTTGCTCCTCAATTTGATGGAGGGTTCATGTTATGGATTGCAATATCATTAGCTATGCATATGCACAAATTTTTGTCTGATTTTAACGATGGAGATGATGTAAAGTAGATGTTTCTTTGTGCCTCTTTGAACATTCATACATTAAGCTCAATAAATAATAATCATCAAAGATCCTACTTCCCAACGATCTAAAAGTGATCTGATGATTATTATGCATATTTATATATTACAGTTAGTTTCTTAGTGCCGAATTCTTTATAAACAAAAAGCATCTCATATTGTGTACCCTAGGTTTACAAAAATTAATCAAAAGACCACCAGCAAAATGTCTTCAACTAGAGGCCATCCTCCCTGAATAAGCTATTCTATGGTGAGAGGGCTGTACTGAGCCATTGTGAAACCTGGCTTTTGACAAAGAAAGAGTTTTACATCTGTTGCTTGTTGCATAACTAGCACCTGAGAAGGATAAACAATTTTCAGCAAAATCAAATGGTCATGGTCTTCCACAACAAAGAAAGTGCTTTTGCTAGTAAATGCCAATGGCTCAATACCATTAATTGTCAACTAAAATCACACCATTAGGATTATCTTTTATCTTTGTTTTTTTTTTTGGCGGAATTTGCTCAACATGTACTCCGTAATTTCATAAAGTCAGTACTGTATAGTGTGCAGTCTTATCTTGTTACTTGATCCTAACAACATATCATATCCTCAGAAGCAACGGAAGAAGCTGTCTGAGAAGATTGAACAGCTCAACTCTGCTATTGATAATGTATCCAATCAGTTGATATCAGAAGAACCCCCAAATGGAGTAGCAATCGGCGCCGATGACATTGAAGCACTCATCTAGATCTCTCTTGCTCTTCTCCAGTTATTTGAGATGATTACGATGCTACAATGCTAGTCATCGTGTTAGCTTTATTTACTTCGTTAAACATGGTGATTCTCTGTTCGTTTGACAAGGTTTAGAATACAACATTGGAGTAAATAATACCTTGGTCATTCCATTGCTTAGCTCTTGATTCATTTGATGACCCTAATATTAGTGTGCTTTTAAAGCATTAGCACTTCATTCCAGGTTTTAACTCTAGTATCTTGATGGTTAATGGATGATAGTTTTCCAAAACATTAATGTGTAGGATTTGGTCGTGCGTCATGAATTACAATCACGACTTCTTTCGCTTTTGGGAGTCTAATATTTGAGAAACATACCTATAATAATAAATATTAACTCGGTGATGGGATGTTGTAAAATCTATATCGAAATGGTCACCCTTAGAGCTGATTCTGAAAACATTGAAATGCATTCAATTCTTAAAAAACTGCATTTTCTCAACTCGACACGATGACAACTTTTTGGGGGAAAAGCATTAGAAAAAACTATATGAATCAAAGGAAATTAATTGTGATTTTCTTGCAAATGTTGTACTCGGATCTAATCTCAAGGGGCTGAGTCATATCTCTTTCTTATTTTTTTCCCAAGGAAAAAGAAAGCATTTTTGGCTCGCTCACATGATTGCCGTCGCGGCATCGCCCACATAGACGGAAGAAAATATATTTCTGCCGCAACACATATGTACCATCAGTTATGAATGCATCTCAGCCAGATGATAAATCCAATGGCTGTGGATTTTCTTGATTTCTTTCACCTCATATATCTTCTAAAAAAGCATATATCTTTCTACAATAGTGAAAGGGCACACCGTGAATGAAAAAGAACGAAACCAAACAAAATCAATTCAGGAACAATATGTGGTTCAAATTTCTATATTTAAAAAAATAGCATCATCTTATCTGATATCAAGTTCACACATCATCCTCACCACTCACTACAATAAACCACTCGCAACCATAATTTCGAGGCAAGGCTTTCAATTGCTAAAATAATGTTCTTGAAGTTATATATAGCTAGAAGTGTTTTGTAAAGTTGTTTTAGTTGCGGCCATGGCTTCCCATGCAGCTTTGGCCTCTTCAAGAATCCCAACGAGCACCAGGCTCCCCTCCAAGGATTCCCACTTTTTTTCAGCTCAATGCTTCTCTAAGGTATTTGTTGTCTTCACTTTTTCTCCGATGCATGTAGCCAATCGGAACCTTCCCTGCTAAACTTTCGAACAAACAATGTGATTTCACACCAATTCCTGGAAAATTTTTTAGTCTTTCTGACTCCTCCAGTTCTTAAATACAAGTGCTGAGAGGTTTTTAAATTTATTTTTAAGTATTTTTTATCTCTAACATTTCAATCTCGCTTTCATATCATTGATTAAGAACCCTTTTTTGGAATTTTCGAATCTGGTTAATTGATATACAGTTCTAACAGTACTATTTCAAGGGCTCTGATTGAATATTGGTGGTACTTTTTAATTGTTTTGTAGAAGCTGGAAGTAGCAGAGTTCTCTGGCCTTAGGTCCAGTGGATGTGTGACCTTCTCCAAGAATAATAGGGACACTTCTTTCTTTGATGTAGTCGCTGCTCAGCTCACTCCAAAGGTATTTAGTTACAAAAGAAGAATATATAGGTCGATGCATGATTACTTCCGGTCTCCTAATACAAAATAATGTGTATGATGTGCTACATTAGACCGCGGGATCTACCCCATTGAATGGAGAGACCGTAGCCAAATTGAAGGTAGCTATCAACGGATTTGGACGTATCGGGAGGAACTTCCTCCGGTGCTGGCATGGCCGCAAGAACTCGCCACTGGAAGTTGTTGTGGTCAATGACAGTGGAGGTGTAAAAAATGTAAGCATAAAGAGCCCAGTTTCTTGATTAGATTCTGGAGGTGTTATTTGTTCTCTTATACCGGACTTTCTTTTGTATGATTCATTCAATGGCATTTCAGGCCTCTCACTTGCTCAAGTATGACTCGATACTGGGTACGTTCAAAGCAGATGTTAAAATAGTCGATAAAGAGACCATCAGTGTTGACGGGAAGCCAATCAAGGTTGTATCTAGCAGGGACCCTCTCCAACTTCCTTGGGCAGAACTCGGAATAGACATTGTAATTGAGGTGGGATTGAACTCAAGCCATCAAGATTTATGTTTCTTTACCCTAGTTTTGAGTATTAAGGATTGAATCTTTAAATCTGCTTGTTTGAGAGACAGTTTTGAAGAACCGAACGGTTTTAATACAGGGAACAGGTGTATTTGTTGACGGTCCAGGAGCAGGTAAGCACATCCAAGCCGGAGCAAAGAAGGTTCTCATCACTGCTCCGGCAAAGGGTGCTGATATTCCAACCTACGTGGTAGGGGTAAACGAGCAGGATTACTATCACGAGGTAGCTGATATCATAAGGTCCATACATTTCATTAGTGTTTTTCTTCCTCGAAAAGTAATGTTAGAGAGACTTTACGAGTAGCCTAAGATCTAAGAGTTGGAATTTTTGCAGCAATGCTTCTTGCACGACCAACTGTTTGGCTCCATTCGTGAAGATCATGGACGAAGAGTTTGGTAAGACGATTTTTCAGGATTGAGGCCTGTATTCTGATTCAGTTCGTGTAAAAGGGTATTCAAAATTCCGAAGTAGTAAACTGTTAAAAGCATGCTATTCTTGCAACATAGTACTAGAGTCTTATGTTTCATGGGTAAGTTTCAATATTCACCAGAGTGTGCTTTTTTTGGTTCGATTTCCAGGCATTGTTAAAGGTACAATGACGACCACTCACTCTTACACTGGTGACCAGGTAATTTCGCTTCAACAAACTATCTGCTATTCTTATTTATACATAACAGGTGCATTGATAACCATTGAATCGGTCCCGTGTTCTGTACATGCTCATTTTGATGTTGTACGATCGGCATGGGGGCTGGGGGGTGTTGGAGGGAGGGTTTCCTAGATGTTGTTGCCCATAAATCCATTAGGTCTCGACCTCGTGTTACACAAATTCCTTCATGGATCTGCAACTGTATATGATCGTTTGAACTGTGTTATATGCAGAGGCTCCTGGACGCTTCCCACCGAGACTTGAGGAGAGCTAGAGCTGCAGCACTCAACATAGTGCCAACCAGCACGGGTGCAGCAAAGGCTGTGTCACTTGTGCTACCCCAGCTCAAGGGGAAACTCAATGGCATTGCTCTTCGTGTGCCAACGCCTAATGTATCTGTGGTTGACCTGGTTGTCAATGTCGAGAAAAAAGGACTAACGGCCGAAGATGTCAATGCTGCTTTCAGAAAAGCAGCCAAAGGACCATTGGCTGGCGTGTTGGATGTGTGTGACATCCCTCTTGTTTCTGTTGATTTCCGATGCTCTGACGTTTCTTCAACCATCGATTCTTCATTGACAATGGTGATGGGAGACGATATGGTGAAGGTCGTGGCTTGGTACGATAATGAATGGGGATATAGGTATGTGTTATCATTGTATATATTTCTATCACATGAAGTGTATGCAGACTGCATGGATAGATCCAGAATAATGGAAGAGTGGAACAAAGAGGTTTTTCTAAAACTGCATTAAAAACGAAATTTTTTCCGGTTAAGGGGGAGACTGCCTCTTCTCACTCCGCTAAATCTTCCCCTGGAGTGTGCACCAGAACTTCTTTGATTGCTTATAGATAGATTAATGTTCCATACTTGTACAAAACATATTTGATCGAGTCATATCTTTAATGCCGGTCATGTTCGATATTTTTCAGCCAAAGGGTTGTTGATTTGGCTCACCTTGTGGCGAATAAGTGGTCTGGAGCATCTGTGCAAGGAAGTGGAGATCCATTGGAGGACTTCTGCAAGACCAATCCTGCAGACGAGGAATGCAAAGTTTATGAAGCTTAACTTGTGAATTTACATTTTTTCTTGAGCTGTTGAAGAAACTACTTTAGGAGAAATACAAGGACGTTTTTTTGGTCATCTTGACTATCGAAACTTAGTAAGTATCCATTTATTTTACAGAAGTGGGAAATATTGGAAGTTGATATGTACTCTCTGTAAAATATAATCACTGAACAAGCATTAGTTATTTCTACAACAATTTCAATTAAAATCCCACCCAATTTGGAACTTTAAATTAAAAACACATGGAAACAAATTTCTTGAAAAAAAGATAATAAAAAAAAAACAAAAAGAAAAAGATTATAAGGACTCCACAGCACTTGCAATAGATCAAAATTATAGTAAATTTTTTATCCAATATTTATCATAATGCCATATTCACATATTTGTTCATGGACCTGGGCTGTTGCCTGTTAATTCACTCATTAAAATTAAAGTTGCTAAAATGTCGTAAACGATTTTAAAAGGTGGCGAACGAATCGCTATTGGTAAATTAATGAATCCCATTTGCGAAAAGCCGCGAGCAATTAATGCTTGGATATTAAGCCCGAAAAGCGAAAAGACAGACGCAAGTACGCAGCCCTTCACAAATCTCACCATTCTATAAATACAACAGTTGGATTGATTCACCGTAAAATAACTTCCTCTGATAAAATACATATATAACGATGGCAAGAACCTGCAACTGGGTTGCTTTAACAGCGTTGATTCTGTTGTTCGTGGTGGCACAGGCGGCGGAGACGCCGAACATCAATCCGCATTGCATGGCGGAATGCTACTTCGACTGCGCGCAGATCAAGGTTTTCACCGACAGCGAGTGCAAGAGAGAGTGTGTTCTCGCGTGCGCCAGGCATAGCATCAGGAAAGCATCCGAAGATGATGAAACCAAGTTCTTCCCACCATGGATTTAATTTATATTATGGCAATCCATGATTTTTTGAATTATGAATATATTTATTTTCTTTTAATTAATTAATTTGTAGCAAAAATAAATTTATTCATCCATTTATTTATTATCTTTAATATTTATAGTCTTTTTATTTTTTTTCTTTTTTGAATTAATTACTAGTGCTACTGCTACATTTTGTATTCGCTTTAATTTTCTAAATTGAATTACACTTTTTAAACTAAAATTCATATACAAACTTTATATTTTTTTCCCTTTCTAGTCAAAATTATGACAATTTCCTTCTTTTGGCCAAATTATGTTATCCTGTTTGTTTAAAAAAAAAAAAAGACAAAGGAATCAACTTTTTTTTTTCCAAATTAGTTTGCCTAAAAAAAAATTCTATGCATGAAAGGTAAATGGATTATTTAGTTCGATTAAATGGGTTCGACGAGTCAAAACTAATTTTTTAACTTCAAAGTTACAAGATTTTAAATCCGATTATTTGTGTTTTCATTACTAATTACGTTTGTGGAAACAGTAATTGATGTAAAAACTAATTAAGTGAGTTTCATGTGAGACCGTCTCACTTATCATAATCTGTGAGACGAGTCAACCCTATCCATATTCACAATAAAAAGTAATATACTTAGCATAAAAAGTAATATTTTTTCATGGGTGACCCAAATAAAAGATTCGTCTCACAAATACGACCCGTGAGATCGTCTCACGCAAATTTTTGTCAAACTAATTTACTACAAATGGTGACATAGTGATCATAAAAAACTATGCTACATTGATCATGTACAAACCAATTCATTGAGTTCTCTAAACAACTCCGACATGCAATTTTGTTTCAATCATTTTAGAGATGCATCCTCTGCTACATTAGGATAATGATCTTGGATGGATGAGATCTCATATTATCGATAATAATGTCTGGAGATCCATGGAACGCTGCAAGTTTACTACACTCAGATAATGAACCATGCCGCTCGAGAACTACTCAGAGCTTGGCTCAGTTAAAAACTCGATTGAGATTGTTTATTAATCTTATTAAACCGAGCTCGAGTTTAAGGATATTCAGCTCGTGATCAAACTTGCGAGCCACATAAACGAGACAAGTTCGAGCTTGGCTCGTTTGTTAATTTAACAAATAAAAATATTAGTACTAGCCTGCTTAACAAGCCGAGCTCGAGGCAAAGTCATAAAACATGATTCATACGGGTGGTCGGTTCAGGAAGCTCTTCTCTAACAATAAAAATCAGTAGCTTTATTTCTCTACGTGAAAAGACACAGTGAACAAGGCTCTAATCTTTATATACACCAGGACAAAATCGTCCTATCTTCTGGAAATCTGCAGAGTTTAACTCATTCAATTAATACATCACTTCACTCAAATAGACATTAGTGAAAAACTACAAAGAAATTTTCTTCCTGGCATTCAAGTCTTAGGGCCATCATCTTACTCAGTGGATACATTTCATTTTATGTTCCATTGTGAAAAGATTGATGACACATGTTTGTTAATGGTATTTTAATCTGTTTAACATGTGTCATCTATCTAAATACACAGAACATGAAACGAAACTACAGCATGAACATAAGATCTTGTGTATTTCTCACTAGTTACCTTCCAGAACACCTTTAAGAAGATTCAACCCTTCAGCAGATATACTCCTCCGGACTCGACTAGGAGGTATCTCTATCCGAGGTGGAGGATCCTGAGAGAAACAAATCACTATAACTGTCAAGTTATCACAAGTATTGCGTTTCAACGCTTCCCTAACTAACTCTCTCGAGCATCTTTCAGGATCGTTATGCAGCATCAACTCTTTCCTTGCCATTGTGATGGCACATTGACTGCTCATAACATCCCACAGGCCATCACATCCAATGATCAAGAACTCATCCTCTTCTGTCAAGACAGTTGCCTGTAACTCTGGGCTGGCACTTAAAGGGCATGAGGATCCTTTTGGTCCCTTCATGTGCCAGTCACCAAGCGCTCGTGAGACAGATAGTTGACCATTAAGGTAGCCGTCATATATAGCTCCTCCAAGTTTTTCGATTCTGAGTCTTTCTGACGTGTAGTTCGGCTTATGATCTCTGGACATTTCTATTGCTTTCCCTCTTTTCCCCAGCACTGCTCGACAGTCTCCAGCATTGGCGACTACCAATGTTCTGCAGAGTAGACATCATGTTACATGTAATTCAAAGCCTAAATTCTTAGATGAAGTTCGTGAGCCTCTTCAAAAAAACAAAAAACACCTTCAAAAACTCTCACCATAAAGTACTTTTATGCACTAATAATAAGGTTGCCCAACTTCATACGATAGTGTCCACAGACACAATTTGTTCACCTCTCTACCGATTATGGATACAGAATATAGGGGGGGTGTAAAAAATCCACAACCAGTAGACTCACATCTCTAAGACAAATAATTCCAGGGTGACAGATAACACCACCATACATTAATTCATAGCAGGACATTAACCACGATTAAAAGAAGATTATTGATAACTGGTAGTGACAAGCGGAGTTTAGGAAATTCTGATGACATGTGAAGGAAAATAATTTTTCTTACCTTTCAGATATGAATGCAGTCAATGCTGTTGTACCAGAAGATATGTCTAGGGAACTATCATCAGCAAAAACATAATCAGCCTTAAGAAATGCACTCTTGATTGCTTTTTCCAGACAAACTGGGAAAAAGGAGTCCTCAGTTATGAACTTCAGAATATTATTCTTGACAAATTGTGCTGCATCTGTACCTCCATGACCATCAAACACCTGCTCACACAAGTGTGTGACTCAATAAACGCAAAGAACAGGTAACAAATATGATATGGTGGAAAAAGGATCACAAAATCTATTTCTTTAACAAATTTTCTGAGTCTTGGATTCATTGGAGAACATTCAAGATGAATGGTTCAATATATTAATAGAATTTAGCTACACACCCCGTAGAAAGCTCCAAATGAAGGGGAACCTGCAATTTCACCTAAATGGTGAGCCAAGTTGTCTATGCAAATATGTTCATCCTCCATATACTGCTTTGGTCCTTTCTCACCGCAGCTTCCAGACCGGAAGATGGGTTGAAAGCTTGAATTTATATCTGATGGTGACTTAATCCCCAACATTCCAAGCTCAAAATCCTTGATAATAAAAATAGATAGCATTACTTATAATGCATCAAACATTCAGAAAGGCTAAGGCCCAACAGCAGTAATTGCCAATTAAATGTGTCCAAGTACCAGTAAAAAATTAATCTTTTAATTCACTACTTCTAAAAGTTACAAGCATTGCCCCATCTTGTTATCAGTTGCCCCATCTTGTTATCAGTTGAAATTCAGATATGCTGCCTGCAGAATATAATAAATAAAATACATCTTTCTGAAAGAGAAATGGTTTCTCCTGCTTTATCCTCGTAGAAAACCATAGAATCCTCCATGACTCACAACTATCAAATCGAAGCCTCCAATTGAACAATGAATCTAATACATTTGCTACCATTAATAACAAGTAATATAGACTAGATAACTTTTTTCAGTTACAAATGACATCATGGCACTACTAAATAGCAACATAAGCTGGATGTAAGTGAAACATTCATTACATTACTGCAAGAATTCACTCACAAAATCAGTAGGTGACACCAATGTGGTGGTGCTGATAGAGTGACGTACAACAGAAAGATGCCGTGGTGGTTTCCTGTTAACTATTTGCTTTCCTTCTTCGATGTTCTCAGGTATATCCTCACTCAAAACTGAAACTTTATAATCGTCCTCACCATAACAATCTTTGCCATTAGTTAGTGGAGGTGTAGAATAAATATCCCCAGCCATTTTCCTTCTTAATACATCAACTTACGCTTCGTTCACAAGATCAAGACCTCAATATGCCCCTTTAACAACAAATTATATAGATTTGTACCCAGGATCAATTCAAAGAACCCAATGACACAAACAGATCAACCAATATTATCCTTCTTTTAAAATATCAAAATCAATAACCCCACCTCGATTCCTTCAAAGAATCTCCAAATTATTCTAATCCTCAACACCTCGAAACCCAATCAAATTAAAGACGAAACCTACAAAATGAACCTAACCTCCAGATCAATTTCCCTACTATAAAAAAAACGAAATCGCATCACCCAGAAAAGGAAAAAAATAACGTAATCTAGGAGAATTCGGTAAAAAAATAACTTGAGGGACCAACGGATCCAAATCCCATTAAAAGAAAAAATAAATTCAAACTGAAATCCACTCTTTATCGATAAAATGATAGATAGATGGAAATACACAAAAGAGTCTACAATTACAAGTCCAATACAAAAGAAATCCCTTCAATTGACAAAATATCGGAGAGGAAATTGCATGAGAGATCGAAGAAAATGATACCAAGGAAGCAGGTGCGGAATTTTGTTAAATTTAATTCAGTTAGTAACCGGTGATTACAGGTAAAACTTTCCCGCTTTGGGACACGTGGTGGGTTTTAATTGGTTACGGAGTATAGCAGACCTGATCGCTTCCCTGCAGCGTTTGACCACTGACTCTTGCTCCATCCCGTGGTCAGTCAGCTTCTCAATAAGAAATAAATTAAAAAAAAATAAAAAATTTGTAAAGACTTGTTTGATAGGGCAGGACACCATTTTTTATCTCTTCATCTCTAATCCATTGAATTATATTATTACAAGATTTGAACCAAAATAGTACGCTTTTAAAAAAATATTTTTTACTTTTTCATTTAGTTCAAAAAAATTATTCCACGAAACAACAAATTTTACATATTGCATTTGATTTTCTAGGGACAATAAAAAATATACGACTCATTTTAAATTTAATTAAATAAAAGGGATTTTGACTTCTATAAATCAAAGAAAGGGAGTTGACTGTTGTTAGTTAGGTGAGTTCATTTATTAAGTTAAGTGAGATCATTTATTAGTTTATTAATTAATTAGTTATTAATATTTTATTTTTAAAAAAAATATTTTTTTATTGATATCGGCGATTTCGATTCAGGGTTTGGTTTAGGGTTTAGGGTTTGGGTCGAGTTTGGGTCGCGTTTGGGTCGAGTGGTAGAGAGATTTTGAATTTTGATCATTTCATAATACATAAGTCATTCTATATATGATTAGAACGTAAATATATATAAAAAATTTATTTGTGTAAATATTTTATTATGAGTTATATATTATAATTTAAGTGTGTTGGTTAAAAATTCATAACAATATTAGACGAATGTATCTCTTATCGGGTTGAATTTATGCTCGACTAAAATTCTTAACAAATTTTTAATTCCAATAAATTTTTTAACAAATTTCGTAATAATAGAACCTAAAAAACTCATAACATGTAAGACTCGATTCAAATTAAACTACTCTACCCAAAAATTGAGTATATTGTGTGGCGCGACCCCCTCAACCCAATTTTGGGTTGAGTGGGTCGTGCCACACATATATTGTATGGCGCAACCCACTCAACCCAAAATAGGGTTGAGTGGGTTGCATTTTGGGTTGAGTGGGTTGCGCCACAGGGTTGTGGCGCAACCCACTCAACCCAAAATTGGGGTGAGTGGGCATTTTGGGTTGAGTGGGTTGCGCCTCAACCCAAAATTGGGTTGCGCCGGTGGCGCGACCCACTCAACCCAATTTGGGGTTGGGTTGAGTGGGTTGCGCCTCAACCCAAAATTTGGTTGAGTGGGTCGCGCCTGGGTTGCGCCACAATTTGTGTGACTAGAAACAATAATCCTAATACAATTCAAATCACAATTTGCTTTCATTTTTTATGATATTATATAATTGATCAATTGATGAATCATTCTCTAAATATATTTTTTGTATGAGATCGTTATTAGATTGAATATAATGTAGTAAAAAAATATCACATAAATTAACTAAAATCAATGCAAAATATCATATAAATGTTTTAATCCAGTTTGGGTCGCGTTTGGGTCGAGTGGTAGAGAGATTTTGAATTTTGATCATTTCATAATACATAAGTCATTCTATATATGATTAGAACGTAAATATATATAAAAAATTTATTTGTGTAAATATTTTATTATGAGTTATATATTATAATTTAAGTGTGTTGGTTAAAAATTCATAACAATATTAGACGAATGTATCTCTTATCGGGTTGAATTTATGCTCGACTAAAATTCTTAACAAATTTTTAATTCCAATAAATTTTTTAACAAATTTCGTAATAATAGAACCTAAAAAACTCATAACATGTAAGACTCGATTCAAATTAAACTACTCTACCCAAAAATTGAGTATATTGTGTGGCGCGACCCCCTCAACCCAATTTTGGGTTGAGTGGGTCGTGCCACACATATATTGTATGGCGCAACCCACTCAACCCAAAATAGGGTTGAGTCTGTGGCGCAACCCACTCAACCCAAAATTGGGGTGAGTGGGCATTTTGGGTTGAGTGGGTTGCGCCTCAACCCAAAATTGGGTTGTCGACCCACTCAACCCAATTTGGGGTTGGGTTGAGTGGGTTGCGCCTCAACCCAAAATTTGGTTGAGTGGGTCGTGCATGGGTTGCGCCACAATTTGTGTGACTAGAAACAATAATCCTAATACAATTCAAATCACAATTTGCTTTCATTTTTTATGATATTATATAATTGATCAATTGATGAATCATTCTCTAAATATATTTTTTGTATGAGATCGTTATTAGATTGAATATAATGTAGTAAAAAAATATCACATAAATTAACTAAAATCAATGCAAAATATCATATAAATGTTTTAATCCAACTATCATATAAATGTTTTAATCCAACAACCATAATTCATCACAAATACAACAACAACAATAATGTCTAAATTTTTCAATCTTGTGATAATTCAATTGATAGGCATTTTCCCTGAACATGGTATAACCTGCTGTCGCTAAACAGTAAAGTCCACATTCACCGCTGCAATGAAAAAACAAACATAAATTATACATTGATATACATTAAACAATAATGAAATAATAATTTTTTAAAAAAATTAACCTGATTTTTTGAGTAAAAAAATTATTTGGCCTAGTTATTGGGTCATGCTCTTCTTGGGTCAGCACGTGCTCACTGATGAAAAAATTAGTTTTTAAACAAATTTTAAAAAAGGATAAAAAGGTAAATTCTATTGACTCCCTTTCTCTTAATAAACGTTTCCGTGACTCCCTTTTCCCTCATTCCCCCTGATTTTCTAGATATATATCTCTCTTTACACAAAAGGGCGAAAGGGCACAAAAAGCAGGTGGAGATGGTGCTGAGTGTGTTGAAAGGGGAGCCTCTAGTGACGAAATTGGCGGTGGTGGCTAAGTACGGCGTGCTTCCGGCAGCTATGTTGGCCGCCGTGGTGTACTCGCCACCCGATTATGCTCGACCGAAAAAACCATCGCCAGCTTCTTCTTCCCAGTAGGCAGAAGCAAAGGTCATATTTTGTGCTTATCTGTTAACCTTTTCGGCATTCTGCTTTTGTATTTCTCGATTCCGACGTTGCGATTAGGGTTTGTATCTTCTTAGCTTTTTCTTTATGTTCGATGGATCTACTCCGATTTTGGTTTTTGTATGGCTTGAATAGAAAGTAATTGAGATTGGAACTTAATTATCTATTTGTCATAGCTACGTGTCATAGAAACGATTGAACGGATTCGGACATTATTGTGAATTATGATACTTCAAAAAAAAAATTGGAAAAAAGATTTGCGGGCTGTTTTAGAAATGCTAATTGAACCACGGTTGTGTACGAAGATTGGAAGAAGATGATGGCGACCTCACGTCACAATATTTTCTTAAAGCGATAGGTTTGGTGAAAAAGAATAGTCATTTTGCACATTATTTAGCTTCGGAGTTGGGTGGAATTCTTTGTTTCTCCTTTCAGATTCTTATAGCATCTTTCCTCCGTATGTTTCTTACATTTATTGCTTCCTCTTTAAACATTTGCGCTAGAAGGGAATAAGATTTTCTTTACTTGATGTCCATTTGAAGTTGAGTTCAGAGTTTCACGGTTTCTTTTTTGTTATTGACGGCTTCATGTCGTTCAGTTATTTTGCTTTGAGAGGGACCTAGTTATTAAATTTCAAGTGCCATGCAGCACGACTTCAATTCAGAAGTGACATTTGATCGTTTTCTTGCATTTGTTCCCTTCAAATTTTAGATAAATTATGCAAATGATACTGGATTGTCTTGTGATATTGTTTTTATGCAGGTTTTTTGGCTGATGGAATGTGGATCTCTTTGTTGCTCTCCTGATATGTCGGATGAATGTGGTATGCAATAATTATTTGATTTAGTTCTATGCAACCGCTGTAAACTTTTATGATCTTTGGCATTTCATGCCTCTTGAAGGGCATTGTAATACTTTCTTGATTTTGAGTTTCCAACGTTCTAATGAATTTAATAAACGCTTATGGTTTCTTACCTATTTCTCATGTACGGTGATTTGTCTACTTGTGTAAGCACAAGGATTTGAAATTTAGATGACTTGGTAATAATCTGGAACTGCCACTCTGCAGCATATGCCGATTTTAGGTACATCGAGCCTTTGTAGTCCTATCTCATCTTATAACTCGAAAAAAGGTCTCTGATTTGTCATTTCATTTATTTTACGATAATGTTACTCTCTAGGCACTTCCAAGCAACAAATATTCAATTTTTTGTACAACTCCTTGGGTATAATTTGTCATGTAATTCTCAATGCACTGCCAAGCAACTCGAGTTTCACATAAAACAATGGATTCCTCATTTCTAATCATCTTCGTCGTTCAAGGTTTAGTCATAAATCTACCGAAGTGCGACTGTAAATCTCTCTTCTTCACTACACTCTATTTGAAATTAAAGAAATCCCCCACGTTCCTATTTAATCACGACCAAGCTTTAACTTTGTTACCTTAAAGTTTTGGTGTCTTTCTAGTGCGACTGTAAATCTCTCTTCTTCACTACACTCTATTTGAAATTAAAGAAATCCCCCACGTTCCTATTTAATCACGACCAAGCTTTAACTTTGTTACCTTAAAGTTTTGGTGTCTTTCTACCCTTCCCCAGTCCTTTTCGTAATTGAAGATTTTCTTAAACAATATTATCTGTAGATCCCGGAATGACGAAACCTATGTAAAAGGCCACAGACATGTAAAATAACACTTGAGTATGTCGTGTAGATAGAATAGGAAGTAGGATTGCTCTCTAACGCACTCAACTCTCTTCCATGGAGGAAAATTGAAGCGTGTCTCGAACCAAAAATTAACATTAAAAGAGAAAATGAAGTGTTTTCAAACTATAGATTGTGACATATTTTGAATCCCATTTCATATGAAGGGTGGAAAAAAAATTCTTGGTGAGGTTTTAAGGAATTGCTTGGCTGTTAAACTTTGAGAGTCTAGATCATATACTTGCACAAGTCCTCGATACTAAAAGAAGTTGCATGTTCTTTTTTTTAAAAAAAATAATAATTACATGTTCTAACATTTTCACTTGGTTAACAAATTTAACTGGGTAGGACCTCATTTTTCTAGATGGGTGGAAGTCACATGACGCATATGTGACAAAAACTCACGGTGTAGCTTAGCGAGGGCTACATGCATTTATGCGTATCCTCCGAGCCTTATTTGGACAATGAAGTATTTTCTGTTTAATCTCGAACTTTAGATTATTTTATCAATTGTATTTGGCGAGAGTCGATTATAAATCAATGTTATTAAAATACAAACCCATTTATTTGATCCTACTCAAGAGAACAAATTTTATCCATTTTTTGCCTTTGTGTTCGCGAGCGTATATATAAATATAAAAAAATACTACCTCAAGACTCGACCCGCCGGATTGATAGTATTTTTTAATTTTTTTAAAATATAATAAATGAATTTTTTATTCCGCATCTTAGGAATTTAAATGGATGAAACACGTGCAAGAAAATTAAATTTAAAAAAATGCACATACTAACAATATTGTTTTGCAATAATCAATGAAGTATACTAAATTTCCAACCCCAAAAAAATTTTTTTTTTTACTGAAATTTGACAAGCTCGTTGCTTCACAATCTTTGTCTTCAGAAATTAAACGTGGCAATCATTTAAAGATCTTCACAATCTTTAGAAAAAAAAGGTATAAACTCTGTTGTCCGGCACAAAAAAGAAATGGCAATTTCAAACAAGTATCTAAAAATTATTTCTTTCAAGTAAAAAAATGTTAAATTAAATCACATAATTTTTAGTTTCAAATTAACACGAACATGGTCTTCGAAAATTATTATTACACTTGTGTCAGTCAATGAAATTAGTATACAAGAATTGAGGTTCCTACAGCATCAAGTGTAAAAATCTAGCCTAATGGAGAAATCATTTACAATTAAAAACCCCGGCATATGTACAGGGTAATCTCAAAAAAGAAGGGAGGGAGGCAGTCTTGAAGAAGCTGACAAATCTTATGTTCTACAATTGTATTTTATCTACTGTTCTACCACATGTTTGAATGAATGAATGAATGACATGAATAGAACATAAGATAAAATACAATTATATAAAACAAAATAGATTAACTCATTGCAGCTTCCTTGTCGTCAGTCTGTGCAGTTGCCATGACCATGTAGCCAAGACTATCACAAGCCACATCCCAACACACATCCAAAGTATAACCAACCATTTTGGCATGGAATTAGGAAATAATCCTGGAAAATCAGCAATATAGTTAATCAGGTCCTGTTGAATTTAAGACACTGACGAGTAAGGTTGTGATCGCACCTTTTCCAAACTTGACGCAGATGAGGAGTTCCACTATGCATATAGCAAGGGAGAGCCAGCATAATGCTCCCACTTTCTTCACCGGTTTCCTAAATATAACCGAACAAGAGATCGTGTCATCTCATGAGAAAATCGAAATTTTCGTGCATGCGTAGCAGCACGTGCAAAGTGTGGAAGAAAAGAGAAACACCTGTCCTGTAGGTAAGAATTATACTCGCGAATTGTTGGCATAGCAATTAGCCACCACAAAACTAGCCTGTATACGATGAGGGGGTTTCGAGGAGGAATCCAAAGACAGAACTTCAAAAAGAATGTATTCAGCTCTACGGTCAAGAAAATTATGCAAAGGCTAAGAACTTGAATGAATCGCAATGGACCAAGAAAAGGGTTCCATTCATCTTTATCCCACAGGGCCGGTGTAAACTGCCAAAGTGTTCTTTTCACCTGAAAAGTTCAGACTAAGCAATTATTTCCTACTTCTATGTTTCGCACAACATAGTCAAATCATGGCACCAAGATTGAAGCCCATGACAATATATGTAACGAGTTCATAGCTGCAAATAAAGAAATGTTACAAACCAACGTACTTTGCTCATGATGTTTGGCTGCCGGCTTATTCCAACCCACTCGTAAGTTTTACCATCAAAATATCGAACAGTATGCATTCCAGCCCAAATACCTGTTATCAAGCACATAATTAGTAGCCAAGTTAAATTCTATTTTACCCCCCAAGTTTGGGTTTATAACTTGCCAACCGAGAAATGTGGTAAAACCATTCAGGTCAGTTAGCCATCGAATTAGTCATTTAGGTTGACATTCAATTCATTTGAAAAATTAGCAGGTACATGTTTATACCCATATTATACATATACTAACAGCATTATCACTGCCAAAGCTAAATATGATGAATTTAAAGAACAGAAGGAGAATGATAATAACTTCATACCGAACCAGTTGCAGATTAAGACATCAAGAATGATGCTGTCCCACCAGCATTCATTGAAATTTGGTAACATGTGCCTAAACGTAAACTGAAAACACAAGACAAAAAATCAAACAAAAGACACATATTTACAAGTTTCTAGAAACTGAATGGAGAGGATCAGAACCATACACAAGATGAAGGCCTACCTCCATTAACTCAAATCCAATCGAAAGTGCCCATAGAAGAGGCTGATTACGTATCATTATAGCTTTCCCCCACCATCCGAGGATATGAGCCAGAACAAACTCATCAAAAAGTGTCTCCTAAAACATATTAAACCAAAGTGTATGTAGATGATCACAATATCAATTTATGGTAAGACAAATATAGATATCAAAGAAGGAATGTGAAAGTAGAAATCATACATAAACGTTCTTAAACCTGCTTGTTGGATTTTCAGGCATATAAATTCGGCAATCAGCTCCATAGGATCTTTCGGGAAGTTCTGTATCGGAAAATTTGCATATAGCTTCAGTAAACAATGATCCAACAAAGTTCCAGTGATCTATAATTCGTGTTGACTACAAGGCTGATGATGTAAAACTTACAAACCTAACTTGTGAGCTTTTCACACCAGCTTGAAAAATACATGATTCAAATTCGAAATAAATGATCTCAAACTGAACTCTAGTATGCTTGATAATTTTTTAGCTAAATTCAAAGACAAATTGTTTCGTTTTTTATGGCTAGCACACTTACACAATCTCACAAGTCACAATTAGAGTATTTGCTGCTATAGTTCAATAATAAAATTCGAAACAAAGCATCGATCGATCCCAATGCAGTAAAATTCCCGAGCTTCAAGATGGTTCAATGAAAAATTATCTCAAGCTCTGACTTAATAAAATACTAGTATTTGACTTATTTCAATATTTGTCACCCCAAGTGATGACATGCAGTACCACAACCAAATAAGAAAAACCAAATTATTTGACGGATTAATATAATGCCCAAATCCCTTACCGACACCTAGATCTGGATGCAGGTATCTCATGAAATGTCGAGCATCATCACGCCTCTGGAAATAACAAATGTTCAGGGGCATCAAAATCCTCAATAAGAAAAAAGGAACTGAAACGTTTAAATTTGTCCTAAGATCAATCACTGTATTTACTAAATTACCAAGTTTTCAATCACACATTAATGCTGCTAATCAAAACATAAATTAATCAACACATATTAGCTCTGCTACATATATATCCATGCAAAGTGCGAATAGTAACCTTCCTTTTTTTGGTTCAACTATCGAACGATGCCCAATAGAAGATAAATCATCAATATCTATCATGGTGGTACACTATTTGGGAAAACATATCCAGGTGATTTATGTGCGCCACTTTATAGCATGATAAATAATGGCAATAAATTTATTCCTTGTCACTACCAAAAAAAAAAACTAACACTCGTCAAAGTAACTTCGCAGAAACAAGTTCAAATCTGACCTGGAAAAGCAAAAATGTCAATGCGGTGAGGTAAATGACAGCCATTCCATGGACAAGGCGCCAAATTGCAGGATGCGGCCGAGATAGTACACTATAAGAAAATATACGATCTTAATGGGTGATGGACAAATGAAAATTGACATGCAAACAGGTAAGTATAGAAATTTGAGCACCAATTCCAACATTCATGAAGATGTTCCATGGTAAAATTCACTAAAGTATCGAAACCTTGTAAAAAAATTTTAGCCTCTCCTATTCGCCAATATTGGCAACATTTTGGTAGGGAAAAAATACCCCACATAAGAAATGAGCTTGTTTCTTGTCTTCCCCACGATGTTTGTAACTTTGGATGTGTGGGAACATATAAAACAGATGCAACTCCGTTTTACTTTGTAATGGACAATAAATAGGTTCAAGTAAATTACCGATAATCAAAATCATGTGTTTTGATTAACGCATAGAAACCGTCTTTTCACATCTGATTACTATATGGGGTACACAATAAAACAAATAAGTCAGCTTTCCTAATATACATATAAAAGCAAGTGAATTTAAAAATCCCGAGTAACTGCTTCAACCCGAGATGGAAAAAAACAGGAATCATGCACAACGATATCATCTATTATTAAATTTACTGTAAACTGGGATAAAAAAGGAATCTGTTGTTATAAAACAGAAGTATATGAAGGAGCTAGCACCTACGTCGAAGGAGCTTGTAACAAGCAATAAGCGAGAAACACTGCAATCATTGCCCATACACCCCTGAAAAAGCAGTAAGAGAGAGCATTTGAAGTTTGAACAAGTCTATAAAAGAAACAAAATAAATGAAAAAGGGACATGTGAACACAGTAAAATAAAAGACATGAGGTAGATTGCACACAATTTAGCAAATGCTCACCTTTTCACAGAGGTGACAATATCATTTTCAGCACTACCTTCAGGATCAAGCACCCCGCTTGCGCATCTGGAAGAATGTTCAAACAGGTAGATTAGAGCAGAATTAAAATCTTCCAACTAATTCAGTGTTTCATTAGATGCTTCTTTTTTGTTCTCGTATTATTTTTCCATTATTTCAAGAAGAAAAAAGTTGCCAAAAGTTGATTCGTTAATGAAACATGCAAGCGATGATTTATAGATCCAGATGAATAGAATAGACCCAGTAAGCTGATAATCAATTGGTCCATCATCAACACAATCTTGGAAAACTGAAAATTTTGAAGGACTAAAAAATTAAGCAACTTACATGAGAAAGCATGCACCAATAAATAAAAATGTAATGGTATGCGGCTTGTATGCCCAGGAAGTCCATAGATCAAACTCATAATCTATACTTGATGAATTCACATCACCATTTTGATGTGGAACAAAATCCTTAAGTCTGGCTTTCTGATGACCGTTAACTTCCATACTACAAAATATCAGCTACGAAGATTTCTCACTGCAAGTCAAGAAATAAAGTGATTGCATGCATAACCTTCTTACAAGGTACATAATATAAATAGAAAAATAACAAAAGAACATATCCTTTACAAGAAGAAAAACGAGGAAAATGACAAACAAAAAATCATTAAAACTATTTGCACTTGATGCATTTGTTAATACCCCGATTTCTTTTTAAAAAATAAACCAATTTCCACTGCCATCACATGGTGCAAAAATAGCAACAGATCCTTCCTGTCCGTATTAATGTTGTGATAGAATGAAAAATATGGAGGACACCTTCCAAGAATCAACTCGCAACTCCCACGTTTTTTCTTGCGCAAACAGAATCTAGACCCAGGATCATGGACAATATCTAAATATAACTTATAAACACTTAATTGTGTAAAATAACAATATTAATATACAACACATAGCAGAAGGTGAGATAACAAACATCAAGTAGCAACGGTGATATCCATTCTCACCGGTGATATCTATTCTCACCTTTGCTAGCCTTATTTTAAACATACTATCCTACGCATCAAAATACAAGCATAAAATGGCTTGCGATAACTCAAAACTTCCCTGGTTAAAAGGTGTGTAATGAGAATAAAAATAAAAAAAGCCAGACATTGTAACGATAAAAGAATCTTTCTGTTCATATTAAGTTTCAGAAGACAACTATGAACTACAGGAATCAAGATAAGAATCTTAAGTACTTTTATACCTTTACGCTTACAAAGACCAAATAGCCTTGTGTAATCCATGAAAAGTAAATAAAAACCTTACAAAACAGGCTGTATAGAATTAACTAAATTTTCACCGAAGGATTAAAAAAACAGACAGGATAAAATTGAGGTCACCATCAACCCGGACTAATATCAAAACCAAACCTCAGAAAAAGCTTTTATTGCATGCAATTAAAAAGCAACAAAATGAAGTAAAATCATTGAACCTACAAAAAGTCACTTTCCAACTAAAATTTCGATTAATTAGAGAAAAATAAAGCTGACCCATCATTCGAAGAACAGTGCATGCTACAAAAGAACGATCCCTGAAATAATTAAACGAGACAATCATCCCCAAACAAGTACAACTACCTGCATAATCATGCATACATCTCATATACAATCCAAATACATTAATTCAAAGATGTAAACTAGATTCAATCCAAGAGCAATTAGTGCGATGTAACAAGAAACGGGTCGTTTAATTTGTAATCAAAATGAACAATCTCCATACTGACGTCGAGATAGGCTGGTAAGCGATACCCCAGCAGCACGATTGGATGGCAAAGCAACCTCTTCCGTCAGATCAAATACAAGGAGAAAGAAATCAAGAATGCGGGAGCCAGAGTTATCTAGATTTGGGAAAGAAGACGAAAGAAGCAGCAAGAACAGCTCCACTAAAAGATAACTCGCACTCAACACATCCGATCACTGGTAAGTTTGTGTGAATGTAATGTATATTATGTATGAGTGTTTATGTGTGTGACGATATATATAGCGAATGTTCGTGTACAAAAAGGAGCAATTTTTTGCAGTGAGAAAGCGAAAGATCGGGTTTTGATTTCAGCAATGGCGAAAAGGTAGTGACGTGCGAAACGGTACGGTGGTCAAAGCTTGGACTCTTCGTTGAATTTTTGCTATAATTTGTTTTTAAGTTGCCATATTAATTCTGTATAAACTCGCGAGTTTCCGACAAAGAAAATTTCATATCAAGGAAAGAGAATTTCATCGATTCATAGAAATTGATTACTCATCGATGCTATATACTTGTGATAATTTCATTTTTCGTCTAATGTAGTTTCCATATTTAATATAATTTTCTCCACTATTTTTTCAGTATACCCCAAATATATTTCCACCTCTTAGTCCTGGATTTTGAACTGAAATCATCATTTGCAAACAAGGTAGAATATATTTCTAGAGGACGTTCGAGTTGGTAGAATAGATGGATTTTTGATTAATAATCATGAGTTCGATTTTTTCTTATCAATATTTCTCAGACGAGTCTGTCGTACATAGTTTGTCTAATACTATTTACTAAACTGGTGTGGTTTGCAAGCTATTGTGTTATATAAAAGATTTAGCCAATGTACATAAAAATTAACGGTTATGATTGTCATCTTCATAAAAATAAATAAATAAATGGAGTTGAACCTCATGTTAGAAAAGACATAGAGTTATTATATCCAACTGATTTTTTTTTTTTCAATATTTCCCAAACATGAACAATAAAAGAATCTAAAAGGTAAAATCAAAACTGTTTATATATATATATATATATATATATATATTTCTCAAGTGTCTATTATTATTATTATTATTATTATTATTATATCACGGGGAAGAAATAAATAGTGGTAATTGTTGCGTAATATTTAGACCATTTAAAGGTCCACTTTCTTAACATGATGACGTGATTGCCTAAATGTGGGAAACTATAAGCTTTCAGAGTGTGGCCATTAAGGATTTTTTATTATCCAATAAGAAAAATTTAAAAGTCCCATCAACTTAATTAGTGTTTGCATTGTTTCCACACGAACATAATTCAATATAATGTCTCAAATCTTTCGTACATAACTTCGAATTCTTTAAAATCCCACTAATTTGAAATAATTTTTATGAATCCAACAAAATCTCACCAATATTTGTGGTTTTAACTTCATATTTCAGACAGGCGAAACCATGATTTCTCTGTGCTATTTCAGGAGAAGAACTCCCTTTAATTTGTATGTATAAATTAATTAAACCTCTCATATTGGACGGGGGATCCATATATATTATTGTTTGGGAAATAAAAAATTATTGCTGTAACACAATGCAGGAGGTAAAACACACTCATGCAAATAGATTTTGCCTTGCATTTGTCATATTCCAATTCCCCACAAATTAAATCATTTTTTACTAATTAAAGTGAATAATTTATAAGACTAATGAGTGATATATAAGGACAGTTCAACACATAACAGTAAACTTGACTATGATATCATGTTAATATTATGATTTGACTTAATTCTAGTTAAAAAGATAGCTTCAGAGGAGGATTGTGCAAGTCCATATAGACAATCCAATATATAACGGTAAACCTGACTTTGATATCATGTTAATGTTACGACTTGAATTAATTTCACACTAAGAGCTAGCTCAAAATTAAAAGAGGATTGTACATGTTTATATATATATATATATATATATATATATATATATATAAGTCTAAAAAACTTAATTCAATTGATATGAGACATCTAATACAAAGAAGGACACATTTCAAGTCACATCCAGTTTATTTATTTTTAAAAAGAAAAAAGAAAGAAAAAGAAGCTTTAGCGTCAATTCAAATGAATAATGGATTAGTGGTATGTACTGTAATGGTGGCCAATTCACCCCAGCAAACACAGTGTTGAGTACAAAATGTGGTCACACATTGAGTTGGATTAGGTCGAAAATCACAACGTAGGCCATATGATTTCCTCCAAATTTTTACAAATATAAAAATACATTTAAATTTAGTGATGATATTTTTTCTATGTTCTAACATAATATATATACTAGTTACTCTTCACACGCGTTGCGTGTGTGTACAATCTTTTTTATCATTATCAATAGACTAAAGTGAAAATTGACAAATTATAGAAGGTCTAAATTGATATTTGAATGATTGAAATAAAAATAAAAGTGTGTGTTGAAATTAAAAAACAAAAGTGTAATATTACTATAACTGTAAGGGTAAAACTGGAAAAAAAGATGGTGTCCTCCTTGACAGTTTTTCTAATGTGTTCAGCTTTAATAAATAGTATATATATATATATATATATATATATATATATTATTTAATTAATTTGGCAGTGACACGTAATGAAACAATGGAAGCAGCATAGTTTCCCAAGTTGTCTTGGGCTAAGATTCCATTTCCCTCAAAATTATCAACCTAATCAATTACATGATTCCGACAGCCATATCAATGTTGCATTTCCAGGACACGCACTTTACTATTCTATTACTATTATTATTATTTTTACTTTTTAAAATTACAATTATACATAAAATATATATAAATAATATAGTATTTACAACGCATAATATTTTTGACAGCCAAAAAAATTATTCGGATAGTTTACATGAATTAAATATAGATATGGTACAATGTGGTATCTTTTTGATAAATTTAGTGACATATTAGATCGTGGGCAAAAATAAACTGTTTTATGCTAAATATAAAATTTATGGTACACATATTTCAAACAAATCATTGGTGACCATACAATGTGCTTAAATTTAAAGTTACATCGTGATTCATGATTTGTTTTTATCAAATTATCCATATTTGAAATGCATCATTAAATTAATTAAATATTATAAAATAGCAGAACGTTGAAGTCTGATTGATTTTTTGGCAAACAAATTTTTTGAAGAATGTAAAAAAAACGAGCATTGATGTCTGATGAGATGCTGGTACTGAGGCCCTGAATTTGAATTTAATTTAATAAATACTTGGTTTAAATGGGATGTTATACTCATTTGTTGACAGCCGGACGGTGGAATGAACCAAGAGCCAACACTTCATACGTATTTTATGTTGTTAAGTTTCGAGCCAATGAAATATTTAAAAATTGAGAAATATTGAAAATAATCTCTTGTAAATACGGAAGATATAAAACATATAGTAAGAGAAATTGTAAATGGTGAAAATTATAGAATTCTGGCTTTCTGACATAGCCACACAGGCATCATTCAGTTTTATAAACCTCATCATAAAACCAGCAGATGTCAACTCCATCTGAAGGTACAAACGCGACCGAGTCCTTTATAAGGAAAAACTAGCACTGCACCAGTTGCCTTACTAAGATTTTTTCAAGCATGCATAATTAAAGCTAAAAAGCCAATAAAAAAACAAAGGAGGACATAAAACAAGCTCTTGTATGCAATCTCCTCAGCACCCAAAGCTAGCAGAAGGCGCCACTAACCAAACACCAAAAACCTAGCAGTAAACGCAGCTTTATCGGCGAGGATTCACTTAGTACGTGTAACCTTTGACGAACATTCCCTTCTTAGCCTCCTCACTCTCATCCTCGGCTGAGTATTTCCCCAGCTGGGCCAATGAGTTTGCCTTTGCACGCACCAGAAGTGATTTCTGTGCAGCCTCTATATTCTCTGGGTGTCCTTGCCATGTCTTTAGGACACTGTTCTGCAATGCTCGAGCATAGGAGAAGGAAACATGCCATGGGTTGGGACTTTGGTTCATCGCGTTGAGGTTCAATGTCGCTTCTACTTCAGATTGTCCTCCTGACAAGAACTAAAAGATGAAAAAAATACGTTAGAATGGTGTGTCGTCCAATGCAGGCATAAATATAAATGTTGGCTTTGGCAGATAAAACAAGAAAAACATGACTTACGATACGATTTATTTCTCATGCAAGTATTCACTTCAAGCTGTACCAATTACTCTTGAATTTGTTCAATGTTGTATGAAAACAACCATAATAAGACTCATAAACTCATTATAAAGACGACTTAGTAGTTAATTTCACTTAATTAATAAATTTGCTAATGTTAGCAAACTACTTTGGTATCAAGGCCTTTAAAGAATCATAATTACCAGTGTTCATAATTCGATTAAATAACATAAACAAACCGTAAATGAACTAAGCCAAATAAATTATTTGGTTACCATAGATATATAACCATACCTTAACTCACCGGTACCCTATGTGGAGCAAGGACTATAAATGATCAAACAACTTAAACAAAAAGGTATAAAAAAAATTCTGCATAAAAACCAGAAGAAACAGAGGGTAGTAGTTATGAATTGTGACCACTAACGAATGCATGAGTTAGTACCATGATTCCTGGAACAGTAGGAGGCACTCTTCTTTTGAGCATAGTGAGAGTATACTTGGCGATGGTTTCTGCAGAAGCCTTCTCTTTGTGGTCAGCACCGGGAGTTACCATGCTAGGTTTAAGTAAAATCCCTTCAAAGGCAACACTATTCTCTGCCAAGTAGTAGAAGACCTCAGCCCAGACTTTCTCTGCCACTTCAAGAGTCCTCTCAATTGGGTGGTCTCCATCAAGAAGAATCTCAGGTTCCACAATCGGCACAAGACCATTATCCTGCATACAAAACACGAAAATACGTCTAGCTTTCTTCGATTCGAGGTTGAGAATATCATAAAAGATGGAACTGGAATAAATAGATGTATTGACATTTTAAAAGATACCTGAGAAATGGCAGCATAGCGAGCTAGACCCCAAGCTGCTTCTTTAACAGCCAAAGCAGAGGGACCACATGGGATGCTCACAACAGTTCTCCTATATTACTTGGATTCAACGGAATCAAGGGTGGTAAATAAACTAAGATTGTGTTCCATATTTCAAACTTGACTTTAGGACAAAGACAGTACCATTTCGCAAAACGAGCCCCTTGCTTATAGTATTCAGCAGAGCGGGATGCCAATCCGTCTAAACCCTGGCACCAAGATTCATTGTTTGATCCTGGTAGAGGAACCAAACCCTGTCGTATAAAATAAAAGGAAACACAGAAAGTAAGAAATTAACAAAGAGGTCAAAGCATCACAAAGTATTTTGTAGGCAGCATGAAACATTATGTCAAACATCATTCTATGGATATGCTGTTGTATATTTCAAACCAAATTGACCTTCATTAAAAGCTCACCTTGTCAACTTTGATACCAGGTACAATATTCTCATCACGCAAACAATCCACAAATTTTTTCCCATCTGTCGTGGACTGGTAAAGTGTCTCCTCAAAGAGAATAGCGCCAGAAATATAATCACCAAGGCCAGGAGTAGTCAGCAGAAGTTGCCTATATGCCTGTCGGTTGGTTTCTGTGTTGTCAAGTCCAATGGAAGCCAAGCGCTTTCCGCAAGTAGCATTTGATTCATCAATTGCAAGTATCCCCCGACCTGGAGAAGCAATTGATTTCTATTTCCAACAAAAACAAACATAAACAACTTCAGCAAGGACAATAAGCTTTAAGTCACAAATCATAAGCAAATGCAGTAAACCATTGGATGTTGGATTAAAATACTTCAAGTTAGTTCCTCCCATAATAACTTTATTTGATGAGAATTAATGTACAAAATAGGCATTAAAAATATTTAAAATAGAATAGTACAATTTAAAGTTTAGAACTTTATCAACCAGAAAACAGAAGATCAAGGAGAAGAAAATGAAAAACACGGTAAGAAAACAAGAATGATGCAATGCATACTCGTTTTCAAAACTATTGATTAAGAGGCCAATATCCTATGCACACCATTCAAAAGAAGTGATATGGTTGAGACTTAATCGACCAACTTACAAATGATAATACATGAAATAGAAGAGAGAACTCTAGAAATTTTAAGAGTTAACTGTGCAGGTCAGCTTGCATGTTAATGAAAAAAGAAGTCGTCAAAATACAAAGGCGTGAAATATGACCTTACAACACCTCTGCACCGTGAACCTTAGAGCATACAGGAAATTTTAATGTTAACCTTTTAAAATAGCTAGAAGATCTCCAATTGAACTATTGGACCAACTTTTCAAGGGCTTTCAGAGTAATATCAACTTTCTCAGCACGAATACAGAGCATTAATCATCTTGAAATCAAATTTACAAGTAATCAGTGCGTATATGGATGGTTTCTCAATAAATATGCGAAGGAAAAACAAATATATTAAAGCTAAAACTGCAGGAAAATTATGCAACATCTAAAGTCTTCAGAACAACAAACAACAAATCACATATAGCACGGAAGCATTCAATTCTCGCACACTAAAACAAATACAAGGGCAAAGTTTCATTTTTTTTACATACTACGTAGCAAGAAAAAACAAAACCGGAAAAAGAGAATCCAATACACTTTAAGAATCGGTGCACAAACAATTATTTGACTATCCTATCAGATGATCCAACAATCAAACTAAACGCTTACAGCGGTTTTGATGAGTTCATCGGTATACGATCCGGCTCGGATGACGGAGACACGGCGATTGAAACGAGCCGCCGATCCTGACCGTTGATTGATTGAATGTTGACCGGCGATCCACGACGAGGAGGAGGCGTTGAATTTCACAGCAGCCGAGCAAGCCATCACCAGAGGAGCTGAAGAAATTTTTTGGATGTGTACTGTGAAAAGGGACAGTTCAATTTTTTCTCGTAAGCGGATCCACCTAACACAGCATAGTTGTACTTGAGCAGGAAAGCGATGATATTAATGGCATTTTGCTCCTCAAACTATGCCTCTCATCTTTTTAGAACCCCGTTACTATAAATTATATTAGTTTCTCACCCCGTTTACCATTTTCATGCGATAATTGGTTTTTAAAATGTTTATTTAAAGAATCAGTTTCGGTCAAAATTTGTTGGGGCAAAAGGGATGGGTCAGAATTTTTTCTGGTCCAATTTTTTTTTTTAATTTTTTTATCACCCATGATATGAATCTCAACCCTTGATCTTGGGTGTGGGCAGGATCGAACCTTCCGGGCAAAAGTCGACAGCTTGAACAGGAATACTTGAACGGAGATTCTGAATCAGCCTAAAATCTGAAAATAATGCTTACGTGATCAAATTTATAATAGCTATCGCGTCCCTTGACCTCAAGAACGGGCAACTGCACTGAAAACTTCTGCATCATTGTTTACTTAACAATGCCTTCGGTAGCATGAGATTCGAGAGAATTTGAAATTGAATCGAAAAAATCAAGTGTTTTAAAATTTTGTAACAGGAATCGTAACTTATAGATAGATTATAGAAAGTTAATCCTTTTCCTGTGTTTGGATACTTAAAATTTCGGATTTGGATTTAGAAGTAGATTTTTTGATTTAGATATTGGATTTAGAATTTTATCATTTCTTGTTTGGAAAAAACAAGAGTTGAATTTTTAAAATTAAAAATTTTATTAAAATAATCTTAATTAGCTAGGACAAAAATCAAAATTTAAAACATATTATTCACATTATTAAAAGCTAAAAAATTTAAATTAATTTTATCGTATATTTCCATATATCATTTCAATTATATGTTTGTGTTATACAAATTACATAAACTCTTGAATAATTAATTAAATAATATTAACCAATATAAAATGAATTATTAAAATAAAATAATAAAACATAACGGCTAAATATTCAAATTTAATTATACAAAATAAATTATTTTAAAATTAAATATTCAACCAAGTACTGATTCTATAAATAGAAAAATAAATTATTCCATTAAATTTGATCAGTTTTGAGAAATGAATATGATTTAGTTTATTTTTATATTTTGGGACATATTACTATTTTTTTTTTTTTAAAAAAAAAAGAAGTTAACGAGGACCCCGAATATTGCTTCCATGCGAAGTTTATAGCGACAATTTTGTCCTTTGGTGAAGGCAATAAAATAAAATCCAACCAGTTTTCCAACCTCCTCGTCCATTTAAGGAAAGGAAATAGCTTACATCTCGTTCGTTTCGGAAAATCAAGTGCTAATCCAATTGCCCACTTATCTGGGTTCTTAATTCGGTGAGCCATATCAAAGCTTTCCCCCACTCTACCTGTGATGGAGTAAACTGATGCAAACGGGATAAGTTAATGTGATTTCAGGAACCATGGACGCCCGTTTTCTATTGTTTATTCTTTTTCTCTTTTTTTTTCCTCCCTGCTTTAAGTCGATCGATTCGATTATATGGAAGGATTTGATGGGATTTCGTTAAAGACTTTTTTTTACTTTTTTTTTTTTTTGTATTTGTCTTTGTTTTCAATTTTTCTGGTTTCTTCTGACATATCCCAGTCACCGACTCTCCCCTTTTTGTCAGCGTGTTGCCCTTTAACCACTTGTGCTTATGTATAACTCCAGTGTTTGATTTTCTTATAGGTCATGCAGCAACTCATAAGATGTAACCTAAGGTGTTATAACAAGGGATGGAGATTGGAACCGGGGATTCATGGGATGTATTTTTAGAGCTCTACACACCAAATATCGTACTGATGTGGACAAAATAATATCTGGAGAGAGATAAAGAAACAGAGTTTTGTCTGAGGAAATTGAGGGTTCTATTTATTGATTTTGATTTGATTGTATTTGTTTTTCTTTTATAGATTTTTTGGAATGGAATTGAATATCCAGAAACAATGTTTTTTTTCAGTTGATTGATTATTCTTTATCTTTGCTGCTGTCCTGAGAGTTGATTGTTATTCTGTTTGGAATAAGAAGAGAGTTTTTTTATCCTTTCCTAATTTGAATTGCTTAGGCGACAGAAGGTGTGAGTGGAGTGCACTTCACTCGACATAACTTTTCTTTCTTTCCTTTTCACGAATTGGTGAAAAGATACTTAATAAATCGTTGAGTGGAGGATAGTTCATGGGTAGCCCAGGATCGAATAATATACTCGCTGGAGCTCATGTTGGATTATCTGGGCCAATTTCAACTGGTGGCCCCACTGAATTCGATGTTATTAAGACCAGACAATTGGAAAAGGTTTGTTTTTTACATCTATTTTTTATGTGCTTCTTGCTAATCAATTTATTTGTTTTTCAGAATTGATATATGTTCTGTTTGAGATTTAAAAAAACTTAATTTAATTGTGTTTTCTGACCATTTAATTAAGTTATCTATTGACAATGGGTTGATTATGAAAAGGGAATGGCTTTTTATCTTACCAGCGTTTTTGCTATCAGTTTCTTGCAGATGCAGGCTTGTATGAAAGTCATGAAGAAGCTATTAAGAGAGAGGAAGTTTTAGGGAGATTGGATCAGGTCATCTCTTGTAATATATAATTATCTAATTGCTAGTTGACCTGATAATAGATTACTGATCTGTGATATGTTCACAGATTTTGAAGACTTGGGTGAAGAATATTAGTCGTGCTAAAGGTTTTAATGAGCAGATGGTTCATGAGGCAAATGCGAAAATTTTCACTTTTGGTTCTTATAGACTTGGTGTACGGAATTTTATCTTCTCTTTTTCTTTACATTATTTTGGTTATTTTATATCATATTTTTCCATTTCCATTTCCATTTCCATTTCCATTTCCATTTTCCTTTCATAATTTTCTCATTGAATGATGTTTCCTGTTAATGTGATGCAACCATAGCTACTCTGAATTATTTGTGCTGTTATTGGGATTCTATGTATAAAGATGGTCAATTTGGTGGTTGGCGAATCTCAAGACTATTAATGGTCCATCCTTTTTCTTAAGTGTTTTATGTAGTTTTTAAGGTTTTATCCGAATAAATATTAAGGTACCTGCTCTCCTGACTATTTTACACAGCCACAATTTAATTGGGCTGTTCTCATTTCGTGGTTATTGTACGTACTGATTTTGCTAATTCCTGTCATACTATTTATGTTTATATAATTGGTGATCTCTTATGACCAATTTCGTATTCCACTCGCAAATCCATGGATGATCTCTTTCTTATTCCATTTTGTTTCATTGTTTGTGGCCACAGAATATCTGTACTAATTTCTTTTTCTATGAAACTTAGTTAAAATTTTTGTTGCAATTTCAGAAATAATATTTGCTAGGCTTTTGAGCATCATCATATAAAGCATGTTGAGTCAGATGGCTACATCACTCGATTTACATGCAAAAAACTGAAGCTTGTTAGATTTGGTGGCTGTGTTCTAAAAATTGCAGAGCAAAAGCATGTAAATGGATGACGCTAGAGGATGGACATAATGGGATTGTGATTCTTTTGTGTATTCCAATCTCGTGTATTCTTAATCCAAATTTTGTGTACAAGTCTACGGAGATTAGTCAGATTTAAGATATTTTCATTTTGTACTTGAAGCTTTAACAAATTGATATTGAAGATATCTTCATTTCGTACTTGAAGCTTTAACAAATTGATAATTTTTTTTTGGGCGAAATATGACGTGTAGTTATATATTTGTGAGGACCGGATTTTATCCACATTATAATTAAATAATTGTAAGAAAATGTTAGCATGAGATTTTATTTTGTGCATGGGAGAATATTTTATGGGATATGTGGAGATACTATTGGACATGCAATATTATAGTGATATATTGTGATTAAGCATACAATTTTCGAAAATTAGGAAGGAGATTTTCTTGCAAGAGTTGAATATTACATAAGTTGAAGAATTAAGGTATAATATGATACAAGAATTTCGAAAATTTCCCTAGGATAAATGCCAAGATTGGTGAGGATTATATGCTTGGTTAACTTGGACAAGAATCATCAAGACATTGCACCACAGCCGTTGGATCGGGTAACCTAGATTTTTCGAATTAATCTAGACCATTGGATTAGAGTGTGAATCTCCTAACTTAAGTAGATATATTTTCGAAATATGGAAGATGAATCAACATCTATGGCAAGGGAATGAGAGTCAAATATTGAGAGATTATGCAAATTATGGTATGATTTGAACACCATATTTAACACCCTTCCCTCCACCTATAAATACCCCATCACCCCACTCATTCCCCACCCTTCAAATTCTCGAAATTTGAGCTGAAAACCAAGGCGAAACCCTGCTGAAAAATCGTCTCTAAACCGTCCAAAAATTTAAGCCGAAGCACCGCCCGATCGAAGAACGAGTAGCGATCCAAATCCTGAAGCCGAGTACCCACGTTTTAGCAATCAATATATACTGTAAGTGGGCTATTTTCAAACTTTAAAATTTCAGATTCGAGTATGCATGTTTTCAATTTTAAAAGAAAATAAATAGTCGAGTACAATCTTCTTTCTACCTTTCTTGCATTGTCATACGATTTTAAACGCACTGTGAGGAGTCAACCGTATATGGGTGGGAATCCCAACCATGACGTACCCTTACGCGGTGGGGGATATAACCGCTATACGGCCTCGCCCCCTTAGAGGAGTAAAAATGAGGGACTGACGTCAGTAAACCATAGAAGGTCGATAAATTGCAGTGCTTGATATATGTTTATGCATGTGGTACGAAAATGTTATGCAAGTCATATGATTAATTCGAAATTTTACATGTTGATTTATATTGTGCTCGATATCCCCCACTTGCTGAGTATTCCCAAATACTCACCCCTTACAACCTTCCCAGATAAGTCGTCCGAAGAACAGGTTGAGGACGAAGAGTCCGAACAGTTTTGGGGATGGTGATCCACGCGACCCGTACTAGTAGTAGTATAGTTCGAATTTATGATTTAATAAGTTGTAAGACGTTTCCGCACTTAATTCTGTCATTTGTTGATTTTCGGATGTAAAAGACAATTGTTTATTTCGTTTGAATTTATGATATAAACTGGTTTGGTTTACACTGTGCTGCGAGAAGGCTTGTTGTTTCAATTGTGTGATTGTAAACGACGCCGGTGTCAAGTCCCGAGTTTCGGGGCGTGACATTTAAGTGGTATCAGAGCCGCCAGGTTCATAGTCCGGTTGGGAAAAATCGATTTTCAAAAAAAAAAAAAAAAAAAAAAACCCTAAAAATTTTCGGTGGAATTTTAACTCGAGGCCGATGCTACCCCCTCCGAAACGGCCCAACGATCAAGACTCCCCACCCTAATCGGGAGCCCCAGCGAAAAATCGCGAAATTCCTTCGTTTAGGCCTCCGAAACCTCGATTTTGCCGTTTTAGGAAAGTTTTGTAACCCCTAGGACTTTTCGTAGGAAACTCCAAATTCGATTCCGTCAACTGTTCTGGAATCCTCTCGACATATGCTTCGAACCCATATGTCTAATTCCAAACTTTCCATTTTTGGAAAAAAAATATATATATATATTTATTTTTCGAAAATTTCATATGTATTGCATATTTTCACTTGTTATATACTGTCTATTTCGGATTCTGAGCATTTCCATTTTTGATTTCAGGAAATGGCTCCATCTACTCCCCTGCGACCCCGTACTCGTGTCCAAGCTGCACTTCGTTTGAAGGAGCTTGCTATTCACTACCAGTCACGCCAGATTAGGCGACTTAGAGCCCGATTAAGTGAAAGGAGAGGTGAGGTCGAAACCTTGACCGCCGAGAAAGAAGAGATTCAGGTCCGCCTTAATCAGTCTATCTATCAGGGGGAACTAGTTAGGGGAGATAACATGGACCTACGGGACGTCATAGAGCAGTGTAAGTATCAAAATGGGAAGCTACAAGAGGATGCGGATCGCTGTCGCAAGGAACTTGAAGAGGAGAAACAGCAGAATGCCAGAGGTAAGAGAAGGCTAGAAAATTCTTGTGAGGCCATGAACAGTCTAGCATATGTGAACCAACGCCTGGTCCAGCAAGCTGAAGCCCTAAGGAATAAGATCAAGGAAAATAAGGAGAGTTACGAGCTACGCTACCAGAGTACTGTAGACCTGTTGGACGAGGCAGAGGCAAATGCTCATGAGTGGAAGATGCAGGTGGCCCAGCTTAACGCAGCAAACGCACAGCTCAGTACAGAGAATGCCAATCTTACTCTCATGGTTGAGGCACTGCAGGAGGAAGAGCCGGAGGAAGAGCCAGAAGAAGAGGAGCCTATTGAGATAGATGAGCCGATAGCTGCAGTAGGGGATGGAGAGATAGACGATTAGATCATCTTAGTTACCTTTCTTTATTACTAGGAGTTTATCCTTCCATTGTTGCTATTTTATTTTCAGTCAGCATTACTTATTTCCATTCAGTACAATTTGTTCGGTCAGTTGTTTCTTTGAATTCGAAAATTAATAAAGTATGATTATTATTTATCTCAGTCGTGCATCTACATTCAAGTTATGTTGTTTATTTACTCAGTTGTTCCAGCATAACTTATCTATTCAATCTTGTCGATTTGTACAACCAATTCTTAGAAGCGTTTAACTTGTAGGAAATGGCCGGTAGACCACCGAGACAGAACCGCAACCCCCGTTATGCCAACAATAACAACAACAACAACAACAACGACAATACTAATGGAGAAGGCAACGGGCCTCCACCCCAGTTCAACCTCAACCAGGCAGACTTAATGGCTATAGCCACGATCGTGGCGACTACACTTCAGGGGTTAGTGAACCCCAATGCTAACCAGCAGCCCCCACCTCCACCACAGCATGGGGTCAAGTTTCATTACGAGTCTTTGCGCAAGAATAGGTGCCCAACTTTCAGTGGCGCTGCCGATCCTAAAGTTAGCCAGAACTGGCTAAAGAGTGTGGAAACTCAGTTAAGACTATTGGAAGTCCCAGATGCCCTAAAGGTGGACGTGGTAGTACCTTTCCTGGAAGACAAGGCAGCTAAATGGTGGGAAGCAGTCTCGCCAGCCATGACCGCTGCGGGGCCAATCACATGGCGTATCTTCCGAGAAACATTTCTGAAACAGTACTACCCGGCAGAAGTCAGACTGCAGAAGTTAAGTGAGTTTGAGAATCTCAGTCAGGCCCCAGATATGTCAGTAGTGGAATACACCTCTCAGTTCAATGCCCTGGGTTCTTATGCTCCTGCAATTATGGCGGATGAAGTTCTGAAATTACACCGATTTAAGAAGGGGTTGAACAGCAGAATCCAATCCGCTCTGGCAGTCTACCAACCTACCAACTTTTCAGACTTGATGGGGGCGGCTATCCGAGCCGAAGCTGATATTCGTCGGAGAGAAGGGGAAAACAGGAACAAGCGACCCTCTGTCAGCCAGCCTTCCCAGGGAAAACCAGTGTTCAAGAGGCCCAATCAGTCAGGTGGACCTCCCTCAGGGAAATTCCCCGCCAATAACTACCAAGGACTCAAGCCATGCTCAACATGTGGCTTCAAGCACTCGGGGGAATGCCGAAGGGCAAGTGGTGTGTGTTTTGGATGTGGGAAAGCGGGGCACCGAATTGCAGAATGTCCTACCGCTGCCAACCGACCAGCAGGGCCAAACAGAGGAACTGGGCCAAATCCGGGAGCAGGCCCTAGTAAACCAAAAGAGGATAAACCCAATGCTAGGATCTTTGCCATGACTCAGGAAGAGGCTGATGACGCAACTGAAGTCGTGTCAGGTACCATTCTAATTCAATCAGTACCTGCCTATGCATTATTTGACTGCGGTGCTACCCATTCCTTTATGTCTAAGAGATTTGCTAAGAAGTTAGGACGTAGGCCTGATAAGCTAACCGAACCATTCCGAATAGCCACACCTACGAGTAGAGCTATAGAAACTGAGGAGATTTACAGAGATTGTGAGATCAGTATTAATAATCAGACTTTTAGCGCCGACTTGATACAGTTGATCATGGTCGATTTCGACATCATCTTAGGGATGGATTGGTTAGCGAGAAACAGTGCAGTAGTAGATTGTAAGGGAAAGGAAGTCAAACTCCGAACCCCAAATCAGGAAGAAGTCGTGTTTCACGGTAAATCCAAGGGACGTAAATCACTATTGTCAGCCTCTCAGGCTTGGAAGGCCATGAAATCCGGAGAAGATATCTACCTAGCAATGGTCAGTGAGGTAACAGAAGAAGTCGAGCTGAAACTGGAAGACATCCCGATAGTGAGAGAGTTCCCCGATGTTTTTCCAGAAGAACTCTCAGGGACAGTCCCGGACTGCGAGGTGGAGTTCGAGATCAACCTGGTTCCCGGGGCGGCACCAATCTCTAAGGCACCATACAGAATGGCACCAGCCGAACTCAAGGAGCTGAAGGAACAACTCCAAGAATTACTAGATAAAAGGCAGATTCGACCAAGTGTGTCCCCGTGGGGAGCTCCAGTACTCTTCGTAAAGAAGAAGGACGGTAGTATGAGATTATGCATCGACTACAGGGAATTGAACAAGATCACAATCAAGAACAGGTACCCTCTACCTCGGATAGACGATCTGTTCGACCAGCTTAAATGAGCCGCCGTCTTTTCTAAACTGGACCTGAGGACCGGTTATCATCAGTTAAAGGTCAGGGCTGAAGATATTCCCAAGACAGCCTTTCGAACCAGATACGGGCACTACGAATTCACAGTGATGCCCTTTGGTCTGACCAACGCACCAGCAGCATTCATGGACCTTATGAACAGAGTATTCAAGCCATTTCTGGATCAGTTCATAGTGGTATTCATCGACGACATTCTCGTCTATTCTCCTGACGAGGCAAGCCACGAAGAGCACCTTCACCTTGCTCTGCAAATCTTAAGAGAGAATAAGCTCTATGCTAAGTTTAGCAAGTGTGAATTCTGGCTAAGAAGTGTGTCATTTCTAGGACACGTGATCTCGAGAACAGGAGTGTCAGTGGATCCAAGGAAAGTAGAGGCGATTACAGAGTGGCCGAGACCGAAGAACGCCACTGATATCAGAAGCTTTCTTGGATTGGCAGGATATTACCGAAAATTCGTCGAAGGGTTCTCCTCGATAGCCGTGCCACTGACGAAGCTCACACAGAAAAATTCAAAATTCACCTGGAGTGAGGATTGCGAGAAAAGTTTCCAGACGCTGAAAGAGAAACTCGCATCCACACCAGTGCTGATCTTGCCCGCAGAGAATAAGGATTTCACGATTTACAGTGACGCCTCTAAGGACGGTCTAGGATGCGTACTAATGCAAGAAGGAAGAGTGATCGCCTATGCGTCTAGACAGTTGAAACCGCACGAGCAGAATTATCCTACTCATGACCTGGAACTAGCAGCGGTTGTCTTCGCCTTAAAGATTTGGAGGCACTATCTCTATGGTTCTAAATGTGAAATCTTCACAGACCATCAGAGCCTCAAGTACTTGTTCACCCAAAAGGAACTTAATATGAGGCAAAGGCGATGGATCGAACTTCTGAAAGATTATGACTTGACCATAAGTTACCATCCGGGTAAAGCAAACAAAGTGGCTGATGCGCTAAGTCGGAAGGGCCCAGGAAAAATGACTCTAGCTTCCCTCTCGGCCCGGCCATGTCTGCAGGAGACCGTCAAGTTAAACCAAGATCAAGACCCGGTACTGACTAAAATTAAGGAGCAGGTCAGAGAAGGGAAGTCTCAGGATCATCAAATTGATGACAAGGGAATCTTATGGATGAAAGGAAGACTGTGTGTGCCAGACAGTGATAACCTTCGCCGAGAGATAATGACAGAAGCGCACAAGTCAAAATTCTCAGTCCATCCAGGCAGTACGAAGATGTACAGGGATCTCAAGAATAGCTTCTGGTGGAATGGCATGAAGAGAGATGTAGCTGAATTCGTCTCTAGATGTCAGGTATGCCAGCAGGTCAAAGCAGAACATCAGCGACCTGGAGGATTACTGCAACCTTTGGAAATCCCCGAGTGGAAATGGGAGCATATCTCCATGGATTTCGTGGTAGGATTGCCAAAGTCTAGGCAAAGCCACGACGGTATATGGGTAATCGTGGACAGACTCACCAAGACTGCACACTTCCTACCCGTCCGCATGAATTACAATCTCGACAAGTTGGCTTCACTGTACATGGACAACATTGTCAGACTTCATGGAGTACCAGTGAGCATCTTATCTGATAGAGATCCGAGGTTCGTCTCGCGCTTTTGGAAGAGCTTTCAAGAGGCCATGGGGACGAAAGTAACCCTAAGTACTGCCTATCACCCCCAAACCGATGGGCAAACGGAGAGGACCATACAAACTTTAGAGGATATGCTGCGAGCATGCGCTCTTGAATTCAATAGCAACTGGAGCACTCATTTACCCCTAATTGAGTTTGCTTACAACAACAGCTATCACAGCAGCATCGGAATGGCTCCATACGAAGCCCTGTATGGCAGAAAATGTCGATCACCACTTTACTGGGATGAAGTGGGAGAGAAAGCTATAGTGGGACCCGAGCTAGTACAGATGACAGTAGACAAGGTTAAAATTGTCCGAGAGAAACTCAAAGCAGCTCAGGACCGACAAAAGAGCTGGGCAGATCTGAAAAGAAGGCCGGTAGAGTTCAACATAGGCGAGAAGGCGTATGTGAAAGTCTCGCCTATGAGAGGAGTTGTCCGATTCAGTAAGGCCGGAAAACTGAACCCTCGCTATGTTGGACCCTTTGAAATCTTGGAAAAAGTGGGCACACTAGCATGCAGACTGGCATTGCCACCGAACATGTCAAGGATCCACAACGTATTCCATGTTTCTCAACTAAGGAGATACGTCCCAGACCCAAGCCACATCCTGGAAGTAGAACCACTCATAATGGAAGGAAACTTGGGAAAGGAACTGAAATACGAAGAAGTTCCTATCAGAATTGTGGACACCAAGGAACAAGTACTTAGACGACGTATCATTCCCTACGTCAAAGTGCAGTGGTCTAACCACACAGAGAGAGAAGCAACTTGGGAAGTTGAAGAGAAGATGCGAAAGGAATATCCTTATCTGTTTGGAGACCAAGCCGACTCAAGTTTCGAGGACAAAACTTCTCATAAGGAGGGAGGGATGTGAGGACCGGATTTTATCCACATTATAATTAAATAATTGTAAGAAAATGTTAGCATGAGATTTTATTTTGTGCATGGGAGAATATTTTATGGGATATGTGGAGATACTATTGGACATGCAATATTATAGTGATATATTGTGATTAAGCATACAATTTTCGAAAATTAGGAAGGAGATTTTCTTGCAAGAGTTGAATATTACATAAGTTGAAGAATTAAGGTATAATATGATACAAGAATTTCGAAAATTTCCCTAGGATAAATGCCAAGATTGGTGAGGATTATATGCTTGGTTAACTTGGACAAGAATCATCAAGACATTGCACCACAGCCGTTGGATCGGGTAACCTAGATTTTTCGAATTAATCTAGACCATTGGATTAGAGTGTGAATCTCCTAACTTAAGTAGATATATTTTCGAAATATGGAAGATGAATCAACATCTATGGCAAGGGAATGAGAGTCAAATATTGAGAGATTATGCAAATTATGGTATGATTTGAACACCATATTTAACACCCTTCCCTCCACCTATAAATACCCCATCACCCCACTCATTCCCCACCCTTCAAATTCTCGAAATTTGAGCTGAAAACCAAGGCGAAACCCTGCTGAAAAATCGTCTCTAAACCGTCCAAAAATTTAAGCCGAAGCACCGCCCGATCGAAGAACGAGTAGCGATCCAAATCCTGAAGCCGAGTACCCACGTTTTAGCAATCAATATATACTGTAAGTAGGCTATTTTCAAACTTTAAAATTTCAGATTCGAGTATGCATGTTTTCAATTTTAAAAGAAAATAAATAGTCGAGTACAATCTTCTTTCTACCTTTCTTGCATTGTCATACGATTTTAAACGCACTGTGAGGAGTCAACCGTATATGGGTGGGAATCCCAACCATGACGTACCCTTACGCGGTGGGGGATATAACCGCTATACGGCCTCGCCCCCTTAGAGGAGTAAAAATGAGGGACTGACGTCAGTAAACCATAGAAGGTCGATAAATTGCAGTGCTTGATATATGTTTATGCATGTGGTACGAAAATGTTATGCAAGTCATATGATTAATTCGAAATTTTACATGTTGATTTATATTGTGCTCGATATCCCCCACTTGCTGAGTATTCCCAAATACTCACCCCTTACAACCTTCCCAGATAAGTCGTCCGAAGAACAGGTTGAGGACGAAGAGTCCGAACAGTTTTGGGGATGGTGATCCACGCGACCCGTACTAGTAGTAGTATAGTTCGAATTTATGATTTAATAAGTTGTAAGACGTTTCCGCACTTAATTCTGTCATTTGTTGATTTTCGGATGTAAAAGACAATTGTTTATTTCGTTTGAATTTATGATATAAACTGGTTTGGTTTACACTGTGCTGCGAGAAGGCTTGTTGTTTCAATTGTGTGATTGTAAACGACGCCGGTGTCAAGTCCCGAGTTTCGGGGCGTGACAATATTTATTCTTAAAATGACGAGTCTGGGCCAGGAATAAATTACAGCTAAGAAATCTTATCCTGGTGTGTTGCAAAGTTATTAATTTATTCTCAACCAGTTCCGTAGGAATTGCCTCCAATGATTTGATTATTTTATTTTTCATTATGTTTAATACTTGACAGGTGCACAGCCCTGGTGCAGATATTGATGCATTGTGTGTTGGACCAAAACACGCTACTCGAAATGTAGGTTACTTTCTTCATATTTGTACAATACCTGTGGAAACGAATAGTTGACAAGTGGGAAATATCACTTTTTATTTCACATGCAGGAAGACTTTTTTGGTGAACTTTACAGAATGTTGTCAGAGATGCCTGATGTACAAGAGCTGCATCCTGTACCAGATGCTCACGTGCCAGTCATGAAGTTCAAGTTCAATGGTGTTTCTATTGATCTGCTTTATGCAAATGTGTCTCTCTGGGTCATTCCCGAAGTATGTAAATTTATCCCTGGTATTTTCATGCAATTTTATTGTAAGACATAGGATACTAGTTTTTTATGATGTCATGTGTTCACCACCAGTAACTACTGCGCGAAGAAGTTGGACATGCGTGCTTATATCTTGCTATTTGATTTGTTTCTTTTGCGATGTCTATGCGAATCTGAATCAGCCATAGTTATGACTTGATGTACATAAATTACCGGTTTTAAGAGTATAATATCACCTTTAAATCTAGCTTAACTAACAGTTGGCTGTTATTCACTGATGGATTCAAGCACTGATGATTCATCACGTTTGGTTTTTCCCGTTGTGTAGGTGAAAATCTGAAGGGTAACATTTAAGTATGTTTGTTGTTCGGTAACCAGATTGTTTTAGATTGGAGAAATGCTGCTTGGATGTATCCTCAATTCTGTTATTTTAAAATGGAGAAATGCCACTCCTATGCATTCTAAGTTCTGTCACAATTGTTTCATTTTGTTTTGACAGTCGATGTCTTGAGACTATAACAATTTGGAACAGGATGTGTTTTAGGTCTACCAACTCTCTGTATCCTTTTTCTTATCCAAGTTGCGTTGTTTTGTATATCAAAGTCCTTGCTTGGGGAGTGCACTGCACTGGTATTTCCTTGTTTACTTTTTTTTGTCTTAATTGCTGGGCATATCCTTTCTTTTTTCCTTGAAACATAGCCGGAAATTTCTGCTTTCGAGTGCTCTATGTTGTAGACTTGTTTTTGCCATTGAAATAAATATGGTTCTCTGGATAATTCCTAATTATCTTCCTTGAGCATCTTTACATGTCTGTCTCCAGGACTTGGATGTTTCACAAGATTCTATACTACAAAATGTGGATGATCAGACTGTTCGTAGTCTCAATGGATGCAGAGTGACTGATCAAATATTAAGTTTGGTCCCAAATATTCAGGTGTGATTGCCGGGCTGGGTCTGCATATTAATTTTTGTTCTGAAAAGTTCATTTTTTACTTAATATTTGTGACATTTAGAATTTCCGTACTGCTTTGCGAAGTATGAGGCTGTGGGCTAAACGCCGTGGAGTTTATTCAAATGTAAGTATATCAGGATTGTACTCGTTTTCTCAGCAATCCTGTGGTGTAGCAATATCAATTGTTTAACCATTTTGACAATTTTTAACAACTCTCTTCTTCGTTTAATATGCTTTCTGATTTGGTCAGGTGACTGGTTTCCTTGGTGGCATTAATTGGGCATTGCTTGTTGCCCGAATTTGCCAGCTTTACCCAAATGCACTGGCCAGCATGCTGGTCTCTCGGTTTTTTCGGGTCTATAACTTGTGGCGCTGGCCTAATCCTGTTATGTTGTGTCCAATTGAAGAAGGATCTTTAGGGCTTTCTTTTTGGGATCCAAGAAGAAATTACAAGGACAGATTACATCTGATGCCCATAATTACGCCTGCATATCCCTGTATGAACTCTAGCTACAATGTGTCAATGAGCACATTGCGTGTCATGATGGAAGAATTTCGAAGAGGAAATGAAAATTGCGAGGTATTTCAGTTTGCTGTCACCTTTTTATGGTTTTGACCATTTCTGTTCAAACTGTCGTTGGTCAGATATGCTTTTAGTGCTGTTATGATTTCATTCTCAATTCAGATGTTGTTCTTGCTTTAAACTGAGTTAATTCTCGGGATGGGATGGGATGTACTCTAGGATCTGCAGATTCTTGAAAAAAGCTCATGAGTGGCAGTCAGTCTTTACAGATTTTAGTTTTTACTGTTTTCATCTATTGACGGAACATGCTTATGCAGCCTAAGTTAGGCTTCAATACCTGTTAATAATACTAGCTATATCACCTCACGTGCCTTTCATATGCTTCCTTATTTGTTCCAAGATCTACCAGTCCGATTTGTCATTTTACTATGCTTATACTAGCTTCTGTTATTTTTCATGGAAGACAATTGAAGCAAACAAGTCTATCTGGGATGCTCTTTTTGAACCTTTCGCTTTCTTTGAAGCGTACAAGAATTATCTACAGATAGATATAGCATCAGAGACTGATGAGGACTCGAGGAATTGGAAAGGTTGGGTTGAATCCCGAATACGCTTGCTTACTTTGAAGGTTAGCGGAAGTGTCTTCTTGAGTTCTTTGTTGTCAGGTTAAAACATGATATGTTGATTTTATTCCTGTTGCATAATTTCTTGTGGTCATTTGATTTTTATTCAGATTGAAAGGGACACTAATGGGGTACTTCAGTGCCATCCACACCCTGGTGAATTTTCAGACAAATCTAAGCCATTTCATCATAGTTATTTTATGGGCTTGCGAAGGAAACAAGACACTAATCCTCAGGAAGGCAAACAATTTGATATAAGGATGACAGTTGAGGATTTTAAAAGGGATGTTTATGCATACTCATTCTGGAAACCGACAATGTGGATTCATGTTTGTCATGTCAAACGAAAAGACGTACCCAACTTCGTCTTCCCTGGTGGAATCCGTCCTTCACCTCCTGTTAAAAGTGCCAATGAGAGTCGCTCATCCCTAATGTCACTTGCGTCAAACACATCTCAAGCCGATACTGCAATGAGCCGGAAGAAGAGAAGACAAGATGAAGTCACCAAAGGAGTTAGCTTGTCAGGGTCCTCAAGCATGTCCATATCTAGTAGTGATGCAACTTTGTTGGATGAAACTATGGCAAGAAAACAATTCAAACCTGATTTTGATGACACTGTAAATAACTCGAAACATTCTGAAGATATATCTGTCAACCATGAGATTACAGGATTGGTTGTAAGTATGTCTTCTGTTGTGCCATCAGTTTCTTCGGTTGCTTCGTCAGATTCATCGGCAAGAGAGAAGCCTGTTAACTCACATTTTTCTCTACGAACCGTTGGTCAAGAAGGATCTATGAAAATCATCAATGAGATTGTAGAAGGTATGGAACTGAAGAGTGAAGTTCAACATCATGGCAAGGCAGAAGAAACTACTCCATTGGAGTTCATCTCAGAAAAGCAGGTTGTAGGAGCAGGGGCAGCTGGGAAAGATAATATTTCTTGCTCCAAGAATCAACAAAATGGGGACTCGGAAGAGCTGGAGGTCTTGTCGTCTTTCTTGAATCTTCTATCTGCATGCTTTATCGATTTGTTTTATTATTGTTGGTGCTCTTGTAAAATGTCCAGTTGTGTTTGCTACTTTTATTTTCATTTTTACTGGGTAAGCTTGGTTGTAGAAAATATGGGCTATAGTGTTGCGTATGCATTTTCAATCTCGGCCACATTTTGCATTTTTGAATTGGAGTTGATTATAAAGTTTGCTAGAGTTTCGCTTTGTGTTGCAACTATTTGAGTTTTTGCAGCATAGATTAGTTTTACATCGAAATCCTTCTCATGTCTGCTGTTTACATATGCATGCCTTTATTTTTATCCCGTTTTAATCACCAGAGATACTACGTCTTAGAAAACTGGTTTCACATTATGATGCGTTGCTTTACGTGGGAGGAAAATTGACTTCTATCTTTGCCTCTTTACATGGATATAGCCCCTTGAGCTGACAGCAACTCCTACCACAGAGTCGCCTTCTGCTAGCGTGACAGCACAGAAGCCTCTTATCAGGTATTTGTCTTCAAAAGTTGACTGATTGTTCTGCCTCTTTTTTATTATACACGGCCTAGTTGGTTGGTGATTCACTGGTATATTTGCAGGTTCAGTTTCACTTCTTTAGCAAAGGCAGGTAACTAATATCGCCTGAAGAGACTCGCCTGCTGGAATCATGTTAAATATCGGAAACTCTCGAGTCTGCACCTGAAAGAGAACAAATTAAATGGAATCAAGAGTGTTGGAAGCGTTACATTGATGAAGTAATAAAAATTTGCATATTTTAGCACATTCAACCCATAGATATTCCGGCCATGGCGAACTCTGGTGTATACCGCATTTGGGGTGCCTAAATTAATCGATGTGTACATTTCCTTTTGTAAAATGTTGTGTGTTTATTTCCAAAATGCTCACAGTGTGTTTGGTTATTTCGAAATATGAATTTGGATTTGGATTTGGAATTAGAATCACCTGACCAAACAGTAAAAATAGGATTTTGAAATCCAAATCTCATGAAATCCTTCCAAATCATGAGTGCAAAACACACTGTTAACGCAATCAAAGTATTCGAATTTGGCCTAGTGCAGCTCTTCGCTTTAGACTTTGATGACTGGGAATTTCTTCTTCTGTTTTAAATTTCAAGGGTTTTTTTTATATAAAAAAATAGATTTGAGTAGCAGCATCATTATTTCCCTTGTACTTATATGAGTAGCAACTATGAGCAAAATCATATCTGAAAATTCACAAATAGAAAAAGACAATTTGAGGATTAAATAATTTTTGCATCCACTTGAGAGTTTTTAAAATTTGAGGTCGCTGGAATTTTAGTCAAGGACCAAATGTCTATGAAGATTTGCCAAGATTTTTGAACTCTCCAAATTATATAAAACTACTAGTTAATTCATATTGATACAAGTAGTAATATTATCATTATTAAACATTAATTGCTCAGATTCAAACTGGTATTTGTGATTTTTTTTACCAACTCAAACTAGGCAAAAACTTGTGTGAGACGATTTCACAGGGTCATATTTTGTGAGACGAGTCTTTTATTTGGGTCATCAATAAAAAATATTAATTTTTATACTAAGAGTATTACTTTTTATTGTGAATATCGGTAGAGTTGACTTGACTCACAAATAAAAATTCGTGAGATCGTCTCACAAGATACTACTCCTCAAACTAATCACCCATTTATTTGCTAGCCAACGCTATTTTTAAGATTTGATATCAAAATGTTTATTTATTTAGTTAGCATTTTAGTTATTTAATATAATAATCCTCGCACCAAACAAAGCCTTGTTGATTTCACGAGCGAAGTTTCGTCCATCTTTACATGATACGTATCACAAGTCGCAAAGTATGACAAAGTATGGTCACATAATAAATGTGTGTGTGTTTTATTGTAATATATACTTTTTATTATTCGATTTTATGTTATATATTTTACTCTTTAATATATATATATATATATATATATATATATATTATATCAAATACTTTAGTTTATACATTATATTAAAAGTTACATGATGTATAAAAAGTTGATAATGATATATCAATTTTTTTTTTTAAAAAATATTATTTAATTTATCCCAAATGTGATTGGAATAGGACACCTCAAAGCTAATTAACAAAGAATGATAGACGGCTTATCTTACTAGCATGAATTGTAAGGTAGTCTGCGTTAGCTCGAGATGCACCAAATGCGAGTTGTCGCACCTTCTATTATCATTTTTTTAATATAAAAAAAAAAAACAAGTATTCCGACAAAATTCGAGGATAAATATATTATGTAATATCTATAAAATGTATAATGGGCGTGTACATCTATATATATATATATATATATATATATATATATATATATATATATATATATATATAATCATATTTAAAATTGACATGGGCGTGTACATCTATATATATATATATATATATATATATATATATATATATATATATATATACACACACCCATTTTCACTTTCTTGCATGAAGCTTTTAGAAAAAAACCTAACACGACAGAAGAGAAGAAAAATGGGTTTATTACACAACCAAATCTCCGAGTCCGACTCAATCCTAATCTTCACGGTCATCGTCATCGCCAAGAGCGTACGTTATCTGCACTCCATCGTCTCCACTATGATGCGCACCATCGGCCTCCTGTCTCCCCTCTGCGATCCGCCGGATGATCATCATCACCACCAAGTCTATGACGTGGTAGGGTCCGGTCTAGCCAACTTAATTCTCCTCTGCGATCAGCTGAGCATGAACCGGGAATTATCATTCCCGGTTCAGCCAGATGACTTCGATTCGGATTGCGTCGTGTGCCTGAATCGACTGGGAGATGAAGGAGACTACGTGCGAGAGTTGGCATGCGGACACATGTTCCACAAGGATTGCTTTGCAGGCTGGCTCGATCAGCTCAACTTCAACTGCCCCATTTGCCGTCAGCCGTTGGCGCAGGATGGTCGCTTGGATTGCACGCAGAGGCGCTTGGCTGATGATCTCCTTTCGTCTTCTTAACTTATTCGACATTTTGTGTATATTAATATTTTATGCTATAATCATAATTTTTCATCAGGCTATTAATATTAATACGACTTTGATTGATTAATTGTTGTGCTAAAAATCTTTTATTTATTTATTTATTTATTTATTTATTTTTGGTTAGACATGAGATTTCAGAATGGATGCGATAACAAGGCTTAATCAGTACTGACGATGTAATAATTAAGATAAATAAATACCAAAATATATTTTCAAAATCCAAAATTTTGAAGATATATATTTTTTAATTTATCCCAAAGTTTTGGGTTCACAAGAAACTAATAGGAAAAACAAACGACATGCAAGTTGAAGCAAACAGATCACGATTGATCGACGCCAATAATTAAGATCATCACATGATTTTGTGTAACAACGTACATATTTGTGAAAGTGGACCACTTGCCATAAAGTATATGGCGGAATACATCTATATTATATAAAACAAACGGTCCGATATCAATTAGTTTTTTTTTTTAAAAAAAAATATTATAACATTTAGATAAGTAATGTTTTCTCATATAATTTACACATAACTAACAATATTTAATTTAATTTTAAAAAAAAATCACATATTATTTCTACAAATTATATATTTAATATAATTGCATAATCGTTATCTGAATAATAATTAAATAGTATGACACAATTTTATGAATCATTTTCATCTATTAATGATCACATGATTCATATAACTCATAATAATTATTTTACACATGTATCGTATGGGTGGTTCGAAAGTTTGGAAATCACTACTTTTAAGAATTTTTTAAAATTTCAACCAGGAAAGAATCTAATTATTGATAAGTTTGACTCGATTAAAATTATATATATTATCTAAAAAGTGCTAAAAATTAAATGTTTTCCTCGACTTGTGTTAAATCTTTATCCGTCCCACAGATAAAGGTTCGTGATACCATCTTAAAAGAGACCTACTCAAGATCATGGATACTTAGCCCAAGACCATCATAGACTGGACCAAGACAAACATCAGCCCATATTGTCCTTGAATGGGCTGATATTTTAATAAATAGGCCTTCCTTCCCCCTCCCAACCCACTAAAATAACGGGCCGTCACCTTTCATTTGTCATTTCTATTTATTTGGACTTTACATTCATGCTGGAAACCATTTTTGTTAGCAGAAATCGAATTAACTCGTTAAATCATTCATAAATGAGAAGAAATCATGTTTTTGTTAGCAATAATCGAATTATACTTATGATGACGATACAAAGTTAAAATTATCCTTCTCGACAGAAAATATGTTGATTTCGTAGGAGATATGTCATAGATTTTTCTTTAAATAACCGACTACAAAGAAGAAATAAATCTTCAATCTCGCTGCAAAACGGGAAATGCTTTAACATGTCACGACTCCACAATAATCTTTTAAAGAATGTACCAACTTTCTGTCGATCTTCATCAGATCAACGGGAATTTTTTTTCATATAAAATGATATGTGTTAAGATTTCTCTTTTTCCAGTATGATATTGCTTTTATTTTTCTTTGTATGCGTGTTAAATATTTTTGGAATGGATCATGCCGAGATGAATAAGAACAACTCTACTGTTATCCCAGCAGCATTTCAAGGCCTACGGGTGCTACTGGTTGATAACAATACAGAAACCTTGTTAAACACAGCATTAATCCTAGAAGGCTATTCTTACAAAGGTACAATATTCTTGTTAGTTTATATTACATCAGATTCCTAGATAATACAACGGGCTTAGTAATCTTTTTCTTGATTATCTTCCAGTTACAACTACTGAACTTGCATCTGTGGCACTATCCATCGTCCAGGAACGTAAAGATCGGTTTGATCTTATCATGGCTGATTTCGACATGTCTGAAATGGACGGTATCAAGTTTATTGAGAGCGTACAGTTAATTAAAGACTTTCCGATGCTATGTAAGATGTAGACTACCTCAAAAAATACTGTGTTTTTTCTTGGACTTTCTTTCCGCAAAAATTTAGGTTTCTGATAAAAGTTTACTTTTTTTAGTGATGTGTTCTGAACTAAAGAAGGATGTGGTGAAAGAAGCCATGGCTAAGGGGGCATGCTACTTTATTAGAAAACCGATTTCCTCAGGGAAACTCAGGAATGTATGGCAGCATGTTTACAAAAGGAGAAGGATTGAAGTGGAAAATACCAAAGATGATCAAGAAAGTGTAACTGAAAGTAAGAAAATGATCGAGCATAAAGGAGTTGATACTGTGAAGGGATATGCCGTAGGTGAACAGGAAAACGAACAACTGGGGTTCAACGATCAAATTAAGAATAACCTTGACAAACTAGTCAATGCAAAACAAGGAACTAAATTGTCAGAAATCTGCATAAAGAAGTCTCTGTCAGCAGAAAATGATGAATCAGAACTCAAAAGAAAAAGAACAAGAATGGCCAGCGATGACTTTGAACAAGAGAATTTTATGAAGCCTTCTGGAGGTATAGGGAAGAAAGCGAAAGGCGAAGAGAGAACCGGTGAAAATATTGCAAGCTTGAGCTCGACCACAAATCTTCCGCTCGAGTTCAATGAATATATCAGTTCAATAGGAGAGAGAGGTACATATTTTGGATCTTCCTAGTTTAATTATCATGTTGCAAGTAAAACGCATTTTCTTCCTTGACACACCTTAAATTTATTTACTTCTGTGCGATTCAGAAATGTGGCCTGAAGCTGAAGGGATACAAGGAGTGATGGTGGTGCCTAATTCTGAGGAATTATCCAACAAATTTAAAGGGAAGCTTAATTCTAGCTACCTGGCACAGGAGTTACCTGTTCCTGCTATATCAGATGATGCAGAAAGTTATTTCACCAAAATTAAGGATTCAGGCCACTTCCTGACGACTTTTAAGAGTTCGCTTCAAGAAGCAAATACCAGAAAGGAAGAAAACCAATTCCAAACAAAAGAAAATACAACGGTAGAACTCGGTGAAATAAAGAAAGCAACCAATGTCCAACCTACTGCAAGTGATATGGGAGGAGGTTCTGAATAGATAAGCTCTCTGATTGGGAACTATACGCATCAAGAACAGTCAGGCTTGACTTTTGAATTCACTTGACAGTCTGTATCATTCATTTTAGTCGATCCCAACTAATAAGAGACTTGGGATTGTATGATCTTGTAATAAATTACTACAAAATGGGTTTCAAGTAGAATTGTTTTCTTGAAATGCCAATTGTGAATGTTGGAACGAACAGATATCTATGCAATTGATAGATTTTGATATGAAATCAACCTACATCTTAACATAATAATATCATATCATCACATCGTAGCATCGTTTTAATTGACGATAATACTTCTCATATTTTAAAAACTTCTATTCTCTTGAGGAATGAAGGCTTGTCATCAATCTAAAACCATAATTGGGTTTATCAATAGTCAATACATTCCCTGCCAAAGGGTGATCCAAACCTTAAATCCGACTTTATAATCAAATAACACCAAGACACGTGAACTAATTTGAGATCGAAGTTTATGGGACCACATGCCTGTCGCGTCTGCCTTTCATTTTATTAGGGATGCCAATGGGTCAAGGTTTTAGCCAGACCCGCAATGGATCCAGTGTATGGAGTGGGTTTAGGCATACTAAATGGGTCATGGGGTGGGTCTCGGATCCAATTTTTCAGACCTGTCTGGATATGGGACGGGTCATGGATCCTATATACCTGCCCCATACCCGCCCCATATATATGTGCATATAAATATTCTAGGGTTTTAGTTTTATTAATTTTCATTTTTTTAGTAGCTCACCTCAACTATAACGATCTTAGCTATTCTTATGTCAACTGTTGCATTTGAATCTGCTTTTAGCAATAGTGGAAGAATAGTTGGTCATCATCTTAGTAGACTTAAATATTGTCTGATCACTGATTTTATATTGATCTGTTTAAATAATGTTATGACTTTTTTTGGGGATGTCAAGATTTTTTTGGAGAGCTAGTAACTCTTTTTTTTATGTAATTTTTTATGTCGTGAAAATACTTTGTTTGTTATTATTAAGTGTGGTCGAAGACATGAATTAATTTTCCACAATGTTGTATTTAGAGACTTGTCTATTTTATAATTCAGTCATGTGAGAAGAAAGATTATTTTTTTATTTTAAAAAAATTCGGGTCTCACGGGGCTATTTCGTATTCGAGGTGGAGTGGGTCCGAATAATATTTAATCGGGGTGGGACGGGTAATGGGTCAAAGTTTTTTTCATGGAGAAGGACTTGAATTTAGCCAAACCCGCCCCATACCCGCCCCATACCCGTCCCATTGACATCTCTACATTTTATCGCTTAGACCATAAATTATTCTTAGGTTTTAAGATCCTAAATTATAAATAATTTAATTTATATAAATGAAATAAAACACTGTTTTATTTCTGTTCTTTTTTTTTATAAAAATTTCGAACTGCAACAAAAACCATCGGGAACCAAAGTAAAACCATATATCTAAGTGATTAAATTCCGGTTCCATCCCCTATTGGAACATGAAACATCGGTTATTTAACCGAAATCATTGGCACTAACCTAATAAAAAAATTTCAAATGTACTTCAGAAACATCGGTCAATTAAATGGCTGTGCTTAAAATGTATCGAAGAGATGTAAAGATTAGTTGATCACTAACGAGTTTCAAACTCAAGCATAGAAGTACAACTGTCACGATCTAGTGATTCTACCAAGTACAATGCAAGCAAATGTTTCCAGCACACTACCTACCTAGAGAAGCAAAAGCAATGCTACAACAATTTATGTAAAACAGCATGAACAACTGTTTCTAAACCTGGCTCGCTCTGCAATAACGGTTGAATTTAAAATTCAATGTCTTCTTTGAGTCTCCATGTCTTCTAATATCGAGTTCGAGCCAGAAGCATTGGCTTCCGAATTGTGAGAATGGATGTACACACTCTCAAGTTCTGATGGAGCAACAGAGAGATGATTAACGTTGTTCGATGATGATCGGTTTTCAGTCTGTGACTCGGCCAGCATGTTGAAATACGCATGAGGTGCCCAGCCTGCTTATCCCAGACATTAGATTAAAAATATCTTTTTGAAATAGGTTATAATCATATACTCGTAGGAACAGTTTTTTAAATGTGACAATTATCATGCAGTAATAATTTGTTTCAAGAACTATATCACTGATTCAAGGATTGTGCTGCCGCTGTGGCTGAAAAGCTCAAAGAAGGCAAATACCGTCTACATCATAAGGTGGTGGAAAGAACTGCAAGTAACAGAATGAGGCAACTGTCAACCCTGCGCATAGAGAAATTCCGAGCATAGTATGAACTTATACAGAAATAAATTTTATAACAAAGAAATTAAAATTTGGAGGCAGTTGCAATTTTGTATTTTAAGTACCTAGCAAGCTTCCAGCAAACACATCTTGCCAATGGTGCCAATAATCATCAACTCGTGAAACTGCAACTAATGCTGCTAAGAGTAAAGGCACAAAGATGATGCAGAGCTTTGCAACATGGCCTCTACGATCAAACACTTTGACTTTACCCGACAGGTACCAGGCCAGGAAGCCAAGACCAGCAAACGACCCTAAGAATATGACAATCATAGATGCCATTAAGCTCAATTACATCGTTTGAGAAACTGAAACTATTGTATATAGATTTTTATTCAGGTCTTTCACTAGTTAGAACAGGGACGATAAATCAACACAAAAACATGAATGAATAAGACTGACTGAACTTGAATGTCAACAAAGGTCCAGCAGCCAGAATCAAGATGTCTTTCAAACCAATTCCCTTATGTTATACTAAACTCAGAAATGAAGTAAAGTTTTATACTAATTTGGGTTAGCCGCAGATTTTTCACCCGCATTGAGTTGTTGGTCAATGTAAAATATCAGTGCAATGTCCCGTTTACCTTGAATAAAAGGCCTTAACAAACAGGTGTGTTTACCTACTTTCCTCCATATCCTAGGCCCGGAGGCACGATCAGACACAAAGATTCACCAAATTCAGTACCATTTTGCTTGCCAAAATGCCCAGGATGCCAGAATGCATAATAAATTATCAGATATCCTCCCACAGATGTCAAAATCACATTCTCCTTTTACAAAATGACGAAAGAGAAGGTTGAAAGACATGTTAGATGAATAGACTGGGAATATATTCAAGTTCTATTTGAGTTAAATACATGATAGTTCTCAAAACAAGTGTTCAACATATAACAACAAAAATAACAAGAATCTGTAATGCTTCCAGATTCGCAAGAAAAACACCAAAGCTGAAGCAGTAAAACTGTAGCAATAAGGAGAAAACTTCAAAGTTGATTTGTTAACACATAGATGTAGGCGAGATATTGCAATGCCGCATGATCTTATAAACAAGAATTCGGAGTATAAAAAATTATTAAATTAGTTTCACGTCATTGAAAAAGGAAGAGTATAGTCACATGAGGTGTGCCCGCTTGGAAAACTTTTGTGTCCTTCTTTAATGACGCTTTTCAATCCAGTACACTGAACGTTCCCTGTGATATTATGAAAAATCTATCCACCAAATACAAAGGTGCCATTACTTAACCCTGCTAGTTCAAACATCCACATGAAAAAGGTTTGGCCCTAATATTGAACATAGAGCACTGGACTTACCCCTACACCATCTGGAAAGCAGCGCCAAAAGAAGTCTGGTCGAGGTCGACCAACACCATCTTTAATTGCATCAGTAAGAACACCAGTTATAAGTACAGAAAACAGCAGGCCTGACATTGTATCCAGAGAAGACATGATTTCGTTTCCATAATAATCATCTATGCATGTGACAAACAAAACAACGTGATTATAGAAAAGAAAGGATCATACCCAATGTAGCCTGGTGCAAATCATAGACGTCTCGCCGGATAAAGTAAAAGGCGATGATGACAGTGAGAGGCAATACAACAGCAATTAGCTTTATCACATAAAAAGAGTAAGTGTTAATCAATTCTCGAGAGGATACCAATGATATCGCCTCTTATCACCATATCAAGATCCAAATATACAAAAACAATGATTTGATATAGCATACCGGAACAGCCCAGAAGGGCACAGTATTATCTTTCAATGGGTATTTCAGGTCTGTCATCATATCCTCTCCGACAAATCGATAAAATGGATTGATCACATTAAGGATGATCTCTATCACCACAAGAAGCATCAGAATAAGCCAATCGTGCATGTGAAACCTGACAACTCGGGCTCCATGAGATCTTATAGTATGGGCACCCAATTGAATTTCTGGCATTTTGACCCTTTAAAATACCAAAGTATATGAAATGTCAGTGGTAAACAACCGGACACTGGTAGGAAGTATCTTCAGCATATAGAAAATGAAAGAGCATGAATCAACCAATATAAGTAAAAAAAATTAACACCTGAGAGCGAAATTTTAAAATAACACCATAACAAGAATAATAGCACATAGAAATTTATTCAATACACATAACATTATAACAAGAATATAAGAGTAACAATGCTCTCAAGTTCAATGACTGTAGCACATAGAAATTTTTGCAATACACTCAGAAATAACCCTATCAACAACTCAGATAAAAGCTTTTCCATGATTATGTCCAGCACATTACCATCTTTTGCTCAACAGGCCTTTAGCATGGGTAAAGGTGGATAATTTCTCGTTCCGCTTCGTTAGCATTCAAGGAGACAAGAATTCAACTTTTTACTTGCACATTGAAGTTCATGAAGTGTATTTTATGGTCTCTGAAACTTGAAATGAGTTTATAAACGTCTACTGCAAACTTTCCTGGCAAGTTGAATGAATTATTTTTGTAAAACAAGTACAAATGCGAAGTAGTTGCGAAAAGAGCCTATTATGCAAGCTGGGGGGCATGACAAAATTGTATGACAAACGAACCCAGGGTACTATTGATATGACTGTGAGAGACCTGCTGAATGTGAAGGATGCAATCAACACATCACGTGTCAATCGAGGTTGATTGTAATATTCTTTCCCTCGTTGAAATGTACCATGCCTCCTCTACCAACGAAGGCTAATAATTCTGGCAAAGCAATCATGTATGAGAACTAATCGCTAGCCAAGTCAAAAAACAAATTTTACATTGCATGAAATTTGGATTATGAGACAAAACAAAATATGTTCAAATACGATTTAAGTATCGCGCTCTCACGAGTATAGGCCAACTGGTCACACAAAAATCACAAATAACATTTAAAATTGTACTTCTTGTTTTAGGTACAACATAGTTCCGTATCCAAGGCATAGGAGGGCGGAAAAGTGACAATAAAATAATTTACGTATATCCCATGCGATAGTGGAAGATTATTTTCAATCTTCGGAATCCGATACGTTGCGTATGAAAACAGATATTCAGCGTCAAAATGTCACTAGTTATAATAAGAATAAACTGCCTGCTATACGAATTAACACATAATGAAACGATAGTCGGTAAAACAAACCGTATACAAACAAATCTTCGAACAGCAAAATCTCATCGCAAAAGCAAAAAAAGAATAAAAACGAAAAAAGAGCAATCGCTGTTCTAATCCGGCGAAAAACAAAAATGAACTTCTCAATAACACTTGACAAATATTATATCACAGAAGACAAACAGTTAACACTAAACAAAATAAAAAACAGCAAACATTTAGATTTTATTAAAAAAAAAAGAGGAGTAGGGATCGAGAAGAGAACATGGATTCACCTGAAGAGCGTATCACTGTCAGCACCGCTTGTCGAGAGAAGAGAGAGATAATCCAAATCCTTATACGGATAATTCCGTTGGTAATTTCAAAATGAAAAACAGAGAGAGAGAGAGAGAGAGAGAGAGAGAGAGAGAGAGAGAGGAGATCCAAGCGGAGAGGTTACATATTCACCAAATCTACTGCGCCATTTGCTGTATGTTTTGGCTTTATATTGTGGACCGTTTTCAATTTCCAGGTACGAAGGAAAAAAGAGAACGCATGGGATAACGGGGTGGGGTCGTCTTCTTTTCGTCCAAAAAAGTGCACACCAAAATATAATTACTAATCATACTTAAGTCCATAAAATATATTTGTTTTCATAAAAGATAAGTTTATATAAATGATTATATTTTATGTAATTATTATATAAAATAACATGGGTTAATAATACCAATCACCCTCTTTATCTATCTTCTTTTTCATTACATTGAAGAGTATTTTGAAATTATATATTTAGAATATTGTAAAAATTAATTAAATAAATATAAGAATTTTTATTAACACGCTATGCACGCAGCCAAAAAAAAAGTGGTATTCTCGAATTTCTTTAACCACATAAAGTAATAAAAGCCAACCAGATGACCCAAATAAAATATTTATCTCACAAAATACGACCCGTGAGACTGTCTCACACAAATTTTTGTCAAATATAAACTTGATTTTATTTTATTTTTATAAATAATCACTTAAAATGACCTCCTACTCACTAAATTATTTTTTGTAAACCTATTAATAATTTGTATCCAAAGAGGGTCACACATACAAATTGTAACAGTATCAAGAAGAACAAAATGATTTCGTATACAATAACCAACCCACTCCAATAATGGAATTACAACTTCAAATAAAATTAATTTGCTGAGCTAGATATAAATCAGTCAATTAGGAACACAAAATAATTCTAAGCTATTTATTTCCTGACTCCATCGATTCAATAGTTGAGTCTAAATTGTGATACACTGAGTTCCGATGAATCATCGACTGCTGTCGATTCACACCTTCAAGTGTTACATTCTGTGAGCTAGTTCTGGGTTCAAGCTGCTCAGACGATCTCATGTTTGTGCGAGATTCCTCCACCGCTCGGAGATATGCGTATGGACTCCATCCTGCGGTACAACCGGTGGATTAAATAAGAGGGTTTCTTGAAATTATATCGAAAAAAGAAAGCAGCATATTCCTAATATACCTTGTGTGTGATATGGAGGTGGGAAGAACTGCAGGTAGCAAAATGTAGCCACAACAAGACCTAAAACAAAATGCAGACGTCAGTAAACAAGACAACAAATAAAACATAATCGATCGATTAAGCTTCTTTAATTCAAGAATCGTTATGTTAAAAACGAGAACATACCAAGGAGAGCTCCGGCAAACACATCTTCCCAATGATGCTTGTAGTCGTCCACACGAGAAATTCCAACAAGGCATGCAGCAAGAATAGGTAGGAAAACGATGCATAGTTTCGCAACATGGCCTTTTCGATCAAAGCATTTGATTTTCCCCGACAAGTATAATGATAGAAAACCAAGACCAGCAAACGACCCTGAAAAGCATATGAGATTGATAACAACGCAAATGGCAGTGATAAAAATGAGGAAGTTGGAAGTTGGAAGTCGAAGCAAACCCAGAGAATGACTCATCAGGGAGTCTAATCCGTGACCTTAGATTTATCCAAATTAAATCGCAATGTTACGAACAAACAAACAATCATAAGCGACTGGGAAGGCAATCGCAACAAATGAGCAAAGCCATTGTTGTGGACATTTTGCTTTCAGTGGTTGCCCCAAGATTTGGAATGCATGCATAAGGATGATTGAATGTATTTTGATAGCTGAAACATAATTTTAGAAACATCCAATACAAAATCTCAAGTTTTTATGTAAGAGAGGCAACGCCCCTCCCCCCTTAGGTCCATATAGGCACGGTCAAAACCATAAATCAGTGAGTAGAATTTACATGAAGTATGCCCGCTTGGAAAACTCTTGTGCCCGTCTTTTAAATCACTATCTTTACCATGGCACACGACATCGCCCGATCGATCGTACGTCTGTTGAATAAGAAATATATTATTAACAGGGAAACCTCTCTTATATACAGTATACTCCAAATTGTGTACTTTCGAAGATTAAAGATAGATGCATCAAGAAATTCCAAAAGATTGAAAAAATAACAAGTGGCCACAAATGCGTGAACCTTCTAAACCAGAATCATTTAGTGATAAAATAAGTATTCATTCAGAATCTAAGATGACATACAAAATTCCCGTCGGGAAAGCAACGCCAGAAAAAATCAGGACGTGGCCTGCCAACTGCATTTTTCGTAGCGTCTGTGAGGACCCCAGTTATCAAAACAGCGAACAAGATTCCTGCAGTTCAGTAATTCAAGCTCAGAAAATTATTTCGGCTGAGTTAAAACATTTTTATAACATATATATGCTTTGTATGTTAAAATATCTAGCACCAAATATGGCAGAAAGTTGAAATGGTGTCTTACCTAGTATGGCATGGTGTAGATCATAGACGTCCCTTCGTCGAATATAATATAGAACGAAAATGGCGAAAGGCAGCAAAACTGCATACAGCTATTCACAAGAGAAAGTGATAACATTAGTACATGGTTTCCGACAACTCTTGGAACAAAACCATACTACCAAATCTAACGTGTGAAAAATTAAAAAGTTTTTCGGGTTGTTGTCTAAGTGTACTCACAGGAACCGCCCATACTGGCACTGTGTCGCCTTTCATAGGATACCTAAGATCAGTCATCATGCCCTCTCCAACAAAACGATAGAACGGGTGCATTAGATATAATATGATCTCTATTCCTGCAAGTAGTATCAATGCAAGCCAATCATGCTTGTGATTCTTTAAGAGTTCCCACCCGTGAGACTTAATGGTATGTTGACACTCGAGTCCAATCTCGTCCCGCCGACCCTGTTTTCAGAAAATATGAACTTTTGAACCGAACTTGATATTCTCTGTGCAAAAAATCCATTGAAGAAAACTGACAGGGAAGCAATCCACAATCGAATATAAAGAGTTTGTCTCCACCAGTATTGGGAATAAAAGGTGAAGCATTTTGCTTATCCTATTACTTGTGTCATCAAAATATGCTGATTCATGGGGCTGATTAAAAAATTTAGCAGAGGGGGGCAACTGATTTTTACTAATTGACACCATTTAACTCGAAGATTTGATTTTGTTAAAAAATTTAAAACATAATGGAAAAACTGATTAAATATATTGCCTCAAATCAATCCAAGCTAATTTACACCTAAAACAAACTCAGCACCCCAAACCTTAAAAGAGTCAAATCTGGTCAGAAGTTGTGATCTTAACTAATACCAGTTTAAACAATTTCACAACGAAGATGCATTTCTTGATACAAAACTATTCTTGCATAATACATCAGAGAAAAGGGAGATAAAACTCAAATGAACAAAAATGATTACAAACCTGAAACATGGTCCAAAATCTTGATGTAGGCCAAAAAGAAATCAAGTTTCTCCAACCCACTGATCACAATGGCAAAAAAGAACAAACACTTCAAACCCAGAGAACTGGATTTGATGAAGAATTTTACCCACAAAAGAAAGAGCTCAAGTGACTTCAGCAACTGTTGATTAGCTATATATATATGGTGAATAAGAAATACCCAATGTCATAATATTCCAACCCAAATTACAAGAAAGTAGACTTTAACCTTGTAGTGATCCAAGAAACTAAAGATATTTTATTTTCTGGGATGAAGTAATTCAAGTGAATAATCTATTATAATTGTAGTACTATAAATATAAAGAAAGAAAGAAAGATCAACGATACTTGGATATTTGTTCTTGGTTAGCTAAACCAGAGACCATTGAAATGGACCCAAGTGCCATCACAGCAGTGCATGTATTTGATCAATAATCAAGAGAAGTATTCTCTGACAAGAAATCATTAAATTTTGTAAAAATTAATAAATTCCAAACCAAATAGACACGCACGATCAGTCATTGTGTGCAACGAGTTTAAGAGTGTAGACGTGTGCTGCAACCTTTCAAACACGACTCTTTCAAAATTACCAGTTCTGAAGATAACGCTTTCTTATTTTTGTACACGAAGCTAATTTGCCTACAAAATTATTTAATAATTCTGCGTTGTATTTGAATAGTATAACAGCAGAGGGACGGAGCAGGCAGATTATTATTCAATTCTTTTTCCCTATACGTCTAGAATTTTAGATTATGCTTCCTGTATCTAAATTCTTTGGATAATAACAATGTATATATAATATAATATACCAAATATGTAGTTTCCGGACTAGTAGACGCACAAAGCCGACTGGACGACCTAGAAATTTCAACTATTTTTAGTTTTTATAAAATTATATCTTGCGGGTTTATATAGTTTATTTCTTTACTAAATTGTTTTTTTTTTTAAATTTATATCGATTATATGAATATCAATATATTCATGATGTACCAATATTTTTTAAAGTTATTATATTGTCAACAAAAGCACAAATTATAATAAATTACAATCATCACAAATAATTCAATAATATCATTAAATAAAGAGTGAGTCTCATGTGAGACCGTCTCACGGGTCATAATCCGTGAGACGGGTCAATCCTACCCATATTCACAATAAAAAGTAATACTCTTAGCATAAAAAGTAATACTTTTTCATGGATGACCCAAATAAGAGACCCGTCTCACAAATATGACCCGTGAGACCGTCTCACACAAGTTTTTGCCTTAAAATAAATAGGTTACAACCTACCGCTAATAAAATATGAGAGTGTCTCATGTGAGACCGTCTCACGATCTTAATCTGTGAGACATGTCAACCCTACTCATATTCACAATAAAAAGTAATACTCTAGCATAAAAAATAATATTTTTTCATGGATGACTCAAATAAGATATTCGTCTCATAAATACAACCCGTGAGATCGTCTCACACAAATTTTTGCCATAAAATATACACAACACAAATAAGTGAGAATCAAATTCAAGACCTCATTGTCATCAGGCCAAGATACAAGCAACATACGAAAATAACCCTACTCAAACAATTATTTCACTAATTTCTCAGCAATCTAAAAATATATATCCTGACCATACAATAACGCAAACAATCGGTTATTGTAATTTGATTAGGTTTGTGGATTAGATTCATACTGGCCCAATAGACTTGGAAACTGGGCCCAATCCAGTAAATAAATTTGTGCGAGGTCCAGTATTAATTACACTTTTTGGATTGTAAAAAGTTAAAAGTAGTGAGAATGAATATGTGATATATAATGATATTTTATAATGGGACAAGTGATATAAAAATTTAAGGTTTTAAAATAGTTCAATTAAATTGAGTTTTAATTTGATGATACGAAATATGAAGTGAATTATAGAATAAATTGATTTAGAATAGACAAAAATATCAATGCATTACATTTAAATTTATTATATTTATTAATTATTTACTTCATTAGTTTGCTTGAAATAATTAAAACTATATTTTAAGTTAAAAAATATTTTTAAAATTTAAATTCATATTAATTACATTTAAACTTAAAAAAAGTGAAGCTTCACTAAGAAGTTTGTGATTCAATTTTTAAAATATTTTTAGAAATGTGGATTAATTGTTTCGATCCTCTATGAAAAATTAAAAAACAATATATTCAAAATTAACATCTCATATTTTTAAAAAAATAGACACAAAACTCATTGACAGAAAGATAAATATACTTAAATTTTTATAAGATAAAGTGATTGGATTTTAAAAAAATTAAAATATATTAGTATATTAATATTTTTTAAAGAAAGTTTTAGAATTTTCGTAAAGAATGTTGTGCAATTAGTCCTGAAACGAAGTTAAAATTAATGATCCATTTTTTTTATTAAAAAAAATGCAAAACAGCTGGCGGCTGCCTTAATTATATATATACAAGCACCTTGAACGGAGACATATTTCCTACCCTTAACGCTTTTCTTCCCCTTTTCTTCTGGGATGGAGGCCCCACCACCAGCACCACCTCTTCCTCTCTCCACCACCGCCTCCGCAACCACGGTCGTGGCACCCCCAACTTACCCAGACTCCGTTTCCTCCTCCTCTAGACCCCGTATCACGGACTCATGCGATTCCGACGCTCCGCCGACCGCCTCGCCTCACAATCTACGCCTCATGTGCAGCTATGGCGGTCACATAATTCCCCGCCCGCATGACAAGACCTTATGCTACATCGGAGGGGACACCCGAATCATCGTAATCGATCGGCAAACCTCTCTCGCCGACCTCCACCACCGACTCTCCAAAACCCTCTTCAACAATCAGGAATTTTCCCTCAAATACAAACTCCCTAACGAGGACTTGGATTCATTAATCTCTGTCACCACCGACGAAGATCTCGAGAACATGGTTGAAGAATACGACCGCCTTATTAATGCCCCTAGAGAATTGAAACCGGGTCGCATTCGCCTCTTCTTGTTTCCGAAATCGTCGAGTATAGAACAGATTCTCGTTGAATCCGCTTCTACTAAATCGGAAGATTGGTTTCTTAATGCTCTCAACGGGGGGAAAGCAACCGCAAGTGAACGTGGGCATTCGGAATCTTCTTCGGTTAACTATTTGTTGGGTTTGGATGATGATTTATTGGGAAAATCTGGCATCGCCAAGGACGTTGAAGCCCAATTGGAGGATAAAAGATGTAGTGTTGATGGGAATGGGAACGACAATAATAATAATAATAGTGTTATTAATCAGGATGTGCATTCCGTGCCGGATTCTCCGATGCTGGAAACATCTTCGTCTTTCGGGTCCACATCCGGTTCTCCTTCAATGGTGAATTTACCGCCGATAAGGGTGCGATTGGAGGAGATCCCAAAGCTGGGTGTGGTGGGAGTCGATGAGAAGTTTCAGCAGATGACTTTTGGGGTTGGGGGCGATGCGATTTTAACGCGGAAGAAGCAGGAGGAGGTTGAAGGATTGGCGGCAGAGGTGCCTGGTGTAGTGGTTTCTGTAACGCCCGTCTTTGGTGGTGGGGAGTATGTGAACCGGGTACAGGCTCCATTGCAACAGCAGCAGATTGCTCACTATCAGCTGAAACAGGGCGGTGGTGTTGATTTGGCTTCTCCAGATTCAGTTTCAAGGTACACAAAACGAAAGATCTTTCATTCTATTATCTTAAGCGTGTATTTTATGTAATTTCTATGGTTGCTTGTTCAATTCTGAGAGTTGAAAATTATCTGAATTTGTCAATGGCTTAACTGGTACAGCGAGCGAAGCATGACCAATCCGTTGTCTCGGCAGAGACAAGCTATTTATCAAGAACCAGTTATACAAATTCAATCTAGAAACAGCAGGGTCAACAACAGTCCGGTTGATCTACAGACTAGGGATCAAAATAATAGCGCAGGACAGATGCAACCTCAAGTTCCAGAATCTGGTTATGTCTTGTCCGGTCAATTTGGCCAAAACCATCCTCAGTTGCATCAACAACAACAGTTTGTTCATACCGGTATGCAGTATATCCCTGCCGGAGCTGTGCCAATTGCATCCTATTACCCTATGTATCCTACTCAGCAACAACACCATCCAGACCAGCCCTTTCTTGAGCAGCAGTATCCAGTTTACTTTATGCCTGCTAGACAGGCTCAAGCTTATAACTTACCTGTTCAGCCACCAAATTATAATGAATTGACACCAAATGCTCCTTCCAGTCGGCCACAAATGCCACCCCCTACTGCTGCAGCCCCTCTTGCAGCTTACAATCCAGTAGGAAATGCTGCTTCCCAGCTTGAGATTGCAGCTGGTGTGTATAGAACAATGGCCTCATCAGCACCAGTTCGAGTTCCAGTCAACCAGAACCAAGCTCAATATGTTGGTTTCACTCAAGTTTATCATCCCCAACAGGCAGTAGCTCCCGCTCCCTCCTCGGCAATAAATTCTATTTATGAATTTGCTGATTCTGCACATGCTCAAATGTATTGCACTCAACCTCTACCCCCACAATTGGCTGCTCAGTACCAGACCCTGATGCCGGCCCCTACTGTGGTATTACCCGAAGCTACTACTCAGCTTCCTACAGAGAACTTGAAGCCATAAGTACGGACTTCCCAGCCATGACAAGGGATTTGATCATGGATGCAAAGTTTTGCCCGAGGGTTTTGGTTTTTCTTTGAAGTTTATATATCAACGCTGTCTGTTTTACCATTTAGCTTGGTCTGATACATGATTGTTATAGCATTAAGAAACTCGTCTTTTGTCTTCTGTCGCGTGTGTGTGTGTTTGTCTCGTATTGTTGTTGAAAGAAAATGGACATCTGATCATACTGTAAAAAATTATCTTAAAAAGTCACATGGTCCGTCTGTGTTATTTTTTTTAGTGAATAAATACTCATCAGTTTGGAGCAATTATTTTATATGATTGGGAATACACACACACACACACACACACACATATGTATGTATTTAGAGGGATGACATCTCAACTTTATATCGTGAATCTCATTTCGTAGACAACTATTGAAGGAGAACTAAATCAAGCATGAGGGAGCCCCAAGTTTATGCATTGGTTATGCAGAAGGCTCGCATTCTGAACTTGAGATCCTGTCATACCATTAGACGGAGATTAACAAATTTTGTAATGAAAGAACTGCCCTACTCCACTGGGCAATCATTTTGATTTTGTGCAATAATTCAAGTTATTGATACCTCATAGAATGCCATTTCGAAAGAGACATCAGCTCTGATATAATGTAGTTCATATCCGTTGCACCCGATAATTGAATTCATCGAAATCATTTTATCTAATTGCATCATTCCACATTCATCCAACAATTCCCCTCGTGCTTTAGATCCCACCGGAATTTTCCATGCCAGTTCCAATTTACATTGATCAAAGGGGAATCTTACTACTGGATTTTCCATTGATGAATTATCTCGCCTACTCACAACTTCTGTTGTGTATTTTTACTGATCGTGAGGATATAGTCTTAATCCCCCGATAACGATTTTGTGTTTCACATTTGATATTTGACGATAGAATGGTTTGTCGGGCTGCACCTTCCCTTCTCCTGATTAATCTTCGTACAGCCTGATTTGGATATTCCATCTTTTTTTAATGAAATTGCTTCCATTAAATAAAGTAAAAATAGAGTACTGGTACAAGTACACTCGGCATTCTCAGGTAAAATCCAACAAACAGCGTCAGAGCCAGCCTAATTTGAGTAATTACTACATATCTATTACAATAACCGCATTTGGGATGCACCGAAATATGAGAATCTTGATTTTCTTTTTTATAGCTGCAACATCCGGCTTTTCACTTTCGAAGAATGCCTGTTCCTAGCATTTCAAACATGATAAACTGTAACTACGAGAGCCACACATCTCATTTTGTTAAGGACATAATTCCCACAGTATGCCCCTCGAAAAGCTCTAAGAACAGCAGCTGCTGATCCCATTTATTTCTTCATATACAACCAATTGCGGACTTCATCTCAAATGTTCTTGGAAGATACTTATTTTTACTTTTCTATAAGCATTCACCAAGACAGAGAGGGAAATTAAAGTGATCGTGTTGTTTACTCCTGCCTGATTTGTTTTTTACTGCCGATGTTTTTACTTTCAGGCCAGCCCTTTATTCTTCATGTTTGGTCAAAAATCAACTTCCAAAATTTTGGGAATTGCAAAATGCTGCAATATGTCTCTTGTTTACCAACCTCTGAAGAAGTATCTGACATTGATGCTGCAAGTGATCATGCTAGTTTTTTAGACGACTGACTATCTTCCTATCTTTAGAGAATACATGCAGACTTGCAGTCCCTTTGTTCATATTCCCGGCCTTAGATATGCCATCCGTACATAAAGTTTTAGATTTATCTATACCTTCAGCAGTTCATTGATGTGGAAATTTGACACACAATTTTCTGACAAAGGTCTGTAAAAGCAAGGTATCTTCTTTTGTTTCCCAAGGCATGGAGGCATTGTGTGTACATCACAAGCTGCACTTTATTGATGTATTTTTGCTTCGGTTGTAGCATATAAGCATGATCCTATACGTTTAGAAGCTGAATTCTCTCGATTTGCTGTTTTACGTATAATGTCGGTCTGACTGTTGCAGCCTCATATGTCGAGTGCTTAATTCTTGAAAATAGGTGTTTTTTACTACTTTTGTGTTGATTTCAAATCATATATCCGTTTCTTTCCCTCATTGGTAATTTCGTATACTAGTGACACGTACTACGTACACTAAAAAATGGATCTATTTTGTGATACCCTGTTTTTTGTTTCTTTTTTCTCTTATCCCGTAGCACAACTGCTCGGCTGCCTATCCACTCGGTATGTCGAGTTGTAAAACATTTCTTGTTCGATACTAGTTACGTAAGATACTCAACTTTGATCATAGACCCGAATTTAAATGTCCCTTGGAGAAAATAACTCAGGTGGTGTTCTCTATGGACGTGAAAAAATCGAAAAGAGAGAAACTTACAAATGTAGAAGATTAATCATTCAACCATTCTAGCTGCATACCCAAACCACTATTCTGGGTACTCTTATCCAGTTATCCTGTCTCTGACCCTCGTGGCGACTTCGTTACCAATTGTTAGCTTAAATCGCCGCAGCTTTGCAGACAGGGCATGAATTTTTCTGCAGGAGCCATTGCTTTATGCATTGTAAGTGATGATGGTGTCCACACTCCAGTGTTTCAATATCTTCAGTCTCACGGCATTTATCCTGCACAAACAAAATAATATTTCCTAAATTCTGGTTTCATAGTTTTCATCAAGTTATGATTCACGCTTAATTTTTTCAATTTAAATTTAAGAGACGAGATTGATGTATCGACTAAAATCTTTTATGTTGCTGGATGCTGTCTGAAATCTTGTGGTTTGCCAACCCAATACCCAGCAATCTCCTATAAGCTTGGCCACTGGGGCTTGGTTTTCTTAGCAAGAAACCTTTGATACTACACTAAAGTATAACATCTGCAATATTCGAGTTTAAAAAGAAAATGCTCACTTGGCAAACGCTACATCTCCAATCTTTGTCTTGAGAACTGGAGGGCTTGAATTTCCTTAAGCAATTAGATATCTCTTCTTGTTTTAAACCAGTGCAGACATTCCCAATCCCATTACTCAAATCCAGCAGCTCCTAGTCGCAGCATAATGATTTTAACTTCAGTTATGGATGCCACGATTAGTTAAATTCTATTAATTGCATAACTGAAAGTACCTCATATGACATATCATCAATGTCGAGTCTCCAATCTTTGTATCGATCGGATCCATTGTGGATTCTTCTTGCCGAGAGCAAGTTTTCTTGAAACACCATCATCTGCGTTCATTCGATTTCAATCTCCTTGTGTTGCATTAAAATTTTGAAATTACCTTTCGTTCGGCTTACATGTCCATCAGGTATATCATGTTTTCATGCATTTAGACATTCCAAGATTCAATTATATAGATGGAAGACACATAAATTATTAGTACGTAACTCGGTTGCCAATTATCAAATGGACTGGGCTTCCGATCGAGGATTTGATTGAACATAAATGGATTACTACTAATACATGTCATATTTTCTCATTTATTAAGCAAGAAATCCCTACAAATTGGTTGCTCGAGATGAGAGTTAGCCAGTTTGTGGTCATTTACAGTCGAAAAAATCCTCTAACCATTTGCCGAAAACGCAGTTATCTGTGAATATACAAGTGAAGATGGAGGCTCATTTAAGTATTTATTATTGTAACGGATGACCAAAAGAAAGAAAGGGAAGAAAACGATGCCAGACCTCTACGATTCTTCTCAAAGAGCGTTTATCAAGTTTGGATCCAATAACACTGCCTGGAAATCTCGGATCTGAATCATTCACATTTCTCTTACCCACATGAGTATACTAACGTAAAAAGAACATTGAGTTAAATCTCTTAAACTTCCAGTAAAAATAATTCCCATTAAAGAAATCAAATATTTTCCTATGCAATTCAAAAAAAAAATACCTTTCGGCGATCAGTACTCCGAGTAGTGTTTCCACGTCTTGGTACAAAATCAGAAACAATGCCAACTCCCGGAGGAGTGCAGCAGACGTAGGAAACATCAGCAACATTTGCAGGATTTCTTCGGTTACTCGAAGATATTTTTCTCCGATCCAGGTTCTTGTTTCTTGCGTGTTTCACCGATGCAGGAGACGAAGAGACTGAAGCCTCCTGACATCCCAGACCTTTGAGTTTTGCCAAAAAGAACTTGTTAATTTTCCTGGGATTTTCACTGAATGTGTTTCTTGATTCAGTTGGGTTGTTCAGGTTGGAGATTATATTAGAAATGGAACGAGATTTGGGCTTTGAACATGATCCTGTTTTCATTTGTTTTTTCGGTTTTTTTATCAGCGTTTCGTGTTCATTGATCAAAAGGAGGAGCATGATTGAATCTGCAAAAGAATGAAGGGAGCTTGGGTGTTCTTGAGACTACAAGGAATGATGAAAACACGTGAGAAGTAAAAATGTTCGCTCGCAGTAGTTATGCTTCACATATTATTAAATGAAAAACTTGGCAAGGACACATTCCCGACAACTCTCCCTCCACAATTAAAATTTTAAGGTAAATAATGTTCATAGTACTGATAAATAAATGGTGAAAATGTGATGTAAATATTGGACAAATAATATGTGGCAGATGATGATGTAGAGTATGTCGTAACCAAGAATTTTTGGGAATAAGATGTGACACAAAAAAGGCCAATCTCTTTTTGGTAACAATTGTCTATTCTATTGTTTTCTTTTTTTTTTTGAACGTGCAGGGCTGCCCTGCATTATTGTCTCGAACAGCTCATGGAAATTATTTTCACGTCAAGACCTTAAGTTTACTTTTAAAGAGCAACGTCGTTTGTTTTTTGCAGCAACTTATTCACTGACATCATTACGAGCATTATTACTCTCGTAATTAAAATATGGTTCAGTCTCGGTACTTGTACAAGTTTCAATCGGTAATTTTTCTTTTGTTTTTATTATCACCGGGTCGGTGTGATCCAAATAATGAAACAAAAATTGAAAGATTTAAGGTTTTGGTAATGTTATTTGTTGAAGGCTATTAGGGAATTGGAATGTAGCAAAAAAATCTTTATTGGACCACGAATATTTTCATTTTGAGACCAATTATATGGGCCCATAATATATGGACTAGGCTTTTTTTTTTAATGGGTTTTTATATACGCACACACAGAAAATTCTTACGCTGCAACTTTCTCGAGATTGAGTTTGAGCTCGAGTTCGAACTGGGTTATGCTACGCACTCACAGTTGGAGCTATCAAATTAATAATCGTATGAAGTTTGGGTTAAATATATCTTTGAGGTATTGTCCTAATGGTAATATGAAATTTTAGGCTCGGCTCAACTCTCATGTATCTTAGGTTCTATTACAAGATATGGATTATAACTTGTAGGCTTGAGTGATGTTGATTATTATAAATTTATGTATATCTTTTCTTTTATAAATGGGAAAAATTGTTGTCGAATTTATATGCCTCAAAACGTTTTATTTAATGTTAATCATGTGCATATTATATTTATCAGTTGGATATTACTCGGATATATATTTTATTAAATTATTCTTATGATTAAAGAATCATTAGTTGGAAGTAATAATTTGATTATAATTATCAAAGTCATTCTAGGTTAAATATAATGTGTATTTAATTGTTTGAATATTTAATTGTTCAAATTTTAATTTAAGTAGTTGAGATTAGGTGATTGACTCTTGGTATTCTAATAAAGTTAACATTAATAAACATTATTGAAATTTATTTAGTAAAATGGTTCTAATGTATTAAATAATCATATTTATATTATTTATATATTATTATCTTATAAATATATAATATACACTAAAACTTATAAATGTTATCAATTATCTATATATATTTGTAAATTAAATCAAAGTTCTCACTTTAAATGATTGGTAAAACCAAACAAACATTTAAATGGTGCCAAAAAAATTAATATGATGATATATTCATATATAATAAATCAAGACATCCACTTTAAATAGTTGGTAATACCAAACTAATATTTAAATGGTTCCAACAATTTATTACAATACATCGGGATGCAACACACTTGAGTTGCTTAAATATTCTAAAAGGTTGAATAAAATATTCTTCCTTCGATTGATTTATTCTTTGAATTAAAACAGTAATTTGATGCAATTGATCCGTTTTAAACTAACTAAGGGGATATATATGGGATAAAATAAATAAAAAAATTATATCATAAGATGATATTTCTCACGCGTACGTACGTAGTACCACGTACACACTGGAATACAGATGTGGCATCCAAGATTCTTGTATTGGACAAGTACAGCTCTTGCTTGCGATTATGTATCGAATGACGTATTATACGCACAGAATTGTGACCAATCATCACGGATAGACACGAGCATTCACTCCGATGGATGAGTTAACTGCCAACTTTTGTGCTCCAATAAACTATTAACAAGAAGCAGTTCCCATTTCCCATATACATACATACATACATATATATACATACATATATATATATATATATATATATATATATATATATATATTTGTTAGTAGTACCTGCGCACATGGAGCCAGAATAGTTCACGATTGAGATGACGATTTAATTCATATTATTGCAAAGAAGACTACATATGCTTTTCCCTGTTGACAAGTAACACCACCTTGCACTAGTGTGTCAAGTGCTCTTTTTTTATTTTATAAATATATCTAACAATTATTGAATAGGAAAATCTTTTCTGTGTGTTTTTTGTTCCAAAATGGAAAATGATGTCGACCTGAGCTGAATATTATGTACACTTTAGGAGTAAAGAATGTCAGTAGGGTGTCAGAAAGTTTTTTGACATGATCACTTTGATGTTCAAGTTTATCAAGTGTTTTTCGCAAGGAAAATACGATATAAAGAATGTATATTGGATACTCGTGCATAAAATGTTAATTGAATACCTTCTTTTTGGATCAAATAAACATTTAGTATTTATAGGAGAAAATGTATTGATGAACTTGTTTTCGGTGCTCGGTCACTACTTATGGCAAGATGACTGGACTGCCCATATGCCCTGTCTCCTGACAATGGCACATCTGGTATCCCACATTATGTTTAGTCTAGTCACATCATTCCTACGTGCGCTGAATGTCATGTCAATGATTTCGAAATATGTCATCCCATATCCATAGACCCTGGAATCGACAAATGTATCGAGGTGCTCGGGCAAATGATCGTGGTGTGAGAACGAGGACTGGACCCTTGATATCCTAAGTCCTATTGCACTGCTGGGCGAAGATGAGAGCTCGGGTTCACCTAATTATGTGTTGATCTGATACGATCCCAAATCTCGCAAACCCAGTTATGGTTTATAAAAAAACACTTCCCTTGGAGGCAGGGACGGAGTCACCCCAAATGCTGGGGTGGGCTTCAGCCCAGTCTACATTTTTGGACTAGCGAAGAATATGGATTGATTTTCTTTTTTTTAAAAAAAATTTTAGCCTTGTATTTTCAATTTTTAGCTCAATTGTTAGTCCATTTCCAGAGGGTTTTCTTTCACATGCCATCTCCCAAAATGTAACAAGAGGCTAGTCTCCTACTGGTTGAAAATTTCACGTGAAACCAGTTGTTCCTCCACAACCTTTGTTGGCTCAAAGGTCAGGTTTGTTCTCATCTCAATAGTTTTCAAAAAATGTTCCCTCCATAACCCAAGATTAAAATATTTTCTGGTTGCGTCTCTGCTTAGAGAGTTGGTTGGCTTCCGTAACTTTTCCGATTCATCCTCAGCTCGAGCCTCAAAATAATCCAATGACCCAAGCGCTCCCCGGATATCACCAGAAACTTTTTTTAAATTGGTGGTTTTGTACGTTTCGCCTTTAAAAGAAAAGGTTATCCAAATTCCAATAATGAGGCTTACTATGAATACGTGTATTATTGGGGATGGTTAACAAACAAACTTCCAAAAAAAAAAAATCTCATGCAAACCAAAATGCCACGTGGAGGCCTACCACGCTTTTTCCCAAGTCGGTAATCATGAAAACCTATGCAGCCATTTTCTATATATACTCGCATATACAAATTCGAGAGTTTGCAAATGCATGCATGAAAAGTCTCGATGTGAGAATCAGATGCCCAAATCAAACCATCGATCTCTTCACCTCTCTCTCTCTCTCCACGAAAATGAATCATCGCAGTTGTTTGGACTTTGATTCCACTTCAAGTTTACCTCCATTGCAGGGTTTATCATGGAATCAACCACCTCCACCGCAACATTCGACGCTTTACATGAGCTTAGAAGAAACCCAGATGGGAAAGCATTCAAATTCGAGCCTGCATTTTACACCTGCAGAAGAAGTCGCCATTGGTTCCGCAGCGATGGCCGAATATGGAGAAGCCAGAAACAAGAAGAGAAAGGGCAAAGAACTGGAAAAGCGTAGCACGTGTGAAAGGGTGAGCTTTAAAGAATTGACGGTTTGTTTTTCGACACGTGCTGCTTTAATTAATATTTTGTCATAGGATTAAATTTTTTCACGCGTCATTTAAATGAACCCTGAAGGAATGTTTGACATATATGCTTCTAAATTTTAACAACCAAATTCTTAAAACTCTGAACAAAAATCAATATTACGTCTTCAAATTAACATATATCTGTGGGTTTTTTTTCAATTATAATCGAATTCAAAACTTTGGTCAGTATAAGATTGCGTTTAGATCGATAGATTTCAAATCTATTTATTTTAAATGTATTTTTTTGTGTAGAGAGACAAGACATAAACTTTAAATTCATTCTTCGTATATTTTTATAGTATTTAATCTTAATTATGATGAATTTCAAATTCACCTGATAATTGTGTCATTTGAAATATATTATATTTTGTCTTGGTAATATGTAAATAAGTAATATTTGGATTTAAGATTTGACATATCATTTCATTATAAACAATAAAATTATAGTCAAAATCTATGGATTTAAAATTCATCTCTTAAAACAAAACCTAAGGGTTTCAAACTTTAATTGAGCTAGCTAAGTTGCCAGCTTACTAAACTAAAATTATAGTAGATTGTCAATATGATTATGTTCAAGCCATTCAAATTATAGTTTTAAGTTGGTTATATTGGAGATAAAAATTTGTGTGAGACGGTATAACGGATCGTATTTTGTGAAACAGATATCTTATTTGGGTTACTTTTTATTGTGAATATCAATAAGGTTGACATATCTCACAGATAAAAATTCATGAGACCGTCTCACAAACCTACTCTATGTTGGATATGTAATAGTTAGTTTTAAATAGTTGTGAGAGTAAAGTAGTTTATATTTTGCTATAAAGAGTAAATTGAAAGAAGAATAAAGTTTTCTACATCATATTTTATTCAGTTTATGCATACCATTTTGTAATAAACTTTAAAAAAAAAATAGTCAAACACAATATTTTTACATCAACCTACATATCACTGAAAAGTAATCAAATTTCTCCTGATCAATATTTGAACAGAAACGAAGAAGCCGAATTGCTGAGAGAATGAAAACCCTTCAAGAATTACTACCCGGCTCCTCATACAAAGTCAGTAAGCTGGCATGTGCAATATTTTATTGTAGCCTAAGTCAAGAACAGGGGCGGACCAAGCTGACATGTTACTGTATTGAAATCATTGTCGTTTTTACAAAAATAAAAAATTTGACTAATTCTTAAAATATAGCTAATCTTCTTTTTCGAAGTCCGTGCCCTACAAAGATTTGTTAGCCAGTAATTGATCGGAAATGTGGGTTGTGTGTATAAATAGATGAGTGCCGCTTCAGTTCTGGATAAGGCCATTGAATACATCAAAACCCTTCAACTTCAAAAGGCCGTTCTCGGTTATCAGCAGATGATGATGGATGGATTACTAATTCCAGTCAGGGAGAGTGCTTGGGATCACTCATCCGATTCAATGTTAATGGCAAATTGCGGCAGTATCATTCCTGGTATTAATCCCTCGACTCATCCAGGGCTATCCTATAATAGCGATGGGCTGTTTTCTTCAGTAACACGGAGTATGCTCGACTCTGAATTCCTGCTACAACTACTTCAATGGCCGGCGATGCCTGTCCCAGGACCACTTTTTGATGGATTCGGTGGCCTTCTGGCCTCCTCCTCAAGTCCTAGCTTGCAGCCGGTGGAGTTAGTGTCTTCCCCTCTTGATAGTTTGTTTTAGATATATATGTAGATTCAGCAAGTTTAAATATATATCACTACAGCTCCACGTACGTAGGTAGCATACACCAAATTAAAGGAGCAAAGAAAATTTAGAGTTTAATGAAATAGGACAAGCTACTGTAATGAAAAAGGAAAAGTCGTCAGTATATCAAATGATTTTGTTCCTTGTTGGTTTAGAATTTCTCATGTGATAATAAATTTATAAAATGAGGAAAGCAAGCCAAGGTTGGAAAAATGTTCCTTTGGAAAATACTAGTTATATTTTTATTTTTTAAAATAAAAATAAAATCCCATTAAAATTCCTTGTTTCCAATGAATGCATGATTAAGTCCTCCATTAGAATTGTATGATGAGGGTCTTGAGAAAATGCTACTGCACCTCGTGATTCATAAGCTTGACCACAGCCTATGCCTATAAAGTCTTCACCATATATTATTATCCATCGACCAATTTAATTTTTATTTGAAATAAAAATTTAGAAATTAATTAATTAACCGATATGGAGACTGAACAGTGATTATCCACGTTGATATATAACCGAAAATAGGTCAAAAAATATCATTAATATAGCTTGAGTCATGATTCCACTAGTGGTAGCATTAAGTCAAATAACACAGAAAGGAGGTATGTGCATGCGCAACCATAATTCCTTTTGTTTCCATTTAACAGTATTATTATTAGATTAAATATATTTTCAAAAATTAAATTTTATTAAAAATCAAGTAAATTTGCATAAGTTTTACCACATCGAAAGTCTATAAATTAAGGTGCAACCCAAATGTTTTCCCACAGATCTCCCATCCCTCACCCCCACACAAAAGTTGCCTGCCAGTCATGAAAACCAAAGCAACATATCTTGCAGTCTGTGCAGCTATACTTGCGCTACTGCTTGGGAGAGTTGAGGTGACAAGTGCAGTGACTTGCAACCCCCTGCAGCTCAGCCCGTGCGCAAGTGCAATCGCATCTTCCGCCACTCCAAGCCATCTATGCTGTGCCAAGATAAAGGAACAGAGGCCTTGCCTCTGCCAGTACATGAAGAATCCCAACCTCCAGAAGTTTATCAAGTCCCCTGGTGCGAAAAAAGTGTCCAAAATATGCCGCATACCATTTCCCAGATGCTAACCGAATTATTTGGCTATCCCTCTGGCAAATCCTGGCCCGCTGTGATGTACGTACTAGGTTGTATGCTCTATATATGATGATTTGTTATGCTATTATGAGCTGTGTAATAGCTTTGGTGTTCTGTGTTGTGTTTTGTACCTTGGTGTGGTTGTGGCAATGAGAAATTTGATGAATAATTTGCTTTTCTCTGGCAGTATAAGATTGGAGATAATCGAATGTGTCTTGAGATTAGTTGTTTTAAACCAGGCGGAGCGGGAGAGGGAGAGGGATAGGGGGAGAGGGAGAGGGAGAGGGAGTATATTTTAAAATTTATACAAAGAAACATGTCCTTGTCTATGCTCTGGTACACGAGAGTGGTGGTAGTAAGAGTCTCTTCATCTCAGGTTGGCTTTATGTATTCGTCAAGCTCTCGAGGGTTCTCGTACACGGCAGGGACCCTGAGTACGAGAACCCTTGGTGAGGGAGACAGAAAAGAAAATATACTCAACATTCTTCAATACAAAATATTCGAAATCCCAAGGCTAGATTTTGCTCCGTCACCTTTTTCTTTTCTTCCTTTTTGTGTCTTTCTTTCATCCAATTATTAAAGTAACGACTTACAAGTTTTTGGTGATAAATCAAGTTGAATCATGCGCAAAATTTTTCATAATTTTGAATCTTGACTAAATTTAAAAAGCCATTGAGCAAAGTCAAACTTAATTATATATATATAATAGTAAGCTATACGTCTTTATTTGACAGATCGTAGTTTAAGCATATGGAGGAGGAACCCAGACAGATAATTTATGACAGTAGAAAAAATAAATGTGTTTCCAGGTTTCTAGAAGAAGGAATGGCAAATTTCATTCTTCTATCATCTGGAATTCCGGAACATGGACTGCTTGCACAAGGACTTTCAGAATAAAATATGTAAAAAAGTGATGGGATCACCAAAATTATTTATTTATATCACAAAAATTTTGTGGACAGGGTAATCATAATAGAAAACAAATGTATTACAGTGATCACTTTCACAAAACTTAGAATTGTCTTGCCTGTTCTTGTCCCTCGTTCCTAAATTTTTACCAATTTCATGAACGCAGTCTAAGCCACCGACAACTAACTCCTTGAGATATTATAGTTCAGGTGCAATACGCATATATAGTTTCATGTTAAGATCATTGTGATGGGTCAAGAATGGCCGGGCAGCAGCTCCCCCAGCAATCATGTTCATCATGGATGTTTCAACCTTAAAACAAGAACATTAAAAAGCAGGCAAGAATAATTTTGAGTTAAAGCGTATAGCCTGGTCTGGGCTAGCAATAAAACATCATTTTAGACTAAAGATAATAAGTTGATACATTGTTTGGACTACAAGGTTTCAAATAACAATCTCAAAGTTCATTGTGAATCATTGTTTGTCTATGTGCCACTTTTAGATGGAATGCTCTGTGTTTAAGAACCTGGAAAAGGATGATTAAAAGATATAAAAAATGGTTTTACTAAAATATAAGTCATAGAGTAAGTCCTATGAAGTGCTGACAGGAAAATCAAGTCATAACCTAGCCCAGAGAATTCTGGCTCTGCCATGGAGAAAGAAGTAGTGTTTATGTTATAGAACTATCTAGTAGTTCATCATCCATATTATACACTAACTTGTCTACCAGAGACTCCTGCTCCAATAAGCAAGTATATGATGCAAATACCCATCAGACCAGTAATGCATTAGTTGGATTCCAAAGTTCTAGTTTCTGGATTCTGAGGCACGTATGATTTGGTGCATCGTTGGTTAACTTTAAAAACACCAACTATAAGAATGTCCAAAAAATCGATGGGTATCTTCGATAGCTGATCTTTCAATGTATAGGCCTCAAGATTTCTATCACTCTCTGGGACCCAAATATCAGTCATCTGTCCAGAGTAAAATATTCAACATCTGTGAAGCGACACATTACCAACACATTACTGATGTATGTAATCAGTCAGCTGATAAAAAAAAAAACCATTGTCGCCTTAGCATTGTCATAACCAGGACCAATTCTTGGTCATGTCATCGTATGTAGACAATGAGATAGAACAACAAATGTTTTTGGAAAAACACTCAGCTCTCCCCTTATACTTTTACCTACAAAATTAAGTACCATTAGAGTAGATTTCTGAGATAGGGAAAATTACGCGAAGAAACCGGAAAAGTGCATGTGAAACCAAGATAATTAATCATTTCACAAGGGACAATGCAACCATACCAATAAAAGTCATACACACTGCCTAAAATAACAGTGACCACATCACACCCACGGGAAACAAATAGTTGACAGCTTAATTATCCTCAATACAGTCATCGTATGCCATACAAAACAACAAAAACCTAAATTTCAAGGCCTAAAAGTGGCAATGAAATATGTAAACTCTCTCACAGAGTGAACAGCATATTTAAAAAAGCAGCAGGTATTGAAGTGCCGTCAATTGCTGAACTGAAGTAAAAAACCATAAAAGGAAAGTTTTTACCTGCCAATCCATCCTTATAAAAGTAAAGTTTAGATTTCAAGAAATAATTTTAATCAAGTTTTTCTGAAAGTAATATATTTTTTTACTTACGACACTGTTTTATTAATGTATTTTCGTCCTCAACATATTTTTCTGAGAAGTATGCAAGTTACAAGTGGTGATTGCAGCAAACAAAAATAAGCACATTCAAGAAAAGAAATACAGCATGGGCTCTCCAGCATTATTGTCATAGCATCCCCTAACCAGACCAGTATTACCTTGTTGGAGTTACTCCAACTTTGCTTAAAAGAGCAAAATAGCAAGCAGTCTAATTTCATCTGCTTTTCTTCATTCTTTGTAGAACAGAAAACTGGAATCAGGAATTCGAAAATAAAGGAAAAAACATAATCAAAATATGAAACTAATTTACTTACACAAATCCGGAGATACTCATGAAAATTTTTCCTTACCGATCTTCCATGAATAGATTTTTTTTTCACATAATAGATAATGCGAGTAATCGCATATGTGGAATTGGCTGAAAGAAATACAAACAATAGCACGCTGATTATGATAGCATTCAGCACCATGTTTGTGTTTTGTCGAACGAAACATCTTATAACACATCAAAATGACATTAGTTAGATCTACCACATTAAGGGATCCATATCCACACCACACTGCTTCTGTAAAAAAAAAAAAAAAAGAGTTATGCAACTACCTTGCATCAGCCATAACTTGAACTTTAGCCCCACCACCATGCAAATCATAAAAGAATAGCTTTGATGATGATGAACACTTGTTCATAAGCCGCCCTTCCAAAAGAAACATCTATAACATCAATCAAAAGTAACACACCATCATAGCACTCGGAATAAATCACATATAGAATATCTAGTACCAGCTATTTTTTCTTCAACATCCTCAAGATGATCTCCGCTATTTAAACTTTCATATCTCTTTACATATTCAGGGATAGTCTATTTCCACTTTCCTTCTGAGCAGCAAGAATTAGAAACCACAGTCCATTTTCAAAATATTGTTGCAAGAGTTCAAACATTGCATTCAGTGAAACAGTCAAGATCATCTCGGTATACAGACAAAATAATTCCCATTCCAACACCATATAGGTAACACAAGACAGACAAAAACGCAAAAGAACACAACTAAAAAATTAAAATAATACACTAGGCATACCGTTGGATCCATGCCCTCATCTTCTGCAGCAGCTGGTTTTTTTGCCTGTTGCTCCAGCTTGGCAGAGGCCTGAAATTTATGCCAATGTCATCATGATAAGTAATGACTATAAAAGTCACCATAATAAGTAATGACAAGATAAACACATAAAATATATACTGGAAGCCAAGGATTAAAGATGGAATTCATTCAAACACTAGAAATGATTTTCCTTCCAATATAAAAAATGTACAAAGTAGTTAGTTGGAGGAAATATGAAACAGATATATAAGCCATTTTTACAAAAGGCTTACCTGATCATAATAACATCTATCATGAATTTCAAATCGACAAATCAACAAGAGAATACCAAAGCACTCTTTTTTTTAGAATACTATGAGGAATTATTGTGAGTACACACACTACATTGAGTTTCAAAATACATAAAAGCAAATGAATTTGCATAAATCTCGAGCATATTAAAATAACGTGCAGAATATATAAGATAGACTAACCAAATTAATCCAAAAATTAATAAAATCCACTAATCAAGTAAATTTTTATAAAGAATCAATATTTGTTTGATTCCAGCTTCTGCTTCACGATACAAATGCAAAAAATTATACTTCCCCCGTTCACATGAAAATTTTCACCTTTTGCATGTTTACTCGTACCCTACTACATTTTGTCGTAATAGTTTTAAATTTGATTCAAATGCAAATATAAAAACTCATAAACAGAGCAAATGGGTATGAATTGCAGGACAGCCTCCACCTAGATATAGTCCTTTTAACAAAATTCTTCATCAGACTAAACAATATACACAGAGACTAAAATCCTTGGTCAAAAAATCATTGAAAATTTGGCAAAAATTAGAGAACAGGCCCGAAACAGGGAATTAAACAACTGACAGAAAGTGGCATTGCATACTATCCCTTAAAGTAAGTAAGCAAACAGAAAGATAAGCCTCAAAACTGTAGATTCACGGTCATCAAGCATTGGGCTTTACCCCCTCTTATATCGTAAACAGATTGGGTTGGGCTTCACCTGAATTCGAACAAGCGGAAGCAAAACGAGTTGCAACTTGCAAGTAGTGCTGTTGTGATTTTTATTGCGAATTCTAAAAAATTTATGGGAGTTTGATTTGATGGGCTTTTAGCTGTAATTTCCATATCACGTGAGGTTCTAAGCTTCACATTTCTGGATACATTATCTAATTTTTTAAAAAAAAATAGATTGATATTTTATTATTGCACTGTGTGTGAATAAAATAACTCCGGATGCACTGGTTCGGAAGGAATACAGAGTTTTCCAATGGGTGTAATCTTTATTTCAAATAAAAATTATTTTCCAAATAAATTAACACGGTCAAGAGATCTTATCGCACCACACCGCACCGGGTCAGGACAGCCGACCGGTTCATCGAGACTCAACTTATCAACAACGTCTTCCCATTCCAAAAACTTCTGGTGTCTGTTAGGGTCCAAACTTTAGCTCAAACTTTGAACTAATAAAGAAAACTATACTTTCATTTTTCAACGTGGGAAAACTCTTATTTTCTTTCATTCATTACTCACAATTGATCCAACACAATATTATTGGTTGTTTTTTTTTTTTTTTGAACAAGATCTCTCATTGTTTGAGTATATTGTTGGATTATGCATCTATTTTCCGATTCATGGACAAAACAAGGATTCCAACTTAGGAGACATTTATTTAAAGTGGTGGCGGCATTTAGTCGGTGATAGGCCTCCCTAATGGCCGGCCTGGCCTGCATTGTGTCCAAATCTTTAAAATATGATTTCCTAATGGATTTCCACTAGTCCGTATCATTTACCAAATTTTCGAAAAGATGTGAAATGATCCACCAAAAACAACAGCCACAATTGATATATAGTTTCCCTTTTTGGGCCAAAATATTATTTAATCAATCCTTCGCTCCGAACGAAGAGTTTGTGTGACTCATATTTGCACTAAATAATTAATTACATTGCGTATTTCTACAAGAACCCAAATTATTGTAGTTTCTATGAAGCTCGACTTAAATGTTATTCTTAATGTAAATCGTATTTAACAAATCTCGTGTGACAGACTCAAACTGAAAAACAAAAGTAATTTCTTGATAGATGTTAGTCATAACTCATAATCTCCGATCTCAGCTTAATCTTTCAACTTTACAAATCAGTACGAGATATTCATATGCAATTCATGGACGCTGATTAGATACAGTAAACTATTATCATCTTGACCAAACTTTTTTCCCCGAGTCCCCTTGACCTAAAAGCTAGATACCCTGCGTTGATAGGATTGATGGGTCATTTATCTATAAATAATTAATCGCACTTACTTGATAAGAGACCACTCGATCAAACCACTTTATGTCCACGATTGAAAATCATTTAACCACCCAAAAAAGGTAGGAAACAATGAATGAGAGTGAACGATAAGGAAATTGAAAAAAATTAGAAAAGTTGTATGGTATGTATATCAATAGGATTCACTCAGTGTAAACATGCATCGTGGGCAAGTATTTTGTGGAATATTGTGGGCAGACCACAAGCAACACACACACACACACTCGACTATTTAATATTGGAAGAGTGGAAAACGTACCTGGCCACTAACAAAAACTCATGGCACTACATGCATCAACTCTTCTTCTTCTTCTTCTTTTTTTTTTTTTTTTTAAATTTATGATTATATATATTATTTGAGAACATGGTTTAGATGAAACAATGGAGTTCGAGGGGTTAAATATATATTGTCTTCATTTTTTTTAAAAAAAAAAATTATTTTCTTCTGAATTCGCAAAATTTGACGTCGAAATCCTTGCGAATTCTATATGAGGTAGTTAATTTTAATTTGAAATGTCAATCAATTTGGTTGTTTTGTTTTCTTATTTACTCAAATCACGATCTAATCTATTTTCATAATTACATACTAATATAGTAATTAATATATGCTACTGTGCTTAGCTTTTACGCGTTGATTTTCCATTCATTCCCTTCAACTAATTAAATTGGGTGTCGATATTTACAAAATTAACTTTCAAAACATTAAATTTATCAAATCATGAAAGAAAAATATTTTGTTCATGAAATAGAGAACCATGCATCTATGTTATGTAATATAACATGCATTGTTAATGTCGTAACAATATTATATTATAAAAGATTAAATTCGTAGAGTGCATTCAAAGAAATAAAATCTTTACGAGAGGTCAAATGTTTAATTTTTTTTATCAGTCTGAGTATGTGATACAGAGCTTGTTCAGTATAATTGATCTGATCAAAGTAGTTTGTAGGTTGTTATATTGGTTTTTGAGTTTATTCAGAACACATCAAATACAACAAAATTAAAAAGAAATTATATTAGGTCTCTTGTGAGACTGTGAGACGAGTCAATCCTACCGATATTCACAATAAAAAGTAATAATCTTAATATAAAAAGTAATACTTTTTCATGGATATATGTCTCACAAAGTACGACCCGTGAGACCGTCTCACACAAGTTTTTGTTAAGAAAATTAATATGTTTATTTTAATTAATGCTGGTTTGACGGCTGTATGTAGATATCAATTTTAAAAATATTTTGCAATTTTGTACTTAAATTATCAATTAAAATATAATTGGTTTGTTCTCTTAAAAGTCACATGGCCTAAGGTTCACCTACCCACCAACAAATTTTCAATGACATTGATCAAACCAAGAAAAATTCTCTTGCATTCTTAATTAGGTTAATTTTGGACTAATTGCAATTTGACTTACTAAGATTCCGCCTAATCATCATGGCTTCACTTTCTCATACGGCCACGTACCTTCCTTCTCCTGTCACGTGCCATGCACGTTTTAAAAATTCTCTGATATGCCACGTATGATTGAGTTCTTACCTTGTGTCCTAATCAATCTAATAAATATGGATAATCTTTTTATCTACTAATTAAATAATACACATATATATATATATATATATATATATATTGAATGATAAATTATGATTATTTATTTTTATATATTAAAATGATATGATTATAATTTATTTATTTATCGTACGTGGGAGGAGACAAAGATATTGATAAAACACTTGTAATCCACCACACATACCATAAATAAAATAAATAAATATATTATTATCGATCATTCGTTATTATTATTGGTTAAAAGGACATTCCCTTTAGGTGTTCGTGTCCAGATACAAATTGCTTCCCAATCCCATTCGTCCAGCACAAAGGCACCTCCAGTTTCCTTGAGAAATCCACTGACACTGAGAAAGCAATGGCAACGCCTGGGATACAGAATGGCAGCGTATCCATGATGGCTGTGGGGCCGGTGGATCAGAATGGGCACTCGACGGCGGCGCAGCAGCGTTCATCGCCTGTTAGGATTTTCTTGTTCTTCCATAAGGCTATACGGGCGGAGCTCGACGGGCTTCATCGGGCCGCCATGGCTTTGGCCATGAATAGGAGCGGCGGAGACATCAAGCAGTTGATTGATAAGTGTCATTTCTTAAGGTCGATTTATAAGCACCACTGCAATGCCGAAGACGAGGTTTGTACCTGCTTGTATCAGTGTATGTATCATTTTTGTAAAGCTATAATTGGATGGTTCACGCTGTTTGTGGAGCTTGACTGAAATGTTTTTGTTTACTGAATTTCGGGAATGGTATGTTTTTTTTGAGGAACTCTAAGCTCTACTCACAAAATTTTTAGCATTTTATGCAAGTGATGCTGTCGTAATTTTGTTATACTTCATGGATTATCCATTCCCGATTTTATTAAATCTGGGAAAAAAATTCCAACTCTTTTCCCTGACTTCCCCTTCTTATTTTTAGACAGCATCTGAAAATGTTTGCTAAGTATTATTTGCGAAATTCATCTACATTCTTTTTTACTCGTCAATAATTTCCTGTGAAACTTGCAGTCAAACTTATACTGAAAACTTTCTTGGCGAAGTTGGGCAACATGATCTTAATTGATTTTTAGGCATCAACTTGGTTAGAGAGTTGATTGGAAACATTTAATTTGTTGGTAGAAATCTCACATTCCATTGCTTAATGTTTTTCCCAACCATTATTTATTATTGCGAAGAAGCAAAGACATACCAAAGACATACCGCTACCATAGTAAGTCTCGAAATTGTAGGTTATCTTCCCTGCACTTGATATACGTGTGAAGAATGTGGCGAGAACTTACTCCCTTGAGCATGAGGGGGAAAGTATGCTCTTTGATCATCTGTTCACATTGCTGGACAATGATACATCAAATGAAGAAAGTTACAGGAGAGAGTTAGCCTCTTGTACAGGAGCCCTTCAAACATCAATTTCTCAGCACATGTCCAAGGAAGAGGAGCAGGTTTAATTCTTAAATTGTCTGTTTGTTGATCACATGCATTACATAGGTGATTAAAAAGGTTTATTGTGATTACCTTAGCAAGGCAGGAAGATTTGTATTCGGGTTCTTGCATATTGCTTTTGGTTCTCTATGATTGGTAATCTATCCCGCTACTGCTACTTGTGATACGGAGGCAGCATCCCTGATCTACATTGTACTAGGAGCTGCAAATCCGATTCTTTTGTTTGTTCTGGGATGTGGGACACACTGCTTCTTAGAGATTTTGATCATAAACAGTTCTATCGTGAGAAATCTTGTTAACAATAAATTTGGTGTTTCATTTATAAAAACTCAGACTCAAATATCTTGCGATCTTAGTTAGAGTCAAAATGGTATTACATTAATTGAAGAACAAATTCAAAACCATGGTCGAGGCATGCCGAGGTGAATTGAATTGTGTGCACCTTTTTGTGTTTTTTAAGATTTTGTCACCCTCAACTTCTCTACAATTCCAACAGATGGTCCTGAGAAATCGCAACACTGGTCCATTTTTTCTCTACGGTTTATAAAGATATGGTTTGGTTTGGTTCTCAATATATAATTTTTTCAGCAGCAAATTTGTAGGGCTTTGCCTCTTATTGATTTCAATATTTAGCTTTAAAAATCATATTTAGGCTGACCTCAACTAATCATTTTATGATGTAGAACTCTCGTTCTCTAGAAAGACAGGAATACTTGTGAGAAAATATTAAAAGCACAAACGGCATGTTTCAAGTGCTGCACGCTAATGAGAAGTAAATATTTTTTGTGATCCTGGAGATGAGTCAGATGAAGTAGTGTATGTTCATATTATCATATGAAGTTCCAAGCAGTATATCATACACCCAATTAAAGAGTGCTTCTAGAAGAAATATTTGCATCTATACTTTAAGCCTGCTGAATGTGGAGACTAGGCTGAAGATTTTTGGATTTTAAATCCCTTGTTTATCTTTTGTCTCTCTCTCTCTTTTCCTGTGGCAGGTCTTCCCGTTGCTCAATGAAAAGTTTTCATTTGAAGAGCAGGCATCATTAGTGTGGCAATTTTTTTGCAGTATTCCGGTAAATATGATGGCAGAATTTTTACCGTGGCTTTCATCGTCTATTTCGCCTGTTGAGAGGCAGGATATGCGCCAGTGCTTGAACAAAATAATACCACAAGAAAAGTTGCTCCAACAGGTTAGTTAACTTTTGGGTATATGTAAGCAGAAAGCAGTTTCTAAGTCTACATTTCTGACCAGTACTTGTTTTTCTTTTTGAAGGTTATGTTTACTTGGATGGATGGTGTAAAGATTAGCAGTAAGCGTAAACGTTCTGAAGAAGACCCTAGACAAAATAGCTGCTCTGATACTCCAATAGAAAACAATCACTGCATTTGTGAATCTTCAGAGACTCCTGAAAGTGATATTCTGTCATTAAATACTCTGTATCATCCAGTAGATGATATATACCACTGGCATAAGGCTATCGAAATTGAATTGAATGACATAGCTGAAGCAGCTAGAGATATAAAGTTAACTGGAGAGTTTTCTGATCTATCTGCCTTCAATAGGAGGCTTCAATTTATAGCCGAAGTCTGCATTTTTCATAGGTTGACTTCGGTGTTGTGACTTTCCTTATTTTATTTTGAAATTCAATAAATAAATCACATTTCATCTGAGTTTGACTGTTAAGTAGCTGGGACTGGTGTAAAACATTTTGTGTAAGCAAAAATTGTCAGTTCTTATTGCTTAGGGCCCACACTGTTACTTTGGGTTTGGTTAGTTGAAGCATCCGCTACTCACATCAGTACTTGAATAAGGTTTGCCTCTTTTGGTCTACTTATCAACATGAGAATAGTTTTGGGCAAAATGCTTTGTTGTTACGCCTTCTCTTCTGCATACGTTGCATGCAAAACCACTAACTATTATAGTTGAAGCTAATTTTATGCAATTTGCTGCATGTAATCTTTGATGAAGTTTGACCTGTTTTTCTTTCATCTTAACTTTAAAGCAGTATTGCAGAAGACAAAGTTATATTCCCTGCTCTAGATGCAGAATTGTCTTTTGTCCAGGAGCATGCAGAAGAAAAGAGTGAATTTGACAAGTTCAGATGCTTGATAGAATATATTGAAAGCGCTGGAGCCAACTCTCCTGCTGAATTTTACTCTAGATTATGCTCACAAGCAGATCATATAATGGAGACAATTAAAAACCATTGTCACAATGAAGAAACCCAGGTGCGTGATGGGACCTATTCCATTTGTTAATTTCTGAATTGGCCTTAGTTTTAGTGGTATCATATTTGAACTGCCGATGTCCCTGATCAAGAAAGCAATTTTTATTTGTATATAAGCAAGTGCTAAAGATCTAAAATCTGGAGTGCTATTCTGCAACACCTGATTTTGGGATTACAAAAGTTGTAATTTTATTCGATGTATTCAAAGGCTGGCTTCCTCTGCTTTTATATTTTTACTACTTGTGTTGAATTATAGGTTCTTCCTCTTGCTCGGAAGTATTTCAGCGCTGAAAGGCAGCGCGAACTATTGTATCAAAGCTTGTGTGTGATGCCGTTGAGATTGATTGAATGTGTCTTACCTTGGCTGACCAGATCACTGAGCGAAGAGGAAGCTCGATGTTTCCTTTACAACATGAACATGGCAGGTTTTGTGTCAGCTTCCTTTTTCTCAGCCCTGGGGACCTTTTGTTTTTTAATAATCTATATAACAGTGAGTGAATGATTGATCATTTGCTTAACCATATTATTGCTGCAGCTCCAGCATCAGATACTGCATTGGTTACTCTGTTCTCTGGTTGGGCATGTAAAGGTCACCCAAAGAGCGACTGTTTGTCTTCTAGTGAAAGTGGTTGTCCTGCAAGGACTCTTACAGAAACCCAAAATAATTTTGTCAAATCTTGTGGCGATTGTGGGAATTCAAGTATCTTTAATGAATCTACAACTTTTGGATTAGAAAGTAAGTGTGAGAAGGCTGTTAAGCAAGAAAACAAAATTTCTCTCGTGGAAAGCAGTGGTTGCAATATCTCAGGGACAGAATCCCAAAAAACTTTTCACAATAACCGAACTTGTTGTGTTCCTGGTTTAGGAGTCGACAGCAGTAGTCTAGGGATGAGTTCCCTTGCCACAGCAAAATCTCTGCGTTCTTTGTCATTTAGTCCTACAGCTCCTTCTCTTAACTCCAGTCTTTTCAACTGGGAAACAGAAATGAATTCCTCAGAAATTGGGTTCACAACACGACCTATTGACAATATTTTTAGATTCCATAAAGCAATTCGAAAAGATCTGGAGTTTCTAGATGTGGAATCTGGGAAACTTAGTGATCGTGATGAAAACTTTCTCAGACAGTTTGGTGGTAGATTTCGTCTTTTGCGGGGCTTATACAGAGCTCATAGTAATGCAGAGGATGATATTGTGTTCCCTGCTTTGGAGTCAAAGGAAACTCTACATAATGTTAGCCACTCTTACACATTGGACCACAAACAGGAAGAAGAACTGTTTGAGAATATTTCATCCGCCCTAATTAAGCTTTCTCAACTTAATGAAAATTTGAATGCTAATAACGTGACTGGGAATTTGAGTGAGAAGCTCTCCTGTTCTTCTGAATGTGTTGATAATTTGAGAGAATATAATGAGATGGCAACCAAGATCCAGGGCATGTGTAAATCCATTAAAGTAACTTTAGATCACCATGTCATCCGTGAAGAGGTTGAGCTTTGGCCATTATTTGACAGACATTTTTCTGTGGAGGAGCAAGACAAACTTGTTGGCCGCATAATTGGTAGAACAGGAGCAGAGGTACTCCAGTCAATGTTGCCGTGGGTAACATCTGCTCTTACGCAGGACGAGCAAAATAGAATGATTGACACATGGAAGCATGCCACCAAGAATACAATGTTCAGTGAGTGGCTTGATGAATGGTGGGAAGGGACTGCTGCTGAATCCTCACAGGTACCGACATCTGAGAATAGTATCTCGAAAGGTATTTAGGGTGCATAAACCTCTTCCCTCTTGTGCTTTTTGATGCAGTCGGCAATTTTGTTTCTCCTAGCAAGATACATATTTTAACAGCTTGCATACGTTATGTTTTGAAACTATTTTCAGAATACGAGATGCATGAGTCCATGGATCTAAGTGATTATAATTTTAAGCCTGGCTGGAAAGATATTTTTCGGATGAATCAAAATGAGCTTGAAGCAGAGATTAGGAAAGTCTCTCGTGATCCAACCCTTGATCCAAGAAGAAAGGCTTACCTTATACAGAATCTAATGACCAGGTTCTACGTGCTTATTATTTCAATGCTTCATGGTAGATCTCAATTTATTATCTGTGTCAATAGCTTTGAGTTTCACAATCAGGAACTACTATATTTTTAGCAGATTATTGGGTATTCATCCCATATACTGGCTGTTTGATTTGTTTCTTTTTCGGGTAGTGTTCAGTTACAGGAATCTATGTTTAGTTCCTGTTATATAGACTTATTTCCAAATTGTTTTTATTTCTTCTATTAAGCATCAATATTTTTGTTTGCTACAGTTTGTATTGTTCATTAATATAGTTGCACACATTGCTTTTTTTTTTCGCTGTTCTTGATATAGTTTTGCGTAATTCTCAGTCCAATTATCATCTTTTATTTAGTCGGTGGATAGCTTCCCAGCAAAAAATTTCACAAACCAAAAGTGATGAAGCACAAGATGGTGAAGACTTTCTTCGTTGTTCCCCTTCCTTTCGTGATCCAGAGAAAAAAAATTTTGGATGTGAGCATTACAAAAGAAACTGCAAGCTTCGGGCTGCATGTTGCGGAAAATTGTTTACCTGCAGATTCTGCCATGATGAAGTCAGTGATCATTCGATGGATAGGTAACTCTTGGATAATTGGTTGTGTTCTGAGGGAATCATGCTAGGAAAATTCTTTGAGTTTTGTTCGGTTTGCAGGAAGGCAACATCTGAAATGATGTGTATGAAATGCCTAACGATCCAACCGATTGGACCAATTTGCACAAGTACATCTTGCAATGGGTTTCTGATGGCCAAATACTATTGCAGTAGTTGCAAATTTTTTGATGATGAAAGGTTAGTGATTATACAATGGCTGCTACATATTTGACAAAACGTAAGTGTGTCATGGCTCTGCCATGTCACCAGTTGTGAAATAAAGGCTTGGAATTTAGTTAAGATTGTACTTCTTCTTTAAAATCTCTCTTAAGTTTTATGATCATTACTTTTTCTTATGCCTGAGTTCTATTGTTGTTTTTATCCATCTGACAGTGCATTCATGAGTTTGTGATATGCAAGATTATGTAGAAATAAAGACTGCACGTATAGTTCTTGTTATCTTATGAGCTCAGATAAATAGATATTGACTACAAAACTTTTGTATTTGAGCTTTTTTGTAACTTTTTTGTCCTTAAAACTTAATTAATTCAGGGAAGTATATCATTGTCCTTCATGCAATTTATGCCGCCTTGGAAAAGGGCTTGGTATAGACTTCTTTCATTGCATGACCTGCAATTGTTGCTTGGGAATGAGGCTGCTGGAACATAAGTGCACAGAGAAAGGTCTTGAGACCAATTGCCCCATTTGTTGTGATTTTTTATTTACATCAAGTGCAACTGTGAGGGCTCTTCCATGTGGTCACTGCATGCATTCTGCTTGTTTCCAGGTTTGTTAACCTGCTTTGTATTAATCTGATTTGTCTTATATAAACTATCTAAAGATATGCTGAACATTTATCCTCATCACAGGCATATGCTTGCACTCGTTACGTCTGTCCCATATGCAGCAAGTCTATGGGAGACATGTCGGTAAGGATGTGCTCTTTCTTCAAATGATTAACTTACACTGAATCATTTTTTTATGATATTGGGTTGAGTTTGAATGATTCATCGTACTTGAAATCCTTCGGTCCAAATCCAATTACCTCCTTTGGAACACGTCCTGTCCAAACTGTGGGCCTATAACTATTCTTCTTTTATTTTGTCTACTGAGAGAATCGTTTCTCTTATTCAGGTCTATTTTGGCATGCTTGATGCTTTAATGGCTTCTGAGATCCTCCCAGAAGAATACAGAAACCGAAGTCAAGTGAGCTTCGAAAACCCCGTACTTTTACTTTATTCATTCCGTGCCATTTATTTATTTTATAAACAACCAAGAAAATTAATTAAGTTCTATTTGCAGTATATATTATGCAATGACTGCGACAGAAAAGGAACTGCGCCATTTCATTGGATGTATCACAAATGTGGCTTCTGTGGATCTTACAGCACAAGGGTTATCAAGGTTGAACAAGATCCTAATTGCTCCACATAGTTTTTTTTTGCATTGTACCGAAAGGACTCTTGTGTAGCATTTTTTGTGTGGATTGCCATCCGCGCTTCTTAAGTTAGTACATACGTCTCTTCTCCGATTGTTGCTGGAGGCACTTGAATTTCTACCACTTGCTTTCTAGTTTATTTTAACCATGTTATTCACTCATCTACCCACCTATTTTTTTTAGTTGGAGGAGTTATTTGTTATATTTGAATGTCGAATTCAGTTCGATTTGTTACGATATAGTCTTGAATTCGAACTCTCGTATCAAACTTGGGTGCTAGATGAACTATAAATTATCGACATTCTACCTACATGTTAACAACACTGGTGTAATTAGTGTTTTTGAATAAAATTATATTTAAAACGATCAAATTCGAGCTCTTTTTTTTTAAATATCCTAAACTAGAGGGTTAAAGGAACTCGATCCTGAGTCCTTACACATGAAAACATTAGGCTATTCCCCGGTTTCAATTAAATTTGAGCTTCGAAATACGCTAAAGATCCTTCACTTTATATACACATATATATATATATATATATATAGAGGGTTGTTACCCTGCACCCCTTGGGTGCAGGGTAACATGGGCGCCAGTTTCAAAAAAAAAAATAATCGGACAGAGGGGCGTTCATAAAATATAAAATGTAATTTAAATAATTCAAATTAGCGACGGTTGTCAAAACCAATCGCTAATAGCGACGGTGTCTTAAAAATCGTCGCTAATTGTCCAATTTTTTTTAAAAAAAAACTGACACAGGGGCGTTCAAAGAATTGAACTCCCCACACCAACGCCCACTCACAATGGAGGGGGGTAAATCTGGAGATCTCGTGCGGGCAAATATTCCGGTATCAAAAGGTAAATCAATGTAGTTCTAAATTTCATATTCCGAAGATATTTCCAATTTAGGATTTTTAAGGTAAATCTTGTGTTTGAAAAATCAAACACTGAAGCTGTTGGATATAAAATCCGGTTTCGGTTGGTGTCCTATAAATCTTTAACAGCCTACAGAAACCTTTTTTTATACAATTGTGCCATTGTTTGAAGTTCAAACAAAAATATTAAAGATGAATACAAAATGCCGATAGAAAAGGTAGATTTACAAATTTTACCGAACAATGAAACACCCTGCACATCTTGGAAATTTTGCATTCTGTTGTTTGATCTCAATTTATCTACAGTATGGATACAAAATCACTTCCATAAGAGCACCACAATGGGGTGTCAAATGGGTGTTGCGCGTTGGTGTGGGGAGTTCAATTCTTTGAACGCCCCTGTGTCAGTTTTCTTTAAAAAAATTGGACAATTAGCGACGGTTTTTAAAACACCGTCGATCCGGTTATTTTTTTTAAAAAAATTAGACATTTAGCAACGGTTTATAGTAAACCGTCGCTATTGGTGACAGATTCTTAAAAACCGTCACTAAATGTTGTTTCGTCAGCTGAGCGCCTGCATCTAGCTGGGCGCCAGCACAGCACCAGCTGTGCAGGCGCCCATGTTACCCTGCACCCCTTGAGGTACAGGGTAACAACCATCATATATATATATATATATATATATATATATATATATATATATATATATATATATATATATATATATATATATATATATATAAAAGTCTTTTTTTTCATATTTGTAAAATTATCGCTAAATGTGATGTATTTTCAATTTTGTTTTTAATAATTCTATATCCCTTGAAAATTTAAATTACATTTAATTATTTGTACTGATATATCATTTCATTTAATTTTAGTTATGATTTTATTTTTTATGTTATTTTTATATATTTAATTATCATCACTCTCTATCATATTAAATAAAATGTTTTTTTATATATATAATATTACATTTTCACAACATTTTAAAATAGCGTCGTCGTTAATTTTTGATATATTAATTATCTGTAAATTATTATTATTATTATATGTCTTAATTAGAACTTTAATATAAATACTTTTAACATATCCTCAAAAGTAAATTTTAATCAAAATTAATTCACCTAGTAAATGAAAAAATTGAATTTTTGAAAAATATTTATTTATTATTTAAAATTTTATTAAATAAAATAATATATGATTTCATATATTTTCTATTTTTTTATTCGTAACAGTTTCATTCAACCACAATAAAAATATCAATTTTACCAGAGAAAATAAACGTCATTTTTAATGACATTAAACCTTTTTTTAATGCTATTTTTAATTTTAAATATTTTTATTATATTAAATAAATAAATATTTAAACAGTAATACTTAATAATTTTAATTATATAAAATAACATTTGTTGCACGAAAAAAAAAATAGAAATGGAAGTGAGGTAATCTGACCCGTAACAATGATTACATCATCATATATAATCTTCTCTTGGTACTGAATTAAATGGGGAACTTCAAATTATTCGAGGAAAGAGAGAAGAAATTTTATGGGATAATCGCAGCTTCTCATTGGTCTCTCTGGCGCTCAGCTTGTAGATCTTCCATTTTTTGCCCTAATTCGCATATCCATGTAATTTCTCGAAGCCCGAGCTTCTTAATTTATGTGGGATCTAATTGTTGTTTTTCATTTGTTCTATCTTGCTGAGTTGATTATTTCTTGTATTAGCAGTTCGGATTTATTTTCAACAGATCTTATAAGCACGTATCATATCATTTGGTTTCCTTTATTGATGTCGAATCAATATTTTATTATCTGCAATCTCGTATTCATTTATTAGAAATTCACAAATCGGTCCATGGCTTTGATTTTCTTCCCTTTGCTAGCTCTTTGCTAGATAAAATTTTGCATGTTTTAATTGAAATTCATTTGTTTGATTTTGTTTTGCTTGCAGATTTGAATATTGGGGCGAATGATATATAAGGCCAAATCAATATCACAGGAGGCAAACTTCTGTGTAGGGAAAGAAGGGGACTTTTGAAACGGAGAGATAAAAGACAGTAAATAAGGTGAATTTTCAGAGAGAAGAAAATGGGGGGTTCAAAAAAGGAGGGGCCGTCGGCACCAGCACTAGCACTGAGAAAGGACCCATATGAGGTGCTTTGCGTGTCAAGGGATGCATCTGATCAGGAGATTAAGACTGCTTATAGAAAGCTTGCTCTCAAGTAAGTTTTTTTTGTTGCCTTCTCTCATTCTTCAATTTTCACTTACTATATGTCAGTGTTCCTTCTTGTACGGCCACTTAAATGGAAAGTCTGGAAGTCGTCACTTGGAGTTTAATGAATCTTGGGGTATTTGGTTTGCTATTTAGTTTCTAATTAGTTGTTTTCACGGTTGTTGGTGTCTTTATGTTATTACTCGAGGTTGAGTTTGATTGGAAACTCCAGTGTTTTTAATGGGCTATATTGTGTTGATTGGAGGTGTCGGATCTTATTTTTTCGTCAATTGGGTTTTGCAGTTTGAGGGTAATTTTGGGGCTTAATAATGAAATTGGTTGCAAGGTCTGCTTCACTCCCTGGTCTTAATTTAGGACCATTGCATTGTAGTTAGTTTTCTCTCAGTGAGGAGTTTACCTTCTGTTTTGTCTTGCTCAGTGCTAACAAATGATTTCCATCTTTAATGAAACATGAAGTGTTTTGTGAACAAATATGGAGTCTGCTATAATTCAACTTTTTCGTTCATTATGTCTTGTAATTTGTGTGAGGATGGATGCCACAAATTTTTGAGCATTTGTGTGCTTGAGATCGCTACTGTTCTATTTCAAATCAATAGGGTATTTTTGTCCACCTTTTAGTCACTCCATCAAAAACACGTCGTCTCACGTGTAGTACCATATATTGAGGTATTTTTTTTTAAAAAAAATGTACAAGTCTTTTTTTGCGAAGGACCCCTTTTACACAGACATACATAAAATATCTGCCCAAGTAAATAGCAGAGAAACTGATGTCTAGGAAGTGTTCTTTGTCCGGTAAAGTAATAATCTTAGATATCTTCAGATATCATCCAGACAAGAACGCCAGCAATCCTGAAGCTTCGGAACACTTCAAGGAAGTTGCATATTCGTATAGCATCTTATCCGATCCAGAGAAGAAGAGGCAGTATGATAAGTCAGGTTTTGAGGTACACTAATCTATTCTTCGTTATCACATTTTGTTTTGCAAACTTGATGTTTTTCCCCTGATTTGATACATTGTAAGTTTATGCTGTGTTTGGTTAAATGGATATTATAAAGGTGACAAGTACTTGACATGAATTTGAATTTCAATTTTATGGTTGTTATTGCTTGAATAAGAGTTTTCTAATTATATTTACATATGTATTGATATTATAAGGCCCTTGACGCTGAGGGAATGGATATGGAGATTGATTTGTCCAACCTTGGAACAGTAAACACAATGTTTGCAGCTTTATTCAGGTTATATTTATGCTTCTTTTCTAACTTAGACTAAGTCGTAAATATATTATACTTTGTGACTAATTTGTAAGTTGTTCAAATATCTTTATTCGGTTAGCAAGCTTGGTGTCCCTATCAGGACTACCGTATCTGCTAATGTTCTTGAAGAGGCTTTGAATGGCACTGTAACGATTAAACCACTTCCAATTGGAACTTCAGTCAGCGGCAAAGTACGTGCCTCCCATAACTGCGTAGAAAACATGTTAGTTGTGTTGGCGTTATTTTCTGTATTGGTTCATTTATTTTTCCTTTTGTCTAAAATCAGGTAGAAAAGCAGTGTGCTCACTTCTATAGTGTAACCTTTGATGAGGAACGAGCAGAGGCTGGAATTGTAGTTAGAGTGACTTCACCATCTCAAAGTAAATTTAAGGTGGCGATACTTCTTTTACCCATAATTAGCACAACACATCCTTGTATCTTTCTAATTTGTGGAGAAACATGATTCTTTTTGTTCTCTCCCCTCTTCAATGTTGAAGGAAGAAATGGAGGGTCTTGCTTCTTGAGTTCAGTTCTAATAGTTCCATTTAACATTTATTTTCAGCTTTTATACTTTGAACAAGATGCAAACGGGGGATATGGGTTGGCCTTGCAGGTAATCTTATTTATTTTTCCGATTTTGGTTGTTAATGTCCTCTCAAGGGTAGAAACACCAAATCTGCTGTTGTGAGAAAAAATTCCTTGTTTAGCCTCCTTTAGCTTGAACTTGGTTTCTCTCTTATCTTATAAACAATTCAGAGGTCTCTTAAATAATGAGTTGAATCATGAATGGTTTTTAAGCTTCTTGAGATCGGGGGCAGATGGAGAATTGGATTTGAATATATTTACTATTGTACTTGAACTTGCTTCTTTTCAAGCTGTATCAGTTCTGTATGAGCTATCTTTTTACCTAATAGCTATTTGTTTGCATTTGGTTAGGATGCTGAGTAAATTTTTAGAAACATACTCAATTGAATTGACAGTCCTTCTCTTATGAACTTGTGCTACTGTTATAAACTTTTACAGGAAGATAGTGAGAAGACAGGCAAGAATACTTCAGCTGGAATGTACTTCTTGCATTTCCAAGTGTACAGATTGGATTCGACTATAAATGCGGTGTGTCAGTTATTTTCTCTATTTTTTGGCCAGTCAAGAGTCTTGCACCATTTATTTTGTTTAGTTGTACGACTGTTTTGTTGGTGTAGTTGGCAATGGCTAAGGATCCAGAAGCTGCTTTCTTTAAAAGGCTTGATGGACTTCAGCCTTGTGAGGTCTCGGAACTAAAAGCTGGCACTCACATATTCGCTGTTTATGGTCTGAGCTTTTATAACAAATGCAAATATATAGAACTATGTGGCATGTCAACTAAATACTAATAATTGCATGAAAGTGGCTTAAAATTTCTTCACGGGCTGACATTTCACATGTTGTTGCAGGAGATAATTTCTTTAAACCTGCTTCCTACATAATTGAGGCTCTCTGTGCAAAGTCATATGAGGATACGACTCACAACCTCAAGGATGTTGAAGCTCAGATTTTGAGAAAGAGAAATGAGCTGCGCCAATTTGAGGCAGAATATAGGAAGGTGACCTTTTCCAAGCCTGCTTTGTTATGAATTTTGTAGACCGGTTGCGCTTGTCTTTGCCACATCTCAGTCTTTTTTTGTTTTCAGGCATTGGCACAATTCCAAGAAGTCACCAATAGATATAACCAGGAAAAGCAATCTGTAAGTTGGCTTCGGAAGGAATCCTTTGTTCTGTTCCTGCTGTCTTGAGCTTATTAAGCTTCTTAGACAGTTTTTGATTAACGGGCGTGGAAAATACATAGATGAGATAGATCAAAAAGAGCAATGTCTTGTCCAAAACTTCTTAAACCTTGAAATTAAATTCTGGAATGATCTTGTGAAATTAAGCTCCTTAGACAGTTTTTTGTTAACGGGCATGGATAATACATAGATGAGATAGGTCAAAAAGAGCAATGTCTTTTCCAAAACTTATTAAACCTTGAAATTAAAATTCTGGATGATCTTGTGAAAGTGAAACCCATTTCTGTAATGGAATTCAGACATTTCTTTTAGTTTGACTAATCTAGTCAGCCTCTTACTCCAATTATATTGGGTGTTTTTAAAGTCCATTTTTCTGCTGAAAATTACTAGACCCTGTTATTACCGTCAACTCGATTTGTGCACATTTATTGAAACTCTTAGACAGTGGTACGAAAAAAAGAAGGCATGCCCTAGACGAGGTTCTTATTGCTGGTTGATTCTGATTTAAAAAGTTAAGAGATCAAACTGAGACTCTTGATTGAAATAACAATTGCATGTTTGCAGCAATCCTTTACCTTATATGATTCCACAGTCATTAGGTTATATTTCCTGCTTGCATCCAACCCTTGTTAAGCTGTGTCCAGTAGGATGAATCTTTTGGCTGTTTACTTCAGTAGTCTTACTGTTCAGAGATGCAAGATGTACTTTTCCTCTCCTTTTTTGTTTGGTGAAGAGTGTTAGAAGGGGCAGTCCCATCAACTTGGTCCTCGGTAGCAGCAGTCGGCTTTGGAAATATCCCGGTTAACCAAATCTTCTTATCATTTTATTAATTCTCAATAGGACTTCCTTTTCAAATTGGTATTTTGTTTATCCAAATTGGTTGAGTAAGTGTTTAAGGATAACTCACTGACACTGATTCCACCTTCTTCACAGTAGCTTTTGCCTCAATATTTAATTGATGTATACCTTCTATGCTACTTGCGAACAGGTTGATGAGCTTCTAAAACAGCGAGATGACATCCATGCATCTTTTACCACCGCGAGATCCCTTTCCTTATCTAGTGGGAGTGGCTATTTTAGTAATGGAAGCAGCAGTAAATTTCTGGCCGATGATTATAAATCTGAGAGTCCAGGGGAAGAGGGAAGTTCAGATTCAAAGGACAAATCTTCGAAGAAGAAATGGTTCAATCTTAACCTCAAGGGATCCGATAAAAAGTTATGACTGGAGGATATACATTGTGCTTGATCCCCGAGTTTGAAGTTCTTTCTTGCGTGCAAGATTATCCGATTGTAGTTTGCTGTCTATAGAAGGCTCTGTTGTTAAATGCTCGATCCCTTTTGGCTTTTGCGAGTCGTTAATTGTTTGCTATATTATTTATGTAGAATGTCGAAACATGCAGATGCTTTTATACGTAGATATCCTATTCTTGGAGATGTTAAATATTCAATGCCAGTGTTGGTAATTGGGATGGCTATAAAAACAGTAGTGGAATTGGATTTGTTTTTGCTATGATGCTTTTCTTGCAACTATTTCATATATTTGTAAGCTGTATTTTTATTTTGTTAGGTCTTATTTAGCGGTTATCCTTGAATGCTTATGTTGATATATCTTTTAGGAAATATCATGTCATATAATACTATGTTGGAATAGTAACATCGTACCATAGATTTAATTATTTCACTTTACTATCGTGAGATATGAAACAATCATAAATAAATACGAACTAAAGAGCCAATAAAATTTAAATTTCCAAAGTCGCTAAATGGTTTTGGTTAAGATACACAAGATTCTGTCAAATATATTTAGTCTGGAAAGTATTGTTGGAGCTGAGATCATTCGAGAGAAGAAATTTCTATGCTCAGACATTGAAAATAATATGAGTTTTATTTTTATTTTAAAAATAATAATTTGAGGATGATTTGTTATAATTGCATCTTAGGTTAAGATGAAATTATTTGATTTGGACGAAGATGTTTGATTTGAGAAAGTATTTGAAAAGTGAATTTGAAATGACATAATCGCCGTTTACATTTACATCAGTTGAAATGGTGAGTGAATTTGAAATACATATAAATTCATTAGGTTGTATTTAGATTGATATATTTCTATTGTTTTAGATAAACAAAATCGTAGCTTCAAATCAATTAATTATTTGTTTATATAGTGTTCATATTAATTAAGATGTATTTTAAGTTTATTTCTAAAAAAAATTGAAATTTATTTTATTTTGTGTAACTAATGTGTAAATAAACCAAGTATGAATTTAAATTCGATTGATATATTGTCATTAGCTTGATTTCACGATTACAGCTTAGCCGTGCCCCTCGTCTTGGGTCACATGCATGGGTCTCATCTTCACGCCATTGTATATTATATTTAAAAAAATTTCCATTTTTCAAAATTTCGGTTGAAGTTTTGGTTTCATAATCTATCCAAATTTCTAGGTTTGTGTTTTTCTAAATAAAATAAATTTCGAAGGTATCTTGAAATCTTTTCGGTCCATTCGTATTTTACCGTCTAAAACGCTCATTCTAATATTTTTATTACAAAAACCTCGATTTATTAAGAAAATCAGGTTAAGTTATCCCGAGCGACCAATTTTAAACAAAAATTAAAATATAATCCACAGAAGTTTTAAATTATAAAGGTTAGACCTTTTTTTGGACTACAAAGATAGATTTTTGATTTATTAGGAAGTTTCAATTTGTTATTATCTTAAAGAAAACCTAAGCCCCCAAATAATAATAATAATAATAATAATAATAATAATACAACCCGAAATTAGATCCAACTCGTAAGAGACCCGCAAAAAAAGATCCGAGCCCGTCCACCTCCAGATATAAAACGCCACCGGCGAGTTTCCCATAATAACAACAATGGAGGCACAGCTTCTCTCCCTCTCCCTCTTCTCTTCTCCAATTTAATCAAACAACATTTCTTTCGTTTGATCAAAAACTCCCCCAATCAAAGTAACAATTAAAAAAAAAAAGAGAGCTTAATTTCAGAGTGTTTTGATTCTATAATGGCTACGAATACAGAAAGATCGAACAAGGCGGCGTTGCACAATTTCACGATGCCTTGCGACCTGAGGTGGGGCAATCAGAGGTTCCTCCGCTGCATGAAAGTGAACTCCGATGGTCAAATCTCACCCCTCCGCCGCTTCACCACCGATGCTCATTCTTCTCATCACCACCACCACCGTTCAATCTCAATCGAACACCGCCACGCCGCCACCAGAGACAGAGAAAAAAGAGAATCCTCTGCTGATGGATTCCGCAAAGTGGGCTCCACCCCTCCGCCTGCCGATCACGGGATCGCTGCCGTTAGAGAGAAGGTCATGCTCGATCTTCAAACAGCGGCTGACAAGATGAAAGACGCGATTTTTAAGGAGGGTCTGGAGGATGGTGTGGCTTCAGTCGCTATTTCTCCACCGACGCCGCTCCATGTTTTCCAGACGCCGCCTGAGGCGTCGGCGGAGTTGCCTCACGGCGAGACCCAGAAACCGTGGAGTTTGAGGACGAGGCGAGCAGCGTGTAAAACAACGCCGCTGAATGGGTTTTCATCCGGTAGAAATTGTTGTGGTGGTTTCACCAGAAGTGACTCCGGCGGGAAGGGGTTGACGGTAGATGCGAGTAGACCCATCTCGGGATTCTCTCCGGTTTCGGCAGTGGCGGCGGACAAATCTCCTGTGCTGAGGAGTGGCGGCGAGAAGAAAGACCGGGAGAAATTCTCGGTGGCGCTTTCAAAGAGAGCGATTGAAGAAGATTTCTGGACAATGGTTAACCACCGGCCCCCGCGCAGACCCAAGAAAAGAGCTAAATTTATTCAGAAACAATTGGATGTAAGTACATGATAAGTCGAAAAATTTGATTTCAAAAACTATAAATCCAAAATCTGTGATGAATAATGGTTCTTGGTTTTTTATTTTACAAAAAACTGCAGACACTATTTCCAGGATTGTGGTTGACAGAAGTTACAGCAGATATGTACAAGGTTACAGAACCAGCTCCATGAACAAGAAGGTGATATTCGAATTTCCATTGTCGGCAATTATATCCATCATTCTCTGCGTTCTGAAGCTGAATTTTGAAGTTAAGGCCTCATCACAGATTACTCTGGTAAAATGCTGAGTACAAGAAAAGAATTTAATGTTGTTTTCCTATGCTAATTTTTGTCTAGTCTTGATTTATCCTTGTTTTACATAATAATATATATAATGAGAGTGAATAAAGAAAAAAATGACATATTAGAAAAAGTTTTTTTTTTTTTTTTTTTTTTAAGTTTGTGGGTAAATTTGATGAACACGATGGCTCAATCATCATATGGTATGCAAATGCAACTTCATTTTCAAGTGGCGATGTTTTCGTACGTGTGTTCCACGAGGTGTCAAATGGGCTGGTACCATCCAATCTGTTAACCCAGTATAGAAGCGGCATGGGCTTGGCATTGTCTGGGTAAAACCCGATTAGAAATCGGGCTAGATGGCATGGCCCAACCCATTTGGCATGCCGATCTAAGCTCCAATACCTAAAGTATGAATTATGTTGACTTAATATAGAAAATGAATTTGGCATTTTATGCACTCTTTTTTTTTTTTATTTCTTATATTTGAAAGATAAAAAGTCGCATTTTGAGTAACTAATTCTCTCATCTCATTTTGTGTTATTGCGTGTAATGAAAAATCTGAAATGATCGGAATTGATCTTATTACAAATGGTACCGGACGATGTTAGTTAGCAAAGGACGACACCGGGATATCACAATGTCCACATGATCAAGCTATAATTAATCACCAACCAGTGGCGGAGCCACGGTCACTGCCCGGTGGCTTATTTTATTTTAAAAAAAATTATATGTAAATTTTGTATAATTTTAGATTAATATGATATTAGTCTGGATAGATCAATTTAAAATATTAAAAGATTTCAGAGTTTAAAATTCTAGTCTGAATACAGCCATATTCCTAGCTAAGCCATTGTCACCAACTCTATACAAATTAATGGATGGTTAAAATCGCGAAATAAAATAAATGATGTGATAAAAAAATTGGAAAGGGAAAGTGTATTTGCTTGCAAAAGTGAGTTCCCATGAAAACTCATCGAGGCCAGGTGCCGTTAACGGTAAATTTGCAGTCAGTCCTCAAATCAAACAAATTTTGTTCTTGACTCTCTAGTGAGAGAGTTTTATTTCACAAGTGAAGTTGAGGGTTTTTTGGGTGCTAGGGAGTAGCAGTAAAAGTTGATAGAAATAAGGACTGATACGTAAGTTTCCCTGCCGTTAACTAACTAAAAAGACAGCGCATGCGAAATGCTGAAAATCCCATCAGTCTAATATGTTTGTTCTCCCACATGACATGAATCTAACAAGAATGTACAAAGAATTCATAATTAAATTATATCAATATTTGCCGTCGATCGTCCTTGGAACACATCTCATAATCATCAAATTCTAGTTTTAATCAAATATTTATAGTAATTTCAATTTTTTTTATCATGATTTCGATATGATACTATAGATCACTCCAGCCTCACATTGGTAACATATCACTGATATATCGAGAAAAAACTAAAATTACACAAAAAAAACAAATATAATAAACTAAAAATAAAATTCGACATATCAAAAAAAAAAAAAAATGCATGATAAAATAATGGATGTGGGGTCCCTTTATAACTTGGTCAAGTAAAAGAAAATGATCTACAGTTGTTTTCCACTACCAAGCTCGTGCCTATCTCTTCCAAGTATACGATCCATTGGTATCACCAATCCATCCAATTCTATCATATCTCACTGTTGACTGTAATTTTATAGATGTTTGGTCTAATTAATTTTAGTACGATTTTTAAAGGTGGCGCCGATGAGGTTGTTTTTTCCTTTACACAAGTTGTTTCCCACATCCTATGAGTAGACAGCACGTCGAGCATGAAGTTGCCACACTGCTAGTTTTTTATATTAACACATAATTTGTAGTCAAATGATTTTATATATAATTAATCAATTGCATAAAGTGATCTACATAGTAAAAGACCTGGCTGATTGATCTCAAACACGGTTGATGAGATGCTAGCATTAGGGTAGTACCATAATACTAGATCCAAGGGCTCAAAATTGATTTGGACAACACAGAACAACTTTACAAACACACATGATGTAAAACTTGATATTCTCTTTTCAAAGGCCCTACAAAGGGCAAAACCCCAAAGTCAAATATATTTATGATCTAAAAACTTCCATCTTTCTAAATTGCCACAACTCATCGGTTTCCCAAAAAGTACTCCTTCCCAATTCATCTCCAAACCAATCAACGACACCCTCTGCGTGGTATTCGGGCAAGGAAATATCCTGGGAATCCATCCTAGGCATCATTCCATAACTAGGAAGGTCATCATCGAATTGTGAATATGCACTGGCAACTTGAATGCCAGCAGTCCTTAGATCTTCATTAAAATTACCATGTTCCGAGTTATTTACCAGGTTATTTGGTTTTGGATATAGAGAGTGTTGCATCAGGGCCTGGTCAAGAACTGGTGAAGGGGCGGCTGTAAATACTTGAGTTTCAAGGCTGGAGATTGAAGAAGAAGGAGACGTGGTTTGATCTGATGATTCTTGTTTCATTTTTTCTAGTAATCTTGGCTTCCAAAACTTGCGAATGGCTTCGACAAACTTCTTGCTGTTGGAATCGACCTTAAGTTGTCGTGCCTGTTTTTGTACCCTCGTTCTCCAGTAATTTTTTATTTCGTTATCCGTTCTTCCTGGTAAATGCTGTGCGATTTTGGACCATCTACAGCCCAGAGAAAGTGATAAAATATTTTAGGCACTAAATCTAAATTCTAAGAATTTTTTTTTTACTCGGTAGTTTCAGGTATACTAGTACAAAATTAATTAAATTCACCTGTTTCCCCATTCAGAGTGGAGCTCAAGAATCAAGAGCTGTTCATGTGGGGTGAGGTTTCCACGCTTAATATCGGGCTTCAGATAATTCAACCACCTCAATCTGCAACTCTTCCCAGTTCTCTTCAAACCTGCGCATTTGGCTAAGGAATTCCAATGGCCTTCCCTATGGCAAGTCACGTATTCAATAAGAAGATTGTCTTCTTCAAGAGTCCACGGCCCTCTTCTTATCTCACTTCCATCTTCTTCATGCAAATCGCTACCTGTAACCTTACTTTTACTCATGATGATGTTCGAAATAACAATTAGAAAATCAGATATATGAACAAAGGGCGTTCTAAGTTTAGCTTTCTTAAAGAGTTGGAGAGAAATCACAAACCCATAGTAGATTTTATAGTACTTGTCAAAAAGATTAAATTTAAGGATAAAATAAATAATAAAAAAGGGGTACACCCCACTTGGAGAGTTTCTCTAATTCTCCACATGATACGGCTTTTATCTTTTTGCCTAAAAATTATCAACGATAGGCTACATGGAATTTTCTGTGAGTGAAATGAACGAGGAATTGATACTCTTTCTGCGAGCATCTAACTCTACGGAGACTTCACACACCACACATATCCCCCACTATTTCATTAAACCCCACCACTCACCTGCATCAAATATATATATATATATATATATATATATATATATATATATATATATATATATATATATTGGTATATTATTAAACTTTGTATAAATGATCAATAATTATTAAATTTATTTTTTGTAAAAACAGAATAATATATATAATCATTATATGAGAGATGCATGCATGTCAGTAAAATAAATGGGTTTTACCTTAATTTTCATTTGAATGGATAAGATCATGAAACATTTCTATTCATATATTTAAAATGAAAATAAACCTCAGAGAAGAGACGTTGATATTTATATATATATAAAATACATAGATATAATCTTTCAAAATTATACGAGACTAAATGGATATATCTAATATTAAAAAACTGGTAGATTTATGTAGTATTTGCAAAAGATTATTTTAAATGTTTATAAGCTTTTAGTCGAGTCAATGAAATCTTTGAAATTTTTCACTTAAAATAAATAATTGCAAATACACTAAAAAACGAAGATGATATGGATTGAACAAAGAAAGTCCTCGAGAAAGGGTACTAGCTAATAAAAGGCGCATGTTCTTGTGAGAGATGTTTTTGGTGTCTTTTTCGGGGTGAAGCACCGATCACTTCGATTCCTCGTTTCTTCTTGTTACTGGAATTATGAAAAGAAACGTGCATGACTTGAACAGTTATTGTATTTATGCTCATAACTAATTAAACGTGGGATTATTTGTCTCGATAAGTTGTACTATGTATGGCGTGTTCGAAATTGGTTCATGATTGCAGACGTCTGATGCATCTACCTGATAATGATATTGTCTTCCCAGAGACAGTGCTCTGAAATTTCCCATGCCCATTTTTCAATAACCAAAGCCATTTTTGCAAGGAAGGAATCGAACTTTTTAATTATGGTTAATTTCTATGTTGAAACCTGATGAGTTCTCCCTAAATTACTCTTCTGATGTGGTGAAATCAAGAGTTGATTGTCGTCCTTGCAAGGAAGTCGAGTTTGCCACAAATTCAAAACTAAAATCATTGTACGTATCGATCACTTTGTATAGATAGCTTAGGACTTTTGCTGGCAATTAGTATGTGATCCGGCCGTTAATTAGCTAGCTAGGAATACGATGACAGTTGTCTTTCTTGATGAAGATCATCAGATCCAGCCAAGAGGAAGGATAGATAGGAGGAAGGGCATTTTTTTGACTAGGTCTCACGAATTTTAATGAGTCAACCCCACCGATATTCACGATGAAAGTAATATTCTTAGGATAAAAAGTAATACTTGTTCATGGATGACTCAAATAAGAGATCCGTCTCACAAATACGATCCGTGAGACCATCTCACACAAGTTTTTGTCCATCTTTTTTCTAGCAAGAAAATTAATTAATCATTTCTTTTTAGAAAATATAAATTATAATCTTTTCTCGTCCCCAAAATCTTTGATGAAGGTACACTTGACACACATATAGGTGCGTGATTTCTCGTAAAAATAAATGATTTAGATGGCACTTGTATTAATATGTTTGTATAACCGAGTATATATATTTGGACATCATGCACTAGTCACACATAGGATGTCAAGAATGAATCTGATTTGACATGAAAAATATTGAGTTAGTTTATATTTTTGTTATCGTATCTTTCTCTTGTTGTCGTCTTTTAATATGTGTAATTGGTAAATTTTGTGTCATTTTACTTGAAAACTTTTTTTGTTTATATTGATATCATACTTTTTCATCGTGTAATATTTATTTTGTGAAATATTTGAATTTTCTAAAAAATAATTGAATCACTTAAGACTTCTAAATATAAACATTTAAACCCACGAGATATTATTATGAGATTTTGTTATTTGTGTTTAAATTAAAATATAATTAATATGTTATTTGAATTTTTATTTAATTATTTTGTTAAGAAAAAAAATATTGTTGTATAGTAAAATATGACGAGGTTGGTTGGGTTAGTCTGGGTTCGAGGTTATTGTTTTTGGGTTTGTTTGAGTCCTCGGTAAATTTTAAGGTCCCGTTTGGTTTGAGGGATAAAGTAGGTTTATATTATTTAACCTACTTTATCCCTCGTTTGGTACGCGTAATTATTTAACTCAGCTTATCCCTCCTATGAATGATTAGGTTATATTAGGTAGGTTAAAATAATACCTCCTCACCCCCTAGGATTATTTATCCTACTCTTAATCCATCATATTTTTCCAATTTTACCCTTCTTCTAAATTCAAACTCACCACCACTTCCCGCCTAAATTCAAACTCACCACCACTTCCCGCCGCCGCAACGACCGCCGCCCCCCGCCGGCCGCCGAGCACCGGCCGACCGCCGGCGCCGGCCGTTTCCGGCCGCAGCCCCCCGCCGGCCGTTTCCGGCGGACCATTTCCGGCCGGCCGCCATTGACGCCGTCTCCGCCACCGCGAAGGGGAAGGGCAATTTCGTCTTTTCATCAAAAAATTCAAAATTATCCTACACTTAAAAATCTTACCAAACACAATATTATTTTACCACATATTAATACATCCTACCACAATCATTTTCTTTATCATTTACATACTAATCATTAGTTTATCCTATCCTTCCAACCAAACGTAGCCTAAGTATATTGCTCCAACTTGATCCTAACTCACTCGAATTGACTTCTCTTGTGCTCGGTTTCGAAGGTATGAATCCTGATCTCTCGCTCTCAAAATCAAAATAAAGACTACTAACCTTATTGTTCATGTAGGCCGTTCATTATTCAATTGCACATGTTAAATGAGTTCCTTATCGCAATGACCCTATTATATATATGGCCCGTGATAGCTAGAAATGTTTGTATACAGAACAAACAAACAAAATCGAGAAAATTACATATTTGATATATCTTAACTCGCATGTTTTTCAGTTTTTGTCATGTTATCATTTAATTTATGGTTTTAGTCCACTAAGTTTGATAAATATTAACCTACCCAAATTGTTTTGTAGCGTGCATATGTTTGGTGTTCAGTTCTCAGTATTTCAAGTGCTCATTATGATAAAATTATTATTATTTAGATGTTTTTAGGTAAAACATAAAGACAAAAACTTGTGTGAGACAGTCTCACGGGTCATATTTGTGAGACGGATCTCTTATTTAGGTAATCCATGAAAAAGTATTACTTTTTATGCTAAGAGTATTACTTTTTATTGTGAATATGAGTAAGGTTGACCCGTCTCACGGATCTTACATGAGACTCATTCAAACATAAAAAAGTTACTTTATCGATTAAATTATTTGAGTTTGGACAAGTGATATTTCAAATTTGTAATAACAAATTCATTGGTTTAATTGAATAAATCTACTTGAAAATGAATTTAAAATTCAATATAATTATTTTTTGAGTCATTGTGGTGTATTTAAAACTCGTGTCATATAAAATCATTTCAAATCTTTCTTAAAAATACCCTATCAAATCCAAATCCTCATATCCAAACTCCACAGTAAGGTTTTGTTGGACAATTGAATTTGGGTAAATTTTCTTTAAATATCCGTACACAAACTTGGGTTGGTGGTTAGCCCTTATCAGTAAAAAAAATAAATAAATAATTGTACTCTCTTATCTAGATAAAAATGTTTGAATAAATATTTTGTGAGATTGTTTCATGAATCTTTATTTGTGAGACGGGTCAATTATACTGATATTCACAATAAAAAAATTATACTCTTAGCATAAAAAGTAATACTTTTTCATGTATGACTCAAATAAAAAATATGTCTCACAAAATACGACCCGTTAGATCGTCTCACACAAGTTTTTGCCAAAATATTTATGCACTCTCTATGCCTACCTTTATTTTCAGGTATAAAAATAGGCACAAAACATTGAATATATAATATATGAGTTTTTAGTACCAACTATTTCATATTTGGTATATAAAAATCTTTGACCTATATATATATGGTTATATTTTCCCTCTTAAACTGAAATTGTGAATCATGATTTTGTATCCAATTTGGATCAATTGATACCATAAATATAAAAAGTAATATGTAAATTTAATATTTTTGTATCTGAAGTTTCTTAAATTAGTGCACCGAATTTGTTAATTGTTTTGTACCCAAACATATATAGTGAGTATTTGTATTAATAAATTTATTCTAATTTTGTAATCATTTTTTTGTACCAGATCCAATTTTGTTGGTATTCAAATATAATATATTATTATATTAGTACTATATTTTCAATGTTTTATACAAATTTTCATACTTGAAAAAACATATAGATTCAAGACATGGACTAATCATAAATCCAAGTTTGAGTTTGGGATATAAAGGCAATTTACACATTGGGTTTTGAATATTGTCTTCTAGTTGATGCAAGTGTAAAAAAAACATTTGTATCATGTCATAAATAATATAATAATAAGATTTGAAACGTATGAAAGTTCAAATTAAAAGTTAAAAATATGGGCTGATTTGGTCTAATTTCATTGCAAACGCTAATTCAATGAGAGAATTGTTCAAATTTATATATATAACTCTCAAGAACTTAATTCAGTCTATATGACATATCTAACACTAAAAATAAGGATAATATCGAAAGACATAGCCATAGCATTTAGAGGTAGGGGCCGAACAAAAGGGAATGAAATTAAAGATCCCTTTGTGGTTGTCCTTCAAGTATATATAATAAGTGAGTGGGGGGAAAGAGGACGATGTGAAATATGGATAAAACCCTAGCAATATAGAATAACTATCAATTATTGAAGTCGATTGCTACTTTATTATTTCTCCAACTTTTGTGCTTCTTATTTATCCATTTTCAAATACATGGAAAAATCAAGAATTTTGCTGAATAAATTATAATATGTGAAACATAACAAATGCATCACTCATTAAAGTTTAAAAGCTCGATTGATCGATATTCCTGCATTATGTTGCCTTTACAAGTTATTCTTAACGTCTTACCTAAAGTACTTTGAATGACAATGTGAACTTATATTGATGAGATAATTATTATTCTTTCAATATATATGTAAAAATCTTGGTACTAGATTAATTTCTCACCTCCTTTACATAGATATGTATGTGGGAAAAATAATTTAATTTATATATTAACTTGTCCTGTTTTAGTTTTGTTATATTGAAAATATATTCAAAGTTTGGTTTTGATAAAATCATCATATTTCGTCGTAGTTTTGATGTGACACTTGAATATATTGATGTGACATTCAAAAAAAATGATGGCTTAACACCGAAAATTGCTAACATTGGCACTGAAAAATGTTGATATTTCATGTCAGTAAAATAACCCCCAAGATCAAAATTTGATAAGTTTAATCCAAAATAGGACAAATTAATTGAAATATATGTATATATATCTTCAATTCCTTTTATATTTCGAATGATCCATATTTCATTCTAAATAGCACCTCAAAAATATAACATTTGGCATAAAGCCCATTTACATGTTCATGAGTTTAACGTTGTGAATCGGAGATCCAGTAAATTAGGACGTGGCATGCGGGAAATTATTATAGCCATAGCCTTAATATATACTAGTTACTATGCACACGCGTTGCGTGTGTTTACAATCTTTTTTATTATTATCGATGTACTAAAGTGAAATTTGACAAATTTTGGAGGGACTAAATTTAGATTTAATGGTTGAAATAAAAAAATAAAAATAAAAGTGTGTGTTGAAATTAAAAAAAAAAACAAAAAACAAAAATGTAATATTAGTATCATATAAGGGTAAAAGTGGAAAAAAAGTTGGTGTCCTCTCTAGGTAGTTACTATAGGATCCTCACACTTAATAATATAGTTATTATTATATATATATATATATATATATATATATATATATATATATATATATATATATATATATATATATATATGCGGGACCTTTTATGAGGTCAAAGAGATCATAGTCTCAGGGTCCAATCTTTGAGGGACCAACATATATATTTTGAGTTGAAGACCTATTGAAATATTTTTTTTATCTAATATTAAATAAAAAGATGAGTAATTTGAATATGTTTTTGTTTATAATTGATCAAACTCGATCTTTCCTTAAAGTTCAATTTGAACAATTTCAACAATATCAAGAGACTTTGGGTCATTTGGAAAAATTAACGAGTTATTCTTTAACTAACTTGATAAAGTATTGTATAGAGTTTCAACAATTTTTTAAGATACTACAGTGTTTGACAAAACTGAATGATTTATTCTTAAATATTTATATTATCTATAAGATTTTGTTAATTATTCTACTAACAGTTGCATAAGTTAATAAACACATAAACATTTATATTCCCTGTGAAAAAAACTCCGCCATTTCTAAAACAAATTTCCAGTTGCTCACTTGCCTTCTAAGGGTATCTCCAACCCTGCGCCAAAATGGCGTTTTACGCCATTTTGGCGCAGGGTTTCTTCCCCAATGGAGCTGCGCTATTTTGCCAAAATAGCGCAGCTCCATCTCCTCTGCGCCAAATTTGGCGCAGAGGAGAGCTCTGCGTCATTTTGGCGCAGAGCTTTTAATTTTTTTAATTTTTTTTGTTTTTATTTATTATAAATATTTATATTAAAATTATAAATATTATTTAAATAATAATTTAATATTACTATATTATTTTAATAATTAGATATAATGATTTATAAAATAATAATTAAAGAATAATTTGATTTAATAATAATAAGAAAAATTAAATAAATAAATAAAAAATAAGGAATAATTTGATTTAATGATTTTTTTAATGTTTTTAATTTAATATAAATATGATATTAAATATTTTTAATAATAATATTATATAAAAGTCCATCTGCTCACTCCGCCATTCATTTAAATAATAAATAAATGGTTAAAAATGTCAAAATTTTAATTTCTCGAGATAAACTGATCAGGTGCATGTTAAAATTTACTTCCGATGTTTTTCTAAAAACATATTAATTGTTTTCTATTTTCAGCTAGGCTATATGATAGGCCGTATTTGGTAATATTAATTATACATGACCATTAACTAAATAATAATGAAACATCACCTGAGGCTCGTGATGCAATAAATTAAACTAGCATTTAGTTTAATCAGTAAAATAATAATGAAACATCGGTAATCTGTGTCATATCGAAAATTACAATATTAAAAATATTTATAACAATACCCTAACGAAAATTTTGATATATATATAACAAACATACCGATTCTACTGAAATGTTATGATATACCGAGGTTTTGGTACTATGTCGAAATAGACTCTTTTATACCGAAATAATATCTTATATTTTTTAAAAAAATTAATTTTATTATTTTAAAATATTATATGTTTTTTTAATTTATATATATTATTTTGATATTTCGATACAATTTTCAAATTTTATACCGTTATCATACCATAAATTTCAGTATTTTTTTATATGATAATATCGATATATCGAAAATTTGGTATGTCAGATAAGCCATATTTGTAATATTAATTATATACCATGAATTAATTAATAATGAAACAAAGCCTGGCCCTGTCGATAAATTAAAGCGTACTGTTGTCCATTTAGGCTGAAAAGGTGAAATACAATATTTTTCGGAAGACAATTTTAATATGGTAAAACAACAAAAAGAAAGACGCCAACAAGAGTAGAACAAATCTAAGGAACAAAGCTAAAAAGGTTTCCAAAAGATCAGATATTTTATGGCATTGGTTACCTATTTTCGACACATAACAATATAATGAATGAATTACGTAAAACTTTAAGCCCTTTTTTTTCATTTTAGGGTTCGAAATTTTGTATGCTTTCGTGGGTGAAAATATTGTGTCTTTATCCCCTCAAAAAAAATATTGTGTCTTTATTTTATTTAAAATATTAATTAGTTATATATATATATACACACACATATATGTATGTGTGTGTGTGCGCGTGCGCGCACAATAAAATTTATGTGAGACGGTCTTACGGGTCGAATTTTTTGAGACATATATCTTATTTGGGTCATCCATGAAGAAATATTATTTTTTATTTTGAATATCAGTAAAGTTGACCTTGACCCGTCTCACAGAGAGATCTACTTTTTATTTATATATATATATATATATATATATATATATATATATATAAAAGTTACCAATAAGAGCAATCTATCACATAACAGTGATAATGTATTTTGATACAATATAAGATCATGAAATCGAATCCAACTCTACTGCAAATGCTAATTTAAGAAGAAACATTGTTTAAATCTATATATACAACTCGTAATAACTTAATATATATTTATATGTCATGATTTGTAAAATACGCATATATTTTATGTATGGTACGTAGACAACAAATTAATTTGTAAAATCCAGAGCAAGATTCCCGGACAATCAGCCGAGTCTCATGTTTTTTCCATATGTTAAAAAGGAAATCCAGGGGTCAACCAATGAGGGACGATCAAGTGTTTTATTTTTTACTTAATTTAATCAACTCACCTTCACTGCGTTTTTTACGTACATATATATGCTGGCTGAACAATTCTTTTTTTTTTTTTTTTTTTCTTTGACGGAATTTGTAGTGACTATTTAAGTAATACTTACTCGAACAATATGAAGAAACACGTCATAATTAAGAGGGCATCGATTTCAATCTTCCGTCTAATTAATTATAATCATATTATATATTAATTTCATAAATTTCATTTAATTTTATATTGAAATACTAATATAATATATTAAAATTCACCGACGCAGAGCCATATGTTCCTTAGTCAAACTCTGGCCTATGGCCCGCTTGTTTATTATTTCCTTGCATATTTCTTCATCGTAGTAGAAAATCTGGTCAAATCTCTCTGGCAAATAGGTACTCAATCTACATTATGAACATTTTAAACAATTATATATAGTTTTACTAGCTAGTAAAATATTTCAAAATATACATATAACTTTTAAAAATGGATAAAATAAGAAATTTTTTTGGTGTAAATTTTAATATAAAGACACGTATAAAATTAATTTTTTCGTGAAAATTATTGGGTACACCCTACTATATATATTTGTCGATGACTTTTCCAACAGAAATGTTATTGACCAGTGAAACTGGCACATCACTCCTTTTCACGTTTTACCAGTGGCGCGGTCTGTGTATATTTTTATCTAACTCGCAAAGCCGACGATCACTGGACAAGTACTCGAGCTATTTTCTTATAGCTAGAAATTAGACAACATATGCAGACAAAAGGGCAGAGAAATTCAACCCAAAACCTCAAAATCAAAGATACCACAATATTCTTTTATAATCAATTTCTATCAGCAGCTAGCTAGCTATCTAGCTAAAGCTCTCTTCTTAGAGAAACCCTATTCTCAGTTCCACCTGCGATGTCATCTTCCGGCGAAAGAAGCCCGATGCTCACGCACCCTTCTCTGGTATTCCTCCTCATCATTTCACTATTTAATATACGGGCCATCGGCCCGAACAAGGCAGAAGCGATCAGGGTTCTAGCAGTACATGGTTCTTCTGCTACAGCACATGAAGCAGAAATTTCAACGATGGAATCTTCTCCACCAATCAGGAATCAAACGCAAATTATCAAAGGTTATCTCAATGGAAGAGTTTCTGATATCAACGGAACAGAAGATAGCAGATTTCTTGATTCCAAAAGGAAGATTCCCAGTTGCCCAGATCCTCTACATAACTAGTATAATTATGGAATATATATCATATGTCAATTAATTATATCAAGTTTATTTTTAGGTTACATATTTTTTTTGGTAGCCTTTGGTCCAAAATACCCACGTTTTTCCCTCTTATTTCTGGTGATTATAGCTGTTTTTTTAATTAAATTGACGAGGTTAAACCGTGGGTATTTTGGTATTTCTAGATCCTCTTCTCTGCGCCGAAGGTCAAGAATCTTCAATCCTGGCCTGTATGTATCTTATCAAAGCTTGATCTTTTTTAGTTTACTTATTCAGATCTGCTTAAAAACCACTTTTCTTTTCCCAGTAACATAAACTTTCATAAATTCTCTTATTTTAAAAATTATTATCTTGGTCTGCAATCTTTAATTAATATCATTAGAATCCACGAATGGAAATGGCCGTAATTTCTGAAGAGCGAATGCTAGCTAAGTTATGCCGAATACATCTAAATGACATTTTTAAGAGTATACTAACGGAATTCTTAGCTTTTTCACTGTATTAATTAGGCTGTTATCTTTTCCATTAGCAAAAGTTTACCGGTGTCTTCACTCTTCAGAATCTTGGAAGATTGAAAAAATAAGAAGCAAATAAAATATGGCTTTATGGATAATTTCAGACACAGTTGACATTTTCGGTATTGCTTTAAAGAGTTGTAATAACTTTTGAAGTCTTACTTTTTATTTAACGTGATTCCATTTCTCCCCAACTATTAAGCTAACTAGGCGGTCGATCGCTATGTTTCAAATCGGGTCAGATTCAGATAAAATAAAGCATTGAGCTGTTGTCGAGTGTCGACAGTCATATTTTTCTTAAGCGCGTTGAAGTAAAGTTCCCCTTTTGGTCAAGTTCATGAATCAAATGGCAAATATAATATACTTTAAAAAAACATAAAAAAAAATGAATAAAAGTTCATGAAATCCACCATACAAGCATAATTGGGAGTTGGGAGCATAATTAATAAATGAATGCCTGCCCAGCAGACAAGGGATCTCCAGTTTGTGACATTGAGAAGACTGATCGTTGGAGAACATGACTCCACAGTTGCGATAATTTTTGTCCATTCTCCTCAATAAAATCAAATTATAGTGTCAAGAGAGTTGTCGTCTTCTTCGGGCAATTTTTTTTAAAAAAATAAACAAGATTTTGTCAAGAGATCAGTTTCATTGCTTGGTTTAGGGGCGGGTGATATATAATGATTTTAAAATCAATCAATACAGACAAATTGAAGGAACTTTGAACCATTTTTTCAGTTAGAACTAGAATAAATGGTTCAAATATAGTGATAATGACAATAATATACATGCTTAAATCATTTTAAATTAATTATATATTAAAGTTTTTTTAAAAAGATTTAATTGGTTTAACTGAAAACGAGGTATTTTAATAAATAAAAATTAAAGAAAAGGGTTAGGACGCGTATTATGCGGCGGAGGAGTGAATAAGTTTGCGATAAGTTTTGGGAAAGATTTTGTTTGCTAGTATTTGGAATGGAATCATACTCACTCTCCTCGCCATTGCATTGAATTCACCTCAACCCACCTCTATGCTTTTACTTCCTCTGACATTCAACGTTCACAAATTTCTATTTATTTATTATTATTATTATTATTATTATTATTATTATTATTATTGGGCTACAAATGACGAGATTAATATTAGCAAACTTATAAGCCGTAAAACTAGCAGTTCAGGCCCACAACAGAGGGACGATTAAAAAAAAAACTGGATACGTTAATTTTCTTTAAATTATTTTAAAATATTACGACAATATATGGGTAACGTTGATTTTCAATATGTATTGAGTAAATTAAATTCCAGATTAACACAATAGCATATAAAAACACTAGTCAAATATATAGACAAACTCTATGTAACTGGCTCGTATGAGAAAATCTTGGTAGAAAAAAAATCAAGACAAAAACTTGTGTGAGACATGTCTCTTATTTGAGTCATCCATGAAAAAATATTACTTTTTATGCTAAGATAAAGATTCGTGAGACCGTCTTACAAAAGAACTACTCAAAAATCAAACCCATGATTGTTATCAAACAATGACTCAAAAACTCAAAAAGGCAATATAGGGTATTTTCTTTTTTAAATGAATGATTCATTAAAATAGGTAAAAGTTAGTACATGTACAAATACACTGGGCATCCCAGGGACAAATCAATCTAGCATAATCAGTCTCTAATCATATGAACCATAACCCAGAGTCCAAATTTAAATTACATTGTCAGTATTTGATACGCTCCGCAGCACATAAATCTTGATCTTCATTATAGCTCCATCAATATCTAGTTGCTCATGTTCGAAGATTGTCCTGTTTCTTATGTTCCAAATCTGATAAACCGTAGCCCCTAGCGCAACACAGCGCATCTTATTCAATGCAGATGTACCTCGGTACACACTTCTAAACGCAGCAAGCACAGCAGACAACGATCTCATAAGTTTTCGCATGCCAAGCCAAGATCGAATACTGTTCCATATTGCTTGTGAGATTGGGCAATCAAAGAACAAGTGGTTAACAGATTCAATAGCAAAGTTGCAGAGTACACACGATCTATCATCAAGGTAACCAAGCCTATCTCTAGTAAGCAATTTACGATGAGCAACAAGCCATAAATTAACGTGCACTTTCTGGATTCAGGGACACTTTTTTAGTATTTTATACATATGTTTTTTCCAAAAAAAATTTATTATAACAAGTATCAAACATTCTACAAACAAATAGTAAGTTTTTTCTATTACACTTTTAAAAAACAGATATTTTTATTATATCCATAAATAAATATACAAACGTGTCGGGAACGTATTTGGAATGGTCGTGTGGGATGACTCGGCTAGTTGTAATTTAATTAAACAAAGAAATTTAAGAAAATCCATTTATAATTTGAATTCCCAACATCCAACGCTCGTCGTAATAACTATAAACAATCAACCACAAGACTTTGGCCAAATAAGTGACTCTTTTTTCTTCAAACTTCATAAATATACAATTTTTTTTTTGTACACTCATCTTTACTCAATATATTTTAAAAGTAGTGATTATATTCAATATATTATAAAATCGTAACTTTATTATTTCCTGCAATGGATGAATTTCAGGAGGAATTTAATAAAATCCGAAAATGGTGAATTGATTTAATTTGGAAGAAAAATAAAATGGAGTTGTATGTGTACGTTTGACTAAGATCAATAAATGCTGAAAATCGGCCCTTTCTTAATGTTTACCCAGTCCAGTCCAGTCCAACACAAGATCGATGTGAGGATCCAACTTATTTATGACTCCCAACCGGAAAATGTGAGAGGGGAGCTGGCAAGTTATGATGTACAGTCACTTCATTATATAAATTTTTATTTTTTCTTTTAAATAGATTTTCGAAAATAAAAATTTATTTTATAGAAATCGTCAATGAAAATATTAAATTAAAATAGACAACGGAAGGTGGATATGATTTAAATGCGCCATGCCGCCTTCATATTGGTGCGGTCTTCTCCTACAAAAACGTAACTCTACTTTCCCTGCAAAACGTAAACCAAAACAGATAATGGCTCCCAAACTCCAAGATTTCTCTCTATCAGTGAAGCTCAAATATGTCAAACTTGGTTATCAATACCTAGTCGACAATCTTCTTGCCTTCTTCCTCATCCCTATAATCATTGCCCTCTTCCTTGAATCACTGCGTTTAAGCCCCGAAGAAATTATCCAATTCTGGGACTCCATGCATTTGACCTCACTACACATCATCTGCTCTTTGTTCCTTATAATCTACACCGCCACTTTCTTCTTCATGTCGCGGCCACGAACTGTATACCTTATCGACTACGCACTATTCAAGCCTCCGCAGAGCTTGCGGGTGTCATTCGCAGGATTTATGGAGCATGCGCATATACTGCTGCACGATGAACCCAAGAGCGTGGATTTTCAGATGAGGATTCTTGAAAGATCTGGGATCGGAGAAGAGACCAGTTTCCCACCTGCCATGTGTTTTATTCCACCTGCTCCAACTATGCGTCGTTCTAGAGAAGAAGCTGAGCTCATAATCTTTTCTTGCATGGATTCACTTTTCCAGAAAACGGGGATGAGGCCTAGAGATATAGATATACTTATTGTAAACTGCAGCCTTTTCTCCCCTACACCTTCCTTAACAGCTATGGTGATTAACAAGTACAAAATGAGAAGCAATATCAAGAGCTTTAATCTTTCTGGGATGGGGTGTAGTGCAGGTTTAATCTCTATAGATTTAGCTAAAGATCTTCTCCAACAGCATCCCAACTCGAACGCTGTTGTTATTAGTACAGAAATCCTCACTCCTAACTGCTACTTAGGCAAAGAAAGAGCCATGCTCCTCCCTAACTGCCTCTTTAGAATGGGTGGTGCGGCCGTCCTCTTGTCAAACCGGTGGTCTGAGCGCCGACGCGCAAAGTACGTCCTTTCCCACGTTGTGAGAACCCACAAAGGAGCAGACGACAAATCATACAACTGCATACAACAAGAAGAAGATTCAGAAGGACATGTGGGGATAAAGCTGAACAAAGATCTAATGGCCATAGCGGGAGAAGCTCTTAAATCCAATATAACTACAATCGGTCCTCTTGTTCTTCCTGCATCAGAGCAGATCCTCTTTGCCTTTTCCCTGCTCAGAAGAAAACTCTTCAACCCGAAATTGAAGCCATATATTCCAGACTTTAAACAGGCTTTTGAGCACTTCTGCATCCACGCCGGCGGAAGGGCTGTAATCGATGAGTTGCAGAAAAACCTCCAGCTCACGGCGGAGCAAGTGGAAGCTTCGAGAATGACACTACACAGATTCGGAAACACATCTTCTTCTTCGCTTTGGTATGAACTGTCTTACATAGAATCCAAGGGGAGGATGAGGAAAGGCGACAGGGTGTGGCAGATCGGATTTGGGAGTGGATTTAAGTGTAACAGCGCCGTTTGGAAGTGCAATCGGGACATCATAACGCCGGTGGAGGGGCCATGGGCGGATTGCATTGATCGGTATCCGGTTCATATCCCAGAAGTTGTCAAGCTCTAGTGATTAATTATTTATTTGATCAATGTTTTGTTATATTAATTATCTATTGTTATTGGCAGAAGAATATATGAGAAATAGTTATTCCTTTTCTTTTATTTTTCTTGAAATTTTTATGCATCCCGGGACAATCTTGGTTGGTTGCTATTATTTTTATAATAATATAATGGCAAAAACTTGTGTGAGACGGTCTCACGGGTTGTATTTTGTGAGACGGATCTTTATTTGGATAATCCATGAAAAAGTATTACTTTTTATGCGAAGAGTATTACTTTTTATTGTGAATATGAGCAGGGTTGACCCGTCTCACAGATTGTGATCCGTGAGACGGTCTCACATGAGACCTACTCTAATATAATTATCAACGGGGGTGTAATTTGTATCATAACTTTCAAAATTATTCACTTCTATATTTACTTCAATATCCCCACTATGTTTTGGCAATGTATCTAATATTGGTGAGTAACTTGGGCATGCATAGAAATAAGCATCTTCAAATTGCTAATTTAAGCACAAAGAAATTGGATAAAAAGAATGGCAACTAATTCAGATACCATTAGGGATGGTATATCATACTGAAAAATGCTTATCATATACCGTAGCTGAAACTAAAATATTAAAAATATTTATTTTGATAAATCAAAATTTCGGATATATAATTATACTGAAATATTGCCCTATACCGAGAATTCGGTTCGGTAGAGGCATATGCCGTTTTGCACCGAAAAAATACCTGATATTTTTTAAAAATATCATATATTTTTTAACTAGTATATTTATTTTGATCTTTCGATACATACAATTAATTTTCATTTTCATACCGTTGTCGTATCAAAAATTTCGGTAACGATACCACATCGTACCGCAAATTTCGATAGTCGATATTTTTCGTTACGGTAAACTCGATATATCGAAAATTCGATATTTTTCCACACCCCACCTGGCCATGTGTAGAAACAATAAAATTTCAACTTCAATATCCAAGTCGGTCGATGAATTGGACTTCGGCGCCATAAGTGCATTCACAATTAAGAAATGTTCCAGCGGCACATAAGTTTCCAACCTTAAATAAACTTTGAAAAATTTGTGTGCTGAATTTAAAATCTCTTTCATCCATCCGGACCACCTCTATTAATTGGATCGATCGAACAAGAAGACATTAGGTATAATCAGTGAATGCCAAAATATCTCATATGCGCCCTTGATAAAATTAAGATACACAAATTAACCTCAATTTTGACCAGATAAAATACCAAATATTGCAAAAAGCAAATTTTGGCAATTGCTACAAATTTTGCAACTTTTACCTTTTCAACCCCAATAAGGCCAAGGTCGTCGCTTTTATGGGGAACCGTGTGGAGTACCAACCACCATTTTCCATCAATTATTGCAAGATTTCATATGCTGTTCTTCCCGCAAAATTGAATCCAGCCACGGATTCTCATAAATGCTGGACTGGAGGAATTAAATTCATCGCCATTTACCATATCTGATTGCCGACTTTATTATTATAGACGAGTTGATCCAAGAGAAATTAATGGGCAAGTACTGTGTAACAGGATTCATCGCGGCTCATCTCATCAAGCTAGTCCTTGCTCGGAAAGGGCCACACCTTTACCACCACCGCACACAATCCAGGTTTGGACCAAATAAGCTATCTTTCGGAGCTAAATGGAGCGAAGGAGATCGAGTCTCAATATTGTAAAAGCTGATTCGTTGGCCGGAGTCAACGGTGTTTTCCACACCGCATCTCCGGTGTTTGTGGCATATGATGCTGATGTCCAGGCAAGTTTAAGTAGGGTAGACTGAAATTTATTATTTATGCTAGTGATTAGTGATTTTTATTGGGGCAGTAATAGATTTATCTGCTTGTGACTTGACCAGAATGCATCAGCGATTTACTTGAAGTTACTCTATCATATATCTTAATTTAATGCAACACTCACCCAATGAACATTGCTGGAAAATTTGATCGATCCATGTATAAGAGGGACCTTAAATGTGCTAAACTCCTGCAAGAAAACAAGCAGTGTGAAAAAGGGTCATCTTAACGTCGTCCTGTTCTCTGTAAGATATCGATACGACTGTGATGAAGTATATATCACCTCCTAACGAATCTCACTGGAGTGATACATGATATTGTGAACGATACATACGATGTAACCAAATCCTATACCAACTTCTTTCCATTTTTCTGCAAACACCGCCGCACAGTGCACAAAAACTCGACCTTTATTATTGGAGCGATATAGCAAGAAAGAAGGAGATAACAACCCTCATAGCATGGATAGTGGCAAGATTCTCGGATTGGGTCTCCCTGCTTTCCAAACGGGTAGATCCTACCTATGTGGGTATTAACGGACAAGATATTGTCACACATACAATTTTAAAAAGTGAGTCCTATATATGCATGGACAAATCTTGGTCATCCATCCTATCATGGGGACAATACTCACATGAGTAGGATGAAATAAACCAATCAAACGATAGACCAATGTTGATGATTGCATAAAAAGTTTCCAACAGAAGGGATTCCTTTAAAATGTTGAGGATAATTTCTTGCAATTCAAAGTCACTCGATACTAAATAAATTAGTTAATAGGTGAGAAACCCTAAGTTTTCCTTGTTCACATTGTAATTGAATTGCACTGTAAAAGCAATTAGATCTAGCAAGGCCTCCTCGTCTGGTTCGGTTCGGTCGACCCTACCCCTGCGGACAGTGTCATTTTTTTTTACAGAGAGGTGGGCCCGGATCACTCATGTGGAGTGATCCGGGCCGTTTTTCATTGTGTCTGCACGGCCAGGATGAAACAAACCGTCTTGTTCTGAATGAATCAACCTGACATAACGATAAATTGATGAAATGTTATCACATGTCACACGCCAATTGAAATTTTGTTTGAATACCTGAGAAATCTATGAAACCCTTTTTTTTTATTTATTAAAAAAACCAACAGAACATTACAATATCAAAGCTAGGAATAGAATCAGCCTTTGTATGATAATCTAATCATTGCGAAGCTGCGAAACGAGGGGGAATAAATGGCTACGTCTTTAGTAGCAGAATAAAAACTCAAAAGAAGACTGAAAAAATGTTTCATGCAAAGAATCAAAATCTCCCTTGACAAACTAATAGATGACTCTTTTACTACAACAAAACCTCGCATGAACTATGTAGTTTAGTTTTTTAAAATTGATGTATAACGAGTATCGCTGATAATTTCACTAGCCGCAAAACTTAAGGACATGCTACATCAAGGGGAGTTCCACTTTTAAGAGGTGGGGCTTCATCCACACAAGAAAATGTTTCGCCATAAGCATCAAAATCAAAGTCAAAGTCAAAATCCGGTAGCTCACAAGGCTGATCACCATCATTAAATCCACAAATGGGAAAGTCTTCAAAATCAAATTCTGAGTCATCCACTGGTATCCCAAAAGCATCGCCACATATGGTGAATGAGTCGAGATCCAAGTCCAGGTTCAGTTCTTGATCGATTTGTGCTAAAGATAATAACTCCTCATCCATTAGCCCACTAGCTCCTACAAAGGCTTCTTCAGCTTTCTCATTATCAGACTTGACCTTGGTAACCGGACCCGAGACAAGAGAATCCATATCAACCACCAGAGATGGTGATGTGCGCGAAGTAGGCGACAGGACGGCTGAGGCTAGATCCCTCGGGCACATCAAGATTTTGCTTCTGATTCTCAGAATTCACGACAGAACATGGAGTTTTCTTGTAAGCATCATTTGAAATTTTTGTAGCATTAGACACGATGCTATGAGCCAATGCCTCGAACTCCATTCGTTTTGCTTCATATGCCCTCGATGCGTCCTCGGCGCTATTATAAGTTCCCAACCAGATCCTTTTTTGCTGGACGGGATCACGTATTTCTGCTGCCCATTTTCCCCATTTCCGTTGGCGAACACCTCTATATTTCACTGAACTGGCTGTTGGCCTACTGACATCGGTGGGTACAACCCTCTTCGTTTTGAGATTTATCTCCCCATCGTTGCTACCCCGAACCAAACTCTCTGTTTTAGAAGCATTAGATGCTCTGCTAGGAGGATCACTTGGGAAACAAATTTCCCAAACCAAACGCTTTCTTTTCATTTCAAGGGCCCCTTCATCATCAGAAGAATCGGTAGCATCCGGATCGTTACAAACAATCCGGACTTTCCTTATGAGTCTGGACGACTGAAACTTATTTTTTTGGCGTCTGCTTGCAGTTTCTTGATTCATCGGGACAAATTTCTGAGGCTCAGGCGTATTTTGTTGTTCCACCACGTCACAGCGCCCCATAGCAAGAGTATCCCCAATAAGTTAATAACAGAGCAAAAAGAACAAATAAAATGATATGTATAAACAGAAAACAGCGAATTTTTTCCTCAAAATTCAAGGGATTCGAATCAGCTAATGCTTTCAGTTCGAGGCTCTCTGAAGAACAAGAGAGTATTAAGTAATCGATTTATGTGATATCCCCCGAAATAAACAACGCCAGAGCAAGTCCTGCAATCAAAACCGAAGAAAGAAAAAACAGCACCAATTAACCACCACCATTTTCAGATCAACAGACAAAGCGGCCAAAACACACACACACACACTTCAATTAAATTCAAAAACCCTTAAAAGGGTTTAAGGGAATGAAAGGAAATGTTTACCTTTTGGGCCTAAAACGCATCGAAACAGTTAGGAAGAAAGAGCGGGAACTCTGCTCGATCACAAGGCAGAGATATATTTGCATGCAGTCCGCAGGAATCGGTGAAAAACAGAACTTCAAAACAGGCCCAAAGTTCAAAGCCAGATAAAAACTTGCAGACATAAACCTCTTCCTTAATCCTTCTCTTCCTCCCAAAACTTCCAACAAAGAAAAATTAAGACCACAAAAAGAGAAAAAAATATATGGTCAGTAGAAACAAGAAATGTTCCACAGCAAGAAAAACCACAATCTATCCAAAGGATGGTCACGATTTTGCCAGAATAACAACATAAACAAAACTGAGCCCAGGAACATTAAGGATTTTCTCCTTTTGTTTTTTAATAATTGATTATTTTATAAAATAACAACATTTGACTTGCAAAATCTCAATATGGGGAAAAAACACAAGATCGAAATAAAAAAATATAATTCCTTACCACTGAACAAATCAGAAATAAAAAAAAATCGGCGGAATACTTTATGTCAACTCATACGTTTAAACGTATTGTTTCACACACAATGATTCATTCATTTTGCAGTGATGATGGTGATGTCTTGTACTTGTAGGTGGTGTGCTTGCTTTATATACAGATTTTTGTGCGTAGATTTGGAGAATGTCATTAAATGCATGATGTGTGGGCGTATGGCCATGACATGCCATGGTTAGGTGAGCGATTCTTCGACCCTTGACTTCTCGCGTGTTGCCACGAACCAATCGGATTTCTGCTTTATAGAGAGTGTGTTTCACTCTAGACAATGGGGCGTGGATTTATGGTTTATGGTACCGCAGCCATTTTTTCAGTTATTGTCGGTTTTGGATCTTGAGTTTGTACATATTTACTCTTATGCCACTGAAATGCTTGGTCATCAAGTCACCGAGTTTGCAAAATTATCTTCGTGTTTTTCTCGAAAACATAAATTATGTTATGTCATATTATTTTTTAAAAATTAAATGACACCTCTAGTTTTTCCTTTTTCTTAATTTAGATTAGATTTTCTGTCCAAGTTTATATATATGTTCGTCCATATTTGATGATTAATAAGAATATTTGAGAGATTATCATTCAGACGAAGATGGTAAATGAATAACGGCGAAAAAAATTATCATTGTATTCGATTGTGTTGTAAAAAAAGAGTAGTGTGGCTTAAATTATTACAATATGAAACAATAGCATATGAAACGAACAATTATAAAAAGAAAATATCTTCATATTCGGTGAGTCGTTAAAAACAATGTCATAAGAACAACAAATTCATTATTTTTATTTTTGAAGTCTACATGAATGTATTTTTAGATGTAATAAAATAAAAGTGTACCGAGCTACTTTTATGCAACGTTCGATTCACAACACTTATTGTCTATTTAAGACTTTGAAAATATCTTTCAAATCGCACACCGATGGGTGTTGCATATAATAAATATCGTTATTTTAGGCTTATCGACAATATCTTAGTAAAAGTCGTGTAAAAATCGAGACAAAAACAGCATAATTCAAATCTATAATTTAGGCCACACTCTTAACATGCAATACGAAAGGAGAACGAACCCCCAACCAGTCGAAACTTGCATGAATATGAATGATGGCAGAATCGTAGATATGTGCACTTCTAAGTGTGATTTGATAAGTGGGTGAAAATTTTCGGCAAGTGTTGCTTTCACACCTCGACATCGAAGTGTGTAGTATTCCGGCGATAATTTAGTCAACGCATAATATCATTTACTACACATCAGTCAAAATTATTTAATATATTGGGATTACAAAAGGACTTCTTTACAAAGTGTGGTGAAATATTAATAACATTACACAAATATAAAAGCCAAATATAATCGACCAAATCGTTTCAGATTTCATGTATTAAAAAAAGGCAGACATATCTAATATACATATGAGTATATATTTTGTGAGACGGTCTCATTAATCTTTATTTGTGAAACAGGTCAACCCCACTGATATTCACAGTAAAAATAATATTCTTATCATAAAAAGTAATATTTTTTCATAGATGACCCAAATAAGAGATTTGTCTCACAAAATACGACCAGTGAGACCGACTCACATAAATTTTCCATAAATATAAATTTTTCACATAATTTGTCTATTTTCAAAGTTATAATGTTGAAATAATTGATTTTCTTGCCACTTGTCATGCATATGATAGAATTTGTAATGTAGGTAAAAACAATATAAACCTAATTATAAATCGATTCACTGCAGATTTTGTGACATATTAACAAATTGTAATTAGCATTTACATAATAGAAACTACATATAATTAGGCCCATCAGAATTCGAGTAATGTATATATTGCAATAATTAAATATAGGTATGGCAAATTTTATGTATCAAATAATATATGTTGTCACACATGCATATCAAACATGGCATGAGCATGTATTTGTCATATCTCAATATCTAGTACTTGATACAAAACTATAGAAATAAATTTAATTTTTCACGAATTTGTGAATATCTTTTTGTTTCCAAAACTTGAATCATGAAATCACATGCACCATTTTTTTTATTATATATTTACTAATGAATGAATGAATGAATATACGTTATATAATTATACCTCGATTTTCATTGTTTGGTAAGTAGATTTTTACATATAATTTCGAGATTGGTACATCACATTTATGTAAATAGTATAAAATAGAGCAGATGATTTCATTCTATATATATATACATATAATGTTAATGATTTTATGAGAAAAGTGTTAAATTTAAATTAAAATATAATAAAAGACTGGGTATTTTATTTCATTTTTATAAAATAAATTAAGTAATTTATATATATTAATCATGCATGCACGTGCAACCAACCCATGGATTGGTTTTGGTATGCAATTATTTGAACCTTTATTATGTCATCATACCTGTATCCCTATCCTAACTCCATGCAAAAACACATACGAATATTGCACACACACACACACACACACACACATATATATATATATATATATATATATATATATATATATATATATATATATATATATATATATATATATATATATATATGGTATGGAAGTGAAGCATCCATCCTAACAGGAAAAAGATCATGAGCCAAGTTAGCAAGTAGTAAGTCAGTGTTTAGAAAGCTTTTCAAGCATCACGAGCATTTAACAAAGTTTCCTGGCAGACTATTTGCAGCAGAATAAAGATCTTCACAGAAACAGCGCCTGCAAAGTAGCTCAAAGTTCTCCTTCCATTACGGAACACTCAACGTGTTATATATCACAATACAAATGTAATTCCTCTACCCATGTGACCGAATAATACTACATAGTTTGAAGGAGAGATTTAAGGCATCTATGTATGTAATAAAATCAACGTGATTATAGAGGATTTAAAACCGTCAAAGATATGATAAAACATAGATAAAGCACAGCAACTCTTACGAGAGACCTAGACTGGTCGGGCCAACAAAGGTCATAACAGCAGAACAAAAGCTTGGACAAATTTTGTCTGAACTTATAAATATTGGTGTAGCAATTGTTCTCATTTATGTTTGATGAGAGAACATGACTGCCAATATTCATTACAAGAACAATATCCTTCTCTAAAAGTGTGGAAGCGGCATCGATAGCTAGATGACATTCATCACAAGTTCTGAACTTTTTTAACTATCTGAATAGAAGTCTTAGGAAGAGTGTTTTCATTAGTCTAAAAGAAACATCTAGTTTCTCACTATGCCAAGCTACTGTGTGTGGTTTATCTTCCTCACTTATATCAAATGAAACATGGGAAGCATCGACGGTATAACCAACTAGACCAATCCTTCGCATTATTTCAGTTAACTTGATATAATTTCTACTATTTGTGGATGGATCACGTCTGCAACTCGAAACTCATGAGAAACACCATTTATCTCTATCCAACTACATCCTATATCAGATCGGTTCTTTCGCAACCCCATTACATTTCTTATTTGAGCAACTTTATCCCATTTATAATTTGGGATGAAATTAAGTGATAAAATCACCAACTACAGTAGCATATAGCACGAAGCACTCAAAATCTCAAAAATTCCAACATGAATAAGGATTTTCATTAGAAGAACACTTGTGCGTCAATTTCTCCGGAAAGAACCCAAAATTGGAGAAAAAGAAAGTAATCCTAAAATTTAGAGAATTACCTCTAATAAGAGAATGGAAGAGCTATGGAAGACGGTGTTGTCGGCGGCGGTGACCAGCAGGCGGCCGACAAACACGAATGATGTTGGACGAGTTGAAAGCGCAAACCTAAAAATATTTAGGTTTTATTCGAGGATGTCCGTCTCAAATAAGAGACCGAACAAATACTTCCGTCTCAACTTAAAGACCTAAATAAAAACCCGGTCTACTATTTGTGACTAGAATAAAAGTCGCGCTACAAAAATAATATTAAATTATAAAATGAAACGAAAATAAATTTAAAGACCGACTACTCTCTCTCACGACGGTCTCTCAATAGAGATCATGGTATAAACTCCGTCGCTATTTAGGGACCACACTTTTGTACTGGTCGCAAAAAGTAAATAAATAACTTTTTAAAGAGAGTAAAATGGTTAGCGTGTGACATTATCAACTTCGGTTACAAATCCATTAATGGATCTGATTCAAACAAATTAGCATTATAATGTTTAGCAAGGGAAAATTGTAAATTTGGTATTTCATGTTTGTCAATCCATTCACGTCCTTTTTTAAGTATATATAAAACATCGTTAGTTTTTCAAATCAAGCCAATTGGATAATAACATCCACACATTCAGAATGAAAATATTAACACATACTAATCAAGAACTTCAGAACATATAATCTCAAAAATATTTAATGATGTATCGATGTGTCGTCGTCTCATTGGGCCGGGGCGGACCAATTCGATGAAAACGACCCTAAGCAAAAGATGAAAACGTGGAAATTCTTCAACAGGTACTATTTTTGTATGGGGCCATCAATCTAGTTAGCAAACACAGTGATTGTTTATATTCAGGATAGCATTCATATTTGGATACCCTTTATATAGGAAAATGGACCCGGTTGGCAGCCCATTTACGTGGTTGCTGCAGGTGGTGGCGGCGGCGTACCAGAAGAGGAAGACTGCGATGGTATCGGATCTTGGTTTGTTGTATGAAATTGAGGAGATCGATGCTGCTATTTCTGTTGGTGGAGAACTTCTTGATACAAAAAATATGGAGTGAGTGAGTAAATGCTAAAAATTAACATAACATAAACAAGATTATATACTCACCAGCATCTGTTTGATTACACTAAAGAATCCCTTGTTATCAGCCATGATAGCTCCCTGATCAACATTCGGACCATTTTTACAATGCATTGATCTACAATTTTGTCAAAATTCAAGTCTTCTGTAAACAGTTCGATCCCATTTGTTACCTGGCCATGGGGAAGTATAGCATTGAATTTATCAACTCCAAACATACCCAACACGATGTAAGCAAATTTTTTTGCTAGCTTGCCACAATTGGTTTGGCTGCAGATGAGAATCCTCTTGGTGTTGTTCTTGGAGGAATCCTGTAAGTTCATACAAACACCTATTTGAATCCGAATCAAATTAATTGTACCCACTTTTTCATTAACTCTCTGGCTCTTTCTTTCTTTCTTTCCTGTATTTTTCCTGTATGCTTACTTTTCTAACTCATTTATGCTTCTCCGAATTATTCACCATCTTCGTAAGTGTATGTATGATCTTGATACAATTTTGTACTTTCTATACGAGTTTTAAGATATCACCTTCATTCGGTCATCTAATCTGGTTCGTATATCTTGCAGTGTACAAGCTTTGTGTACTACTGCTGCTGTCCTAGGAGGAAAGAGCCTGGCAAAGCAAATATCTGAGAAAATAGTAAGTTCACTTTTTTTTTGTCATTCTCATGAAATATGAAATTCAGATAAATTTCAATCTCCGGTCCAGATCAGATGACGAGGATGTATCTATCCATCAGCAATATGGGGCTTCTGTTCAGTCAGGCTACCCTTTATTGGGACTTAAATTTGGTTACCTTAAATGGAAAATTTTGGTCAGTAAAAAGTGAGAGGTTATTGATTAGATTTGTGCCCAAACGGGATTGTGTCGTGTGACATGACCGGATCATCATCTTAATTGGATTAGCTCATGATTAGCCTTCCAAATTTCTGAAGAACAAATGAATCTTGTAGATTAATCTGTCTGCCACTTTTGGCTATGTTGATGGTATGTTTGCGTTTAAATATTTTCTGATATGTTTAACTTATAACATTTTTTTCAGTACATAAATTTTAAAATGGTTCCCCTATTACTAAAAAAATTTCTTGACATGTATGCATATACAAGTGCAACCGTTGTAACACACAACCTCGTAGCTAACTCAGAAATATAACTCGAACCTACTGGCTACATCTGTCAGGAAAAATGAATGGTTTTACGAGGTTGAATGTTGCATAGCAAAAGGAGACTGTCATTTTGTGGCTTGACCAAAATCCTAAGGGAAGATCTTAAAAAAATTGATGAAAGGTTCGACATAAAGAAATTTAGTTGTAAATTTTGGATATTCAGAAAAATAATATACCAAATTTTTAATTCTTTTATCTCCTAATGGATGGAATTTATCTTTAATTACCTCACGTGCATGTATTACGGCATACAACTAAACATAGAAAATGTGACAAAGGGAAGACATCGATAACTTAAATTAAACAGAAATAAAAATGAAAATAATATGAGAAAAGTGATTAATGTACAGTGCTAATTAATGTGATGTGCAGCAAAAAATAAGGGTACACTATTCAATGCATTTTCTTCCAACCCTTGTTTCCCTATATCTTGTCTCCTTCATAAGCAAACAAGCCAAAATCCAACATTCCACGTGCAAGCAAGCACACACATCATAAAAAAGAAACATAAAAATTCTCACATCCCAAAATCTGATATTTTCATCTTCAATGAAGTCCATTCAATATTACTTGTCTATAAATTAAACCAATATATATCACCATGCAATTTCATTCTTGTGGGGGTTCCTGTAATTTGGAACACGAAGAAGAAGATGATGATCATGGCTACTCAACTTTACTTTCTCTCAGACCACCGGGACCAAAGTTCGATCCCTGCTTCGGTGAGTACAAGCTGCCACACCAGGATTTCGAAAACCCTAGTGGTGACAAAGCAGGTGTAACTGTCGCTCCTCATATTGGCCCACCAAATACGGCGGCTTCATCATCCTCAGTAGCCATTGCCGCAGAAAGCCCTGAGGAAAAAGAGTACTGGATTCCAACTCCAGCTCAAATTCTTGTTGGCCCTACACAATTTTCTTGTTCTGTCTGCAACAAGACTTTCCACAGATACAACAACATGCAGGTTCTAAACATTTTACATTTTCTTCTCTGAAATTGAATTGTCAGGAATTCTAAGTTAAGATTCAAATTAATTTTTTGAACTCGGTCGAATTTCTTCTCAAAATCAGCATTTGTTGCCTATATATCTGTATATATGCACGCATACGAACAGATCTTCCCGATCAATGAGTTCATGGAAGATCTAAATAATTCTTTACATTTGTATATTTATATAGTCATTTGTGATTGGGCAAAGAAAATCTGGAGTATGTAAGATAACATACTGCAAACTTATGGCCGGTAAGAAAATTGTACTCCATTAATCTCTCTTCTCCCGAATGCTCCAAAGATATCAGGGGTAGCCAGACACTGTGACAGAACTGGATAGATTATCAATCCTTTTTTTGCCCTATCAATCTCCTTGTTTAATCTTGTTCTTAACTAGATGCATATGTGGGGGCATGGCTCAGAATACAGAAAAGGGCATGAATCTTTAAAGGGAACAAGACCAGCTTCCTCAATTCTGAGACTCCCATGCTACTGCTGCTCAGAAGGCTGTAAGAACAACATAGAACACCCAAGATCGAAACCTCTAAAGGATTTTCGAACGCTGCAAACACATTACAAACGGAAACATGGCGCAAAGCCCTTCGGTTGTGGGAAATGTGGTAAGCCATTTGCTGTCCGAGGGGATTGGCGCACACATGAAAAGAACTGCGGAAAGATTTGGTTTTGTATCTGTGGTTCCGACTTTAAACATAAAAGATCGCTCAAGGATCATGTACGTTCATTTGGGCGAGGCCATGCTCCGCACAGTGAGAATTTGTACTCCTATTATAATACTGAGATTGAGGTGGATAAATATAAACAAGTGGTTTGAAAACAACGAGTATAGGTGAGGGACGAATAGGGATTTGATCAAGGAGCAGCAAATGCGTATTTTTTCAGCTGTGATATTATGTAACAAAAATCTTGAAGGTTTTTCAGTACGTAGGGATCAAAGTAATTGTGAATATTTTTCAATTTATTTACTGCTTTTATCATATATTTTTCTTCTTATTTTATATATACTTCGAAATCCGATTTTGATTTCTTTAATGATGTTAAAAGGAATTTAAAAAATAAATAAAATTAGCACAGAAGTTTTCACAAGACATGAGAGCTGTGGTAACTAAAAAATGCTCGTGGAAAAGGTAATTGCACCTATAGATAAATCCTCTCACCTCACTTCTGTTGAGTGAATGCTAGCAGACGAGAGCAGGAGCCGTACTTAAATTTATATATGAATGTTAATTTAAAAAATTGAAATCTCCAACATAAAATTGCATCCATTTCCATTTAATTAAGTCATAGATGTGTCTGGTCTGTTTGGAGATATAATGCATCGTTGTCTGGTTTGAATGTATCTGTTTGTGTGCAGATTGAGACACACACACACACATTGGTCAAGTGATTCAGGCCCACTGTGAGAGAAACAATGGCAGAAATCACAGATAATCTCAGAAACTTTTTTGTTTATAATCTAAACCAGTTTATATGTGAATTCCACTCAATACCAACAAGTACATTGAACATTTCATTTGAATCTGCAGTTGGACTAAAACTACTAGCACTTTTGTGTCAGAGGGGTAACAATGGACCACTGCTTTTAGGGTTTTGTCTTTATCTTTTCAGAACATATCTTACATAAATACTCTCACACTCACTGTGCTTACTTTGTTTCACCCTAATACCACATAAATATTTTGTGTGGTAAATTTGTGAAAAATCTCTCTATACATCTTTGAATTTAAATTCAGTATCTCACCATAATTTTTAAGATTTAGTACCTGACATGCAATTATATAATTTTAGTTTTAACTCCTTACAAACCTAAAGTTACAATTTTGCCATTTTTAAAAAATATATAATTTTATCCACAAAAATTACATATGTCTTCTTCATTTAAAATATAATTTGAAAAAAAATTATTTCTCAATTATCATGGAATAAGAGGAAATATTTATTTTGGCATACAAAGTACCTATTATAGGGTTTCAGCTACTTGATTTCGCTTTTTGAATACTCCAAATGTATAAGAAAATACTATATTTTCGAGTAATCACCAGAAATTCGGTCGTTGTTGGTCTTTTTATTTATAAAAAAAAACATAGTTCACCAATCATCATGAAATAAGATTAGATATTTATTTTGACATACAAAGTGTAATATATTGTGGAGTTTTGAATGCGTAATTTTGTTTGAATATTCCAAATGTGTAAGAAAATAAATACAATCGAAATGATTCTTTAAGTCTGCATTTGAGGCATGCTGTACGTATACAATCGAAACTAAATGGTTGAAGAGAACAAACTCAAACAGAAAACGATTTGACTTCCCATGTTTCTTTCTTGAATTTTAAGGAACAGCACAGCTTCTCATATACATATTTAGCATAATAACTATCCCAACTTACTTATATTTGGTCCTTTGCATTCAAGCTATCAACCTCTACTTGTTTCATTGCTATATGCTTCCCCTTCAAAACCTCCTCTTTAACATCATTCCTCCCCATATTTGTTGATGAAAATTCTTCGACTATGCCTTTTCTTCTTCATCCTATTCTGCATCTCAAATTTCATTCAAAGCACTACCACTCATGATGTCCCCTCGGAAATTACATCTGTTGTAAGGGACCATTCTTTCATCAACCATAGAAAAGCAATGGCTAGCAAGTTTGATTTCACCCCGTTCCTCAATCACCGCCGCGGCCAAGACCACCACGAACATCCACTGGACAACCGCGAGCATGCATCCGGCGGAGGGGGAATCCATCGACTTTATGGAGTTGAGGCACGTCTTGTCCCTACTGGTCCAAACCCTTTGCACCACTAGTCATGATTAACTAGGATGGTAAGATAGATGTGATTTGATTGATTAATTGCTGCAACTTTTAGTTCACTATGCAATATCGTTTTGAAGATCATGAATTGATGATCTTGTTGAGTTTAACGGGAAGAAGATCAGATGGAATTTCCATTAGATACCATAGGATTCATTCTTTTTTTTGTTTCTTGTTGATCAGTAGCTTGGAATCAGAAAATTGTTGAAATTTAAAGAACATGAGTATGTATTTACTGTTTAAATTTACCAATTACATTTTGAAGATTATACTATTACGAAAAGAAATCAAAAGAGAGATGCGACATGCACCTCCTACCAGCCCTCGTTTCTCATGAATCTTTTTAAGCAACCAAATACTTATCTTTTTAGGCTTGAAATTTCAATGGGGCATGATGCACGGGAGAGGGAGGAAATGGACATTGGACACTTGTCTAACAATTCAGTAATATTAGTTAATGTAGTTGATCAAAATCATGGATTTTATTACTTTTGAGGAGATTAAATTTTTAGACAGTGTTTGGTGCACGTGATGATCTGGCTTCTGATAAAAATCCTGGTTTCCTGCTACATCAACTTCTGCCGTAATTCTTGCAACATCAATCTTTTAAAAAAAGGTCCGACTCGAACCATAAAATTGTATATATCAAATTGAAGCAAAACTGCCAGATATCTTGGGCATCGACTCGCAGCCGAGCTACTATAACCGGACCATGCTTTTAGAAGAGAACATCTTCGTTATTTATTTATTTTATTTTTTTTTATTGAAAATAGAACATCTTAGATTAATTTCAAATATATATCAAGTATTTCTCGTAAAGCTTGGAATAAAAATAGAGAATTATAATAAGAAAAGACACAGCCATGCCGTGTGGATGCCAAGTAGCCACACCCCTTTACAAGAAAGCCTGGTCCTTGTCTGATCTGATATTTCGCCAGAACTTAGCCAGCCGAGTAAGCACTTTTACATGTATGACCAAACAAACCCAACATTATAAAATAAATACTTCATAATACTATTATTACCATGTTAGACTAATGAAGACTTATAGGCCAACTTTGACTTCTAAAATTGCCTTCTTTTTCCTGAGCAATAACACAAGTTTTAGTGCAAAATGCCAGAAACTATACCACTGAAGTTTTCGATTACTAAGATTTTGACTGATCTTTGTATCCTATGCATCTTTCTAGCTGAAGGGTCGATTTTACAGGGTTCATGTGTATTTGAAATTTAACAAGGCAAAAAAAGATGAGTCCTCATTCCTCAAGCTTCTATTTTATTGTCCCCTCCTGTTTGTGCATGAGCTCGGCTTCTTAATTCTTCAAAAGCCTTCATGCTTTCAGCATCAAAGCCACCAGCAAACTGAAACAAATTTTAATTATGTAGTTATGCTAATGTAGCGAACACCTTTGAGGGCAAATAAGCATTTTGTAATGGTCATTTTTTAACATAATTTCTCTTTGTGAAACAAAAACCGTGCTGAATACTATTGATACTTTCATGTTCGAGCTTAAGCTTGGGATGACACATAGCTCTCTATAATGTTACCTGATGCACACGGAAAGCGAACCGAACCCCTTGCAGAATCAAGAACTCTCTGTTAGGCTCCTTCTCAGGTTCACCCATAGCATCAAGCTCAGTCGCAACACGTTTCATGTATTTCCTAGCCAGTTGTACTGATGAAAGCTTGATCTGCAAATATTTAATCCGTTTACGTGTGATCAATAACAGTTCATTCATACAGTCAAAATGTGAGTTTTTCCCCAATAACCACTAAGAAGTTGGCCTAATGCCATATAAATACACATGGAAAAAAAAAAAGCATACCTTTCCTACTACACCCGTATCAAGCAACCAATCAACAGGAATTCCAAATTCTTTGTACCGTGACATGGCCATGTCACGTGTGCGCAAAAGGGCATACACACTTTGCTCAACCCTGTACACATGAGACAGGGTACGACATAAATATGAGCCAAACTGTAATAAAACAAACAGAAAGACAAAAGTAGAGACCTGTAGGCCTTTTCTAAAAATGTAAGTTTTCTTCAAAGAATTAGACTGTCAGTCTCTCCTCTTGACTGGGTCATGGGTTTGGCCTTCCTTTTAATTGATTTAGATACTATACAAGTCAACATGGGAGCACTTACTTCTCGAGCAACTTGTACATATTCTTTAAAGCAGCTTCACAAGAAAGAGACGGATCATCGGTGAATGATGTCACTTGCTTCTCCAATTTCATCAGGTCTTGATACTCAAACGCTGCCTCTCTTAAAGCATCAGCTTTCCCTTCCGGCCAATCAAAATGCTTGAGAACTGCTCGTTCATCAACCTAGAATGAAGATTTGAATTAGAAAAACTGTAACAGAATTGTGCAATAAATTTTCTAGTAGTAGTAAAAGTTGTGGTTAAATCAACTTAATGGTAGAGATGAAGGGGAGTACTAGGAAGGAGAGTTCCTCATCTAGCCAGTTCACAAAAGCCACCAAATCGTCTACATTGGTAAAGGAAGCAGCACGAACTTCTGCTGCCAGTGACTCGACAAAATCACCTTGAGTCTCCACATCAGCTTTAACCTGATTCAAGAAATCTTTCATTCATAATATCAAGAAACTAGAATTTGTACCAGCGGTGATAGAAGATGGAAGTTCAGCTTACGGCCAATAGGAATGAAGATCTGTTCTCTATCTCTCCAATCATGTTACTCCTTGCTTCTAAGGTGTTTGATGTGGTAGAAATCAATGAAGAAGTATCCTTCTTTGCTTCACGTTTCATCAATGATTGGTAGAATTCAACTAGTTCAGGAGCTCGGTGAACTTTGTCGCCACCTCCACCTGCTCTTGAGAGACTTCCTGGAGGAGGTGGTGGGCGTGGAGGCCCACCAGGCGGTGGCGGGGGCGGAGGTGCCCCTGGTGGAGGTGGTGGTGGTGGTGGAGCGCCTGGTGGTCCACTAGAGACTGGTTTATTTCCACCAGTAGAAGCCTCACCAGATGCTTTAGGAGGAGGTCGTGGAACCCTTGGTGCTCTCTTTTCAATATGTGCAAGTTTCATTCTGCTCACAGCAGGAGAATCCTCTTTGTTATCATTAGACTGATCACGTGAATCTCCAGATACAACCGGTTTCTCCTTGATAAGTGAGAGCTTCGGGGGGAGGGAAACCGATTTATTCATATCTCCTCCACCAAATCTTGCTGTTCTTGCTTGTTGAGCCTTTTCCTTAAGCTGTTTCTCCCTCTCTAAAGCCAGTTTGTGGCGGTCTTTATACGCTGGATACTTCTCGTCTAGAACTCCTTCGACAGATTTTGACATCAAATGAAACGAGGATGCAACGGAATTGAGCGAATCAGGAGGTTCTCCGGGAGTTTCAGGGGAGTTAATCTCTTCTTGTTCTGCCATCCCAAATGTCGTAATTGCCATACTGTCACCTGCATTTCTAAGCATTAGGGATTCTAAAGGACCTCTTGGCCGAGTACTAATGCTACTCCTGCTGGGAGACACTCCACCAAAAGATCGTGCCGGAGAAGAAACCGTGCTAGAATCATCTTTACTTCGACCCCATCTCTTGAATTTTTGGATCAAGGTTGGTTTTTTACTAAAACTACTCAATCTGCTAATTGAACTATCAACAGAAGCATTGTCAAAATCTTCACTATCGACTGACATGTTATCGAAGTTGCTTTCCATATCCGTGTCTCCTTCTCCACGTTCTGACTCGGCATATTCCAACATTAGCTGTTTAGCCCTCTCCTGAGATCTTGGACTCAGACTTTTACTAAGATCACGGGCCGAAATTTTTCCAGAAGGCGTTTGGTAATTGCGAAGCTCGAATCTTAGGCAGGCATTCACCCAACGAAGATAAACAAGCTCTTCGACTTCACTGAATCTATTCATCTGGAGCCCTTCAACTTGTTTAAGGAGGTCCTCATTTGTATGCCTCAAGTTATTCACTTCTTCCCTCACATTAGCAACCATTTCACTCTGCAGCAACACGAAAAACAGGCCATGTCATGATTAAAATGGTGAATTTTGAACAAGATTTGCATCGATTCAATTGAAATTTCTACCTCTGTCATGCTGGAAAGGGTCTTAACTCTGCCTTCTGCAGCATCCAATTTCACCGTCAACTCTCTCTTCTCAATTTGAAGCTCTTTGTTCTTCCTCTTAAGCTCCATAATCTCCACCTCCATTTCCTTCAAGAACTTCAACTTTTTCTCCACATCTGTGTTTTTCTTGAAAGTTTCCTCCTCTTTTGCTTGAAGCCCGGTAACCTGTTGCTTCAGCAACAAAAGATGGGCTTTTGTCTGATTAGCTTCAAGCTGAACTTGCCTCTGCAAATCATACAACTTCTTTTTAGTCCTTTCGAGTTCTTTCCTAGCAGTTGCTCCTTGAGACACCTCTTCTTGAAGCTTTTTCCTCTCTGCCTGCAAAGTATTTATAGTAAGATTCAACATATCAATTTCAGCAGTCTTAATCTTGAGCTGCTTCTGCAACTCAACGATACTCGATTCTTGCTCCTTCAAGCCATAGTATTCAAGTAACTCTCCTTCAAGCTTCACCTCTCTCTCTTCCAATTCTTTAACTAATCTCCTTAAGCTTTCGAGTTCACTTGCATGATTTGCCGTTTCACTTTTATACATCCTTTCTTTTTCCGCCGTAGAATTGACTGATGTATCATATTTATCAGTAGGCAAAGGTTTATCAATTTCTCCTGATACAAGACTTTCAAATTCAGGCAAAAGCTCATCTGCAAAGTCCGAGGTGATGCTCGTTCTGGGATTTATTATGCTATTTATTAGTTTAACTTCTTCCTTCTCCTCTTCCACCTCAGCCTGCAATATTCAAGAAAACATAGTGTGAATCGATTAAAGAATCGACTTATAAAGCTTCTCTGTACTTGAACGGGACTTGGTTACAATGTAAGGATTAAAAATCGAAAACTACCCCATTGAGGTCATCCTTAGAGAAGGTGAGATGCTCTTCATCTCCCCTTGCAATCAAAGATTTCTCATAGGATTCTTCACCATTTTCTGAAGCAAAAATCATAAGTTAGCAAATTGAACAATAAAATCAACCCACCAACGGAATATTCATCGGAACATATTTCCAAACCAAATCATTCTTTAAAAAAAAAAAAAAAACTGAGTACCAGTTGGCTTAGCCTGTGAAGCGGCCTTAGCCCTCTTCTGGTTAACTGCATAAGCTGCAGCTGTAACAGCAACAAGGAAGCCAACCCTGACAATCATGTATGAATTATGGATGAAAGATACGTAAAATTTCCATACATTTACAAAGAAAAACAGCCCTTAAACTGATGTTCTCCAGTTAACTCCAAAAAGACATCAAGAAACAAGACTCCGCAGATTTCTTAAAAATTTCTTTAATTATTTTATATTTAATCTTCAAAGTCTCAAAATAGAAAAATAATAGTTATAATAATTAGCATTATCTTTGTTATAAGGTTAAAGACGCTCCACATAAATCACAGTCCTGTGCGTTTTTTAGTTTCCTGATAAATAAAAATCCAACACAACTGTCGTACAAGACATGCAGGAGCCACCCATTTTCAGTGGCCATTCTTTTTTCAAAAGAATATAATCAATATATTTAATTCGTAGATTAATGAATCAAAGGAAAAGGAATAATATTGGCCGAAAATTACGAGTGTAAACTGTAATTCTGAAAAAGAATTCAGCTCCACCGTATATTCTTGCAATATAGTTTCTGAAAAAGAATTCAGAGATCTCTTTCTTCGTTTTCTTCTTTAGCGGAGCTTATGACTCAACATTTTTCATCAAAAGATACAAAAAATATATTTCATGTACTTTTGAATGGCAAGAAATGTATAGAATAACTAGTTTTGTAAAAGGTAAATTTGACATGTAATTCCTGTCTTTGCATAAATGGATTGGTTCGGACAGATAATGTTGGCCACAAGGTTGCAAATTAAACTACACGAATGTTACCAACTTCGTTTAATTTTTGGATTTATCATGCCCAAAATGATGCGCCTTTCCTTTTGCTTCATTTGGGACCCAGAAGATAAAAGCACCGCCAAACACACACTTACGGTGTGTTTGACAACCAGGATTTGATAAGATTTGGATTTCAAAATCTTATTTTTACTGTTTGTCAAGATGATTCAAAAAAAGAATTCGGATTTGTTTAAAATTTCATGAGATTTCGATGAATATATCCAAATCCCATCAAATTTGATAAAATTTAGTGGTATTTGGATTTTAAAAACAAACAATTACTTTTTTATCCAAATGAAATTGATTTAGGGAAATCAGCATGATTCACGCAAACTTCACTGCAATTTCGGCGGTTTTGTTAATATATTTCTTTACTCCACCACCAGGCATCTCTCTCGTTTTTTTTTTGGAAAATAGAAACCTTCTTATTCCAAATTTCAATATTTTTAAAATAGTTAATTACCCTTAAAAAATAATATATGTATCTTTTATTTATATTGCCAACTAATTGATTGAATTGTTTATATATATATATATATATATATCAAAAATATTAATTTCCCGTCAAAATGTCATTTTTATGAAAGGAAAGATTTATCATCAATATTGAAATATGTGCACTGCAATAAATGATCAATTCAATTATTGTTTGCATTGATTATATCAATTATTTTAATTCAATTTTGAATTTAATTAATTTTTATATTAATTCAAATGTAATTTATGTATTAAATATTTTTTATTTTTTTACTCAAATTAAAACTAAACTGTATTGAAAAAGTAAACTATATTAAATTTTTTTGCATTAATTATATCAATCACTTAAAAACTATATAAATAAATTTAAAATAAAAATGATTGTAATGTTCAGTATCACTCATGAAGTAATTCATCCCAAAATAAATTTTGCTATTTTAAGTAATTTATTTCTCAAAATACTTACTAAAAAAATACTATATTAATTAGTTTATTTAAATTTTCTAAAAATAAAATTGGTTGAGTGTTAAAAATTATCATTACAACAAAGTATTCCAATGGACATTAATGTACTATTTAATAATCATAAATTTTTTATCCCAAATACATATTATTTCAAAATTACCTTAATTTTAAAGAATTATTGCAGTGTAGTTTTCTTCCAAAATCATATATATATTGTATATCTTGATTTGTCTTCTTAAAAATTCAAATAAGACAGCACAAGAAAATTAAAAGAGATAGATTCAAAAGAATTTCAAATGGACATTAAATTACTTTCGATACACATGTATATTACCCTCAAAAATCAGAAATGTTTGACACTCAATGCATCCAATTCGGGATTTCCATAATTTAAAAGAGTTTATGTATGTTGTAATTCTGTCAAAAGCATCCAATGTATACTTTTTGTCCTTTGAGATTTCTTATTTGAATTTTAAATTATAAATAATGCAATATTGCATATTAGAAACCAATTTTATTAAAATTTATCTTATTAAATTTATCTATTCCAAAATTGAATTATGAAATGACTATTCTTTTCAGCACCATATATGAGTTGAATCCTTTCAAAATGTAATGTTCGTTTAAATTTAGATTTGTTCGTTGTTATGAAATACCTACATATGGAAACAACGAGACATTAAGTTTGAAATCTATCATTCGTGATCAAGAAATAAAAAATATTATTCTTTTATTTATACAAAATTTTAATTATTATTTATTACTGATGTGATAATTTTCTTTTATATTACAAAGTTCACGGATACATGATAGTATAATGTCACTTAATGGAAATAATTAAACCAATTCTAAAGAAAGCAAACATCTTATTAGAAGACACATTTTAAAATTTGTTCACATTATTTTGCAATACACATAGTAAATGTTAATAAAATAATTTTTCTGATTTATATAGAATCTACTTATGATCAAATGTATCATTTTTTTTTCGAAGTAATAGGTTGTTGTGTATATTAAGAAGATATTTTGTAAATTAAATCACAACCCATTTGGATAAAGATATTGATGAAAACATTATTGTTATCATTCAAATGTGTCAAACACGTGTCATGTCACAAAATTGTTTGTGAATGTGGATTCAGACGAAATTACTGAATTTTTAAAAAAGTATTTTTCATTAATTTTATTGAATATGATTTATAAAAATTTTCTTATCATATATTAAAAAATAATAATATATAACTTCTCGAAAAGTAAATAATTAAATATGTATTAAGGTTGATGGCCGACATCAATACACTAAACACGATAAACATCATGTTATTGCCTTAGGCTAATACGATATAAAATTTTGATATATGATAGTGATTATTATCTAAAAAAATTAATCGACATGCGTTGCATATAAGAAATTTTTTAAAATTAGTGAAAAAATAGTTTTCATTTTTATTTTTTAATAATTGTATTATTTTTTAAAATTTAAATATCTATTCATTTTTCACTGATTTTTAATAATATCATCCCGTGCATCGCACGGGTTAAATACTAGTATATATAATAGATAAGAATTGTTAATTTTTAAATTTTTTTGGATTATGTATGTTTAGATGATTCTAAAGATAGCTTAATAAAATTTTAAAATTTCAAATTCGAATTTTTTTTTTCAAACAAGAAATAGATTTGTAAATATCATTTTTATATTTTAAACCAAATATCAAATAGAATTTCAATTACTTGAATTTTCAAATCTAAATTCATATTTTGAAAAAACCAAACACACATTAGACATACCAAGCATAATTTTCATCTTGTATAATAACTTACCACATAGTTTCCTTAAAAAAACAATCAAGCACTTTTCATTTGCTCATGTCAACAACAAACGAATCCAACACGAAAACAAGAATATGTTATCAACAAGGTGTTGGGATTTTTTTACGTTTTCGAGAATCACTGATAGAGTTTCGTTGTTAATATTAATTTTTTTTAAAAAAAATGTGGACTGCGCCTGATCCAAAGGTGTGTAGGCAATTTGCGAGCGTGAGTTTCAAGTGTGATGAAGCGAAAAGAACTTCGCTCCCCTTCCAGAGATGAGGCACGAGATTGGATTGAAATTAGAGATTTTATTTCTGGTTTTTGTGTGTGTGTTTTTTTTTTTTGTGTGTGACTTGCATATGATTTGTTACTAATACTTTTAACCCTTGTATTAACAAAAGGACCAACTTGCTCGAAAATTGAAACGTTTAGGAATAAACCGAAAAGGACGAAACATTTGGGATTGAACTAAGAGAAGGCCAAAACATCTAGAGTGAACTAAGACTTCTGCTTCAAAATAATAAGACAACAACTTATATGAGACGGTCTCACGAGTCGTATTTTGTGAGACAGATCTTTTATTTGAGTCATCAATGAAAAAATATTACTTTTTATGCTAAGAGTATTATTTTTTTATTATGAATATCAGTAGGATTGACCCGTCTGACAGATAAAGATTCGTGAGACCATCTCACAAGAGACCTACTCAAATAATAATTATAGTTTCTTTGTTGTGAACCTGTTGATGTTCTAGCAATAAACATATCATTTGTGGGGAAAAAAACTAATGGTAACTTTGAAAATAACTAGATATATAAATAATTAAAATCTCTATTTAAATAATATTTTATGAATCAAACAATATACTAAAATAAATTAATAAATTTTTAGAATTACAAAAATAACTTAAAAATTATATTATAATCTTTGAAGCCATTTAATTCCAAGGCAAAAAAAAAATATTCTACTAGAATTAGTTTAAAATGCGATTTGACTCAATTTTATATCAAAAATTTATCATAGTCGATTTCAAGCCAAATAAATCACGTGTGTGTAAATGCTCGTATAAAATGGTGTAATAAAATAATAAATTAAAAAGTATCATAAATGTATATTTAAATCTAAAAAAGGGCCGCCGTTTGAGAATTTGTGAAAATTAATACGATAAGTCGGCTGAGGTTTCTTTCATCCGAGTAAGTATTTTGATTTTAGTGACTTGTGAGATGTTCTTATAAATTTTTTCGTAAGACGTGTCAGATCGATTCATAATTGAAGTAATATTTTTAATATATAATTCAATAATTTTTTTTAAAATTAAATCAGGTTGAAGATCCGTCTCACAAAATTAGTATGTGAAGCCTTCTCATATAAATTTTTTTTTTATTTTGTCACAATCGGGATACCAATAATTACAAATTTGCTCCCATATCCACCTAATTTTGTTGAAATCTCCCGAGGTACAACCAAATTTTCAACATCCAAATTTCAAATAGTGACGTCACAACATATATGATCGGGACATCTAAATTTCACATTTAATCTAAGATAATATATTATATTATATTAATCATCATCAACATTAAATGTCCTATATCCGTAACTGAATTTTCTGCTAATTAATTGCTCTATGAACACGCTAGAAAGCATGATTCGTCAATTTCCTCGAAGAATTAATACACATTCCATTGTATGACTAATTCAACTGCAACCATTTTCTATTAAATGTAATAATTGATCTAAGTCTTGGGTACGAATTTATACACCGATTGTGTGTACGTATTATCTTCTCCACAACTCACGACGACTCTTTGGTCGCGGTCCAAACAGTGACGACAGAACTAGACGAGTTCTTTGGATTGATTCCATCCTATATGTAGAGGCACTACCCCATGATATAATCAAGGGCTCAAATTTAGTCACACATATATGGGGTCCACTAATTTTTTTAAAATCACATATGTGTATGAATCTTGTCCATCCAAACCATGTGGGGGGCATTGCCCCCACATGTAGCATCGAACGATCCAGTTCTTTGGGATTGGAAATACTCTTAGATACGGTTTGATTTGCTATATTAATTATTTATATTTTTATCCACATTTTTATCCAAACTAATCACATGTTTGGTGTACCATATTATTTATCCATCTATTTCACTTATCATTAATAATAACTCTGGGATAAATAATGATGTGGTGCAAAATGATGAGCTCACCAAGTTCTCAGGCTCAAACCTAGACATTAGACCTCATGTGCTCTCCTAAAAATATCATGTTTGAAAACTTTATTCATTACCTATTTTAATTTTTCGCAACCTCTTTAGCTGCTATCTCATTTATCATCAGTACTTGATTTGAGCGTCAGAGTGGCTACGTCAGGACACCCTCTCGACCCCTTCTAACGATATCATCTGTGACTTCAGGCCCAGATTAGGTCCGAAGTCTAAATTCAAGCTAGTCTCTGTTAGAGTAGATGCCCTGCAAGCCAACGGTTGGCTAGGGAATTTATTGACTCAAGTGTAATAAACAATCTTTATTTTAATATAATTTATTTTTTAATGGTTTCGTAATACTTTATCTGTATACCCATGCAAGCAGCATAGATAAAGTCCTTGATTATGCTTTAATACAAATGAATCGTAATTCGATGTTGAAACTCATTTGTAAACACTGCATATTCTAAATTCGTTCCTAGTCGATTCAGCCGCCTAAAACATGGATAAAGGTCGCTTGAGCTTGAGACTAGCATCTGTGATGTTGTGTACTGCGTTTCTTGGTAAGGACATAGAGATGTCCAAACATACAGATGGGTAGTCATATGATGATTATACCGAACAACCCTCCCTCGGACTTTCCAAGTGGTTATCATTCATCGAGAGGATAAGTCCGTGGTTATGATTGTACACCATTAGTCCTTACGACCCGGGACAACACTGAGGCTCTATATGCTAGGGCTGTGCTTTGACTCGTTTACCGGCTCCAGGAGAGTCATCAGGTGGCGAGGTTGGGTACAGTTGCGACACATATAGGAGCCAGTGCATTGTAGTCGGGGATTCACCGCTCACCTACGGGTGTGGATATCCTATGTGATCTAATGATATAATAGTGCATGGAATCTCTGGCCAGAGTATGAGATGTACATTAGAGAAGGAGTTCTCAAATAGTACACGCGATGCCACTATTATAGTTATCACATAGTTATCGAATTAATATGCAACCCTCGATGAACCAATGGTTGCAGATTCGATCGGGATATATGAGATGAAGGGACCGTACTGTACGTTAATCATAATCGACTGGTTCTTGCAGGCACTATCAGTGATACCTAGGGGATCATGGGGCGATGCTACTAGACGCTCTTACCATGATCCGATGGGTGCAATCAGAAATGAGTTCTGACATTCTTGATCAAGGTGTTGATGAAAAGAATGGGGCTAACTAGGGTAAGCCCGAATAAAGGATTATGTCCTGAATCACAAAGAGTTGTGAACCCACGGCTAGCTGTATCCCTGAACCATTGAGGGTCACACAAGTACTGGATTGTTTGTTCCCGTTGAGAGAATAAATTCAAGGAGTTGAATTTATATTATGATATAGTAAATTCAAGGAGTTGAATTTATGATAATTAAATTTTGAGAAAAATAAATTCAAGGAGTTGAATTTATGATATAGTAAATTCAAGAAGTTGAATTTATGAAATTTGGAGAGAATAAATTCAAGGAGTTGAATTTATAAAATTTGATAATTTAATTTATTAAACTCAAAAGTTGAGTTTATTAAATATTAAATTTTTGAGGTGATGTAAATTCAAGTAGTTGAATTTATAATTTAAATAATAAATTCAAATGTTGAATTTATAATGTATTTAATTTATTAAGCTCAAAAGTTGAGTTGATTAATTAATAAATTAAATATGGTGGATAATATGTTTAATGGGCTTGTAGGGGTACGAGTCCAACATATTAAATAATTAAAGTTTTAATGGATTTGATTAAATTAATTAAACTAGTTGGACTAGCCCAATTAATTAAATCAAGCCCGTTAATGTTAATTATGTAATTAGGGTTTAATTTAATTATATATATAATGCATGAAAGTAAAACCCTACACCACCCACCACCAAACTCACGAGAATCTCAACTCCAAAAGAAAAAAATTGGCCACCTTTTCTTTGAGAAAAACCTTTGAGCCGTCTCTCAATTTTTCTTCTCATACGCAAAATCTCTTCTAGTTTTTCTAGTGCAAATCAGAAGAGGAACGAACGTTCTAGTCGTGGACCTAATTTGAAGGAAAGAAAGGAGTCTTTTGAAGAAAGATCGTAGGGATTCATCAAGAGCCAGATCTGTTATACCGGATCGGTTGGTGTCCAGTGATTTATTCACCAAAGGTATAATTTTCTAACATCCTATGTATGTTTTGTTAAAATCATACGAGCGCTCAAACATATATATTTTGATTGTCAAAATAAAATAAAAATTTTAAAACTTCCGCTGCGTTTGGGCGTGTAGAAAACCGGATCCAACAGTCTCATCTACCGAAATCAAACCATATCATTTTAGTGAGTATCGATCACAGAACAATATATATATCCGAATTCTAGCTAGCTAGGAGATGGATTGATCAATCATAAGTTTATAGGGTTCAACATATATGACCAAATTTGAAATTAATAATAATAAATTTTCTATCTAAATCGGTGATACGGTAGACGTATTAATTAAAGAGCAAAGGAAAATTCAAGGAAACCCTTGACTCTTTGATTAATTCAAATTAATTGAAACAATACATAATTATTTGAAAGACGTTGACATTGAATATTCAACACTCGTTTTTCTTCCCAAACTATATTTGATCCCCATGCAGGCAACACAAGTATATTATAAATTAAAACACCCCTTGATTTATCTAGCTTCTTCTGAAACTCGTACGCATTCCTCTCCAAAAGTTAACCCCCATGGCTTTTTCTTTGAATCGGCTAATTCTTTTAGCGTGTATCCTTTCGTTGTTTTTCTTGAATTATTGCGATGCCACTAGGTCGGGAAGAACGATGATGATCATCAAGGATGAGGTTGATTCGTCAATGGCTTTGAAGCATTTTCTAGAAAAGGAAAGGACGTACGATATTGGGGGACTCTACTTTTCCAAGCTTCCTAAAGGTGTCCCGATTCCTCCATCAGCACCATCGAAGGGGCACAATTCTGCACCTCGAAATTAAGTTTTATATTGGAGAACCAGCCATATTTTTTCATTGGTTTTGGTACGCACGTAATGACTACTGATTTTTTTATTTGATTTTGTATATTTTTAGATATATATATACGCACACAAACATGTGCTGAACACTGATTCAGACGTTTTTGCTGCAGTTATACATGTTTTCACATAAGCCAAACATGAACTGGTGTTTAGCTACTACAAATTTTTTTTTTTTTTTGCTTGTCACCGATCTGTACAGTTAAAAATGATTTATCTTTTTGCTTATTTATTTTATCATCAAATTACAAATATATTTTATATATATAACTGCTGCATGTTCTAAATTCGCGATTATTTTTTATGTACTCGGTGGGGATCAAAAGGTTAACACAATCATCAGTCAAATATGTAAATTTTTTTGCCGAATTTCATTTACATACTTTAATTTCTATCTCTAAATTTATCGCCCGTTATATATATTTAGATTTTTCCAAAAATAATAATAATGATGATGATGATGATAATGGTCCATATATATTATTATATTATTATAAGCAATAGCGTGGATTGACTTTTGGGAGAGAAAATGGTGTCAAACCTTCAACTCAAAACACAAGCTCCGTCGAGTTGTCAATGGCATGATACACACGGAAGATAAACGATACCAACCCCATCGAATTTTTAATATATAGTGTATGAGACGAATATTTTATTTTTTAATTATTATTTTTTATATATAATATTGTGATATATATATATATATATATATATATATATATAAGATTTTTAGATATTATAGTATTGTTCAAAAGAGTTTATCTACTAATGAAATTTTTGTTTTTATATTTGTGTAGGACTCTGTATAAGGATAAATTTTAGGGCATATGAAGTCTATAAATAAGATATCATCACTGCTACTTGCATATGGTTTTTGAGGTTGAAGAAGAGCAGTGAAAGGTCGCAGGAAGAGCAAGGGATTACGTAAGTAAATTAATAAAGAACTCAAATCAAGACATATTGAAGTATTGTCGTGAAGTGGTGAGAACATTGAAATCGCAAAACATAATCATTGTTTTGATCAGTATGTCGTGTGTTCAAGAACTTCGACTTCACGTTTATTGCATTCGTAAGCTTGGGCATACGGTTTGATATATATGTGTTTGGATGCACTTTGCATCATCACTTGTTTAGAGAGTTACTTTTATTTGTTCACTAGTATTGATTTTCGCAAACTGATAAATTTTCTATTAAATTGTTTTGCCATGAGGCACCACACACAATACTTGTGCATGATTTATTATGTTTTATTTTATTCGTGAAAGTTTATTTGTGTGTTTAATTAATATATTTTTTTGCATGTTATGAATAAGTGTTATAGTACTTGCACACAATACATAAATCTGATATACACACAATCTTAATATTTTTATACGTTTATGTTAAACAATTCTTTCAGTGTATTATTTTTCTAATATTAATTTTTTTTTTCAAACAAAAATATTTAATTAGAAAAAACATGTATTTACCGGTTCGATCGATCTCGGAACGGCGGTGTTAAAAAATATCGACATGTAAAGGCTCATTTGATACAACTTTAACCAATAATTGAAACGCTTGACAAGAATGAAATTAAGAAATAAACTAAACTAAATAGAAGTAAACTCGGTCGTAAATATACAAATTCAAAATAAAATCTTATTTTTCGAGCTGATCTTCCTGCCCACCTTTCCCTTAAGTTATTGTCCTAAAATGTTCGAGGTGTGCCTTAACGCATGACTCAAATTAATTATTTTAATTTCAAAAAAAAAAAAAAAAATATATATATATATATATATATATATATATATATATATATATCGGAGTTTTCTCTAGCAAGAAACTCGGGTACTCAGGATGGTTATTGTCAATAATATGAGCATAGTTTCTATACCATGAATCCGATTCTGCTTCTTCATTAAAGGTGGCCTTCTGCAAAGTTTATTCCATTTTATTACACGACAATTAGAGCAACTGAAAATTAAAAGATTCGTGACAATATTTTCTACGCTATTAGGTGGAAACTATGAAGTATGAACTATAAATACACACACTGAGAGGGCATAGAAACAAACCCAAGATCCATCCAAGGTATAGAAACTTAAGTAGCTTGGTGTGCAGATCTAGGGAACTCCAGGAAAAATGGCATCACTGAAGCCTGAGAAACCAGCTGGATCTGTATCGCTCGGCTCAGCTAAGAAAGAGCCGGTTGGAGTTCCAGTCTCCAAGCAGGGCGCGGGCGCGCCTAGGGGCGAAGCTCAGAAGCCTAAAGAGCCCAGGAAGAAGGTGCTCGTTCTAAAATATGTACACTTGTAGTTCTTGAGATTGAAAAAGTATTTGTTTCTGGCTCTATAAGGGAATAAAACATCAGGATCACCATAAACAAATTTATTGGAAATATCTTTCTTGCTTGATCAAATTTACGTTTTATGCTAGAAGTTGACATATATATATATATATATATATATATATATATATATATATATATATATATATATATATATATATATATATATATATATTAACTAATTAATTGAGATTGTTTTCGTAGGCATCGGGTGGCAAGCCTGCAGGTGCAAAGAAATGATGGGGACAAGAGATTTGGGTCGAGTAATTTTACATGATCTAGAGCAGCTGCCGAGTTGTGAGTGTGATTTTAGTTAAGAATGTTATGCAAGTGCGTGGGTACGTAGTGTTTATGTAACCTTGTTCTAGCTGCTTGGCCTTATTAATCAATAAAAGAATTATATTAAGTTAAATTAAGAAACTATATTGGATTTATTTACTTTTTTTCAATTATTATAGTCTAATATTTTTCTAGATTGATATCAACTTAATTTTGAGACGATCACGTCTTAATTAATATACGTGTGATGATTACGTCGAAATTTTATACCTTAGATCAAATGCTCTGAACAAATGGTGAAGAAATTAGAAATATAAAATGAGCAGAATATCGATAGTCGTAAATTCATGTTAGCCAGAACGCTTAAATAAAAAAATTTGAAGACAGCAGGTAAAGAATAGTGAACGAGAGCAATCTCATTTATGTAAAGACAAAGCATTAAACGAAATAAGTATAATATTGAAAATTAAAATAAAAAGTGTATATATAAAAAAAAACAGTAAATCAAAATGAGACATATAACAAATACATTTTCTTTAAAACAGATTCATCTGCTCCGGTATGTGCTTCGAAATTGAAGTCGGACGAATGTTTCTCAAGATATAATGGCAGACCTATAGCGATATTTTTGTACAAATCACCATTGACCAGATGAAATTAGTACCTGAAATTTATCACTAGATCGTGCAGAACCACAAGCAGCTTGTGCATAGTGTAAACAAGAGATAGAAAGTAGGAACGAGAGACAAAGTGGATGTTTCTGGTGCGTTTTCGAGCTTATGACAACCTCTATTTATACAGGCTGATTGCATCCATGCGAAATGCCAAATGTTGTCATCAATAAGCAACCATATGAAGCACCAACAATCAAGCATGTGGAAGATCTCCTCCGAAAAATATGAAATAAATAAGAAAATGTGGCATAGTCTAGCTAGCTAGGCGATTTTGCCTTGATTGGTTTGATATTTGACGTACTCAGATTGAGCTCATACAATTGCACATAAGTCGAGTATTTTCCAGTACAAATCGAGCCCTTGATTTGCATTCTCAGCGCATACGAGAAAGAATATCTTGACTAATCATTATTATATTTTCATAAAGAGTAACTCAATATAAACATATATATATCACTTTTATTTAGACAAATACATCATTCTCCAATTTTTTCATTCATACAAATAGAAAACACATTAACACACACAATCAAATATAATAAATGTATCAAAACTCCTATAACTCATTTGTTAACAAAATTCATAGACATGTATCTTTAAGAAGAAAGATGAAATTAAAAATAAATATTACTACCTCACTTTTAGTTGCTTTTAAAAAAAATCAGTTTATAAAATTATTAATCCAATCACTATATTTAAAATTTTCAAAACATTCCAAAAATACACTTAGTATGTATATTTGAATTAAAATACTAAATTTAAAAAAAAATAATGAATCTTGATTTTTAAATATTATTAACATATATATTAACTCAAATAAAATTTTATATTATAAAAAATTTATCCAACAAAATTAACCTAATTAATAACATACACAATCAAAATTAGCATAATACCAAACAAAATTTTTTTATCCACAAAAATGAAAAACCTTTTTCCTAAACCTCAGAAAATATAAAGGACAAATAAAATAAATAATAAAAAAAACTCGTTTTCCGGTTTTTCCAGAGCTCGAAGTATGAACGTCTTCCACTTTCGTTTGCCTCTCAGCTTCACGGTCAATTCTCGATTCTCCGAGCCTAATTTCTATCACAATTCCAGACACTTAACACCTTCCAGGTCAATTTTCTTCAACCCCCTTAGCTTTTTATAATGTATCATTTTGTGGTTTGTTCAATTTCTTTTTCTTATTATTGGGATTTATTTTTTGGCTAGCTTTTGTATCTGATGTGATAATTGTTGAGAAAAAAGATCCAGTCTTCATGTCTTGTATGTTTTGTGTACTTTTTTTTAAAAAAAAATTCTTCTCCTGGAACCCCTTTGGCCTTTTCTTGTTTGTTTTAGTTTATGTGCGCAACTATCAATTGCAGGTTGAGAATTTCTCACCGTGAAAAGAAGAAATTTGAACAATGGCACCGGGAGCCGATAATTTCATGTTCGATCGAAGATTGTTCCGAAGCATACCCGGAGCGCATACGATCTTCTGTTTCAAAGAATGGTCAAGAGGTTAATAATTCTTCTCTATGCTGATTTTTGCTTCTCTCTTTAAAAAAAAAAAATGGGAGTTAAAAGAAACGGTCTTGTACTTTCAGGCTGTTTATTTATATTGTTGTGGTTTTATGCTATGTTTAGCTTTGTGCATCGTACCCATGGGATTTTCAATGTTAAGATCTTGCCTTAATCCAGCTTTCTGGCTGTCAGTTGAATGAAGTGGTTAACAAGAATGCCAGACCTTGTTTTCTGTGTTTGGCTTATTAAATTAGTGTGAATCTTAGATTTATTAGGTCATGTAACTGGTAAATCTTGTATTTTGAAAATTAATGTAAATCTTGTATTTTGAAATATCTGAATATATAAAGTTCTTCTATTAGTGGCTTCATTTATGGTGCATGTCCTATCTTTAGATTTTTGCACGTTGTTGAGGAAAATTGCTTGGGTTAGCTCTTTGATTTCTTGCTTGCAGGAAGCTTCTATTAACCTAAATCTTCCGAGAAGAAGTTTGTTGGTAATTTTTACTTGTAATGCTTGTGGTGCACGATCGCAGAGATTAATAAACAGATTAGCTTATGAACGTGGACTTGTATATTTACAGGTAATTTTGTTTTGAGGATTTCTTGTGTGTCATAATTTCCAAAAATGTTCAAAGATTGTTTACTGCTCTTCTTTGATCTGTACGAAGTAGTAAATTTCTACTATTACAGTTAGTGTTAAGCAAGGGCACAAACATCCTTAGGGCAAAGCCTTTTATTTGCCCGGCAGAAAATTTTTATAGCGATATGAAATAAATTTAAAATATTATAATTTGCTAAAATATTATAATTTGCTAAAATATTATTTAAACTTTTTACCATCCGATTCTGAACTCTTGGTTACACCCCTGTTATTAAGTCAGAGTAACAAATGTGAAGTGACCTCTTGATGTATATAATAACACAATCGTGTGATCTTTTTCTTCTAAATATTTAGGGCCTTCCTAAATTCAAATATCATTGTCTTATCATTTTCTTCTACTCGTATCTTTCAGTGTTCAGGATGTTCCCAGTATCACAAGTTAGTTGACAATCTTGAACTTGTGGTCGAGTACAACTTGCAGGAGGTAGTAGATAGTGATACGAGTACAGGACAAGTCTAGAACCAGCTTCTCATTATTCACAAGAAAATGAAGAAAAGATATTCTAGTGGAATGGAAACGTTTAAATGAATGTCATATCATATTATAGTTGATATTGCAAAAATATTATGATCGCGTAGCTAGAAAATTAGAATTGATGCACTGATCTACTTCTGCATGCCAATGAAGATTTCTCATGTAAAGTCTTGTGAACCAAAGCTTGTGACTGCAAAAAAGGTTGGCACGGCTAAGCCAGCTGTTGCTGCCTTCTAAATCTTCTTACCTGCTGACTAAGTGATACTCCTCCACTCCGTAATCAAACATTGTGGCATTTAGATATTTTCGCAGCAATTTGAATACAATTTGATACGTAAATGGGAGAAAGACTCATACCGAATTATGGGCCTGTGCTGGTGCCTGTACGGATACTGCTGCATGATGATTCTTGTGCTTGTGCCTGTGCTCACCAGGTGTCGATGAAGGTGGGGGACCAATTTCGGCACGGGAATTGGTGATGCTATAGGTCCTTCTGGTGCTGGTTTTGGTGGCCCTTCGGATGGTGAAATGGGTCCTAATATTGGTGGTGCAGATGCTGGCGTTGGCTGTTGAACTGTTGTTGATGCTAATGCTGGAGGTGAAACAATCGCTGGCAAAGGTGGTGATGCTCTTGGCTGGGATGGGCTTTGTTGTGGGGGTTTGATTTGAGGATTTGGGGGTGTTGGGTTTGAAGATTGTTGAGGAAGAGATGGTATAGGCGGTAATGCAGGTGAATTTGACGGACTCAATACAGTTGGACTTTCTGAAGGGTATGGGGATGAAATTTGAGGCAGTGGGACTTGAAGATGGCATAGATGATATAGGCGGCACTGCTGGTTACCGAGATGGACTTGGAATTGTAGGAGGTTGTGGAATTTAAGGTGGTGGGATGGTTGGGATGGACGATGGCAAAGATGATACAGGCGGGAATACTGGTGACACAGATGGGCTTGAAATGGGTGATATCTGTGGAAGTAGTGGGGGAGGATTTAGAGAATGTGGGGTGATTGAGCTTGGGGATGGTGGAACTACAGGTGGCAAAGATAATTCCTGTGTGAATGGAGGTGTTGCATCTGGTGCTTGGGCATTGGTTATGACCAGCCAAACACAGAAGCAAGCTGAAAAATAAACCCCTAGTAATTTAGCCATTTTACCAAGGTGGGGAAGATCTTAGCTTGCCCAATATGTAGAGTCGGAAGAAGCACGAGATATGTCGAGAATTTGGTTGGTTACATGTCACAATTTTTATGTATGAATTTTACAAGTAATAGCCGCTGTAGGTGCTTACTCGGAATTGCTTTTCACTCAAGACTATGAATGGAGCAAAGAATTGGGATGGTAGATTAAATCTATTTAATAAGGATGGTCTAGAGCATATATATATATAAGTTAAATTTGGGCCAATTGAACCCTAATCTGATATATGTTGTAGAGGATATATATTACCAAGTCCAGCCCAAAATGGTCTTCTTCCTAAATTTTCTTTTGAGGATTCTTGCAACACTGTGTCTTTATCTTTCCAAGCGGGAAAAAAAAGTATGACAGAAATCTTTATTATTGTAACAAATAAATCGGCTTTTTCCACCAAACAATGTTGTCTTGTTGTTATTTGTAGGCTCCCCTCGAAGTCAAAAATGTTGATGTAACGAACTTTATAATACGGACAACGTTAAGACGATAAAACTACAAAGAGTAGGTCTCATGTGAGACCGTCTCACGGATCACAATCTGTGAGACGGGTCAACCCTACCCATATTCACAATAAAAAGTAATACTCTTAGCATAAAAAGTAATATTTTTCCATGGATTATCCAAATAATGATCCGTCTCACAAAATACGACCCGTGAGACCGTCTCACACAAGTTTTTGCCAACTACAAAAAACTAAGTGTCACAGTCCAAAGTAGATCCAGTTTTCATGGCCACCGATTGTTTTTTTCTAAATAATAAAACGATAATGGAGAGAAAATATATTGTTTGCCACGTCTTTCAGGTCTCTTATGAGACGATCTCACGAATTGAGACAAGTCAACCCTACCGATATTCACAATAAAAATTAATACTCTTAGTATAAAAAGTAATATTTTTTCATAGATGACACAAATAAAAAAATTGTCTCAATGAAACCATCTCACATAAATTTTCGCTACAAAAGCTACCAATGTGACTATGAAAATATATTCTTTTGAGAAAAATAGATCTGAAATTGTTATTTTACTATTATATCCTCGGAATTTAATTCGACTCTACTATAAAAACATAAAATTCGAGGTCTGTTTGGTTGGCGTAGGCTCAACTTCTATTTAAAAATAAAACAAAACACATTTTAACATTTATACACACGATTTTACTTTATTTTTACTAAAAACAATTTTAAAACTAAACTTATTTAAATATTTTTTGAAGCTACAGCTTATTTATTCAAATTGTAGACTGTGTAGGAAAAATTGTGGAAAATAATCTTTGTCAAACTAAGTCTTTGAAAAATAATTTTTTACAAGTGTATTTGAATATATTTAGTTACACATTAATTTTTTTATGGAAAATTGATTAAGATTATTTTGATGATAATATATTCAATTACACAATAAATTTTTTTTATGGAAAATTTATTAAGATTATTTTGATACGGATCGTATTTGTGATCCATGAAAAAATATTACTTTTTATGCTAAGAATATTACTTTTTATTGTGAATATCCGTGTAGTTGACCCGTCTCACACACACTCTTTTGATAATTATCCCTCAGTTGTATTTATCTTATTTCAAAGAAAAATTAGGCAACGTGAATAGAATTATAGAACAAATCTCATCGGGGTAATACTGTAATATCCTCGCGAAGTCTGTGCCAAAAATTAATATTTGCTTTATCTATAAATAAGCCTTCCACCTTCCACCTTCAAGAATCAAGAGTTCCCAAACAAAACTGAGAATCTGAGATATAGTGGCGACCCTGGGAAGAGGAGGTGGTTGTCGTTTATGTTTCTCTAGGGTTTCCAAATAGATTTCCTAGAGGCCGTCACATTTTGAGTTTACTGTGAGCATTTTCTGAATTTTGTGTGATGAAATAATTTCTATACGGATTTCTTGTAGATTGTTGTTTGATTTGTTTTGTTTGCAGGAATTTACTGCGAGTCGAGCTTCCCCGTTGATTACGACAAAGCTGAATTTTTTTATGTAAATGTGAATAATCAGCTTTCGCATTCTGCTTATCATGATATTTTATATTAGTTTAGCAATGGTGTTATCTTATTCCTTTTTTGTGCATCTGAAATTTGGTGATGGTGTTACTGCCTAAAATTATGGCCGTTTGTTTATCAGGTTAATCTGCATTTTAATATACTGAACAGAGGCTTTTGCATTAACCTTTAGTTTTCTTGTAAACTTGATTGGAAACTAAACGAAATAAAGGTGGCTTATTGGGTTTTTTGGGATATATTAAATTTAGAATTTTTTGCAGTCAAAATATAATTTTATATCCTCTTTTATTTTTGGCAAGTCCTTCTTGAAGTTATTCGATTTGATTTGATTTTCCTTTTTGTTAAATGTCAGATATCGATTATGCTAGTGAGGATATATGTATGTGCATGGGCATTTGTACGCCTTTCCTGGGTTAGAAAATCCTGTTTTCTTGATGAATCCATGACCAAAGGCTTGTAATTTTCTGATGACTTCAAGCCTTTGTCTTTTTTCCCCATTCTTATTTACATGTTATTTTATTATTCTGATGTGTGACGTTCGATATGATTTTTTGTTCATACATAATTCTTTTGATTCATGCCAAAGTTAAGAATCCATACTGCTTAATGGAGAACCTGTTTGGAAAAATGTCCTTTTTTTTTCTTTTTTTCGCTTTGGTACCCTGGAATTTATACGTGTTGCACATGAGGCATTTTCTGCTGTTTTTATTGATGACTCTCGGGTTTCAACTGATCTTGTTTCACCCTCTTTATTTATCTTTATCTTGCAGCCAAGAGTTCATGAGCTAATGGAGTCCAAAGGTGGTAAGAAAAGGTCTACTGGTAAATTCTACGAAGCTCCCCTTGATTACAGCATTGAAGACATTCGACCAAACGGTGGTATCAAGAAGTTCAGATCTGCTGCATACTCCGACGTATGTTTCTACACTAAACTGTGCCTAGTTTTCATGATTTGTTACTTCTAAGTTCTATATATCATTACGCTACTGACTTTAAATTGTTTTCTTCCTATCTCAGTGTGCACGCAAGCCGTCCTGATATTCCTAAGCTAGTTTAGCATCACGCCTGTGGTGTGGGCGAAGAAAGCTATCAATTATTGTATTTTTTTTAATTCCTGCACGCACTCCTTTTCTTCACTTCTCGGTTACCCTTCTTTGCATCCGTTGCTGTTAGCAATTTTTGTTTCTAGAAATGGCTTTGCCAGTATCTGGTATAGGTTTCGAAGGCTTTGAAAAGAGGCTTGAAATCTCCTTTTTCGAGCCATATATCTTTACCGACCCCAGAGGAAAGGGTCTTCGTTGCCTTTCCAAAACACAGTTGGATGAGATTTTAGAACCTGCTGAATGCACCATAGTTGCTTCACTGTCGAATGAATATGTTGACTCATATGTCCTCTCTGAGTCAAGCCTCTTCGTCTATCCTTACAAAATTATCATTAAAACTTGTGGAACAACGAAATTGCTTCTGTCCATTTCACCCATACTGAAGTTAGCCAAGACCCTTTCTCTTAAAGTTCAAACTGTAAGATACACCCGTGGAAGCTTCATTTTCCCTGGGGCTCAGTCATACCCTCATCATAATTTCTCTGAAGAAGTTGTTGTTCTAGATAGCTTTTTTGGAAATCTTGGTCTGGATGGAAGCAAGGCATTTGTTATGGGTGCCTCTGACGAACGTCAGAAATGGCATGTTTATTCTGCAAGTGCAAGCTCTGTGGAATCTTCGAACCCTGTCTACACACTAGAGATGTGTATGACTGGCTTGGACAGGGAAATGGCATCTGTTTTCTACAAAAATGATTCAAGCTTCGGAACCCTGATGACCAAGAAATCTGGCATAAGAAAAATTATTCCAGAATCAGACATATGTGATTTTGAGTTCAACCCGTGTGGATATTCCATGAATTCAATTGAAGGAGGTGCACTATCTACCATCCATGTTACCCCAGAAGATGGGTTTAGTTATGCAAGCTTTGAGACTGCTGGGTACGATTTTAAGGTGGTCAATCTACGCCTAATGATCGAGAGGGTTTTGTCGTGTTTCCAACCATTGGAGTTTTCCATTGCTTTGCATGCTGATTTTGGTTCTAAGCTATCTCATCAAATTTACATACTGGATATGAAAGCTTACTCCAACACCGAGAAAACCCATGAAGAACTAGGAATGGGTGGATCAATTATTTACCAGAAGTTTGTTAGGACTGCATCCTGTGGATCTCCTAGGTCTATTCTGAAAAGTCGTGGAAAAGAGGAAGAAGAAGAAGAAGAAGAAGAAGAAGAAGAAGAAGAAGAAGAAGAAGAAGAAGAAAAGGAGTAACGTTTACTGTTTATTTTTATCTGCTTTAAATAAAAGATTGCTCTGCCTGTATCCGCTTTGGCTTTTGGTGGATCTACCTTTTGTTGACTGAATTCTGGACTTTACATCGGCAGCAATATGATTATGTTGGTTTGTTTGTTTAATTACATTACCCAATCTGATTTATATGTCTTCTATATTGAAAGATGTTTGAAGACAATAAGTTTTAAGTCGATAGAAATCTAGTTCAGAAATTTACTATGCTTCGTCGATAGATGCTAAATACGTAAACCTGAAAAAGGACCAAATTTATACGTTTAAGCATAAGTATATTTTTCACCAATACAAAATGAATAGAATAAAGGATTTATAAACCTGCAAATCTTCCTAACTTCTTCATTTGTGTAAGTTCCACTATTTGTCCCCATTTTCACCATCGATTCAGAGAACTGCTCGAAGAATGCTATCGGGTTTTCAGCATATTTTGCCACAATCTTCTTGGTTTGAATGTCTGAAATACTAGAATATAGTTCTTCCTCTGAATTTAGCAGCCCCTCTCCCCCTACCAAGATTTGAAAGTAAGAATTGTCGAATACATAATGGAGAGTAGCCCTTCATCTGCTGTGGGATATTTGTCTCAGAAAGTATATATCCTGCGGTTTTTGAATCGATCAACCCACAGGAACATCCCAATACGGTCCACCAACCTACAATATGTTCACAAACAAAAATTTAAAACTGTACAAGTAAGATAAATAAACCTATGATCTCCAAATATTTAAATGAAATTCTCTTTTAATTTATGTGTAATACCAAAACAACAGCATCCCTTGCAGCAATTGTGAGAATGTCAGCACAAGAAACGACTCCAGGGCACTCAGATTCAAGCCGGTTCTTGATCCTGTCAATAATTCTGAATCCTTTCAAAGCATGCACATTGTTTGGAGCTCTTTTTTCTCCTTGAAGTGTGATTGTGTCATCCAGCAGAACTGATCCATCGCATCCCTGTAATGTAAAATCTCGCCGAAAAGGACGTCATGTTTTCATAAAATATGAATGGAGTTGATCAAGAATTGTGATTGATCTTGAGATTTAATTACCTGAACGAAGCAATCATGAAAATGTAATCTCAAAATCAAAGCTACATTACGTGGATCAGAGAGCACCGCACATTCCATTTCTTTCCTAACTATTTCGAGCACTGTTGGGAATGTAGTTTTATCTAAATTTAGCGTATAGAGATGTGATTATTTGTTTGCAACTTCTAACATGTTCATAGGATTTTTTTCATTATTTAGGGAGTGTTTCTTTTATTAAAAAAAATGATTTTTTGATTACATGTTTTTCCCCACAAATTACAAAGACTACCTAAATATGTCCAACGATTTGATGTTTTAATCAAGTTAGGCTACGTTTGGTTGGAAGGATAGAGTAACTAATGATTAGTACGTAAATGATAAAGAAAATGATTGTGATAGGATTGTAATATATGGTGTAAAATAATATTATGTTTGGTAAGATTTTTAAGTGTAGGATAATTTTTAATTTTTTGATCAAAAGACGAATTTGCCCTTCCCATTCGCGACGGCGACAGTGGGAAATGGTCTGCCGGAAAAGGTCGGCGGGTGAGATGGCCTGAAACGATTGCCGGAAAATCGGCGACGGTTGATCAACAACCGTCGTTAATAGCGACGGTTTTTGAGAAACCGTCATCGATCTTGTTTAGATCGGCGACAGTTTCTGCAAAACCGTCGCTCTTAGCGACGGTTTTTGAGACAACCGTCGCGATTTGCGACGGATTTTTACAAACCGTCGGTAAACGGTTGGCCGGTGCTCGGCCGCGGTCGACGGTCCTTCGGTGGTCGGCCGGCGGCGGTCGTGGCGGTAAGTGGTGGTGAGTTTGAATTTAGGAGAAGGGTAAAATTAGAAAAGTAGGAGGTATTAAGAGTGGGATAAGTTATCACACCTAAATTATCAGTATTATTTGTCTAACAAATTGTAGCTACAGTGCGGGCTTTTAAATATTATCACGGGCCCATGTACATGATAAAAAACCAACCAAACGTTGGATTAGCCCATGATTGTGAACTTATCATGGGCTAATCCAGCGTACCAAACGTAGCCTTATTGGATGGAGAAATCATCAAATTAATCATCTCTTTTAATTGAAGAGATCATTTCAACTAATAAAATGGATTTTTAATACTTTAATAAGTAATATTGTTATCGTTATTATATTAATCGATTATTAATTATTAAAATTTGTATTAATATGATTCAACAAAGAGTAGGTCTCATGTGAGACCGTCTCACGGATCACAATCTGTGAGACGGGTCAATCCTACCCATATTCACAATAAAAAGTAATACTCTTAGCATAAAAAGTAATACTTTTTCATGGATTATCCAAATAAAGATCCGTCTCACAAAATACGACCCGTGAGACTGTCTCACACAAGTTTTTGCCTTCAACAAATTACATGTTATTTTATCTTAAAAAATTGTCATTAAAAATATATATTCTTAAATCGTCATTAACAAATTAATTACTACCCAATCCATAACTATATGCAATTCAGGACTGATAAATCTTTCAATTAAGTCCTTCAAGGCTTGAGATAGTAAATACTTGGAATCGTTATTCTTAGAAGAAAACAAAAAACATGAAATTCAAATATTAATGACTTTAAATAAGAAAAATTACTTTAACCTCAAATTATTTATTTAACATGGTATATATAGTATGCCAATAGTCACTGACACACTACTTTAAAACCACCCAAGATATATAAAACATTGAAATTTAGACTTGCTAGCAACTCCTTGTGCCATGCCATGGCTTCAGCCGGCGGGCTTCTGGCCAACTGGGATGACTCCTTTCCCACCGCAACCGCGGACGCATATCCCAGATATGCACTCGCAAAATTGACAATGGTACTTTTGACAAATCGGTAAGCAATCTTCAGTCACTGAACAATGTGGAAGCTGCACTGACCCGCCGACTTTCAGCATAGGACCTGCCAATATTGTATGTTTGAATAAATTATATCTTGAAAAGAAACAGAGACTTTAATTTTTTTTTTTTAAAAAAAAGCAAAAGACAAAAATTTGAAGGCAAAATGTTTAAACTTTTTAAAAAACTAATATACCTGATATCATAGCCATGGAAGCTAACGCCAATATGAAAAGAACTTTGTTGATAGCCATTGAAGCAGAGTTAGTGCTGGTGGAATGGAGATGTCGAGTTTAATATATATATAATGATAGAATGATCAAGTACAGAGTTTTATTTAAATGCTTGTCATTTATGGAAGAGTGGTTTAAGGTTACCAAACTTGCTGGTTTATTTCCAAATATGTTAAGATACTTATGGATTCATAGACCATTTTTGCAAAATTCACTACTTTCAACAAATAATCAAATCAGATTAGTGCAAACTTTTAAACTGGAAGAGTAGTTAACGTACCATTCATACTAGCCAGTCAATCCATCCGGATGTTTGTCTCAGTAAGTGCATATCCTGCGGTTTTTGAGTCGTATCTACCCACAGGAACATCCCAATATGGTCCACCAACCTACAATATGTTCGCAAACAAAAATTTAAAACTGTACCAAGTAAGATAAATAAACCTATGATCTTCAAATATTTAAATGAAATTCTCTTTTAATTTATGTGTAATACCAAAACAACAGCATCCCTTGCAGCAATTGTGAGAATGTCAGCACAAAAAACGACTCCAGGCACTCAGATTCAAGCCGGTTCTTGATCCTGTCAATAATTCTGAATCCTTTCAAAGCATGCATATTGTTTGGAGCTCTTTTTTCTCCTTGAAGTGTGATTGTGTCATCCAGCAAAACTGATCCATCACATCCCTGTAATGTAAAATCTCACCGAATAGGACGTCATGTTTTCATAAAATATGAATGGAGTTGATCAAGAATTGTAATTGATCTTGATATTTAATTACCTGAACGAGGCAACCATGAAAATGTAATCTCAAAATCAAGGCTGCATTACGTGGATCATGTCGGCAAAGTAGGTGGACCAATAAAAGAAAGGAAAATAAAAACGTGGGAAGAAAAGTATGATGCGTGGTTGGCTCTGCAATTTCATTGCAATTTCGTGAAAAGTTTGAATACAGGTCTTTAACGCGTATTCACACAGTCAAGAGGCTCTATAAATAGAGCTCCCCTCTTCATTCTGAAATCATCTCTTCTTCGAGTTTTCTCTCATCTTATAAGAATTTGAGTGCTTAGTTCTATAATATTTGTGAGGTGTTTTGTTTTCATATATTAAGAGATTGTGTGTTCTCTTTAGAAACACAGTGAGTGAGTTGTACACCACAATATATTATAGTGGAATTCTTTTCATCTTGCATGTGGGTTTTACCCTAATAATTTTTAAGGGTTTTCCACGTAAATCTCGATGTCCAATTTATTTTTTATTTTCGGGTTTTATTATCTCAAATTCCGCACGTGTGATCAACAGATCAGAGAGCACCGCACATTCCGTTTCTTTCCTAACTATTTCGAGCACTGTTGGGAATGTAGTTTTGTAGAAATCTAATGTTAAAGTGGGCTCCCTAGCTAGCAAACCTGAAGACGAAATTCCAAGAATTAATGCTAAAAGAAGAAGCCCTTTTGAGTTAAGTAAAAGTTCCATGTTTTTGGTGGGTTTTTTAGTAGTTCCAAAAGGGGGATTAATTGTGAGAAATGGTGAAAGTGTGGTTTAAATAAGTGAACTTTGTAGGTTGTTTTATCTAAATTTAGCTCTAAATTTAGCGTATAGAGATGTGATTATTTGTTTGCAACTTCTAAACATGTTCATAGGATTTTTTTTCATTATTTAGGGAGTGTTTCTTTTATTTAAAAAAGATTTTTGATTTTTTTTCCCCACAAATTACAAAGACTACCTAAAAGCATATACTTTTAATCCAACAATTTCAACTAATAAAATGGTTTTTTACTACTTTAACAAGTATTATTGTTATCGTTATTATAATTAATTGATTATTAATTATTAAAATTTGTAATAAGATGATTCAACAAATTACATGTTTTTTATCTTAAAAATTGTCAAATTATTCATATACGGGAAGCTTTTATGCATCGTTGTCCTTTATTAAAAAAAAAATTATTCTTAAATCGTCATTAACAAATTAATTACTACCCGATCCATAACTATATGCAATTCAGGACTGATAAATCTTCCAATTAAGTCCTTCAAGGCTTGAGATAAAAAATATTTGGAAACCATTATTCTTAGAAGAAAACAAAAAAAACATGAAATTCAAATATTAATGACTTTAAATAAGAAAAATTACTTTAACCTCAAATTATATATTTAATATTAAAATTTAACATGGTATATATAGTAAGCCAATAGTTACTGACACACTATTTTAAAACCAGCCAAGATATATAAAAACATTCAAATTTAGACTTGCTAGCATCTCCTTGTGCCATGCCATGGCTTCAGCCGGCGGGCTTCTGGCCAACTGGGATGACTCCTTTCCCACCGCAACCTCGGAAGCATATCCCAGATAAGCACGCGCAAAATTGACAATGATACTTTTGACAAATCGGTAAGCAATCTTCATTCACTAAACAATGTGGAAGCTGCACTGACCCGCCTACTTTCAGCATAGGACCTGCCAATATTGTATGTTTGAATAAATTATATCTTGAAAAGAAACAGATACTTTAAATTTAAAAAAAAAAAAAAACCAAATGACAAAAATTTGAAGGCAAAATGTTTAAACTTTTTAAAAAAATAATATACCTGATATCATAGCTATGGAAGCTAACGCCAATATGAAAAGAACTTTGTTGATAGCCATTGAAGCAGAGTTGGTGCTGGTGGAATGGAGATGTCGAGTTTAATATATAAAGATAGAATGATCAAATAAAAGAGAATTTTATTAAATGCTTGTCATTTATGGAATAGTGGTTTAAGGTTACCAAACTTGCTGGTTTATTTCCAAATATATTGAGATACTCAATGACCATTTTTGCAAATAAAATTCATTACTTTCAACAAATAATCAAATTAGAATAGTGCAAACTTTTAAACTGGAAGAGTAGTTAACGTACCCATTCATACTAGCCAGTCAATAATCCATCCGGATATTTGGCCATTTATTTTTCTTTAACTAAATTATCAACTTCTAAAAATAAATTTAGACTGTATTTTGTTCACCCAAACAGATTTTTAGACTTTCTTAATTATTTATCATGACTAAATGTCATAAGTACTATATACCCTAAGTATTTTATAAATTTAAAATTTTAGATAATGATAAAAAAAATATGTTTCGTTAATTTTAAAAATTGGTAATGTGAAACATATAGTGATAGACCTGTTGTAGATTATTACAATATGCTATTGTGGCCTTTTTTTATAAAATGAAATATGAAAACTTTCATTCTTTTAATTAAACATAAAAATTTTTGTGAAACAATCTTACAAATCAATTTTGTGCTACAGATATTTTATTTTAATCATCTATATGAAAAAATATTATTTTTAGAATATATCTCTTGTAATAATGAAAAAATATGACCAAATCACATCTCCCCACGGAAGAATTCAATATACTATGTTGTTAGACTCGAAACTCGCTGAAAATTTTGATGGAACAATCCATCCTTTATTTAATATCAAACTTATCCTTATTTTATTTAACATTCACTAATTAAAAAGATATATTTGAATCTTGTTATATAAATCTTATAAAAATTTAAATGACAATATCATCTCATTCAAAATATTTAAAATTATTAAAAAGGGAAAATAATATGAAATTAATCTATATGACTTTTTACACAATAATTTTTTTTTTTGCATGCATCCTCGTACTAGTATATCCATAATCAATCTTTTGCAATACAAAATGAAAGGTACGAAAAATAAATGGACGAGGTAAGATGCACTCTCTATTCTCAAAAACCAGCAGGGCTTAACCGTCCTCCATTAGGACTTCCTGCACAGCTTCTCAGCCCAACGCCATACTTCAAATTGAATCCAAAAACAATCCCGCGGTAAACAATACATCCTAAAGACACATGATCTAAAGCACGTGAATCAAGATTTGGTTCAAACAAATGTTCAAGAAACAAATTAAGATGATGTAATCTACATAATTCCAAGATTCTAGGCCACTCGGTCAAAATATCACAACTGGCAGTCGCTGAAGAATATGTCAATACCACACCATGGCCGTATAATCTAGGCCGAAGGTTATGCCAGACTCTGTATCATGGCGTTCAAACTTTCTAAGCAAACTTCATATTGATGTTTTAGTGTGAAGAACTCAACCAAATTACTTAAGAAGCATATCGGCATGCCAACTAGCAAGATATGAAGAAATGGGGGAGGTAGAAGGCGATCAACTAATCTGATGCACACTAACTGACAGACATACCAAACAAAATACAAAGAAAAAAATACACTACACTGTGAGTGTTGAAGAAGATGAAACACAACTGAATTGAAGTCAGCTGTGTGGCAGTTTTGAAATAAGTATCAGTTTCAAATGAATATGAGTTGTGTATTAGCATAAAAATAGCATATACTAGAGAACACAATTTTCCGAGGGTTCAGTTTCGTGTCTACTATTCCAAAGAGCCCCCACAACTGATGAGACCAGCGTGCAAAGCAATCAGAGAACTTTGAAGACCATTTATGAATCTAATTCAACAGATCAAATTCAGATTGAAATAGATCGTCATTTTGCTTTGCTCTTTGGCCAGTTTCCCTCAAGTAAAAATATAGTAAGGATTCACAAGTCATAACCAGAAAAAAAAATGCATCTTGCAGGCTACCAGACAAAACATTCCAGCATTAGCATATGCATAAGAAATCATATATCTTATTTAAAAAAGATGGAGCCTGATTGAATTTGCAGGCTACTAGCCTGATTTCACTTTTGGTTATCCATGTCATGTCCAAATAGAATTCAATGCAATTCAAAAATGGACAAAGGCATGAATGCTTCAAATGCAAGCAAGGATCGTACCTATCACTGCCACAAATTCAATCAAGGATCACAATTTAACACGCATCTGGAAATAGCTAAAAATTGCATCTAATTAGGAACACTTACCAGAAATTAACATCAGATCTTTGACAATAGTAAAAATATATAAACTTGATCCCATTTGCAACTTAGTTTCCAAGCAGATCACAGCTTCGGCAGATCGCTTAGCCTCGTTTAGCTCGTTGGAAACAAAACCCTTTTCCTTAGGAGCCAATGTTCGAGCACCAGGCGCTACGGCGCTTCAAGAATTGTGACAAGGTTTAACCGGTCACCATATTTCGGTGAGAAGCCCACATTTTTTTAAAAGATACATATATGTATTTCCGTGAGAAGCCCACATTTTAAAAAATACATATATGTAATTCCAATTTTTTGAAACAAAAATGGATACCATAAAATACATCAAACCGAACAATGAGTCTGTCAGAAAACAATTCGGATATACGACGAATTAAGAGCCAGATCAATCAGAGAACTTTGAAGACCAGTATCAGATTTACAAATTCCACATTGGAATTCAGATAACTGATTCTCATCATTTTGATCTGCCCTTCAACAACCCATAATTCCAATGAAGCTTCGTTTTACGGATCTCTTTTGACAAAACAAAGCTGAATTAACATTCAAATAAGAACCCAACCCTATATTTTCCCAAAAGATCGAGTCTTTAGCACCGTATATACCTTTATCTCCAATTTTCTTCGCAACCAATAACTCATAATTGCGCAGGGCTAATTGGTGCAGAAAAAGTTTAACAAATGGAACAATAACACCAAATATTTCGCGAGGAATCTATACGATTGAGACGAAAAATAAATCATTACAACTAATTTGAAAAATGATGAATCTTGAGGTTCTGCTAGGGTTTCTGGGGGAGGCAGGTGATGCTTTATACTACGGGTGGGTACGAGCGAGGTTCAGATTCAGCGGCGAGCCCTAAAAAGCGTTTTGGGCCTCGCGATCCACGTTTCTCATAGATCGGGCTGATACTTTTTTAGCCCAACTCTAATTATGTGTTACGTGCAAAGGCCTATTCTATAATTTTTATATACTTTATGAAATTAAATTCCGATAAACATAAATAATTGAAAAATTATTACTTTAGTGGTTCAAATTGTCTTTAAGGCCCAAAAACCATTGAGTCCAAATTTTCGGCCACCCATTCTTCCACTATGCGCTGCCACCACTTGCTGGAATTACAAAACTCAGGCGAATTAATCTCGACCTAATTTTCGTATAGATTTCTATACAATCTACATGATGAACAAAGAATCTGATCGTGAACCTAATTCAAGATATTGAAGAATGTGGTTGATTTCAGTAGATCGTACGTACGGATTTACAAAAAGACCAACTTTGTCCATCCTGTAATGATTTGGTGTCCATCGTTTTTAAACACAAAGAGAAATTAAATCTAAATATCATATGAATAGTATAAATCATACGACGACCAATGGAGTTTTGATTGTCAGAACAAATAAATTTTAAACTTTCGTCGCACATTCGATACAAGAAAACAGTACATCAACATAAATAAATATAAAGGAGAATCAATCATACATTAGGTAGCCAAATCACAAGAGTGATTAACCATTTATATTCATATTGGGATAATTTGGCAGATCCTTCCATCTCGATTTTCTTACCGAATAAGCTAAAACACGAGCTTCCATCTCAAGTTTATTACCGAATAAGCTAAACAATGACAGTCCTTTTCCAACATTTAATGACTTCATTTTATAGCTGTAAAAAACAAATCATCAAATATATACTATAAGATGTATAAATTGTCATAAATAATTGTTCCATCCCAAATGAGTATTTTTATTGAATTTTACAAAATTAAAAAATTTTGCAGTTTTAAATATTTTTTTCTAGTAAATTAGGCTAAAAATTTTAAAATATTGTTTTGATTAAAAAAAAATTATTTTATTATGAGTTGTTATTGTTATTCCAATAAAAAAAATTGGTCAATAGATTTTGGTCCATTTGACCACCAAACTTATATTCGCATGCGATAAAAAAATAGTTAAACTTTTTAGTCATTGTATGGATTTAACTTAAAGGGAAGTTGGTGAAAAATTCTCAATCAAAATATTTTTTTGGGTTTACTTTCTATCTACAAAATTGTGGTACTATGTCATGTGGAAATGTGGTACACTTTATGTGGAAATGTGATATTAAAAAAGTACTCAGAAACTGAACAAAAAAAAAATCGACGATTGAAGACTGAAAACCAATTTGCAGTTTAATTTATAAAGCAAATCAGAGAAGATTCTATGACTTAATTAGTTGGGATTTCAAGTTCCGAGGTTAACAAATTATGACACAGAGGAAAAATGGAAAGAGAAACGGACAGTCCATTAACAGCTTGACAAGCTTTAATTTAATTAATTAATTTAGATAATTAATACGTAACGATAAACTTTGAGAGAAATAATTTACTCTTTATTTAACTATTTATTAGTACTATACCCGCGTAAAAGAAAAGGAATTTGTATTGTTTGAAGCCCGGAATCAACCAGAAAGCTAGGAATAGAGAACACAGATTATTGCATTATTTCGAAAGTTTACTCGGAGTTCATTTGAATTAAAAAGCTAGAGGATAAAAAAGTTTATTTTCTTTTGTTGAAAAAAATGTACGTTTTTGGATGCTTTAATTAGTGCTTTAAAAATTACATAATTAAGTTAAATAAGTGTTTTCTAAAATCCCAAATGTATAGCTTTTCAAGTGCTTATCTGTTAATTAAAACCTAAAAACACCAAAAAAAAAAAACAAAATTAAGAAAATACTTTAATATGTTTATCCAAACACAAAAATTATCAAAACTTTTACTTAAAAAACAGTTTTGAAACTCCAATTCGAAAAAACACTTTTTGAAGCAAAATAGTTTTTATTTCAAGTGGACTCTCAATACATATTGGAGGATAGTATGACAAGACAAAAACTTGTGTAAGATGATCTCACGAGTCGTATTTTGTGAGACGGATCTCTTATTTATGTCATTCATGAAAAAATATTACTTTTAATGTTAAGAGTATTTCTTTTTATTATGAATATCGATAGGATTGACCCGTCTCACAGATAAATATTCGTGAGATCGTCTCACAAGAGACCTATTCTTATTTGGAAGAATAAAAACCATAAATCCAACTAATTAATTGAAGAATTTATATGGAAAGCCATAAATGTGACATCGGTCCCATTTTTCTTTCAATGTTTCCCACATAATAATTGCACCTTAATTATGAGTCGATTTTTGTAATTGAATTTTCTACAATCTCTACTATTTTTAAAAAAGTTGTACAAATAATTTATTTAATTTTAATAATAATAAAAAAAAAACACATAAAAACTCAACCACCTAATTCCTTCGATAAGTCCACATCTTATGAAGCAAAATTACCTAATTGAAGTCTGCCTATAAATTGGGAGGTTTCATTTAATTTGGAATAAGGTAAATGCAGTACCAAAATAGGGTAAATTTAGTACAATTGGACATTTCTATTTTCCTCAACAAGTTGGAACATTTCACTCTTTCTTTTTATTATTTATAAATGGTTAATAATTGCCAATCATGGGAGAACCCCCAAATCGAATCATGGACTATTTTTAATTCGATACAAATGAATCAGAGGGAATATATTAAATTTTAAATGTAGTCGATCATATGGAAATTAATATTTTTAAAATGTATGAATAATCACAATATATATATATAATTAATTAGGCAAAAAACTTGTGTGAGACGATCTCACGGGTCGTATTTGTGAGACGAATGTCTTATTTGGGTTATCTATGAAAAAATATTATTTTTTATGCTTAGAATATTACTTTTTATTGTGAATATGAATAGGAATAATCCGTCTCACAGATTAAGATTCGTAAGATCTCATATGAGACTCACTCAGTCTTAATTTATGAATCAACCATATGAAAGCAACAAGCTAGCTCTGTTTTCAAGGGCAAAGGGAAGAGATAATAATATTGTAAAGTGAATGTTAAATAAGAAAAAGAGAGAGGGGTTGTCAGAGTGAGATTATCATATTATTATCTCTAAAATTTAAAAACTTATCCAAAGTAAACCAACAAAAGTAAAGTTAATCACAGTAGGTTAGTTAAAACATGAAAGATTACACTGTTTTACAACATGTACCGCAATAATACCTTCTACTAGTTAGAATAAGACAAAAACTTGTGTGAGACGGTCTCACAGGTCGTATTTGTGAGACAGATCTATTATTTGGGTAACCCATGAAAAAGTATTACTTTTTATGCTAAGTGTATTACTTTTTATTGTGAATATGAGTAGGGTTGACCCGTCTCACAGATTATGATCCGTGAGACGGTCTCACATGAGACTCACTCTTAGAATAATCAAGGCTATTAAATATGTATATATATATATAATATTAAATATTATTACTTGTTATGGTAAATATTAGCATAATTACTATAAGATCGTCTTACAAATGATATACAATTAATTATAAATTTGAGAAGTGAATAGTTTATATATTTTTATTTATAAGCGGAAAAAAAATTGAGGGAATATATATATATATATATATATATATATATATATATATATATATATATATATATATATAGATAAATTAAATCTTAAGAGGACCGACATCAGCCAAACTGACCGGCCGACCTTGCTCCCCATTGCTTCTGACTCTCATAACTTGCTCAGAACTTGGTTTGTTGGACTTACTCGGAAATCCAATTTCAAGGGACTTTTGGAAAAAGTTATATTATTTGTATTTCGAGAATCAAATCTGAACGTTTTAAAAAGTTTTAAACAAATTTTTGTGTTATTCATTTTTTATATTTTTTTTTCCAGATAATGTGTAGTGTGGACCAGATAAATTTTCGACTCAGTGCAGGAATCTGTAAACCATGAGTGAACAGTACTAAGTGAGCCACAAACTTGATCCAAAAAATATTATTTAGAAAAATTAAACTCGTGATCATTTGTTAATGTAATCTGAACATAGTTTTTTGGCCGGAGAGAAGAACATAGATGTTATACTCACATAATGGAATCATATCAACTTGGACATTAATTCGAATTCGAATTTCGAATCAGTTCAATCTTAACACTCTCGTTACAAGATTTGATCTTCCTTTCAAGACGAAAACAAAATATGTGATGTAACACATTTTTTTTAAAAAAATTAAGAATTAAAATATTTAAATTCATTTTCACTGTTCACCGGAAGATAATTCAATTTCTTTTTGAAATGGGGGTGATTACTGGTTAATCATCAAGAACTCTCTTTTTTATGCAAAGGCGTGGGTAATGGGTATAAATGCAGCATCTTTCTTTTTAAGCTTTCCTTTTCACATTCTTTAAATACCCATTTTTCTCTTTCATCTTCATTTACTGGCTACGATTCTTGATCTTGTTCCCCAGCCCCCTCCACTCTTTCTCGCTCTTTATTTATTGTTTTGTTGAATGAATGCTCGCTGTCACTCTGTATTATTACATAACAGCCTGAGCCTTAAACAGTGATACGGTCAAAAATTCAACAGAAAGAAAAGGTCTTTCTTTCTTGGTGGAAAAGAAGGGTCTTCAAATAATTATAGAAGTGTTAAAAAGGACGACATGCAATCTTAAAATGGTATCTTGCATCCTATTTTTTTTTACCTTTTACCACTTTTAGTTCTGTGCTTCGTGGTACTCGCTTACTGGGTTGCCTTTTTCTGCATGAATGAATGAGTGTGGTGCTGGTATTTATGATGCTGAAACCAATGCGTCCGCTGCTTCAATTGACTGGTTTCTGAACACTTTCTTGATCTCTTTATTGAACTGAGTTGTTTTTCAGCTAGTCACGAGTCACAAAATTGTGGAGGCGGCATTAATTTTTCCCTCTTTTTAGATGTTTTCTGAAGACTAGTTTGAGTGTTGAATTGAACACTTGAAACATATTCAGGAAAAATAATCGAGCAATGCTCTCTCAATCTTACTCTCTGCTTATCTTTATATTCCTTTCTTTAACCATTTTGATTCTAATTAGAGCTGTACATTCTAATCCAGGAAGCTGATTATTATTATTGATTTTTCTGGGAACTTTCTTCTTAGTGTTCTAGCCTATTTTTCGCTTTTTTCCAGGTAATATTTTGAGTCAGTAGGTCTAAGAAGAGGTGTAATTGGTACTATCTCGGAGTATTTTGAATTTTTGTGCGGAGGAAATGGATTCGGTTACCAACATTGAGTCGGAGGAGACTGAAAATCCTGGAAACTATCTTGCATGGCAAGTGAACGGAAACAATCTAACAAATACATCTGTTGAAATAATTCCAATGAACAATTCCATGGTTGATTCTTTTTGTCCGCGGAATTGGGATCAGCAAGCGAATAGTGGAACTTTGAGTAATCTTGATTCCGTAAGAGCTAATCTTGGTTGGAACACAAATCAAATCCTTAGAAGGGGTGTCTTTCTACCTGCAGTTCCGGGGATGATTCATCAGAGTTTGCCTCACTTTCCAGCCGATTCAGCTTTTATCGAACGAGCAGTGAGGTGTTCGAGCTTCAATGGAGGGAATTTTGGCGAAATGACAAATTCCTTTTACCATTCTCGATCCTCTGAATCCGTATTCTCGTACTTTTGCTTCAATGCAAGGGCCGCATGAGAATTTTCGAGGTAATGGATATGAAATGAACATGGCTGAAGCTTCTAAAGAGACTTCATTTCCTATCGAGCGTGGCACGGAAGAGAACCCACTCCAGAATGAGAAAATTTGTGGAAATTATCTTCGGTCTCAAGACGAAGTGAAAAATGCAGTTGATGCATCACATAATGAGTTTGATGTGTCTGAATTTAATAACGGTGATCCGCTAGAGAAGTTTGAAGGTGCAGCCGTGGAGTCTTCTGGTCAGGGGCTTGGCTCCAAGAAAAGGAAGAGAATTGCTCAGGTAGAATTAACATGTTTATTCTGCCATTTATTGGATAGAAATACATAGCTTTCATTATGTTAGTACTTCCACACAGATTAAATTCATCCCTTTCTTAATTTGTTGACTTAATTTGTCTTTGTGTTCCAGAATGAAAAAAAGGAAGCCCCACACCCATGTATTGAAACAGAAAAGGAGCATGCTAAAAGTAAACCAAAGGGCGATCAATACCCAGCTTCGAGCAGTAAACCTGCTGGCAAACATGGTAAGCAGGGATCCCAAGGATCTGATATGCCTAAAGAAGAATATATACACGTTAGAGCAAGAAGAGGTCAGGCCACAAACAGCCACAGTCTTGCTGAAAGGGTAACGGCTTTACAAAGTTCATCTGTCGTACTGTGTTACAAATGAACTGAATCGAGGGAAATGCTACAAATAGTTTTGTATTAAGTTGGAGATGAAAGTTTTTTAGCCACCTTAAATCTTAGTTAGATGTTTGAAAACCGAACCTTTTAGGGTATTGACTTTTGAGTTTGATTTTGAGCTCGATTCATTTGGTTCAAATATAACTACGAATCTTTTTATTCAGCAGTCGTTCAAATTATGGGGCTCGAGTTCCACAAGTTCGAGTTTGACCCAAGTTCAATAATTTCAACTTCAAATCAAATACCTCTAGTTGTAATGAATGGCGTTTGTTTTTCTGAGAACTATGCTGATTTAGTGAGCGAAATATCATTTGGTTTTGACATTAGATATACTGTTTTCCGATGTAGGTGAGGAGGGAAAAGATCAGTGAAAGGATGAAGTACCTTCAGGATCTCGTTCCTGGTTGCAGCAAGGTTAGTAGTGTTGATTAAGTCTTCTTGCCATTTTGATATTTTGTGTATTCAATACCTATATGTCTTCCCTGGCAGGTTACAGGAAAAGCTGTTATGCTGGATGAGATCATCAATTATGTGCAATCGCTGCAGCGACAGGTTGAGGTATGTGATGATTACTCTCAAATTCTTCTTCTTACGTAATTATTGTATAATTCCATTCATGAGTTGCATTATCGTGGAGAGTTTCAATGATAGAGCTTTAGCAAAATGACACTCTTAGACACATTTTTTTGACTATCAAGAAAATATAAGCGAACTTTTCCCTAAAAAACGATTTGGTTCTCATTGTGGAATCAGTATGTTCAATATTCACTGAAAATGCTAAGATTAATGACTGTAGTTACACCTCTTTCAACCCGAAAACTCGAGTTCGTGGAGACCCTGACAATAATTGTAAAATTTTGTGCACATCCCCACACTTGTAAAGCCACAGATCACGAAATATATGTCCAGAATTAATGGCAGATGTACACATGTACCATGACCAGTTTATCAACAATGACCTGGAAATAAGCACTCAATACCAACTTAGTGGAATGTAATAGTGATCACACCTCGGGATTATATACTTGTCATCTCCTGGCACCAATACCATTTCAGTTGCCACTTATCAAGAAGTCCAGGAGGTGGTTCACCAATAGTTCTATACTTTTTTTTGAGAACTGATAGTTCGACACTTTTGACAGTAAATTCTTGTTGCATATCAATTTGAAAGTTTAAAGATCATTAATGGTAGTGTGTTCATGTTTCTTTTCAGTTCCTGTCCATGAAGCTTGCAACAGTTAATCCACGGCTCAACTTCAACATTGAAGCATTCCTAGCTAAAGATGTAAGCACATGCCTCTCGTATCCCACCCCACTTTGAAATTGAACTTCCAATTTCCTTTGAATCTAATACAAGTAATAATCAATAACAGATACTTCGACCTAGACTGCAATCTTCATTGGCTTTTCCTCCAGATATGAACGTGGCTTTTCCTCCTCTACATCCATCACAACCCCCACTAATTCAATCAGGCATTCCTGGTTTAGGAAACTCTTCAGATGCCTTTCGAAGAGTAATTAATCTCCGATCGACTGCCATTGGTGAAGAATTCAAAGAACCTTCATCACAAGTAAAGCTCTAATTGATTATTATCTCAAGTAGTGTAATACAGGCGGAAGAATTAGCATATTGCCTTCCAAAATAAGCTTTTTTTGAGGGAATATAGAAGGGATTTATTTTTTGATATTCTGGTGTCATCATCGGCAGGTTCCCAATGCCTGGGCAGATGAGCTTCACAATGTTGTTCAAATGGGCTTCACCTCAAGTCCAACTAATGATGAACAAGATTTAAGTGGTATTTTGCGCATCCTCAAATCTGGCTTCATTTATAGATTAAGATGTTAATCTCACTTCAGTTTCTTTGTTGCACCATCAGATTCTCCACCACTCAGTGCACATGAAAGCTGAAACCTGATTGATTTTCAGTATTTTGGTTGCGTGCCTCCATTACCCCTTGTCGAATGTGAATAGCTGAGCAAATTCTTGTATTCCTTCTATTAGATTTGGGATCACCCATTCCCTATCCCCGACCTATACCTTCGGCACTAAATGAAGTATTCTTTCTTTTTTAAATCAAACATTGTACTCCATGTAGAAAGCAGTGGAAGGCTGAGAGTTCTTCTCCAAGTCCCCTGTTGTTCTTCTATGCCTGATGCTGCTACTTACAGGAGTTGACTTTTCTCTGTCATCATGTAGTTATTTTGGTTATTGATTGTAGTGATGATGTTTTTATTTGATACTCTGTGGGGGTCCTGAGGAGTTCAAATTCTTGTAATTTCCTTACAGGGGAAAGGCTGAGTTACCTGTACTTTCGAATTTCTAGGGTGCAACTAGGTATTTTGTTTCAGCCTTGAAATGCATTGGAGAATACAATACGCTTTGCCAGCAATTATTTTGCATTTGTCATGCTTTGTGAAAATGATCACTTCCAGATGTTTGAGAATCCCACTGTATTTGTTTTCAGAACATTTTCAAAAATTTCTATGAATCAAAGTAAAATTCTACTATAAAAATGTGCAATCGGTAATTGGCTTTTTATCGGATAAATAACAGCAACACAATGTGATTACATATCTGTTTTCTGTGACTCAAGTTCTTGAACAATATGAATCGGGAGCACCCATGAAAAAATTCATGAACGACATGAAAACAAGTTTCAGTGTCAACCCATTAAAAATTCATTAACAACAAAACTTTCATCCATCACAAGAATGCATTAAAACAAGTTTCAGAAACTGGTGGTTACCTATAAAGTTCTTGAAGGTGAAATTCAAACCATGGATTGACACTTAAGCTCAATCCAAACTTTCTCTTTTTTGACAATTGAGGATTCATTCTTCTACACCTTTTATTGATTGTGATGCCACAGGCCGGCTAACCAGTGGGTTCTGCGTAGAAATGAAGCCAGTTATTCGGGTCAAAGACTAGTGCTAAAAGCCTGAAACATCAAGGCAGAAATCCTTGTAGAAGCTTGTTTGATTTAATGGTCGTGTCATGTTGTTTGTTTATATCTCTTACTCATAAACACCTCCTACCTGGATACGAGTGCAGATCTCTATAACTCCAGCCACTGGCGCCAAGTCGCCAAAGTCTCTCTCAATGAACTGATGAGCAATGCCATGCTTTTCTCTCTCAAATATGAAGAGTCCGCCCTTGATCTCCCCTTCACCTTTAAAGTTTTGACCTATTCCAATAGTTTTTGCTCGCTTGAATTAGCAATGGCTCTCGGATTGAGCAAGGAATCAGAGATGAACTTGTCTTTGAGAAGCTTCCCTCCACCTACAGCCTTGAAAAACTCGTCCCCTATCAATGAGCACAAGGCCACCCCAGTATCTAGGCCAGAAATCTTTTACCTGAATCATTTATCTCTATAATTTAGAACACCCATAAATCATCAGTGAAAGGTGGTTAATTATGTCAGGCAATCGAAAAATGTACTCAGTTTCCATGTGCTCACGAAGAACAGCATACAGTTGGACCACAAGAGCATCAAATACTGGTTTCTTGGAATACAGCTGATGGGCTTCAGCTCTACACATAATGCACCTGGTTTTCAAAACATGTGTCAAGACCATGCTCAGGAATATGTGTATTCTAGTGATCTTCGACCCTGTGAATGCTATTAATTACGAAGAATGGAGCTGTCAATGCAGTACATCTATCAAAACATTAAACATACCCAGGCTGCCGGATACAGAGAAGAATAGCTGGTTTCTCACGCCACATTTCAGAAGCCTTCATTGGAGGTGTCTTCGTTTTGATCAAACGCTCCAATCCATTAGTATATTCGAGAGTAAACCTCTGAACTGAGACATTCTCAAAACTCGAATAGGGAGCCACATTTCAACAATCGGGGGAGGTGACACACAACCGCAAGCTCTAGGTTCTTCAGGCACTGCTGCTACAATTCCCTTGAACATCTATCCATCGTCATTCTTGAAACTTGCCATAGATTGTTCTAATGCAGAATCATTGACTTCATCGCTATTTTTTCTCATATTCGATATTTTTCCAGAGCCGACTGTAGAAATCGTGTTTCTTCTTCTTGGTGGAAGGTTATATGATGGTGGCAAAGGATCCGCAGCACACGCACTGGTTCGGTCTGTGAAACGAGCCTCATTGGGTTGCCCTAGACCTAGTCTGATCCAGGAGCGAATGTGGAGTTGCATATGAACTAAATTAGAAATGATTTTCGACAGGCTTTTGCTTGTTTAAAGTTTGTGAACATGTCCAAAATACTCTTTTTTAGCATGAAATTTTATTATGTAAAAATATTTTAATAAAACTTCTAAAAATCAAGTTAAATTTTTTTTTTAACGCAAGTGTTTATACAAATAAATTGATCATACGAACGCGCAAACCAGTATCAATCACACTGACCGGGAAAGCCGAAAAACTTCCATGCTACAGAAAGACGAATAATCCACAAAAGAACAAAAAGTAAAAACATTGAATGTAGCAGACAATCGGAAACCAATCTTTTTTCCCCTCACTTGAAGCGGTTCCTCGGAATCTATCTTTTATTAATACAATGCCTTGAAAAAAAAATAGCGGCAAAAGAAAAAATGAAGAACCAAGTATATTCTACATTGAATCATACAACAAACATCAGACCACAGCTACTGGTTCGAAATAGTATTGAAATACAAAAATAAAAAATTGCACCTTCCCATTGACTCCAAAATTCAAACAATCACAGGTATATTTGTCCAACTTTGGTCGACAATTCTCGCATATAGAACAGTGCTTCCATTTCACCATCTTTTAGCCACCGTATATTTGTATGAGAAACCTTTTGATTGGTGCTAACACATTAATCCAGGTAGCTTGAACAATCATGTGTTCTTGGAACCTTTGTGACATGAGATTTGGCTATCCTACAAGTCTTTGGAGGAAAATGAGGTGGCTCGATTTCCAGTTCTTTTCGAGCTAAATATGTACAAAAGCAGGAGAGCCAGTCCTGGCCGCAGTTCTACCCAGATGATGATCGATTGAGGCTCTTCATATGGTGAGGCGGTAGTCTAAGCAGCAACTTATTAATTCCTAGTTGAAAAAATAGGTCGACTCCAGGACTTCCCTGAGGTCAAAATCTCCCCGTTCGGGTAAAGGAGGGAAGTTTAAATTTGGAAAAGAACGTTGAAAATCCTGCAACAACTGAAAAGAAAGAACGGACTTCATATAAGCTAGGGGTGGTCTCAAAATAAATCTTTGAACAATAACGTGAAGGCCACTGACAAGAGACAACTGATGATACGAATTACATAGATAGGACAATGGAAAAAAGGCTTACATTTTCCAAAATTGGTGCCTCGTAGAGTTCAACGAACTTCTCCCTGAGAATCTCGCTAATTTTATCCACATCACATGCATGCGTCCAGTATGAATCATGCACTCCTGGGATCAAATCAGGGTCAAAGTTATTGACATTCTTGTAATCAGAGACAGAGCCAAAGGGCCACCCTCGATTTTTTAATTTTATAGAGTAGGGTGCTACATCTAATTATTTTGCTTCACTTTCCTCCTCATAAAATTTTCACTTGCCCCCCTAAAATTTTTGATACATTTTTTGCCCCCAACTCCGTCCCTGCTTGTTATTGCACAGAGAAACAAACACCGCCAGAAATTAGATAATACGGTAATGGGAAATATTTTCAAGAACCTGCGAAGTTTAAGCCCGCTTCTGAACAGGCAATGGCAGTCATCATCATATGGGAACCGTCAAGAGAGTGCACGAAATTTGGAGGGAAAGCTGTTCTCTGTCGCTTAGTCAACACCTTTGATAATCATGAAAAATATAGCATGCAAATCAGAACGCTTTTACACTAGCACATGTTTCTCGATTGGAAACAACAGGGAACATGTGGAACCTACCGAGTCGGTTTCACGTTGCAATGTAAGAACCTGAAGAGAAGTCTTAATCTGCACAATATAAGAAGAAATTTTTGATGACGAATATGAGAAAAACATGTGTTTTCGGCATGATCACGTTACATTTAGTTGCTGATGGTGTTGAAATAAGAGCTGCAACAAATAAAAATGTATGTGAACCTACCAGGTGCTTTCCTAATTTGCGGTAAGGCTGCACAACAGGGAGCCCAAGTGGTGTTGTCCAACGCACTGGTTCATTCTCCATCGCTATAATCTGAAAAATCAGATGAGGCAAGACATGAAACACAATTTTTTTAATCAGTAATAAAGATGAGTCTTTATTATGTAGGAAAAAGTAATCAATAGTAGTTGAGACTATTGTCTAGTGCTTTACTAAGCCTTTTTTCCGAGTACACATGTCAAAATAATCATATCATTTCTTGAATATAAAATATCTCAGGGTGTAGCTTAATGTGAAAATGTTTTTACTAAATAAAATGAATGCTTTAAAAAAACATCAAATGAACCTTGGCACAGTCTCCCAGCCAACTCATTATGCTTCGTGCCGCCTCAAACATTTCTCCTAAGGCGGTCAAAGTTGTCTGAAAATTCAAAGGATGTCAGAACATAGCTGGCTGTGCCATATTGAAGACCAGTGTCATAATCGCTATTTTATTTGTAAATCTTAGCAGTATTGACTGACTTTTGCAGCATAGCAAGCTGCCGCAAATAATTCTGTATCATCCTCAATAGCACCTCGCTCCTTTAACCTCCTCTTGATTTGTTCACGTGCACCAATATAAGTGACGCCATATACTGATGTCATTACTGTTTGCTTGACTAACTTTCTATCCACCTGTAACGTATATATTTTATTTAAAAGCATATGATAACAGATATATCATGACTAAAAGACTACAGGAACAAAAGCATAGAACAAGAACTTGATAAAGCAACATGGAACCTGGTTGATTAACAGACTTGCACGCTTAACGTTTGGATCAGTTGCAGGGTCTTTTGCTGCATCCCTCTTCATAATATCAAGTACTCTACAATTTTTTTTATTAGAAAGAAATTCATCAATATCCTTTTCAATGGTGCATTGCCGGGTAAGATAGATAGGTGACATGGGGTTATATTATCATAGAGAGAAAATGAATAATATTGATACTACTCCTCACCTGGCAGCAATTCCAGAGTAAACGTCGGCAGGCTTACCTCCGGCAACAAGATTGACAGCTGCTGCTCCCAACTGAACATAGATAATATTGTGCAACATAATTATGAAACAACTGTTATTGTTATCCTTTCAAATGTAATCCACTAATCCTAACAGCACCTATCAAACTTAGGATAAAAAATGATGGTTCCAATTTCCAAATCCAAGGGATAGAATCATAATCCCTAAAATAAAATCAAGTTCAATGAATCCAGAGGCCTAAAACAAATTTGTTGAAAGCAAGCTGTCCTGCTATTTAGATCTGTCAGCTTCATACCATCTATTTATATGTTGGCGATCGCCCATAAATATAGGGGTGATGGGGAATAGGCAAGGAGTGCCACCAATTATATATAAGATCAGCAGCCGCAATATACACTGAAACAATGAAGGATAAATATGTGATGAGGTACATCACCTTGTCTCTTCCAAGGGCAGCATAATGTTGCAAACCATTACATGAACCATCCTTGAGAAAAATTAGAAACAAAGTATCAACAATCAGTTCAATTATTAATTAACATTTATAACACAAACAAGCATACTAAAATAAATATCTTGATAATAATGATGCTCAAATTTTCCAATAAATGGCCTAAAATAAAATTTCCGAGCAGAATTGTGGTACAACACCAAGCTATTAAGAATAAAGTGAACTAAATTCTTCAGCGAGATAGTAGATATAGTTGAAATTAAATAAACTGCTCAAAGCACATGAGGAATATGTATCATATTGCTTGCATTTCCACTCATAAAGTTTGACTTCGCTCCTCACAACCAAAACCTCACATGAGTAAAGGAACATAAATAATGGGTAGAAAAAAAAAATTAAACAAGCCAGGCTATAGGATACACCCTTGCTCAACACATTTATGGCACGGGTAAGATGATCAAATCTTTAATTCAAATCGTTACCTGGTGGACAGGCATATGAGATACAGTAGTCTCAGGGTATGGACTTCTTAATGCTTCAGATATGTTCATGCATGTAGCTAAACATTGAAAAGGATCCTCCGCGCCTAACCACCAGCGCTTCCCTTCAAGAGGCCGGTCTGCAGAATCAAAAATATCCTCCATATGGTTTTCGGCAAAAGATATTCGGCCATCATAAGATAATTTGTCGACTCCACCTCCATATAAATTAGCTAAATGTACTTTTAACCAGCGTATCCCCGACTTTCCAAGTGGGCGTCCTTCTGCAAATTCTAAAATTCCTCGGCATAAATCAGAGCCGAGATGATTCAGGTATGGATGCATGGGATATGCACGCCCTCGGAAATCTAAATTGTGAGGATAGTAAAATCCATCTTCGTCCTTCATTTTTCTAGCCACCTGTTCTATCAAATGACAAAATTAGTTTATACTCCATTAAAACATTTCAAAAGCCAATGGAAATGTAAAAGGAAGCTTCTTACAGCAAGTTTAAGTTCTATGTCACATCTCTGTGAATGCTTTTCTCTGTTCTCTTTTTTCACAGCTTTAACTTTCCACTTCCACTTCTTCATCGCTGCCTCATTTTCTGCATCTGGTTCCTCTGGCAAAGGAACCTGAATGGACGTTAATTTGTAGTGAAATAAAAGAAATTAAGCATGAGAAATTTATTGTTGTTGACCTTGTGATATGTTTAAAGATGATACTAGAACAAGTGATATGTTTAAAGACGATAACATGAACAAAATGAAAGAAGATCCAAAAAAGACATGAAAGATTGGAGTCAATGAGAGTTATATTTAAGGTTACTCACATCTTCACGGTCAACCAAGTCAGCAAGCCGGCCTCCATTAGCCCAGATTCTGTCAATAACACTTAGTATTCTTTTATTCACCTTCCATTTGGTAGAGCCAAGTGTATTAAGCGCCTATGTAAGCAACAAAAAATTAGTAAAAACAACATGGTGGCAGAAGACAGCAACACATAAATATAAATTCAATATAATCGAAAATTATGTAGCAAAACAGGTAAGCTGATCTTCCAAACAGATTTTTTTAAAAAAAAATCATAGTAGTAGCAAAATATTGAATTGGGAAGCCAAGTGTACCAAACCTGGAAAATAGGCTCTAACTGCTGTTTTGGAGTTCGTTTAATAACATCACGTTGTTGTTTTGCTCCATGGGTGCGCATGATATATGACGGCAGAAACAAATAAGCTCCTCTCTCATACCTATCAATATTTTACCGACTTAATCAACCTAGATGTAGTAAGGTCCAAACAAAGACAATTATGCTAATATTAGAAGCAGATGGTTTCTGGCTTTCTGCAATACAGAGCCCTACAGCAGATTAATAAAAAAAACATGCAAGTAGCATCTTTAATGAAAACCATCCAGGATTCACAGCACATATTACTCCTAAATGAAAATTGTGACATGAAAATGCAGTTAAAATGTTATAACGAGATTATTAAAGAGATGTTCTAGGTAAATGAAGTTATAGCTCAAGTCACAACATAAAATTTAGACCGGTTATGGCCCCAAAGAGTGGAAGGCAGAAAGAATCTAGATAAATACATTCATGTACAATGAGCTATAACACATTCATATTTTTATTCTACAAGAATATAGCTAGGTATTGCCACAAAGCAAACATCCGCTGATGTTAAATTTGCAATTTTATACTTATAAAGAGTGGAAGGCGGAAAGAATCTAGATAAATAGTATCTATATTCATGTACATTGGGTTATAACAAGTTCATATTTTTATTCTACAAGAATATAGCTAGGTATTGCCACAAGCAAACTCTGCTGATGTTAAATCGGTAATTTATATTATATTTGCAAAGAAGTGCATATTTTTTCTTGCCTGGTTTTTGTTTATCATCCTTGATACAAGGGGACAAAAGATCATACCCCAGAACACAAAAGTCGGTACATAAGAGCTGCATTCCCGCGAGTTTAACGACATATACAAAAAAAAGAAAAGAAAAGAAAAGGGCATAAACAAGTTTATAAAGTCGTTTAATTTTTTTAAAAAAAATCAAGTAGCATGCAAAATACTATTGAAGGTATTGAGAATATATATTTAAAGCTAAAATAAAAGATGAGCTAAACCAAGATAACGACTTATTGATTATATTGTCTATCATCTCCATTAGAGGGCCTACTCAATGCTCTAGTCTACTTGCTTTAATTTATAAACTCCGACTCTCGGAGTCGGTCTTTTTCTGTGATCTTGACATCCCCAATCTTTCATGGAAAAAACAAACACAAAAAAAAGGGAGAAACACTTTTATGTATAATTCTAAATAAAAAAATAAAAACTAATGAAAAAAATGAAAGAATATCACACCCCGTCCAATTCAATGGAGGAACCAGCATCGGCATATATGGAATCACCATGTGCCTCGCCTGCATAAAATAAATGAAAACTAGATAATTATGTGGCTATCAAAATTATAAGTGTGTGATCTATAAATTCATAAAAAGAGAACGAGAGAAATATGGGTTCCTCTGGAAAAAGTTCCGAGTTGTAACAAATTCAAAGCAGATTATATTGGAAGAAATATAAAATATGGAAGGAGTCAATAGTTGTAATTACAGTTTTCTCCAGGCCTTTGCGAACTAGCGGGTCACACTCAATCACCCCATATCTCCTAAGTCCTTTCCTATAAAGCATAACCAGTTAGTGTCATTCAAAGTGGGCAATTTGTACCTCCTGAGCGAGAACAAATTCTTTTACTCACAGTGTTTCTACAGATCTGAGAGTGTGCACAAATGCAGGTCGAATGTCAGGAGGTCCATCTCCAAATTGATCAACCGGAGGTTGAACGTAGGCTGTGTCCATCAATATCTGAATCAAACGGCAGCCAACCTGTAAAATAAATCATTACTGCATGACCAATTCAACTTCCAAGCAACATGTAGAAGTCGACCTGTTGGTATCTCAGCTACCTTTACATGATTATCCTGGCCCCAGGGCTTAAAATCATCTTGTTGCTTCACAATTTTTCTAACTTGCTGCAGTCTCTGTTTCTTCATCAACATTGTAACCTTTTTTCTAAGTTTCACTTGTTCATTTACCGCATTATCAGGCTCTTCACCAGAAATTCTATTTAGTGCATTTTTTCTCTTGGAACTCTCTAAAAACCTTTGTATCCTGGCCTGATCAACAAAAAATAGTGATTATTGAACACTTAAACATAAGCATAGAGGATAAAAAAAATATTCTTCCATTTTCATATATAAAGTAGAATTTGATGATAGATAATCCGGCTTAAGCATAATCAGGGCTAAATGATTTTTTTTAAAAAAACTAACACATATGATAACGTATACTTGATATTTTTTTTTGATAAAAAACTATTGTATTAGAATAATATGACTGAGTTACAATAAAATGAGGATAAGAAATCCTCAATGAGCTAACTGCTCTACAGACTTAACCTAATACAAATGAGCTTGACACTAATGATATTGCAATACAAACTTCCAATCTCGAACCAAATCACTTATACATAGATGACTAAATTCTCTCAATCTGGTTGTCCATATTGCCATCCTGAATTTTACTTTATCCCAAACCTGGTCTGTCGTTTCGTGATGATCTTCAAAAATTCTCCTGTTCCTCTCGAGCCATAATGACCAAAATACGCAGTGAACAATCATAGCCCAGAAATCATTAAGTGAAGATGGTAATGGACAATCATAATCATCCTGTAACAGGTCTCTAGCAAAGTTAGGAAATGCCCATTGAATTCCCATTTCCCTCTGAACTTTTATCCAAATGCAGCGAGCAAATGGGCAGTGCAGCAGTAAATGGTCCTGGTTTTCTTCATCTTGCCGACATAAACAGCACCATTGAGGCAGTAGAGTGCAACTCCCCCATCTTTTCTGCACGTTGTCACAAGAAGGCAACTTCCCCAGAGCAACGATCCACGAGAAAATCTTGATCTTTTGTGGGACATTAACTTTCCAAATGGTTTTGAAGCAATCGAATGTTTGAAAAGCAGAATCTGGGAAGAAAGAGTTATAGAAAGATTTGACAGAGAACAACCCCGAGGAATCCCCCAACCATACCCTACGATCCCCCAGACCCAACCGCAACGTGACTCCATCTAAGACACCTAACAAACTTGTGAACTCTTGTAACTCTTCATCATTAAAATCTCTCCTAAACCTCACATCCCAAGTATAAGAAGACACAACCCCAGTATTTGCGATTTGAATATAATGGCTGATAGGCTTATTAATTGAGGTACAAATACGAAACAATGATGGAAATCTCAGTTTGAATGACTCCCCTCCCTCCCAAACATCCTCCCAAAATCTAATGATATTACCCTGATTAGGCAATACTCTAATAAGTTGATGAAAAGCCCGGTAAGACCTAGAAATGAATTTCCAAGGACTCTTGAACGTTGTTCTCTCCGCCAATCCCAGGTCCCACCCGTTATCCTGTAATCCGTATTTGCTTCTGATCACATTTTTCCACAACGACTCCTCCTCTAGCGAACTTCTCCACCACCATTTTCCAAGAAGAGCCTTATTTCTAAGATCGATATTCCCCAAACCCAATCCTCCCTTTTCTTTTGGTTTGCACACTTGCTTCCAACCTATCACATGACAATGTGAATCTCCTTCATCACCATCCCACAGGAAGTTCCTCATCAACCTTTCCATATGTGCCGCAACTTGTTTCGGGACTTTAAAGAGGGACATAAAATAAAATGGCATGGCGCAAAGAACCGAGTGTATCAAAATAAGGCGACCACCTCTGGATAGAAAAGCTTTTTTCCAGCTTACTAATTTCTTAGCCATCTTCGAAGTCACGGGCTCCCAAAATTCCAACTTGTTCGGATTTCCCCCCAACGGCAGACCTAAATACTTAATGGGCCATGAACCCTGCATCCCTCCGAATGATGCAGCCACTTCCGCCACCTCTTCATCCACAAAATTCAGACCAAGCACGACACTCTTACCCATGTTTATTTTCAGCCCTGATTTCATAGAAAAAGTTTTGAGTATGTTTATTATCTTCGTCACATCATTATCCGAATCCAAAAAGAACAGAGTATTGTCTGCCAACTGTAAATGAGTAATTTCCAGCTTATCCTTTCCAATATGGAAGCCTTTAACCTCTTTATCCTCCCTAGCCTTATCCACCATCCTTCCCAACACATCGGCCACAATATTGAATAGAAAAGGTGATAATGGATCGCCTTGTCTAAGCCCTTTTTCCCCTCTGATTTTCCCACACGTTCTCCTATTCACAAATATTGAGAAGGAGACATTAGAGATACATCCTCTAATCCACCTCCTCCACCTCACACCAAATCCCTTTTGTAGTAGAGCATAGTCCAAGAATTGCCAATCTACATTATCATACGCTTTTTCTAAATCAACTTTTAGCACCCAACCCCTCTTTTTCTTTTTACGGTATTCATCCACCATTTCGTTCGCAATGAGACAACAATCGAGTATCTGCCTTCCTTTGATAAAAGCACACTAATTTTCCGCAATGGTGTTAGCCACAACCTTTTTCAATCTGTGAACCAAAACCTTTGCCAAAATTTTGTACAAACTTGTAACCAAGCTTATAGGTCGGAAGTCCTTAATCTTCGTAGCATCATTTTTCTTAGGAATGAGACATATATAAGTCTCATTTGTGATTCCATTCACCACCCCCGTTTCAAAGAACTCCGCAAACACCTTTAACACATCCAATCTCACCGTGTCCCAATTTTTCTGGAAAAATTCCAAAGTGAATCCATCTGGCCCTGGTGCTTTTGATCCATCGCAACTGAACAATGCCTCTTTAATCTCATTCTCCTCAAAACTAATTTCCAACTCATCAGCTTCTACTCTCGTAATCGGTTTCCAATCCAGACCCTCAATACCCAACTCCAAGTCACTTGCCAACCCCCCTTCCCCTTCATCCTTCTTGAACAATTTCTTATAAAAGCTTACAATTTCATTCACAATCTGTTTTTCATCTGTAAGAATGCTGCCATCTTCCACTTCCACTCTCTCAATCAGTGCTCTGCTCCTTCTGTTATTCAACACTGCATGGAAGAACTTCGTATTTTGGTCTCCTTGTTGTAACCATTTAGTTCTTGCTTTTTGGTTATTAATCTGAAAACTTGTAAATGATGCCTTTTCCAGCTCACATTTAACCAGCCTCCTCTCATCATTCAACTCCTCTGACCAATTTCCAGCTGCCTCAAGCCCATCCAGTTGATCAATCTTGTAGGTCAACTCTTTGCTTTTTACCCGGGCATCTCCAAACACTGTCATATTCCATTCGGAGACTTCTTTTTTCAACAATTTCAGCTTTTGCATGAATTTATATCCTTCCCACCCCTGAACGCCCTCTTTGTTCCACCACAGCTTAACTAATTGTGTGAATTGTCGATGCGACAGCCATGCATTTTCGAATCTGAAAGGTGCTGGACCCCATCGACGATTAGATGTGTCTAGCAAGATCGGGCAATGATCCGAGGTGAGTCTTGGGAGCACCGTGTGTCTGAGATTAGGAAATATTTGCCTCCAACCTTTGGAAAATAGAAATCTGTCCAACCTACTACAAATTGGTGTAGATCTGAAGTTGGACCATGTGAATTTGGCATTGAGCAGCGGTGGGTCAACAAGCTCCAACTCCTCTAACAAAGAATCGAAACATGACATGCTTGTGGTCACTGAATTGCTATTCAATTTTTCTCCCAAATTCCGCACCACATTGAAGTCACCTCCGAGACACCAAAGATCTCCACAAATTACTCTCAACCCCGCTAATTCATCCCAAAACATTTCTCGTAACCTCGGCTTTACAGGCCCATATATGGCGGAAAACCACCATCTTATTTCATCAGCCTTCGAAATCTCAATTGAAACCGAGAATTCCCCAATCAGGTTGTTGTGGACCGACACTAATCTAGGATCCCACATAACAAGAATACCTCCCGACCTACCTGCCGAAGGCAAGCAAACCCAGTCAACAAATCTTGATCTCCAAACACTGCCCACGAATTTATTGTCTATTTTTTCACGTTTTGTCTCCACAAGAATCACAATATCCGGCCTTTCCTTTTGAATTACTGATCGAACAAGTTGTCTTCTCCTCAACGCCCCCCCTCCTCTAATATTCCAAGAGAAAATCTTCATCTAAAACCTTTCGGACCCCTCGAAGTGGTTCCTCTTTCATAACTTATTCCGCATTGAAGTCTGATCAACTCTCTCTTCAATCGACTTTTCTGTGGTTTTTCTGTATCACCACCTTTTTCAGTTAAACCCACCCCTTCATTTTGTGCTACTGAACCTTCAATGTCCTCCCCCACTTTCGGCGCTGATAATTCTTTGATGTTACAGGGCTTTTCAACAACTTTTCCTACCCCACTCCCTACAAAACCTCTATCCTCACCCAAGACACTGAAAGGGGATGACAAAATGGAATTTAACGAAACATAATGATATGGAAGTGATGAATGCTTACCATGCAGTACCTGTCCCACAAAAGATCTTTCAATGTCTCGTAAACCATCGTCTGCGTTGTTATTTGAACCATCTGGATTTTTGTGCAACGCGTCCAGTCCTGCAACGAAATCTTCCACCTATACTTCATTAGGAATGCACCTCGTAGACTTTGGAGTTGAGAACAAGTCATCCAAATCTGCCGCAGCGTCTTCGAAAGAATCATTTTTGTCAGAACTGGTATACCCAACACTTTTTGCGTCGCTGGAGTCATGCTCCTCTTCTAACAAGTCGTCTTGAGAGTCTTCAAATTCCATGTCCTCAAATTCACCCCTGTACTCTCCGTCGTCTTTGTTGCACAAATCCGTACTATGAATTTTCTGAGTCAGGCTGTCCGGAACAACCTGTGATACAATACCGTCAAATTCAATTGAAGTTCTTTTACGGCGGTATGTCTTCCAGAACTGATCCGGTGTGGTGTTAAGCAATTGAGCTCCGGGCCGTTTGTCCACATCCACAGAATGTTATTTGTTTGTGGATCCAATAGAGGATGTTATAAACTTTGTTACATCTTTAGGATCAACATTCCTTAGTATTTTCTACACCTTTCCTTCGCACTTCCGATCAGCTGTAACGGATTCTGTTACTTGCTTACTTCCTGTGCCTTTCGAGAACAATTGCCCCTGAGTTTCATGTAAGCTGCCTTTCCCACTCTTTGGACCGAAAATTTGACTTGATTCCGCACCGTTCATGACTTGCAACTGTGGTTCCCTCATAATTGATTTTCCTTTGTATTGATTCGTTTCTCCATCTTCATTCCTTGCAAGAGTGTTGTAGATGTTATTATTACCCCAACCCGCCAATATCTTTTTTCCATTCACCACTACTTGAGCATATGTCTGCTTTTCATACTCTTCATAACCCTTTGAGTCAAAAGTTTCGACCCTAATTCTGATCTCTGTAGGTCCACCTACCAAAGGAATGACCATCCTAGTCGGAATAAAACCACCTTCATTTCCCTTCACCTTGATCATCGCTGCTCCGATCATTCGGAAATGTAATGTATCCGGGCTAATGGCCAACAGTCCCCCACAACGCTCCCCAATAATTTTAAACGTATTTGGCGACCATAGGTCCCAAGGTAAACCTCTTATCCAAATCCAGCTATTGCAACAATTCTCCACCGAGTCCAATGTATTAATATCTTTGGACCACTGATTAAATTCCAACTGCACTCTTGATTCGAAGTACCCTCTCTTCAAATTGATAAAGTACATGTACTCTTCCGCATTAAATGGCCACCATAACGCTTTATTGGCTTGAAAAAGGATATAGCTTAATGTTTCTGGTCGTAGCCTTCCGGAGAACCTCTTCAACAAGACTCCACTTAGATGTTACTTTGTCTCTGGTAATGATGATGGCTTCGTTCCAATTCTTGTGACCTCGCTGCTCTCTACTTTCGTCCACATCTGCCCTAAGATCTACCTTGCAATCCCTGTCCCCCAAACCCATCTTTTGATAATTATTGCAGGTGTTGTTTTGATATTTATCTGGAACGGGTAATTGCCGAGTAAACACCCTCTGAAAGTCTCCCATAAGCAGCTTATCCATGGCCTTCGACACTCTAATCCACCCACTTGCATTAACGCCACTTGGTACAATAGTGGTGAGCTTTTTCCCTTGCTTGTTGAACTTAGACAGTTCAATGAATCTCCCGCGCTTGTTTTCAAAACGCTGGATTATGAAAACCGCATTCCTTCCTCTGAGGCGGCGAAAGGACGAACCTGCTTGCTTGGAGTAAATATACTCACCGAAAACAGAGTTAATCCACCGTGCCTCTTCGCGCTGAAAATCCAGCATATAGCAAGCATTCCTTGTTTTTTCTGACCACCAAATGGATCTACCGTCCGAGCTCAATCTCAAGGTAAATAATTTAAAATCGATCCTAATCGTCTCGTCCCCGATATGAGACCGTAATGTGACAAGTCCATCCCTGAAATTTCTGCCGATGTTAAACATAATCGCGACCCGAGGTTGACGGGTCGATTTTTAAAATGAAAACGCCTGTCTGACGATAGATCGGCGGACGGCCGGAGAAGACTACCGGAAATTATGGCAATACATCGGAAAAAGAAGGGCGACGAGCGGAGATCGGTGAAGGACCTGGAACGAGATTGCAACAGCTAAAGGGGGAAGAGAGCATTTTCAAATTTTTCTGTGTGTTTCTGATAACGTATACTTGATATACGAAGCATAGTTATAAAGACGAGCGCCAGGCGCAGCCAAGCGCACCGTTGAACCCAGGCGCAACACTTTAAACAGGAGGCGTGCGCCTGTGCGCTTGAGGCATATATACATATACGATAAAAAATAAATCAAGCCCAATAACAAACTCAATCCCTATTTAATGTTTAAAAAAGCCCTGCAAGCTCCACACATACGTTCATCTCCCTTGCGGGATCGCTGAAATTTTTTATGCGCGTCTCTCTCTCAAATTCTTTCTGGCTCTGCGTGTCTCTCTCCTGTCTCAAACTTTTTCTGGTCTGCGAGGCCTCGCTCAAATTCTGTCTGCGGCTTGCAACGGCTCTCCGCATCTCTCTTTGTCTCGAATTCTGGTATGTGCATCTCTGTCTCTCTACGTCTGCAATATTCATCTCCCTCTCTGCTATCGAAAATTAAGGTAAATTTCTAGCCTCATGACGTGATTAACATATTGAGAAAGTGTATGTCATCAAAAATCATAACTTCAGCCACCAATATCAACTTTCATTGTTTCCTGGATGATTGGATTCTTTAATATAATGTAATTCAGCAATATATTTTTATATTTTATACTTCGTGTTTAGCAATTTATAGCAAAATTATAGAATATAGCATATATTTGGCGATTAAAATGTCAAATTCTGAATCACAAGCCCTTCAAAAAGATCCAACATGGAATGCAACATTAGAAGACCCAGAAAATATCAATAAAGTGAAGTACAATTTTTGTGAGAAAACAATTAATGGTGGGATTTATCAACATAAGTAATATCTTCTTGAAGGCAATAGGAACACGAAAAATTGCTCAAAATGTCCAGAGCATGTGAAATAAGTAATCAGCTCTTATATGGCAAGAAAGTAAGAACTGAAAAATCAAATGGATGTGATCTCTCACTTTGATGAAGTTGGAGAACAACAAGAATATTTGGAAGTTGAAGATGTACCGACAAAAAGGAACCGACCTAAATCAGCTTCATTTGGTCAGCGTTCTAATCTTGCACCTGATTTTCTTGGGAGAAACTAAAACAAGCTGATCCAATAGATTTATACCTCCGACAAGATGTTGATGAGACTGTAACGCAAGGAAAGAAAAAAGATGCAAAGGCAATGAAGTTGTATGATGAAAATAAGAAGAAACTGAGGGAGAAAGCGGTGCAAAGATTCGCTAGATGGATGTATGATGAAGGTATTCCATTTAATGTCGTAAATTATGATAGTTTTCGACCATTTATTGAAACTGTTGACAATTTGGTTGTGGAATGAAGCTTTTTACTTATCATGAAGTTAGAATTATATGCTTAAAAAATGAGTTAGAACATTCAAAATTGATATTGAAATAATACATGGATGACCATGTTAAATATGGATGCGCTTTTATAGCAGAGGAATGGACCAATAAGAAAATAGGACATTGATTATTTTTTTGGTAAATGATCCAAGAGTGACTGTGTTTATAGAATCTGTAGATGGGTCTAGCTATTATCACACAAGTGCGAAACTGTTTGATTTGTTCGACAAATATCTGCAACAAATTGAGGCAAAGAATGTGGTTCAAATTGTTACTGATGGTGCAAACGCAAATGTTTTTGCTAGATCCCTGCCATACTTTTTAAGGCACACGACCGACTATTTTTTGTATGCTTCAGTTTCGATGAACAAAGCCAAAATCCATACACAAGTTAAAACAATTAAAACAGAAAACAAGTATTATCAGTGCTTGATAATCAACAAATAAGAAGCAGTTGTTAAAAAATTGAATCATTCAAATTTCATGAGAACAAAAGTAAAGTTAAATATTAAACCATTTTCTGCGTGACTTCGCCAACCAACCTCATGTTCAATGGCTTCGCCAATATGACATGCAGCTTGCACTACTCTGGCACTGCCATTCCCTCCTCCAGTCATCAACAATGCCATCAACTTATGCATTGTAATAACTGCCATCATTCCTGCCGGCAAGTGATCAAAATAAGGCGCATACGCACCATCGACTCTTCCCATTCTTGCACAAATCCTGCTCAGCAGCAATGGCATCCCTCAATGGCTCAAACCACCCTAAAAACAATGACTTGATGTAGGGCAAATTAGGCGCCAATTTTTGCTCACACATGTCCACTAAAAGCTCTTGGTATTCTTTAGCCGCCTCTTTCCATGCTTCAGTCTCCATCTTTATTTGCCTCCGCCTAAGAGCATTATACCTACCTACTCCCATTCCGCCCACCATTTTTGGATGTTTTTGATGTGATCGCTTCACGTCGATTTCTATGTTCATCTCTTCTATTAATTCTTGGACTTCGTCAACATCTTCTTCAGAAGTGGATGCTAAAGCCTCGGCAGCACTGCCATAACCCCTAGCGTTTCTACAAAATCTAAACATTTCGCTCGAGATAGCAAGTTTTGGGAAGCCTGATTCAGGCTTTCGCCAGAAAATCAATTCTTGAGAGACGCCCAATTCACGGTTCCAAATATTTGACACAAGGGGTATTGGATTTGCAAGAAAAAAACAATCTTGGGGAGATATCACACCACAAACAGTTTTTAAAGAAGAATGGGATTCAGATAAAATCGAAAACTTTCTTAAGTAAGATCGTTTCGATAAATTTCTCCACATGTTGAGTGAAAATTGAATAAACTAACAAACATTGACGAGGAAATTCAAATAATTAATGGGTAAAAGAAATACTGAAACATGAAAAGGAAGATGAATTTGGCTATCTATCAATGGCATTAAAGAAGAAGAACAAAAAAAATGGTACTGAGAGAGAGGAGAGGAACACGAATCAGACAGGGGAGGTGGCCGCCATAAACCCTGCTAAAAACCTATGTTGGGTCTTCTTATTTTTATTTTCTTTTTTTGATTTTATTTGGTTTGATTTGAGTCTCTCCTTCCTTTTTTTTCCCTTTGTTTTTTAACCAATTTTTCTTTTTTAAAAAAAAAAATGTGGAAGCACAAACGTGCTTGTTTGGTCCTGACTTGGGGACTGGTCTACCCCGATGGCAACCCTAATTCCTAGCCTACGTCCCTACCTACGAGCCCGAGCAATAATAAATCATTACATGATACTTTCTCCCAAATACATAGTTTTGTTGGTTTTCATACCAATTAAAAAATTATTGAATTTTCCGCTGTGGGGAGAAGGATAAAATAGCCAAAAAGAACAAGAAATTGCTAAAACAAGTAACTAATTTACTAACTGGAATTGGGAAACCTGGTAGACAAATGCTTTATTTTCTTAAACTAACAGTATTTTCATATAAAATACATTCAAAATTTAAATTGTTAGCAAACAAAACTAAATTCAAAAACCTCAAAACTCCTCTGATATTGCAAAATCCCTAATTTGGTCATAAGTTTGGAATAATACATCAACTATAGTCATACTTTTCATTAAAAAAATGTATCACCAATTCACCATTGGTCCATTACAAATTTCCTTTTCCCTTGACATATTATGCTTCCAATCTCCTGCTCAAAACTCTATTCATCTATAGCACTCGTAAGAGAGAAAAATGTACGACAGGCATGAATTAAAAGCTAATTTAATCAATCATTCCAAGGATCATTCTCAGTCCTAACTTCAGACGGCTCGACCACTTCTGTCTCAACAGCACCAGACGAGCCCGCATCAGCCCCTAAGATGTCATCTTCAATGCCCTCAGCACTATCATCCTCCTGTCGACCCCACCTTCCTCCGAGTGCCATGGCCATCATCTCGTAAATCTTGTTTCCAAGCTCAGCCGGACTATCAGGCTGCCATATCGACAAAAGTACTTTTTAAAAAACCCATGTCTCTGAATCGCCACCAGAAGATAAAGAGTGCCAAAAGATCTCAAGTACTTACTGTGAATCCACTGGAAATAAGTGCCGTATCATATAGGAGCTCTATGGCCCTTTTTGCATCGCTGCTGTCAGGTGCATTCTTGCACGCAGCCTGAAGATCAAGGAAATAATAAATTGGGTATAATAGTAATCTAGAGCTACATGTAGAAAGACTAACATCAATATAGTCAACTTCTATGCTCTTCTAATTTTTACTTCAACTGAAAGGGATTAACACATGAATGCCAAAAGGATTAAACGATGGTGAATAAAAGCCAGTAATCATACGTTGAGATCTTTGATGATAGGGTGATCAGGATTGATTTCCAATATTCTTCTTCCCCTCATGAATTCCAGGCTCGAAGGTGTCTCCAAGTGTCTGAGCTCGCATCAATCTATTTCAAGAACATTAAATTAAACAAAGAATGAAATTTAATATTACAGAAACAAGAAAAAAGGTCCAATTTTTTGATAGAACAATCGTTTTTGTTGCTATATCACATGCCTTTCCATATTTGCTGACCACCCAAACTTGCCGGAGACAAGCACACATGGTGATGAGCTTAAGCGCTTTGAGACTTGCACTTTAGCCACTGTTTCGCCTAGCTGTTGTTTTATCCAGTCACACAGAAGATTATACTCCTGCTTGGTTTCTCTTTGTTCCACCTCATTTTCATCACCTGTCATTAATAAAACTACACAGCTCAAAAGCACAAAACATGGTCCTTCCAGCATGTACCAAATAAACAAGAAAGACAATTTCCAAGACCACACAACTGTCTTTTATTTATTCTTAATTTTTTTTTTTTATGATTTAAAACTCATTCTAACCGAGCTCTAGATCTTCCTTGCTAATGTCAACAAATTTCTTTTCCTTGAATGTCTGTAGATTCTGGATCGCAACCTCGTCAATCGGCTCAATTAGATAAAGCACCTGCCAATCAAGTGCCACATAATATACCATCAAACATGAAATACTCATTAGGAAAAAGTAAATGAATATACACGTCATCAAAATATAAAGACTCACTGCCATTATCAAGAACTAGACTATGATAGCTGTTGCCCAAGTTGAAGTGCATACCTCAATGCCTTTCTGGACCAATTTTTCAACAAAAGGTGCAGTCTTGGCACTTTTTAAACTGTCTGTTGCCAAGTAATAGATGGCTTTCTGGTTTTCACTCATGTTCTCCACATAATCATCCAAGCTTATTAGCTCTTCCTCACTCTTGGAAGAGAAAAATCTCAATAATGGTGTCAAACGTTTGTGATTACCCGAGTCTTCAATGCATCCCAACTTCATAAACTTACCAAAATTCTCCCAGAATTTCTTATAATCCTAAGATCAGCGAACCAACCACAATGTCAAAAATGTTATCAACATGATGAGGAAAAGTATTTATAACCAGAAAGTCAGAAACCAACCTCTTTGTTATCACTTTCAGAAAGATCCTGAATCATGTCAAACGTTTTCCTCACCAGCCTCTTTCTCATTATTCTTACCTAAATAATTGAATAACAAGAATCAACATTAAAAAACATTTTGCAAACTTGATATGGAGAGGATGAGTAAAAGAAATTAATCACTTACGATTCTGCTCTCCTGAAGGATCTCTCTTGAAACATTGAGAGGAAGGTCATCAGAGTCCACCACACCCTTCACGAAACTCAGGTATCTTGGAAACTGCAATTTGTCAAATCAACCATTAAAAAAATTAAGTAAGAACACACTAGTAACATGAAAATATGTAATTATTTCAAGGCCGAAATCTCTTACCAGTTCACCATCAAAATCATCTGAAATGAATACACGTTTAACATACAGACGGATATTTTTGGTCTTGGGATTGATAACATCTTCGTTATTAGAGGTGCCATTCCAGGAATATATAGAACACTCCTAAATTCCACCTCACCCTGCAGAGATTGTGGAGTCTAAAGAAAAGAAAATTGCAAAAGAACTTTACCATCCCATTCAATAAAATATAGGGGTACCTCTGTAGTGAAATGGGTATGAACAAGCGGATCCAAAAATTCATTAAATGTCTTCTTGTAAAATTCTTGATACTGATCCTTTTCAACCTCTTTTGGGTTGCGCATCTACGTTGTAAACAAATTGAGTTACATAAAGCATAGGTTTTATAGCTGCTAAGTGTGAGCCATATCATGCATCATTAGAAATAACAGCTCAACTCACCCATATAGGTTTTGTTTCATTTGCTAATTCCCAGTCCCAATATTTTTCAGTTATAGTCTTTTTGGTCCGCTTTTTTTCTCCCTGAGTGAAGTAAAAGAGAAGGAAAATGTGAAAAATTCATTTACTCAAAATAGAGAAGTTACATGTTAAAAGTTGCTTCTAAAAGGTCATTACCTCTGTTTTTTCATCTCCTTCTTTAGGCTCTTCCTCCTCATCCACCTGCAAAATATAAAACCCTTGATCAGTGTACAATTCTTGAGCTTAAAATCCACAACCATGCCAATGCAACAAACAGAGAATACCAGACGCCAAAATCCTACCTCAACAGTCCTTGACTTTTCTTGCCATGTATAGATAGGGAATGAAACGAATTGTGAGTAATTCTTCACCAAATTCTGGATCTTGGTTGCCTCTGAATATTCATACTTATCATCTTCCTGAGAGGAAAGAATAGCTACTGTTGGTTATTATAAAAAGGAGTACAGTGTGATAATATGCTTGAAGAAAAGTTTGGCATAAAATACAAGGATCATACCCTCAAGTAAAGTGTGATTTGGGTCCCTCGGGACAGGGATTTCGTGGGATCAGTTTCCTCTCTAATTACATAGGAGCTGCTATCAGCCACAGCTTCCCAAATATATTGCTTATCAGATCTGGGGCTTTTTGTTGTCACAACGACCTGGAAAAAAGGAAAGAAAAAGGCAATTAATGACACAGAATGTCATGGACATATGAATGAAGAGTAACATATAGTATATAAGTGTTGATTATTATTAGATGATATAGACAGAACACCTTTTCAGCAACCAAAAATGCAGAATAGAATCCAACTCCAAACTGGCCAATCAAGCTCGTATCTGCACCGACTTCCTTATTTTCCTATGCGGGATAAATTCAAATATTAAATTTCAAGCAAATGACCATGATACTAAGTAGTTTGTGTAGGTAAAGTAAAAGATAGATAGAGATGTATCTAATGAGATTAATTACCTTTAAAGCCTTCAAGAATCTAGACGTGCCACTCTGAGCAATAGTTCCAAGACACTCTATGAGCTCCTCTTTGGTCATTCCAATACCGGTATCCCTACAAGAAGGAAACAACTCACTAAGAAACTTATTCCATTTAAATGACTGACCATGTAGCAACAAACAGCACATACGTTATGGTAATAGTTCCATTATCTGGATCAGTTTTGATACGAATCTCAAGCTCGCCAGCATCACCAAGCAAAGAAGGCTCTGTGACGCTTAAAAACCTCAACTTATCAAGTGCATCACTTGCATTACTGTGGACACAATTGAAGTTGGTCAAACAAGGCCCTGGTACAAACCCTCTCTTACACAAATAAAAAACCTCCTCGATGTAGGACAAGAATAATGGTGTGCAAAAAAACAGCGAGCAAAAAGACATTGGCATGGCATCGACATATTCTCACCTTACAAGCTCTCGAAGAAACACTTCCTTGTGGCTGTACAGACTGTGAACAATCAAATCCAGCAGTCTACTCACCTAGGGTAATTCCAATAGCAAGAAAATGGTAAATCTCAATAAAATACAACTTTAAGCCTACTGAAAAACCACACCTAATTATCCAGTTAAATATAAATAAATAATTATCTACAAATCAATAAAAAGATTCGTTCTTTACCTCTCCTCCACTAACTCTAAAGTATTCAAAAATTACCATTAATTATTGTTCCTACTCTGGAAATATTTTGAATTAAAGGTAAATCTTAAAATACTCATATCCCCAGAGGACGTCATGAAACTCAAAGAAAACAAACGAAAAGCACAAACCGACCTCAGCCTGGTATTCATGGGTCTCTCCAGTGCTCTCCGGTGCCTCCTTTTCAGCCACAGCAGCCTCACATCTCACCACCACTCCACTATGTTTCCTCACCGGTTTCCATTCTAACCCACGTCTTGAAAAGCTGGGCCTTAATCCACTCTGGGGGAAAAAAGCACTTCTCAATCCACAATTGCTTTTACGACTACCCTTCAAAGAAAAAGACGGCAGTGCAGCCACCGGAGGAGATGTCACACTCCTGCTCAACACAGGCGCCATAGTTTCAGTTTATATAATATATAATAACAAATAACTAAAGCCCAGGAAAGAAAACTGGTATCTGTATGTAAATGAAGCCTTTTTGCTGCGCTTTCCAAATGAATGAATCAATAGGTTGCGACCGTGATATAAAAACCCATGCGAGCTAGGGTTTAAGGCTAAGGCAGGAAGGTTCTGGAATTGGAAAACCAAAACCAAGATCTATGAGTGTAGGTTTGGAGTTTGGACGCTTGTGTATTGAGAAATGTAAGGCATAAATCCTGCCATTTCAGCATCAACGTATCCGATTATATTAGTACGCAAATGTTTTTTTTTTTTTTTGTAACGGTCGCAAAAGTCGTGAAAGTGTAAATTCTAGTTGAATTGAATTATAATCTCATAAAAAAAAAAGTTGAATTGTAATTTGAAATCATATTTTATGAATTAATTTTTAAAATTCTCTTACGTAAATATTTCCGTACACATTGCATTCCTCTTTTTATATAATATATATAATATAATTATTTATAAATATTTCCAAACACAATACATTTCTTATATATATATATAGGTATATATTTTGAGAATATATTATCATACCATACTCACAAATTTTTTTTATTTTTGAATAATAATATCACACTCACTATTATTATATTTTAATCTCATGTATGCTTATGCATCACGTATATCTAATAATTCGAAAGCTTAAATATAATATTTTGACCTGCATAATGATCAATACAAGACGAACATTGTCACGTGGATGAAATTCAGAAAACATAGCATTTCAAAGTTCTTATATTCCAGAAAGCCACAACCGAAGTTCTTCAAATTTTTCATACCATAAACAAATAAATTGGAGTAAGCACACGATCAATTCTTCAATATTGAGATAATAAATAAATCCACGATCAATTCTTCAATATTGAGAAATAAATAAATCCAATATCATTAATTTTAATATATAATCTATTTGCTTATTGATTCCCTCATATTCTTGAACAAGAAAAATATAACATATATTGCTCAAATATAAAGTCCGTTTCAATATGCGATCATATCTGGAGGAGTTTATATACATTCATAGGATAGCAAACTTTAAAATTATTAAAACATTCATTTGTGATAATCTTGTTTACTGCCTGACTTGGGTGAAACCTATCCCAGAAATAGTGTGAATCCCTATTCTTGCAAGGAATTGTGCGTCTCAAACAGTTGAATCTCTCGTCCTGACAGCAGCCCCTTCTTGTTTCAGTTAATCCTGTATTTTCATCAGATAGTTAAGCATCATAAAAATTTAAAAAATCCCATCAAATTACAAGAGTATACAACAAAAAAGTAATGAAATGGCATTACCATAACGATATGGATCATCGAGGATGTCCCGAGTTAAGTTATATACATTCGCAGTCATGAAATATGATCTCCTGAGAATAAAAGTCAAATGGCCCAGCTGATATTCCATCTGCTTATTGAAAAGTGTAACCATGTTGTTTACGTTCTCTGCACATTTGGCTTTTGACTTGAACTTTTCTACAAGCTCAGGGTAGCAGCCGATCCGGGATATTTGGAACACCACAAATTTTCTGGCACCAAGATTGTACAGATCCTACAAGATTTTTTATTTACAATTTATCATCAAACAATGGAGCATGCACCTGTTTTTTCACGGTGCACCAAACAACAAAATTACCGCTGACTGACTATTCCAAATTCATCTAGGCCTAAAAGGGAGACTGAGGAGCTCAAGATATAAACGAAGTACAGTACATAAAAATATACTTTTGAATCTCAATGAAGTTGGATGATTGACATTACCTTCAGATTTTTTCCAAGTTTTTTCGCAAGAAAATCTGCATATTCATCAGGTTTGTATAATAGACTGGTGTTGTAGCGATCAGGCTGCAAATAATTACCAAGGTAGTCATTGGTGCCAATATGAACGAGAAATACAGATTTCGCCAGGTAGTCATGCAGTGCTGCAGTATTTCTGAACTGGGCTCGCGTGTATTTGTCGGTGCTTTCCTGGAATAGTTTCACCTGTGAACTCATGTCCAAATTCTTACCCTGCATTATTAATTAATTTTAAAAATGAATTTTAAACAAATATAATTTGGGCAAGAACATATACTATATAATCATTGAATTAAGTGTGCACGCTATCTCTTACAAGATAGCTGCCTGTTTCAGGGAGAATTCCTGCGGAACTAGATGCATAATTGTAGCCACTAGTGGATTTGAGTCTGTCAATATGTTTAGTGCTGACGTATGGAAGTGCCAAGGGCAAATTAAGCATCTTATCTGTCAACGGAAACAATCAATTTATACATGCATTATTTTAAACAAGTAATCTCGAAGCAATGAGATGGGTGAGACATTGTCACATCACATGGGTCAGAAATTTGGAATGTAAAGTAACAATGTTAACAAAAATTCTATCTAGGACATTTTTAAAAAGGGGCGATTTGAAAAGGATGCACAGGCTTTGTGTGTTATCAATAAAGGAGGTCATGAGAGGACATTCTCTTCAAATGTAAGCCCCTGTCCCGGATTGTTTCTGGAATATTTTGGTGATCTGCAGGTAATTTGCTCACATTTTCTTGAAGCTAGATTTCAACATTAGTTTCTTTTTTTACTAGAATGGTAATTAGCAAATGATGAATAAGAAAACTTTCTGTTATTTCAAAACTTTGGCAACTCACCAAATAAATCCGCAATTGTATATCCATTTGTGAACCTTCCAGTGGCTGCTTGTCCCGGAAAATCTATTCCATTAGGTGGATAATTAGCAACAGCCCTGGTCTTTAAATTGTTGTTATTACCACCATCAACAATTGAATCTCCAAATATAAAGAGGGCCGGCGTCAATGGTTTTTGAGCTGCTCTCGTGGAAACAAACAGACATGGAAATGTACAGAGAACAATAAAATGTACAAGTCTCCTATCCATCTGTCTAGAAGACAAACAAAAAAGGAAAGAGAATCAGTTATTGTACTGACATTGGAATCAAAAGAACAGAAGACATATTCGTTATTTACTTGTACCGCTGAAATCAACAGGTATGGATGGATATTGACCGAAATATCTTTACCACCCAGACAATTAAGAGTAAATTCAAGCTTTTATGTCACATTAATGATGGCATTAAGTTACATAAATTGTTTAACGTTAGTTATTGTGAACGCTCCGCTCCATCACCCAAGACTTTGCTTTGCTCAACCAACGAAATTGGAAGGCATAAAAAGTCATTAACTTCGAGATTTAAAAGAAAAAGAAATAGCATATCAAAATAAAAGAAAATATTTGAGAAAATAATTGGTTAACTGATATAAGAAAATAAAAAAAAAATTAAAAAGAATCCCAGATTGAATTGCATAAAGGTGGAATGAATCATTCATACTCAACACCAATCCATGGGCCTGATTCATACTTTTTGTATCAAACGGTAGCGCAGGCAAGTCCAGGACCAGAGTAGCAAAGTGCCTATAAATGAATCCGCAAATTTTTAAACTTCTTCAAAACACTCCACCATCTTAATGGTATCAACATCAACGCATCCCAACTTTTTGGAGTTCTCCTCATCTGTTTTGTAAACTTGACATTAACCTAAATTAAATTGGCATGCCTTTCATCAGTTCTGTTTTCTACATGAAAAGAAGTAACCCGACCTTATTGTTATAACTTCATTGTGCAGACTGCAGAATACAAAACGACTTATTTAAATCATATATGATAAGTTAACTACGACAAAACATGCATATGAATGGCTAGATCAAACATCAGAAATGTGGAAAGCAAGTGGACTAAAAATTCACTGGTGTTCAGAAACAAATTTGAATGCAGAGAAAATGTTGCCATTCTATATCCTATTTCCTCCGTGGTTGAGCACAAGTGATACAAACCTAAATGATCCATACCTAATTATCTGCATTTTTCATCGGGAAGGGTGATTGATGATGATGATGACAACCACAGTAGGACGATATTTCAAATGATTCAACTCAGATAGAAGCCACATTTGATTGTCACAGCATAAAACTGAAACACAGATGCAAAATCACCAATTTGGTCAAAAGAATGGATCATGACCGCACAAATTTGTTGATCAAGACCAAGACCACCAGCTAACATCATTCGAACAAATTCCATAGCGTTCTTTACTAAATATCTTTTGCACAATCTATTGATCACAGCACTATAATCTCGGACCGAAATTTCAAACCCAGTTTTCAACCATTTGGTGGAATAGTAGCATAGCCTTTCGAGCATCTCCTTTGGCGCAATTTGCTTTTATAAGAGTGGTGTACGCAACTTTTGATAATCTGAAATTTTGGTCTTGGAGAGAAGAAAAGACTCTTTCAGCATCACACAAATTTCCATAGACACACAAACCGTTGATAATAATGTTATATGTGATATGATTTGGCTGAATGCCATTCTTAATCATATCATCATGTAAATGAAAAGCTCTTTCAAACTCTCGAGCTTTAAATAAATATTGAATCAAAGCATTATAAGAAGCTTGATCTGGAGAAAGGCCCTTGGCAAACATACCCTTGAAAACCTTGACAGCATCTTCCACCTTCCCTTGCCTACACAGCCCTTTCATAACTACAGGTGTAAGTTACTTGATTTGGCTCCACAGCATTTGCAGCCATTTCCTCAAGTAGTTTGAATGCAGCTTCTATATTACCCACATCACAAAAAGCGTTCATGATGGTAGTATATGTAATAACATTTGGCACCAAATCATGCCACTTTATGCTATTTAAGAATTGTCTGGCATCAACTAATTTTCCAGTCTTGCAGAATCCATTTATTAGGGAATTGAATGTGACTATGGATGGTTCAATCCCTCTCTCCAACAATTTTTGGTACAATAGTACAGCTTCTCCTACATTACCAAGATTTGCATATGTATCAACCATGATATTGTACAAGACAATATCCTGCATCAATTCTCTATCCTGTCAATGTATCAAAATAACTTCGTGCTTCAAATATTAATCCCTTCTTGCACAGTCCCAACAAAATAGATCGGTGCAGAAAACCATTTGAAGCGATTTCCTCAGTGCACATGTTATTAAAAAGTTGAACAGCTTGCTTAACTTCTCCCAGTTTACAAAGTCCATGAATAATCGCAGAATACATGAAAATATCTGGTTTCACACCAAAACTTGCCATCTCATAAAGCAATGCCAGAGCTTCAGCTATTCGTACCACTTTTACACAAACAGCTAAGTAGCACACGGTATGAGATACGATTTAACTGAAAACCCTTAGATATCATCGCCTCTCGAAGTCTGATTCCGGCTTCAACATTCCCTGTCTGGCAATGCCAACATAATAGTATTGTATCGGTCAGAAAATCAGGGTTTTGACCCTAAACGCAGCATTCTCTTTGTAATCTTCCAATCCCCATCCATCATACCAAGTAGATGAAACCCTTTGGCTATAATGTTATAAGTCACTTGATCAGGTTCCAATCCATGGTTCTCCATGTCATTTGTAAAGTCTAATGCTTCCTCCACTGAACCCGCAACACAGAGTCCATGAATGAGAATATTATAACTATATGCATCAGGAAGCAGTCCATTCTTGCACATTTTGCAGAATAATGATTTTGCAATATCCACGAACCCCAATCTACAGAAGCCTGACATAAGAGTATTATACGAAGCAAGACAAGGCTCCCCCTCTTTCCCTTCAAGATTGCATAGAAATGCAATTGCTTCATGAATCAAGCATTGCCTGCATAGCCCATCAAGGAAAATAGAATTTGTATACTCAGTTGGACCGCTCCCACTGGCCTTGATTTCATCATAAACATCCCAGATGATATCTGTGTGCCTCAAGTTGTGCAATAAACTATGGTATGTCATAATTGATGGTTGAATATCTAGGTCCTTCATCTTCCTGACGACGACAAGGGAATCAATGACCATATCAGATCTGGAATATGCAAGGGCCAACATATCCCAGACCAGATTGTTTGAATCCCAACACCTGAAACTTTTAAAAAGCAGCTCACAAAGTGGGGTTGCAGATTCAGAACCTGAAGAAAGCATAATGAATCAGGCAACAGAAAACATTAGCAATGAGTATGTTCTCCGATTCGTGTTGAACCAAATTTGATACCCAACAGCAAAAAATAATATATCATATAGGAGAAGACGATACATAGATACAACTGTTCTTTGATCTAATAATATAAAATTTCACTGAAAACAAAAACAATAATGTAATTTACTCATTCACTTCATCTCGATTGAATAAATCCAAACAAATGTCTAACAGGCAAAATTGGATGCGACAGGATGAAATTGCTTACCCCCATCCAAGCATTGAAATGATATGCACTCGAAAACTTGTTTCCAGGCTCCAGCCATTTTTATTCATTTAAGAAACAAAGTATACAGCCACAAAACTGTATACAAACCAAATTTTCTGATCCAGATTTATTTAAAATTCACGTTCAAAGATTTTCTTGTATTCTCACTCTAACAACCTCTTAACTGTAAGCATACGGAAGGGAAAATACTTGAACATCTTTCTAAAACCAAAATATTCCAAGCTTCATGCTTCTTGTTGTTACATCTCTAATTTTTAAACCATCGGTCCATCATATCAATCAAACCCATGACACAGACTCTATACAGGAACCCCGAGCCAGAACTAACAGAATGAGAGCAAATTTAAATCCAATCAAACACTCGATTTTTCCAGTAAATATCACAACCTTTGACATACACAAAAGATAATCACATTGAAAATAAGAAAATCCAAAATTCTTCTAGACAAAAGTCTCCAATTAACCATGATAATAATGTTTCCCAAACATCAGATAAATCACATTAAAACTTTAAGATGATTTGATGAAAAATGTTTCCTGGATTCAGAAATCATAGTTGTCAAAGAAAACGGAGTCCGAAAGTTAAAATATTGAGTTTCATATACTTACCGAAATATTACGTTTCGAACTGAATTTTAAATTTTAATTAAAAATAATCTAAACTCATGAGAACTCTAACTCAAATCAAACGCCAACCGGAAGTTCATAATCAATAATCACACGGAATACCACACATGTATCAAAAACTCTCGAGGTGCGTCAAGTACATAAAACTCTAAAGCATCTTTTCAGCAAAGAAAATGACCCGGTGCGCATTACCTTCATCTTGAACCACCCGCAGTAAATGGCAGCGAAGTCCACGCAGCCGCTTTTTTTCCGCCAAAAGGTGCGCGACAACAAAACGCGAGCTTCGTGAGTGCTTAACCCCGAGCTCATTTTGGAGGAAAAAGAAAAACCCAATCGCATTTTCTGAGTTCTGGAAACTAGCATTTCTGCACAATGGTGTCTATTTCAGAAGGCTCAGCTTAAGAACTTCGTTCTTGAAGAAAATGTTGTGCCTGAAGGAGTTGAGAAAGAATTTACCACGGTATTGAGAGTGAGATTGAAATTGAGTGAGGACTCGCCATATGACGTCGTTCTCCGGGAACTCCGCCAAGTCAGCAACGGCGGAGATAGTTGAAGAGGGGATATGGGAGAAGATACTCCGGGGAAGTAGACGATGTCGAATGGCGGGTGATCGGAACATCGAACATCGTGGTACTCAACGGGTGTGAGGGGTTTGGGACGTAGGGTTTAAGCTTCGTGACCATTTTCCTCTTCTTTGACCCCTTGTCCAAGGTCGTAACTTGGATATAATAGTAATTTAATTCACTTATTTTTCACCTACAATGTTTTTAAAAAATGGAAAATATATGTCTACGTGCACAAGGATATGGAGAATGGATGTAATCCTATCAAATAAATTATTATTATTTTGTTTGAATGATTTAGCAATCAATCGTGCTTTATATTTATCTGTATATTCATATTTTTTATATTTTCGTTGAATTCACTTGTATCTTAAAATTTTATATCCCGAAAACAGATCAACCAACTATCAACTATCGAGTTTAATTATACGTACTGGAATTTATCTCATTGTTGATAGCTTATTTCAGAGAATGAACTTCTGGACTGATTACAACTTCTTGAAAAAATTTTGATTCATTATCTAAAATGTATGTTAGAAAATCAAGATAAAAAGACTTCACTCTTACCTTTTTACAATGCCTTGGTTCTTCATTGCCTTAAGGGGGACCAATTGTAGCTTTATATGTATGTTTGAATTACTTGTTTTCTTTATTTACAAAAAAACAAAAACAAAAAAATTAAATAATACATTATTCTTCGATTATATTCTCATTCATATATTTATTTCAATAATTTCTGACTTGCGCACTAGAAAGCGATATTCACTACTATGATATGCTGATCAAATGAAAATTTAGTCATTTGTTTTAAGTCTGATTTCGATTTCTTTTGGTTTAAATACTTTTACTTCAGTCAAATACCCCAAACTATGAGGTATTTGTAAGATAGTTTACGAAATTTCCATAGTTCATATGCAACTTCATCTTTTCTTTTGTGTAGTGTCTTATTAAGAATGCGGTTTGGAGAAACTTCATCTTTCCATTATTTCCATTTTTACTTTTTACTTAATTTTTTCATGTTTTTAAAAATTATATTATAATTATTTCCTTTTTTGTTTTCGATACGAGCTGATGAGCTGTATTTTTTGAATTCCAAATACACGATTTTTTACATATTCTTTCATTACTTCCTCACAATCTGGTCCAGATTAGCCTTGGAGGTTGAATTAAGGAAAAAAGGTTTCAATTTCTTTTATGTTGAAGGAGTCTAATATAATATATCTGAAGATACACGATTCAACTCAATCTGAGTTGAATTTTAGTGCATTTCAGTTTCTTAGATCACTGTGTAAATTCGAGCAATATTCAGTTTCTTTTATTCTGCAGTGATGAACTTTTCCAATTATGTCTGGACATATGAAACTTGTTCATGATTGTTTATCCGAGTTCTGAGCAAGCATCCAGTTCTACGTGATTCGAAACACCAAGATTTTCTGAGGAAATATTTTCCTATTCATGTTTTTTTTATGGTTTTGTCTGATTTTCTTGATATCTTTCATTTGGGCATTCCACCTATGACGTTTAAAAACTACCTACTTTCTGGGGTGATTTTCCCTCTCACTATAGAAACCAACGGATCCTTCTGAGCCTGTTTTTTCACTCAGACTTAATCGATGCACTAATGTAATTTTTCCATGATGGTTTGCTTTGTTAAATCTTTGAAGTTTTCTATCTTCAATTTTGTTTATTTGTCGAACTTCCTGAGTCATTGATGTGAGGATAGCCGATTCGGATGTAACGTGACGAGCTAGAAAAACAGACTACAATTATCTGATCAATGATTCTGGTTTTATGAACAACAAAATTCATTTTCAGTCTTTTGGTTTTGTTTCCTTTCTTCTACCGCGAAGCTCCCCATGATGGTACTATATAAATTTTGTTTCAGCCTTATCTGAACAGTCAACTGTTGAATTTTTTTTCGATTTTGAGGGAGTTTAGCGTAAATGACTCTCTCACGTACATTGTTATAAGAATTATTTCACATTTATAGATTATGCTTTTGAATTATATAATATATATATATATATATATATATATATATATATATATATATATATATATACAGTTTTGTTATCCTGCACACCCACCGTGCACACCTCCGTGAGCACCTATGAGGTGTCACTCACCCATTGGATGCGCAATTTTTCTATATTCCATCACATCCAATAGGTGAGTGACACCTCATAGGTGCTCACGGAGGTGTGCACGGTGGGTGTGCAGGATAACAAAACTGTATATCAGTTTTGTTATCCTGCACACCCACCGTGCACACCTCCGTGAGCACCTATGAGGTGTCACTCACCCATTGGATGCGCAATTTTTCTATATTCCATCACATCCAATAGGTGAGTGACACCTCATAGGTGCTCACGGAGGTGTGCACGGTGGGTGTGCAGGATAACAAAACTGTATATCAGTTTTGTTATCCTGCACACCCACCGTGCACACCTCCGTGAGCACCTATGAGGTGTCACTCACCCATTGGATGCGCAATTTTTCTATATTCCATCACATCCAATGGGTGAGTGACACCTCATAGGTGCTCACGGAGGTGTGCACGGTGGGTGTGCAGGATAACAAAACTGTATAATTGCGCATCCAATGGGTGAGTGACACCTCATAGGTGCTCACGGAGGTGTGCACGGTGGGTGTGCAGGATAACAAAACTGTATATCAGTTTTGTTATCCTGCACACCCACCGTGCACACCTCCGTGAGCACCTATGAGGTGTCACTCACCCATTGGATGCGCAATTTTTCTATATTCCATCACATCCAATAGGTGAGTGACACCTCATAGGTGCTCACGGAGGTGTGCACGGTGGGTGTGCAGGATAACAAAACTGTATATCAGTTTTGTTATCCTGCACACCCACCGTGCACACCTCCGTGAGCACCTATGAGGTGTCACTCACCCATTGGATGCGCAATTTTTCTATATTCCATCACATCCAATAGGTGAGTGACACCTCATAGGTGCTCACGGAGGTGTGCACGGTGGGTGTGCAAGATAACAAAACTGTATATCAGTTTTGTTATCCTGCACACCCACCGTGCACACCTCCGTGAGCACCTATGAGGTGTCACTCACCCATTGGATGCGCAATTTTTCTATATTCCATCACATCCAATAGGTGAGTGACACCTCATAGGTGCTCACGGAGGTGTGCACGGTGGGTGTGCAGGATAACAAAACTGTATATCAGTTTTGTTATCCTGCACACTCACCGTGCACACCTCCGTGAGCACCTATGAGGTGTTATTTCACGTACAATTGATATCCAACTTTATCCGAGTTTATTAGATTTCTTTTTTGATGATATGAATTCGAACATTAAGTTGTGTATTTTAGGTGGGCAAAAACTTGTGTGAGACGATCTCACGGGTCAAATTCTGTGAGACGGATCTTTATTTGGGTAATACATGAAATAATATTGCTTTTTATGCTAAGAGTACTACTTTTTGTGGTGAATATGGGTAGGGTTGACCCGTCTCACAGATTGATATCCATGAGACGGTCTCACATAAGACCTACTCTTTTAGGTGATCCTGAAATATGGCAAATATCAATTTTTTTCAATATGCAGTTTTAATCTATATGAAGTGAATGGAATTTAAATACTATCTTTATGTCATTGTAACCGTGTTTTTAATCACTAGACCATTTATATGCGTTGCAAAAAATATTGTAAAGTAATTAAATATTTTATGTAAATATCATATATATAAATTTAAATTTTATGGCAAACACTTACATAAATGTTTTGCAAGAGTTTTGATATCGTCAATATCCAATACGGGTGGTGCTACATGAATAATATTAAATTTAAGAGTAGAAAAAAAATTATTTTATAATTTATCTTCATATGAAGCAAACCAACAAGTATTTTTGAGATATTAAAATTTTATTTGTTTACAAAAAAATGATTGGATTTGGTTTTTTTAGAGGGAAATCGAAATTTTATAATATTATTAAAGTAATTGTTACGGATAATCTTCTCTAAAAGAAAATTAAATAGGTACAGGTAAATATTATTAATTTATTTTTAGTGTAAATAACAATCTAAATATTTGATTATCTTCTAAATTCATAGATAAAAATAAACTTTTTCTTGCAAATGTATTGTGAGTCTCGAATCCTAATTTTTTTTTGGAATTATATCGGGTTTTTAATATTTTACATCTGATTAATACTATATCTATGTATTTTATTATATATTAGCGATTTTTGGTGCGATGCATGCATTTTTATTAATTTTTTTTTTTGTAAAATTTAATAATATTGTAATTTTTTTTATTAAGTAGAAATGAGTAAAAAAAAGGCTAATAGAAATGAGTAGAAATATTTGTGTCATAAGGCATAGACAATTATTTATGTTATAACATTCATTATCTCATCAAAAAACGAGTGTATCATGTACATATTATATTAACACTTCTAATTTCAACATTTATTTTAACAATAACACATTATTTGTGAGTCTTATTGTAATGCCCGGGAATTTAATCCTGTTAATATGTAATTATTGATTTATAATTTGATATGATTACGAAAGGATTAATCGGGACATGAAATACAAGTACGTGTGAAAAGTGTGTGTTTATGTGCGAAGGATTCACGCACATGCGCGAGTCAATGCGCGCACATGCGCGCAGCGTCCAGAGGAGTTGGCGCACATGCGCCGAGTAAGTCGCGCACATGCGCGCAGCGGCCAGAGGAGTTGGCGCACATGCGCCGAGGAATTCGCGCACATGCGCGAGCCTGCCGAGGAGTGATGGGCGATGACCAGTAGGTCTCGCGCATATGCGCCGGTAGTGTCGCGCATATGCGCGAGACATGCAGAAGGGCAAATCGCCACTTGGCTTTGCGCATGTTCGTGTATATATATATATATATATATATATATATATATATATAGAGCAATGAAAAAGGGGAGCAAAAATCGAAAAGTTCAGAGGAAATATTGCTTCGTGATTTTAGAAATTGATTTGCGATCAATTTGTCCGTTAGATTTTAAATCCGAGTACAGCACCGTGTTCCTATCAACACAGGCTACAACTTGACGTAAGTTTCGCTATGTTTTGACATGTTTTGAAATTAAACTATTGTCAGAATTGAATAGGATTCATATATGATATTCTTGTCATGTTAGACATCATAGAATCGAAGTCAGATTAAAGAACTGACTGGTTATGTAATTGTTATGATTTTCGGAGTCGATGTGACTGAGAATTCATATAAGATATGTATTGTTATTGAGATTATGACTGGTATCGATATTGATTATGAGTTCTGATATTATATCTGTGATGTTCGGACTGACGGGGTTATTGAGACAGTGTTGTTATGCCGTCGAAACATCAGTTGATTGAAATTGATCAGAGTCGGTATTGATTTAGATTGTATTGATATACCGTATGTCGATTGACATTGATCAGATTGTATTGTGATTTGATATTGATCAGAACAGGTATTGAATTGAATTGTGTATTGATATTATACCTATTCAACTGTTATTACCAGATTGGGAATGGACCGAGATAGAGTCGGGACTTCTTCTTCTTCTTCTTCGTCAGACCGAGAAGATAAAGGTATAAATTAATGTTGAGTTGGGATTGCACAACTCGAGGGAGGTTTGACTCGAGTTTCCCTAAATCACATACTTTACCTTATTGCATTGATATTTGCATTAAGTTGATTGATGTACTTGTTCTCTTGATATTAGATGACAGGTATTAGACGAGTTATCTTGTGACAGAAATGCCGGATAGTGGTGGTATCGCCACGACACATTGCACGATGTCTCAAGATAGGATATTGGCGATAGAGCTACAGTCCTTGACGGTTAGGTCAGGACACTGGATGTTTGGTTATATCGAGTAATGGAATCTATTACGGAATTCGATATAGGAACACCATATTTGGTTATATCGAGTAAAGGGTATTGGAATTCTTCTATTACGGAATTCGATATAGGAATACCAGGGCACTGGTTATATCGAGTAATAGAGATTATGGTTCCATCCTTTACGGAATTCGATATAGGAATACCGCATCTGGAAACCGGGATCCCTAGACTAGGATTGAGTCTAGTCTAAAACGTAGAGTCACTAGCCTGAGTGACAGCTAGATTGAATGGTATTGAGTAATACTGATTTATGTGCCTGATATTGGTATATGCTTAGAATAGGAATTATTCTTGATATTGAATTATGTTCCTGATATTGGTACATGTTTAGAATAGGAATTATTCTTGATATTGATTTATGTTCCTGATATTGGTACATGCTTAGAATAGGATTTATTCTAGATATTGAATTATGTTCCTGATTAGGGTACATGTTTAGAATATGATTTATGCTTGTTATTGATTTATATCATGATGTTGATATAGGATATGAATTTGGTTATATGCTCTTATATGATTACATGATTGCATGTATACATGATTTATATTGGGATATTTATATCTCACCGGAGTTATCCGGCTGTTGTCTTGTTTGTATGTGTGCATGGCAACAGGTGGGTTAGAAGCGGGGTCAGGACAAGAATGAGGCTGGACTAGATAGCGTGGAGATTCGGACTCAGAAGCAACTTAGGATTCAGCACTGACATGTAGTTGAACCTAGTTGGATTATTGTAGATCATACAATAATTGTATGTTATGTTTAATATGTAATTTGAATTTAATTACATTATGTTTCCGCTTTGCATTATAAAAGAAAAATTTTTAGACCCTGTTTATACTAATTGATAATTAGTCCCAATAACGATTGAGGAATGAATTAGCGTCCGGGTCCCCACACTTATCGTCCAATCATTCAATTTCTCATATTTTTGGATAATTCATGAAATTTCTTTTGAAATTTTTGAATAATTCACTACATTTCTAAAAATAAACACAATTATTTTCTCCATTTCGAAAAAAAAAGATTTAAAAAATTAATATTAAAAATTAAATTGAGATGATGAAATATGAGAGAGAAGATTATTGGAGTTATTTATGACATATAATGATATGTCTGAATAATTGAAATAATTTGTGAAAACCAGTGAATATATGCATATGAAAAACTGTTTTTTAAAATTAAAATAGCTGTTAAGTCGTCGTCGTCTATTTTTTTTTTAAATAATTTCAAACTTTCAAAATTTTTAGAATAAAATATGATAATTTTAGATTTAAACAGTCGGATAATTTTTTTATAAAAATGGAAAACATTTTTTTTTAAATAAAAAAGGGACATGTTAGCTTTAGCTTTAGCGTTCAAACATATTAACGCCAAGTTTTTGATGTCTCTTTGTGGGTGGATTAATATTAATAATATTATTAATATTATTAATAATAGTTGCGTAATATTAGAAACTTCGAGAACCACGGGGGCAGATTATTATTATTATTATTTTTAAAATAGTTGCGTAGTATACGCGTCGCGTATTTTCCCCGCGATCCTGTAACCGTCATATAAACCTTATCTATCATCGAGAGCCGTCCGATCATTTCTCCCAGTCAAACTCTACCTCCTTCGGCCATATCCTACCGTTAAACATACTTATTATAAGCCGTTGTGTTACTTCCCCCCCTCAATAAATAAATAATCTCGGGTCTCCTCCATTTGGCAAACCTCGGGGTATTCGTCTTGTTTGTTCTCTCTTCTTAGATCGATCTACTCTTTTTTTTTTTATTCCGCATTCAAATTCACCATCTACGTTTTGGTTTGGATTGTGAAAGGTTTGTGTGCTGCTGATATTCGACGGTTTAATTTAATGGTCCGTTTGGTTTTTCGCTTTTACAAGCGGTAGAATATTTTCCGCGGCGTTGCGACGATGAGTTTGGTTGGATTTTTTGCTTTTATCTATAAGTTTTGATTCCAAGTATTCGATATTTGATATCACGTGTTTTATTTGTTCAGTTATCGATGGCGGATGGGTTTATATACTACTCGATCGGATAGATGTAGTCGTTCATTCGTATCCGTCGACCGCATTACTTCGGTTAACTTCTTTTCTCAATTAAATTTCTTGTTTGGATGTTTCATTTTCTCGCCGTTTCTTTAATTCGTTTTCTTCTTTACTTTATTTTCTCTCTTGATACAAACGTGTATGTTGTTATTGTATTCTTGCAGATCGAGAAGCTGTGTTTCTACGATGGATGATGTTGAATGTCGATGACGATAATTCTTTAGATTCTGCTGCAAGAAACTACAGAACGGAGGGCACGACATTACAATGGTTAAGAGTGTGTTCTTAACCAAGAGAGTGCATGTTTGTTTATGTTATTGCATCATTTGCGTCTTGGTGAGGATAGATGGCTTGTGAGGAATAGTTTTTTCTTTATTTTTTTAAATGTAAATTATGTAATAGAGGGTCTGTAGCTGTCCTTTGACCTTGTCATGATGGGTGCGCTCGCATGGCAGGTCGCCACTCAATAAAATCACTCATTTTTGTTTTGAGGGAAGATGGTACGGGGATTGGCCCGGCTCTTCCCTCAGGTGCTCTCGCTCTCGCTCTCTCCTCTTTGGTGTATGGTATTGCGATTTGTCATCATGTTCACGGTCGGTATAATCTGCTCGGTTGTCAATAGGTGGGTGGTGGTTTTTTAATTATCAAGCCATTTGAAAACAAGGAAAAATATTGGGAAGTCGTGGGCACGAACTTGAAAGGATCAATCGTTTATCATGCATCAATGGGCACGAACGTGAAAGGATCAATCGTGTATCATGCATCAATGCATCAACGGCTCATAAGGTACATGTTAAAACTCCCAGTTGATTGAATTTATTGATCGTCCATGTGTGTTCTTTTTTTTATTTGCAAAAGAAATCTTAGTACATAGATCTATTCGGGTATTTTGAGAAGAAAGGATCGATTGATTACCTTCTGGAGGATGACTTATACACGAGGTACATTGTCATTATTTATTTCAATTACATTAATTTCCAAAGCTGCAACTTACAGCCGCATTGCAGTAACGATTTGTGAAAGACATAATTAAACTTCAATACAGCCACCTAGATTTGTGAAGGAAATGATCAGCAACACTCGCTGTTACTATAACTTGTTTTTATTTGCTTCCAAATAATCGTGGGCAAAAGGCAAGGAGAGCTAGGCCAAGCAATTGCACTTTGGGGATGTGGAGGTTTAAATTTTTCATTCACAGTAGATTGTAGAATGTATTTTACGGTAAAGATTTGGATAATCTTCCTAATAGCCTTGTCCAGGAAACAAGTATGAGTGGTGAATTTAATGGAACGTGGCAATGGTATGCACCCAAATATTATTGTGATTTCCTTCACATTGCTTACCATCTTAAAAGTGTGGAATTTTTCGGTGCAGTTTGTCGAGATTGTCTCTATTAGCTGCAAATGGACCAAAATGAATGCGGAGAACGTAATTTGGACTGCTAATTTGTGACACTGGTACTTCAGTGGTGAATATTCAATTCCAGAACCCTGAAGCACATTTAAATTTCATCAAGAAGTCTTTTCCAATCATTGGTGGAGTTCTTTAAAATCCGTTTCGCTCTTCTGATAATTTTTCTTGAATCAATGCTATTCTTATTCATGTATGATGTGCTTGGATTTTATTATCTTCAGTGGTATATATTCAATTCCAGAACCCTGAAGCACATTTATATTTCTTAAAGAAGTCTTTTCCAATCATTGGTGGAGTTTTTTAAAATCCTTTTCGCTCTTCTGATAATTTTTCTTGAATCAATGTTATTCTTATTATTAAATGAGGGCCAGAATTTTAAAATATTGAAATGATCAATCATTTATCGGCTCATGAGGTATTAAAAATTCCAGTTCTTTGAATGTATTGATCGTCCATGTGTATAATTTATTTAATTTGCACATGAAATCTGAGTAACAGGGATATATATTCAGATATTATGAAAAGGATCGATTACCTTAAAGAGCATGGTTTGCTCACGAGGTACATTATTATTAATTATTTTAATTTGATTAATTTCCAAAACAAGCTTAACATCATCTCAATTACAATGTGTCAAATATCAGATTAAATTTCAAGACCGTCAGTTACGATTTGGGAAGGAAATGATCAGATGTATACTTACTGTGATTATCCATGTGTCTTTATTGCTGGTTCACTACCAAATAATTGTGGGAGAAGCCAGGAGGAGAGCAAGGTTTGAAGCAGTTGCATTTCGGGATGGCGAAGTTTGCCTTTACGTTTGACTGCAGTGTGAATTTATTTCCGTCATGCTAACTTTACTCTCTTGAGGCGCAATTTCTGAACACATCAGATTTCTTGCACTCATTTTGCAATTGAAAACGATGAATACATAACAAGTGAAAAGTTGTGTTTACTGTCAAGTTAGTACTTGGCCTACCGGAAGTCAGATTTCTAGGATTGTAAATAAATAAATTATTGCATCCCTGGCCTCAAATATTCTCAAGGAAGTGTGGTATGTGTCCCTGCCAGTGTTGTTGTAATTGTTGAATGTGATGTGAACGGGATCCGTCGTCGTTGCTGAAGAATGAACAGTTGGTACGGTATGTCTTTGCTGTTCTTATTGGAATAAAATTTTTGTTTGTGCTTTGTGGTGTTTTACTCTGTGACATTAATATATTTGATTTGTTTTGTGATTTGATTAGGTTGATAGTTTTTTTTTACGATGCAGGCATCTGCAATGGTGAAAGTTTGTGTATTGGACAACTTGATTTGGTCGAATGTTTTTATGTTGGACTTGCATTAGCAGTAGATGGACAACGTGAATGCAGAGAAGTGAATTTTGGACTTCCAGCACCCTGAAGCACATTGATATTTTATCATGAAGTCTTTTCCAACCATTGGTGAAGGTTTTTTGAAACTGCAGATGGACCAAAATGAATGCGGAGAAGGCAATTTCAGACAACTAATGTTTTGAGTGCTACGCTCTCGAGCTTGGTTATTCTTGCATGATGTACTTGGATTTTTTTTTATCTTCTTCAGTGGTAAATATTCAATTCCAGAACCCTTGAGCACATTTATGTTTCATCAAGAAGTCTTTTCCCATCATTGGTGGAGTTTTTTAAAAAAAATTTCGCTCTTGAGATAATTTTTCTTGAATCAATGCTATTTTTGTTATTAAACGAGGGTAAGGATTTTAAAAGTCTTGAAAAGATCAATTGTTTATCAAGCATCAACTGCTCATGAGGTGTTAAAAATTCCATTTCTTTTAATGTTTTGATCGTCCATGGGTAGTATTTATTTAATTTGCAGATGTTATAGTACGGAGCATGGTTTACTTACGAGGTACATTATTATTAATTATTTCGATTTGATTAATTTCTAAAACAAACTGGAATATAATTGCTTGATAGCTGAACGTGTATTATTACAGTGATTTTTCGTCGTACTAACTTTATTGTCTTGAGGTGCAATTTCTGAACACTCCTATTGGAAGACAGATTCCTAGGATTGTAATAAATAAATGAATTATTGCATCCTTGACCTCAAATAACTTCAAGGCTGTGTCTTTTGATGGTCGAGCTTTTCTGTTTCGTTGTCAGAGCTGTGGTGGTGATCTCAAGTGCTCGAGCTGTCAATCTGCTGTTGTCAAGGATGTGTGGTATGTGTCCCTGCTAATGTTGCTGCAATTTCTGAATGTGATGCGAGTTTCTTCAGAAAAACGGAAGCTTCCAATCCGTTGTTGTCGCGGTAGAATGAAGAGTTTGTACAGTATATCTTTGCTGTTCTTAGCGGCAAATTTTTGTTTTTGCTTTCCAGACGCTCGAGTTTCTGTGGTATTTTACTATGTGACATTAATATATATGATTTGTTTTTGTGATTTGATTAGTTCGATAGTTTTTTTTACAATGTAGGCATCTGCAATGGCCAAAGTTTGTATATTGAAGTTATGAGTCATGCAGCCTATGGCCGGCAAACTTGATTTGGTCGAATGTTTATTTGTTGAGCCTGTGTGCAGTAGATGGACAACATGAAGAGAGAAGTAAATTTTGGACAACTATTTTTCGAGTTCTATGCTATTCTGTTGCATGATCTGCTTGGATTTTATTTTCATCTTCAGTGGTAAATATTAAATTCCAGCTCCCTGAAGCAAATTTATCTTTTATCATGAACTCATTTTATTATTATTATTATTATTATTATTATTATTATTATTTCATTCATGGAAGAGCGCTCAACTGCTTGCTGGCATTTGACACCTGGATTCTTTTCATTATTACGAATTTCTGTTAAAAATATTTTTTTAGAGGCAACGACTTTGTTGTATTTCTTGTAATGATAGGAATCGTTAACGGGAAACTTCGTTTTGTGAGGGGAAAAAAAGTGCTAGTGCTAAGGTAATACTGATTAATGGAATTATATAAACCGGACGAAGTCTTAATTGTTGATGAATGATTTTGCTCCTTTTCCGTTTTTGTGCAGCTTTGTGTCCTCTCCAGAAGAGTTTGTTAATGTCTGTAGTCTATATGCTCGTGAATGCTAAATTGGAACTGGAGTCGAGGCTGTGTGCATGGCTTGTGATGTTTGTTATAGGACTTTTTATTTTTGTCTTAAAAAAATTGAAAGGGTAAAGAATCATTCAAACTTAAAATTCAAATTCTCTGTCAAACTATTAATTTACTTTTTGAGGTAAGATAGAAAAATTCGAACACGAGGTTAAACTATAATATTAGAAAGCCTCCCATAATTCCATCTATGTACTTTCTGAATTCTACGGGTGAATTGTATTATCCGAAGTCAGCCAGACAGCCTTAGCCACCCACTACTTTTGTGTCGCTCATATTTTCATCACTATTATCGCTCCCTCCCCCACCCCCCTAATTTTTTATATCTACTGTCAAGAAGTTCGTAGCATTGCTCATGGTCTCCCCACGCTTCTCTTTCCCTTTTATGCTTAGTGATTATGCATATATATTAAACTGAATTTTGGATAAGCCTCAGTTATATCATATATATAAACTCACTTGAGATTGCGATTTACACCCTTGATCAACAGAGAGCTTGGATTTGCTCGACCATAATTTCGTTATTGGAGTGGGGAAGAATTTGTTTCTTGTTTGTGTTTGTTTGTTTAAAGTTTTTAATTAATTTATACTGTGAAGAATGATTTTGTGATTTATGGGAAAGAAGAAGGCTGTGAAGAAGATAAAAGAGGCAGCGATGTCAATAACAGAAGCGGAACCACAGACTACTCCAAGAAAAAGAGGGAGGCCCCGTAAAATTCCAGAAAAAAACGAGGGGATTAAACATGAAGAAAAACCAATACAAATTCAAGAGGTTGGAGGCTGTATTGATTCCAAGAATCCCAAAAACGTCGTAGAAAAAGTGGAAGAAGATGAAGGGTCATCATCAAAATTGAAGAGCGAGCTGCAGCAGGAAGAGGAGCCGCCATTGAAGAAGAGCAGAGCCAAGAAAAAAAGTAAGCCTAAAAGAGCAGCTGAATACTCTTTTTGCAGCTGATCTGCTTTTAATTTTTTTGGTGGTAAATTAAAATTATTGCATAACCTTGGCGATAACAATCACTGACAGTTCAACTCGAGTTTGTTTAATGTTCTCTGCTCAAGTATTCAAGTGGTTGCTTGTTCTTGTCCATCTTATCCTCGGAACGTCTCCATTTTTTTTAAGATGGAGCTTTCAATATATTTTTTGAAGCCAGTATTTTTTTAATTTTTTGAATTGGAATCCAGCATTGCTATTCACTTGGCATTTAAAGTTTCCTTTGACGAACATTTTATGTCCCCGACAATACATGACATGAGTATGCGCGTGGGTGATCTTTTCTGTGATGCGGGGTATGTGTTTATGACATCTCAAAAAAAATGTGATATATCATATGAAATCATGAGTATGATTGGTACAATCATGGGACTCTTGACTCGCACGTGGACTAAACATAAATTACCGTCCCTCGCTTACTTTTCGTTCCAAGAATTTTCACCCCACGACGACAAAACTAATATAGCCGATGTTGGGGATGGGGGGCTGTTACAGAATACAAAATTGTTGGCCATTTGAGCCTTTCAATATGCAAAGTCAAGACCCTCGTATCTACGCTAACTTCTCAGCAGCGGATCTGTGACGCCGCTCTTTCTTAAATCGCGATTGGTCTGGATCGAAACCACCTTCTTCAGCTCCATAGACTGCCCACCTTGGTGTACGGGACATGTAATCTTCACTGGTAAAAGGTTCTCCAGAAGCCACCTTCAGTTAAAGATGACAAATCTCACTAAATCAATGAACAAATACCAACGATAGAAGCCCTTTTCAAGCATACAGAAAAACAAGCCCATTACAAACCAGGTTGTGGAACTTGTCATAATCGATCCATGTGAACCATTCGCCGTCAACCTTGAATTTGCTCACTTTGCCCAAAAGAACACAACATGAATTCTCGTGCTCACAAGAAACTTCGTATGCACCATTGCTTTTTTGGGCCAATGCTTCCGAAAACTTTTTCACATCAGAATGCCAAGGAACATTCGCCATTGTTAATTTTGAAGTTGCGGACCTGTGATAAGAGTTACCAAAATCTTGCAAACAAAAAATCTTTAATTAAGTTTTGGACGAGACACAAGAATAGAAAGAACGCAATATACGATCCACAATATGTCACGCCTTTGATCTCAATGAAATCAGGATTTCCAAGATCAAAAAGGCTAGAATAGGCATCTACATCCTCAGTGTTCCATCCTTTGACGAGTTTCAGGCGGTAGACAGTTCGCTGTTTCTTCTCTCTGAGAGCTTTCAGGGAATGCTGACATTAATTTACCACATCTTATTCAGATTCGTCTAGATGGAAAGAAAGACTAAAGAGGGAAGCCGCTCATTCACTAATTTCACAGAATAAGGGATCCCATTAGTTCGTTGGGCACATCTAGACAAAATGCTTGAAGAAACTCCATTAGTTCATTTTTAATTGGTTTCAACCCATGCTATTTAGGGCCACCTTATGACTTGTTTGGGTTAAGAATTGGTAGTCAAATAAGGTGTCGATTTTACGTTTTTGAAAGATTGGTTGCAGAGGTGTCTTGTCCTTCGGTAGTACATTTAATTTCAATTACCGAATTTGTTTCTTAAAAAAAACACAAGAAAAAAGATACTCACTATAAATCGCTCCCAGAAGTCACCAAAAAGTGGTCTATCAATGGCCTTCAAGCTATCCTTCGTTGCAGCATCTACACTAACATACAACTGCAATAGTAACTCATTAAACATGGCATTCCAAAATCTAGTGCTCCTCAAAAAAAAAAAAGCTAGCTACGTACTGATCACCAACACAAATACATCTTGCTTACCTGTGTGATAGATTTTAACATCTCAATCCTTTCAGGAAACTGTGCATTTGTTACCAGAAAAGTTGATATTCGCCGACGGTGAAGCTCGTCAACAAGTGCATTAATCTCAGGATACATGATTGGTTCACCAACAAGTGATAATGCACAGTGTCTTGGTGAAAGACCTTCAGACAAACGATCTGATTTAACCCCTATGGACATAGATGACTGTGGTCAATTTTCAGTAGACAGCTAGCTAAAAGCCTCACACCCTCTATGAAATCTTGATAACATAACTCGGTGTCTAGCAAGACAAAGAAAGTACTCGATGCAACAGGATCTAGTGAACAACTGAAACCTTTAAATTGGCGAACAACATGATGGGCATAAATATACTTATCTAATATGAAATTCTACAGCCATATGTATATATAACTCAATGTCTAGTAAGACAGAAAGTATTAGATGCAAAAGTTCATAACACAATATTGTTTTTACGAGAAAGAGATAGAATACAAGGTCTCATGATAACCTACCTGGAACCCCTTCCATTTGTCGTATCATTTTTGTATGAAGATCAATAGCAGTGTCAACAATTACCAATGGATCATCCATCTTCCATCGCCAGCTTTTCCCTACAGGATTCGTGTGATGTCTCCAACAAAAAACGCATTTGTTTGCACAAGCCAAACTTGGTGTTGCTTCCATGCACCTAGAAAGATGCAAATATCACTGTTACTATCTCGATACATATTAATCAGTTGTAAAGCTTAACTCAGCATGAATAACCATGGCTAAAAAACAAACAAGTAGAATATACCATAGACGGTTACAATTTTCCACACCTGTGACTCTCGATTCCATAAAGTGAATGCTTATAGCAACCTCCACGCCCTCTAAGTTGAGACTTGGTCCATCTACAAAGTTTAACTCCACTATGAGAGCCAATTATTTTATAACCCTGCATGCAGTGTCTCTCACTTGGTAAAAATAAACATGAAAAATTATTTAATAAAAACTGAAAAATAATAAAAAACAATGGATAATGATTAAACAGTCAAGTGAAAATACTAGAACAATATTAGCAAACTAGGCTGCCTTAGTTCTAAGATAACATGTAGTCCACTCTGGAGAAAGCCCCAGGAGTCCTTCAGGCTCAATTGATTATTGCAGGAGCCATTGCGTGCACATTCAAGTTATTGGTATAGGTTGGAATATAACTGTTTAATTCTCAAAGCATACGAGACATACTTTCAGCGTTTGCGTTAACTTGAATATCAGTCTAAAACTAACTTTAGGCTTGCAAAAATTACATGATATGAACAGATTCTAAGCAACATCAAATACTTTTATGAACTTCACCTATAAATTTTAAAGTAATCTATGGTGATTATATGTGCGTGATAATTGAGATGCAGCTCTAGTTTTATAACAAAGAAAATCAGGTTCTCCAAGCAATGTATAAATTCAACATAGCATGTCAATTCTATACTATAAAACACTAAGCAATACAAAATTTGTGGTTTTGATGATAATACTTAATTATTGACTATCAAAACTTGAACCCTCCAGGTAAAGTCTTAGCCTGTAGTTAAGCATAACAATAACTGAATAAGTAAATACTTCATCAAGATAATTATAGGCAACATGTAAGGCATTATTGTCACTGCATCTAACAGATCAACAGAACGTGCTTCAATGAAATTCACAACGGATATTGGCAGATTTGTTTAATATTTATAATGAGCCTCATAATACCAAAAACACAAACTATTTGATCCAACAAAGAGGAAAATTCCAGGGTATATATTTATCTATCTATCTATCAATTTTGCCTCGATAGTAGAGTTGGAGCATAATTCAACACAAAAATACCAATATTTTTCAATTATGTTACACCAAACTAAAGATTTCAATTATTGACATCATTATTTTTTGAAAGGACTACCTGCTTCTGCAAACTCGCCCTTATCACCGGAGTCACCATTTCTTTCTCCCCATTCACAACTTCTCCGTTCACTTTTCCATTAGCAGTTGTTCCCATCATTGACTTCCTTGGAGGCCCTTTACCAGCAATATCCTCTAGATCAACAACACCTGATTCAGGATCGTCTTCTTGTTCACTATCACTAAACTCGACTTCACCTTCAATCTGGCTGCCAACTTCGCCATTTTCAAAATGCCCTCGATTCTCCCCTATTAAACCCTTCAAAACGCCAACACCCCTACCACTCCAACCATCAAACATCTCGTCCAAATCGTCCCCGTCCCTATCTCCCTCCCGTAACTCAGCAATTTCAGTCGCCCCAAGCTTCCTTAGTTTTTCTGAAACTCCCCTTGCCACATCATTATATGTCGCCGCATAACTCCTACTCCCCACCCCAAAAACCGCATACTTGCAGTCCTTCAGCGCAAGGGCTCCAACCCGAAAATCATCAGCACTCTCGGTCAACCAATTTACCAAAAAGCTCCCATTTTGAGGAGGCCCACCATTTTCCCAAGTCGAAGCAACGATTACAACCAAGGATTCTTTACACAAATCTTCAGGCTCGTAGTCTTTAGGATCAACAAAATCAAAAGGAATATCGTTGAGGGTCAAAAGCACGTGGAGGCGCCGCGCAAGTGTTTTTGACGTGTTGGTTTGTGAGAGGAAAAAGAGTTTACCTCTTTTGGAGGAACTGGAGCTAGAGCTTTGGATGAAGGGTTCTTTGAGTAGGCGCGTGAGAAGTCGGCGGTGGCGGGATTTGTAGATGAAATAGAGGGTGGCGGAGGTGGAGAGAAGCGTCAGCAGAGCAAGGCGTGTTGGAGGGGACATGGTGGGAATTAGCCGCAAAGATGTTGGGGCCCCAATATATAATAATAATAAAAATATCAATAATTTGTATATTAATTATATAATTTCTTGTGCTTTAATAGAGTAAATAATTGGTAAAAATAGAATCTTTTTAGGAGGATAATATAAAATTCTTTTTTTTTTTTGCGGGCAGGAATTTATCCAGCATGCTAAAATACGCACTGCGTCTTCCTCACTCTTTTCTTTTGCCCCCTTGCAGTATTCCGTTACCCATCTTATTATAATAACCAACTAATTCTCCGGAAAAAGGAAAACCATTTGCTCACATTCTTTGAAATTGGAAGGTATCCGATTCATTCGCCTTGTTTGGACGCACAAATTCGAAAATTGGAGGATGATGATATTGACAAGTAAAAATAATGTATTCGAAGGAATAAATTAAACGCACTCACGCTCGAGTGGTTGCTGACTTGCTGCTGGAATCTGTTGTGTCGGAACCTCCATCGAGCATTGGATTCCGGTTTCGATTTACATCAGCAGCTGCAGCCGGAAACCGCTCCTTTTTTGTCTTTTGAAAATGGCTATTTAATGTGGAGATGCGTGTTCTGAATGGTCTCTCGCTTTCATTTTGCTTCTCTATCTGTTCCTCGCCATCCTTTCCATTTTTCGAGCCCATTTCGTTGCCTTGTTTCTCTTCTTCGATTTCTGATCGCTTCCGGGGTGGAAGGAAGGTTAATTGCTGTACAGGTTTGTTATTGTTACCTTTGTTCATCGTCAACATTCATGCTTTTCTATTTCGCCTTTTCTGTTCTTTTTTGTCTTTCTTTCGTTTCACTTTTCCGGTCTCTTTTCCATTTTTGGTTCTCTTTTTGTTTAAATTTTTCCATGGCTGATAGTAGGAGGGTTCTCTAATCTCAAATGGACCGAGTAAAGTTGCTTTCTTTTTGGAGGGTGGGGGAATTTAACTTTGCATGTCAGCTGTGATGGAGCCAAAATTGTACTTTTATGGTAGATAGCTTTCGGTGAAGAATTTTTTTCTTGATATGGTAGCAGAATTAGAGTAGTAGGACCAAACACGAATTTTCAAATAAATATGTATTGAAATACCTCTGGATGCACTTGCTTGTCAGCTTCCTTGAGCTTCTACATGCATGTGATTCTCAAGGCAATTCTTTGGCCCTATAACTTCTTGCCCGCCCCCACTTCCCCTGGATATTGTGAACTTTCAAGTATTCCTTAGTCCTGGTCATAAATCCATACTTCCGACAAGCTCAACTTCAACATGCATATTGTGAACTTTCCATATCTGATTCTCCTGGATATATTACATATGGTGTTGGGAAACATTGCATGACGTGGACCTTAGTAATTTTGTGGAAGTTGCCTCTGACTCAAACTCAGCAGAAGTTGGCTTTGACTGAGCTGCCGATTATTTGCTTTATTGCATCCCTGATTGAAACTATCAATATTGATATGTTGTATCTGTATGGGACTTTTCATATCATTCTGAGTTGTGCTTCTTTATTAATAAATAAATGTTTTATTGTTGTGATATGACTAGTTGATATATCCGTAAAAAATTGTGCTTTTATAGATGTCATCATGCGAATTGGAATTTCTTCTTTGTTGTATTTACACTTCTAGACTGATTTTCCATTACCAAGGTATTTTTGTTGTATATTACGTGATAGATACGTAGATAATGATGAAAAGTATGTTGTTTAAAATTTTAGAGGAGTCCCTTGCACATGATATCGGATGTGATGATTCCAGAACCAGTTAAAATGGAATTAATTTGTGATTAGTCTTTGCCAATGAAATAAATTAGAGAATAGATCTGTCTTCAAGAATTGCAGTACAAAGTTGCAGTAGTAAAGGGAAATTATCACAGAAATTGAAATGTTCCACTTTTTTTTGGATACCGAAGGAGATTTTGGGAACATAAATGGATTACAGAGACGCAGCATTATTTAGACTGTATAATTATTCATTGTCGATTTTTTTAACAGAAACAAGTGATAAACAACTTCGTAGCAGTCAAAAAATGGACGGCAAAACGTTGCATTTTGAGAAGAGTGGTTGCTGTGTGGGTGATAAATATCCCTGTGTGTGGTCATCTCCTGAAGGAGGAAAAAATATCGATATAGGAAAGCAGATCTTTTGCAGCAGATCTTTAAATATGAGAAATATAGTCGCTGTTGGGTTTGACATGGATTACACTCTGGCGCAGTACAAATCAGAGACGTTTGAATCACTTGCATATGAAGGCACGGTCAAGAAACTGGTTAATGATCTAGGGTACCCAATAGAGGTTTGTCAGTTTTTTCTATTGTTCATATACCATATCCAGTGGAGTGTATTGAAAAACGAAAGCATTTCAGTTGTGCATTAGTGAATAGTCTCGTATATGAACTTGAGGTGGAAGCAACTTTATGAGTACCAACAAAAGTAAAATGACTTAGCATCATGGTTTATGATAATGATGTTACTAGCTGCTACTTGTGCTATATTTCAATCGCCTTTTGTTTCCAAATCTAGATCTTAACTTGAATAGGCTTATGTAGTTGCTGGAATGGTCGTTTGACTGGACATACATGGTCAGAGGATTGGTTCTAGATAAAAAGAGAGGCAACATATTAAAGGTTTGTGTTGCATAATGTGACCAATACATTTTCAGAAATTAAATTAAATAACATTTTTAGCGTTTTGTTTTCCTGACCAGAATTTTGGTTTTTGCAAGTTTCATCTTGGTTCATGTTTCTGCAGATGGATCGACACAAGTATGTGAAAGTAGCTTATCATGGATTCAAAGAGTTGTCAAAAGAAGATAAAGTTTCCACGTATGGAAGTACATTGATACGTGATGCATTCGATGAGCCAGAATATGCTCTTATCGATACCCTTTTTTCTCTGGCTGAGGCTTACTTATTCGCGCAGCTAGTTGACTTCAAGGATGCTAACCCAGGAAAAATTTCAGCAGAGTAAGAGACTCACCACAAGTTGTATGGCTGCAGTAGCTAGTTCTTTTGCTTTCTCGATCAAACGTCTGAACTATAGTACATTATATTGCCACTTAGATCAGTATTTTCTTGGATTCATGATGTTGAAACTTCTTATGTTACAGTCAGACTCTAATTCAAAACTTCATTTATGTGTTTCAAAGAGAATGCTCATATTTCTTTTCTAGGAAAGTCATTAACTATGATAATCTATCTTAAAATGGAATTTGCTTTTCCAGAAATATGATATTTAAAAGGATAACTGAAAAGTAATGTTGCAACACCCACTTACTCAACCACATCATTTTCAAAATTAATATGTAAACACAAAGTTTTCACCTTCTAAACTATCTAACAAGAGTCTCTTAGTGCGACTTTCTTCGAATAACTTTCAATAAAAGGCCTGCATTTATATGAAAAAATGTAGTTTGTTTAGGCTCATAAGTAATATGCTTGAGAACACTCCTCTATGAACCTCACAATGTTATTTGATGTGATGTGTATTTATAGTATATGTCACAGTGCTTATGCACGATGCTTCTCTTTGAGATTGAATGTGTTATTCACACAGAACAAAATATATAAATAGTTGGTTGTAACAACGTTAGATGGGTTTATGCAATGCTAATGAATTATGTGTGCCTTCACTACTCTATATCTTAATGGTGATTATTATGAGTGACTAAATTTACTCGGTTAGAGTCTGTCAATATTTTCTCAGAAATTCGAGCTAATACAACTACATTTAAGATGCACAGTTATAAGTGGTAAAAAAATGTGCTTGATTTAATAATTAGGTAATGCCACGTGAAAGACACTGCTGCACATTTTGCCACTGAAGTGATATAAGTACTGTCTGTTGAAGGAAAAGAACGGAAAATAATTGGAGTTATATACATTTTCAAACAGCTTCATTCGTAGTGATTGGAAACATGATAAGACCATTTCTTTATTTCTTGAAGCTCACCTTTGATGAACTATATAACCAAGAGAAATCATGACATAATATAGAAGAGCTTGGCCCACCCAGAAGTAAAAAATGTTTATCCCATGCTAGGTGTTTGCACTATGAAAGGCGGTATTACTTTGAAAGAAAAACTGTAATCGTTTTTTATTTATGCTTAATATGAAGTTACATATAATTTTATGTGTTCCTTATTTACGCCAATTCATGTTTTTCATTTTTTGTTATTGCAGTTACTCTCGTATGTATAAAGATGTTCGAGCTGCAGTTGATTTGTGTCATCGTGATGGAACATTGAAGAAAATGGTTGCAATTGATCCTAAAAGGTATTTGAAAGTATTTGTGTAATCTTCTTGTGACAACATTGTGAGAACTGGGAAAATGACAGGCAAGTACCAGAGTGTTTGGTCCCCTTTGCCAGCAATATGTGTTTCTCTCAAGTCACAGGGTTTGCTTATTTCATAAGTGGATTATTTTATTTCTCGCGATAAGCTACCATTTCATTGATTCATCAACTCTGTTGCTCCACCAATAGCCAACAAGTTTTGTACGCATGGCATTACTCCTATTACAGAATTGTTGCTGAACAATTCTTATTTCTGCTCAGAACAATGGTTGAACTCAAACTAGTAACATTGCTTTATATGATGTATCAAGAGGAAGCATCATTGGGTTTAAATACATGTTGACTTCTTGACTGGCTATATTACTAATCAAGAAAATATACCTTTTTATTTTAGGGATTTTACTCTTTTGTAAATTAAAGCTTTTTAACATGTTTTAAACTTATTTTCTTTTACGGATAGCCATATACAATTAACAAATACTCTTAACAGCTGTCACATTAGATGGAGCATATTGAAATACATATCGCTCGTACTGGTTTTCCTAATAAAACAATGGGAATGTTAGCTCCTCACTTGGACTTTTAAATGTTCAGATAACCAAAATAGATAGATGCACAATTCAGCAATAAATTGAGGATAGACATTTCTTGAGGAAGCTCATGTTTCGGTTCTGTATAGAACCATCTTTTTTACTATCGTTAATGTTTCATTGCTCACCTAAGACATGTTTCAGTGCTCACCTAAGACTATTAATGCGGCACTATCTCACTGCCAAGGATGGTTAAATTACAACCTTGATATAAATACGCTGCACTGCCACTACCTTTAATATCCTTTAATATTCTTATTTCGGTGATTTCCTTGGTTATTTCATGTGAAGCGTTGAAAAGGCAACTAAATTTGGATGAATATTAAGTGAGTAAATGTCAATTATTGTTGAACTGAGTTCATACGAAATGCCATTCTAACAGTGTAAGACTTAGGTATAAGAGTCAAACCTTGTTTGTTAAATAATCTATTTACCATTTTTCTAATATTTTACTTGATAGGTTATAATTGATAGTGTCTTCTAGTTTATATGCTTGATATTGTTTTTTTCATTTGCATTCGTTTGGTGTCAAACTTCGTTCAGCCTACTATTTAATAAGTAATATTAGCTATACAACTGCATTTGGCAACGACATCTTTGTTTATTTCAATGCCAAAATGCTTTTCAATCTCCCCATTAATACTCGTACAAATTCGTCAGAAGTGTGCGACTCATTATTTATCTTTTGAATATTTTAAGTAATGAATATTGGATGATATGTTGAACTAGGCTAGACTGACATATTTAGTCCAGAGTAAGTGATCCTACCACTCTTTGCCAATTACAGTGCAAACCCTATATTTTTTACCCTGATTTTCCCATTGGGCTATTTTATCAGATACATCAATGAAGACAGCTCTATACTTCCCATGCTGAAGATGCTTCGAGAATCTGGTCGTGCTACGTTTCTGGTTACCAACAGGTATTTGTACCTGTGATCTTGCAGTATACGAAGTGATGTATTGAGATTTTGGGTTGGAGACAATTCAATGTATAGTTATACCGAAAACCGATATATTATATTTGCAATATGTGACACCAAAGTTTTAGGACAGTATTTTGTTTTCAATTTATTTTCAGTAGATGGTCTTTCTTAACTCTTTTTGCTGGTAAGTTGCTAGAGATTACATCAGATATAACATAAGCACATGTAATATTTAGCAACTTACTGACAAAATAAAATACCTACAGCAAAAAATGGAAATAAAGTTGCCTTATGTCTTTTATCTCAAATTTTATTTACTACTATTATTTTTGGTGCAGCCTTTGGGATTACACTAATATTGTAATGAACTTTCTTTGTGGCCCTGGAGCATTGGATGATGGCTCTGCTTCCAGCTTTGATTGGCTTCAGTATTTTGATGTTGTTATTACTGGAAGGTGCTTAGCATATCATTTTACATGAAAGTTTTATACTGCAATGGTTGTACTGCCTTTTCCCGCTAGTATTAACTACTATTACAATATCAGAAGAATGAAGTAGATGGGTGGGAAATCAGCTAATATTCTGTCTAGTGTGTTTCTGGCATGGTTGACTTTACTTGCCAACATAAGCAATCATTTTTCTTCAGATGGATTTCCATCATCCTTGTTCAGAAAAATTGACATGGTTATTTGAGCGGGGTTCGAAGATTGGGTGGCATTTTGGCGAAGAAAAGTAGCGATTCAGTGGTTTAATTGCATAATTTCTTTGATTTCTTGTGATTTTCTGCCTTAACAACCCCTTGGTTTTTGGATGGAACTCCATGATTGATAAATGTATAAGATTCCTCTTGATTATTAGCTGGACAGTTATTCTTATTATTATTATCACTATAATGACTCCCTTGGTACAGTGCAAAACCAAGTTTTTTCCATGATGAAAATCGTGCTAATCTTTTTGAGGTTGATCCGGAGTCAGGGATGCTTCTCAATACTGATAACGGTACACCTATGCCTCAGGTTATTTGACATCTTTGCAGCCTTGTCCAATGTTGGATGTCTCATGTTGCTCTTTTTGCCATATCATTTGACTTGCGTCTTACTGATTGATCAGGTAGATGGTTCTCTAAGGCTGCCATTGAAGAGCCTGGATAAAAGTTGTCGAGTTTTTCAGGTATGGATATGATCTACAGAAGAACAAATTGACACCATTTGGTGAAAGAGTTATATTGGTTCTGGATAGTGTTTTTTATGTTATTTGTTATATTCATTCGATTACTATTGTTATTTTGATGAATATTTCCAAATTATATTTTCAGGGAGGAAATGTAGGTCATCTGCATAAACTACTATCCATTGAGTCCAGCTCCCAGGTAACTGTTGTTCTTAATATCTCTTTCTTTCTGAGTCTTTCATGATTTTTTTTTGGTATTCGTCAAAATTTATCAGTTACTGTGGATTGGCCCAATCACCAGTTCAGTTTTACGAAAGCATACAAATGAATCAATGATGACCAAACAATCTTTTTCTAGTTCATGGGCTAAATATTACATTACTACTTAAATATGGACGCTGGTTTCTTGAGGACTTGAGGTACACTTGCCTTAGGTGAAAGGTTAAAAGATTCAACATCGCGATCCTTGTAGATTGTGCCTTTTCTGTATGATTTACGCTCATTATCTCTTAAAAATAAGGTCATACTGAGTAGAGAAGTTGTTAATACTCCCCACATTCCCTATTTTTTAAGCCACACTTCAAGAATTAAGATAGAAGATATTTTTTAAACTTTGATAGATTTGTTCCCAACTTTCCAATCATTTCCTGATTGAGAACAACTCAAGATAATAATGCTACAAAGTCACTCTTCTGATATGCTTCTTCAATAGTAAACTTGTGAAGCTTGGAAACTCTATCAAGGAATTATCTTTAAGAGAATCGTTTGCTTCCTGAATGTGATACATGTGCAGAGGGAATGATATTTTTGAATTGTGGCATGGGATTGATGTTGTTTTTTGTTATATTCACCAGCTTGCTCGATTACTGCTTTTAAAAATTTTCTACTTAAAAGGACATCTGGTTTGTAGGTACTTTACGTTGGAGATCACATCTATGGAGATATCTTGCGCAGTAAAAAAGTTTTAGGTACGCACGACACCTCTTTCAAGTTCATTACAACATATTAGTCTTTTTTTTACATTTGCTCATTCGATATGCTAGTTATGTTATTAAAAAAAATCTGCTGTGGTGGCAACTATATGTAATCTTCAAGTATAATTGTTTAAGCATATTAAATAGTGATGAGAATCTAAATAATATATGAAGAGAACCTATAACAGTAATCTACGCACTTTTTTCAAGATGTTTCTATCGAATGCTGACACAACAATAACAAAGTCAGTCTGCGGAAGTAAGATCAGCTTAACTAGGAAAATCGATCTAACAATTACACGACAATCTTGAAAAATTTCCTCAGGATTTTGGATTTGTTTGGGCGAAACTTCTTTGATGGATCGAAGATGATAAGTCTGGTTTGATAGCCAACAAAAAGTAATCTTGATAAGTTTGCATAGCTTTCAAACATTTTAGGATTCTCACAAAAGATGTTGTAGTATGCTAAAAATATGTTTAGTAATTATGATAGAACTCATTTCTATGCATGGGTAAAACTTAAATCTGAATCATTCAATCTAGACCTAAAATAATGTTTATACCGCCCATAAATTATCTAACAATAAATTATGAGAATAACAGATAAATAAATTAAGGTCCATTAACATCAATAAGGCCTTACAATAAATAATAATGTGAAACAAGCTTATAGTTAACTCTTCTAGGGCTTCAATCAAGTAGATACACCGTACATGTCAAATCTCGTTCTTAGCCCTCTAACTTTTTTAAAATTAGACCATTGAGAGCCTTTAAGATCTCATAATTGAGATTTCCACTGGGAACTAATGGTTCTCAACAATGCTCCTTAGCTTCTTGAACTTGGTCTAACAAGCCACGATTTTTTTTTGAAGTAACAAGCCACCATTTGAATGTAATTTAACGAGCTTTCAAATGGTCGAAGTTAAAGTCGGATGGTCCACTATCAAAGAGGATTTTGGATCAGGAATTCTTTGGAACCATCATTGTTGCAGTTTTTTAGACTTTATATTTTGTTGAAATTGCTGGCTACCTGTATAACTAGCTCCAAACTATGAAGAATTTCCCTACTGTTTTGTGCTCTATCAAATTAAAACTGTAGTTTTAGTACAGGGAGTTTTCCTCTCTTTTTTTAGCTAGATTAAGCTAAGAATTCGTATCTCTATCACCTTAATAAACATCTAGTGATTTTATCTGTAATCTCATTGTGTATTTATGATGTCTGATTCAAGACTCTCTCACTTTTTGATAGGTTGGAGGACGATGCTCGTTGTTCCGGAGCTTGAGAAAGAAGTTGAACTTCTCTGGACACTCAGGGATACTCGCAAGGTATAGATATTACTTCCATTTAGCTGAAGTAAATTGTAGAATGAGCTGACTGACTATACTACGAGTGAAGTGTCTTGGCATAGAAGCTTTGACTATCTCCTTAAGTTTTGAATAGCGTATTGTTCAATTACCAAGAGCTGACGCCTGACAACATCCTGTAAAATTGAGCCATTTAAATTGTAAAGAATTTTTGAATCTTGAAGGAGGACCTTCTTATGGTTTGCTGATATAGTGGCCTCCCGGAGAGTAAAGTGCCACATAGGGGAGGGAAAAGCTCAACACATTAAAATTTTCATTTTCACTTTCTTTTTGGAAGGGAAATGCTCGACACATAAAAATGTTGGATTTTCATTTTAGGCTGTTTAATGATGTAGTAGATTGGATGTTAACAATGTTATGTTCTTTACCAAGTAGATTTCTTAGGTCATGGGAATATGATTTACATATGCTCAACTCTTTTCTCTTGAGATTAATTATTAAGCCTTCCGAGGATTTTTTTTGAAGGTTTTTTCCCCCAGGTTTCAGATATGTTAATGGAAACTGCTGTGATTGATATAGCATTATTTAAGTGATGCTTAATTTTTTTATCTATCATATCTGTATGCTTCGTTTACCCCGTTTATCCGATCAAGATTATGTCCTCTGTCTATTTTTGACAATAATGATTAATTTTTGTAGCAACTTCAATTATTGAGAAATGAACGTGATCACATTGAAGACAAGATACATCATCTGAAGTGGACACTCAAGTAAATTTCGGTCCTTTGTTTATGTTTTCACTGCAAATCTGTGGCAGCCAGAACGTACATTGAGTTTTCATATGGACATTCTGGTCTTAAATACTGTCGAGGATCGCTGTCCTTTGCCAATCCCAGATAAAGAATAACTGCCAATCCTATAAACTATGTTGAAATATTTCTGATTACACTCTCAATATTAAGGTTCGATGGTGGGAATGATGTGGATGAGGAAAAGAAAATTGCCGAGCTTTACATACTGCAGGTTGGTATTCTGTCACAAGCACCTTCGCTTCAGATTTGATTTTTTTAGTCATGTATGCTATCGTCTGCTGTAAATCATGCGATCGATGAATGAACACACGTATGCATATAGTTTACTCTGGTTGGTCGATTTGTCAGCATGAGTTTCTGTATTATGTTTCCCGAGTAACTTTCAAATATTGTTTTCATGTCAGACTCAGCAAGAGCACATGCGACTTAGTCATCAACAAGCCCAACGAGAATGCCATCAAAAGGTGAGACCATTCTAGTAGGGCATGCAAACTATTCTCTTACGGATATTTATTAATTTTCTCGATTTAATATCCACAAACAAACGCAAGAAAACTAAGTATTAATTACAAATATTTCCAGTTCCATAAAGTGTGGGGACAACTGATGAAAACTGGATACCAAAACTCCCGGTTTGCACATCAGGTATGCGATTCATCGATGAGAGGATTCTAATTGATTGATGATTTCCTTCCATCGTCGGTTTTGAATAACAATAATTTTCTTTGTTTTCAGGTGGAGAGATTTGCTTGCCTTTACACTAGCCAAGTGACCAATTTGAGTCTTTACTCACCTGATAAATATTACAGACCAAATGAAGATTTCATGCCCCATGAATTTGACGTTTTGGCTTTGTGATCATTTTTAGATGTACCTACCTCTTTCTGCATTTTCACTTTTTTATAGCATTTTCATTGAAGCTGAGAGTCTGTTATTCAACTCGAAACAGCATCGGAGTTGTCTGAGGCAGGAGAATGAGAGTCTGATATTCATTCGTCGTTGATTTTGATCCGGCGACTGAATACCAAATTGAAGTTAGCTTAGGAGATTGCATTAGCAAATAAACTAAAAATCCCATTAATATAGGATCAAGACCGAAAACTATTTCATGGAAGCTAAATAAATGTTTAAATATTAATCAGTTATTTATTGTATAATTAATTATCAAAAAAAGTGCCTACTAGTGAAATGTAAAATATCAGGAAGGTTGTGCTGATGAACAGAATCGATATTAAATGACGAGAATTTGAAGGCTGAATTCGGATTAGAGTTCAAGCTCGATTCGAAAATTATAAAAAAATTGGTTTGAATTCGGCTCGGAAGATTCAAACATGTTCACGAATTCATCAAGTTATTGCTAAAAAAAATACTCATAATTTATTTTTTAAATATATAATTATATTATTAAGGTTCACGAGTACAAAATAATTTAGGCTGGAATTTAGCTAAAAAAAGTTCGAACATGTTTGAGTTCGATAAACTCGAACACAAATCAAATATTTTTCGAGCGGACTCGAAAAACTCACGAACCAACTTGATTTATTTACATGAATGATTAAAACACATCATTATAGCCTCCACAGTTACAAAATAGTGGTACATCTCTCATTTTCCGTTCAAAATCTTAATACAGTTGCAATACGTAAAAATGATCTCAAAGATGAAGGTCAAAAATTTACTTCACTGCCAAATAAATTGCCGCAGCTTACTTAAAAAGATGTGATTTTGCTCTCTAGCATCATATATTAAATCTACCCTAAAAAATAGTAATAACAATATCTTATGTAAAATGTGTCACATAAAGTATGGTAGGGGATCCGGGGAAAAAAGTGAATCTATGCAAATCGAGAATATAATTTTGATCATCATATTGTAAAATAAAGAAATATTGATAAAATTCATATTTTTTATTTTCACACGACATGACCATCTATTTTGTTCAAACAAAAATCGAGACACCCATATAAAAGAAGGGAAAAGCTTGTCTTGCATGCACAGAAACAGATGTCACAGATAATCAACATATACCTACTGATTTTTTTTTTAAACAGATAATCAAACTTGATCGAAAAATTTAAGAGAGTTTTTTTTTTTTTTTTTATCAGTTTAAAAAATATCAAGTTATGGAAATTATTGTCAACACAAAGCATGTGGTGGGGATGTGGGTGAGCCGAATTATATAGGAAATTCGGGAAATTAACTTTTAATCTTATAAAAAATAACCGATTTAATTTTTAACTACTTTTATATTGGGCCATTTTATAGGATTGGGCTTCAATAAAACATTTCCCCTCGTAAGCCCGTTGTCAACTAAAATCTTCTCGCCCTTTCAAGAGCCACAACCTTTCGTCTATTTCGGTCGAAGCGTTAATCGATTGGCTTCGGCACCTATCGCCGCGGCGTCTCCAGAATCCTACATCGAACTTGTCGCTTAAACTCTTTTTCTGGAGGTGGATGCTCGAGGATGAAAACTCCATAGATTGGTGGCTCTATATTATCTCCATGTATTTCATTAGCCTCTAGTCTTTTTTCCTAGAAAATTCGATGCTCTTTTTTTGCGTTATCATGGTATTGTTTTTTTTTTTTAATAAATACAATTCCTTCTCTTGAAATGGATGAATCATTTAGGCAGCTCCAGTGTGTGCATTGTGAGATAGCTGGGTTTAAGCTACTGGGGTTGCGGTGGGGGTTTCATAATTTTTAATTCCTTCTCACAGCGTTTCGTGAATCTATCTTAAATGAGGCTCGATATCTCCCGTAAAAGTTTCTTCTTGTTTTTATTTTTAAAAGATGAAACTAATACATAGTTTATATGCATAATTTTTTGCGTTTTTAGCATTTCGTTTTCTAGTGTTGATCTTATATTTTTAGAATCTTTCTTGCTTAGCTTACGAATGCTAACTATTTTGTGAAATTCACTGTGAAAGTATTCAAATTTCGAAGTCTAATTTTGGAATCTTGTACTCCATAAGTTAGTCTTTCTCATTTCATGTTTTGGTCTCTCTTAAATGCAGGAAATTTGACATCTTGGCCTCTCCATTTGATTTCCAAGTGGTGACAACTATTTAAGATAGGTTTTGGTGTTGTCTATTGTGGGATTTTCTATTTATTGTAATCTTCTGTTGTGGCTTGGATTGGCGCCATATACCCACATTAGTGCTTCTTTTTAAGGCAGTGATAAATATAGACATGAATTTTAGGCACTTCTTGTCTAAGCGAACAATAACTAGCATATCAAGACTCAATGGTAGAGTTTTGTCTTCGTACTATGGTGGATACAGGTCTATAGTTACTTCTGTTGTGTCCATGCCAACATTGCTCAATTCACCTGGAGTATTTGGTGTCTCATCTTCCATTCATGGCGCTCAATACCTGAAATATGATTTAAATTATGGTAGACACATTCACACGGTCCAACAAGATAATTTAAATTCATCATTTAGTTATCTGGATAGTGAGTCTGAAAATGATGCATCCATGAACGAGTTCTTGTCTAGATTTGCTTGGTCGATGCGGCAAAAGGTTAATGAAGTTTATCCTGACTGTGACAAGGAGACAATTGACGGGATGATGTTGATTATTGTTGAGAAGGTTGTATCAGAGATGGAGAAGGGTGGTCTTGAGCAAATGATTGGGGTTGCTGCATCCACACCCTCACCGGACCTTAGTGAGGATTTGTGGAGAACTGTGTGGGAGGTTAGCAATGCGGTTCTGCAAGACATGGTGAAAGAAAAGAAAAAGGAGAAGATGAAGGTTTTTCTTCAGTCAGAGGAAGTTAAGGAGATGTATAGGTTTGCTGGTGAAGTGGGTGTTCGGGGAGATATGCTGAGAGAGCTTAGGTTTAAATGGGCTCGTGAAAAGATGGAAGAAAGTGAGTTTTATCAGAGTTTGGAGCGCCTTCGGGAAGAGCATTCTCAAATAGAATCCCATGAAGAAAATCATTTGGGTAAAGAAAATATTGATAGAGAGGAAGGGATCGGATATGCTGATGATGTGGCTGAAGATAAAACAAAAACCGTCACTCTTCCCAAAAGGCATGGAAAGATAAAGTACATGATTTATGGACTTGATTTATCTGACCAAAAGTGGGTTGAGGTGGCTGATAAAGTTCATGAGAGTGGCAAAGTTATGTGGCCGCAGGATCCTAAACAGATATCTGGAAAGTGCAAATTACTTACTGATAGGATTCTTTCGCTACAAGAGGAGGAGGATCCTTCTCCTCTTTTAAGTGAATGGGTTGGCCTTCTCCAGCCTTCGAGGATTGACTGGATTAATTTTCTTGATAGATTGAAACAACAGAACCCTCGTCTGCACCTTACGGTATGCCACTTCAGTCTGGACTGGAAACATTATATTGCAGTGCTGCATGGATATGCAATTCGGCAAATATTTCTTCATATTTGAATATCTGTCTTTCAGATTCTATTTATGTTCTTTGTTCCTTTTTTTTTTGTGTACATTGATGTGATTTCAAATATCTCCGGGTCCTGTGTAGTCTAATCAGGATTCTGATTTTTCTGTTATAGTTTATTATTCACCTTCTGTTAGCGAGTTCAGTTTACTTCACTTGTAGTTGAAAATAAAATGAAGTTCTTTCTTGTGGCGTAGATGATATTTTATTTCTTCAACCTCTAATTCTATTGGAGACCGTTAATAACATACAACTTTGTAGCATGATCATTATATTTGATACAGCATGAATTAATTGAACTCAGAGAATATGTATTAGATGGCCTATCATGTCAACCCTTTAAAATATATCATTCTAGCTATTAGATCGTGCAACTTGGAATAAGATGATGTTTTTTTTTTATTGCAGTACACTGGATAAGCATGTTTTCATTCTATATATATTTTTTTCACTTATCGTCGATATTAACATGGTTAATGGTCGAATGCATTGTCTTTCTACTTTCTGATCCTTGATTAAATTTTACGGGTGTGCTTAGATTGCAGAAATTGTACTTGACGAGGAGTCCTTTCAAACTAGTATACATGATTATTCAAAGCTGGTCGATGATCTTGCTAGAGAAAATCGCTGGGAAGATGCTGAGAGAATTCTAAAGAAGATGGATAAAAATGGCATTCTTCCTGATGTTTTGACTTCAACCATTATGGTTCACATGTACAGCAAATCAGGGAATCTTGAGAGAGCCAAAGAAGCATATGAGAGCTTCAGGGCTCGTGGATTCCAACCAGATGCAAACGTCTACCATTCTATTATCATGGCCCATGTAAATGCTGGTGATCCTAAATCTGGTGATTTATTGATGAAAAAAATGGAAGCTAGTGGCATAAAATCCACAAAAGAAATATATATGGCCTTGCTTCGGTCCTTCGCCCACCAAGGTAACGTTAATGGAGCACAACATGTTGCCACCTCCATGCAGTTTGCTGGTTTCCAGCCAAGTTTGGAATCCTATACACTACTAGTTGAGGCATTTGGGCGAGCCGGTGATCCGGAGCAGGCTAGAAATAGTTTTGATCACATGATGAAACTTGGGCACAGGCCGGATGACAGATGCACGGCTAGTATGATAGCAGCCTATGCAAAGAATAATCTATTGGATAAAGCCTTGAATCTTCTATTGGAACTTGAGAATGGTGGCTTTGAGCCTGGGGTTTCTACTTATACAGTTCTGATTGATTGGTTGGGCAAAATGCAGCTTATTGATGAAGCTGAACAGATACTGGATAAAATTATTGAGTTGGGAGAGGCTCCACCATTTGAAGTCCATATAAGCCTTTGTGACATGTACTCCAGAGCTGGGTCCCAGAAGAAGGCTCTTCAAACCTTGGGAGTTGTGGAGTCAAAGAAGGATCAATTGGGGCACGAGGAATTTGAGAGGATTATTAGTTCATTGTGTGCTGGTGGTTTTATCCAAGATGCTCAAAGGATGCGTGGATTTATGGAAGCTCGGGGATTTATTCCATCAGAAAAGCTAAAGATGAATTTGGTGAGAAAGGAAACTTTCGGCAGGAGACAAACGATCAGATAGGTCACTACCATTTTAAAAACCAAGTTGCAGAAGAAAAGCATAATGATGATTATGGATGCTGATGCTGATGCTTCTCCAGTTTTGTTGCGCTCGATCTAGTCCCTCTTGTAAGTTTTACCATCTCCTTGTCTGTTCGAAATCACACTCTCTCTCGCTTTTTTCTTTTTCTGTTTTGTGGAAAGCTCTTTAAATTTGCTACCTATATTCAAGTTGGCAAGTCTCATATTTGTTGTTATAGAATTACGAGTGCCGACTTTATCCATTATCTAAGTTACACATAAGATGTTTTGGCATGCTTTTTTTTTTGCAGTCTATTTCTCGAGCTTGATGTCGAAGGCACACTTGCCTTCTAATGTAAATTTTAAAAATGACGCACATTGTTTACTTTCATCCTGTCATACTCTTTATGTTGTCATTTTTGGACACTCTACGTTCATTTGCATTTGCTTAAGCTTAATCCATGGTGTTCCTTGAGAATATTCAACATCCTTTGTGTAATTTAATCATAGCAACATGATATTAAAAAATATATAAAAATGATGGAAGTTCAGGTGGTATAGCGCAATACTCACCTCTTGATCTTCCGGGTCATAGTGCTGCACACTTTATGGCTTTGATGATGCATATCGAGCTCGATATTTGACCCATAATTTGATTCTACTGATTTTTTTTGGATCCGTTCCCTTCAATTACATTCATTTTATTTAAAGTCTATCTCATTTGTCATCCATCCATATGTTACATTTGAACCATGTGGATGTGGTTACTCTCACATCATGCTTTATGGTGACATTTGACTTGCCATGTGTACAATTAGTGCTGTAGTAGTTAATATTCGGTTACTATTTCACATGCTGATCTCCATAGCTCGCTATGCGCTTGTTTATCTTTCAGGGGAATGTGAGGGATCAAGTTTTGGGGATAACGAAGGTGGGTAGTATGGGGCAGTATTTTTTGAGGAGATGTGGTTGGTTAAACAGTACAATACATGTTAAATGCTTTGGAAGTAGTAGGTTTCAGGTAGTGTATTCATGCTTTTTACCTCCAGGTTTGATTTTGTTTATTTGAATTCATAGGTGTTCAATGATTAACATGTTCTTAACTTATTATGAACTTGTGCGAATGTGGAATCTCTTATTTTTCTAACACTAAATTTGGCACGAAAAATATTTCTGTTAATTAAATCATAAGTTTCTTTTCAAGGACCTTCAAACAGGTCAATCTTACATATGCTTTCCTTGAACAAGTCGACTAGGCATATCATGGTTTGCCCAAATTCTGGTTACCCTTTTACTTTTTCGTTGGGTTATGTCTATCATTCGCCTTTCACATGTTTCTCATGGTGTTCCAGTCTACAGTTCAAAGATTAAAAAAAATCACAACAATAAATTATAAAGTTCATATGTAAGTAACTATGAAAAATTTACAAATATAGAGTCATACTCTATAAATCTATGAGATTTTGTAAAAGTGGAAATATATAAGATTTGCAAAAGTAAGTAGAAATCTATCTACTTTTAGGCAAAAACTTGTGTGAGACGGTCTCACGGGTATTATTTGTGAGACGGATCTATTATTTGGGTCACCCATGAAAAAGTATCACTTTTTATGCAAAGAGTATTACTTTTTATTGTGAATATGGGTAGGGTTGATCCGTCTCACAGATTATAATCCGTGAGACGGTCTTACATGAGACTCACTCCTAATTTTATACAAGTTTGTTATTTTAAAAAAATTAACAAATTTTTAAAACGAATATATCCCTCTATATTATAAGTTTTTTTTTTAAAAAAAAAAAACTTATCGTGTAGAGTATACCCCCAATATATATATATATATATATATATATATATATATATATATATATATATATATATATATATATATATATAAACCCAAAAACTGTATAAATTTGTAAATTAAAACTTATAGGATTCACCGTTCGACTTGGATATTAATTTTTGTTCCCTAAACTCTCCTAGTTTACATGATAAATAAATTATTCCTCGTATTTTACTTTTGATTTTGATTTGTTTCACATTTATGATAATCTTTAATTTTTATTTAGTTATATCGAATCTACACGTTCATTATGGATAAGAATATAATTGATTTTTAAGTCAAGTTGATAAATGAAATTTTTAGAAAAAAGCGGGCATTTGATATTTAGGGACTTTTATTGAAAGAGTCGTGAAGAATCTTTTGGGATCATGCAAGTAGATAATTAAACATGAAATGAAGCACAATTTCAACCCAAAATATTCAGACTGACGCTGTCCATTTGGAGAGGTAGCCTTGGACGAGAAATTCCTCGGAGAAGCCCAAATACTTGGACAAGCAAGGCTGGTTCCTCGGATTGGCTAAGAAGCAGGAAAAGGAACAAAAGGAATGCATGTCGTACAATATCATTTGTTGGAATATAAGGTATCTCATTTCCTTCGTCACATTTCGATCCATTTCCAAAACATACATTCAAAACCACCCATCTTCTCTCTTTATCTGGTCATTGAACATTTATGGCTGCTCGAAGATCATTTCCATTCCGGTTTTGGACATCAAAACAACGACGTATAACACCACGCCCAGCAGCATCACCACCACAATCCGTTCCTACTCGTATCCCTTCACCTAAAATTGAAGCTCCAACCGACAGCCAACCAGCCACGGTCGCCACCAGCACAACCGCTGCCTCCTTCAAGACTCCACCTGCATCTGAACCTGAGAACCAAGAGCCGGGTCCATCAACCATCACCAACGAACCTGTGACACCACCTTCGAGAGAAGTGCAAACGGCTATACAATCCACGAACGATTCAACCCCCACTAACCTTGTTGACGAACCTCAAACATCATCTATATCTCGTTCAACTTCTCAATCCCGAGCCTTGTCTCAACCAGCATCACCCTCTCGTCGGACATCTCAATCAAGATCACCTCCCCAACCTTTGTTTCCGTCTCGTATATCCCCTAAAACACGTTCATCTCCACCCCCTAAAGCCTCTCAAACTTCCCCGACTCCCAAAAAGAAATCGATACCTCGTTCCCCGTCACACTTGACCTCTCGCTCTCCAAAGCTGGCATCCTCTCCATCCATCAAGAGAGTTCAGCCTAATTCCCAATCAAAAAGATCCAGTCCAATTCTAACGTCTCTTCCTTCGTTCCAAACGAGGAAGAACTGAAACCTGCAGCGTCTCAACACGAGCCCATAGAACTACAGCCGGCAGATATTAAAAATGACAACGTACATAACTCCAGTGGTCTAAGCACGAACGAAACAAATATCACACACAACGAGATGGAAGTCGTGCCTCCTATTTTATCGGATGTAGATATTACGACAACCCCTGCACAGCACCGGAAGCCATCTCAGCCATCCCAAAAGCTGGATACTCCTAATCTAAATGATGAACGCGAGCCCATCTCAGAATCGAGTGTCAATCCAGAAGAATCTAAAGAAGTGAAGGTAGTAGTACTAGAGCAAGTAAAGAAAACGGAAAATATGGAAGAGACAGAGAAGGAAATTAATGGTTTTCTGACTCCAAAATCTGGCTCGGAATCCCACACAACAAAGAATCTCGATACCGGGGGTGATTCCGATCCAATGCATGTGGAAAAACAAGAGATGAGACAAGGCACGACTCTCGGAAACGATAAACAATCTGATCAACCAAGAGGAGAAAATGTGCCACTGTACCAAGAAATAAGAGAGGACCTTTCAACCTTTGTCAGTAAAAGGGCCATTGGAGATCCGAAAAGCGGCTTTCATGACAAACCAGTAAGTGTAATTACCCTTGCTGGAGAAAACCGTGGTGCATCAATGCATTTGGGGTCAGATTCTTCAAGGACAGAAGGACCAATCCACATTCACAGAAGCTACAAGATCGAGCCTAACGAAAGTCCTGATACAACCACCGATTTGGAGAGCCATTCCAAGCATGCTAACAAAATGGAGAATCCAAGTAACACTAGAAGATCAGCCAGCTGAAACTTATGTGAACAACAATGCACAGAGCATCAATAACTCTCTGGTGTTCAACTGTTCCATTAGTGAACGAAATCCCGGAGTTCATATGGTGTTAGCCAATGTACCAAATGAATACATCGAGTCAAGAGACAAAACAAAGGTCCGCAACATACAAAAGGCAGAATTCAGCAAAACAACTGCAGATAAAGTTATGCACAAGCCCAGGATCAGAAGGAGATGTCTCCAAGGTCTTTTCTTAGAACCGAGCGACTCAGAAACAGAAGATATGGAGCAGCCTAGGCGTCATGGTTGCCGGGTTGGATGCAAAACAAGGGGCAAAGATGATGAGATCGATGTTCGATGAACAAGAAATGTGTTACCAAATGTGAGTCCACTTCTTTAGTCTTTGGAAAAATGGTGATAAGGACGTGATGATCCTTATTATGATTGTGCATGCAACCAAAAAAACATGTATATTGTGTATATAACATCCATTTTACAATGATCGGATAAAGCATCTGCTGCATCTTTACCTAATAAAATGCATTTTATGGAGAAAATGAACGAATATATTAGTCATTTGACACCTTAAACAACTAGCTACTTCTACAATATTATAATGATTTTTAGAATGAATTTTATGTATTTGTTTCAATAATACTATGTGGGATTTCCGTTAATCAACAGTAGCTTATAATCCTAATTCTCCAAAATCCTAGAATAAGAACGATAATGAGGTCCACATATATATTCAGACATGAACCTCACAACCTCAAATATATCAAGACCGTTGAATCTAACATATGCGTGTGTCTCTTTATTCCGGGTCGAAATTTTCCCCTCTATCCTCGTTAATTAACCTTTGAGTCAACTGATCTTGCGGTAAAACTTTTAAATTGAGAATCAAAATTGGAGGTTGCAACCGGGAGACATTTTTGTTTTTACCATATCATGAACCGGGCTGAGTAATATGGCTCGATCTTATATAAAGCGAAATACATTTATTTATTCAAAAAACTAAGAAAGTGAGAAAAAATTTGAAAATCAAACCCTCTGAATCCCTACATTTAACATATTTAATGAATTTGATATTTGACTATAATTTTGATGGATTAATCAGCATTAATTTTAAAAATATCAAGTGTTAGCAAATTACAAAATTAAAGAAGTGCGTAGAATGTCAAATGTTTTAAATTTATCGTTATTTCTCAATTAATTGACCAAAACAGTAATCTTATCGCAGTTAATACGAAGCTATAGAAAGAAGGTCATTTGAAAGGCTGAAATTTCTCAAGATAACTTCGCTTATTTTCCTTCTGTATGTATATAGATAGAGACCCACTTTAGCCGCCTTCCTTAAGGTAGTAATTTTCATTGAAATAAAAGATTTTCAATATAAAAATAACTCTTGCTATGTCAAAACAAGGAAACAGATAGTCCTCCTATAAACCACATATGATTTCTCTCAGTTTCATATTCACAATCATAGCTGTTTCCAATTTCTATTCTGAGAAGAATATGAATTTCATCGAAATGACACTTGATACTCGGGTATAGCTAGCCCTTTTATGGATCTTTCTCCAACGACGATATGATCATGACGAAGTAAAATTTCCAGGATCACCAAGAGCCACTTTCCACAGCAGGTGCTGCCATGCTGGTGCTGGTGCTGGTGCTGGTGCTGGTGATACTCTGATTTTCCCAAGTGCCCTTCTAGGCAGTAAAGTCTTCATCGCTTGCCTTCTTTCACCTGCAGGATTCAACTTCTTGTAAACATGTAGATTGATGAATGAAAGAGCATATAAATATAGAACCAACAACATAAATCAATAAAGCCCATACAAACTGAATTCCATACCATCAAATCCGGCGCTGAGTTCAGCAGAAGTCGAGAGGCGTATAAGCATAGGAGTGACAATGGTGAGAAATGCCCAGAATGATAAGATCAAGACATAGGTTCTTCCATTCATTTGTCAACTGAAATATTTGGCGAAATTGAAGTACCAAATAGAGGATTTTATTATACAATAAATGGAAGTTAGAGAGACATTATCTTGCGTAGCTGGACGAGATTGAGAACCAATTATCATATTGCGTCAAACATTTCTAAATCACAATCATCAATTGATTAGCAGTATAATATGTGTATCGTCCATTCTCAAGCAAGTCAAGTAATATTTTACAATGCAAATTTGAAATGAGGGAGGTCGGTACTTGGAAGTTGTTACACCAATACCGTGTGAAGTATGATACATGAACTCATAAGATATATAATCTTGGTTTAATGAGCTGGTAAATTGTACAAAAGAAAACTTGAACAGCACGGTGAGCATGATACAAGAACTCATAAGATATATAATCTTGGTCCACGGTTTAAAAGTTCACCCATGGAGAATTGATGAGAAGATAAGTAACAGTAAGGAGCAATGTTCTTAAAAACTTAATTAAACTTTGCTTAATCGCATTTAAATTTGAAGCTTCCCTCAAACTCATTTCGGAAATTGGGAATAGTTTAACAAAAGAGCAATATTACAAACCCGCCAACTCATAACCAACTACTTTCAAGGGCATTATTGTAAAAAAAATCACAAATTCAAACATCATATAAAACTCGATACAAAATCAGAATACACACTATTAATGGACAATCTTCGCAAGGCAGGAACATTACAAATGCTTGCATTCTCTACGGCTTAGGCTTTAGAAAACGTGATATACGACGATAATAAATCTGGTTTGAACAATATCTAAAGACAGAGCATTGTAGGGACAAGAACTTATTGTTTCACTTTTAAAGACTAAATGCACAAAACAAAGTATTGTAGTGAAAAAACTTGTCATTTTACTTTTGACTATCATAAATAAAACAACATCTTCAAGATGCAGTACATCGTATATTTCTTCTGTGAGCTACATAGTTTACAAGATTCATTTCCAACAGGAAGGAATTAGCTTTCGACCTCAGCCTTTTCATGAGCTACTGGTACTTCCATCAAACTTCGTGCTAGCATACCTCTGCCAAATGTGTGCATGAAGAAAAGGAGGTCGTTATTTTCTGTTTTCAAGAGAACGAAGTAAAAGAGCAAAAAAGATACAAAAGAAAACAACAGGAAATTTTCAAGAATTTTTCAGGTGAAACAACAGTCGTCATCACCTGCTTCCCAATATTGAAAGGAAGATATCTGTGCTTGATCATGTGTGTAATTAGCCGCTTCGTGGTCAGGAAAAATAAGAAAACCCAGTAAAGAAACAAAATGGGCCAGAAAACAGGTACGTCGAATGCAGAGAAGAAGGTCATGAAAAAGGCCACACAAAACGCTTTTGTAATTGCGTACCTGAAATATGTAGATATAATAAAATGAAAGAGTAAATAATAGCTTCATAAGCCAAAAAAACAAAACAGTGGCACACGCGAAATTAGCACAAAGCTGAAATAAAATTAACCCACAAGTGACTATACAACTACGACAAGATATAGTTTTTCGCTATCTTCCTTGACACTGCTGGTGTAGATATTCTATAACTAAGAAAATCAAAGGTGCATCAAAGACAGTTTTCCTTTTCCTCATATTCTTTAGAGCCGCATTTTGTTCATTCTATGTGACCAAAAAGCTATTCATTCAACAAACATATAGTTTAAAATTTCAGCCGTTAACTAAGGCACCAAAATAAAAGTACAAGTCCAGTCAAGCCAAACATTAAGTATATGATGAAGCACTGTTATCGAACTTCTTGACTTGGCAGTATGCAATTTGCATGCAATGAAATATCAAAACCTCCTCCCCAGCACACAAATTTCAGTTTTACACAAATAAACTTTCTCAGTTAGATAAATCACAGCTTGCTATAATAAATCCAGTAGAATCGTACTCTAGATACTGAAAGATGGTACCAATTAAGAAAACTGCAAGGGAAAAAATAACTTGCTCATTAAATTCTCCTCAGAAATTGATAAGTGATCTGCATACTTGTATTTAGACTGTCAACTGAGCCATAAAGAATATGCAACACTTGAAACAAATAAAAAAATATTATCCTGAAGGGATTAACCCTATGCGTGTTTCTTTTTTTTTTTTTTGATAGAAAACTAATAGTTCAAACCCTATGCGTGTTTCTAAACATGCAACTACGAGAAATGGTCCATAATTATCTCACCAAAATTTGAATTCAGACAGTCGGCGGATGAAAGGCCTGAATTCAATAGAGTCCTTAGTTGGCGACGACGCTCCATCTAAAGCTTCTATTTCCGGATCAACTTTAGGAGACAGAAACCCGATCAATAAATTTAAGATGTAGATTCCTATACCATATGAGATGATATAAAAGCCCCGCACATAATAAACACGTAAGACATAGATTGCTGCAGCAGCAAGTGTTCCCAGCCACCTATAACCCATATGAGGAGCTGATCTATCCAAGTAATACTGAAATGCCTTTGAAAAATCATTCTTCCATTTTGCTAGTGGTGACATTTGAGACTCACCATCACCTCCAGTTGCCTCCATAATAATCAGGTCGTAGCCTGCTAGTAAATCCACAATAACATTTATTGTTGACATCTACTGCCCCGGGATCGTTAAACTGATGTAACAATTGGAACTTGAAATGCTGTCTCCACAAACATATCATCTTTGCACTAATAAATAAGTAAAAAATTATGTTCATTAAACATTTCGGGGTTCACAAGATGAGAAAATTCTTCGATTTGTACAGGACCGAAATCTAAATTAACATACATACAAAGAAACACTAAAGCACCATTCTTATGCGATAGTGGAGTGGGATAAGCAAAGCATTCATTCCTAAAAAACAAAGTCCAATAATTTTAGCAAAATTTAACAAACTATCTGTCTAGATTCCCGACCAGAATAAACTTAATCCCAATTGATTAAATCACTTCAAAGACTCCAATACCTAGCTATGCCCCTAAAACTAACTTGATCAACTTTAACACGCGGCTTACTGACAAATAAATTTTTTATCTCACTTTCCACCAGGCAATCGACTCCCTAAATTCCCATCATCAATTTGAATATCCAAACCAGTACCAAGAGGAAAGATAAACCCTAACCTACAGTCTTCCAAATTAACTAATTGGCACTAAAAATCATAAGTTAGTTTCAGTATGAAAAACAATATGCAATTAGCTAGTGAGGTGACAACATGTGACACATCAGGCAAAAATAAACAACAAGATACAGAGAAAATAATTCGAAACAACAACGGACCTTAAAACTTGGAGTTTCCAAATGAACAACCAAGAAACATGAGACGATCGTTGATTTTCTGCGACTTTAAGGTACATTCCTTTCTTGTTTGTAAATTGTAATACGGGAACCACTTTCCCAACCTCATTCCGGATTTGCCTCAAAACAATTTCACTTTAACCCTCGAAATTCTCTTTTTTCTCCAAATACGCCCCCACAATAGGTAAAACTACCTGTCAAATTTATCGATATACACAATAAAAAATAAGATATCATTTATCTGTCATAAAAAGTAAGAGTAGGTCTCATGTGAGACCGTCTCACGAATACTAATCTGTGAAACGGGTCAACCCACAATAAAAAGTAATACTATTAGCATAAAAAATTATATTTTTTCATGGATGACCCAAATAATAGATCCGTCTCACACATTCGACCCGTGAAACCGTCTCACACAAGTTTTTGCCAAAAAATAATACTCTTAGCATAAAAAATACTACCGTGAGATCGTCTCACACAAGTCTTTGACTTATAAATAAATTAGCTCGAAAAAATTATTAATAATGAGATATTTAAATTTTGTTAGAATGCTGAATAAGATTTTTTTTGAATTACATCTCTATAAAGACTCTACATTTCAAATGTTAAATATTTTTTAACCTTTTAGTATACAAAAATGTTCTCCTTATCGAACCGAACGAATGATGTATCAGCTCATTTCACTGCCATTTGATTCGATTCATATGACGATGATTGAATAAATATACATTTCATTTATTATTCAAATAGTTTATTAAGTATTATTGATTCGATTTATAAGACATGATTAAATAAATATATATTTCATTTATTATATTATAATAATTTATTAATCATTTTATTTTATTTGTTATTGTGTAGATGCAAATGATTTATAAATAATCATTTATCCTCTGGGGACATGGAAGTTTAATCAACGACCCTTTATCACAATTCTAGGTACAAAAATTGTGGTTGTATTATGGGCTCCAAATGGAATTTGTAAGCCCAAATTATTTTTGGGCCCAATCTGGTTCAGATTCGCTGACATTTAGTTAATTGTTTTCATGGGTAAGAGCATTGAATTGAACCAACTTCTTTTTTTTAAGGTATTTTCTTTTTTTAAAAAAAAATCAGAGACTTCGTATTATATAATAATTCTTTTTTAAATCTAAAATACTCTTTCACCGTAATATATATATATATATATATATATATATATATATATATATATATATATATATATATATATATATATTATATTTATTGAGTATAAATATAAAACTGTAGTATACATAATAAAATCATGTTTCATATTAAACTATTAACATGTATACACCCCACCGCAAGCAGACAATCGACAATTAATGAGAGGGTTGGTGTACTGAATTATTTGACCATAAATTATATAAAACATGATACGATTGTAATTCATATTTCACGTGTCGAAATAAATAAATTAAAAGTTTCATACAAGTTCGAGGAAATATTAGAATTAAAACACATTCATTGCACGAGTTGTTGTTTACTTAGATGAGATATCTCTACGTATGTTAATGAGGTTTAAAACACAATACTCCAAAACCGCGTACACAATTATCTATATTCAATCTCATATATGGGTTGGATTCGCGGAAAAAATAACAGACCTCGTATATAAGAATAAATGTCGATTATTTGATACACAACGAGTGTAGTATTTCCACGTTAGTGATCATATTAATATTAGTTAGTTCCAAGAAGTGAATTGTACATTACGAGATGGAATAAATTGGTGGACATTATAATTTATAAGCCAACTAGGCTAGCTGTACATTAATCAACTGAACCTGGTATGGTATGGGACATTGATGTGCCAATAATGCCATGAATAAAGACACTTTCTTTATTAAAGAAAAGGCTGGATGTCACTTCTTTTTTTTCTCTTTTTTTTTCCTTTTTTTTTTTAAAAAAAAATTATGTCCTTGTGTTTCAATATATCCATATCACAAACCTTTTTTGTAACTGTTTAGAATTACCTTTATATATGTTGGTTTTATTTTTTTCTCAACATAACATTCTATGCATAGACACTTTTGGGTTCATGTTTAAACAAATATTCATTTATTAACTTGATAAATACTTAAAAATTAATGTTTTTCCAATAAAAAACATTCATACGTGGCAGAAAAAAAAAACCCGCTCTGATACCTCTTGAAATGAAACAGACATAGAGAGCTATGAGGCCAGGACCGCTAGGTGAAATCTATGGAGCAGTTTTCTCTTCAGAAAATGCAAGATTATGATATAATAAGTTGACATGTAATATTCACTTTCTGATTGAGGGTTGATACCCATAATCACTACTTCACTAGTTAGATTGAGAGTAACTTGCCTTAGTTTTTTTATCCCGCTTATATCAATGAAAACATTAACTACTGTTTGGATAAATGAGACGCATAAATCACACTTTTTTCCCGATTTGTGATGTGATTGGTCATACTAAATCTAATTACAATTCATAATATTATGTTTGCTTCTTACTTCATTCTATTTTTGGGGATACGATGTAGTTTTGAGTCTTTTTTAAATTCGAATCGAATTGTCATATCTGATCAGTTTGTGGGAGGTTTTTTTTTTTGAATGATCAGGTATAATGCAAAATATTATGACATATATTTAAATTTATTGAAGAACAATAACAATAAATTTTTTTCAAATATAAAATATAATTCAAATTGTATAGAAATAAAACTCGATAAAACAATAATTAAAAACAAAATATTTATAGTAGAAACATAAATACTCTAACAAAATACAAGATTAATTTCAAAAGAGTGAGTCTCATGTGAGACCGTCTCACGGATCATAATCTGTGAGACGGGTCAAAATACCCATATTCACAATAAAAAATAGTACTCTTAGCATAAAAAGTAATACTCTTTTATGGGTGACCCAAATAAGAGATCCGTCTCACAAATAATACCCGTGAGACCGTCTCATATAAGTTTTTGCCTTTCAAAAATGTGTAAGAAGAAGATGGTTTTTTTTTTTTTTAGTACGAGGAAGAATTTGTGTCTAGATTTGAGATAAATTGGATGACATTTTCTTTGATTGATTTAGTTGTTTATATATTATCACGACTCTAAGTCAAATACTATGATAAACTGTTTAAGCAGGACGATTTGATTTGATTTGATTCTTAGAAGAAGAAAAATAAAAACTTTGTTATCTGTAACCAATAAATTTTTTCCGTCTTCTCTGACTTTGATGCTCTATTTAAAACAATAACAATAAATAATCACATATATACAAAACTAATTAATATTATACCACAAATGCAAGATTGAACATCATTTAATGTAATGGTATTTTTAGGTGAAACAAATTTGAATTTCAAGTTGTCTGTCCTACTCGTACTGATTTGGGACCCATAAAAATTATTATTATTATTATTATTATTATTATTATTATTATTATTATTCCATTTTAAAGCAATATGCCCTATCTATGTGGACCGTGGTCCCTTTCAAATTACAACACAACTTGTTATTTTCCTGTTTTTATTTTATTTTTAAGAAAAAAGTAAAAAGATATAATAATATATTGTTTTTTCGGGATATGTGAATAGTTATATTAAAATATTAATTTTAATTATTTCAAAATATGTGAAACTAGATTCGGAAAATAAAATAGTAGTGATTTTTCTTTCTAAAGAAGATAAAGTAATTTTTGAAAACGTAAAAAAAAGATGCATATCTTTCTTACAAGATTGCTGTGATTTAGGAAAATATTATATTTATATATTATTATTTTTATAATATACAACTTTTGATACACTACATATTCATAATATATATTTATATAAGCATCGATAAAATAACACTCACAAATCGACTATGATATTGAATATATGAATTTCATCGTAAATATACATAATAATTATACATCATATAAAAACTATATATCATACTAACTAAAAATTTGAAAAAAATAAATAAATAGTAAATCAAGTTATTAATGTCACAAAGTAGTGGTTTTCACGTGGCAGTCTATGATTGGGTAAAGATACCTACACTTTGCTACACTGAATTGGACCCACACACAGTTCATGAATGTTTTTCCTTTGCAGCAAACAAAAAGCTCGCAGAAGCGAGAACGAAGAAGAAAGTGAAGAACAGTGGGCATTTGAAGGATAAACGAAAAACCCCATCCTCGCCGACGGGAAATCGGAGCTTTTTCAACACCTCTTCGTTCCAATGGAGTCCCTCTCCAGGCCTCCTCACAGAAGAAAGCACAGCTCCTCCAACACGGCCGCCTTTGCGTCTTTCTCCATGAAAAACCCATACGACGACGTAGTGTTCTCCGGGGGTGGTACCAAGGCGAGGCTTCTTGGAGCTCAAGAGTACTCTGAGATTTTCACCGGTTCGTCTTCGTCGATTCCCATACTTGATCTTCCGGGTCTGGATGAAAGGGTCGTGTCGGGAGAATCTCGCAGTTCGAAGCTGGATTACTCCAACATTTTCGGAGGTTTGAGGGACGATGACGTGGCTCTTCCATATGAGGAGTTGTTTAATGGCGTGAAAAATCCCAAGCGCCCTGATGATGAACCAGGGTAAAATTTCCATTTTTCTAATTGTTCGATTTTGTACGAAGTTTTGGAACTGAAATTTTGTCTGAAATAAGGTTAGCATTTCACTTTTATTGTTCTAATACTAATATATTTTTGATCGTTTTGTTCAAAGGATACGATAGGTGATACATATCTCTAATTTTATCCGTGTTCAGGTTCTACTTTCCATGCTGTTGTTTGGTTTAGGAACTATCACATACTTTGAGAATCTCTCTCAAGCTTATTCCCTGTTTGACTAGAAACTATTAGTCTGTTAACACTAATGTTATTAAGGAAATTTCTTTGTGCTTGACTTTTTACCAGTCTATGCTGGCTTGTTGATGTTGGCTTCTGTTTGTGCGGATGCAAATTTAAATCTTTTTCAAAGCATTATTCATTTTTGTCTTTTTCTAAGCATGATTATCATGAAGGAACCACAATTTGAAGTTTATACATGCCTGTGGTTATTTGTCGTATGCGAGTTATGTTGAACGAGGCACTTTAATTCCTATCGGTGGGAAAAACTTAGTTCAAATTTCTCAAAAAGTTGTTCTGTTTCCTGAAGTGAAGTTTTTTAGTTGATAGATTCCAAATCTAGTAAAAGCATATATATAGTTGATAATGCTCGTTCAATAACATGTGGAGGCTATTCATTGAGTGCATTTCCTTCTCTTTAGGCAGTCGTTATATTGATGCCGTCATTTAACTGTTGGCTATGGTAAGGAAGGTAGGCAAAATGACTATTTATAGCATAGATTATATACATTCATTACATTTGGAGTTTTCTTATATATGAAGTGCCACAGGATAGCCTTTGTTAAATGGTTATTCAATGCAGCTAGTCTTGATTTTGATGTAATAACCTCTTTTGTCCATTCTCATTATGGAAAACTCGTAATAATGAAAAATAATACCGAACACTTGAGTCCTGCACGTGGCTTGTGTCCTGAAAGTTACATGTTAATAGTTCTTGCTTTGCATTCCCAATTATTTTGTGTATAAACTATGAAGTGGATTAAGTTCTTGGAGTTGTCTTTGTCTTATAAGAATCCGCTTCATTTAGCACCAATCTTATCCTTGGTGCGTGTCGAAGTTACTTGAATGCTGGCAAATTTGGCCTCAATTGATTTTAAGATAAATAAAAACAACATTTCCGGTTTTCTCGAGGATTTTTTTCAATTTGAGTTTATTTCAATTACTAAAATTCTCTAGTGTTTGTGCTCATTTGTAATTTTGGCAACTATATTACTTAAAAAAATCGCTAGGGTGAGAAGCAAGAGTCCGGATGAAGGAAAGGAGTCAGTTTTGGACTGATTCTTTCATAAATCTAAATCATGCTCATGTTGTGTCTTTCATACACAAAACACATGCGCATTTTGTTATTGTTTATGTTTTTTGTTTTATTAATTTTTCTTCTTCTATTATGTATACATGCTATTGACCTGATGATTGGTGTAATTTGTTTGGGGGGCCATTCCTATGTCCTTTACTGTATTTGGCTACAGTATTCTAGCAAATGCGAGGTTGCCTGTGCAAGAACCAGAGTCTCTACATTCTTCAGGAAAGGCCAAAAGGTCCTCTGGGGAGTCAGCTGATCAATCTGTTGATGGAGTGAAGCAGCAGTTTAACTTGTCTTTCAATAAGACAAATAAAATAAGTAACGATGTATCAAAGGGAAAAACTCACAGACCCCAACTCCACACTGTTCCTGGATTTGCATATTTTATCGATGGAATCCAACAGACGCAAAGGAAGGAAAATGATAGGCGTGTCCCTTTGCTGAAACGTGAAGTTAGTCGCACCTGGAGTTTCAGTTCTGATGTTAAAGCAATTAAAGGTAGAGGTGGATCTAGTTCAGATAACTCCCACACACTAGATAAGTCATGTATTGTACCTCCACCTTCAAGCCAGCCATGTAATATGAGAGAACTAAATGATTCAGAGGGATCAAGGATATCTAGTTTTCGAACCAAAGAAGATGCTTCTGGAAAGATAGGGACTGACTCTTTACCACTTTGATTGAGGAGGAAATAGATGAGAGTTCAGTTGCTGGTGTATCTGCAGCTGCCTTGAAGAAAGCCATTGAGCAGGCTCAAGAAAGTATTAGAATTGCCAAAATGATAATGGAAAGGAAAAAGGAAAGTATTCCAGATGGTTCTAAACCAAGTCCTAAGGTTCACTCGAAAGTTGAGGATAACGAAGAAAATAGGAAGGACATTGAGACGAAGAATTCTAAAGAGAAGAATGCTGCGAAAACTCATGAAAGATTAGATCCCATATTCCATGCATTCAAAGACCTAAATGGGAAAATTGATGCATTCCTTGGCCAGAGTGAGAAAATAAATGATCCTAGGAAGGCCGAGATGGAAAAGGTTAGAGTTAATATTGAAGCCGCTAAAGAGGGCAGTGGAGCATTCAATGGGGTGAGTAATATATTTGCTACGTCCTTCAGTCAAAATGAGGCACTTTGTGATGCGGAAAAGGATGTAATGGAAGAGCTTGGGTACAATGTTGACGCAGTTGAAGCACATGAAGGGGCGAGAAATTCTCCTGGATTAGAGGCTGAAGCTGACAGTAGGACCACAAACTCGGAATATGGTCAGGTGGTAGAAAATATTAACGTAGTTATGTTTAGGCATGACCTTACATCTTATCTTGAGGAGATGGGAACTGGCAAGGAAATATTGGAACAAAAAGATATGTCTGTTCATTACACTGAGGGACCTGAAAAGGCTGCCGAACTAGCAAAAAGTGTCATTAGTACTTCCCAAAGGACACAAAAGCTGGATAATATTGACGAGGCTTCAGAACAGGCAGAGCTAGATGTTGATCTGTCAAAAGAATCTGAAATTATTTCTGAAATGGTGGAAAGGTCTCTGGATAATAAGATTCAATGGAACAAGAAGATAATTGAAGAACGCGAGGAGATGGTTAATGCAGAGCACTTGAAGTTACCTGATTTGAAGTTTGATAATTTGATAAATGATCTGCCAAATATGGATGAGAAAGAAGCAATGGAACAAGAAGAGATAAAGAAGAAATCTTTTGAAAGTAAAGAGCATCTGAATGATGAAGCCTTGGCGGAACCAATCAACAAGAGGGAGCCTGAAGCCTTCCCTGAAATAGAAGAGGTTGTAGAGAAGCTAAATACAGTTCGTGAATCAGAAATAATTGAAGAGACACAAACCAATTTACATGGTGAAGGGGGGAAAAGGTTACGAGGTGCACTTGAACAAAATGAAATCGACGAGAGCCAGATGGAGACTTTTGAAGATGAAGTGGCTGAGGCCAAGCAATTGGAGGGAATTAATTATGCTGGATTTCAGAAGATTGAATCTTCTTGGGGAACCAAAGAAACAAATATTCTCGGAGGAGCAGAGACAGGTGAAGAAAATCAGGATAAACCTGTGTTTCAGGAGGCTGCTTGTGAAATAGATATTGAAGCAGTTGATTCAAAAAGTACTGAATCTAGCACCAGCTTTAGTGAGATTCACAATATTAATCCTTGCACCATCTCCAGCGAAACTCCGGAACCATGTGATATCGACCTCGATAACATAGTTGAAGAGAACAGTAGCGTAGCTGGAGTTGCTGAAATATCAATTGAGACAAAAAAGAAGGCGAAACAACCATTATACCTGGAGGACAATGATATCCTCCAGATGGACAGCTTACATCGAAGTGCCTCTGAAGACAATTTTACCAGTAGCAATCTGCACTATGCCTTTGAAGATCTTTCTTTAGATTGCAAAAATGAAAGTTTTGTTACAAGGAACACCGATAATGAAGAAAAACTGTCTATGGACAAGGATATATCCGAAACTACTGATGGTATTCACAATACTGCTCAAGAAGCTGTTGATAAATTCAACGTGCAAAATTCACCTGAGGTCAATTATTCTGATTGTAGAACAGCAGAATGTGACCTCACTGATGTGAGAATGGTTTCAGAACAAACTTCAGAGAGTGTCGGACGATCTGAATCAACATCCAGTCTTGAAAATATGGATGGCCTTTCTGTTGACGAATCTGAAATATGTGCAGAAAACACAAAGAGTGAAACCTCAGATGAGGAAGAAGTTAAGGATGATCTTAAAATTGCTTCTGAGAAAATAACTCATGTTCAAAGTGAAGGGGTATACTCGGAGGAACAATGCGAAGCGGAAAACTTTAATTTACATGTTGAAACTGAAGAGACAGAGAAATCTACGGAAGATGAAAAAACAATAGAAACAGATGAAATTCTGGAGAAGATTAATGAGAACAGTGAAACCTCTGACGTGGAACATAATTGTGCCAAAGAAAATGTGATGAATTTCGATAAAGAAGATCAGCAACAAAGAATTGAAGCCATCAAGAAGGGAAGAGCTCGGGAAAAAGATAGAATAGCTGCAGAAAGAGCCATGCGCGAAGCTCGTGAGAGGGCATTTGCTGAAGCACAAGTAAGGGCAGAAAGGGCTGCTGTGGAGAGAGCAGCAGCTGAAGCTCGACAAAGGTTCATGGCAGAGGCGCAGGAGAAGCTGGAGAAGGCATCCACAGCGACAAAACTACCATCTGATAAGGCCTCCACAGAAGCCAAACTTCGGTCAGAACGCGCTGCAGTAGAAAGAGCCACTGCAGAGGCCCGTGAACGTGCTCTAGAGAAAGCAATGTCCTTGAAAACTTCCACAGAAGGAAGAGAGCATACTGACAAATCTACCGAGAAATCAAGAAATAATGGACTGAAGCATAGCTTTTCCTCCTCAGTGAGTATCTTTATCTTTGTATTGGTTGCCAAATAAAACCTTTAGCTAGTGTACCAGAAGAATAATTGTTTCAATTTTCCTACAGGACCTGGAGAAAGTTGATGGAACTAGTAATGAATCAGCAAAGAGAAGCAAAGCAAGATTAGAGAGGCATCAGAGGATAATGGAGAGAGCGGTATGAATCTTACTAGTTATGTTGGATTTGGGAATATTATCACAAGAACTAAACATGTTTTATTATATTTTATGCCGAAATTTTTCTAGGCCAAAGCCCTTGCCGAGAAGAACATGCGTGATCTTCTTGCCCAGAAAGAACAGGCAGAGAGAAATGTAACATATCTTCTTATATATTTGTTGTGGTGATGCAGAATAGATTTCTAGTTGTCCTGTTAATATCTTTATTTTACTGCAGAGATTAGCAGAATCTCTTGATGCGGATATTAAGAGATGGGTCTCAGGAAAGGAGGGAAACCTGCGTGCACTGCTTTCCACCCTGCAATACGTATGTGCAAACCACCTGTGCACCCCTGCCCTTTTTATCCCAAATGATTGTTAGTGATATAGTGGAATTTTAGACTTCAAGAAGTATGTAACATGCTCAAATGCAATGCCATAGAGTCTGCGTAATCGTTTTCATTCATTTGCTACTATCCAAATTGTTCGCTATTTAAAGGACTGAAGATGAAAGTTATACAGCATGGAAACATCCTGAGAAGGATGATTCCTGAACCACGTTATTCTTTTGTGATTTATCGTTGCTCTTTACAAAGCACAGATCTTGTTTCCAACCTAATTAGCTATTTTATGTATTCATCTGCAGATCCTTGGGGCAAACAGTGGTTGGCAACCTATCTCCCTGACGGAGATCATAACAACTCCTGCTGTAAAGAAAGCTTACAGGAAGGCAACTCTGTATGTACATCCTGACAAACTGCAGCAACGAGGAGCTAGCATTCAGCAAAAGTACATATGTGAAAAGGTTTTTGATCTTCTCAAGGTACATTGATTGTTACCCTTGAAATTATTAGGCTTGCAACTGTTGTAGGCTTCTGCCATCATCAATACTGGTGTGCAGTTCTTGCTAACATTACTGGGGTTTTATTGGCATGATAGTGACGAGAACATCATGTATATAGTCATAACTTAATGGCATGGTGCTAGGTTGTGGAGTACGAAGTAAATAAGATTTAGCGACAGCTGCTCTTGGCTGTTGGCACAAAGTATATATTGATTTGATCAAGGAACGATTCTTTTTTAAATGGAAGTTGGTCTGGTTCAGTGATTGAGCTACGTCGTATGTACAATTTGGTATCACGTTCTGTAGGCTTTCATTAGAAGTTCAAGTATCGGAAATGGGAAAAAAAGCCATTAGCAACGCAAGCGAAATCTAAATGACTGGTCATTGATGGCATGAAGTTATCAGTCTCCTTTTCCTGTATCTATTATTTGTTGCATTTCATGTTTCTTGTTTCGTGACACACTTAACTCACATATGCCTTGTTTGTTGTGTATCAACCTCAGGCTGCGTGGAGCAGGTTCAACTCAGAGGAGAGGTGAATGAAGACGCAGTAGCGATCCTCGGAACTTGTAGCCTTGTATTAATTTTACATTTATTCATTTGATTTGATTGATCTCTGTAGCACGAAACAGAAGAAAATAGTGATGGTTTCTTTTGGTGAATAGCCTGGTGTTCTTGTTCGTGCATGGATTTTATAATAGGGTCGCTCATACTTGGTCAGTTGAGCATGTTGATTTTTCACAACCCAATAAGCGAATAAGATGAGCTACATACTACAGTAGATGAGTGGTTGTCTGTCAAAAACATTTATGAAATGAAAATAATTTGGAAGGCGATTCTAGAAATAAAATGAAAATTTTTTACTACATAGAAATTGATTTTTTACTTGGTGTAAAACCTTTAGTGTAGGGTCGAATTAACCGTATCACATGTGTTTAACAAAAGCTTATAAGCTCTACAATTTACACTGCCTCTAGTTTCTACTTTTGTTTTGTATTTTTTTTACCAAAGACTCTACTTTCTACTTTCTACTTCTACTTTCTACATGCATAAGTGAAGCGTAAAGTCCAAGTGGTTAAAGATGAGCCCTTGGTTACATAAACTGATCCATTTGGAACTGGATTCAGCCTGGAGATTTTAAGACCACTAGAATATAATATAATAATGGCCATGGATTAATCTTTTCTTTTTAATGACCGTCTCTCTATAGCCATCGAAGAGACGAGAACATGGCTCTTTACCTGTCCAACACTTTCCTCAGTAAAAACCTCTCCCCTTCTCTACTTTCCCTCAACGACAAAGTAGAATCCGAAAAACCCATCTTGTAAATAATCTTCCCTTTTTCTGTATTTTTCGGAAGTTTCTTAATTTTTTTGGCTGATTTGTGCAGGTAAAACGAGTTGTGGGCAGAGATGACATGCGGTGTAGCTGCAGGAAGAAGGATATACACCCGCAATTCCATGAAGATTCGAAGGTGTACTGTAATGGTGAACTCGTGATGACTACCGGTGGAACCAAGAAAGAATACGTGGTTGATGTGTGGTCTGGGAACCACCCCTTTTATCTAGGAAGCCGAGCGCAGCTTCTTGTTGATGCTGATCAGGTTGAAAAATTCCGCAAGAAATTTAGTGGGCTGTCGCAGATTATGGAGATTCCTGTGCTCAAGGGAGAGATTATTCTTCCTCCTAAGAAGAAGTCTGGAAAAGGAAAAAAGAAGTAGCCCCCATAGTTTAGTTTGCTTTTGCGGTTGAATTTATCAAGTTTTTGTTTTGGATATGAAATGCGATAATCTGGCGAATTGTTACAATGAATTGTTTGATTTTAATGAAATGTGAAAGGGTTTGGGTTTTTTGAATGTGTCATTGGTCTTTGCTTGATTCTTGATTCGGTGGAATGGGTCTAAAAATAGAAATTTTGCTTCTTGGAGTGAGCTTATGGATGTGGACTGATCTAGGCTAAAGTTTATTGGATGTAGAGTTTCTTTCTGGTTCGTTCTTAAGCTGATTTATGGCCATTGGAGTTATTCGGCTGTAGTATAAAATCTAACGAGTTGCTTCGACTATTTGTCGTGCAGTGATATTGTGAAGAAGTTGAAATGTGCAGGATTTGGATGCTGTGATCTCTCAATTCTTGAAAATCGATAACATCATCTACTCTTAACTTTTGTAAATTTTTTTTTTCTCACTTTTTCCAGATGCATCAAGTTTATCCAACAAATGTCAAATCATGTTTCCATTGTCCTAAGTTATATTTTCTTAAGCGAACTGATGTCGTTCTTCAGTTGGTAAGTGTGAGATTTTCCAAACACAAGATGTTATTCGTAAATCTTGGCAACATGGAGACAGAAGGAACCGTTGCTTGCGGTGAGGCTTCAAGAAGAGGACTTCCCGTTGCACGGCCAGCCAGCTTGTCTTGAAACTCTTGCTGGCAGTCAAGATAATTTTTTGCAATTGAATTTGATCTTATAGGACCATTCTCAATCTTGTGAAGATCTCCATCGATACTTCTTATGAAGAATTGTGGTGTTCTGCAACTCTTTCTGAAATTATCGTGGGAACCATTTGGAAAAACTAGTACGATGGGTACAAACCTACCACCCTTCAAAGGATGTGGGAGTTTTCTCACAAATTATTATTTCACAGTAATGGGATTCAATCATTTCATATCAACATGAAGCTACCGATTAAAAGAGACCATCCCTTTTGTCGAATGGAACTTTAAATAGGGATGTCTTAGAACTCCTGGTAATCATGGTGTGAAATCTTTCATGTCGAATCTCGATTCTAAAAGAAAATAACTCCAGGATTATACATGTAAGTACAGAGGATGAAGCACCCTTCTTTGTCTGTAGACATTTATTTCATCATAGCATACAAGTACATACATGTCGCTCGTTGTTAAGTCAGTAGCATGGCTTAACAGTTAAAATAGCAGAAGCATGCAAATCCTGGGAACTGTGCGTGACAAGCGCCATGAAGTGCATGCTCCCAATTCCTGCACTGCCTATTACAGTTGTTGGAGCTCCCGCAGAATCCCGACCATGTTTTGCTACGCCTTTCGCAAGTTCTTGAATCCACCACTGCCGATTCTGCATCAAAAGAGAAACAAGGTAACTGGTAGAGAAGAGAGGTAAGATTTGTAGTTCGCTGAAAATAGCCACAAATATATAATTAAATTCAGCAAATATAGGTCTCTCCTCTATGCTTCTGAAAAACACAGTGCTTACCATTCAGGAGTATGACGAATAAGAGAAGGAAAAAGACGACTGCGACAGTGGAACGTCGACGGAGAAGTGATGCAGCCATTTCTTGTTTCTTTTGAAGCTCAAGAAAGAGCAGGGCTTGTGGTGCATGAAGAAGTGGTTTAGAACCTCAAATATAGAGTGAATTTATGCGACCAAAGAAACATGAAAATTGTTTCCTTATCACAAATATTGATGATAAACGCCAATTCCCATCGCGAATTTCGATGTGTTTGGGATGGATAAATTCAAACCACGTTCGTCATAAAATTTTGGCACTATGTACTCTAGTTCAACAATTTCCAGCAATTTTGTTTTAGATGTGTGCCGGATTACGTCGAGCCCAACAATTCGTGTATGTATATTTGATTAGCTCTTCACATTGTGGATTACGGAAACATACTCTTCTCTTTCAACGTACTAATTTGGTATATCTAATATTTATTGTCCAATTTAATAAAGTATTTCTTGTAAAATCTCATAATATATACGGTTTATGCCATAATAATAATAATAAGATCCATTTTGATTGTATCAATTATCATATACAACGTACGTATCATATATCCATACGAGCTATTCATATTAATGCAACAATAACACGATAATATATACTGGCATGTGTTACCAAAGTATTCACCTAAATATTCCTAGTAACATTAATTGTTGCAGAAGATTTGAAACTGGAATATAAGTAAAGGGATGCTGCTGTAGAAGAAAAAATCAAACTATTTATATCTACTATTTGAATAGATTTCTGTTCAAATATAACAAGTAGTTGACTCCAACAAACAAAACTTTCAGACATTAGAAAGAAGTCATCACAGGTGAACCATAGTGGAGCATTATAGCCCATCTTCTTCGAGGAATCATCTCAGACCAATGAAACGGCAACGAGAATTCGCATTTTAGATCATATATCGTCCTTCGCTCAGCTAGTATAATTGCACAACCACAATTTAGAAAACATTTTTCCATATCATTCACTTAGTTTGCAACCGCGTATGTAAGGATGGTCGAGTTTTATATACCTTGTCCAATATGATTTATATCTAGTCATCGCCAATTCTAGCCACGGTTTCATGTTCCCGTTATAATGTACAACAGCTGCATTCTCGATATCTGACCGGTCAATGCTTGGATTGTAACCTAAACCGAGCACATGCCAAGACTTTTCAAGTGGATGTGTAAGCCCATAAAAAGTAATCAGACCGGGAGGCAGCGTCCCAAGCTTCCATAGTAACCTATCTTCGTTCAAGTTCTGCCATTTGTGGTATATACCCGTTATATCCTTCCTCTTCCACTCTTTGAGATCGAAAACGTTCATTCCATAAGCCCACCCACAAGAGTTTGGATCGAAGTGTTTAGAGATGAGAGGGTTTGAAAAGTTCAGATATTTATCGAACCGGTGAAAGCTCTCACCACAGGTTTCCACTGCACCATTCACTTTGCCCTGGAGATCTACATCCCATAATCTAGTCAAGTCTTTCCGAACAACAATATCATCATCGAGAAAAAGGATTTTATCCAACTTGGGGTAAATCTGTGGGAGATAAAACCTGAGGTGGTTAAGCATAGAAAGATACTTTGGGTTTCTGTACTTTAGGTTAGAACCTCCAGCAGAGTGAGCTGCCTTGAAGTAGAATTCTTTCATACCAGCAGATTCCAATTGACGTAGAACAGGACAATAGGATGAGTTGAGCCACTTGAATTCATCGACATTTTCAACGTGTATGGTAGCTTTACTAGGAGGGTTCAGAAGAAACCACATACTCATTGCTCCAAAGTTCAGCTTATCAGAAACAACATGAAAAACATGTTTTGCAGGATCCTGAAACTCATACAAGCACCAGGAGGCAGCGTTCAGCAATCGAAATCATGGTTATGAATGCGCATAAGCAGACACATATATAAAGGTACGAGTGTGTATGCCTCTATGAATATATGATGGTAGTACAAATATCTCAGCAGTAGGGAAAGAAGTTTAACGTCATCGGGAGGAGGGATAAAACTATAATTTTATTTATGTGTATAATATAATAATATATAAAAGAATATATAAGTTCATAAGGGACAAGCAAGCCCCTTTTCCTCTGCTACCAACTGATACAAATTGATATTTGTAGGTATATGTCCGTATAATAAGTCATATTCCAGGGATAAAAAGTATGAACTATGACATGGACACCTTGTGTCCATGGTGAATATATCACATCACAGCATCATAAAGAGAGTAAATTTGACATAGAAAAATATATAAAATCATAAATCTGGCAAATGAACAACAGAAGTTGGAGATATATCCGAGAAGAGATACGTCGGAGTAGAAAAATGGTAGTATCATAGAATCAATGAAGTAAATGATTACATATTTAGAACTTATCCACATCAATTATTCAGTTGAGAAAGAAGGTATGAAACAAGAAAGTGTAACATTGAATCGTGTTACCATGATTGAATTAAAGGAAAACAGCAGGAGAAAGAAGGTCCACACCTTAGCATTCATAATGGTGGAGTTCACAACTACTGAAGCAGCAAGAACATTATCCGAAAAGAGGGCATAGTGGTAGAGATTTGGATCTTCCAGATTTTCACTTCGGGGGAACTTCCTTTTCTCTGGTGGAAGGAGGTGGTAATCTATTGTCAGGCGCAACGATAAACAGTGAAGTCCATTTGGAATTGTCTTAGCAGCAAGCTGGCTAAGGAAGTCGCTTTGCCTCTTAAGACTGTGGACTTGCTCATCTGCAGAATGGAGCATGGCTCTTAGCTTCCCAGTTACTAACTTGCAGTCATACAATTGCTCCCTAGCTTTGGACAACACTTGGCCCATTGCTTTCATTTTTTCAAGTGCACTGTAAAATGAATTGTACAAGCGCAAAAGATTAAACTAAGGATACACATAGATTAACGACACACCATCCTTTACCTTTGCTGCAGATCAGTATCAGTAGTTGCCTCTCCTAAGGAACGTTGGCTTTCCTTAAGTCGGGCCTGTAGCTCATGTGCCAAGTCAAGCTTGTCTTTCATCCTTGCAAGACTTACATAAACTGTTGCCATTATCATTTGATCCCGCATCAAGCGTACAACTGAATCAGAATTTTCATTTTCATATTCTTTCCTCCATACACTATATTTTCCTAACACTGCCGAATCAACCGACTTAGATCGTTCAATTGCTGCATTTTCAAGCTTTACAGTCACTTCATAATCTTGATTCAACAAATCAGCAGCTCGTTTTTCACGCCTTTTTTCTCTCAATTGCTGCAGTGTGAAGATATGGAAAATAAAACAAAATAACACAAGCAAAGTCACAGAATATTGTAGAAGGACACAGATTAATTCGTAACCAGAAAAAGATTTTCATTAGAACAAGCAGAAGTAAAAGTAATATTGTTATATTATATAATCTTGCTGCTTACTCTTCTGGCCAGTATAGCAGCAGTCTCGAAAACCCTAGAATTATTAGCTGCACAAAACAAATTAACTTTCTAACTATTTCATACAGCATATCAATAAAACAACTAATGCATCAATAGAATTTCTGGAAAGATATTACTATTTGCAGAAAATTCCTGCTTACCTCCAGACTTTTGCTGTTGTATTTCTGAAGCTACTTCAATGGACTTAAAATCACACAAATTAACCCAAAAGAAAGAGTGACTTAGCATTTTCATAAAATACAAGATGTGTACAGCAACAGAAGGTAAAGCAATTAGAGCCATATAATCATCCTACCTCTACAGAAGTGGAATAATTCTGTCTCGTAATTTCTTGCCATGATGTAGACAAATTGTTCTTTCTAAAGAAATCCACACTTAAAGGCCCCAAATCATCTGTGCTAGCTTTAATGACATCAATTACCTACATGTTCAAATTATTGTAGGTTACAGATAACAATACCTGAAAAAGCACATTTCTTAACATTTCAGAAGGTGTAGTTAAAAACTTGCCTCTTTTGACAATAATGACTTAAGATGTTGCAATGCCAGTCTCACTCTCCAGTTTAGTTCCTGTAGCAAGAAGCACTTTCCATTAATCTAGAGAATACATTTAACACTACAATTCAATTGAAGCATAAGCCAAAGAGGGACACCTGTCCATGAGAACCGATAGAAAAATCATTTTGATCTGCAAAACATAGACAAATCAGTTTCATCCAACTGTAAAACAGGAAGAATAAATTCAAATCAATTAGCCTGCCATAAAGGGCGTAGAAGCATCAACAGACACAAAGCGGTCGGATACATCAAAATAAATTCAACTGACTCATAGCACCTAAACTGGGGTGGAGATCAAATCAATTAGCCCGCAAGTGTTGTTTAAAAGGCCTTTTCTACCAGGACAATGAAATCACATAAGACTTTGCCAATACCATATATTCAGTAAACTGAACGTTTAGCAGCCCATAAGGTGAAGCCAGGTCTTACTTTTTAGATGTGGAGAAAAATAAGAATTAAAAACCCTAGGGTGTAAATTAAAACCCTGATTTTGTTTCTTTTCTGAAAATTTTTATCTTCACAAGCTTTTTGTTAAATAATTATATTTTATTAGATTATTATCTCAGAGTCTTGATATTATTTTTTTAATGATTAAAATTTAAAAGAAAATTTAAATTCAACACGGTAATCTTAACCAGGATCATAGGGAAGCGGAGTTTTGTTCCAGCTCAACCTTCTATTAGACTACAAGCGACAGCTTTACAAAGTGTACCATCCTAGATTGGTCTAATCAGTCACATGAACAGTAAACTGAACAAAGCTAATCAGTCACATGAACAGTAAACTGAACAAAGCAATGTCGCCTCTCAACCCTGTCTTTTCCAGACGCTAACAAACAGAATCTACCCCAGCAACTTTTTAAAATTTTCCTCCCCAAATTCAACTCACAAAAGAGCAAGATGGCCCAACTTTTCACTCCGAGGTTAGCTAGAATATCGATAAGACTGTTCACCAGGAATTTTTCTAAATAGCACATCTAAGGGGGATTCATTCCGTACTTATTTATCACTCGTTCCTGAACCAAAGTCCGGTTTCTTGAATGCATTTACGCAGTAAAACTTATTGTAAAAAGATCAAGAAAAGCTTGATCACTGATTCACTATCCGTATTTTTCTCTACCCATTTTCAGTAACTAATTCACGTAGAAGTTCAATTCTTGAGGAAGAAACAAGACTAACAAACAAAATTTCACGTGACTTTCATCAAATTACATAATCTTAGACTAATTATTGCTGATCCCCACCCAAACCCGCACACCTTAAAACCCATTTAAAATAAAACCACAATAGCGAAAGAATGGTTCTTCAAACGAAAACTGACCAGTCGAGGAGGCGGTAAAGAGGCCACGGCCTACGACAAGAACAGAGAAAACGAGGAGTAAGATGAAAATAACGAAAGCAACGGGGCAGCGAGATCCAGTACTCCTACTCCTTTGGATTCCCTCACCAAATAACCCCCTCTTAGTAGCCATGCCCTGTCATAAACCTTCAAGATTCAACCATAGCGCACATTCAGAAACTTGGAAGCAATGCACTAGGAAAATGGTAATGCCAACAAAAATTTGTGTGCTACAGAGAAAATTCGGATGATTGATCAGGCTTGTTGAAGGATTTGTTAATTATTGCGTGTGAATAGATTGACAAGGATCGATAAAGTTTTAACAACTCGAAAATTTCCAAGCGGCCCTCCGATTGTTGTATATTTCGTTTCTTAGTAATGACTAATGTGATGACTTGTAAATTGATTTTTATTTTTTTCCATTTCCATATACAAATATAATTGTTACAATTCTCAAATTTAAAAATTATTTATGTTTTATTATCAATACTTCTATACTATATTATTAAGTTTGAGACACTTATAATAACTAATTTTTAGTGTCATTGTCTGTTTTAATAATTATATATATATATATATATATATTAAGTATTTAAATTTTAATACAAGTTACATGTAGTTCAGCAGATAGAGTCTTTATTTTCTAATCATCAAATTGTAGATTCAAGTCCTACTTAGATCTTTTTTTTTCTATTTATTTTTTTAGTTTATATATCAAACTTGGAACACTATTTCTTATAATTACACTTTAATCATCATTTAAATATAAACCAAATAAATTATAAAAATATTGTATAAATACACAACGTGTGCATCGGTACACTTAGTGGTCACTAAAAGTGATAGCTTTTTTTGTTTAAATGTTGTTAAATCAGAAATTATGATCGAAGTTAATTAACTTGTAATAACTATATTTTATAGTAGGCAAAAACTTGTGTGAGACGGTCTCACGGGTCATATTTGTGAGACGGATCTCTTATTTGGGTCACTCATGAAAAAGTATTACTTTTTATGCTAAGAGTATTACTTTTTATTGTGAATATGGGTAGGGTGACCCGTCTCACGGATTATGACCCGTGAGACGGTCTCACATGAGACTCACTCTTTATAGTATCGTCGGTTTTAAGCTAAATGTTTTTCAAATAATAATGATCATATAGAAGAACGTGAAAATAAAAAGAGTGAGTCTCCTCATGTGAGACCGTCTCACAGATCCTAAGTTGTGAGACGGGTCAACCTTACCAATATTCACAATAAAAAGTAATACTCTTAGCATAAAAAGTAATATTTTTTCATGGATGACCCAAATAAAGATCCGTCTCACAAAATACGACCCGTGAGACCGTCTCACACAAGTTTTTGCCAAATAAAAAATAAAAAAATTGCTTCTATATTGTAGATAAACTCGATTTTTTTTAAAATATTAATTATTTGGTTTTTTAACTCTCGGGATAAAGGAAAAGAAAGCGAATTGATAGCTGTTTTAAAAAGTTGTGGATAGTAATGCCGCATATCCATCATCAAATCCAAACGGGGCTCTTGAAATATTTTCTATACGTAAGATTTCATTTTCCATGCAAATTATAAAATTGTTCTTTAATAAAGGTGGGCCAATATTTAGGAGCAAAAATCTTGTGTGAGACGATCTCACGAGTCGTATTTTGTGAGACGGATCTCTTATTTAGGTCCTCCATAGAAAATATTACTTTTTATGCTAAGAATATTAATTTTTATTGTAAATATCGGTAGAGTTGACGCGTCTCACAAATAAAGATTCGTGAAACCGTCTCACAAAAAGACCTACTCATATTTAAGTATATCAAGAGAACAATATGATGACAGCCCCACCATCGTTCCCAACTTTAACGATTAATAAATCGTATGCTACTTATATTAATTTATAATTATTTATAACTTTATTCATTTATTTACACTACAAATGCTTTGTTCAACAGGATTAACCTATTTCTAGTCGTTTTAGTTCACATAACATACATTTAAAATTATCAGTTTACAAGAAGCAAATAGAGGAAGAACACAGTTGTTGGATTTCATGTCGATTTTGAAAGGCACGAGCTTGAACGTAAGATGTACAAGCAAACTTGAGATATATTAGCCCAACCCCAATTGGTTTCAAAGTAATCTTCCAGAAGATTTCAAAACCATATTTACTTTTATAATCAGTGCTGCTACATACAGAGACATTGGTCAAATCTCAAAGAGGAAAGATGGAACTGTGACATTCATTTAAGCTCCAACGTCTAGACCTGGCTTAGAAATCAGGTCGACAAAAGATAATTTTCAGGCTATAATTGCCCTACTTGTTACTGTAGCCTATAAGCATCAACGTTAACAAGAGCAGCAGCAATTGTGTTGATTTCCTGAGAAACTAGAACCTTTCTGAGTAACTGCTGAGACAACTATGAAACACAAGTTTGTCTCATTGGTGTGAGAAGCCTTGCAAACCGGAGTGGAACACGAGCTCTAACTAAAGCTCCATTCTCGACATATTCCTGTCAAATGATAGCACCAAAGATATACGGTCAGAAAATATTCATGAAATGCTTACAAGATCTTCATTGCAGTAGCAGAATTTTTAATCAGATTGAAAATTACAAGATAGTGTTATTCTCTTATAATGGTGTCTTACGATTCAGTTGTTGCATTAATAAGACAGAATTTCGTTATACAAAAAGTTGACCCTCTATCCTAAATACAGCAATAGATGGTGCATGAAAAAAGAGAGAGAACACTTACAGTTTTCTCAACCATTCCAACTTGGTGTATGGTGCTTAATAGTTCTCCTTTGTCAAAAGGAATTAGAGCTTCCACCCACACCATCATATCCTATCGCATAAAAGTTAGCTGAGTTAAGTACATTGAATTTACATCTACAAACCTGCATTGTCAAAATGAAGATGTGGGAAAAAGTAATATTAGTGGTGTGGTGCGTTGTAACTCGTAAGTTATAGACATCAAGAACCTTTAATTTTTCTTGAACTGCATTACAGAAGTCATCCAACCCTTCACCGGTTAAAGCAGACATGCATACAACATCTACATTTATCTTGGCGTCAGACTTGATTTTGTCAGGGTCCTTTGCGTTATCAACCTGAAAAATAAGAATTAAATAGAGATGAAAGGGATATCATCCATTTCGTTTTAGTCCATGGACCTAGTATAAAAAATCTAGCACCTCAATCACCGTCAACAAACTTGTCTAGCATTGTATTATCATACCTTGTATAAGCCTGCTAAATTGTGAAAAAACCCAATTACTAGCCACATGACACTCACATGTGGCTCATCTGAGCTAGCTAACACAGACAGATTGTGCGACACATATTTGAGTAAGCTATCACTCCAAGATGATATATAGTACAGTGAAGTCAGTAGAGAATTTGGGAAGAGGATGTACTTGTAAATGTGGAAAATATACTAGATTGGGAAATTTGAATTGAAGTTGTCAAGCCATCTATAAGTGCTTAGTCAAAGCAAGAATTCAGTGTGAAACGGTCTAGCTTCCTCCACTTGTTGGAAAGGTACATCTCATTTAGAGATTCATTAATGAAATTGATTGAGATCCTATTTCTAGTCTACTTAAATTTTATTTATCACGATTTTCTGGATTAATTTTTATATTTTAACAATAATGATACTTCTTACTATATAGGCTAAGATATCAGCTGACCAACAACCAATTAAAAAATGGAAACCTATAAGATAAAGAATACACCAAATGACCCCCGGGTAGTTTTAAGCAAGAGGTATCAACTCGCTCTAGCACCATGTTAATAATAAAGAAAAAACTATATAATCATCCCGCATCCACAAACAAACTCATCACAGGGCTATAACACATTTAATATTTTCTCTTGATTTTAAAAACATAATCACCCCAGTATTATAGGCGAGAAAAAATCTTAAGAGATAAAGGACCAAATCTATTCACTAAATCATTAATAAAACTGAAATAAATTATTTACACGATATATGATTATTTTAACCATCATTTTGATGAATCAAAATAGATTTTATAACAGTCTTCACTGCTTATCTTGAGTCACTTTCAGATGATCACATGATGCGATTATGAGCGATTTGCCATTTTTCAGGTATTGAGTTTGCCAAGAGGATTTCGTAGGTAGACGAAAGAAAAACTAGAAATAGACCACGAGGGATTATGTGAACAACGAATTATCATTCTTAAGGATATAAAATGGCTTCAAGTACCTTGTTCCAAACGATTAACTTTGGTATAGACGATGCTTCAAGCTCTGAGAGAACTTTGTCCACAGCCTCGATCTGAAGCTCTGCCAGTGGATGGCTGATCCAAAGAGGGTGACATGATTAAAAGCTGAACATTGCAATATCACAGCCCCCTCTTAAATTGATCGTACCTAATATCTACTACATGCACCAGAAGTGATGACTCGGATATTTCTTCCAATGTTGCCCTAAACGCAGCTACCTGGGAGAAGAAAGACCAATATAATGAGAAAGGAACAGATTCTAAATTCATCAGATAAAACAATTGAATTGTTTCAATAAAAGTGCCAACCACACAGGAACAGCTATTATTCACAATTCAGAAAACATAATAGCACACATATCCTCTGACTACTGAAAAACAACCATGATATATCTAGAGTGCGAAAAGTCATACCAGTGTTGTTGGTAATTTTTGAATGAAGCCCACTGTATCAGTTAGAAGAAACTCCGTCCCGTTCTTCATCTAGACAAAAGATTATAAACACCCACGTTTAGGTATGCGGAAAAAGAAAGTGATAAAACAAAACTGCATTGACAAGAGAATTTTGTTACTAATTTAGACCACTAATAACATTCTTGGTGGACCTTGAAAATTTTAATTCTAACCTTGAAGCTACATTCTAAAAGAATGTTACTCTGCTTAGAATACTAACTGTGGAATCCATAAAAGAACATTTCTAATCATTAATGCCCAAAAGAAGCATTTGAGTTGATGAAAATATGTGCAATATGAAGGAATTTTTTTATCAGTTTATCACTAGTAATGTCAACCGCTTAGACCTTCCAAAACCCTTGAAATATTGATCAATTTTCGATAAAAGAAAACTGGCATGTTGTGAGGTGAAACTATCATCAGACAGTTGAAGAAAGTTTTTTCAGGAGCAATTTACTCACATGTACCCTTCTTGTAGTAGGATCAAGAGTTGCAAATAACTTGTCCTCAGCAAGAACATTTGCTCCAGTCAATTGATTTAAAAGTGTACTCTTTCCAGCATTTGTATACCCAACCTAATTATGGACAGATATCAGGTCTTGATATTATCCCCAAGCGAATACAAGTAAATGGTAATTTCCTACCAAAGAAACAACTGGAACAGGTACAGCAACACGTCTGTCCCTGTACTGCTTGCGGTGTTTACGGACAGATTCTATCTCTTTCTTGAGAGCACCTATCTGAAACAAGAAGAAGAATTGCACATTACACTTATACAGGACACACATTCAAGAAAGTTGAATACAGGAAATTTAAAGAAAAGGCAACAAGCAAATCAAAGTGCCTCACGGAGACAGACCAGCAGGGGATAAGTCATCAATTACAATTATTACAGGTTAGAACAATATGATTATAGACGGATATCCATGAAAAAATCAACAGCATGTAATAGTGGTTTTTGAGATCCAGAGTTTCAGACCGCTCAGAAACCTGTAATATTGACTGGGATGCAGGCAACTGTCTGCACATCCAGATTACATTTGACCATGTAACTCTAAAGCTCATTCACAAACTCCAGTCCAGTCCCATTTCCTTGCTTTTAACAACATAAAAGAGAATGTAAAATTATACTTTACTTTCCAGAATCTCTAATACCGCGCTTCACCCTTTTTTCCATATCTCATTTCTTTCTTCCATTTTTCTACAATTTTAACATCATCTTCTTTTATTTTCTCTATCTCAGTTTAATTACTTTATTTTCTCTCTTTCCTTTTTAATTATTAACAAATAAAGTGGATTCTTACCGCCACTTTCATACATGATACAACCAAAATCATAACACCACCACTGTGGTGCCACCTCATCCATAAGGCGACCAGTTATTTCTTCTTTTTTCTTTGAGTATCTTTGCTTTTACGAAAAAAATGGGTTGTCAAACGTTCGAGCCTTTTGGACTCAGCTTAGCCCAGAAATTATCATGAGCAACAATCGGGGAAGTTGAATTGTCCAATCCAGGACAGCATTTAAGCACTTGATAACTTCTCATAAATACAAAGGTAACAAAATTAAACAATTCCACGACAAGATGCAAAAATATCATAGTTTAGAAAACATAATCCTTGAATATAAATTACATTATAACATAAGGATTTGATGTCCTTGGATGACAGTACACAATAATGTAATAATATTGATTTGATTTATGCCTCACATCAATAAATTTAGAACAAAGTCTTTCTGCGATTAGTAAACAAAAAGCTGACAAAAAAATGTAACATAAATTTCGCCCTTGGATGAAATGTGAAATTTAGCAATAGTAGGAAAAGCAAACAGCACACCTGGTCACGTAAGATACGTTTATCAACTTCAATTTGTTTTTCACCCATACCCTTCACTTGGCCACCAGATTGACGCTCAAGGTGGGTCCACATTCTCGTCAGCCGGGGTAATTGATATTCCATCTGAGCCAATGAAACCTGCAAGCAAAAAAATTTATAGTCCGCATGAAGAAAAGATATACTTCAATACTATGTGCCTGAAGGCTGAAGCAAAGCGTACTTGCAAATGAAGCTTCACGTGTAGCCGCCCGCTGATTGAAAATATCGAGGATGAGAGCAGTGCGATCACACACTCTGACATCTCCCCCAAAGGCCTTTTCAAGATTTCGCAATTGCCTGTGTTCAAAATTTAAAAATATTATAAATGGGAGGGAGGAGAAAAAAATAAGCAATTTAACTTGAAACCCCCTGCATACAGATAAGGAGAAGCGAGGCAAAAACACACGGGCATTGACTGATAAAACACAATAAACAGGCACTTATATGGTCAGGAATTACATAGAATAACATATCCGGAAGTCTGGCAGAAAACTAACCCTGGCGAAAGTTCATCATCAAAAATCACAGTCTCCACATCAATTGCATGAATCGCACTCTTGATTTCTGCCACCTTTCCTGATCCTATGTATGTCCTCGAATTTGGCGTAGCTAGTCTGCATCAAAGTAAAACAATTGCGCCTCAGATAAGGGCATATCTTGATAATTTATCGTAAAATAACAAAACTTGCAAAACTACTACGTACTTTTGATAAGTAGAACCAACAACAGTTAATCCAGCTGTGTCAGCTAGCTGCTCTAATTCACTAATTGAGTCCTCAATGCCAAATGAGCCACCGGTGTCTTCACCTTTCCTTGCCACACCGACAATATAAGTCCTCTCTTCAAACACCTATGTTCGAACCCACCTATTAGTTTACAGAATGACGGGAAGAATATCCATGTTTGTTGTTTGAAATTCTGATTCTTTCCAGCCTTTTGGATGGACAAACTGAATCGTAATTATTGACACAGAATGAATAACTCAAAAGCATATAACCTCGTAAAAAAGAATGAATCAAAAACAAAAAGCAAAAATAGCTTCTTAAAAATAATAAATAAATAAGTAAGCTCAAGAATAGTTAGAAGACGAACCTCTCGTCCGTTTCGTAACTTGAACCTGCTATTGACATCTAAGTCTGCACTTTTCTTCAACCGAATTTCATGAGTAGCCTCATGAGCATCTTCCGCGTGAGTTCCAGGAACCCCATTGACAACTTCATGTACCTCATCCTCTGTTTGAACCTCGAACGAAACGTTCCGGTCCGAAACGCTGTCGTCTGGGTAGACAACTCCGACTCCATCCGCATGAAGAGCCTTAACGAGAAAACGTGAGCTGAGATTTCCGCAGGAAGCTTCGAATCTTAAACACTGGAGGGGTTTGATCTTGGGGTTTGGAGGCCATGGATGGTGATTTGGAAAGGAATGTTTGGAGATGGAGTAGCTGGATAAGCTCATGGTAAATCAATTATCACAAATTTGCGGAAACGAAAGAAACACACATAACTTTAATAAAAGGAATCATTCACCCTGACGGCACGGTCTGAAACCCGATAATCCGCCCGGTTCGATTAAAATTTTTCTTACACCAAAAATAATAATATAAATTTTCTGAAACCAATATTTATTTATTGAGTAGGTGAGACGATCTCACGAATCTTTAAATATAAGACGGGTCAATCTCACCGATATTCATAAAAAAAATAATACTAATAACATAAAAAATAATATTTTTTCATGGATTGCACAAATAAAATATCTGTCAAACAAAATACGACCCGTGAGATCGTCTCGTACAAATTTTTGTCTTTTTTTATCATAAAATATGAATGGAATTAATCCATTTAACATAATCAATCTCATCTCAAGAGAAAAAACTACAGAGCGAGTCTCTTGTGAGACCGTCTCATGGATATTAACCTGTGAGACAGATCAATCCTACCCATATCACAATAAAAAGTAATACTCTTAACATAAAAAGTAATACATTTTTCATGGATAACCCAAATAAGATATATGTCTCACAAATACGACCCACGAGACCGTCTTACACAAATTTTTACCAAAACTACACATTTTGTTATCATTAAAAACTGGAATTGAAAGTGTTGAAGAGATATTTTCAGTTGATTCGACGTAAGATCTGGCAGGGGTACCATCTTTAGTTTTATTACAAAAAGGCCACGTATTTTCTAATTCAATCTAATTAGTCTTATCTTGTTGGAGTTGGACTGAGTCCACATACTAGATTTGATTCCAATAAAATGAAATTAAAAATCTTCTTTTGCCAAAGAAGGAAATTTATGTAAAAAATAAATGCTTCAGGCTTGAACAAGTACAGTGATACATTAAAAAAACTCTAATTACACAAAAGTGCCAACGACTAAATTTCAGATGACTGAAGGAAATATCACACAGATGTGACGGAAGTTAGAGATCGTATGAATCGAGCTAACCTTGCCTAATCTTGGTTATTGGCTTCATACATTCTCCAAAAAGCTATTGACACTACATAAATACACAACATTCGGCCAATAACATCTAAATGTTATTTATGCCTCCATAGAGTTGAGTGTTCAGAACAAATATTCAATTTTTTTTTCTTTTCCAATGGATATATTTTTTTCTTTTCCCTTGGTATTCTCGGAAAGGGAAGAAACACAATAACTTCCAGCAATAACACGAGGGGAAGGGGGTGTTACAGGTTTTCCCAATTTCGTTTATATTAGACTTTGTCGTCGTGGAACCACCATCTCGTCTCCTTGGGAGATCTTCCATTCTTACAGTTCTTCACGTAGCGATCATTATCAGCTGGATGTTGCTGCAGCATAAAAACCGAACTCAAGTGATCAATTATCTGGGTTGACATAGAAGAAGCCACGGAAGTTCGTGGGAGTAAAACACTCTAACAAGCAAAATTGGATATACCTTCACCGTAGAGCTTGATAGCATAGAGAGAATGCTGATGCAAATTGAACTAACAGTCATTGCCGGGGACCACGAATCATATAAAATATCTGTGTGGATAAATAACACAAAAAAGAAAGAAAGTTCAAATTTCCAAACTGAACAAACAAACAAGCGCTTCTGCGGTTTCCATGAGAATTGAGTTTTGCAAAGAGATCCAAAACATAGATGATATGGCTACAATACTTAAAAAGTTACTCACAGTAGTCATTGCTTTGATTTCAAGAAACAGACTAGATAAAATAACAACATACTCAATCTAGAGAACAAGAGAAATAAGATAAACAACGTAATACTAATCTATCCGTAACTCATTTCTCATTTATCCACAACTTCCTGGTAACATTAGGCAGTCTGCATATCTCGAGTATCAGACTGGTAGCTACAATACGCATGTTGTATTGTAGACAATGGATGGGAATTCCAAATACTAACTCAAATCCCCTAGATACTGGAATTCAGCATGCACAAATGTTCAGCCTCAGTTAGATGCAATATATCATGTCTCAGTCGACCATCTCTCCCAAGATGCGAAAACGCCGAAAAGGCAAGAAGCTTCGATAAAGTTCAAAAGATCGAAGGAAAGAACGAAAAATCCAGGTACTTAATAGCTCAAATTTCGACGCAACACTCACAGAGAGTAAAATCTAGTAATCAAGGATAACTTGGTAAAGTAGGTCGTCAATCATACCCAAGAAGTCTTTTTCTTCGTGCCATCTCCTAATGACTACTGAGTGAATATTCCAAATTAGTACAAAAGGATTGTCATTGACCAGCATTGTATCAAGTAGAAAGGTCTTAATCCATTCTGGATTTAGCAACATTAGTTTGAATGACAAGTACAGAAGAAAATGGGAAGCATATTGACTCACCCTCCACATAACATCATGACGGTGATCAAGTAACACGTGCCGGAGCACAATTCAAATGATCCATCGAGAATATATGGAGGTCCGATGATCATTTAAAGATAAGAGCAAGTGAAGTGTGAGACACTAAAAGGCTCAATGGACGATGATTAAGCCAACAATTGCAGCGGCCCATGGGTTGTGATAAATCATAAACAAGCTGAAGTATCAGTTGAAATAAAGCCTGGACTCAGTTCTATATTAGCATATAGGCCAAGTTGCCCAAAAATGGGCCTAAATATTACATTTAGTATTTGAAATGTTTTTCTTTCCTTTATTTCATTTAGGCTCAAAAGCTTTTTGTTTCAAACCCATTTTTATCAGTTTGTTCGGCTTCATATAAAGAAAAAGTTAAAACACGTGGCTGATGAAGCAGATATCATATAATGTTCAAGCTTGATATTTATTGAGAAATTTCTTTCGATCCCGGTCTTTGGAGAACTTTGCGAGCTTATCAAAGTTATTCTTCCAGCTCACAAAGTTATTGTCACAGTTTCCAAATCAACTTATAACTCTCTTAATTTCCATAAGCATTGTACTAATGCTTCTTCTTGACCTTCCATGTGTGTTTCTTGTTGAGAGTCGGTTCAAGGTTTTGTTCTTGTTGAATCTAACCCAGGTTTAGCTTTATTGTGGTTTGATACAACACATAGATCATCGTTGCAAACTTGCAATAGTCTCTTTGGATTCGAATGCCCTTTCCACTTGTTCCTTGAATTTTCAAGGGCACATTATTATTGAGCCACTGAAAACGAGAGTATAGCAAAAAAACAAGCTTTACTATCACTACCAAACTTTTTTCACCTCTTTTCTCTTTACAAGCTTTATTAAAGGCATTATAATGACTTCAAAACTAAACTGAGTAATGTTTCGCCATCATCATTCAAAATGAATAGCTGATTACGAAGTCCAGAAAACCAAAACAAATTGGCAGGTATACTAGGTACAAAACAAATATGCAAAAATATTTGTTAAGTAAAAAGGCAAAGAAACAAACAAATGACATCTAGGATTCTAGGAGTGCGCGGAAACAAACCTAAGCATATGTGACCATTGCTGTAAATGTGGGGATGAAGAGGAGCAGGGGGGACAAAAATAACCTGCCCAAAAATGAAGATAATTACAAAAAAATCAACCAAACTAAACGACCCATAAACAATAATCAAACAAATGAATTCAACAGTACCGTATGAAAATAGTTAACAAGTCATATTATCCAAGCCATGCATTTAGTCGAGAAGATATAAATCAACCAAACTTATACTTTCGAAAAAATACAAAAATGGTAACTGCCCTGCTTCCAATAAGTCGGTCCCATGACTTCACGTGGTTAAATCCTTAAAATTATGTTCAAGCAGTCAGAAATGAAAGAACGATCAAATCTTTAAACAAAATACCTGCGGAGCCTCCATCGGATAATGCTCCGGAAAATCAACCTGAAGCTGGTAGGTTTCTCCAGAGTACAACGTTCCCGGAGCACCGTTGACTTCAATCACCCAGCTAATCACACCAAGAACCACTGAATCGTTACCGCTAATTCCTAACTTCCAAATCAATTCCCAAAAAAACGTAAAGGAAAAACAGAAAACAATTCAATCAGCTCAGAAAAGGGGTAAACCTTTGAAGATTATCAGTAACTTTGTGCTCGAAACCCGCAGGCGGATTCACCTGCCACTCCACCAACTCTTTCTGCAACCGATTACATGCGATCTTGCTCAACGCCTTCATTACCCATAATATTCCGACAAAACAAAAATCAAAGAAACCGATCAAATTTCTCCCAAAACAAACAAGATTCCACAAGGGCTACACGTGCACAAATACGAAAAAAAACACAGACGCACACACACACATCAACAAATCAATATATACTATCCAGAATTAAAAAGGGGACCTTGCGTGAAGAAGCGGATGAAGAGTTCATGGCGTATTGGGAATTGTTTAGAGAGAGAATTTCCTTTCTGAGCCGAAACGATGCGTAGCGGTAGCGCTTAATTTCCAAGGATTCTTGTGTGTTAAGTTTATGAGAATAAAATTAAATAAATAAAGAAGTTTTTTTTATATATTTTATTTAAATAAGTTTCTAATTAAGTAGCAGTACTCCCAAAAAAGGATAATTGTGTTTGGTCAAAAGAAAGAAACAGATCCTACGGCGGTGGTTGATTAGGTCCACACGTGTTGCGGTAATGATTGACGCCACGTGGCTCGTTTATTCACGTGACTGGACTCATTGGTGTGTTCATTTTTTTTATTTTTTATTTTTGTAAAATCAGATTTTAAATCATAAAATAAGATTTGAATTTTCTAAAATTTGTCGAAAATTGTAAACTATGAATAGTTTAATGTATTGATTTTTTTAAAAAAAATATTATTCGAGATTATTAGTATATACACCTTAAAAGTTGGTACAACTACAAGTAGAGTATTTTATCCTTGATTTTAAAAAATACACTCGGATGCACTTAATTTAAATTGAAAATAGATTTTTCGCTTCTCGGTGTAAGATCGGTTCATCCATGTTCTCTCCGCCTAAAAGCCCGCTCATTATCCATGCAACATCATAACACCGACGATCACCCCCCACTTTCTTCGACCTCGAGTCTCACAAGATGCTCTCTTATAAAGCATGAAATCACAATTAAAATGAGAGGGCGCTAATTCTCTCCAAATTAGTGGTCCTTTGGTGAACATATGAACAATAAAGCCCAACAAAAAAGTTTTCAAATGGGTCACTTGCCTGCTTCATTTACAGGCCTGCAATCTGTGGTATATATAGTACCGTTAAAATCCAGTTTTAGCTTATATTGCAGTACGTCTCGAGCATTTCGACGGCGAAGTATTTTTGGTTGGAAGGACAAAGAATAAATAATGTTTAATATAACGATGATAAATTATTGAAACGAATCTAATTATAATTTGTCTTATAAAACAAGATTGTGTTAATTTTGGATGAATTTGATATTAATTTGAACAACTCATTTTAAAAAAAAACTAAAATATCATATAGTTTTAAAATCTAGTCTGAGTTACTGTGGCTATACCCAATCATAGTTTTCAGCTGTAAACATTGTATTATGTGCTTTCTCTGTTGGAATGCCGGTCTAATACTTAGTTGATTAGTAGAAGATCATAAAACATATATGTTGAATTATCATTAAAAAAAACATCTTTTTTCCGGTTATGTCATTATAAAGAGTGTTGGATTGAAAAATACGTTAAGCTTTTGGGATTTATACCTCATGGACATTAGGTCTAAACCACATTTGGGACCCTTGACCCATCTCCAACCAAAGTGGAAGACTCAACACGTGCTCATGTATTCTCCTTATAAATACCAGGTTCAGATGTCTAACTCGAGGATTCAATATATTGTTTTTTTAGCAGCACCCTTAACTGATCATCGTCTATATCCTCAGTCTCTGACTTGCATCGGGAGACTACGCCGAGACACTTTTCTGGCCCCCTTTAACGGTCTTATTCGTAAATTCACGCTCAGGACAATTTCGAAATGTGTCTGAACTAATGACGTTTGCTGGAATCAGATCCCAAATTCTCCTTTATTATTATTGAAGATTTGGATTTAAAGACATAGTTGATACTTGGTATTTTAACTATCAGAATCTGTAGGCATGGTATTTTCCATAGCTTTAAAAGTGGCTTATCTATTTCCAAAACAATCATACATTACTTCACAAAATCCCGAGAAAAGGAACAAAAAAATTGCAATACCCCTTATCGAATAAAATACTTGCCTTTTTCACCTTTACATACAACAAAATTTGTGATCTATTTCTCATACGATCACGTATACCCACCCCTTCCATGATTACAATGAAGCTATGTCGAGATCAAAGGAAGGCTTAAATATCCCTTGTCCATTGGCTAATATATTCCTTGGATCAAATTTCATTTTTCTTTCGCTAAATAATTCCCATTTATCTCCAAAATGATGCATCCACTCTTGTTGCGTGGTGTAATGAGGAAGATATTGTTTCACTTCGATACCTTTGTCTTTGCAGAATCTTAGGATTTGCTTATTCTGATTTTCCAAGAATTTCAGAGTTTGTGTTTCATCACCATTATCTAATGCTGATCTGAGAAATGCCACGAGATAAAACACATTTTCATTTGGTGTTACCGCAGAATTCTTCTCGTCCCATCTGCAAATGTCAAGATTATGATTTGAGAATCCATTCAAGCATTCAAAATGCATGAATATATACAGAGAGAGAGAGAGAGAGAGAGGGTGGGGGGTGGGGGTGCGTGCTTACTTGTTCTTATTCATGGGGTATATTAGGATTGGCCCACTAGTCTTATTCCCCAAAATGCCTTTGAACACGCCTTTATCGAAGTCTGTAATTCTTGATTTAGGGACAAACAGATTAAGCCATGGGTGTGGCACATCCCATAGATTCTTGGCTCGGAGTTTCAACTCGGCCTTGTGAACCCGGTCCAAGAAATCAACGTAAGGAAGATCGGTCGTAAACTCCGTGGCTGGTATATAATTTAGTTTCTTTAGCAATGCCTCCACTTCCTGAAATGACATGAACAACCTCGAGCTATTCAGTCGAATCATCTTAAGGAATCCGACCGGGAAGTTTTGACAAGAACGACTAAGTTTATACTTGGATGTATGGTTTCAACTTTCTTGTTCATTCGGATCGACGAGATCTTAAATATTTTCTCAAATCAAATCTATCGAAAAAGTGTAATTTACTATAAATTGAACTTATTTACTACCAGAATTGAAGGAACAACAAGTATGCCGATGTAAACTAAAAAGTAGAGTTAAAAGTGTATGTTTCCTATTAAGATGCAAGTATATATTCTTTGATAACATAAAATCATGGTCGCAATAAACTAATGAATCCAACATGTCATGCATGTTCATTTCGTCTTTTAATGGCTTTTGCTTTCAGAAAGTAATCAATAATAAAACTTTAAAAATTATAAAAGAGATTACACAATCTAATGAACATATATCTTATAGGCCGTAGACTATATGTAATACTAGTGCTACATTTATAAAATATTCGAGTTCCCTATTGTTATAGTTAAATACAGATTAACATAAAGAGGATATAATCTTTGTAGGATCCCCCTTTTGCTATCAATATCTCAAATGGGCTTCTGCTAATCGACACGATATTGCTTATTTTATGACAACTTTCCCCGCTTTTCCGGATAATTCAGACAATTTTACGTCGTGGGTGCATCCTGAATGATTCTCACAATTATATGTGACAAAGATATACTAAAATAATTTAAATATCAATCATTAAGGAAAATTTATGCCTTTTAACTTTTAGATATGGGTATCTCACTCGATACTACTACACAGGGTGAGGCTATCAACTCCAGGTGCAGCACAGTAGTTGAATCAGTGAGCTCCACATGTACTCCACCGAGTGCGTTACGTTACATCCGCTGGAGCATAGACTCATCCCAGTGTACATACTTTTAATTATTTATCTATTCCAGGATAATTAAAGGTTTCTTGCCATGGCCTAACTGGTCAACAATTGATGTAATTAAAAATATTAGCATAAACTGGTCCACGACACGTAAACGGTTAAGATAGTTGTTTTTTTAAGGCAAAAATAAAATCTTATAATCACTTTCGGAACCAAAAAAAAAAAAGATAAAAAAATCTCGACTCGGACATATAAGTTATCTGCTTGCTAAGTAAATTAGGTGTTAGTTAATTTACCTTGTCTATAGCTTGAGCATTGGATTGATGGTAATTCTTGGCTATTTCCAGGCAGTACAAGACACCAGCATCGGCGTGGAGAGATGAAATCTTAACAGGGTTGCGTGGGGAGAAGAACGAAGACCGCCAGTTGTTTATTAGCCCTTCGTCGACTATAACGAAACCTTCTACGTAGTCAAATTTCAGTGTCGCGGGTTGTGTATGCAAGGATATAAGGGACTCCTGGTCTTCCGCGAAGGCCGAAAAATTGGAGTACAGTACTCTGATCCACCTCACCTGATCATTGAACGAACACAAATATCTTTATTGATACATAGGATGCTAGAATCGTTAATAGATGGTTCATGGCGATTTTGCCTGCCTTAATTAGTGGTGAAAAAAGACACAGTCCAGCTCGTTGTTTATTCTTGCCAGACCGAATTATGAATTCCGTACTAGATCGGGAGAAGTGTGTCGCCATTGATCCACATTCATATATATAATTGGACGTCAAATTTGGAATAATTATAAACTTTACATGTAACAATTCCATGCAGACAAAAGAGGACACGTAAACAACAGTGACAACCAATTTGAATTAAATTAAAGGAGGAAGGCGTCCAAAAGTTGGTTTCAAAATGGACCCAATTTCTCGCCCCTAATGTCATGAAATTTGTTGGGTCACTGTCATTACATAGTACAAGGTAAATTAAACAGAAAGATTTTTTATTTTTATTTTTGGGTAAGAAAAAAGACTGAAGAAAGAGACATGCATACCTTTTGAGGGGCCCTTTCAAGTGCAATTCTAGCCCTGGTAATGATCCCAAATTGCCCCTAGCCCACCAAGAACAGCATGGTACAGTTCCCAGTTTTGATCCTCTGAACATGTCACCACTTCACCCTTGCCTGTTTGACATATTCAAACTCATTTTAAATTTGTTTGAGTTACCATTTTCAAAACGCAAGTTTTGTCTTCCAAAATCTATTAGTAGTTTATGAATAAGTCAAACAGACATTACACGTGAATTAATTTATTTTCAGGCAAAAATTAACAATCTCAAGTGGTGCCAAAACACAAGTTGTTATTAATAAATTGTAAAATATCACACATATATCCAGTTTTTGCAATCTCGTATAGTGATTCATCCCAATATCTTAATCACTAAAAGTCAGAATTTTCCTATATAAATTGTTTCTATATATTATTGAAGACCTAGCGAGAAAGTCACAAAAAATAGTTCTTTATATTTCCCTCATGCATAGTCTTTATAATTAGTTCAAACGCTTTACAAACAAACTCACATGGAAAAGATTTAGGGAATAATTAAGATAATTAATATGCATAAATATAATATAGGATTTAAGTATTTATCCGTTCAAAACCTGTGACGACTTCAAGCTCATGCACATTACTAATCTGAGGTCCATGATTGAAAGCTTGTCCACTGATACCCGCATTAGAGATAGTACCTCCGACTGAAAGGTACAAGTAATCCGTCCACGATTTCGGAGCCAGGCCATGCTCCAAGGTGGATTGCAGAACATCTATCCATAACTCCCCACCCCACACGTCCACGTACATCAATTTTTCCGAAACCCTGACCGGCCTGCCAGAGCCACTCATCTGTATGACGACGCCGTTCCTGGTCATGGCCTGCCCATTTATGGAGTGCCCGTGCCCTCTAGCAGAGACGCTGAACCCGAGAGCCGATTCGTATGATGACCTTACGAGCCGAGCAACGTCCCGAGCGGAAGCCGGGTGCAGAACAGCCATTGGCTCTGTGCCGCGCAAGCCACCGAAGTCACGGGAAGCTGAGACGACGTCGGACGGGTCCACGCTGAGGTGGCCTTCCAGATCACCGAAACGGAGTATCTCCGTGGGGTAGACGGCCAAGCCGACGGTGACAATCAAGCGGCAGATTGCAAACGTTAGAAGAAACTTGGTAACCATTTGCGGAGCTAGGGAGGATAAGAATTAAATGGTGGAGACAGCGGGCCGGGGATATGGAGAAGAAGAAGTAGTAGTAGCTGGATGTTGTTATGGGGACAAAAGATGTTGTTGGGAAATCGTGGAGCTAACGTAATTCGGGATTGCACTTTAAAGATTTTGTGCACAACATGAACAGATTTTATCGTTTCCTTTCTCTGCTTTTTTCGCTGCTCACGTTATGGGACAAGTCTGTGCGTGTGATTTTGTGTGTAGCAGTGCGTGTTCTTTCAGGTTAGATGAGGTTTGTGTGTGTGTCAGTGTGTGATTTTGTGTGTGTGTTTATAATGAAGCATCCATGTGAAGTTTAAGAGTTTAAATAAATAACCCACATAATATAATAATAATTTTTTATTTATTTAAATAATCAGATCGAGGAATTAGGTGCTGACGGTTGAGTGAGTTAGATATCGTCCAACAAACAATATTTATTCTTAAATGTAATGACCCATGATGTTTGTTGTTCTATGTATTGGATGTAATTTTAATATATCCTAACTAATTAAGACATAAATACTTGCTGAGATCAGAGCTAAGATCACCGGTTGCGATTGCGGGTTCCAAAATTATATATATATATATATATAAAATAGTAGCATTTTCTCGATCGATCGAATATAATGGTAAGTAAAATAAAATTTGAGAGCGGATTGTGTCTGGAAAACGAGATACAAAGAAATGAGAAATCACGTGTGAGGGAATGAGGCTGACACGTGTGGGAGGAGAAGGGTCCACAGTGGGATACGAAGATCTCCCAGCAATGGAGAATTCACGTGGGATGGCGCAGAGACAAGACGACGACGTAACAATGGATTTTCTGGATTCACCCCTCTCGCTTTGGAACTAATTAATACACAGATTCATCGTCTCTCAACAGATTCTGCAATAATTTGTCGTCCTGATCGTGGAACGATATTGATACATCATATCTTCAATTCAAATATGTATCTTGATTTTATCACTACTAGCTAGTCATCCACCACGATGATTAATTCAACGTTAAATTAATATTTCAAAAAAGGAATAGTTTTAGTCAAAAACTTATGTGAGACGATCTCACAGATCGTATTTTGTGATACGAATCTTTTATTTTGGGTCTTCCATGAAAAAATATTACATTTTATTGTGAATGGAAGACTAGTTCTATTTCCATGTATTTGTTAATATTCGACTTGTGTAGAAGAGAATATAATATAGCAAAACTTCCAAAATCTGAAGTCATCATTGAGAAAAATCCGTGGCTTGGAAAATAGAGACGTCGAGATTTCCTAGTTCGACACTGAACTAACGTCGTTTTGCTGATTTTAATTTGGATTCCAAGTCAAAACCGGACCCAAATTTAATTATATTAATCCGTGATTTCTTACCTTGAATAATATATAATCTTTGGCCCGAAGACAAGCAATTAATTGCTATACATTTGTGGAACCTACGTCGGTCCATGGATTAAACAAAGCAATAGCAATGTGGTCTGAAATTGAATAAATGATGGCTTTAAAATAGTATATCGATTTTGTATCCAATTGCTCATATTTAAGACACATGAATAATTATTGATGTCGATAACGTTAATATGACAAAACATGAGTTACTTTAAGGTCAATCGACAGAGAAACTTGTGAAATATAATGTCAAACAAGGGTGACGTACAACTTGCAAAGAATAATGTTAAATGGGTTGGACAAGAAAAGGATAGACTCGATATTTAGCTTTTGACCCCATCAAAATAAGATAATTACACCCAGAGTCTCGTTTGGGAAACAGCTCACACAAACATTCCCAACTCTAAATCGAACCTTACAACTATCAGAGCCTTGCAGGTAAATAATCGAGTCATTTAGAATTTAAATAAATTATAAATTTCAAGCTATCCCATTTTGTTTGGAAAGTTCCGGTACGGAAGATTTCATTCTCAAGCAAAAACGTGTGAGACGATCTCACCATTTTCGTGGACGATTCTCTTGATCACCTATGAAAAATTACTTTTTATGCTAATGAATATGACTTTTTGCTAATATGGGTAGAACACTGTCTCACAAAATCATGATCCATGGACGTCTCACATGAGACCTTTTTCTCATACGTTTGCATGCAGAATAAAAAACGTTAAGGCTATTTATCCAAGAATACATACACGGAATTACTGGTATCAGAAAACCTTGAGATTATTCCCACAATAACAAGAACATCCACAAGTGAAAAAAAAACATGCATCCATAGTACAAGTTTTGAGAGTTTATCAGAAACATCATGATAATTGCAAGCCCCGATCTTAGCGTTCATCGGAAACAGCATGATTATTGTAAGTGCGAATATAACAATAATAATTTAACATCAAAACGGCGCGACGGTACCATGGAAGCTAACTTTTGCTTCCAATTCTTCCTTACGTGCACCGACAACCCTGTCCACTTCCTGTCCGTCTTTAAGGACACAAAAGAAGGCATCGCCTCAACTTTGAATTCCTTAGCAACAGCCTGCAATGTGATGTCAACGTTATTTCAAGCATGCCAGAATCTTTAATGGATCGTTAATTTGAAATCTGGGGATAATGTCAGAATGAACAAAAATACGGCAAATTGTGTATACCTCAAGTTCATCGACATCAACCTTCAAGAAAATGACATTGGTAAGTTTCTTGGCAATCTCAGCAAAAAGAGGGGAAATGAATCGACATGGCCCACACCAAGCAGCTGTGAAGTCTATCACCACCTGTCCCATTACATTTTAACTTGCAAGGTTAACATTCAAATATGTATAGTCAAACTTTCGCCACCATAGTTTGAAGGAAAATTTTAATTATTTCTATATGAGAACCATAAGGTCTCTCCAACAAAAAAGACAGACTAAAGCAGCAATTTCTGAACCCACAAGATAGAACGACAAGAATATGTTGGGTTTCATCAAATTTCGTAGAATTCATTTCATGTTGAAGAGAAGTTCATCAAGATTTTTTTAGGTGTGTTTCATGGAGCATTAATAAGCTACATAAACATTTATCATGTACACATGAGTAGCAAGAATACATTTTTTGCAATTTTGACATATTGAATCAAACATTGGACTATCCACTCAAAGGGTAAAGTATATTGGGTCAACCAGGCAACCAATTCTTCATTTAGTCCAAATAGAGACACTTTACTTTCATTGGATGATTTTCAAATGCAAGAATTACAGTCCTACAGCCAACAACTTAAGTGATTTTCAGTCAAAGTCCATGTTCAAGGTTGGAATCAGCGGGGCCAGGGAGTATATGCTAGCATTCAGAATGAAATTTCTTTTTTGTAAATATTCCAAAAAGAAAAAAACTTTAACCCGCCCCAAATTTATTATGTCAACATCACTCGCCCGAATTTCTGGATCTGCAACGGTCCATGCTGATTAAGGATTAGAAACCATTTCAAAAACAAAGATATCGTTTTCATTTATTGAACCAGTTCCAGAAAAGAGAGAAACAACTAAGGATCCACCACAACAATCAACATAAAGATTCCAACCAATTACGCAAAACATAAGTTTAATCAAACCCTAGAAATCTACTAACAAAAGAAAAAAGCATAACACCACCGACAAACACAAGAGTAAAAAAGGCAAACAAAATAAAAGAATAATACTATGTTGAAACAAAAACCCGTGAACAACAAACCCCACATAATTTAATCGTACCCAAAACAACAAAAAAGGAAAAAACCACAGATTTCCCAATAGAATACCAATTTCTTGGACTCAACACCCTTCTGAAAATGGCCCTTCCACTCATCGACGGTGTGACAGCCGAAAACCTGCCCCTCTTCCGCAGCCATCTCTTATATTTCTCGTTGCGAAATGAAGATCACTATTGTCGGTGTTTTACAAGAAACTGACTCGGAACATGCGTTTTGTTTGAAGCTGGGGCCTGGGAATAATATAGAGGTGTTAATTAGGGTCGGCTTTGTCAACTCGAATCTACCCGAATTCGAACCCATTTAATATATATATATATATAAACGAAATGACTATTTAGAAAATATAAATGTTTTACAAAATATATATTATACGATAAAAATTATAATAAAAAATTTGCAACAGGTCATAATAACTTTAATAAATTTTTCCAAAAATATATATTCGACCAAATATCTTCATTTATGAATAAATTCATAAATTTAAGTCAACTTGTAGAAAATTTAAAGCAAAGTTAATACAAAAAATAAATAATTGTTAAAAATATCAATATTTTATAAAATAAATATAATATAATGAATTTATGATATCAACATGCAATGAAAAAATCGAACATACAATATAAAAAATACCAATATTTCTTAATTCTATATAAAAAAAAATTAAAAATCGGGTTACGGCCAACTGGAACTATCCAACCCAACTAATTTTTCGGATTTGATTTCTAGTCCAACCCAATTTGAGTTAAACCCAAAGACCTTCGACCTTAATCTCATTTTTTACGGGTTGACTTGAGTCAGATTTTGAGTTTTTTTTTTTTTTTTTTTTACAATTTTGGAATAATCTACATCTTTATGAATATAAAAAGACAAAATATAGCCAAAATTAATATGATTTTAAAAAATATTTATTGATGTTAATATATTCACCTATTATATTAAACATTTAAAACAAATAAAAATAAATATATGATTAAATGTGTAGTCTTTTCAATTTATTTTTTAAAAAATGAAATTTGAATATGATATTCCTTGAAAATATAAATTGTATTTAAATATATGCATTTGCTATATCATTTCATTTAATTTCAGTTATGATTTTGAGTTTTACATTATTTTTTATATATTTAGTTCTCACTACTCTCTGTCATATTACATAAAATATATATTATTTTTAAATAGTACGGCTTTCAACTTTATAAAAGAGTGGTGTCATGAATTTTTAACATATTAATTTTTTGTAAATTGTTATTATTATATATCTTAATAGAAATTTAATGTAAATATTTTTTTAACATATCTTAAAATAATTTTAAAAAATTTAATCAAAAGTTATTCATCTAATATATGCAAAAATTTTGAATTTTTGAAAAAAAAATTATTTATTGTTTAAACTTTTGATGAATAAAATAATATATCTGTTCGTTTCATCAATTTTTGTAATTAATTCGTTGAATAAAGATAATTGCATGATTTAACCATAAAAATTTATAAGGATAATATGATAATGTAGCCGTTGATCATGATGCTAATTTCCATCGAACACTGAAACCTTTAATAAGCAGAAAAGAATAAAATTTTATCCAAATGAAACCAAGGTTATCGTATTCAACCATATATAAGAATTATTCAGTACAACTCCTATGTTCCAATGCTCAAGAAAGAACACAAACGCCCAACTTTAAGAAGAGCTTTTGGCCTTTGCAATTTGCTTGATTGATGTGGAATTGGCAGTCCTCTGCAACCATGAAAATGCATTCAAGGGTCGATCAATACGTCGAGTCGAGTAACATTAAAATACTGCCACAAAATTTGATTCTAGTAGCTATAGCAATACTCGAATTTGTTCAAGTACTCGATTGTCAGGGTTAAGCCAAGAAGTAATGGATGAAGTAGAACAAAAATCTAACCTTCAGACAAAGGTTCCGTTCCGTGTCACAAACTGGATACTCTTGGGGACAACAGTGAAGATTGTCCTTGCAGCAGACAGCAGATTCTGCTCCACAGCATTTCCAGTACAAGCATATTCCAAAAAACCTCTGTGAACAACAACACGTTTCACCTCTCGAACAGGAAGTGAAAATACTACATTTGTTAGGACCGGGGGAAGGGCTAGGAGGAGGATTTGGGATCGTTTTTACAGGATAGGACGCGAGCGTGTTGATTCCACACACGCCTTGTGAATTCCCACTGTTTCTTAGCATATGCATGTAGCCATCTATTCCCCAGTATTTTCCCCAAGAATTCTTTATTATCCAGTAATCTTTTCCATCTTTAGAATCATATCCCACTATTAGCACAGCATGATCTAACGAAGTCGAGCTAGGGGCCTGTAAATATTCCCTGCAGGTACAATAGTTAACATTCTAACAGAGATCGATACTATACAAAATATAAGATTTGTCGAAAATGGCTCTCTGTACGAACGCTCGAGTACAACTGGAATCCCGTCTCACTGCCACATATACCGACACTGACAGGTTGAGTGGCAACAGCCTGTAGTAGCTGCTTCTCATCTTCAGAGGGTACATCAACATAACTATCTATGGTAACAGCACGTTGTTTCAGCTGCAATGTACATTGGTAAGAAATTTTATAGAAAGCAGTCAGAACAAAGTCGGTTGGAACAAGAAAACAGATAATAACAAGGCACTTTGAGAGGCCTGCAACTCCAAGAAAAATACGGACGAAAAGAGAAAAACTGAATAATACCTTTTCCTAGGGCTAATACCAGTGTTTATGATTTTCCGGTTATTGAAATCCATAAGGTTGTGCTTGAATCAAATCAAACATATTTCAAATTCCTTTCTTTGTTGTGAAAGACAAAATCCACCATATATCGAGTTAAACAATTTGAACGGTAATTGCAGTGGATTCCAAAGCAAGTCCATCAATCCAAGTGCAATTTAAAAGACAGAAATACAAGTTAAAACAGCATATTAGCAGGGTTACCTTATTGTTGTTACACGTTTTGTCACGACCTTGAAAAGGGTAATCCTCTTTGGTATCATATCCCTTTGTTTTTAATGACGAATTCATATGCATAGTCCATGAGTCCTCCTCCACAGCCGGTATTATAAGATTTATCACAGTCAATAAGCTCTTGTTCGGACAGACTGACTAAAGATCCTGCCACAATCTTATTAATGCCTTCAATGGCACCAGTGGCTGAGAATGACCAGCAAGCACCTTCAAAAAATGAAGGCAGTGAGTGATACTTCGGTCGAAATCAAATGTGATACTTCAAGAAAAAAAGTTACTTAAATGAATCAGGCCTATCGCTAAGGAAAAATTTAACTAATTCATCGGCATGAAATTGATCAAATCGACACTCCTCAGCATCCCCATAGTGCCAAAATATTATCACATCGCAAATAACATCACATCAACGCGGTATACCCAAATTCAACGAAAATGTTGCACTCCCAGCTAATATATTGAATCTGTCCTTTAAACTAGGATCCTAATTCCTAACCAAGAGTTAAAAAGACAAAATCATGTGAACAAATTTGTTATTTTACTGAAAGAAAACTTAACAGATGGAAAAAAGAATGAATAACCCCTCTCCAAATCAAACCACTCAACCATATCATCCTCTATGCATATGAAACAGAGACCCATAGCTTCCAAGAATCAGTTAAGTAAATTGACGTAGACAAAAAAAATGGCAATAAACTTACCACAACTTCCCTGATCCTTTACCCCAGTGACAGCCCCTTTGCTCCTCCAATCTAAGGAAGAAGGAATCTCAGATTCTTTCAAAAGATTATCCCCATCAAGTCGAGGATTACCGAATCACTCGCAGAACGTGAGAGCCCCATATACTTGGCCTTAAATTCATGGTTAGTGAGATCAGCAAAGGCATTGAGAGCTAGTGTGTAGGAGGCATTAGCCATTGTATTGTGACGAGTAACATATTCATGGTTTTATTCAAACACTTGGAGCCTGTGCTGCTTTTCTTGATCCGAAGTGTAATTCTTTCCATACTGTTGGCACCAGGAAGTAAAAAGATCGGGAATTGATGAAGATTTGCACATGAGCAATTGAGAAATCAGGAAGAGAAGATGGATTAACGGCCATAACCATCTCGCATCGGACATAGATACCTAGTTGGGGGAGCTTTGATCCTCCTCTCCAATAAAATACGAAACATGGGCTTTGTCTATTGGGCAAATCGCTCGTGGCGTTTCCACGTTAACGGTTGGAGCAGCCAGTTAAACTACTTCATGCTAATATAATATATTATATTATTAAAGGAAAAAATTAAAAAAATTCATAAAAATAAATAAAAAATTCCTTCTGAAATATGTTAGAATTCATATGAAATTTCAATTGATTTATAGAACCCCGAGATATATAAGTGGTTTTAAATTTTTATATATAATTAAAATAATCATTTTTGTAAAATTACACGAATACGAAATAATTGATATAAAATCCATGGTTCAATTGTATAAACCCGGATCTGGGCAGACCGATTGAATGAGATGTTTAGTACTATGCTCCTGGAATGAACATTTTTATCTATAAAATTTAGTTATAAATAATGATGCGATGCGCCAAGACACTCTAGGGGCCGACCGATTGAATGAGATGTTTGGTTTTATATTTAAGGTAAAACTCTTATCTTCGTTGTACAAAAATAATAATGACGTGATGCCATCGTCAATTAATGGACACAGATAGTTAATGGGACCTCAATCTATTTAGAAATCTGATAACTAATGCTACAACTACATCAATTGGAAATCTAATCTAGGTTGAATTTGACCACAATGAACTGTGATACCCAAGAACATCAGTGCATATGGAAGAAAAGTGAGTTGATAGTTTTATCTAATAAATTTGACTCACGAGTATCAAGCATATTCAGAAGGATGATTGAGTAAACAAAATGTCTATTATATCTGCAAAAATAACATTAATGCACACCGCAAAAGAACTGGTGTGTGCCTTGCATAGCCATAACACAGCATAACAATGTTCAAAATAAAAAATTATTGCGTAACTTTATTACAATGAAAACTGTAACCAAGAAAAGGAGCGAAAGGGTGGGATATTGATCAACATGATTACAAATGAAAAAAATATAGAACCGATATATAATGGAATCCAAAATTACTACCTCTTTGCGTGTCCTGATGGCACCTGCGAATTGACATACCAGTTTTGTTTCTCCAATGGTTAACATAAAAAAACAAGAAAGACATAATATGAAATCATCTGGTCTGTGATGGAGAACAGCGCAAGCCAGATGCATCAGATCCAACCACAGAAATGTCACAAACAGTACAAAGCTGCCCTTGCTGAGATGGAACAAAGTGTGCACTGCAGTAAGGACATGTTACATCTCTCTGCCCTCTGTATATCGGGACGTGAGTGGCCCCACACACTACAAAAGGATTTCTAAAATCGTAGTTCAATTGTGCAGCATCTTTCATATTCTTCTCAGCAGCCTGTAAAACCTGTCGAGCTGTTCTGGCTTGGTTTTCGTTGCTTGGGTTGGTTTCTAGGAGTCGCCTAGCAAAGTTAGCGGCAGTGCTCAGATTTTGCGCTTTGTAGCAAACTGTCATGGCATTCATTAGTGCAAGTCGAGTGTGTGGAGGTTGGAGGTTGCAATGGGTGAAATAGGCTGCAAGCTCTTGCTGACGAATTGGATTGTCCTTCAATTCCCTTCTCTTAAGCTCCATCTTCAAACCCAAAACATACTCTTTTACAATGATAATCAACTCTTTGACTTCATCAACCTCTCTCCGGGTTTCGACCACAATCAGTGGAATTGTGTGAAGAATAGCTAGGAAATGTCGAAGGGCTTCTGAAAACTTTCCAGCAGTCGTGGCCTTATAACCGGCCTTGAGTTGTTCATCTAACTGAGAAAAATTAAACACGAGAGCGGGGGGACCCCGCACATTGGGACTTGTTGACTCACTCCAACCCCTTTCCACTGCAACTGAGACCACTGGGGCTGATGTGAACGCACGCAAGTACGTATGGCTGCCCATGTAAAGATCAATGAATAGCGACTTCAAAGGTGAGAAATTTCGTAATCCTAACTGACGGCTCAATAGCCGCATTGCTGTGTCGAAATCCCCACAAGCAGCATGTTCAGCAGCAAGTGATGATCTTTGGACCCAAATCTGACTCACGGGCATGCCAGGGGCAGGGGCAACAAATACCGAGGAACGTGAATTTGAAGTTGTCTTTGGTGTGTCAGCATCAGGAGGCAGATCCAAGTCCTCGAGATCCCATCCTCCCTCTTCATTCTCCCCATGTTCATCCTCATCCTCCAACACACTAATGTCTCCATTCTGTATCTTGTCCACCTCATCAATATCCAAACCCTCACCCCAATCAGCATCTGCAGCATCTTCATAATCATCGTTACCACCTCTGACTGTATCATCAAGACCACCCTCGAAAATTCCTCTACTAACCATTAACAAAGGCCAATCTCCTGCGCATAACACCGGATTCGGAGGTATCAATAGAGCAGGTTTCCTCACCTTGGGCAAATGAGGAATATTAACCCCATGTTCTACAGCTATTCGCTCTGCAATATCATCAAGCCCATGCACAGTGGCTGTAATATACGCAAGAGGCAGATGGCCTGTATTCTCCAGAATCTTAACACGCTCCCTAATATCTCCAAGATACAGCGCATCATGAAATTGACCCATCACATCATTCTTGACCTCGGCAATTCTCATCATTTTGGATAATTTTTCCAGATTACCGGTTATCAGATAATGAAAAGATAGTCTCTCAAAATTTTTCGTCTTCTGGTATGCATATTCAACAATCCCAGTATTTCCCTGACGAAGTGCCTCCACTCCTAGTCGGTACCAGTGATCTTTTTCATCAATCTTTTTTGCAGATTCAAGGGCTTTCTCAATATTACCGCATTCAAGGGCTAAGTTGAAGCGAGTCCTTTCATCCTTCACAAAATAAAGAGCTACCTGTGGGAAGCCCTTTTGCTGCAGATAAGCAATCATTGCCTGTCCACATAGTTCTGAGTTTTTTATCATGCTCATCACTTGGTCAAATTTCTTTCCTAGCAAGGATAGTTTGAAGACATACTCTGTTGAATCAATAATGATGGGACGGTTTTTCCCCTCTCGATCCAAGCAAAATATAGAGTTCCCATAAATTTTCGTAATATATACTGGGACATCCATTGTCTTAATAATTCCACTGTCCCCATTTGGAAGGCAATACTTAATATGCGTCAATGTTGTATAGATGAAGACTCCATTATCATCCCATGCTCCACTCTTGACACGAATGGTCTCGTGAAGAGTGCAGCAGTGTACAAGTTTTTTATCAGCAATAACAATAGAGTGTTTGCTCAATAAAGCAACAGAAGCCATATCCGGAGACCAAACCACATACCTAACGAAAGGAGTTTGAAGATCCCCAAGAACATTCCTTTGTTGGAGATCAAATAGGACAACCCTGTCCTCTGCCCTGCAGAGTAGATTTCCAGTGCCAGCATAGAATATAGCATCAGTTGCAATTGGAAGAATACTCTTTTTCACTATTTCATTTTCCAGGTTCTTAACCAAGACTTGATTGCTGCTCTTGTCAAGCACAGCGAACCTATTTCGAGCCACAAATACCGCTGACCCCCCAGCACCTTTCTTTGCCTCCTGAACTGTGTCTCCTCTACCGTAGCTGTCTTTTGGAATAACATAGAGCTCATATGATCCCCCATCCACATCTGAGCAAATCAAAACAGCATTCTCAGTAGGACTGTAAGAAAGAGCTCGATGCCCTTGATTTAAACCATGAGAACCAGGTCGGCGAATTGTTATCAGTTGAGCATCTGTCTGGGTTGAATACTCAAATACACGGAGAAATCGGTCCTTGACAAAGAAGACTGAATCACCACTAACAGAAAAGGCAGGACGCTCTCTATCCAACTTAAAAACAATCATGCCGCTATCATGACCAGCAGCCAAGAGATTTATCTCAGGATGGACTGATAGGATCCAGAATCGGTCAAGCTCCCTACGAAATGTATGCAATCCAGTTCTTTTTGTTGCATCCCAAACTCTGATACTCCTGTCTTCAGAATTTGAAACAATGATGTCCTGTCTTGCATGAAACAAAGCACAGGATACATTATTCACATGGCCTCTTAATGTGTCCACCTCCCAAGCCTTCGTATCTGAGACCAAATAAATAACATATCAGACACTCAGTTCTGAAACTAAAACATTTACGAAACTAGAAAAGTAAACTATGATCATGAGAGGTTTAAAGAGTAAAAAGAATCTGACAGAAGGAAATTCACGAGAGGCCTGTTAAAGAAATATCTAGTGAAAGCTAGCTACAATATCCTGGTTCATTTGACAAGGAAAAAGAATCTTGTGCTCCTTATTTAGAGAAACGGCATTAACACATAGCATCACCTAGTCCCGACAAATATCTCAAACTGTTCGATACACATAATGTCAAGCACAAAAAGAATATTTACACTAACATAAGGCATCGGCATGAATCGTTCTAACGGGTAACTCTAGAATACTTATCAAAGATCAGTGGGCCTTACCGTTCATGCGCCAGATTTTAACTTGTCGGTCATCTGCTCCAGAAACAATAAGAGGAAGAGTGGGATGAAATGAAGCCCAGTTAACCCCTCGATCGTGGCCTTCCAAGACATACTTCACAACAGCATCAACCCCACCAAAGAAGTCTGCATTCATTTGAGACAATCGCAATATATCATCGGCAGGAGATACTGTTTTCTTCCTCAAGGCACCAATATCCCAAACACGAACAGTCTGGTCCAATGATGCTGAAACAACCAAGTCTTCTTTTGGGTGGAAAGATGCACACATCACATAATGATTGTGCCCAGTCAACACAGAAATGCAAGCCCGGGACTGCCAATTCCATATTCTAATTGTCTGATCATCGCTTGCACTGACAATCCAAGGACACTCGTGATGAAACTGAACCGTCCGGATATAATCAAGATGACCGAGAAGAGTAAATAGGCACCTATGCAATTTGTAATTCCACACCTTGATTTTGTAATCGTCACCTACAAAAAACAGACGATGATGGATTTTCGACCATTAAACTCTCCACCAACTTATACACTGTATAATTTATTCCAAGGTAATTAAATTTTTTCCTAGCATCGATTACAGCATTAAGGTGATACTTTTATCTAGAATCTCCTGCTCCATATGCACCAACATCCTTTGCCATAGAATTAACTAAGCTCCATCAACATTTCCCAGCAATCAGAAAACAGAAAAAAAATAACCTGGTATCAAATTCCAGATCTCATTTTACAGATCACTGGCAAATAATTTACAGCCAATTACAGTCCCATGAAGCTGTTGATAGAGTCCCTGACTAATCAAACATTACCAGAGAAGTTATAGGCTTCGATAATTACAAAAGCCAACACCATAAACTGAGATATGTAAAGCACAAATCGCAATTGTTCCACAATACAATTGTCTATGTCTAGATCAATTTTCAATCACAAAGTTAATGTGAGGAAATTGCAGTTCGTACAGAAAGCGTTAAATAAATAAAACTCAAGTTATAACATGATGAGTATCTCAGATATGAGAGGAAAAAAAATTACAGAACAAGCGACTTGTAATCACCAAATTCAACAAAAAAAATGCCAAAATCAAACATCCACCACACCCCACAAATCCAAATTGGAAAAACTAGTTATCTAGCCAACCGCCCAAGTATCACAATCTCAGTACCAAAAGTCTAACATAAAACATCAGATCCAGCCGCTAGCAAAGCGTCAGCACTCCAAAATAAACAATTGATCGCATGAAATCTATGATAAATCGTAATGTAAACAGAAATTGAACAGAAAATTAATAAAATATAAAGAAATAGACCTCCGGATACAAAAAGAGGCTGTGACTTATGAAAATGAACACCACGAACGGGTCCTTCATGCTCGTCAAACCTGTCAATGAGAGTGCCCATGCGATGATCCCAGAGCTGGATCACGCCGCTGTGGAGACTCGCCAAGATCCATGGCCTCTTGCTGTGGAAACTCAAGCCTTTCACTCTATTACTCTTCGTCTCGAACTTCGTCAACATTTTACTATCTACTCCACGAAATAGCTGACAGGGAATAAACAATGAGATCCGAACACAATCAGGAGACGAAAACCCCTAATTCAGGCTCACGATCCGAACATGATTGGATCCGTGAAAAATTAGATTCTCAAATCAAAGTGCCGGTGGGTGTGGGATAAGAAAGGTGCTGTAGGTTAGGGAAGACCGTGCGTGAGTGTGATTGGGTGTAGATACGCACAATCAAGTCCCCTTATTTTCGAAAATCTCAAACTTGGCACCAAGATTTTGAATATATAGCAAATAACGAGATGGAAGATATGTTCTTGCAATTTTCGCTCCAGAGTGCTCCCAAATTTTCAAGCAAATAAAAAATTGATAATCATATCAGTAAATTATGAAAAACAGATAAATTACAATATTTACTATTATTTATGTCACGACGATAAATTTATGAAGTACGATGGTGTCTTATGATATGTTATGTCAAGATTTCAAATATGTATTTATATTTGTTATATATCGAACGACTCTACTTGCCGAGTATTTCACAAAATACTCATTATTTTCATTCATCCCGAGATAAGGACGAACAACAAGTTGAAGAGATGAACAACAATACTTTTGGGAATGACGACGAATCTCTATTCAATGAATAACGGTATTTTATTTTCGTTTGTGTGGCCTTCGACCGATAATATTATATTTTAAATTATAATATCTTGACCAATGTGTTAATAATATTGTAATTCATAAAAAAAACTAATTATTAATATAACGATGATTTCATTGATAATATATTTTATACATGATCATTCTCCCGATATTGCACGGGATGGGAAAAATCCATAAAATTCAAGTCGAGGTATTTTCGGGCATGGAAATGAGACGATATCGAGGATGAATCGTGATTTTGGGAGATTTTGTGCAAGAAGCGTGGTTTCAATAATTCGTTTGGATCGAGATAGTTGAGAAAATCAATCCAATTTAATTGTTTTTGATACCATGATATTAAGCATTACTCATTTGTGACAGGGTCTTTTGGCCTAGTAGTATCATCTTATATATAATCAAAAGATTCAGATTCACGCCTTCCCATACATGCAATAATTGCAAAATAAGTTCTTGTTTTTGATTTGTCATGTTATTTGTTTATCTACTGGAGATATCCAATGTAGTGTAACGCAAACTTTTTACCTTTTTTTGAACGAAAGTAATTTTTATTTTAAAAAAAGAAGATAAAATAACGAAGTTGGAGACCAACGATAAAACTCTTTTTGAGATATTAAAAAACAAAATACATGAAAAATTTATACCAATATATTTGATATAATTTTTTTTATTTTACACGAAACATAGTTTTATTTTATTTAATAGTAGATGTTAAAAAACCTTACTTTAGATTTATGGCAAAAATTTGTGTGAAACGGTCGGTCGTATTTGTGAGATGGATCTCTTATTTGGGTTATCCATGAAAAAATATTATTTTTTATGCTAAGAGTATTACTTTTTATTGTGAATATGAGTAGGATTGACCCGTCTCACATATTAAGATCCGTGAGACGGTCTCACATGAGACCCACTCTAGATTTATATATAAATATTTTTATATTAGGAGTAATAGATTATCTAAAAATTTTAAAATATAGATAAATATATTATAAATTTTAAAAAATATAGATAAAAATAAAATTGATTTTTGTTAAAAAATAATTGGTATTATTGTAGTTTATTATTGACTTAATCAAATTAATTAAAAATCAGTTATTAAGTAGGGTAGATTGTTAATTAAATAATAATAATGATAAAAACTCGTATGAGACAGTGTCATTGACCAATTCTTTCGTCAAAATATCATAATGTTTTATGCTCCTATATATTTTTTGCCATGTCATTGAGACACATCAACATATTTCACCTTTCGATAATAATTTTATCCAAGTAGTTTCTTATATTGTATGATATTAATAATAAAAATAACTAGTTTTTTTTTAAATACATAGTTATCTAATATAATTTCAAAAATATATCGTTAGAAAATAAACATGCAAGACATCAAAAAAACGAAACCAAATCGGGCATATTGCAAAGAGACCGGACTTTATACCATCTTATAAAACATGGACTCTTGTCCAACAAATCTTCTGCTGTACGTACTACTAGCTTAATGGGCTGGGCTGGACAATTTAATTGGACTCGGATCCAATTATAGAGAGAATTTTAAACACGAAGGCCCAAGCTCCAGCTCCAGCTCCAGCTCCAGGGTTTAAGCGTTATCTAGTTCTTCCCCATCTTCCTTTCTCCGCACACAAAACGCTAATTTCGTTCTGTGTTCTTCCATTTCGAGCGCAAGGAAGTTGAGTAAGCTAAGCAATAGATGGGCAATAAAAAGAAATTCATCGACAAGAAGAAGTCCGCGACATTCCAGCTCTTGTCCAGAGATACATCTGACCCGAATTACACTTCAGATCCCTCCGGTGACCGGGTCTTCGTGCGGGTAGACAATAATGGCTACGCACTCGACTCTTTCACTGGTGACGGAGAGCCGAAGGACGATATATCTCTCAGGAATCCTAATTTGATTTTTGCCGATGCACCGGAAGATAGTGGTGGCGATTACGAGGATGGGAATTATGATTCATGGGGATCTAGTAATCACAAGGATCAAAATGCGGCGTTACCTGATCACGTGCGAAAGGAGATTATGGAGCTGGGGTTTCCGGATGATGGGTACGATTATCTGCTTCACTTGCGGGAGATCAAGAATAAGGGCGGTGGTTCGATGTATTATGATAATCCCAAGGCTAGCTTCACGCAGCTCCCGCGAGATGTAAAGGTAAATGGACTAAATATTTTTTTGATTTTATTTACTATCGACCTTCAGATTGTTGAACTCTTTCTTTCTGTCTTTTTTAGCAATGTGTTGTGTTCAGTTTGATCTTATTTTTATTTTTATGATCCTATGAATTGTGAATATATATCGTCCCATTTTTTTGGTAAAGAGTATACCCTATCTATATTTCTTCCAACCGGAAAACGATTATCTCGAAAGCGGCTGGTTGTTTATAATGTGAGTTTCACAAGTACTACGTGTAGAACTTGGTGAAAAGATGAGATGAAAAAACTTTCGGTAATTCCATATGGAGTTGTATCTGTTCAGTGTTAAAAAATCTTATCGTAATTATAATCAGTTGATTATTGTTTCTGTATGACTTCAAAAATTACAAGATTTTTATTTTTCTTGATTACAGCATGTACACAATATTTATTTCTTCATTTACTTGTATCACTTGATAGGCATACGACTCTTCGCGGGTTGAAGTCCACAAGATAAATGATGTTTCCATAGAGAAATCAATCATCTATAGTGTTGCGGCTAAGACAGTCGGTGTGAGGTTACAGAAAGTCTTAGATGCTGACGTGGCAGCCATGCTTGATGACAGTGATTCGTCCAAGTTCGAATCTGATGTGGAGGACCTGGAAGAGGATTTCGTTGTCAGAGCGAATCTCTTAGAAGGAGCATTTGATGACGATATTGATGCGAAGTTGAACCCCGCGGGGGAATCAATGGCTGGTCACACTCAAAGTGGTAATTTTGTTGGGCCAGAAAATGTGGATGCTAATTCAGGATTAGTCGATGAGAAGCCAAGAGTTCGACGTCCTTTAGACGAGCAGTTTGACTTGGTGAGTGTTGTTTATCATTTCCTTAAAGTATGTGTATCACTTTTGTGAAATTCAATAAAATGGAACTTGGGATTTTATTCTCAATTAGCTTAGGAACTATTTTCAAGTGAATACGTTGAACCAAGAGACAAAAAACTAGTTAGGTTACTATATTTTATCCATAGTCAGAAAAAGATATATCAAAGTGACTATTTTTAATGCATTTAAGGCGCTAAGGCACATACCTCATGTCAAGGCACGCCTTCCCACCTGAAGTCGTTGTGACATGCCTTGCGCATTGGCAAAAGGTTAAGGGGCCACACATCTCTGCATTCTATAGATTCTAGAAAGCAACTGAAGTTGACTCCTTTACTGATAGTAAACTTCTGTTGTCTTACTTTTTAAAACTATCATGCTGACGGTATTCATACAGCTTGAACTTCAGGAATATGCCTCTGATAATGAAAAACATAGCGATTACTTGGATGAGGAAGAAGAGTGTCAGGAATCCCTAGCGGAAAAACTCAATCTTGCTTTCAAGGACCATCCTTCTGACCTCTTGCATAATGGCAAGGGAACAGATGATGTTGAATCACCAGAATTAACTGCAGATGTGATTCGCAGGTGCAAGGAATATGCTGTTGAGTATGAAGGAGAAAATGCATATGATGAGGAAACATTTGTTGAAAGTAGCGAGTCAGAAGTGTGGGATTGTGAAAGTATCGTGTCTACTTATTCAACTCTTGACAATCATCCTGGTAAAATTGGAGCTCCAGAGGCAAGGAGGAAGAAGAAGCTAGCTGAGACCATATTTGGTGTCTCTGCCGCACCCACCCAAGTCATTGCTTTGAAAGGAAAAGAAAAGATTCCTATGGATTTTTTACCTCATAGTAGGAAAAATGTCGAACATAAATCAAATGATGAGAAAGATGCTAATTCTAGGAGAGCTGCACTTCAGAAGAGCAAACCGCTCAGTCAAGAATCAAAGGAGGAAAAGAAAGAAAGGAAGGTAGTATAAAATTGTGAAGTTTACATTAATTTTGTAAATTTTCCTGCGTTTTCTGTGACTTGACTAATCTATCTATTCTTGATGATTTCACCCGTTTTCACGATTTCTGCATAGGCTTTCTTAGTTTAGTTGGTTGTCAAATCTTATCAGTTCTTTTGCAGGATGCTGTGAAATTAGAACGACGCGAGGCACGGCAGAGGAAAAAAGAAATGAAAGTCCTTTACAAATCGGAAGCCCAGAATGCTCAAAAAGTCGCAGCTTTCACTGGTCCCTCATCTATTCATCTAATGTGAACACAGCACGCTTGTTCCTGTTTTCTTGTTTTGTTTCCCTCTTGGGTCTTTGTTAGCTGTTTCGAACCTCTACTTCTTGGAGTGTTTGAGCTGCATAACGGATAGGGTTGATGGAGAGACAGAAGAGAGGGTTTAGCAAGCAAACTGGTAACCCTTTAATTAGTGGAAGAAAGACCAAACGCATCGCATCACAATTTTCCATTGTCGGAGGAACTCGAATATTTATGTATTTTGTCATTGTCATGTATGCATTAATTTCAAGTATATATTAAATTATAATATAATTTAACAGTATGTGTCATGCTTTAAATAAGTTATCATTGTCATGTATGTATTTTACAGTATTGTGTCATGCTTTAAATAAGTTCGACCACGGATTACTACTGCATTTTGGACTGTGTAAGGTCTTCGTGATGAAACGAATTGTACTCAAGCCAACAATCAATATATTTCTCAGCTTTCGCAACTCGTTCCTAGGAGAGGAGCGCTTCCTTTTCAGGTATGCCCGTCGATTTTTGTTTTTTTAACCTATGCACTCGATGGGCTCCAACCCCAATTTGAGTGAATTTCGGTAGGTCATGGATCGAAATATTGCCTTGCGACTGGTATGAACACCATGCTGCATGCTAAGGGGTTACTACTAATCAGCTTTTAAAATAACTAATGCGTTACGCTTATCCAAAAATGAGATGCCGTGAAGTCGCAGTCTAAAATACTACGATCCAGTATTCCAAAATGTTAAAATTGCCTGTCCAGCTTTATCCACGAGTAAATTAATTTTTTATAAAGTGGAAATTCATATTATATGTAAAAACTATAACCGAGGACAGAGTGACCGAGTCATATATATTATAACAGAGACAATTTAGCAAAAAAAAAAAATGACACGCGTTTTGTAGCATGAAATCGAAAACAATATCACAGACAATGGTTTTACACAAATCAAATCTGGTTGTTCCAAGTAAATATACCATAAAATACAAAGGGGATTTATTCAGGGAAAATTATGTCTCATCTGCAACCTATCGACACACATCAACAGATTGTTCAGACAAAGAAATTCTCATCTCCCAAGCACATCACAAAAGATTGAGCCACGAAAAGATCCACAACTAAACTACCACGACAGGAGGGCAAACAGATTTATGATTCATACATGGTGCGGAGGCTTATTCTGCTCTCGACTGACCAGCACGGGAAGAGAGGATGATGCCCACAATGAGGCCATAAAGAGCCAAGGCTTCAGCAAAAATGAGTATCAGAATCATTCCAACAAAGAGCTTTGGTTGTTGGGCATTGGCTCTGTCACATATAATAGGGTGATAATGATTATTATCGCATTCTATGAATAGTTAAACAAGCAATCCAAAATAATGAAACCAATAATATAGAAAGATGTTTGATGAAAAGCAGATAAAAGGATAAATCAATATGGATAGAATCTCTCATCATGACAGAAACCGAACTGTGAGATCAAAATTATTACAGAGCCAAGATCCACCGGCTCGCATCACCATAAACCTTAAGATTCAAGAAAAATAAGTGAAACTCAGGAATTATCCAAAACATTCACTCAAAATTGTCGACATCAAGATTCATTTCTTTCACACCCATCATTTTTCTGTCCCTCACACATCCTACTGCTGCTCCTTGCGTTAGAATAAATTCACTCATGATACATGATCTAGTACCTTATTCGGTACACTGGAGGAAGTCCTTGAAAGTACTCAAGGTTTATAATGAAAAACAATTTATGCATAATTAGATACAGAAAAAACACATTAACGATTTTAAGGAAGAGTGGAAGGGAATATTCTATCAAACATAGATCAAATAACAGATGGAAATCAATAACAAATCCACCATCTTTTGTCAATGTTAATAAGTAACAAAGCCGTTGATTCCAGAGAGTCAATATTTCAATTTACCATTAAAAAGTCATTACTAAACAATTGTCAAAGCCAATTACTAAACCCCAACTCTGCATCCAAGGTCTTTTCAAATGTCAAAATTTCAATAACAAAATCAAGCTAACTCACAACTACACGTTTACACCGGATCATCATCAATAAATTAGTCCAACTCTAATGAACTAAACATGGCACAGATCTTTAATTACATTAGAAAAAACTGATATTTTAATTGGGGAAAAAAGTTCACCTAACACCAGCATCTCCGACGATTCCGATGGCCATACCGGCAGCAAGCCCAGCGAGACCACAAGAGAGACCAGAAGAAAGGTGCGCATATCCATCAAACAAGTAGTAAGACTTGGCCTTAGGGTTAATTCCAGTGCTAATGATCACCGCAATAATCAATCCATAAATACCCAAAACACCAGCCATAACCACCGGAACGATAGACTTCATCACCAGCTCCGGCCTCATGACACCCATCGACGCCACGCCGACGCCGCTCTTCGCCGTACCATACGCAGCTCCCATACCTAAAAATAATTAGGAAAAAAAGGATTTATTAAAGTTGGGTGATATTATCCTTAGATCTGGAGAGAGTGGAGGATCAATAAAGCTTACAGGAGAATACGAGTGCAGCGGCGGCGCCGAGGAAGCCAAAAAATGGCGCCGTTTCATCTCCGCTAAAGGTGGAAGACATTTTCGCGAAGTGTTATCCTTGTTTGCGCGACAGAGACTTCAGACTAGAAGTAGACTCGTCGGGTAAGAGAGAGTTGGGCTTGGGCCAACCAAGTCCAGAGTACCGTTTTTCGATGGGTTTGGATGACTTATACGTTTGGGCTTTGTTTTACGAGTAATGTTTCGTCTGCAACCCAATCTGAACAACAATTCTTAGAACAGAAAAAATTCAAGACAAAAAATTTCATTTATCAATATTTCATAATAAATTCAATGAAAAATCTCACGATATAATAACAAAAGCTCACGATTTAATTGTTGTAAATATCATTGTGAGATATTTTGGTTGTACCTTTAGCATTATTTTTGTTTTATCGACCCAATTTTCAATTCCAACTAAAACACGTATTAATTATTTTTTAACAACTAAACCTAGAATGCTAGAACCACCAATCTCTTCTACAAGCATATCATTTTGGAAAAATAAATTCTCACACTATCTCATCTGTTTATCCAAACAGAAAATTATCACAATTTTACTTAAAAAAGAAAAACTCCATAATTTTCTATCCAAACTCACTCAGATGTTAATCGATTATTGCAAAAACATTGTATTTTCAAGCTTGAGTTTAAATTTATCAGAATTTAAATAGTGTAATCAAAATATTGGATTTGAATTCAGGTTTAATTCTCAAGTCACATCGTTTAGACTTCAAGTTTATGTACACTCAAAATTTATTTAAGTTTGTTTCAAGCTCCAAATTTTAAAAAGAATTGATTGCAGAAATATTCAACTATTTCTAATTTATAATTTTATCATAGAACTGACACCTCATCAGTGCTCACATAGGTGTGCACGGTAGGTATGGATCATATCAAAACTTGACATATATATATATATATATATACACACACGTACCAGAGTGCATTTAAAACAGTGCATTTGATCATAAAGCAATACAACAGAATCATCCATCCCACAAATGGCGAAGTCTCTCAGTGCTATCATTATTGTTTGCTCAATATTTGGGATGTTTTTTCTACAAAAAGTACTCCGTTTGCATGGAAAAGTAATGAAACTGATTTTCTTGCGATGCTAGCCTTCAAAGCTGCGGTTTTTGATCCACTCGGTGCTCTGAACTCGTGCAACGACATGCGAGATTACTGCCGATGGAAGGCTTTCAAATCTTCAATTCCTCATTGCTTCAGATAACCTAATTCAAGATGATATCAGTTTCATTCCATCATTCACAAATTGCACAAACCTAAGAGGTTTTGGAGTTGGAGAAAACATGTTGCGTGGTTCCTTGCCGGATTCGATGGCTAATCTTTCTAGTCAAATTGAGGAACTAGAGATTTTCCGGGGGTGTGGGGCTTTCAAATCTGCAAGGGTTTACTTAGCTTGGAAGGAAACGGATTTACGAGTGAGAAACTGTATCCATGATATTGGGAAACTTGGCTTTGTTATAAAATCACTTGCGCTTGGAAGGTAACAACTTGTCCGGAAGCACACCACATAGTTTGGGTAATTGCACGAGATTGCTAGCCGTAAGTGTGGTTCACAAGGCCTGAGTCAATTTTTTGTGTTTTATTTTTTGAAATGAGTCCAACTACATAAATTCGAAAAAGATGTCAAATAATCGACAAATAAAGTATAAAAGTTTAACACATGAATTGACACAAGATAAAATATAAATACATTGGATAAACATTTTCATTTTACGCCTACAAAATTTTTAAAAATTTAATTAATGAGTTTTGTAGCTTTATTGTTTGGACTCTGCATAATTTTAGTAAGTCCACAAAGAACACAATCATCATAGTTAATCATGTTTTTAATTGATCAATGTCCAATTTTTTTTAAAATGTCAATTACACATACTATTTAAGTACAGACCTCAACAACATGAGACTTCTAATTTTTTTTGGGCCCCTATGAGGACCGGGCCCTGAAGCGATGGCCTCTCTCGCCTCACAAGAGGTACGGCCCTATTGCTATCCTTAGATCTTGTAAATAACCATCTCGATGGCTCCATACCTCTATAGATTATGAGTCAAAATGCTTACTCTTTTTGTTGAAGGTTCGAGTAATTGTTTTATAGCAGGATGCAATGCATTAAAAGGAATTAATAAGACAGAAAAACCTTTTGAAACTAGTAAGCATTTGTGATAGGATCGACTTTCAGAGGAATGAATTTAAAGCCTTGATTTATGAGTTCATGGCCGGTGGGAGTCTGGAAACATTGTTGCATTGTAACAGAGAGCAGACACGATGCAGAATTCAGGAGCTTTAACTTGGTCAACAAGTTTGTTGGCAGTGCATTGTCAAATCACATAGCAGGAAATTGTATTGGCGAAGAATTTCAGATGAAGGAGGACGAGTGCGCGGCCTCTTTGTTGCACATCATCATCGGCTGATTCACCCTACCGTTGTTGTTCCTGCGATGAGTGATATTACTGTAAAGAAGGAATTTTCAAGACATAAAATTCATAGTTTGGTGGAGTCATTCAATTGTTAACGCCAGGGTCTGTTTCACTCGTAGACAAGCAAACAAGATTGCCCACAGTCTTGCTAGGGAATCTTGCTTTTATGCTCGTCCTTCTGTCTGGAACTCCCCTCCAGATTTTATTTTAGAAGCCTTGAATGAAGATTGTAATTTGACTTATTCCTAATAATATATTTTCTCTTCAAAAAAAAAAAATACCATATATTTTTTAAAAATATAGAATCCAATTATTTTCCATTTGATCTTATGTAAAATTTGAGAAATTATGATTTTCCTGAGTAATAAATTTTCTTTCTTTCTTTGTTTGTCAATTAAGGAAAATAATTATTCATTTGTACCGATAATCCTATAAGATTATAGTGCTAAATATTTTGACCAAATGTTGGATATATTGAATCTCATCCCGAATCTGATAAAAGATTGATGAAATATTTGATATTCTGCCTGCTATTTTTATGTTTCAATTTATGTTATTATTTTATTACAATCCGTTGATTCGATAGATTTTTTTCATTACAATACAAAATCTTGTTATTATTTTATTCACAATCCTTATTCGTGTATTTTTAAATATATTGCATGTTATTAATTTATTGATAATTTATCTTATCTTTTTATTTGTTTATGTTATTTATCAATCTACTAATTATTTGTCTTATATCAATCAAATTATCAAATTTAAATTACAATATTATCTTTAGTAAATAAAATTATTAATATTTTATTAATAATAATAAAACAAAACATAATTTATCATCTTATCTCAAATTTAACTAACCAAATTAAATAAAATATTTATTTATTATATAAGATTATTTAACTCCACCTTATTGGTATGTCTGAACTGCAAATATACACATGTTTTTGAATTTATGAATTTGTAATAAAGTGGGCCCATGACTAATGCGGCAAAATCGAATTGGCATTTATTGTCCCAAATGCAAATGAAATTGAAATGCAATTGCGGTCAGGATTGAATAGATTGGTTTTATTTTTTTTGGGGGATTAAAATGGATTGGGGTTTTTTGGTATCGAAAGAATTTCATAGCCTGCAATTGACTGAGATAGCGATAAAGGAAAAAACTTTTCACATTCCATTCTTCCACATTCGTCTATTTAACAATTATATATATATATATATATTCCGTCAATTTTTATGCAATACAAAGTTTTTGTCTTCTTTCGCACAATCCCGTTTGCAGTAGTTTTCAACGATATCACCGCCATTCTCAGCGGGAAATTCGCTCAAAAGTCCATATATATTTTAATAAATATAAATATATATTTTTATCAATTAAGGGTTTTCGTGATTGAAGGAGCTACCTGAAAGGGGTGTTGCCACTTGTTTTGTTAACAGGTGCAACCATTTTGTCAATGCGTGTTTGATTTTATGTTATTTCTTGATTTTTGAATGCTGGTACCTGTTTGTCATTGTGTTTTTTCGTTTTAGGGTTTTTTTGTTCACGATGTTCAAGTACGAAATGAACTGAATTTGGTGTCTGGAGATTTGAATTGGACTCACTGCGAAGTTCGCATTTGGGGTTCTTGGATGAAAGGATTCGTCATAGCTGAAGGAATTCGGTGATTGCGATTTTGAGGGTCGTTTGTTGTATTGTATGGTTTTCTTGAGGTGACTTAGCTAGGGAAGTTGTGCTATTTACGTATTTGACTCTCCGATCTGTTTGTTGGCGTAAAGTTCGAACCTTTGATATAAAGGGTCCAAGTTTTGATTTTGTGAATCCTCTGAGTTTGGATTTTGATGGCTCAGCCCACTTTGAAACAATTCGTGAATCAGGCTTTCAATGTAGGGGGCTCTCATTCGAGGTCTCAATCTCAACCTTTATTTTTTGCAAACAATTCTTTGCCTCCTTTGAGTCCCTTCCCTCCTAGCGAGTCTTCCCTGGCGTCATCGAACTCAAACACGAAAGATGTGTCCATGGAGGAAACGGACGTTAGTTCTAGGGGGCCATCTATGGCTCCGTCCTTTCGTAGGGAAAATTTGTTTCGAGGCACTGATAGCCTTCCTCCTCGTAGAGGGCATCGCCGTTCAAATAGTGATGTTCCATTGGAATTCTCAGCTATGATTCAGTCTTCTCCTCAGTTGCTTCCGATAAGTGGCCAAGGAATGTTTGGAAGGACGGCAAGTATGAGAGAGAATTTCGGAAATGACAAGCCCATTGGGCTGAAGAGACAAGATATGGATGTCCTAGGTCATGGAAAGATCAGTGTCGATGGAATAGGTGACAGAAGATCAGAGGGAGAGGTTGTGGACGACTTGTTTAATTCTTTGATGAATTTGGATTCACGTGAATGCTATGAATGCCTCTGGTGTCGAGTATAAAGATAAGGAATGCATCGAAAGTGGGACAAAGTCAAGTGGTGGTTACAGCAGCAATACTGAGTTAGAAATTGTCTCAAAGCATGGAACAAATTTGAGGGAGGGGGTCAAAAGGAGTGCTGCTGGATATATTGCACCACCAGCTCGTCACCACAGAAGTCTTTCAATGGATAGTACCATTGTAAATTTTCAATTTGGCGACGAATCACCTAAGTTACAGTCTTCCTTGTCCAATCGGGTGGATCATATCTCACCCAGATATTCGGTGAGCGACAAGTCAGTTAAGCTAAACATTGAATTTGGACATGGTGAATTTAATGAAGTTGAGCTGAAAAAGATTGTGGCGGATGAGAGGCTTTCAGAAATTGCAATATTAGATCCTAAACGGGCAAAGAGGTTTGGTTTAAACAATTTTACTTAGCTGCTGCTGATGTCAAGATTTTTTACGTTGTTTTTTTTCAGGATATTGGCTAATCGGCACTCAGCTGCTCGTTCCAAGGAGCGTAAGCTGCGCTACATATCTGAATTGGAACACAAGGTGCAAACTCTGCAATCAGAAGCCACCACACTGTCAGCTCAATTTACTATTCTACAGGTGTGTAGTCAGCGATTGGCCAGTTATCCTGCAGTTTTTGCCATGAACTCAAATGATGTGGTAACACAAGTCATGTTTCATCTGCAGAAAGACTATGGGGAGCTAACCAATCAGAACAATGAATTGAAGTTTCGTCTTAAAGCTATGGAGCAACAGGCACAACTCAGAGATGGTATTCATATTTAATCCATTACTATAAATTTGTATTTAAATTTATTGATTTCGCTTGGTAATGCACTGATTCTCATTTCTCACTCAGATAGTATGCACTCGAACCATATAAAGATGATGAGAAACATATCCCTGTAGATTTTAGACTGTATTGTCTGATGATAAATTGTAGTGCACGACATTGGCACAGTATTTTGTCAGGGTCTTTATATTTAAAAAACTTCTTGAAGGAATTTCCCAAAGTAATACTGACTTGAGTTTTGATATTTTGCCATTGTTACTATCTACAGTTTTTTGACAGATTACTGATTTGTTTCTCCTTGCATATTTCCTCTACTTGTACTCACAGATCACAATTTAATTGTGTTTCTGAAGCCTGTTCAGCAAAGCCGCCGCAGTAGTAATTTCCAATTATTTACATGCAAACCTTTAGGATCCAACATGCCTTTTCCATTCATATGCTTTGTTTGTAGACGCTGAAATTTTGATCTTGTCAACTTGAATTTTACCATGGTGACATTCTTGCATTTGTAAAGGTATCTTGAACGGCATTAGGAATATGAAACAACTACTGTGCTAAATGGTGGTGGTGCATTATATGGATTCTGCAGCTTGTAATTATTTGATATGGTTCTCACCTTACAACCAGCGAGGATTGGATTGTGCAAAAAATTTCAAGAAATCAAACCACTATGCTTGCTGCTTTTGTGTATTTAGCTACGGCAACAAAGTTGGATTTTTGTTCAGAATAATTTTCTGTATAGAATATCAATTACATTGTTATTTTTTATGACGTGTGTTTTTTTGCTGTAGTTGGATAAAAGAATTATCGTGCTAATTTTTTATGTGTCAGCTTTACATGAAGCATTGACCGCCGAAGTTCAACGACTAAAGCTTGCAAAGATGGAGCTTAGAGAAGATGGAAGAACATATAATGGCATCGGACAGCAAGCCCCTGTAAAGCACCAGATGTGGCAACTCCAACAACCTCCACCAAATCAGCAGCCTAATCAAATCCAACGATTATCAGTCCCGGCATCAACGACCTCTACAACTACTTCAACTGCTCCTGCCTCCGCATAAGGGTACAAACGGCGAGATTCGAATCTATCAACTTTTCCTGTTTTTGTGGCTTGGTTTAGAGCTGTGTTTAGGCCAATATGTCCGCAATGTCCGTCATATGTAGTCAATATTTATTTTTGTTGTAGCTGTCCAATAGATTATAATTGTTTGTCCATTTGATTGTATGTTGATGTATAAAGGAGGTATACTACAGTTTGACATGACTTTGGAGCTAAGATATCTATATGTTCTTTAGAAATTCATGGATGGTTACTCTTTGGACACGGGTCTTTTGCCTCCCTGTAACAATTGGTGATATCCTAAATTATTGTCTCTGGATTATTTATCTTCTGGCTTAATTTCATCTAAATCCTTTAACCAGACCTCATGTCCACATAGTACTACAAGTCCGTTCAAAATATAGTGCTCTATAACTTTTCAATCATACAAATCTGTAGCATAATTTGAAAAGTACAATGATAATCTTATTCTTTCAAAACAAAATCCATTGTATAGTTTCTTTTTTCAAAAGTATTTTCCAATTTCTTTTTTCAAAACTTTCAAAATTAAATAATATATCCCTTGGACACCATGAAATTGTGGTTACTTCCTAAAAAACGTGAAGCGCTAGATTATCCAATTTTAAATCGTTTGGGAAATTTTCCATTGTCTCACAACAATAACAATAGATTGTATGCTTTGTAGTAGAGTTTCAACAATTCATCCTACAACATCACTAGAATGATAAATTTATGTTTAAAAAAACGAAAAAATTATTATTTTTTATGTTAAGAATATTATTTTTTATTGTGAATATTGATAGAGTTGAACCGTTTTACAAATAAAAATTTATGAAATCATCTTACAAAAGACTTGTTCGGAAAGAATTTCTGCCCATATATTATTACCAACAATTGGATCGTGCCTCGTGGACTTATGGTGGGCCCCATCTGCCTATTAATTCTATCTTTTAAGAAAAGAACACGTTGGGGGAAAAATGCACTTTTTACAAATGTATAGATAAATAAATAAAATTCGAACCGGTCGGGCTGATTTATTCCGAGTTTCTTCTGCTGTTTTTAATCTATTCGTAGCTCATCGTTTTCGGGGGAGAACAAAATTATATAATTTAAAAGTACTTTGACTTTTGGCCGAATCTTAGCCGTCGATTTTTACATCTTCTTGGATTGAAGTTCACGAGATCGAAACTATTTCTCGGATTATTTCACCCCAATTTGAAGCTGATCCCACAACCCAACTAGATCTCCATACACGTGTACGGTTCAAAAATCCCTAATCCAACCGACAAAAACACCATGTTTAGAGTTTTCATTTCACTAAACGTACCTTATTAATGTCCTAATCAAAATAAGTTTTCTTCAGCTTGCTCGGCTCGCTGCTAGCTCTCTGATGTGGAATCTTGAATATATCACTGTTTATGCTTTCACTTCCACACTTCTTCCTGCCATCTTTTACTATCTGAAGATTAGGACTGATTAGGCTACAAAAAATGGGTTCTGTTTCTCTGAAAATCGGAGATGGAACAGCGAGATTCAAGAGGGCATCTGTATGTTCCTCAGCAGTGAATTTGATGATGTTTTTTTCAGTAATAACCACAAATCTTTTTGCTTTTTATGCTTTCACGTACCATCCTACTACAGTGAACCAGAATCCAAAGAACATGGCTGTGATCTCAGAAAAAGTGAGTTTAATTCTGAGAGAGATTGAATCTTCGCAGAAGAAGCTTGCCCAGATGGAGAAAGAAATACTTGGGTATGAAAGCCTCGACCTTTCGAGACCCAATATTGCAAATGAGCTCAAGGAGTTCTTAAACCCCCATCAACTGCCTTTAGGGAAAGATTCCAGAACTGGAATCACTGAGATGGTGGCATCTGTGGGGCATTCTTGTGAGAAATCTGTGGATTTGCTGTCCCAATTTATGAGTTACAAAATTAACGGGCTCTGTCCTGATGATTGGAGCCTTGGTCAGAAGTTGATTCTTCAAGGATGTGAGCCTTTGCCGAGGAGGAGGTGCTTTGCGAAGACAATTCCTAAGGTTGGTTTACAGCCCTCTCCTGTGTCACTTTGGAAAAATGTTAGTGAAAAGGCATTGAGTTGGAGTGGTCTAGGATGTAAGAATTTTGCTTGTTTGAACAGTAAGAAATTGAATCGGGATTGTGCTGGTTGTTTTGATATTCTTAATGGCTATGAGAATCAAAGATATGTTAAGGCACGAAGCAAGTATGATTTCCTTATTGATGATGTGTTGGCTATGGGAAATGGTGGGATTAGGATTGGATTTGATATTGGTGGCGGCTCGGGGACTTTTGGTGCTAGAATGGCCGAGAGAAATGTGACTATAGTGACTGCCACCCTGAATATAGATGCTCCGTTTAATGAATTCATTGCCTTTCGGGGACTTTTCCCTTTGTATTTGAGCTTGGATAGCAGGTTTCCATTTTATGACAATGTGTTTGATTTGGTTCACGCGGCTAATGGATTGGATATCGGGGGTAAACCTGAGAAATTAGAGTTCTTGATGTTTGACACTGATCGTGTACTGAGGGCTGGTGGATTGTTTTGGTTGGATAATTTCTACTGTTCCATCAATGACAAGAAACAGGATCTAACTCGGTTGATTGAAAGATTCGGGTACAAGAAGTTAAAGTGGATTGTGGGAGAGAAAGTTAATGGTCAAGGGAAATCAGAAGTATACTTGTCTGCTGTTCTACAGAAACCAGTAAGAATATAGATGCTGTTCTACAGAGACCAGTAAGAATATGGCTAAAAGCTTCTCCTGGAAAATTCTTCATGTTTCATACTAAAAAGATTCATTGAATTATATTACTTTACACGCAGATTCCTTTTTAGTGCAAAATAAGTGGTATTGTCTGTTATTTCTTCTATGTAATGGTAATTGCAACCAAAGTTCTTTCTTTCTTTCTTTCTTTCTTTCTTTCTTTCTTTCTTTCCTATATGCATTGAGGTTTATATATTTTCCTTTTATAAATTTTTTATCAGTCTTCTTCTTCTTCTTTCTTTCTTTCTTTCTTTCTTATATGCATTGAGGTTTATATATTTTCCTTGTATAAATTTTTTATCAGTTATTAGTCAATAGACAGTTAAATATCAGGGCCATCATTTTGTAATTCAACACTCAACAGTTACCTAATTGAATCGTATCTTGAGTGAGTTCATATCCAGATAAGAATTTTAACAGTATATTTAAGTTCGAGTTCGAATGATACTCTTTGGCTATTCCCAGTTATGAGGACAAACTGAACTTGATCTCTGCTATCTCGAGTGAATTCAATAGTTATTAGCAGTAGCACCAAGACAGCTGCATCACAAGTTGTCTATGTTTTATTTCATTAGTCTATTCAGTTGTTCCCCCCTGCATATCCGCATTGGATCCATCCCCGAATGTGCCATGTGGGCATTTCTCCAGTTTCTTTTTTATTCCAGAATTTGTTTCTACTGCATTTGGGCAAGTGTCTTCAGATTTGTTTGATCATGTGTATGTAGATGCTTCTTCTAGTAGACCTGAGATGTGCTTTCAAGATTTTCTACGCTTTCTGTGTCATTATATATACGTTTCTTCGATTGGATGGACTGACCTTGAATTCATCAGACATGAACTCCCCATCGAATACAATAGGTGAATAGTACTGGATTTTGTTTCGTTTAGTTTTTGGCAAATTCGTGGCGTTTCCGTTCTCCGTCACTTCCTTTCAAGATCCTCGTTGCGTCTGGATAGAATGATTGTCGATTTATCGCAATGCGAACGCAACATCGAGGAATCCACTCAAGAAGATGCAGGTGATTTTGTTACTCAATTGCTGTTTGGATTAAAAAGCAAGTGTTTTTATATTTTTGCGAGTGTTTGGATGACTTTATAGTGTTTTAAAAGCTTGAACAAGTTATTTTTTTGAAAGCCTAAATTTATAGTATTTGAAGTGCTTTTTCATTACAATAAAAACCTAGAAACATATAAAATAAAATTAAGAAAGTGTTTTTTATTTTTTATCCGAACATAAATTTATCATCTTAGTTCGATCTTGGGTAATGTTTTAAGAAATAACTTAATTAAATGAAATCTGACTCGGGTCGAACCGTTTATATGTATAGTGTAGATTCAAATTTAAGGCCCAATTTGGTTTCTCAAAATAGTTGTTTGACAATTTAAGCTTAGTCCAAAATAAAGCCTTTTTCTATTATTTAAGTTTTAACCGAAATATAAAAAGATTGGAGTAGGTCTCACGAGTCTTTATCTGTGAGCCGGGTCAATCTTACCGATATTCACAATTAAAAATAATACTCTTAGTAAAAAGTAATAATTTTTCATGGATGACTCAAATAAAGATCTTTCTCACAAAATACGATATGTGATACGGTCTATCACAAGTTTTTGTCAAAAGATCGAGCGTCCCTTTTTTTTTTTAGTTTACTTTTGACAAAGGCTTCACATGGGAAGCCTAAGCATGTGATTGATTTAAAGCGGAGCACATGCCATTTTTCTGATCTTTTAGAAAATGAAAGTCAGCTCGACAAAGGAAAAATCCACTATTTTAGAATTCATGAGTTCGCTTAAAATTTTCACCTACCACAGAATTTATTTTTTCTTTTTTTATATATAAAAAAATAGAGGAGTTGTTATATATAGTAGGTGTTTGCTATAAACTTCATATTAAAAAAAAATTGTATGAATTAGTGTTGTATTTAATAATGTTCTAATTTCAAATATCATCAATTAATTTATTATTAAAAAATCAGAATAATAATTTTTCATTGTTTTTCAAGATTTTAAAAATTCATTTGAGGACATATTAGGTGTTTTAGAGTAAAGAAATAAATAAGAATTGTATTTTAAAAAATATGGAGTATAAATAACACTTTCTTAAATATTTGCATTAATCGTATTATTTCACTAATTTTGGTTACGATCATGGGTTTTGTGTTACTTTTATATATTTAGTTCTTCATATTCTCTAAAATATTGATAAATTATAAAATTTTATATAATAATACGTTTTTTCAATTTTTTAGTGAAGAATATCATAATGAATTTTTGAAATATTGAATGTCAATTTATCGATATCATTATTATTTATTTATAACTCTAGTAAAAGAATTAAAAATTTTAATCGAAATAATCATCTAATAAATTATTTGTTTATTTTTTGAAAAAAATTATTTATTCTTTAAAGTTTTTATAAACAAATGACGTATAATTTTTAAATGTCTTTTTATATTTTTTATTGGTAACAATTTCACTCAATCAATATATGGAATGCAACCGTAAATAATTCAATTTGATAGTATAATTATTATCCTCATTTGAATATTTTATCAAATGATATAAAAAATATATTCATTATATCAATAATTTTAAGTAATTATTTAAATGCTCATATTTAGTAATTTTAAAAGATTTGTGCATGGTATGTGTGATATATTAGTTAGCCTAATGACTGAGTTTGAGCTTAAACTCTTAAACTCGAGGGGAGCCAAGCATCGTTTTTTTTCCCTTTTAATATATAGGCAAAATTATTATTATTATTATTATTATTATTATTATTATTATTTTTATTTTATGTTTGTTTCTTTGCGAATTTGATCTTAAATGTTATTACATTTCAGCACTATTCATATATCTTTCAATTTTTGATAATTTTAGTTATTTTGCATCACAAGTGTTGGTATGGAACAACACGTCAGCATTGTATTCTATGCATATAACCTCCACGTCCAAAAATTGACCAATGTATCAAATAGATGGACGTCACCTCAGTCAGTCCTCACGTAAAAACCAATAATGAGTGTTTAACGTATCAAAACTTTTTATATATATCACAAGCAACATCATCCAACGCAATATATTCAGCATTAAAGTAGAGCTAATCTACAAAAAGGAAAATATGACAAAACGGCATTCAGAATGCCTACAGTCAACATATTTTATGTAAAACACTGAAGTTGATTGATGCACCAATTCAACATGTAATCTGTATTATTTTATAAAACTAAGTATAATATATATCTTCAGTCTTCTCAATAATGATATAATTAACTTTAGATTAGTTGTCTAACTAACAATTAACTTAGGGGTGGTTTAATTTTTAGATGTGAATGCCTTTAGCCGGTGACTGATCTCCTTATTTAAATTTATCGTCGTTAAATTAATTAGATGCTAATTAATAAATAAAGTTAACAAATGGTAATGAGAATTACATATTTCGTCCAAACTTCAAACCTATAATTTTGAGTTTTCCTTGTATTCATTGCGATCATTGAGCCTACAATTTCCAACATTTTTTTGTTATTTTTCAAATTATAGTTTTTTTTTAAAAAAAATATATAAAGATTGAATCGGACCTAATGGTTAACCGGGTCCGAACCTGAACCGTAACCGTCTATGATTTCATTCCCCTACCCTAACCCGATTGACTCGATTCGGATCTGGACCTGACCCGGCCATGACTAGGTCTACAACCGACAAACCTGCCTAATTAGCGATCAGATCCATAGTACAATTCAATTTAACACGTGTAGATTTAGCTGGTCCCGTTGCAATAACTGCGCCTGATTTCATCGAGAAATGCACTTCGAATTCAAAACCTTGTCTCCAACCTAAGATTATCATCACATACGATTTTTGATTCATTCCCATGTTTTAAAGATAGAATGAAGATTACAAACACCAACAGTGTATGTACAAACAAAAGAATCGAACTGCCCATTTTTTTAAAACTTTTAAATTGTTGACCATCGAAAAAAGTGGAGAATCGTTTTTAAAAATAATAATTTATGTAGCGTAAAAGCGAGAATATATAATCAATAGGCATGGCTCCACTAATTAAATTTGGGTCTTATATTGGTCTGAAACCCACCGAACCACATTAGCTCCTACAACAAACTGCACCACACAAATGCTGTCGCTCGCATTTGGTGAATGGGACCGACTAACAAATGTTGAAATCGTGACTGCAAATGTAAATAAAAATGTTCCAATGCCTTTTTACGTACCAAAAAAAAAATTGAAATTTAACCTTTACTATAAAATTTACTTATTTTCGTAATTCAGTTGATCGGACAGCCTTCGCTGCTATCCTAGGAATCCTATGATTTATATGAACAGTACCTATGCGTACCGTCGACTCTTTAGCTCATTTTTCAAACTTTGTCACGGGGACTATTGCATGCATTGGGATTGATGACAGATATGATTTGAAATAATAATTTCGAGGAATTATATATATATATATATATATGTATGTATGCAACGTGTGTATTGGAACGGCTGGATATAGTAAAAAATACGATACTGATAGTATCCACGTACAATAGATGTTCAATTACTTCTATAAAATAACGCATAAAAGGAAGGCATCGAAACAGATATCATATTTTACAAAGATACAAATGCCTGCCTACATTTCATTCTAAAGGAATTCATGTGAGTCTAGCTAAGGCTATATGGGGATGGAGATTTGGTAGATTTTGGAGAAAGGTGGATCTATATATACCTCCATATTGTAATTGACACTGATATTTGGTTGTAATTGTTTTCTATATTTTAATATTTGATAACCAACACATGATCTTACACATATACTTAGTTAACATATTGATTATGTCATAAATTACATTAAAAATGTTTAAATCAGATTATCATATATTTCGATTATTCGTACATAATGTCAGTCTTTATTAATTAAAATATAAAAAATACCTATAATATGATGGAATATATATCAACTCGTTGATACATACATACATGTGTGTGTGTGTGTGTGTATATTAAAAGAGAACTGGTTGGAAAGCAGTAAGTAAGAACCTAATTCCAGGGTAGATGCCAACTCAAATGTTGTGCAAGTATAGTTGATATTGTTTGGCCCAACGCACATGTCTGTTGCTTGTCCCACCATTCTAGGGATACCATGTTGTAAGAAAATATGTTGTAAACCTCCCATCTGTTTATTGTCGTAGGGACAAACACCCACCCTCCCCCCCCTCTTTATTCCCCGCTTTCACATATATATATATATATACATATTTATATATATATATATATATATGTATATATATTGTATTTGAGTAAGTTTGTTCTTGTAATCGGTATATTTATATAAGATGATTATTTCATTGTAAAATAAAACAAATATTGATGAATTTATATTTTTTGTTTTTAAATAAGATGATGAGCCGATTATCTTGTACAAAACAAAAACCTGAGGTAGATATCTCGATATAACATAAACTGTTTTTAATAATAAAGTTTATTATTTAATGTATTTTCCCTCTCAAACTTAACTATTTTTTAATTCTCACACTCGGTATTATTGGAGCAATAAACTTTTCACCCTTTCAAGTGCATAAAGAAAATGTACGATTATAATATTTTGGTATGAAATTACGTAACTGTATAATTTGTCTAAAATAAGTTTTCTTATTATATTTTTTTGACTATTAAATTGTAGTCAAATATTTCTTTTGCCAAAAATTCAGGATCGATACTAAATCTCATCCACTCGAACTCGTTGTAATAAATTTAAAACTCTAGCTAAAGCTTGTTATATTTCCTTAATAAATTGATTGATTAGGTATGACTTTGTTATTAGGTATTTAATAAGTATATAGCCAGCTACTTGAAACCAGAAAACCAGCAAAAATAATATTTTTAATAATATAATAAATTGTCAAACAATTCGCCTTAAAAAAGGAAAGATAAATAAATTCAAATTTCAGATTTTGGAATTTCTGTCAACTAATAATTAAAAGCTCTCAAACTAGCATATCATAACCCTACTTGTTCTATCATTTTTAGCATTTCATAATTCCAATAATTTATTAATTGTTATTATTATATTAAAAGGAAGATCATGTGATCTAATGGCGGGCCTAAATCAGTACTTATGAAAGGCAATATTCTTGGCTTTTATTGTAATAATGCACAAGTCTACAAATATTATAATCTATAATTCGAGCTTACCATTGAATTCAAACTTAATATAAAACCATAAAAATAAATATTTAACTATAAATTTTAAAGAAAAAAATAAACTTTACTTAAAAATACAAAAATATTCAATTAAATTAAACAAGAAAAAAAAGTGTTTTTAAAAATATATTTGTCTTATTTATATATGTTTCATTATTCAGTTCAAAATTTTGGCATATTCATGATTTAAAAATTATATTTTACTGTTTTTTTTTGTATATATATATATAAATATATATTAAAGTGGAAACAATTATGAGACCAACTGTTTATTGTAAAACTTTTTAGAAAATCGAATTTAGACAAAAAGTTGGGATATTATTCAAAATTAGGAGAATTAGGGATCAGATAGAGCGGCGGCACATGGCAGCAAAAGTGCAGCAGACGCGCCACCATCAAATCATGAGCTGGACTGACGGTGGTCCAAACAACCACCATCAATATCTAAGAAATACAGCTCACATCATCTTTTCACTCTTTTTATTTATCTTTCTCCAAGGGCGTTTTCGTACTTTCGTGCCACCACAGTATATTTTGAATTTTTATAAATAAAAACACATTTAAAAATATTATTTTATTGTATATTTATAAACGAAAATTATCTGACAATTAATCTGGAATGAAGAAGTCCATTTCTATTTGATGAGGTTCAATTTCTATTTGAAGTGGTACTTCGTGGATAATTTTATGTCTCTATATTTGTAAAATTTGTTGATCAGATTTATATTTAAGGTGAAAAATAATATTTTTATCACATAAATTAATTTTTTTTATAAGTTACATCGAATAAAAGATATATCTCACAAAACTGACTCGTGAGATGAGCTCATATTATTTTATGTTCATATTCTATGCTGAAAAAAAACAATCGTCTTTGAAATAATACACTTTAGGCATAGCTTGGTATACATGATAGGATAAACATGTGATATATAATATAAGGATAAGTTAAGGATAAATAAGATGTAGGATATTATATTTAATGTTTGGTATAATTTTAATAAGAGTGATTAAATTTATATATTAGATTGTAATGACAAAATTAACCTTATTATAATAAATTTTATAATTTTAAATTTGTTGTTTGAGTTCATATTTCTTATATGTTAATGCGCCGACAGTGTTTGCATGATTTATTTATTTTTACCTAATTTTATATATTATATAATATGATAATTGATGTCATAATTTTGTGAGTCAAGTCAAATATAAATATTTAAGGTTAATCGAATGATACTAATAATTTTATTGAGATTTATACAAATCATTTATATAATTATCTCGAGTTCATTAATATATTTATCATATGTTATAATATATAAAAATAAATAAAAATATTTATATAATTTTAATTTCTACCTACAAGTAAAATGAGAGAACAATTATTGATTAAGATTTTTATATATTGAGGACAATTAAGTCATTTGTGGTGTTTCTATCATCAGATTAAAATTATCACATATCATAAAAGTGATATTTTATCCCTATATAAAATTATTTATCACGAGCTTTCTAAAAAGATACCAAAAGATAAAAGAAGATTATTTATCAATCTCTCTTGTCTCATGTACCAAACTATACTTTAATAATAGAGATTTCTAATTAAAATTTCTTTAATCACTTGCCTTTTATTTTATATTTAATTAAAAATAAATATCACCAAAATCACTTTCTTTTATATAATTAAGTTAATAGAATTTTTCCAAAATATTTATTTTAATAGTTTGAATTAAAGTTTGAAATTTTAATCAATTAATTAATTTCCTAGAAGTGATGCTCATTTAGAAAGTTGATTACATTGGAGCCTTTCAACTTCTTTGCCTTTTTAAACGACAGCTAACACTGTGGAGCGTTCCACACTTCCACCACCTCCTCCTCCCCACCACCACCGCTCTGCCGGCCTCACCGCCACCGCCACCTTCTCCGTCATTTATATTTCTGAAGCACTCGAACCACGCGGAGAACGAGCTACATTCCTGAACAAAAGATCTTAACTTTTTATAAATAAATCCCCGTTTTACTGCATTGCTGGTAAGTGTGATATCAGTATGCGAGCAGAGTTTGATTGATCTTCGATTAAATTCGATTTTACTCCTTTAGCCCTTCTGTTATTGCATTGCGTCGTCGATGGCTGTGATCGAAATCTTTAACTGACCATTTGTTTCTGTTTTGGTGTGTGTTTTTTAAATTGTTCAATTTGCTTTGTTTTCCGTGTTTTGGAAAGCCGTTCTTTTGTTCATTTTGAAATCTATATCGCTTTCTTGCTTCACAAACTTTAGAGCATTTCTCCTTTTTTCCGAATTCTCTGTCGGTGTCGCTTTTTCACTCTTTAACTGGCACTTTGCTTCCGGGTGTGTTGCATGAGCATATCTACTTTTTTCCTTGCTGTTTTCGGAGCTGCGGTAATGTTTCAGAGGACTTGTGAGCACTTGTTGATTTGTCGTAGAATGACGTGGTCTCTTTCGATAACTATCAACGGTTCTTATCGCGAGTGTTCGATTATTTGGTGTAAATTTTAGCTTATTTCATACTCCACTTTTTTCCCGACCTTAATAGTTCTATCAGAGACTAGAAGTGGATTCAGAATTTTTTGAAGGGATCCAATAGTTACACACAAAATTTGTTTTTCCCCCCTTTTCAGGAGTGCTACTGCTCGCTCCGCACACATTGTTCTAGGGTGCTCATTTTTTTGTTTGTTCGTCTCAATCATTCTTTTAGTTTTTCCCATGAAATTTATAATCATTACATATAATTAAGGTTTGGATCATCAAAAAATTGAAGCCTTACTTCTTATGCTCTCATCAAAGCATGTTGAAGATACCTTGATGACGTACAATGTCTGAATTTATTTTTCAATTTCATTGATAGGATTGATATTGTAATGGTTTGTTTGCTTGATGAGGAATGCAATACGAGAATGAATTTTGGTATTAAGAGAGGGAAACTTTCTGGTGCATATTTCCCATTCATATTTGTTAAATTATGCAAATGTCTTAGTCAAGGTGTATTTTGTTTTTCTTTCATTTTCTTGATCCTCGTGGGCATAAATTTAAATTATGCAAGTTGATCGCATGATTTAAAATTTTTGAACATCTGATTGGAACTTGTATTTGTTTATCTGGCCCCCAATTATGCTCGTGCTATGATAATAATGACCTGGATTTTTTTATGACTTTTGAGTCCTGGATTCTCAATTGCTGTGATCCATTGTATTATAAAGTTATTTCTGGATCTTTTCTCCATTGATCTGGATGTTTGAAGAGCTGAAAATTTGTTAAATTTATTTGCATCGTGCACCTAATCCTTACTCGTTCTAACTGGAATGTACTTCATTATCATGTGAGCTTAGGCGCTTACAGATTTTCCTTCTACATATAGTAGTAGTTCTCGGAAGTTCTGGTATGTATAATGACTTAGCCCACTATATCTTGCTGGTTATTAGGTATATGTTGAATAATTTGCATCTTCTACCCCCGTTACTTGTTAGTCAACTACATAGGTAAACAATTCAAGTCTATGAAAGTGTCCCAATTTTAATTTTCCAGTTGCCTATTGAGTGAATACTTCTGTTAACGGATATATTGACTTGGAAAATCAAAACATTTTGCACAAATTCTATTTCCATGGCCACTGTATGGTCGAGAAGGCATACTTGAATAAATTATAATTGCACCAAGTTACTTGAAGATATTTTCATGCTTTGATTTTGAAATTAAAATTGCTGATTGGCTTTCTAGATATCTGACTCTGGCAGTGTGTTTGTGATGTTACATATAATGCATGGCATATCTGGTCTTTTTGCTTAAATATTTTCACTTTATAAGCCTACAAATTTATTTATGGCCCTGTGTCCACAGCTTGCAATGGATAAAAGGAGTTGGCTATGGAAGAAAAAGTCATCTGATAAGCAGGGTGTTGAGAAAGTAGCTGCTACTGCATTAGACGCTTCTAATGCTGCTTCAGAGACCAGCGAAACTCAAGTTGGCAAGGTATGACGTGATATGCGATCTATGCATTAGACACCTTTAGCTTCCTTTTTCATTTTATTTTTAACGTTTGTCACATTTTTCCCGCCCAGTTCGATGAGCACGGGATCACTTTACATTTCCGCACAAATTTTTGCTCTGTCTGTCATCAAGAATGAATATTTAGCTGATTTCTTTTATCTTGTTTCCTATTTTTTACAGTCTAAGCAGGAAAACAAGAAACCGAAGTATGTTCAAATATCAATGGAATCATATACACATATAACTGGATTGGAGAATCAATTGAAGTCCTATGAGGATCAAGTCAAGACTTTAGAAGATGAAGTAACTGAACTGAATGAAAAGTTATCCGAAGCCAATTCAGAAATTACCAATAAAGAGATCCTGGTGAAACAACATGCAAAAGTCGCTGAAGAAGCTGTTTCAGGTTTTTAATTTATAATTTTCTTGTCATTTCTTCATGAACATAGAATGTGGTTAAACTTAAGTTTATTTAATATTTTGACAGGTTGGGAAAAGGCGGAGGCTGAAGCTGCAGCATTAAAAACTCATCTCGAATCTGTCACACTGCTAAAGCTTACTGCCGAAGATCGGGCATCTCATTTAGATGGTGCTCTGAAGGAATGCATGAGGCAAATGCGAAATTTGAAGGAGGAACATGATCAAAAGCTGCATGAAGTTGTCATTAACAAAACAAAGCTATTCGATAAGATGAAGCTCGAGTTTGAAACAAAAATATCCAATTTAGACCAAGAAATACTCAGGTCTGCTGCTGAAAATGCTGCGCTCTCTAGATCTTTGCAAGAACGCTCGAACATGCTGATCGAGGTGAACGAGGAGAAGTTACAAGCTGAGGCAGAGATACAACTTTTGAAGAGCAAAATTGAGGCCTGGGAAAAAGAAGTGAATTCACATAAGTATGAGCTTCACATTGCTAGGAAAGAGGTGGAAATCCGCAATGAGGAAAAGAATATGAGTGTGCGGTCTGCTGAAGTAGCAAACAAGCAGCATCTTGAGGGAGTTAAGAAAATTGCCAAGCTTGAAGCAGAGTGTCAACGATTACGCGGTCTTGTTCGGAAGAGATTGCCGGGTCCAGCTGCGCTAGCACAAATGAAACTAGAAGTTGAGAACATGGGCCAGGATTGTGGAGAGTCTCGTCTGAAGAGGTATCCTGTGAGATCTCCAACTCCACTCTTGTCCCAAATGCCTGACTTTGGACTCGGCAACACACAAAGGTATCAAAAAGACAATGAGTTACTGACAGAACGATTATTAGCAATGGAGGAAGAAATGAAAATGTTGACAGAAGCGCTGGCAAAGCGCAACAGTGAATTGCAAGCTTCTAGGAGTTTATTTGCTCAGACCGCTAGCAAGCTTCAAAGTTTAGAAACACAACTACAAGTTGATGGTGAACAGAGAATTTCTACGAGATCAGATGCTTTGGTTCCAATAGAAGGTTTCTGTAGTCAAAGCATTGGTAATCCACCAAGTTTTACCTCTATTTCAGAAGATGGAAATGATGATGGCGCAAGTTGTGCAGGTTCGTGGGCTACTGGAGTTATGTCTGAGCTCTCTAATTTGAAGAAGTCTGAAAACACAAATCCGTTGGATCTCATGGATGACTTTCTGGAGATGGAGAAATTAGCATATCTATCCAATGGAACAGTTCCAAGTAAGGGTATATCAGGTAATATAGGCAATGAGAGATCTGCAATTGTAAAGCAGGAAGAATCACTTGAAATCACCATGATGACTGACCCCCTGGAGTCTGAGGAGGTTTGTGGTTCGGAAGCTGGAGTGTCTTCTAAAGATGATGTAACTGTTGCAAGTCCACAGCTGCAGGCAGATACACTTATCTTCAAGAAGCTCCAATCAAAAATATCTTCGATTCTTGAGTCAATGTCTGCAGAAAAAGACATTGGCAAAGTTATGGAGGACATTAGACACGCTATGCAGGATATGCATGATTCTCTACAATATCTGTTGACGAATTCTGCCGTGGAGATTGATCAATCTGACCCAGTGAGTGAGGATGCCAAGATAACAGCAACCAAGGCTATTCCTACGTCTGGAGATGTTACCCCGTTCACAGAAACTGAAGAAATCATTAACCAAGAACTGGAAATTGCCATTTCTCAGATTCAGGACTTTTTCATGATTCTTGGTAGAGAGGCCAAGGCAATCCTGGGAACAATTTCTCTTGATGGAGATGGACTGAATAAAAAAGTTGACTCGTTCTCTGCCAAATATAATGAATCTATTAAAAGCGGGATTAATCTGAATGATTTTGTTCTTGACATCTCTTATGTATTAAGCAAAGCAAGTGAGCTGCAATTCAATGTTATGGGATTGAAAAGTTCTGAAATGGAAACCTGCTCATTTGATTGTATAGACAAGATTGCACTTCCTGAGAACAAAAATTTCGTTGATTTATCAGGAGACAGCTATCCGAACGGCTGTGCCCACTTTTCTGATTCCGCATCTGATCCTGATGTCCCTCATGATGGGAATCTTGTTCCGACCTCTGACTCAACAAATCCGTCGTGGAAATGCTCACTGGAGGAGTTTGAACGGTTGAAATTGGACAAGGAGAATCTTGCAAATGATCTGGCTAGATGTACCGAAAACTTCGAAGTCAACAAGTCTCAGTTACTGGAAACACAGCAGCATCTTTCTGAGGTTCATTCACAACTAACAATTGCTCAAAAGACCAACAGCTTACTCGAGACACAGCTCAAATGCATGGCAGAGTCGTACAAATCACTTGAAACACGGGCAGAGGGATTAGAGATTAAGGTAAATCACCTTCGGCGGGATATAGAAAGTTTAGAAAATGAGCTACAAGAGGAGAGAAAAAGTCATCACGATGCACTTGCCAGATGCACTGATCTACAAGAGCAGCTGCATACGTTTCAAAGATTGCAAAGGTACTAATATATTTCCCGCTCTTGCACTTCTGCATTGATTTGGTTTCGAAACTGATTGAAGCAGATGGTTGTGTCCTCAATTTAAAGGGATTCATTAATTGTGTTAATATGAATTTGTTTTACCTGTCCTATTGAGTGAAAAGATCATTTTAAGCTGTCCATATCCTACTTTTAATCGTATAAAAGCTACCACTTACATATAAAAATGGTCTTTATTTGCCTATAAGCTCTAGAGAATATGCCTGCGACTTCCAGTGCAAGCCTCTTTATTTTCCTTGGTTAGCCTTCATTTATATATGTAATAAATCTATAGATTATAGATCAATTGCTTTTTGATATTTTAGTTCCATAATTTTTGTTGTTGTCCAATTCTAAATTAATTCCTTCGGGCTTTCATAAAGAACAATCGACTTAAGATTCTATAAAAAGAGAAATAGGAAATAATAAAGTAAATTAAAGAGTATAAAGAAACAAGAAAAATTGCCGAACCTTAAATTTTGACTTTCATGTTTAGGTCAGTGATAACATGCTTTGGCCCATTGGCTTTTTCATTGCAGCTTCTTAAGCGATTTGTGAAATCTACACATGCTCTTTCTGAGTTATCTGATACAACTTTAAGGATACAAACCATTGTACCGATGTATTTTCCAGTATTGGCTGGCTGATTTTGCTATTTAGTATGAGTTAAAATTGTGATGATTTTTATCTCACATACTTGACTGTGCTTACCTTGATATTTCCTTGCCAGTAGTGATTGCGGTGCAGCAGCTGATACTGATGACAAGATTAGCCAGGTGAGCGTGCAAAACCATCTTGCTTTCTATATATATCTGAGTGGACACTTGGTCATTTGTAGATTTTGAAATGCATGCCTTTCAAGTTTGTTTAAACCAAGTGCTTCCGTAGCATATGTCTATCGTGGGCCAAAGTTTATGCCCTGCTATGCCTTTTTGTCACCATTTAACACCTATGACCTCAATTATTATGGGTTTGAATCCTCGGAAGTGAGTTTGTAGAGAAAAATTCTCTTTGGGTACATGTCATAGTTTCAAAAGATAATATTCAGGAGCCACAACAAAAAATTGGCAGGGGACAATTTTTTTCACACGCAATATTTGAATAAAGTATTACAACTTTGCAAATAAACCATATGACTATGCATAGTTGTTTTAGTTTTTCTCGGTTGATGGAATGCCTGGCCTGCTTGTCCCGCTTTGAAGTCTGTTCCAATTATTAGGCGTGTATCATCCATGTGGTTAAGCTTTGGAGAAAACTAAAAACACTTTTCTTCTATATCAGGAGAAGGGGTTGGCAGCTGCAGCCGAAAAGCTGGCTGAGTGTCAAGAAACCATATTTCTTCTCGGCAAGCAATTAAAAGCTATGCGTCCCCAAACGGAGTTTCTCAGTTTCCCAAACAACGAAAGGACTGAGAAAGCCGACCACCCCATTGAAAATGAACCAACTGTAAGTAGCATGAATATTCAAGATGTGGATTCATCCTTAATGGACACCATCCCTTGTCTCAATTTTCATGGAGCAGGATCCGAATCCCCCTTGGACATGTTCAACACTCCATTTAGTCCATCAGATTCTGAAGCACACAATCCACCGCAGTCACCAGTTTCTAAATATTCAAAACACCATCCCACAAGTTCAGGCTCGTCTACTCCCACTCCCGAGAAACAAGCTCGCGGGTTTAGCCGATTCTTTTCAGCGAAAGGGAAGAATGGTCAGTAGTGACCGACTGTTCGCCAGCATAATAAACAGTTTACCTTTCTGTAAATATTGAAGAACCTTCCGAACTTTTCTTTCTTTTGTGTAATTTGGCGTTAGAATTTTAAATTCTCTATATAGTTTGTGTGGATAGTATACTTAGTTGGTGTATTTATTTCAAGTTGACAGGATCGTCCGTCACTTGTCTGCTGCAGTCTTCATTTGACAAATTTTCAATAATTGCTTGTTTATGCTAATCGAAAACTGTGTATACACCTCCCATCATCAAACTTCAAAGAACAAATAGTGGAATTCATGTTATATGGAATGAGTTATATTCCATGTGATGTCGATATTTGGATCACATAATTGATCCCACGTTAAATCTCTCCCTGATACATTAAATTCTTGGTTTGAAAATTTTGGTAGCTGAATAGAAAATGCATTTGATCCATCGACACATTATTTGGAATGCAAAAATAGTTGGTGTATCGTTTTCTAAAGAGCTTTGCTTGGCATTAAAAATGCTACGTAGATGAAAAGCAAAGAACGTGAATTGTTCAATCATTTACAATGGACATGGCGACATGAAAAGACGTAGCTAAACTAGAATTTGAAACTTTTGATTAGAAACGTTTGATTACAAAAATTGAAACCCAGCACCAAAAAAAGTTCACATGATATTTTATAAATATGAACTATATAATATAATATTCGATGGAAAAAAATACGTATGATCGAGCTGATCAGAGAGTAAGCCGGTTAATTAGCTAAAGTATAGAGATACTAATTACAAAATTTTGATTTGTAAAATGATTATTTAAAAGTTATATATTTTTCTGAAGCACACTGATCTGAATTAAAATTGTTTGGTTGGTCGGGACCAATTTATGACAACTTATTAGACCTTGTAGACAAAGCGTTGCAATACACCAACAAAATATCTTTTTATTCTAACATGATTAATCCCACTTGATGGAGACAAATTACTATATGTTGTATATGTGTATGTGAGATAAAAGAGAGAAAATCGTTTTAAAATGAAAATATATATTTTCAAATTTAAAAAAAAATGTAAAAAGAAAGGAATTTGAATATATATATTTTTAATTTGGAAAAAAACCATTTGGTTATTGTTTGTTGGTTTAATAATAATTGAATATCATTAATTAACCCCCCCCCCCCCCCCCCCCACACACATTATATATATATATATATATATATATATATATATATATATATATATATATATATATATATATATATATATATATATATATATATATATATATAATGTGTGTGTGGGGGACTTTCATAAAATTCCACACAACATATATGATAAATTATAATCTTTGTAGAGCTAGGCCTTGGAACTCGTCTAGCTAATAAAAGTTCCACCTCCGAGTTTGAGTTGCATGGTGGCCGGCTGCTTCTACCTGAGGATTGATATTTGACTATTTGAGCTTCAAAAAGCTCTGCCGCACAAGGAATAGTGAGCCCCATTTGATGATATTCGAACCCGAACTCTTCCTCGGCACGCTGCAGAAGGCTCTGGAACTGAGGCTTATCCAAGAAAGATATTGGGATTATGTATCTGCTCCTGTTCTCTCCTACGTACACAGCAAAATGCCCCTTGGGCACATCCGATGGGAACCCTTCATGGTCTCGTTTCTTTCCCAAACTCGAGCACGGCTTCATAATCTGCCTGATTATCACTGCCTTTTGGGACTGCATATTGTTCGATTTTTTTATTGGCATTTTGCATGTATATGGGATGATGATCAAGATCACTATTTTGGGCTTTTTTTCATCAAAAAACAAAAAAAGAGTTGGAAATAATGATGCTGTGTGATTTGTGCATGAGTGCCAGTATTTATGTTATATGCTACACTCACTACATACATACATATATATATATATATATGTATTAAAAATGACTATTTTTGAAAACAAAACACGGACGAAGGGCAAAACAAGTGCGAAATAATTTTCTTCAATCCGGGAATATTATCATTCTTACATCCGTGATAAATTCATCTCGAAATTTTATAAATTTTGAATATATATATTTTAAAAAATATCGAGTCTGAAATCTGAAGTTATTTTACTAGAGTGAGGTAGGAAGATTTTTTATTTTTGAGTAAATTAGGAAGATTTAACATCAAGGTAAAACTAAGTTTTCTCCGGGGAAAAATGGCATGTGCCCGTGGGGTGAGATATATGAGTTGTAGGGAACTAAAGCCATTGAAATTACCTAATATTGTTGGGCTTCATCGAGGCACTAGGGTCCCTCTATTTCCGTTAAGTTTATTCCACCCTCTCTATTATTATTATTTTATTATCATTAATTTTATACAAATTTTGTGTTTTGTCGATTAAAATACATTTGAATGTTTAATTTAGCAACACTTAATTGGCAAAAATTTGTGTGAGACGGTCTCACGGGTCGTATTTATGAGACGTATATCTTATTTGGGTTATCCATGAAAAAATATTACTTTTTATGCTAAAAGTATTACTTTTTATTGTGAATATGAGTAGGGTTGACCCGTCTCACAGATTAAGATCCGTGAGACGGTCTCACGTGAGACCCACTCCACTTAATTAATGGTAATCTTCGTGGTACGAACACGCCCATTAGCTACACAAAACACCAAGATATGTGAAATACATATTAAGACATACAAGTGATTAACATCTCCTTCTCCAATTATTTTCCGTGCATTATCCCAAGAATTTACCTAATGCATGTTAAAACTACGGTTTAATGGATTGAAATTGGACCGGAAAGATTTGAAATTAATGGGAATTAATTCGAACAAGACGAAAAGAATTCGTAGCTACTTGTTTTTAGTTGAATTTTAGTTTTTCCTTTTTTAAAAAATTAACTTTTATATGAAACGAAATCCAACGGCCAAACAAACCTTAGTGGGCCTTATGGCAAATGAATCAATCCGTTGTACATATAAATTTCTATTAATGATAGTTTTTACTAATAATCAAGGAGTGTTTGCAACCGTTAAAAAATTGTGAATCCAAATTATTTTTAGATCCCAAAAATATAAATTTTTTATTGATAAATAAGTTGATCAAAAACGATGATCTTAAAAAGAAAATATGGTTTCTGAAATTCAAACAAATGATCAAACTCTGTTTCCACTAACAACAAACAATGTCCACATAGAACAAAATCTTAGATATTTTACATCAAATACAACTCAAGAAATATAAAATGTTCACACCATTCTTTTGCAGCATAGCTACACATCCATCAACACAATTACACAGCACCTCTAGTACATACAATTCAGCACGCTGCTGCTACTATGTCGTTTGTGTTTCATCGTGTAGCTCAAATGATAATGGTAAATGTAGGACGAGACGGCTTTATCAGGATCTTTTTCTCAGGTAAAAGATTGTACCACAGATGACGTAGTTACTAAGCTGGAAAGGAGACCAACAATGACTGCGCTGTTATAAGTGCTTGGTTCGGTTTGCATTGAGTTGTTTCTTGAATCGATGAACGACTCATTAAAGAAAGGACCACCAACAAGCCCTCCCATTGCAATATTGGGATTTGGTTCATCTGATTCAAGCCACTTGAAACCATCTTTGCAACCAGTTGTTGCATCAGTTGGAATGGAGGCACCTCTATGATGGACATATTGTGGATACTTATCCCCATAGCCCACAAGATAACTCATCTTCATAGGATTGCTACCCAATATATAATCAGCCTAAGAAGAAGGCATAAGATTCATTACAACACAAAATCTAGATGTGGAACAAGATGATGAATCTGATCAAACCAAACAAATTGACCAAACTGAATAAGTTTGGTACGTTGGTTATTTCTATGTGTCGTTTATTAAAATTTAAAGAGATTGATTAGTTGTTTGCCAATTATTTTTTTTCAGAATTCAAACACACTTACGTAAAAGGAAAATATAGTTTTACATAAGTTTCGATCTGATTATTTTAGTTATTTAAATTGAGTTAGTTTTACTTTTTGCCAAAATTCAGTCTGATTAGTATGAATTTAATAATTTTTTGGTCAGGTCGTTTCATCCTTGAATAAGTTCGGCTTTTGAAAAATTAATGGAGAAACATTTGATCCTTAGTAGAACATTGTATGACAGAATTTATACCTGTGAGATTGCAAACTTTCGGAGGTCCGAGGGTCTAAAATAATGTCCATCACAAGAAATCTTTGCCGTTTGAGATGTAAGCATGTAATCACTATAAATAACGGCCAAAAATGCCGACGCCACTGGATGCTGCAAAGCATTCCATGGGCTTATCCAAACTAAACCGCCTGCACTTCATCCCGTTGACATAAGCACAAGTTTTACAGTAGTTGCACTAGATGATCTAATTGACGTTAATGTGAGAGATATTCAAAGTATTGGAAAGACCCCATGCAGATTATGGCTCAAATCCCAAATGAACTATTCTGTTCACTTCTTGAAATCGGGTAAGAAAAACTGAAACCCAAAACTTGTGTGTGCTCAAGACCAGCAACATGAAAATATACCACCAACAGATGATGATGAAGATAAACTATGGGTCAAAGAAGGATAAAATGATGATCAGTTAAAGAATCCAAGTCAACAAAAGCATCAGACAGAAAATTACTCTGAGTTCTGCTGGATGTGGCTGTTGGAGATTTTGGCAAAAGACCACAAATGACTGCCTCTGCTGATTGCCTATACTTCTGAAGAACGTTGGAATTTGAGACGTCTTTTGAACGAAAGAAGTTAACCCTTGATAACAAAACCTGTGACAATAGCACTCAGTTACATTTGCATTTATGAACTATACCCTCGGTAAAATACAAGCTGTATTTCTTCTTAATTCTTGAAAAATAGAAACTTATGAGTTGCAAACATCTTAGTTTGGAAGCTTATGACATCATAGTTTGTAAAGTTTGCCAGACATTTTAATGCGCAGTATGATCTGTGTAACATCTAACAAAACATTTTGGGATGATGAAAAGCTTAGCCATACACCATTGAGGCTCAATCTAAATGGAACACAATGAGCGATATTATATTTCCATTGCCTCTGATTCCTAAGCACTATAATTCCAAGCCTTTGCGAGAGCCAAATACAATGGATCGATTTGATGCTGGTATAGGCTTTTTCTGAAAAATATTTTTTGCAAAATGTGATGTATGTTTGATTCAGTTTTCGGAAAAATATTGTTACTTAAAATATTATCTAATATAGAAATTTATTGAGTTCCTGATAGAACATAATAAGATTTATAATTTTTAGTAATATGCATATTATTTTAAAAAATTTAAAGTGTAGCATATTCTGTCAAAATTAAAGCATAACGTAACATTAGAATATTTTGGTTGAGAGTGGAGAAGAGTTGATTTAAAATTATTGATTATGCAGAGGGATTTGAAATGAGTGAAAACATGTGTTTGGGTAAAGAAATAAAATAAGAATAATATGTTTGGTTTTATTTTTGGCAATGGGAAATGCAGTACAGAAAATGAAACCTACCCAACGTGTCTCAGAGGTGAAAGAACAGATTTACCAGAATGGAGACTTCGATTACCTGAGTTCCAGCCAGTTTATTATCCCAGCTAAACCATGTTGGACTTCCCCAATTTGCATAGTCGTCACCATTTTTCCCAGTCACATACTCGAAATATGATTTATCACCAGTTGCGTGATATAGCCAACTAGCTGCCCATAATAGCTCATCTCCATAGCCAGTAGAATTATAGTAGATTTGAGTTTCGGGAATGCTGATGGAATATGACCCTCTATATTTGTCAGCAAATGTAAACAATTGTTCAGCATGTTTCAGAAGCACGCTTGAGTACACCGAATCTGTGGTCTTAAATACCAGAGATGCTGATGCAAGAGCTGCAGCAGTTTCAGCAGCAACCTCGGTTCCTGGGGCAGAAATATTCACCTGAGCAAGCGGCCTTTCCTCTGTCATGTCTTCAGGTTTAACCCAACAACCATGGTCTACTTTAGGACTACCCACCTGCCGAAATTTCAATATTATTCTATATTCTTGTCCGACACCAAGACGGTCAAAATATCATACTTCGGAGACAGTTTAAGACACTTGTAAGTCGAAAAAAATTGGACACCCCATGCATGAGAAAATAGACGGGGAAACACCAAACAGTAAGATGGGAATTCCATGTTTGTTATCATTCTGGTGAAACGAATTTTTTTTCAATCTTCATGTTAGTTATTCCAAACACATAAATTGCATTTCAACCTCACAATACAGTCTCTTAGTTTTCTTGGCTAAAGAATGTAAATTTTTTTGCTATTAAACGTACTCCTCAAACCTCCAAAACAAATGAAAACAACGGATGCTTTTTAAAAATGCACTGGCACCTCCAAAAGTAGCACACGAGGAATTGACCAGAAGCTCATTTCACGAAAGTAACACCTCCAAATCATCCGGCATGTGCATAATTTGGTCTAAATGATCATCTAGGAAGGTCAGCTCTCAAAAAGCAAAAAGATTAGACCAACCTGAACATATAAGACGTTATCCGTAGGATGACAATTAATGAGGTAATCTGTAACCCACTTGAGTGAATCTTGAGCTGATTCCAATTGATTCACCACCTTCATTTGGTCACCATACTCAAGGATAGTCCATGATATTACCGTGGCAGTGAAAGCCATTGGAAATCCGAACTTCATATGATCCCCTGCATCAAACATCCCTTTTGAAAGATCCAATTTTGCTTCACTCCCATCTTTCAAAGCCGAATCTCCCCTCCAAGATATCTGATTATTCACCAATTTCCCAGCTGCAGCATTAATTGGGGAGTGTTCCGGCGTCAATAAAACGTTATCTTGCATAATTGGGGAAAGAAAAACAGATTAGTGAGTGTGATCTCGGTCCAATTCATCTACCAAGTAAAAAATAATACCATCATAGACACATTGAGTCAGTTACACACGAGGTTAAGCTTTCTGTAGAATTTTACAGTTTAACCAAAGCCAATAACTCAGACATCGATATTTTCTCCACCTTTCAACGTAGAAGTTGTAAATCCAACAAGTCATAAACAGACTCGCAAATTCAGCATGAGCATCAAATTGATCTGAATCGCTAAAAAGTTTTAAAAAAAACAAGAATCAAATGATAATTAACTAAATAATGAGGAGTTTTAACGTTCCCATTATAAAACTTTAAAAAGGAAAAAGGAACTCTATAAACAGATCAAATTCTATATTTCATTTACAGCAAAGGAGCAGAGAGATAGATCAAAGAAAGGGTACAATGTACACTTTTGTATGTCAAAAACTGCATAGCAACTTTGAGAGCATCAGCGTATTTCTGTGTAATGGCGCCTGGAGGCCCCGGAACTGGTTCAGCCTCCGGCTCCTTCGACTTGTGCACTTTGTGCTTCAAAGTCAAGAAAAGTGCAAATGCAATCGCTGCCAAAACTATTAACACCAGAAACCAACCGCACCACCCTCTTGATTGCCTTTTCTCCTCCATTTATTTCCAGAATGGAGACGGAAAAAAACTCAACTTTCTGCTCGAAAAACCAACAACTTGAATCCTTTCTAATGCCCGGATCTAAACCTGCAGGGATAGTATGTTCTCAAGGGCCGAATCGACAATGTGGGTAGAACTTGAAGATGACGGCAGGAAGATGAAGAACTTTGGAAGGTTTTGGGGAAGTGTGCTGGTGAAATGTAGCGAAAGATTCGGACTTGCAACGGGATATTGCGCTGAAAACAGAGCACCGACAAGATTCTTGCTTCTTCGCCCTCCAAATCTTTCTTGACAAAGGTGCGGCCTTGAAGAACGTGAAATGACGATAGTACCTTGTAAGTTGGATTTGATGACTTCACTTCGGTTGATTAGACGTCTTTTTCCCAATTATTAAATGTTAATTACGCCATAAACTATTTTCCTTACATAAAAAATAATAATAATAATAATAATAATAATAATTGAATGAAAGGAGAGATTAATTATCGACTTGATCAAATAAATCTATGGGTGTGTGTATACACACATATAAAAAGGCATGTATTATATATTTATATGTACATCAATCAATATATTATATGAAAGACATGTTCTATCTTATCAAAATAAAGAGTAAGTCTCATGTGAGATCGTCTCTCGGATCTTAATCTGTGAGATAAGTCAATCCTACCCATATTTACAATAAAAAGTAATACTCTTAGCATAAAAAATAATATTTTTTTCATAAATTACCCAAATAAGAGATCAGTCTCACAAATACGACCCGTGAGTATTTCACACAAGTTTTTGCCCCAAAATAAAATCATACATAAATGAATATTAAAATATCTAAATCAACAGTTTTAGGTTCCAATTCCAATAAATTTAAAGGAATGCCTAATATAAATATGTTTTGCTGTCAAAAGACGACAAATTCGTATGAGAAAATATTAACTGTGATAATATAATATAATCTAACTAAATAGATTCAATATTTTAAGTCTTCTTTGAGTGAAGTGGACTCCAATTTTTTGTGATATAATTGTCTCTTAAATTGAATGAACCAAATGAAGAATGACCAGAAATACTCAAAATAGAAACTAAAAGACTGAACAAGGAAAGAAGAAGGAGATATGAATTCTTATATGTATCCCTTCCATCTTCAAAAGTTACAACACATATATGTATATTACCTCTAAACAGTAATTAACAAATTTTAAAAGTATATGATTTATTAACTTGCTACTTGGGAACGTAAACCTCTATTCAACGTGGGGCTTCACCAATCCTCGTAATTCGATAGTTTTCATTTCTCGAACGTTTGACTTGCTCTGTTTCTTTTTCATGTGCTTCTGAAGATTTCTCAATTTTTTCAGAGTTTCACTCCACTTTTTTAAAACTTCTTGGAACAGAGTATTGTTAATCGATTTATTCAATAATTCGATCACGCCATAAAGAGTCATTTGATCATTCATTAGTAAACTTGATAAAGTCCAAAAAAAAACTTAATTTGTGATGTAATCTTACTCTTTTGATTGATGCATTAAAGATGGTAGGGACGAATTGATTGGATTTTATGAATTAATCTTAAATCTGAATAAATTCTTATCATTTCCATTTTATGTATTTCTGGGAAATTATTTTGGTAAGTACATTCTCTGTGTAAATATCTGTATTTTGTTTTGCTATTTATTGATTTCTTTGCCCGAACATGCCTATCGCAACTTGTATCATATCTTTATTTGAACTTAAAATGCATCTGGAGGAAAGCTTCTGGCAATTGTCTGATCCTCTATTTGTTATTTGCCTGGTGGCTCTGATTGACAACTGGTTGAAGAGTTTGAAGGTTACCTTGTATTATCAGTTGAAGGTGGTTAAAACATGCCTGTCGGTTAATTAAGGTGGAACTGCATTCATCTTTCCACCACTTTAGCTAAATTTAGTTTCAAATTTTGGAAGACAAATATATATGTAAACAGGTTTCATTCTGTACCCTGAAACAGATTTGCATGATATCAATAAATGAAAATGGTGCCGAGCGGATGTTTAAACGAAGATAATATGTTTTGAAGTTATATTATAATTTATATTTTTTTAAAAAAAATAGAGACGTGAAAATTTCTCTTCAAATAGTTACCAACTGTTATGCCTAGAAGTTGTGACAAGATTGTCATTTCCTCGTAAATTTTGCAGATTCACCATTCTTATCCCTCGTAAATTTACCAATTTAAATTAATTTAAATGTAATGTTATATTTAGCAACATACCTTTTTAACATACCAACACAATTATTCTAGGGACTCCTATTCAAGTAGATGACAATACGTGTTTATGATAATTATCAGCTTAAAATAAGGGTGGATTTTCACTATATCAGAAATCATACAACATGATATAATGCCACCAGCTAATGAAAAATACTCAGCCACATGCCATTTCTAAATTGCAAGATTCAAAGTTATAGAATTGTATCGAGTCTATCTTCCATCTGAATAATTTTCATGTCTTTACAGAACATGCTGTAGAAGGAGAAGTTATTAGTTGCTCATCGCCTACCGCGAGATCCAGGGGCAGACCTCCGACCTGGAGACTTTGAGAACTGCAGACGCAAGTAAGGAGAATCTGGATCTTCTTCATCCATCTTATAACCTGCATAAACAATCAAAGACACCAATATTTACCTAGAGCGTGAAAACTATAACGTGTACCTATGATTAAAAGAATGGCACACCTTTCCAGCGTATACACTTGTAGTAAATATAATAGTTGTAAACAATTTAAATTTGCGATAGCTGCTCCATTTTCACTAACTATCCAATTTTCATCAAACGATGAGCATCTTCATTTGGACACGTCAGGGGGACACAAGTACATTTCAAATAACTTTCAACTTGGCAAATATTCACTTTCAATCTTTTCAAACAGTCACAAATACTCGCTTTCCATTTTTTCAACCCAAAACAAACAAAGAGGTCAGAAGCTGTTGGAAAAAAGATTTAAAGAACACCTGAAAATCGTGCACAATTGATATTTTAAAAAATAAAAGGCATTTTACTTAAAATAAAAGGCAATCACCTTGCAACGCACTCAAAGCAGTTGCTGCACAAGCCGCGTCTACGAAATCAACAAAGCAAAGAATAAGAGGATCTCCACCTCGCTGCATAAATAAATCTTTAATCAAAACCTCATTCATTTGTCTGCCAACGTCAACCTGACGTTTATGTGAAAGAATAAAGATGGCCTAGAAGAAATTTTAAGTTTTAATGAGCGAAAAGAGATCTTGGAAAATTTGGTGCCTACTTACGTGTTTTGATTCCTTTCTTACTAGCCTTACTTCTTTGTACCCTACAAAAGGGCGAAAAATATCTAGGGAAGTTAAAGAATGAAGAACGGGTAGGAGAATGTACAATAATCAAAGCATGCATACGTAGAAAAAAAAAAGACAAGATAATTAAGACCACATTAAAAGGATACGAGCCACTTCCCGCCGTGTACTGTTAGGAGGTAGCCCCTCAGTGTACAATGTACCAGAAGCATCTGGAGGTAGTGGTATAATTTCCCGGGGTACGGTAATTCTATTTATTGGAGGTGGACCAAAACCAGTGCCTCTATCATTTGGTGCTAGTTCAGGACCCACGTCTTCCAGATGCTTTATTGCGAGATGATCTTGTAGATGGAAAGCAGGCAAAACTCTACCAGCAGCATTTCCTAGCCCCATTTGGCTATACTGACTTCCTTCCTCAGAATGTAATTGCTGGAAAACCAATCATTTAAACTCGCTAGCGTGCGCATACACACAAAAAAAAATAAAAAAATTAGAAGGTAATATTACCGAACTACGAAGATAATTGTCATATGCCGATCCTATTGATTGTGTGTCCTTTATTGGTCTAGATCCATCTAGATCATGATTCTGGCAAAGAACTTCAGAAGCAAAGTTCACCCCAATTGGTGGAAGATCTGCATTCGTAAGAAAAACAATATTTAACTTCGACGACAGAACTACATGCAGTCATTAGTTTTCTATTTAAAACATTATAGAATCATCTTCATATGTGTCTTCACATAAGCCAATGTCGTTTGCCATGGTTCCTGTATGTTGTCGCACACTTTTTCTCATAATTACAAATTTTTAAAATCTGGATAGAGTTCTGTGCTTGTGATTTCTCTAAACCAGATAAAAAGCAGAAACAGAATTGGCAAATTGATCAAATGAACTATTTGGTCCAACGGTCAAGAGCAAAACTCTTGATCCAAAGGTCAGTGTCAAAGTCTGGTCAAACTTCCAAATCATAAATCTTAATTCAAGACAAACATTTAAGCTGTGATTTAGAGAAAATAGAGAGAAAACTAGGTTTCAGAAGTCCCTGAGGAGTCAATAATAATGATGTTAAATTAATCATGTTGAAAAGAACACAACTAGGATCCATATGGTTTGGATCAAAAGCCACAAGGGCATGACAGATTAAATATCCAGCCTTATCAATGGATTTTGTAGAGTTTTTGTAATCCTAAAGCAGATCCTACAGTTCGTTGATTTAAAATCTCACCCACGAGGCGTGTGATTATATCAGGAAGGGAACAGTACATTTTGCTAATTAGTAAAATTGCTATTCACACCCATCAATTTATACTCATCTTCCACAATGATAAACTCCAGTGCCCAGGCACACAAGTGGCTCTTAGGATTTAACTCACCAACACTCTTAACACCGGGATAAAAAAATTAGAAAAAAAAATACGAGTAGCACTTTCTAATGTCACTTTAGTTTATATACATATGAAAAGGATCAGATTTTACAAAAAAATTACCACAAAAATTTATGAACTGATAATTTGCTATACTTTAGGCAAACTAGATACAACGTAAAGGGCGTCCACACTCAAAGAGGTAAAAAACTGGGATGTTACACTTATATTATACCCAGCCAGAAGTTGCCTAACTACATATTCTTCTCATCGATACAAAAATTGGCATTCATAAATCAAAGCAATATCATAAGGACAAAGATTAGATTCCTCAAAAACTAGTCACAGATGAAATTTTGTCATTGTCAATGCTTCTGTCCTGCTAAATGAAACTTGTTTCGATGCCCATGGTGTAGAAAAAAATATGCGCAAACTGAATAAAGGCACAATGCAACACCAGATCCCTAGAAGCCATACTAAATGAGTTCCAAGGGCACTGATTACAATTCTTTTACATATATTCTATCTGTTCCTTCTTGAAAAGGCTGCCCATGCTCTCAGGTATTCTAATACTTGGGGAAATAAAGAGCAGCAGAAAAATTACTCACAAATATCATGCATTGTATAGTAAAAGAGTGCAACCGCCTTTAATCGCACACATAAACCAAATAAACGTCGAAATCAAGTACCAATGTAATTTTAAGAAGTCTGACTTCAAAACCCACGTTTGATTCAAAAGAAAACATGCGCCTAAGTTTAATTTTTAGTTCATATAAACCATTAAACAAATGTTTAGTGACAACAAGCTAAATTTTCAATCTTTATAAGTTAATAGCACCGAAGAATTCAGGTTAACAAGATAAAATCAATCAAAATATAATGCAGTAAGGCAATTGCCTTTAACCAATTCGCGTGAACCTAAAACATTCACATCAATTAAAAGCTACGGCCCGTTCTCATCTGTAAATAGAATCAAATCCCTCAAAATAGAAAAAGCGACAAAAAAAATTAGGGCAAATTAGTGGTTAATTACCAAAATCAGTGCGATTTCGCTTCAGCGAGGTGGCCGATTGATACGGCGGCGGTTGCTGATTGCTCCAATAGTCATCACCCATAAGTACAGCAAAACTGCAAAAATAATCTCGCAAGAGCACTGTAGGGGTCGGATTGACGGTGGCTTTTGATCTTATTCTTGCTTTGTTTTGGGGGGAGGTATGTGACACATTCACATCCTAAAGCTGATGGGAACTGCCTATTTTATACTCGCATTTTTAGAAACTAAACAAAATTAAAAATTATTTAATCAATAATATATTTTACTTTTTGATATTTAAGAGTAGGTTTCTTGTACGGATATTTACAATAAAAAGTAATATTCTTAGCATAAAAAGTAATACTTTTTCATAGATGACCTAAATAAAAGATTCGTCTCACAAAATACGACCCGTGAAACTGTCTAACATAAATTTTTACCATATTTTCTTATCATTTTTATCACAGTAAATGTACTCATTCGATAAATAAAAATAAAATATGTGACATTAATTCTCATATTTGAGAGGATTTTATCACTGAAAATGCACTCATCCAATAGAAAAAAAGATTTTTTTTTATATTCTTTAACAATATATAAATTTTAAAATAATTATATCCAGCAATCTGATAGCGTAGGTATGGTACGCGTTTCCAGAATTACTAAGAGATATTCGGGCTTCGGATATTTGCAGAACCCACCGAACCTGATTTAAAACTGAATATCCTAACCTGCGCTGCCCAACCCTCAATCGATGGAAGCTCCGACCAGCAAGTCTCTGGCCCTCCTCTCTGCAAACTCGCTCACTCCCACTTCCATCCATGAATTCAATTCCTTCTTTAACCATCTCAACACCCTCATTTCCTCCCCAAACCCTCGTCCTAAAACCAGGCGAAACCCTGAATTTTCAACAATTCCCGATGTAAGTTTGAAGTTTTCATCCACCACCGTTTCGATTCAGAGCAATATCAAGAATCCAGAAAAACCCATGTCTGGGAATTGGTTGAAGCCCGCCTTGAGAGGCTCTCCCGCGGTCCATGCTTTGTTCAAGAATCTCTCTGTTCTCGAGAGGGCAGTCATTGGTGCTGCAGCTGGTGGAATTGCCGGTGCTTTTACGTATGTGTGTCTTCATCCACTTGATACGATTAAAACTAAGTTGCAGACGAAAGGGGCGTCCGAGATTTACAAGGGGGCGTTTGATGTCATAGTCAAGACTTTTCAGAATAGAGGGATTCTTGGGTTTTATAGCGGCGTGTCTGCTGTGATTGTGGGGTCTACCTTTTCTTCTGCGGTTTATTTTGGGACGTGCGAGTTTGGTAAGTCCTTTCTTTCGAGGATCGGGGAATATCCGGCGGTGTTGATTCCTCCAACTGCTGGTGCGATGGGGAACATCATGTCTTCAGCAATAATGGTGCCGAAGGAATTGATCACTCAAAGGATGCAGGCTGGCGCAAAGGGTAGGTCTTGGGAGGTTTTGTTACGTATTTTGGAGAAAGATGGGATCTTGGGCTTATATGCGGGGTATAGTGCTACATTGCTTAGGAATTTACCTGCTGGCGTTTTGAGTTATTCTTCGTTCGAGTATTTGAAAGCTGCGGTGTTGAGGGAGACAGGAAAAGCTTTTTTGGAGCCTTTTCAGAGTGTGATCTGCGGAGCATTGGCAGGGGCGATTTCTGCATCTTTGACAACCCCATTGGATGTGGTGAAAACTAGGCTGATGACTCAAGGTCATGGAGAGTCTATGAATAGGATTGCTGCCGCAAGTTACAGTGGGGTCACAGCTATGGTTAAGCGGATATTGAAGGAAGAAGGGTGGGTTGGCTTTACACGTGGGATGGGACCTCGAGTGTTTTACAGTGCATGCTTTTCGGCTATAGGGTACTTTGCATTTGAGACGGCCCGTCTTACAATCATGGACAAGTATTTGAAGCGAAAGGAAGTTGAAGCAGTGGAGACTCTTGCTTCCCCCATGAACCAAAGTGGATGAAAATGGTGGAGAAATTTTCTTCGTATGATCACTTGTTTGCAGGTTCGACTCTTTTGTTGTTGACTCGATAGAGGGATGAAAACTAAGTTGCAAAACTGAAGGATCAGTGTGGTTAATATCCTTTTCATCGTCCATTTGCTCGACATTCCCTTAATGCCAGCCAATGGGTGGCTGATGCTCCATTTTTGTAGCTGAGAATCACTTGAATACATATTTGCCTTCCATAGTTGGTGCTGTTTTATTGAAAAATATGATATGGCTTCATTTTGTACTGTTCGGAGTTGGTTTTTAGGTTCATGTGTTAAAATGGAAGTCAAAAAACTCTTTTTCCATAGTTTAATGAAGAGAATGGGTGTCAGCTTTTTTGTATCCATTAGCTGTGTTTATGATAGTAACTTGGTTATGGATTAAATATCAAAAGTGGGTATCAAATGTTTATCAAAATATCTGTCTCTTTCGAAAAATCAAAATGAGCAGGGATCGGCTTCTTGATGTGAATCTTAGCACAAGCATAATCAAATTTCAGGTTAAGAAACGTAAAATATTGCTTTTTAAACTGAAAAGAAAGAACCACTTTTTTAAAACACACCCTAGAGTCTGAATGCTGGAACTTATATTTCTTTTGTGAATATTTAATTTTATGCCTCGAACCAGCGCCGGGAAACCCAATTTGGGTTAGCAGTTGCTGGATCAAGAAATATGGTGAAATTGGGTCGACCCAACTGAGAAACGATCCAATTTTTGAACATTGTTGGGTCGATGTTTTGTTTGGCCTTTTCTTGGATGCACGATATATTTTGGCATAAGGCTTCATGTCTTCTTTGTGCTAGAGAAATATCATTTGTTAATATATTTTTTTTTAAGAAAAAAGAGAGAGAGAGAGAGAGAGAGAAACACCGCCAAATTATAAGGTAGATCTCTATTTATTTAACACGATAATTAAAATGTCAATTGGGCATGTATGTTATTTAAATTAATGAAATTCAATCTTAAAGCAATAAAAAAATTAGATCGATGATGATTTTGATTAGACGTTTTATTGGGCCTGTGGAGAGGCCCATTTGTCTTTGTAGTGATGCACGATGACAAGATTACAACTATTCAGAGAGGAGGAAAACGTCAAATATACAACTGATCATGCAATTATCATTGTATCTTTTTTCAGAAAAATAAAATTAATATTTTTTTATTGTGCCTTAAAATAAATTATTGAGGATTGAAATTCGATTTTAATATAACTTTCTAGGTGGTTCTGGTTCCGATTTCGGTTTCGATTTCGGTTCTTTACTGATCTGTTGAGATTCGGTTCTAAGGTGAACCGTAGGTAAGAAAGCCTATATTATCTATATCTCACTTTTGGAAAATCCAAATTTCATGTAATAATTCAAATTCTAATACCTCTAAAACTAGGCCCGCACAATGTAGGATTTTCTTCGTTGTTCGATGATCCGAGTACTGGTGACAGCTAAATCAACGACATTGTCAAACGTAACTAAACTTGAATATTTTTGTCTGAACCCAAATTGCATTTAAAAGAATTCTTGTGAATTTTTATGAAATTTTTAAAAATAAAAGACTTTCATATTCTGACAATTTAATTACATTATTGACTGCTCTTACCTTCCTACCGTAAAATTTAGGAATCAAGTTGTTACAATTATTTATCTAATTTATTATTATTAAATGAAACAAGTGGCAACCCTGAAAATAACCAAACAAATTAAATTTTGGGTACAAATTGTCTGGAAATTCTCTCATTATATATAGAAATTGGTATTATAAATACTCATCGTGAACACTTATGTGATTACAACTGAGACCACGTTCGATAAAATTATACATTCAATACGAGACATTATCTCATCGATCGTCTCATATGTGTTCATAAGATCTGGTTTAAACCTAGTAATGCTTTTGTCGGTGGGAAAATTAAATAATTTAAATAAAATAAGGATAATAAAGAAGAACGTGGTGGTCATGATTTTTGGTCATTATTTTTTTAAAATCTGTCGGCAGGATCCTATTTTCGACCCGACTCTATAAAATTAAACGGCCGGGTCACACATTTCGAGCGGCTCATTTAATTAATTTTTAAGCTGAATTTGAGATAATTATGTGTTTAATTTTGTTTTTTCGGTAATATTTCTTTTATTGAGATTTGTACTAATTGTGTTTAATTAATAAAATATATTATAAAGTTATTTCGGGTAACACATTACTAATTATTTTTATTATGTTTTATGTTCATCACTTTATTTATTAATTACTATACTGGTAATGACTTTATTTGTAATTAAATCTGACTTTACTTTTTTTTAAAAAAAATAAACCGCATGTAAGAACGATCGAGGTTATTATCTGTCCAGATTTATTTATAATTTTGCAATTGAATTAATTTAATTCTGTCAGTAAATTAATCTCATATTTCCCCTAAATGTAGAAAAATAAGCCTTTTCATTTATTTTTTTCTTTTTTTAGGAACTCATTTTTTTACTAGCCCTTAAATACTTCTGTTTTTTAGGTTTCTTGAACATAAAACTTTCTATTTTTAAGATTGATACTTAATTTATAAACATTATCCAGGATAAAAAGGACATTCAATTGTATTTTATGTTTTTAGAATCCTTTTTAAAATTTCTTGAAAAATAAATAGTTTTTTTGTATTTATTTCGTATATACTTAATATTGGACACTTATGTTCATGCTATATTATATTATCCGGATTTGTGAAGCGAGATAAGTTTCAAATACAATTAAGTTCGTTCTACTATCAATGGTAAACTAATGTAAAATACAAAGATTCTAAAAAGATTTGAAAATGCGAAGCACATAAAAATATATAGAGTTTACGTAGTAAAAACTTTCAGACAAAAAATTGTGTGAAACGGTCTCACGAGTCACGTTTTGTGATACGATCTTTTATTTGAGTTATCCATGAAAAATATTACTTTTTATACTAAGAATATTACTTTTTAATGTGAATATCGGTAAGATTGATCTGTCTCACATATAAAGATTCGTGAGACTGTCTCACAAAAAACCTACTCAAACTCTTATATGTAATACAAAAAATATTATTTTTATACTAACATCTCATCCGACAATCGAATACAAAACACCCATGAAAAATTTATTGTGAAATATAGATACTAAATAATTTTCTTGCGAAAATAATGATTCGACGAAAAAAAATAATGGAACCAGCTTCTTCACAATTTTGGGTGACAGCTAATGAAACAGACGGGACCAACTTCGCTCAGTCAGTGTTTTCACTTAGCTGTAATGAGGTCCACGCTGTTCGACACGTGGCTTATCTTCCGCCGTCGATGGAGGAGTGTGTTTGCTGTCGGCGGAGATGACGCACTGCGCAAAGCGCGTACAAAATATACCTTTTTTTTTAATCGTTGGGCCTAATGGGCCCGCCTGGACTTTACTTCTTTTTTGGAGGATGGTGTCTCCTTCCACCGACGAAAACAGGGGAAGAGCGCGTGACCTTCAACCGCCCTCGTCATTCTTCCCATGTATGTTTCATTCTTTGTTCGATTTAGGATTTTTTGAGTACTAATTTTGAGCCTTTTTTAGTTCTTGAAAATAAGATAAAATGGGATTAAAGAAAGAAGGATATGAAATGATAATTATATGATATCACACAAATTCTTATAAAACTGTTATAAGAGTCAATTTTGTGAGATTAATTTTCAACTCGACCCAATTCATGAAAAAATATTTTTTCATACCAAATATATTATTTTCTTGATAAATAAGGACCAAATCAACTAATTTCACAAATATAAATAAACATGACCGTCTGAAACTTAGTCATATGAGATATAATTATAAATTTTTTTGTCTTTAGAAGTATTATTGGTAATATATTATTGGCAAAAACTTGTGTGAGACGGTCTCACTGGTCGTATTTTGTGAGACGGATCTTTATTTGGATAATCCATAAAAAGTATTACTTTTTATGCTAAGAGTATTACTTTTTATTGTGAATATGGGCAGGGTTGACCCGTCTCACAACGGTCTCACATGAGACCTACTCTATATTATTTTATAACACGATAATATATACATATATATCAGCAACCGGTGAAAAGTGGTACATGATTGAATTTACGTATGAGACAAATTTTTTTTTAAAAAAAATTGAAATATTCCGAAAAAACATAAACAAAAAGTTATACGTGTAAGTTTGTTTCGAGTATATATAAAATCTTTAATGTTTGACTCACTGATTGTAAACAAATGATATTCGAAAAGCAATAGCAACTCCACGAGAAAGATGAAGGAGTGAGTACAAGTGTACAACATCAGAGTACAACGCAATTACAAGAGTAGTTAAATAGAAAAACTATACTTTAACTACCCACGTTCGGCATTAATTACTACCATCTTATGGATTAATGTTGTTGAATACTTATTTTAATCAACTCTTCCTTGCTTCGAGATCAAACTCTCCTAACGTCATAATTACACTATCATTATAAATAAATTGTACCAAACATTATATATATTTATATATATTTCATGTAACATCACATCGATTGTTTCCTCGCACATCATTTCAGATCTTGAAAAACATGTATTTAATGTTTTTGAAATGTCCACACGAATATTTTAAAACGCTCATGAAATGTTCATCAACATGTAACAACATATCAAAATTATATCAAATATGTTCTAATTTACATTAAACAGACTATATCAAATAAGTGCATATGATTTTTTATTATTATCATTATTAATATTTTTATTATTTCCGTGTATATATAATAATATAAATATGAAAAGTGGTTACGACATGTTTTCGATGTCGTCTTCTACCAACCATTTCGAGAATCATCATTTACCAACTTTGATATATATATATATATATATATATATATATAATTCTGGGTGGATTTAAAATGAAAAGATAATTAAAAAAAACATGATCGAACTAATTGTTTATTTTAAAAATAGACTAAGACTATTAAACTTTTCTTTCCATTTTTTGAACAGAACAAATTTATTTCTATTATTTCCATTATCGAAGCTCGACCATGCAATGACCAAATTATTTTCTGGAAGAACTGGTAATTTTAATTATTTGATTTGATTATATTTATATTCTATTCTATTTTTAATTACAATCAACGTAGTAACAGCCCGATACATTTGGTAACAATAAATTAACAGAGCGGCAGAGGAAGAAACATCGAAAAGGGACCACTCGCTTTGTTTAGTTAGAGAATTGTCGCACTTTCTACACGAATAAATAAAGAGAATAGAAAAATAAAAAAAAAAGTGTTTTATATTAATTAAAGAATAAATAAACAGAAGCAGAAAATTAAATTATTATTATTATTATTATTATTATTATTATTATTATTACGTGTATTGAGTTGGTGAGTTAGTTACTTATATATAAAAAATTGGATGTTAAATTCAAAGTCTCATCCCAAACTTTAAAACATTAATGTCAGGACAACTAATTAAATCATGGCATTATATAATGACATTAAAAAGTCTGGACATGTGTCCGAGCATTCCTGGACACATGCGCGACCTTTAAATGCGTGTATTAATTATTTTAATGGAAATATTTTCCTCGTAATTTCGCAGCTTCGAATTCTGAAAATATAACAAGTTTACATATAATTCAACTCAAATATATAAAGTTCGAAACATTTTTTCAATAAATATTAATAAATATAGATTTTTTCATTTAGAAATCATGTTCCACTCACTTATTGGTTATACGATTTGGATACGCTTCATCTCATCCAATACGTGGATGTCATAATATTGATAGATACGATGGATGAACAAAATATCAAAAATATATATAATATATTAAATCGAAACTTATTTATAGTATATAATGAAATAATGATATCGACAGGGGGTTTGTAATCATGCATGAACAAGTGAGTCATTGAACCCATGCCAAAATATATATTTATTTAAGAAAATATTTAATTATTCAAATAATTCACAAAAATTATTTGAAATATATATATATATCCAATAAAACTTAATAAATTAAAATGCAAATCAATGTCAGTTTAGATTAAATAACAATTATTTCATTTTAGTGCAATTTATTTTGAAATAATTAAAATTTGAATTGGTTTTCTTGTTTCTGATTAATGGCAATATTTGCATGCATGCATGCTACTTACTGATAATATTATATTTCTCAGCAAATATTTAACTTATTAAAATCAGGGGTTTGTGATATAAATACTAATTAAGCCTCACATCATCATTTTATGATTGTCGAAAATTTATAATTTCATCCATCGGATGTCGCTATAATCCGAAGAGCCCGAATTGTATTTATTAAAAAATATTATACATCAAATAGACACAAATATGTACATGAAAGCGCCAAAAAAGAGATTAAAAGACACAAATATGTACACGAATATTTATCTGTGAGACGAATTAACCCTATCGATATTCACAATAAAAAAATAATACTCTTAGCATAAAAAGTAATAATTTTTCACGGATGACCCAAATAAGAGACCCGTCTCATAAAATAAGACCTATGAGACCGTCTCACACAAATTTTTACCATATGATATATGTAGAAGGTTGGAATTTCCATAAAGTTTATGTGTGAGAACCGTAGAATTGCATGCAGTTAGAGAAAGGTCGAAAAAAGTTATCAGCATGGTGTGATAAAAAGTTATAATTGAAACTGATGCTATACAAATGATCAGTCATAGAAGAATGAGCTACTTTCTCTCCCGATAAACCAATAGCTAATCAAATACAAATCCTTTGTTACAAAATCTAGGATGTGAAGATCCAACATTGCAAAAATAATGATAACTAAGTGACGAATGAGTTAACTCGACATAGTTCTCGGAACCGTAGACATTTTGTTTATTCGTGTGATTATGTTGTTTATCGACAAAGTTGTTGTTCATTATTTATTGAATATATAATAAAAATGATTTTAATAAATAAAAAAAACAGGTGAACATAAATGTGAAACCAAGACAGATTTTTCCATAAATGTTTCGGCTGTTTAAAGTTTACATTAAACCACCTCAATTGAAAGGCAAAAGCAACGGAAAATAATCTGATTCTTCTCGCCAAAATACCAATTTATTTGGTTCCACGAAGTCGAGTGACCGATAAATTTTACACCCAAAGGCGAATTAAAATTACAGTATGTTTTATTTATTTAAAAAATATGAATTTCGTGTATTACATATTCCGACTATATATATATATATATTAAAAATATTCCTACTCTATATTTGTGTATACACCATGTGGTACATTTTAAAAAAATTATATATTAACAACTGTCTGTACTCTACGTTTGGGTCCACTGCCAAATACCGCAGTTGAGATAAATATGTAAAATAAATGCAAACGAGAATCGTTTACTTGATTTATTATTTTATAAATTTATTCATCTTAGGTCAATAATTTTTTTATTCATAATGATTTTGAAAAATATTAATAAATTACTGATCTTTTCCGCTTACTGATCTTTTCCGCTTACATGTGAATAGAGATGATACTGGTTGATTATTAGTGATTGTTTTTTTTTGTTTTTATTATCGGTAACTATGGTATTTAATTCAGTATCAAATGACTGATATTAAAATTTAAGTGGGTTTTTTGTGAGACGGTCTCACGAATTTTTATCTATGAGACGAGTCAACCCTACTGATATTCACAATAAAAAATAATACTCTTAGCATAAAAATAATATTTTTCCATGAATGACCCAAATAAGATATTCGTCTCACAAAATACGACATATAAGATAGTTTCACACAAGTTTTTGTCTTAACAATCAATCCCATGTTATTTGTTGGTTCATATTTTTTTATATTGATTAGTCAATTTAGTGATGTATTTTTTCATTTCTTCTTGTTATATATACACGTGTTCACATAATTTAATTCGAATAAAGTAATATTTTTAAAAAAATTAAGAGGAAAAAAAACATATGAGTTTTGAGATAAAATCGAAAAAAGTTGAAGAAAAATAAGAGAAAAATGAAAGAAATATGATTATTAATTATTGACAAGTTCACATTATCAAAATTAATTAAAAATCTCATTTATAATATATATTTTGAATAAACCCCATTTATAAATTTTTGTAAATTGTAATAAAAGTTGAATAATTTTTGAAACTCCATTTATAAACACCCCTCTTTCCCCTTGTAAATTGTAATAAAAGTTTTTACATTGTACCTATGTTTCATAAAACCCAGTTCCTTGAATATTACCGTGTTGAATCTTCAACGCCTTTTTTTTCCCTGAAATTACATGTTGAAACAAACAAATTTACGTACAATTTTTGTCTTCGTCAATCGGGTCTTCAAACCCCGTGGTAACTGATTTTGTGATCTACGCACCACAGCTTCCCCAGCTCACCACTGCACAAAAGTTAGAGAGAGTAGGAAAGAGAGAGGGTATTTAGAGGGACCCTTTTCATAAACAGGGGGTTACCCTCAAGAAAAGAATCGAAAGGAAGACTACACAACTACTCCCAAAAACTAAAGAAGTCATTGTGATTAAAAAAACCAGTTTTCATCTCCAAATGTGATATTATTTTGTTTTCTTTAATGTCTGTTAGCGTATCATTTTCAGTTGATTGTTTAATGTGAAGGGGCTGTGTGTTTAAGAGGAGAGGAAAAATCAGAGGCCCTTTGCATTTATTTCTTTCTTTCTTCGAAGAGGTGCAAATGGGGTTGTTTGATTTTCATTTTTACTTGTAATCTTTCGTGTTTGTGTTTGAGTGGAGAGGGAGAGAGAGGAGGCTCAGGTTTTTTAGGCGTTCTTTCCTTTCGGGATGGATACTAAAGGCAGGCTTGTTGCTGGTTCACACAACAGGAATGAATTTGTGGTCATCAATGCCGATGATGTTGGAAGAGTGAGTGTTTGAAAAGATTTCTTTATCATGTTGTTTCGTGGGTTCATCTCTCAAATGGATTGTACTCGGTGCCACTGTTTTTATGATAAATGTGGTTAATTTTTAAGGTTCTATGCGATTTGGTATTTTTAAATTTTTTTTTTTTATAGCGTCCGTTGCATTCTGTTCTGGATGCTCAGATTTACCATCTTCTTAATACAATCCTGTTTGTACAATTTGCCCTTCTGCGTCAAACCACGATTTCTGCGTCATGTGAATGACTTTTCCTGAATTAGCTTCTTTTGCCTCCTTTTTAACTTTTCTAGATTTCAGAGCCGGTCAAAATTCTAGCTCAGTTGCATTCTTTAATAATTTTACATTTTCCTGCATTTGCACTATTCTTTTCTTCAAAATCAGTCTCACTGATTGTAGAAATCTCGTGTTCTCTTGATTTGATAGCTCGTTCACACTTCAAAGATTCAATTTTCAGGTGACTTCTGTAAAAGAGTTGAGCGGTCAAAATTGCCAGATTTGTGGGGATGAGATTGAATTCACCGTAGATGGGGAGCCCTTCGTTGCCTGCAATGAATGTGCATTCCCTGTTTGTAGATCTTGCTATGAATACGAAAGAAGGGAGGGCAATCAAGCTTGTCCTCAGTGCAAAATCAGATACAAACGCATTAAAGGTAACTAGTGCCTGGAATTTTCTCAACTTTTTGTCTGCTTTTGGTAATGCTTTAAATTACCGGCCTACCTAACTTTTCAGGGAGTCCTAGAGTTGATGGAGACGAAGACGAAGATGAATTTGATGATTTGGAGAACGAGTTTGACTATATCAGCGATGAAAGGAGAGCCCCTTTGCACTTTTCTGAAGCTGGCCACTTTGCTCGCCATAATATTGGCCGGAGTGCTTCTGGGATCACCATTCCGTCGGAAGTGGACCATTCAAATCTTAACTCAGATATCCCTCTTCTCACGTATGGTCAAGAGGTTGGTTGGGTGTCCATTTTTCCTTCATCTGTTTGTTTCTCGAGTATAAATTTGGGTTTGATTCGAAAATTTCTCAAACCCGGAATCTTGATGTTTCTTGTAAATGTACAAGTGTTTTGATTTGAAAGTTCACTGAATTCTCGTGTCTTTTTGAAGGATGATACGATTTCTGCCGACAAGCATGCTCTTATTATCCCACCATTTATGAGCCGTGGAAAGCGAATACATCCGGATCCGTTCACTGATTCCTCCATGACTTGTAAGTTACCCTAGAATTTGGTTTAAAATATTTAATATTTTTCTTTAACAATCTTTTTTCTGGGTTACAATGTTATTTGCCTACTGACATTTCAGTGCCACCACGGCCGATGGATCCGAAGAAAGACTTAGCCGTATACGGATATGGTACCATTGCCTGGAAAGATAGAATGGAGGAATGGAAGAGAAAGCAAAATGGAAAGCTTCAAGTGGTTAAGCATCAAGGAGATGAAGGTGGTGTTGATGGAGATGAGCTGGATGATCCTGATTTACCCAAGTAGGTCCACTCGCTTCGGTTTTCATTTATGTTCGGTATAGAAGCGTCGGTGGTTTGGCTTGTATTGTGATTTTTCAATTGATTCAAGTTTTTAATAAAACATTAACGAGTGGTTGGCTTGTTGCTGTAGTAACTACTCTTTTTTTCGTGGTTGGAATTTAATAACAAGGTTTAATTCAAGAAACTATCGTTGGTGTGCACAGTTTCAAATTTTTTCCCCTCTTTCCTGCCTTGGCAACCTATGAATAACAAGGCCAATATTTTGAACTCAAAGTTCTATTACATCCTCCATTGACAGAAAATGGATAAAGTCTTAGGTTGCATTTGGATCGATGAATTTGAAATTCACGAATTTCGATTACAGTGTTATTGGAAAAATGAAATAATGGATGAAATCTTAAATTTACATCTTACTTATTTACATATTAGTTACACAAAATACAATGAATTTCAAATGCTTCCTTTTTTGAGTGAACTTGAAATTGGAATCTATGAATTTGAAATCCATCGTTCCAGCAATATTAATGGATGAAAGTTTTGAAGTTATAATAATGTTGGAAACAAACTCTTTAGAAGGTTGGAACTCGGGATAACGGTTGAAGTGCTTACCTGGAAGAGGATTTTGAATGTGTTTGTCATCCTTGATATCTCTCTTTTTAAAACATCATTATGATATGATTTTCAGGATGGATGAAGGCAGGCAGCCACTTTCCAGGAAGTTACCGATTTCTTCAAGCAAGATTAGCCCTTACCGAATAATCATTGTAATACGGTTGGCGATTCTTGGGTTGTTCTTCCATTATAGAATTCTTCACCCTGTGAATGATGCCTATGGATTATGGTTAACATCCATTATTTGTGAGATATGGTTCGCTGTATCGTGGATATTTGACCAGCTTCCAAAATGGTACCCCATTGAGCGAGAAACCTACCTGGATAGGCTCTCGTTGAGGTATATATCTATCTTTTTCCTCCATCCACTATCTGGTCCATTTCAGTTTGTTTTTATTTATAAATTCACGTGGATTGAAAACTTTGATTAGGTACGAGAAAGAAGGAAAGCCCTCAGAGCTAGCTCCTGTGGACATATACGTGAGTACGGTCGATCCAATGAAAGAGCCGCCACTTATTACGGCAAACACAGTTCTTTCTATACTTGCTGTGGATTATCCAATTGACAAGGTTGCATGCTATGTCTCGGACGATGGTGCTGCAATGCTTACTTTTGAAGCTCTTTCTGAAACATCTGAGTTTGCCCGAAAATGGGTTCCATTCTGCAAGAAATATAGCATAGAGCCTCGGGCTCCTGAATGGTATTTTGTTCAAAAGGTCGACTATTTGAAAGACAAGGTCGAGCCAACATTTGTGAGAGAACGCCGTGCAATGAAGGTGTCCTACTTTTTCACTGTAGCTGTTTGAGAATTTTCTGTTTTTTCTTTTAATATGCATATTTTCTTTGTGAAATGTAGAAGAAGATGCTTGTATTCCATTCAGTAAAAATACCCAGTTTTGGTTTTATTACTCGAGTACCAAGAAATTGAGTAAGTTCTGTTTTGGTGCAACTTTAATGGCTGCAACTTGTCTGCTGTGACTGCTTTGATACAGAGAGAATATGAAGAGTTCAAAGTTCGAATAAATGGATTGGTTGCCACAGCGCAGAAGGTTCCTGAGGATGGTTGGACCATGCAGGACGGAACTCCATGGCCGGGAAATAATGTTCGAGACCATCCAGGAATGATACAGGTATGATTAAAAATTCATGCTCGATGTTGTCCTACATATTTGATGAAGAGACACCAACATACTATTTACTGATAAATGCTGTTTTTTTTTTTCATTTTAGGTATTCCTTGGTCAAAATGGTGTGCGAGATATTGAAGGGAATGAGTTGCCTCGTCTTATATATGTTTCTCGTGAAAAGAGGCCGGGTTTTGAGCATCACAAAAAAGCCGGTGCTATGAATTCTTTGGTAATTCAATCTTGTTATTTCTCTCTTGAGATTAGTTTTTAACATATTGAGCTCTCTTATTCATTCTCTTTGTTTTTCCCTTTTATTGTGATTCCAGATAAGGGTGTCGGCTGTCATCTCCAATGCACCTTACCTACTCAATGTTGACTGTGATCACTATATAAATAACAGCAAAGCTCTTAGGGAAGCTATGTGTTTCATGATGGATCCTCAGTCTGGAAAGAAAATATGTTACGTGCAATTTCCTCAAAGATTTGATGGAATTGATAAGCATGATCGATATTCAAATCGTAATGTTGTCTTCTTCGATGTATGTTGACTCCTTTTGTGAATATTGGATCAATCCTTTCATAAGTTTTATCTTCAGGAAGCTAATGTTCTCATGATTTCAGATAAATATGAAAGGACTTGATGGGATACAAGGTCCAATATATGTTGGAACTGGATGTGTCTTCAGGAGGCAAGCACTTTATGGATACGATGCCCCCAAGAAGGCTAAGCCCCCTGGTAAGACATGCAATTGTTGGCCAAAATGGTTTTGCTGTTGTTTTGGATCAAGAAAGATGAACAAGAAAAAGACGTCAAAAGATAAGAAGAAAAATACCAAGGTTAGGGAAGCTTCGACACAGATTCATGCTCTAGAAAATATCGAGGAAGGAATCGAAGGTGAGTGGATATATCAGGTTGCGATAATTGCTCTCGTTGTTCTATGTGTCTGCATTGATCAAAACTTGGTGTTGGGGTTGCCGTATAATTTAATTAATTTGAGTTGCACTATTAACTTTAGTTACAGGACAGAGCTCGATCCTATAAAAATGTCAAAAGAGTCATCAATACCCTTTTTCAAGAATCTGATGAATGATTTTATTTCCCCTTTCTTTAGCAGGAGTTGACAGCGAAAAATCAGCCCTCATGCCCCAAATAAAGTTCGAAAAAAAATTTGGACAGTCGCCGGTGTTCATTGCTTCAACACTTCTAGAAGATGGTGGCGTTCCTGCCGGAGCAAGTTCTGCATCGCTCTTAAAGGAAGCTATTCATGTCATTAGTTGTGGTTATGAAGATAAAACTGAATGGGGAAGAGATGTATGTTTTCTCTGCAAATACAATTTTCTTCACGACATTTTCTTGATTTATATGTTCTCACACCTCTATTCTTCCAGATTGGATGGATTTATGGTTCTGTTACTGAAGATATCTTAACCGGTTTTAAGATGCATTGTCATGGCTGGAGATCTGTTTATTGCATACCCAAAAGGCCAGCGTTTAAAGGGTCGGCCCCGATCAATCTTTCTGATCGTTTGCACCAAGTTCTTCGATGGGCCTTGGGATCAGTTGAAATTTTCTTGAGCAGGCATTGCCCGATTTGGTATGGGTATGGGTGTGGTCTGAAGCCACTAGAGAGATTTTCGTACATAAACTCGATCATCTATCCATTGACTTCTATTCCCTTGATTGCTTATTGTACCTTGCCAGCAGTCTGTCTCCTTACAGGAAAATTCATTGTCCCTGAGGTAAGCTTTGTTCCAGAATTGAGCTAGTCCCTAAACTTTGCATGCTATTTTAAATTTTTTTCCTGCTCATTATGGATGCAATGCGGGATTAATACTAAAAATGAAGGCAAGCATGCAACACAAACATAATTTACGTGGTTCGGTCTTAACTACCTTGTATCCACAGCACAATGCCTAGAGGGCTAGAATTCTATTAGATCTTTTTTAGTAGTTTGCGATAATCATCTCCTTATATGAGTGAAAGTATTGGATATATGTGGTAAAAAGTGGATAAATCATATTAAAGATGAATCATAATCTTAATATTATCAATTAAATTTGGTAATATGTTCTTTGATTTCTAAAAATAGTACACCCAAGCAGTAACTTCCTTATTACCTTTAATGGCACTGTTGCTGATATGTTTCTTGTTAATCTACAGATAAGCAATTATGCCAGTATACTTTTCATGGCTCTCTTTATATCAATCGCTGCAACGAGTATCTTAGAAATTCAGTGGGGACGTGTTGGGATAGATGACATGTGGAGAAACGAGCAATTTTGGGTAATTGGAGGCGTCTCAGCTCACTTCTTTGCTCTGATCCAAGGTCTCCTTAAGGTCTTGGCTGGTGTGAACACAAATTTCACTGTTACTTCCAAAGCTGCAGATGATGGAGAATTTTCTGATCTTTATCTTTTCAAATGGACCTCATTGTTGATCCCTCCGTTGACGCTAATGATCATCAACATCATTGGAGTTATAGTTGGCATATCGGATGCCATAAGCAATGGGTATGAATCATGGGGTCCTTTATTTGGCCGTTTGTTTTTCGCAATTTGGGTCATTCTCCATTTATACCCTTTCCTCAAAGGTTTCATGGGAAGACAAAACAGGATTCCCACCATTATTGTGGTGTGGTCTATTCTTCTTGCTTCTATATTCTCATTGTTGTGGGTACGAATCAACCCGTTTTTGTCAAGAGACGGTATAATACTTGAAGTCTGCGGGTTGAATTGTGATTAAAGATGTCAAACATACCAGCCTTTATGAGTTTATATGCAGAAAGTTTTCATGGTAACCGCAGAAATCCGAAGAATTTCGAGGGAAAGATCCCAATCTTTGATGGACATGGAGTGGCAAGATTTTATTGGAAGAAGGTATGGGGCAATCTGTGTGTAGATAAAAAAGATTGGGATGCACACATTTATATTTGTTTTCATCAATTCTTTGGATAAATTATGTTCTGTGATTCTAAAAGAAAATAAAGTTAAGTTTTTTTTTTTCATAAATTATATTTGCCTTCTTGCGAACGGTACTCATACAATAGCTTTTTTCTTCTTGTTTTAGACTCGAGGGCTTGTTTTGTATCTCTCTGTAAACTTGGATCTTTGATTCTGGCCTTTATTTTGTGCAGTAATACCAATTGTAGATGTACCCACTGTTTTTTGTAATAAAAAAAGGCTTGTACAATTTTCTCTTTGAATTTGAATCCTAGAGATTAGTATATTACTTAATATTAACCTTGTACTCAGAAAATTAGACAGAAGTTTAATGTTGTGCTTGGACAGATGGACTTGAGATGAATTTCAAATTTGTTGGCTTGTTTAGATGAACAAAATTGAAGTGAATTTCAAATCAATATTTATGCAATTTGAATAGAAGATCCCCAATTTAACCATCAATTTTTCAATATTTTATTTGTTAAAGGAGATTCCATAAATGTCTCTAGAGGATTTGGACAATATTTGCTAGAGAAAACTGTAAAATGTCCCTCCTAGTCCTAGGTCCAACGCTGCCGGGCGCCGGCATATCGTGCGAAAATATCACCACACCAATCATAGTTGGAACATTCAAGTAATTAATTATTATTTGTATTGTCTTTAAAAGTTTAGAGACTGTAACACAAAAAATCGTATTATAATAATCTTCAAATCAAAATAGAAATGAAAAGTTAAGTGGATAGCCTTTTTTGCATCTGTATTAATTTCTCTCTTTTGCAAACCGTGATATTTTTTATGCTCTCGAGAACACACACTGATTATTGGTTATGAGTCCTCGCAAAAATCATACATAATGGAGGGTTTTAAATAAGAAAATATAGCATACAACAAGAAACAAAATAAATTAAAAAATCATCAATAATTGACCTCCGAGGTTAATTACACAAAGAATACCAATTCAAGAGAACACGATCACACAATAAATCAATAATAAGCATGTTACGAGATACAGGAAAAGATAGAAAAAAGCTATTTCCCCTCAAGCTACATAAATAATAAAAATATTTGATTGAGATCAGAGGACCAAAAGTATCCTCAATATGCTTGCCTAAGATTGAATAGCTAACACAAGGCACATTTAATCCAAAGTCCAAAAGCGACACCAGAATCAAGCATCTAGGAATGTTACCTGTTCCGAAATGTGAATCTCATTAACTGTCTTTATATATGCTCATTGATATGCTTCTTTTGGAGTAGCATATGTCCCTTCCGATCCAATCTCCCAGCTTCCACTTCGTCTTCCCCAACTTGAGTGTCTCACATCTGATTGCATGATGGGGACTTGCCTATCAGATCCAAAAACAGAATCGCGTTCAGAGGAATTATGATGGGGAACATCACTTCCTCTGCTACGAATATCTGCTTCAATATCTTCAATGTTGTGACGCTGCGAGATCTTCAAAAGATCTCCACCGATATCTAGATCATCTTCCACTTTCATGCGTCGGTCCTCACCAGCATCAACAGGTTCAGCATCCCGGGTGGTAGGCAGAGGAGGCCTTTGTGGTTCCTCTTGTACAAATGCTAGGAAGTTGTTTTTTGAAGGTTTTACCTTCGTACAAAATACTTCCAAAAAGTTATTCAAACAACCGCGATCATAAACATTGATTCTGTTATCAGCTCTATAGCGGAAATTTTCGTAGGTTGTCTGCAGAAACATATCAACAAAGAGAATTTGAATTAAGTGCAATCGGGTGAAAGAACTATATCATGGAAATATCACAGATGATACAATAATGATTCACAACAGTCAAGACCACCAGAGAGTTACAGTAATTTAATAGGGAAAAAGTCAGATAAGGAAGAAAGTTTCATTTTACATCAATTTAATTCCATTGCTCTATCTCAATGCAGTGTTATCCTTAACAAACTTTTGACTGAACTTTGGAATGTGACTACTATATCAAGGGCGTTAATAGCCTCCTTCGGCTTTACTCTCCCCAAGCAATCCAAATCACCACCCTCATGCTTCCCTTCTTTTTCCCTAAAAACAGATTACCACATATACATTTTATCTTCCTTTAAAATAAACGCAAACATATTCCCTTCTTCCCAACCCACTCAATCATTTATTTTTTCAAGTATAGTGAAGGATTCCAGAACAAGGGAACAACCATGCACCGATGTTCTAGTAGTATGTGCCTAAAAGGCCAGAAAATGAAAAGATATCCACTTATCTTATTACCATGGTTTCCATGATTGGCTGTCTACTGTCCAGGTATCAAATTCTGATAAGCAAATAGCACAAATTTTTCAGAGCACAAACTACATTAGCTCTTTCTACAGTTGCTTGAATAATCAAAACCAAAATCTAACCACCAACCAAACAACAGGCAACAAGAAAAAAAAAAGAGTTAAATAAAAAGGACAAATAGATAAAACTATATATCCAACCTGATTCGTGCCTATTAGATAAAGGTGAAACCCGGTAAGTCCACCAACAAACCACAAGGAAATAAAACAATATGACATCAGAACTACAGACGCTGGAGATTCTTTCATTGCTTTCCAAACAGTCCCATGATAATCATCCATCAGAACCTTGATGTACAAAGCAGACATCGCAAACACGTAGATACAAAGAAGGGCAGCAGAAGAGACAAAACAAAAGAAAAACCGGTAGTTCCGCTGCACATTGAAGAATTGAAGAACCAGTTAGGGCAATAAAGTAAAAATACAGTAAAAAAAATAAAGACGTAACACATCTATAAAGGAAAAGCAGGGAGAATCCAAATGTTAACAGTCTCAAGATGAATTCTCATACCAATCCTATGCACTGGCCCACCCAAGGGCAGTGGTGATCAAAACGCTCCACACAATTGTTGCAAATGGAGCAATGTGAGCAACGAGGAGGACGATAGAGCATGCAAGTATCACAATATTTAACTCTGACAGGAAGTCCATTAACCATCACTTCTTTAGTTCGAGGAAACTGGAGGCTTGGTGTCTGCCGCCCACCAATCTCCACTGATGCTGAATTGTCATAACAAAATTCTTCTTCAGGTGGATGTGAGTTACGCGGCACGATACCTGGATCCCGAGCTGAAGTGAGGAGAAGAAGCACCAACACCTGTCAAAATTAGTTAAAATCTCATTATAAACCAATAAAAACTTGGATTAACATAAACCTTGCATCAAGAAAAATGCCATCATATCTTGATGCCATTATACAGAGAAGGGTGAAAAGATCAGTGAATAAAGGTAAGAGGAGCGCATAATGGAATAAAGAGGATGGATAACACGAATATAAAAAATCTAAGGGTACTGAAATCAATGCATAAAATATAGCTGGAGCCAATTTGCAATTCACACGCAATTACAACATAACAACAAGCATTTTGTCCAGTAAATCGCTCAATAATCACGGTTGAGCAAGCTTAGTTGGCATTTAATTTAAGCTAGTAATAGATGCACATGATTTGCGTATGTGAAATAGTGGATATATATTATAATCTTGTAAAAATTAAAAAGACAGATGAATTTTATTAAAAAATTGGACTATAAAGTAATAAAAGAATTGTTAAATAACAAATAAAATATTGGGACAAAAAAAATTACAATGCAAATTAAAGCAGGAAATTGCAAAGGAGTTTTTTTGTGTATATATATTCAGACGATCAAATGAAGAGAAGAGAGTGTAGATTGATTTTATAACAAGCTTCACCACGAGATCAAAAAGGGTCCCTTTCTTTTGTATGTGTGTGTGTGTGTTATGACAGCAAATTAAATGTAATTTCAAATAAGGAGAATTTTTCATGCCAATGAGTAATGGAGTAAGTACTTGGGAAAAATGGTATGACGTACATGAGAAGATGCAGCCGCAATATCTTTGGTGAGAAAGTAAATTAGCATGTCTCTATTGGGATATTGGGAATTCAAATAATTTCACACATTGACATACCATAGGGGCCCAAAAAGTTACTGTGATGGTCATTGCTTACTATATCGCACCGCTAGCCTGGTGGGACATGACGAGATGGTGAAAGGATATGGATGTGTAACATAAGCAATGTTCTAAATTGCGGCCTAGGTAGCGGCCGACCGCACCGAAAAAGTGCTAGTCGACCAGCCTAGGCAATCTTAGGTTGATAGTCTGGGTAAGAACGATTTGTATCTGTTAGAAGGAATTTCCAAGATTTCGACATGCTTCAAGAGAATAGCAAAGATTCTAGGAATGATGAGACTGGAGGAGATCCGAATGATTGGAGCCCTAGTAACTAATTTTTTTAAAATTTCCCTTTTTTTTTCTCACACCTAGCAACGCCTATGCTTTGAACCTTGAACATGAGATATGAAAAATAGATGATGTGTGTGGGTTGATTGTTGATTGAATGATACATGCTGATGTTATGTCCACTACAAACAGTACTTATAGCATACATGACCCTCACCACCAGCCTTCTTTGGCATCAACCATGCATGCACTATAGGAAGTTTAGGAAATATGGCCAGAAGAAAAATACGAGGATCGCCCAGTCAAATGTCCACACATCCTTGCCGCTTAGAACAACTTTGATTGCAATCATACAAAAGGCAGGGAAAAGCGCACACCAGCCAAAAATTCAAAGCATGCCATGTTAGTTCAAAAAGCATCTAAGAGTAAAAGAGTTTTCGCACTAACATGAATTGTGAAGACAATAGTGACAATCATAATAGCATATCCTGCATTATACGAGGAAAACTCGTGGCGAAGATGCCTTGCAACAAAAACACAAAAGACAGCGACTGGGCCGATTATTAACAATAGGGTGACGAGCAATGACCTCGCATCAGGGCCAAATATCAATCTCCCACCAAGGAAAAAGATCTGAAAGAGGTGGATGGGGAAGATGTTATTCAATTTATAAAATCCAAAGCAGTAACAAATTATTTATGAGAAGTTATTACATTTATGGTATTTAGTTTCCACAATTTAACCCATTTGACTGTTTAATAAAGAAAAAATATCTAACCACAGTGGATACAAGTTCTCACTTCATACCCTTAGTTTTAATGTTCTGTAACTCCATAGATGCACAAGTGCAGGCATACACCAGACACACACATGGCCAATTTTTAGCTCTTATTCCCTGTGCAAAGGACACTTCACTTTATTTTATCATGTTGGTGGCAAACTTAAGTCTGTACCATACAACGAGTGTAAGGATGTGTAGTACTTCATGATTCGAAATGCATGTGAGCCCCACATGTAGGCTATAACTACATTATTGGCTGCAGTAAGGAAACCATATGCATACCAACTTACCCTAAACCATTCTAAGATCACAGTCTCCAATATCAATATAAAATGAAATATCCCTCGAAGAAATTGCTTCTAGCCCAAAGATGATAGTAGTTGAGAACATAGGATCATTCATTGTAGAATCCAATTTCAGATAGCCTTCAGTCCAAGACATGTTTATCCATTGCTCTGTTGAATCATTTCTTGTATATTTGATAATGAAGAAACTTATAATTCAAGCCCTCACGCTATTTTAAGAAGTTAAGAAGATAGGGTTTTTGTTAAATGTAACAGATGCATTAATCTCTGTTGCCTCACAAGTTCCACTTGATTCTTTTTCTGGATACAAATTTAGACGACAATGTGAAAGAGACAGCATCCATCATCATGATACATATTAATCATCTATGATACCTCAATAAAGCAAGAGTTAGCTGTAAAAGCCCGAGCATCAGAGATAAAGTTCACACCCTTTAATTTCAACTAAAGTTATCCGAATTATCATGATAAGCACTCTATAAAGTTCACTACTTCCTAACAGTACTGGACAAGATCAATTTCCCCTTGAACAAAAAAAAGGCACAAAAATGAACTTGAAATATTTATTTTTGATGATAATAACACTGATAAAAGGGAAAAACAGTGACAGTATAAGCCAGAGTAAAAGCATAACTCAAATCCCAGAAAAGAAGAACCCAGAAATTTTGAAGTATCAACAAACAGTAAAGTACACAAAAAACAAACGCAGAAACAAAAATCTCACATTATTCCCCTTCCAAACTTCGTAAATGCGCTTAGCCATTCAGTATAAACAGCAGCGATGAAGAGAGAATAAAAAGAGCTAAAGCTACGCCGCCCTGATCTGTCCTAAGCTGGAAAGGAGTCAAAGATTTGGAACTTGCAGTGATTGTCCATCTCCTTTTTCGAGACGTTCAACCACGACCAAAAGCAATTGCGCAAGTGAGCAATTTTCAGTTATAGAATTGAGCTGAATTTCGAAAAAACGTGACTTTCGGCAGATTTATGAAATAAAAGTGGGGGCTTGATAATCTTCTTGGCTTTCTGTGATCTGATGATGAGAGTGGGAGAGCGGGTTTGGAATTTTGGAAATCAGGGTTTATTTTTGAAGGGTGGGAATGTTTGGAGAAAAAGTGTTTTTTTTTTAAAAAAAAAAATTTGTTACATATTTGTGTAATTTTTTATAATTAATTTGATTTATATTTAAATAAAAAATCTTTTTAATTTTTTATTATTTATATTATTTATTTAAAAACTGGGAAAAGCGATCACAAACATTAATTTATCTTAAAATTAGGTCATCCATGAAAAAATATTATTTTTATAGTAAAAATATTACTTTTTATTGTGAATATCGGTAGGTTTGACCTGTCTCCCAAATAAAAGTTAATGAGACCGTCTCTTAAAAGACTTACTCAATGATAATAACAATTTCATCTTCTGCCTGCTTGTCTTCATATATTATCATAGAATACGTTAAGCCATAATCTGGATCCATTTTATGAATTTATATTTCTTATATCTTCATTTTTTAGGCTAATAATGTCATTTTGGTATATATCGGTATAAAAAAATGATAAATAATAATAAAAATTTAAAATAATAGTGTTTCGATTCTTAGTAAAAAGCCATTATACGCATGGTTAAATAGAATAACTAGTACTACTTGATTATTGAACTTAATTTAACAAAATATTTGTTATCAGTCTTATATTATTACTATTAATTAATAATAAAAAACATCATATATTACATTTAGAGTATTTCTCAATATATAATTTGATCAAATGTTATATTTTGAAACATTAACATATATGTCAACTTTCATAAAAATATGAGTGATTAATATCCGGAAAAACATTTTTGATATAATATAGACTGATCCTGATAAACAATGTCATTTCTTAACGTAAGATGCATATTGCCGAGACAGTCGAATTCCTCCATTGTTCTTCCAAACTTATTTTAAACTCATAATCTTCTTATCACAACGACCTATTTTCCCTTCGCTAGGGGGTCTATTTTAAGGTTTAAAAAGTAAAATGTGCTATATCACACACACCACGGGCGTAAATTACTCATATCGGTACAATGGCAAAATATAACTGGTGCCTGGTTGTCTCTGGTGATGCACAACTTCACCATCATTACATTTTTCTAAACTAACAATTAAATAATATTTTAGCGTGACGTTGTAAAACAATATTAAAAACTAACCTCCACTCTCGAATTTTAAGATATGGTTACATTATTTCATATTGTTTTTTTAAAAGCACAGGCTTCAAAAGCTGAAGATTAAGACAGGCTTGCTGTAATGATTCGAACAATAAAAGGAGAAGGAAATTTAACGTGCAAATCAATTCTTTGAAATTAAAAGTTGAACCAAAATATACAAAGAGGTTAAAGGAGTACACTGTTTGATACAAAAAAGATTGTAGCACAAGAAACAAAAGAAAAAGCAACCCAAAAGTAAAAAACAATGTATGATCTTTACATTAAGTGACACTCACGGGTCACGATGATCGAGAAATAGAAAGGATTTTAACTTGATCCACAATGTCTGAGCCTTGTAGCGTACACTGTTAACATTCCAACAGCACAGGTGATCCTTGGTACAGCCACCAACACCTGTGGCAGCAAGTGAATGATCTATTGGTTTCTTCAAACTACTCTTAGGACAAATAATCTTTCTAACGCTGCAATCACCACCATCACCATCATCAGAGCATTGCAGATCTTTGCTCTCACAAAAAACAGCAGGCCCCGGCAAGACTTCTTGGTTTTGCACAGGTCCAACTTTCAGATACTTGAAGAAGAAGAAAAACGTGAATTTGATGAATTGTATTCTTCTTCATTTACACTGTAGATAGTTTAGATTTATACAAAAAACCACTTATCAATGGTTGCCATGTGTCCTTTTCTATCGTAACAAACCTAACAGAATTTAACACTAGAAACTTCTATGCGTAACCCTACGTAGCTAATGGACTGAGTACTCCTTCACTTGACATGGGCCAATCATTCTTTGATCTTTGGGCTTGTTGACATGGGCTTTATTATTTGGTTGCTTAACTTCCTCCCTCAAGCTCAACAGGGGGTTGGTACCAACTTTGAGCTTGGACCGTAATCTGAGAAACGAAACAGCGGATAATGGTTTTGTAAGGATGTCTGCCACTTGATCGAAGGCTGGAACATGACGAACACACAGAGATTTGGACAACACTTTTTCCCGAACAAAATGTATATCAAGTTCAATATGTTTGGTGCGCGCATGAAGAACTGGGTTGGCGCTTAAGGCAATGGTGCTGAGATTATCACACCAGAGGACAGGAGTAGCAGGCGATAAAACATGAAGTTCAGACAGCAATGACTGAATCCAAAGAAGTTCAGAAGTGGCATTAGCAAGGCTGCGATATTCCGCCTCAGTGCTTGACCGAGAAACCACTGCTTGCTTTTTTGAACTCCAGGAGATAGGAGTGCTTCCAAGAAACCAACAAAATCCAGAAGTTGATCTCCGATCATCAATATCACTTCCCCAATCAGCGTTACAGTAGCCAACGAGATTCAGACTGAACGAAGGTTTGATATGAATACCTAAGTCAAGAGTGCCTATGAGATATCTCAGAATGCGTTTGACAGCTCTCCAATGGGTGTATAAAGGCCGTTGCATAAATTGACACACTTTGTTGACACTAAAGGCAATGTCCGGTCTTGTGATGGTGAGATACTGCAAAGCTCCAACTATGCTTCAATATAAGGTTACATCCTCAAAAGGATCACCTTCATTGACAGACAACTTCAGACTCGAAACCATGGGAGTGGGTAAAGATTTGGCTTTGTCCATTTTGGTTCTGGCAAGAAGATCTCGTGCATACTTTGTTTGGTTGAGAAATATAGAGCAATCGGCAGTAGCATTCTTGAGAACTTCAATTCCTAGAAAGAAGGACAAGTCCCCAAAATCTTCGAGAGAGAATTGATTATGTAACTGTGTGATCAAGCTCTGGATTTGAGAATTGCAACTCCCTGTAATTAACATGTCATCAACATAAACAAGGACATATGTAACAGAGCTTGAGCTAAATTGAACAAAAAGAGAGGCATCAGCCCTAGATTCAGAAAACCCCAGTAGTTTAAGAGCATTCTTCAATTTTTCGAACCAAGCGCGAGGAGCCTGTTTGAGGCCATAAATCGCTTTGTTCAGCCTGCAGACGAGCTTTGAATTAGCATTGGGAGACTGAAATCCAGGGGGTTGATGCATATATACCACTTCATGAAGTTGTCCATGCAAAAAAGCATTATTAACATCAATTTGTCTAACACTCCAGCCCTTAGATATAGCAATTGTAAGTACAACTCTAATTGTTGTGGGCTTAACAACCGGGCTAAACGTCTCATTATAGTCCAATCCCGGAGTTTGTGAATATCCTTTTGCTACAAGACGAGCTTTGTGTCGAGCAATGGTGCCATCGGGATTAGTTTTGAGTTTAAAAACCCATTTGCATCCAATGATAGGTGCATTGGCCGGAGGAACAACTAGGGACCATGTATTATTAAGCTGCAATGCTTGAAACTCACTGTCCATAGCTTGACACCATTCTTTAGAACCCTGAGCCTCCTGAAAATTCAAGGGTTCCCGAGGTAATGAGAAATCTGCTAGCATTGCTTTTGGTTTGAAAATCCCAGCCTTGGAGCGAGTAGTCATCGGATGCAGATTCATGGAAGCAGGAACAGGAAATGTGTGATCCTCAGGAGAAGAACAAGGTGAGGTATGACTTGGAATAGAGGTGGGAATGGGAGGGGGTGCAGGAGGATTTGATGGTTGTGGTTCAGGAAAAGTAGCAGATTGTGGTAAGTAAAGGGAGACATATTCAGAAGCTGATTCTGTAACCTCGTGACATTTAGACTTGTCACTGTAGGGGAATATGTGCTCATTAAATGTAACATTGCGCGAGATATAAACACGACCCTCTTGACTTAGACAAACATACCCTTTATGAGTGTTAGTGTAACCAAGAAATGTACAGGGTGTAGACCTGAACTGAAGTTTATGGTTGTTATAAGGTCTTAGACACGGGAAACAAAGGCACCCAAAGACCCTAAGAGAGGCAAAGTCAGGGGTTTGATTATATAGGAGTGTAAGAGGGATACGACCTTGAGTACCTGTAGTGGGAAGTCGATTTATGAGATGTACAGCAGTGAGAAAAGCATCTTCCCAGAATTTGAGAGGCATGGAAGCATGATCAAGTAAAGAAAGTCCTATTTCAACGATGTGACGATGTTTGCGTTCGACCACACCATTTTGTTGAGAGGTATGTGGGCAAGAGAACCGATGAACCACCCCTTGATCATGCAGAAAATGGGTGAGCGATCGAAACTCGCTGCCAGAATCTGTTTGAAGAACTTTAATATTTTTCTTAAACTGAACCTCAACATATTTCTTAAACTGAATGAAACATTGATAAACCTCGGATTTTAATTTGAGAAGATAAATCTAAGTGTATCTGCTGTATGCATCAACAAAGCTTAGGTAATATTTAAAGCCATTACGAGATGTGGTGTGGGCTGGACCCCAGACATCAGCATATATAAGTTCAAAAGGTTCAGAGTATTGAGTTAAAGAGGAAGTAAATGGTAGTTGATGACTTTCCCCAAGTGCACAGGCAGAGCAAAAACTCATATATTCATTTCTTGGAATCAGAATATTACAAGAGGACAAAATATGCTTAATAGTAGGTAAACTTGGATGACCTAGTCTAAAATGCCATTGATCTAATAGATGAGAAGATCCTTTGGCAGATGTCTGGTGTGGATCATTGTTGGTAGAGGATAAAGTAGAGTTGAGACACTGTGCTGGAAGTACTGGAGGGAGAAGCTTTCCCAGACTGAATTTGTACAAACCATCATGCAAATTCCCTTTGAGAAGAACTTCCTGCGACACTAGATCCTTCACAAGACAAAAATGTGGGTGAAATTCAAAGAACACTTGATTATCTTGCGCGAATTTGCTGACACTAAGGAGATTTCAGGTGATTTGTGGTACACGAAGGAGATTGGATAATAGGAATGAACGAGGGGGAGAGGATGAAAGAAGCTTAGAGTGTCCAAGATGAGAGATGCACAAACCTGTTCCATTTCCCATTTGAACCTTACCACTTCCTGAATATTATGAGCCAAGGGAGAGATTGCCAAGTTCATTGGTAACATGGTGAGAAGCCCCTGAGTCCGGAAACCACCAATCTTCAGTGGGATGTTCAGGAGCTATACCTGTGGTGGTAAAAGCTGCTGCTGGAAACCGTGAGGTAGAGCCATTATCTCTTTGCTGATATGGTGGACTAGGAGCTACTCTTCTTGGAACATAATCTTTATCGAAACGATAATAGCATATTTCTGCTACATGACCAGTTGTCCCACAGATTTGGCACACTGGTTTCCCATGATTGGGTTGCCAATATCTTCTTCCACCTCTTGTATTCCTGCCACGTGCTCTCCCTCGTTGATATGCACCTCGAAAGGGCTGAGGCTGGTACTGAGAGTTCTCTGTTTTCCTTTGAGGTGCAAGCGTCGAGACATTAACAGCAGGGGCTGTGTTGTTGCTGTAGAGATTATAAGCCTCAATGCGCACTTCATGTGCAAGTAACAATGCACTGACATCAGACAGATTAAGATTATCAGATCTAGAGGTGATGTGTACTACCACTGAGTCATATTCTATGCCCACTCCTCCAAGAACATAGAGAATTTGATCTTCTTCCTGAACCGGATGACCACATGCAGCAAGTATATCCATGTAATTTTTCATTTTGCTAAGATAGTCTTTCATGCTCATACCTCCTTTCTTGAGAGTTTGTAGTTGGAGTTTATAATGCATTACTTTTGCTTTGGATCTTGAAGCAAAGAGACGTGTGACTCGCATCCATAGCTGAGAAGAGGTTTCACATCCAATCATTTGGCCCTGAACACCTTCTGCCATGGAAGCTAACAGAAAGGAGAAGAGAAGTTGGTCTTGGCGACACCATGTAATATATATAGGATTGATTGTTTCTTCTCCTATGGCTGAAGGCGTAAGACGTGAAGGAACCGGAGGATCCTCAAGGAGAAATATTTCAAGTCCCATGCCCCTGATGCTAGCAAGAATTTGCAGATTCCATAGTAAATAATTATCATCATTTAGCTTAACGGAGGTTATTTGATTAGCTGGATTTATGAGGAGAAGGTTAGGATTGGTGGGAACACCATTAATGGCTGTGGAGGACTCTGAATTGGCTTCCGCCATTTCAGGCTCTGATACCAACTTGAAGAAGAAGAAAAACGTGAATTTGATGAATTGTATTCTTCTTCATTTACATTGTAGATAGTTTAGATTTATACAAAAAACCACTTATCAATGGTTGCCATGTGTCCTTTTCTATCGTAACAAACCTAACAGAATTTAACACTAGAAACTTCTATGCGTAACCCTACGTAGCTAATGGACTGAGTACTCCTTCACTTGACATGGGCCAATCATTCTTTGATCTTTGGGCTTGTTGACATGAGCTTTATTATTTGGTTGCTTAACTCAGATGACATGGGCTCTCAAGTCTGGAAGATGGGCGACCAAAGCACACAAAGAATGTGCACCCACAGACAAGCCCGTTCTTTCCCGAAGCCAGCTGGATATCAGGATCAACCTCTTTATCCACCAACTGGAACTGATTCCACGGTGACACTCTCATGGGTCTTTCTAATATTCTTCGAACCTTAAGCAGTATGATCAAAATCGTACTGTACCTAGAAGCTAAAGAGGAGAAATTTTTTTCCTACTACTACAGTCAATAGCAACACCTATTCTCGTTTGATAACCACCCAACTGCTTGCATTATTTCAGTCTAATTTGCATCTAAAAATGCATAATTCTCCTGCTACATCCAATCGAATAATCAAATTACACATGAGTTAAGATATATACAAAATATGAACTCTAATTCCGAAAAATTGTTCAATAAAAAGATCAACATTCTGTTTAAGTTGGTTCCTCTGGGAAGTAATTAATGGGGGTGATCCTCTCTTAATTTCCGGCATAGTTCTTGAAGAAGTGTTTGTCAAGGAAACTGACGAAAACTTGTGTGAGACGATTTCACAAATTAAGATCCGTGAGATGGTCTCATGTGACATTCACTCTAGAAAACAAGTAACAATGCATTGAATAAAACAATTAGTTAAATATATATTCTGGTACATCTTTTTTTTCTGGATAAAACAAGTTTTTTTATTACTAGTTAACTGATAATATTATCAGTCTTATGTACATAATTGAACCATGATATTCAATGAAAATGGCGTCCGAACTAAGGAAATATGTACGAATAGTAAATGTTGCTTCGAATAAAATTATATATATTTATTTATAATTACTATTTAAAATTTAATTTGTTAAAATAATTTTACAGAATTTATTGATTAAATTACGTTGCAAATATTTTAATCCAATCATAATCAATTAAACAATAAAAAATAATATTGTATATAAGATATTCAATAGATACAGATATGCATAAAAAATGTCGTCTTTTTTTATTAGAAAAAGCTATATTTATTGGTGTAAACGACATTTTCCCAATTTTTTGTTATGCTTTCAGTTTTTTTCTTGGGGCCTCCACCTCCGGGTAATGGTACCTAGCCCAGTAATATTTGGGGCTAGACCATATGGAAGAATTTTGGGCTGAGGCCCATGATACGATATACATACCGATTTTCCCACGGTTGTAGGAAATCTAAATCACAGTCATGTGAAGAAAGACGACGGAGACGCCAAACTGTAATTCGTCTGGCGACATGGGAGGCTCTAGGGTTCAATTGAACAAACATCATAAAACCCGATTTGCTTCCAAGTCTTCCCGCAATGTTCACAAAGTTTCTGCAAAAGGTGAAGTTCTTGATTTTCGAATTGTTTTACCTATCTCTTCTCGGAACAGATAGGCTCAATTTCAATGTATTTTTTCGCTGTCAGATAAAATCAAGAAGCCAAAACCCGAACTCAATGTTTTCACAGGAGCGAAAGCTGTACGACTTCAGCGCCACAAGATGGTATCGTTAAATTTTATGCAGATTATTTTCTCCTATTCACTTGATTTTCTACGTCTATAGGTGTAAGTGCACTGGGTTTATATCTCGAATAACTGGTACATCGAGTCGGGTAGCATTCATTTTTGAAATTTACTGCATCGTTCAACTGAATTCTAGTTAACAAACATGACTGCAGGTAAGGGAACAGAAGAGGGTGGCGGTATTGAAAGAGAAGAGGGCATTGTCAGGACAAATGTGTCCTCCTCGTGTTGTTGTATGCACTTTTTTCCCTTGCTCCTTTAAGCAACTAACATAAAGACTTAATAATAATTAAAAAAACTAACATAAAGACGCCAATAAAGTTTCTGCTTAGCTTTTTTTCTCAAATTACATTGTGACAACATGTATGTGTCTTAGGTGCTATTTGGCCTTTTAGCCTCAGCGAACTTGAACTCACTTGAAGAAGACATCCTAGCTCTGTTGTCTGGGGAGAGAAATGGAGTAAATTTTCCTGCTGTTGCATCATCTGATTACAAGATGAGAGCCACGGTATGTTCACAATATGGTCTATATCCGCAAACATTTTGTGTGTAACTGTGTATCTCAATGATGGATTTTATAGACTGCTCACTTTCTTCTATAATGTTAATGTGTATGGTAGCTTAGAATTTTACCTTTTCATGGTTTTTTTTTGTGCCAGAAATATGTAATTTTGTGGGCATGTTTCAGTTTTCGAATATGAGTTTGGTCTTTAACTGAAAGTCGTGAGCTTCAGTGAGGTTAAGGCCGAAACTTGGAATATTTACGCACATCAAATTCACTAAGGATAGAATATTTGTTAACGCAGTTCCAATTTAAGTTTAGGAGCTTGTTGTTTGCTGATAGTTATTACCACTGCCTGTTCGCTCATAGTAAATACGTGAATCATGATGGCATATGAGAATAACAAACAATTTCCTTGGTAATGTTTTTTGAAAATCTATAATGTTAATGTGTAAGTTGACGGGTATTAACTTCATGTGTCTGCGTTAGGTTTTGAAAGCACCCCATGGTGATTTATTAGCATGCATGGAAATGGCCAAGGTTATTTCTGGTTCATTTTTAAATTTGCAGATCTAATACTTGTTACTATTGAATTATCCTTACTTTTTAGGCTGACACATTTTTTTGAGATTGCTGATTTGATTGTGTTTGTAGCATCCCCAAATGGATTTTCTGAAGAGAGTGACTCCAATTGTTTTGTTGATTCATTTGGATCTCAGTGTCTCTCGGTATTCAGAACACTTGGTCTCCCAAGCACCGTGGTGCTAATTCGGGTATATGATTTTTTCTATTGCCATCTCTGTATGCCCCTCCCCTTGTTCTGTTAGTTATAGAATATTGGAAGGAAATCATGGGTTAAAATCTCAGAGGTGTCTGTAGGATCTTCCTGATGACTTGAAAGGAAAAAATGAGATGAAGAAGATGTGCATGTCAGAGATTGCTTCTGAGTTTCCAGAAGATTGCAAGTTTTATCCCGCAGATAAAAAGGATGAGTTGCATTAGGTAAATTGTTAATTGATTACCCTTCTGCGTCATAATGTCATTATCAAACTGGCAACTAAAGCTGTCCTACAATCCTCACTTTTTATTGGCTCCTGAGACTTGTTCTCTTTACTTCTTTTGTGGTTATAGGTCCTTTCACTTTTCAAGGAACAAAGGCTTAAGGTGCCTCATTGGCGAAACCAAAGGCCTTACCTTATGGCTCAAAAGGTACAATATGACAGATTTTTAGGCAGTCTGTAAAAATTGCATTTGCTCTTAGTTGATTGAATTGCTTGTATCATAGTTTTCCCCTTTGAGTTGCTAATCTTCCTTCATTTAATTTATTTTGCACTCGAATAGATTTTGACTAAATCCCCCCGAGCCCCCTGCTACTGACGCTACAAATGAGTTTGAGATGCATGGACGTGGTGAAGCCGACTTTACTTTTCTCTGTTAACATCGATATTACTGTTTTTAACTTTTATATTTAATTTAGATCAGATTAAATAAATGAATTTACTTTTACTTTTTAATTGTGTCGGGTGAACATCATTTCCTGTCACGAGTAATTCTAGACAAAATGTAAGGTAGTGTTCATGTCAAATGGTTAAACTAAATGTGATGCGCTATGTGGAGCTTTTTTTTTTTTTGTAGCAATTTGCGAGAATTCTATTTAAAAGTGATAGACTTCTACAAGGGAAGGGTACTAGGCCAATCTCCTCCCCGAGTAATCAAATTACATAAAGCAAAGGCAACAATAAAATTAAACTTTAACTTAGAACCTGAGGATGAGCTTCCTTGTTTTTTAGCTTGACTTCAAGTGACCATATTAGAATTGTCACAACCACCTCGACTATTCACATATCTTGGAAGATTATCTGTAAAGCCTGCTTTACTCATCTTTGAAGTGGATATTAAATAATTTAAATCTTCCAAATCTTCATGACTCAGTCTCAAAATTCTGTGACTCTACAATTAAGGACGGGAACATCATTGGTGGCATATCACGATATAGGGTGATGGCCATTTGCATGCACTGGAGAGGAGTTATGCACAAGATTGCCAAGTTATAAGGACACCCATACTTTGTCTTTGACTAAATTGATATATTGCATGTGAATTGGCTTCTAACTTGTAGGAAGAAACTATATGCTACTTAACTCAGAGTCAAGGAATCTCGATTTTCTTGTATTCAAATCTTCAATATTGTCTCAGGTTGACTTTGTGGCTGACGGTTGCAGTTCAGAACATTGTACCCTTGTCCTTACGGGCTATCTTCGTGCTTGTCGTCTCTCAGTAAATCAGCTGGTGACATCCTCAGCCTCTGTAGTTGATTTACTTCTATTATATCTGTTAGTGTCTGAGTTTTTCTGGATCAGGTACACGTAACTGGTGCAGGGGATTTTCAGTTGCACAAAATTGAACTTCTCAAGGATCCGTGTACTCTGAATGTACAAAAAGTAGGGGACTTCATGGACTCAGAGGGTATAAATGATGCACAAGTATGTCATTAGTTGTTTAAACTTTAATGCAGACACATGCTTTGGATGAAGTATTGATTATCGAATGTCGAATCATCTATATGATGTTACTACTTGCAGTTGATGTAACTGACCTTCTATGGACCAATGGATGTATTATGTCCAATCAATGGCCATAGTTACACAACACATGATTTAATGATTATGGAATATGTTTATCTTTCGGCTCCATTTCTCTTATGACCACCACTTATCAGAACCTTATTTTTTCTACGCTACCCAGTGAAAAATGAAAGCTAACGACATATGACCAATCTTTTGGACCGACGAATTAATATGTGACTGTCAACATGTCTGGTGGTTATTTATGTGATTTATTTATCTATTTTATCTTATGGAGGATTTGGATGGTCCTTGAAGGAGTAATCCTGGCTAATATACTCTATTTACTTGAGTTTCAGACCCGCTCCTTTTGAATTTAGCATAGTAAAGAAAAATATAGGATATACCTACTCTTATGGATTTTCAACGTGAACTGGCTGCCTAGAAACTTAGCGAACAATTTTGTAGGGTAACATGCTACTGTTATGGGATCTTTAGTCGCGCTTTAAGATAAAATGTCTTGATTAGAACTTGAGTCTTTTCAGAGGTGGAGAGTGTTTTATCTTCATTCTTCATCTGATGTTGAGCTCTTGTCCTCTCTTCAGTTGTATTCATTTTGTTATTTTTCTCGCATATGGCAGGTTGTAAGGTGCCTTAACCCTGATCCTATGAAGCAATATTCTTTGGTCATTGAAAATATCCCAGACGTATTGACAGGAGAACAGGTTGACATATTGTGATTGGTGCTCCATATATTTTCAGCTTCTGGATAATTGATTCTGTTCTTGTATATCTATTACTTCTATTTGGGCATCAGAAACCTTGGCTTTTATTTCATGGAATGCTGTCCTCAATCAAATTATATGTTGATTTCTTACTTGTGCATCTTGTGTTACAGCTGTTTGCTATGTCGGCAGTTATCTTGTGCACTTGGAAAACGTGTTCATTAAATTTTCTTCTGATACATATCTCTTTCCTTCATCTTTATATCATCTCTACTGAGTATCTGTTGATATTTTCTAAATTCAGACGTGGCCAACAGAGGCAGAAATGGCTGAAGCTGACAAGTATGAAGAGGAGATGAGGGTGAAAAAGAAAAGGCTTCCTAAGGGCACGTCTGAGTATCAGGTGTGGCCATGTTTGTTCCCTTGTTTAAAATTTGTAAGCTTTTCTTATATGTTAAATTTCGTTGATGGAGATTGGCAGCACACCACCTATGCAATGTAATTAAAGGCTTCTACTGTTGTAAAAAAAATTGCAGGCTGCATGGATTATAGATGATTCTGACAATGATTATCCGGACAGTGATGAAGATGGAGGTAATGGTATGGTGGTGGAAGGTGGAGAGGCCTGCTCTTCTGATCAGAAAGTAGAGAATGGTTTTGAGTTAGACGAGGATCAGGCTTCACTGAATTTGAGAGATTCTGATGAAGAAACTGACTTAGATTCTTCAATGATGGTAAATATGTGATCTTATCTGCCGTGCCGTCAATCAATGTCAATAACCTGTACAAGTACTCTAAGCAGGAGGCATATACCAAATGCATTACAATGAAGTTTGGCATGAATTCCATGTCTTCTTTAACTGTAATAACAAGTTCCTATGAGAGCACTCTTTGGAATAGGCTGCCGATCGGTGATTTTTGTGTCTTTTTTTATTCATGTCAAATAGTCCACTTTGTCTATTGATGAATAGTTCAATAGTCTCAATTGATAATTTTAAATGGAAAACTTTAGTTTTCTCACTTGAGTAAGGCCGTATTCTTCAACAAAAGCAATTTGAAGCTCATTCTTTTAATGCCTGCTATACAACGGTTTGCCTTTTTTTCCCTCTGAATGTGTAAATGAGGTTATTTCGTTCTTCGGGATGGTGAGAATTTAACAAAAGAGCATATTGAGGCTGAAATTCGAAAAATCAAAGAAGCACATGCTGAAGATGAAGGTACCTTTCAGTATTTTATTTGTTTTCCGACTGCCGACATGTAGCTAATTTTTTACTTTTTAGTCAGTATTCAGCTACATGAATTTACAAGCTATGATAATATATAATCTAAGGTTGTTTGGCTGAATTTATTGAATTTTCCCAGAAGATACCTTGCGCAGTTTGATGATTGAATAATACGTCTTGATATACCAAAAATCTTTGAGCATGACTTTCATTTAGTTTGTTGCAATTGTATTTGAATTTTGTTTTTCTTCTCTAGTTCCTGTTTACTGAAACCCAAAACCCATCTAATTCTCATTTGGTTGCTAATTGGATCTATATTGTTACAATACAGAGTTTCCTGATGAAGTGGATACTCCATTAGATGTCCCAGCTCGAAAAAGATTTTCCAAGTACAGAGGTGTCAAATCTTTCAGAACCTCTTCGTGGGACCCCAAAGTATGTTCAGTTAAGTTAATCGCACTGTCCTGGATCTTTGTTGGTAATATCTCTTGGGACTTTTATAACTTTGTAGGAATCTCTGCCACCTGAGTATTCCAGAATTTTTGCATTTGATAACTTTTCAAGAACGCAAAAGCACGCACTTGCAAAAAGTCTTGGTATGGAGCAAGACACAACTGACTCTGTACCAGTTGGCTCGTATATAAGAGTTTATATCAAGGAAGTTTCAGTAAATGTTGGATCTACGTTATGCAAATTGGTGAAGACCATGCCAATAATATGTTCTGGTCTTCTGCAGCATGAATCTAAAATCTCTGTGCTCCATTTCAGGTGCTCCTTTTCTTTAATTTGATTATTGTTGCAACAATTATTTTATAAATGCCATTTTTTTGACAATATTTTATTATATTGGATTCTAGCATTCGGAAGCATGACACATATACTGCTCCTATTAAAGCAAAAGAAGAACTCATGTTTCATGTCGGCTTCCGCAAGTTTATATCACGGTAATATATGTTGGTTAAGTTGCTTTAGAAGAAACAAATATATGTATCTATTGTCTCATCTACAAATCATTAACTCGTTCTTACTTTGGTATTGCAGACCTATTTTTTCCACGGACAGTATCAATGCTAACAAGCACAAAATGGAGAGGTTTCTTCATGCAGGGCGGTTTTCCATCGCTTCAATTTATGCTCCGATTTCTTTTTCATCTCTTCCCTTGATAGCCTTCAAGAGCCAGGGAGAAGATGCCATTCCAACCGTTGCTGCTGTTGGTTCATTGAGAGGTGTAGACCCTGACAGGATTGTTCTGAAGAAATTATTTTAACTGGGTATGTATGATAAATATCGGCCTTGTAGTGTTTGCTTTAAACAAATGTGAAAATTCTTAGCTTGATATTTTGATACTTAGGAAACTTGTTCATAATGCACCTCGTAATCAGTTTGCGTTGATTTGAAATTGATAATGTGGTTTTGCATTTCAATTTATTCTTCAAAATTGGATAAATAATACAGAAGGATGCATCTTATGCAGTTATCCACAACGAGTATCGAAATCAAAAGCAACTGTGAGATATATGTTTCATAACCCTGAGGATGTGAGATGGTTCAAGGTTAGGAAATCTGTAAAATTTAATTTACCAGTGAAGTTTAAAGTTATTTGGAATTTATTTGTGTAGTGGTTTCTTTTCTCAATGCAGCCTGCTGAAGTTTGGACAAAATGTGGTCGTCGTGGGCGCATCAAGGAACCTGTAGGCACACATGGTATTTTCCTCACCTTGATGAAATTTGTGAGGTGCATGCAAATTTTTTTAACCGTTGAATGAATTTTCTGATTGATTGCAGAGGCCTGCTTTTTCAATCATACGATGGAATTTTCTTGCTTTTTTTCTTGTACAAAATGAAGGTGTGCCTTTGTGGCGCACACTTTCCTTTTTTTTTTCCCCTCTCTCTCTCTCTCTACTCTAGACGTTTTCACATCCCAAATTAGTGTTGCCAAATAACCTCAATGTTTTTTTTTAATCCTTTCTCACCTGCGCATAACGAAGATACATACAATCCAAATTTGATCAGTTCTCTTTTCTTTGTTAATTCGACCTCTGCAAAGATTGAGAGCGGCGAAACATGTTCCAGTTGGTTGGACTGATGATATGACCTTTTCCACCTTTTGTTTTCTCCTTCAGGTGCGATGAAATGCATATTAAATGGGGTTCTTCAACAGCATGACACCGTGTGCATGAGCTTGTTTAAGCGAACGTATCCAAAGTGGCCCCAACAATGGTTCCCGCTACAAGGTGCTTGAAACCGGCAAATTATTGTCAACTGGGAATGAAGCTCTGGTTCCGATTCGATCACATTATGTGTGCTCACTACCTTTTGACAGATCTCACAAGGGAAGCAAAATTTTTGGTTGTACACTAAGAATCGATACGCTTGATTTTTTCATTTATTAGAGGTGTCCGCTTTCAATATTTTATACTTCGTTTACAGTATCTACCAATTATTGTTGGAAAATGAAAAATCCTCGTGGGCCCAACTTATATTCATAATCTAATTGTAATTACCACGTAGGGTAGTTACGCTGCTAAATTTGTTTGAAACTTCTTTGGTAGATAACTAAAACGCAAGAAGTAGAGGGACTAAATTTAGTCAATCATCCTAATCATGTACGTACTTTTGGCGAGTAGCTACTTAAGATCAAATATCCCTTCTCCAAATAAACCAAGAATATGTTTCCGTGAGATTGTCGATCATCGTAATCATTTACCAACTGGTTAGTTAAGATCAGAGTATGATTTTTTATTTTTTTAAATAAACTAAGAGTTCATTTTTTGTGAGAGGGATTCACAGATTTATATTAATGAGATGGATCATGGATGGACCCGATCTATGTATAGTGTACAAAAATACATTTAACATAAAAATAATATATTTTTGTATGGGTCGGAGCAAGTAAAAAATACGTCTAAAAATTTGATCAGTGAAACGGTCTTATAAGAAATTTTGTGATAAACTAATTATTAATTTTTAATACATTATAATAGCCAATTAATTTTTTATGATTTACTTTTATTTACTTACTGATTATATCATTTCTACTCAACACCCCTAAATTATCTAATTAGTTTTGGATGCTATGGCATGCTTGTTTGATAGAAATAATGTTTTATTCCTTCTTTATGGAGAACCATTTGTATATCATTATTAATTTCAAAAGTGGTGCCGGTCGGAATTATTCGTCCACCAAATCTATTTTTTGGTCAACACTTCATACATAAATAGTCAAAACAAACAACATTTTGGAGCATCAAAAGTCAAATAAAATTAAGTTTCCTGTGCCCCAATTTTTCTAACCATCCACAATACGAGGTTAGTCAACACTATATTAAGAGTATTTTTTTTTTATTTTAATATCATTCATTACATGAATCCATCATATTTTTATGAAAATTAATATATATTAATTAATATTTGGATACATCATAAAAAAATACTCGAAATGTAACATAAAATAATTCCACCAAACATCGCCTATTGGCTAATAACATGGCATGGCAAGTGGCGACATCAAAGTTAGCATATAGAATACCATGCCGAATGTAATATACATTATTCGTATATTTTGTCAATTCAAATATTAATTTAGTCCCTCTATAATTTGTCAAATTTCATTTTAGTCCATCGATAATGATAAAAAAGATTGTACACACACGCATCGCGTGTGCAGAGTAACTAGTATATGTGATATGAATGAGTAACAAAGAGACAAAGAACTATACTTGAAATTTTCTCAACAACAAAAAAAATCAAGAATTTCTCACTTTCTCACTATAGGTAATATGGATTGACGTTTTGTGCATCTAATTTCCAACGTATCCAACGCCTAAGGCTCGAGGCGATCGAATGATCGTTTTCAGCAGAAAATCCCTTGCTTCAACCTCAGCCTTCATACCTCTTATAAAATCATCCATTTATCAGTCATCTTCACATACACAAAATACAGAGAGAGAATCGATGGCGGAGTTGATCGAAGAAGGCTCGACGACAGCTCCGCCAACGGGTAGCACCGAAATATCTGCCCCTTCCATGCAAACACAGTACAACTCACCTTCACTATCTCGGAAGCCGCTGCTCTCGCTAATCGTACACCCGAATTCGGCCCCTCAACCCCGTTTTCGAACTCCCAATTTCATTTCTCCGCTGGGAAGCCCCTTGCGAAGGGCGATCAAGCTGACGAGGCTTGATCCTCACGATGCTTGGCTTCCCATCACGGAGTCTAGGAATGGGAATGCGTTCTATGCCGCTTTTCACACACTCTGTGCTGGTATTGGGATCCAAGCCCTTGTGCTTCCTGTTGCCTTCACCATTCTTGGTTGGTAAGTGATGGATATATCGGAGTTTGCTGCATTAATTCTCTTTTTCTTGCCTAGGCGCGCATTTGGAGTTCAAATAATAGGCCAGTATGATTTTGCAGGAGTTGGGGGATCATAAGTCTGACCGTGGCATTTGCATGGCAACTTTACACCTTCTGGGTGCTCACAAATCTGCATGAATCCGCAGAAAATGGAATACGTTACAGCAGATTTCTTCAACTCTTCAATGCTACTTTTGGTACAGTACTCAAAGACATAAATCTTTCTACCATTATGTGTTCACAAAATTCTAATATAATTTAAATTAAAAAGTCAAAATTTTATTATTTACCTTGAAAATAAAAACAAATGCAAAAATTATTAGAAAATAGCATATAATTACTAGAAATCTACTTTAATTCAGTTACATGCAGATCGAAGAACTCGATCTTGTAAATCTCCAATTAATATGAAGTCATTTTCTGGTACTAACTGAATCGTAAGGAAAAATTAATTCTCGCAAAAACCATATGAACCAAATTGAATTTTCCCAAAGACCAAACTAATCGATATGAACCAAACTAATCGAACGAAGAAACCAACAGTCATGTGTTGTTCGTATATATAGTTGGTTTTATTCGATTTTAAAAAAATAGAAAAGTTCAATTTAATTCATATTAGAGAATATGATGATGCTAATATATATAATATTATTAAAATAGCTAATAAATAAATAAATTTATTCCAGTAACTTATCCCTGAATTTTCAATTTTAATACGTTCAATAACTTGAACGTGTTTATTTTTTATGTTATTGGTTATTTCATAATTTAGTCTAAATAACTTGTCATTATTTTTTCAAGTTTAACATTTTTCATCGTAGTGCGACATTGGACACATTAACTATGTTAAATACCACATCATTATTATTTTGGTATTGCTAGTCAACATTCTCATAAATTTTTTTTATTAAAAATATATAAATTAGTAAAATAAGACATATAAAAAAATACAAATTCCTAGAAAAAGAAAGTGTTTTCTCTTCAACTTTAGCGTCGCTTTCTAAACATCAACGATGGAACGATCATCACATGCATTAATTTCACAGGAGAGAAACTGGGAAAAATCTTCGCCCTATTCCCAATCCTATACCTATCCGGTGGCACATGCGTGGCCCTCATCGTCGTGGGCGGCTCCACCTCGAAGCTCTTCTACCAAATAGTCTGCGGAGGCCACGACTGCGCCGCCAAGCCCTTAACCACCGTGGAATGGTACGTGGTCTTCACCTCCGCCGCCGTGCTTCTGTCTCAGCTCCCGAATCTGAACTCCATCGCCGGAGTATCACTCCTCGGCGCTGTTACGGCCATAGGGTACTGCACCATGATGTGGCTCGTGTCTGTTACAAAGGGGAGATTGAAAGGTGTTTCGTATGATCACGTGAAACCGAGTACTAATACAGAAAGCTTTTTTGAGATTTTGAACGCGTTTGGGATCGTTGCCTTTGCTTTTAGGGGCCACAATGTTACTCTTGAAATTCAGGTATAATCTTAAAGCCAAATTCATAGCTCATAATGTCAACAACAAACAAGGTACTAGAGAGTTCACAGGGGCTTTAATTTTTTATTTTTAAACGTTATTGTTTTTTTTAGTTGAGAGAGATGTTCATTACAATTAGATCTCAAACATGAAATATCGTCTCAAACATAAGATCTTAACGTCAGATGAGATCAACAGAAGTTTGGTTTTTTTTCAAGTTACATAAATCTACAAGTCTAACTCAGCATTGATTTGGGCCTGCAGGCAACTATGCCTTCAAGCGAAAAGAAGCCATCTCGGGTGCCCATGTGGAGAGGGGTCCAAGCTGCATATTTCATTGTTGCGCTATGCTTGTATCCTCTTGCTATAGGAGGGTATTGGGCATATGGGGATAAGGTATATATCACGAAAAGTCATTCTAAGAATAAGGCTACGAGTAAATGTTTGATTTTATTTATTCTGGCAAGACACGGGCCAAAACTATACATAATCACAAGTTTGTTATTTGAAGACATGTTTTGCAATATTCAGATACCAGCAAACGGAGGAATGCTGTCGGCAATCTATGCCTTCCATGGCCGAGACACGTCCCAAACAATCCTTGGATTGATAAGCATATTCATCATAATCAATGCATTAAGCTCATTCCAGATATACGGCATGCCTATGTTCGATGACATGGAATCAAAATACACCAACTTCATGAAGAAGCCATGCCCTTGGTGGCTAAGGGCAGTCTTTAGGGTCATGTTTGGCTACGGATGTTTCTTCGTGGCGGTGGCGATCCCATTTCTTGGAAGTTTGGCTGGATTAATCGGTGGGATAGCTGTTCCTGTGACATTTGCCTATCCATGCCTGATGTGGATCAGGATCAAGAAGCCCAAGAAAGGAGGATTTATGTGGTGTTTGAATTGGGGATTGGGGATTTGTGGGATGGTGTTGAGTGTGTTGCTGATTGCAGCCGGGGTTTATGTTGTGATCGACACTGGGATTCAAGTTAGCTTTTTTAAGCCTCGCTAGATTCTCGACGGTACGAGGTTCAAGATTGCCAACATATAATCTTATTTGATATTTATATATAATCTTATTTGAATGTGTATTTCTTTATATTTGTTGATTTATTTATTATTTTAAAACTTATTTAACAAGAAATTAATAGTCATCAATGGTAGTCTACGAAATATCGATATATAAAATTTATTATACATGATATAGAATTGTAAAAAAAAAGTTAAAAAAATTATTAAGAGGTTAAATTAAATATCATGAGTTATATTTTACTATCAATATTATTATTTCATTTGTTTTAACATTGTTTTTATGAGTTAGTCACAGTGATTTTAAATTGATAATTATTTGTCGTTAGTATGCTTCGCTTATGTAGATTATGATGTATACATTGATAAAATCCATAATTTGGTTGATTTTTAGGTTATTATGCTTTATACGTGGTGTTTGAATATATAATTTTTTAAAAAAATTTGTTTCACTTCATTTAGTTCTATCTATTATGTTCTATACACTTTGTTATATAACATAAAATCAACTGCTTGAATTTTAATTTAAAAAACAATTTTGAAAATAAGTTATGTAAGTTCTTATAAATCCTCTAATATGATAAGAAATTAAGCTCAAACAAATAACGAAATGATTCAAATTGTTTTTTAAAAAATCAATTTTTTTTAATTTTTATAATATAATTGATATTACGTGCAACGCACGTGCATCATACTAGTTATGTCAAACGTGGTCACCCGACTACAACTCGGGAACATGACATTCGTCCTGTTCTACTTAATTTTACACGAAGGCTTATCAAGAACATGAGTTTCTTTTTATTTTTTAAATGACGATGAAGCTAATAGTTCTTTCTTATATAACATTGTTTTTTTTCTTGAAATATAATTTTAAGCTCATTAAATTTATATGATAAAAATTATTCAGTCTGAATGAACAACACCACTTTTACATAAATACACACACACGCACGCATTCAGACAAACACGTATATATATATCTGTGTGTTCGCCAGCAGTTACCTCCACTAATCACACTGTAAGTATACTGTATCTTGGCAGTGCCGGCAATTTTTTTATTTATTAACCCAATACATAAGCCTAATTTTTTTATAAAAAAAAAGAACGATAATTTATTTATTGAAAGAATTGTATGTCAATTTCTCAATCAAATTAAAATCAACAAAAAAAAGTTAAAGAAAAAAAGTCTCACAATTCCTGAGTCCGAACTAGCAAACATTTTCTATGCAATCCTAAATTAGAGATTCCATGTGTTTGCATATTGTCTATCATTGGTTCAAAGGGATTTTAATGCGTACTAATGAGAATCAAATTTTGGTAGGAAAGCCTCGAAAATGTTCTCGCTCAACGCTATGGCTTGGAACTGTGCGAAGCCCTTCCCGATACCTGTTAATTTTTCATTGGGAAGACTCATTGTCGTTGCTTGTTCTTGTACCGAAACCATTCCTGCCGGAAACCCAGGTTTTTCTGATTCTAGAGAACTACATTATTCTGACACCAGAATCGAGGAAACCCTGAATTTGGATTTTGGAAAGCTGAGACTTGACTCCTGGATCGCTTCCAGGATAAATGGCATCAGCAGAGCTAGAGTTCAGTCCAGCATACGCTCGGGGTTGGTGTCTGTTATTGGTCACGTCGTTAGCAAGGTTATTTTCTCATTCTTTTTATCTTCTTTTTTTTGTTCCAATTATTTATCGGTCTTTTCATTCAGAAGCTTGTGTTTCTTCAGTGTATTCAAAGAAAAAACAGTGCGTGTTATGTTGTTACTTTGTAATGGAAAGTCTCTATTTTCAGTGGTGTGAGTTACTGATAATTAGAGATGGAATGAAGATATTTTGTGTGCATTTTGTGGCAAGTTCAAATTTTTAGGGAATTTTGAATTTTTTTAGCCTTTCAGAGATACTGTCATGCTAGATCAGTCCTGATCTCAGTTCTCAGTTTCTTTTCTTGTTAATGGTTTGTTGGTAATGCTATTAGTTAAATTTTGTGAAGGTGTCGCATGTGGTGAGAGACGGAGATATGGTCCACTGCACTATCTCAGAGTTGCATCATTTGAGGGCTGGACCCGAAGATAGTCCATTGGACATTGTATTTGATGATGAACACGTGCTTGTTGTCAACAAGTCTGCTCATATGGTATGCCCTCAAAACTCGTTCAGTTGTCTAAGACCATCTTGGTGTTTCTATGATAATCAGTATGTAAGTAGGCAGCTTCTTATTTTTCTCCGAATAGGATCAACATTCTCTCGCCCATATAGCTGGACAATTCAAGGAACACTCCATAAACAAAGTCTACCCGAGTTTTACTAGTGGAGTGCCATCATCTAGTCCGGGGTGTGTTGATATCCCTATTGGTCGTGATGTGAATAACAGGATTCTCATGATTGCTCTTCCGGGATCTATCACCAGTGGAAATACCCGTCATGCTGTTAGTAGGTGGGATAGGATTCTCCTCACCTTTCTTCAGTTGTTATTTCAGAAGATTGTATCTTTTAATGTCTTCAAGTTAATTTATAATTGATGCACTGGTTTATTACTTTGTCTGCAGGGGGATTATAACTCCTATTATAAATTGTAAAGCTTCATTTCACAGTAACCCATTATTTTCGATCTCAGATCCCAACGACTCCCAAGAACCATTTTCTCACCAGCCAAACAATTGTTCTGATACTGAGATGAACGGAACCATGCAATTGAATTTCCAAAATCAGGGTTTTGGTTACCGGATTTCTTCTAGCATTGATGGCAGCAGTGAGGTCATAGCTCAGCCCAACATTTATTCAGTTATTGGACATCTACTAAGCCCCAATGTCCCAACATCACTGTGTCAAACACGACAGGTGCATGCTCAACTCCTCAAAACTTACCTTTTTGATAACCCTCGTTACAACACCAAGCTCCTCTCACTCTATGCCGCCTGCCAATGCATTTCTGATGCAAAAACCCTTATCCGATCTCTCATAAACCCTGATATCTTCTCGTTCACTACCTTAATTTATGCTTCCTCAAAATTCAATGATTTTAAGAATACACTCAGTTTATTTTCTCAAATGCTATCAAATGGTATTTTTCCTGATGTACATGTCTTACCGAGCGTTATCAAGGCTTGCACTGGATTATTGTCCTCCAAAATTGGGAAACAAGTTCATGGATATTCATTGTCATTTGGTCTATTCTTGGATCCTTTTATTGGATCATCGTTGGTTCACTTGTACGTGAAATGTGATGAATTAGATTGCGCCTATAAGGTGTTTCATACTATGACTGAGAGAGATGTGCAGTCTTGGAGCGCATTAGCAGCAGGGTATGCAAGGAAAGGTGACGTGATCAATGCGAAAAAGGTATTTAATGAAGTGCGAAATCTCGAGTTTGAACCTAATTCTGTGTCCTGGAATGGTATGATTGCGGGATTTAATCAGAGTGGGTGTTTCTTGGATGCTGTTTTGATGTTTCAGCAAATGCATTCACTTGGTTTTAAGTCTGATGGGACTAATATATCTAGTGTTCTACCTGCCATAGGTAACTTGGGTATTTTAGTGATGGGAATTCAGATTCATAATCATGTGATGAAGATGGGATTTGTGGTGGATAAATGTATTGTTAGTGCACTTATTAATATGTACGGAAAATGCGGATGTTCTTTGGAGATGTCTCGAGTGTTTGAAGAGATGCGTCAAGTGGATGTTGGGGCATGCAATGCCTTGATTGCTGGACTCTCTCGTCATGGTCTTGTCAGTGAGGCATTAGAGGTCTTTAAAGGCTTTCGAGGCCAGCAGATCGAACTAAATGTTGTTTCTTGGACCTCAGTGATCGCTTGTTGCTCACAGCATGGTAAAGATATCGAGGCTTTAGATCTTTTTAGAGAAATGCAGGTCACTGGGGTAAAGCCAAACTCGGTGACCATCCCTTGCATGCTTCCTGCTTGTGGTAATATTGCAGCTCTAACGTATGGAAAGGCTGCACATTGTTTCTCGCTTAAAGCTGGGATTTCAAATGATGTTTATGTAGGAAGTGCACTGATTGATATGTATGCTAATTGTGGAAGAATCCAAATAGCTCGATGCTGTTTTGACAGGATGCCATTGCATAACTTGGTCTGCTGGAATGTAATTCTGGGAGCATATGCAATGCATGGAAAGGGTAAAGAAGCTCTTGAAATTTTTGCCTGGATGCAAAGAAGTGGGCAGAAACCAGACTCTGTTAGTTTCACTAGCCTTTTATCTGCATGTAGCCAAAGTGGCCTTACAGAAGAAGGGCGTAATTACTTCGAAAACATGTCTGTGGATCACGGAATTGAAGCTAGATTGGAGCATTATGCTTGTATCATAAGTCTGCTTGGTCGTGCAGGAAAGCTTGATGAAGCTTATTCAATGATTGAGAAAATGCCGTTTGAGCCTGATGCTTGTGTCTGGGGTGCATTATTAAGTTCCTGTAGGCTTCACCATAACACGAGCTTGGGCGAGCTTGCGGCTCATAAATTATTTGAATTAGAACCAAGCAATCCTGGAAATTACATTTTGTTGTCTAATATTTATGCATCTAAAGGCAAATGGAAAAAAGTATATGAGGTAAGAGATATAATGAGAGATAAGGGGCTGAAGAAGAACCCGGGCTGCAGTTGGATAGAGGTTAAAAACAAAGTTCACATGCTTTTGGCAGGTGACAAATCACTTCCACAAATGGCTCAAATTATGGATAAGTTGAATGAATATAGCATGGAAATGAAGAAATCTGGTTACTTCCCTGATACTGACTATGTGCTACAAGATGTGGAGGATCAGGAGAAAGAACACATCTTATGTGGGCACAGTGAAAAGTTGGCTGTAGTTTTTGGAATTTTGAACACTAACAAGGGGTCACCTCTCAGAGTCACTAAAAACTTGCGCATTTGCGGAGACTGCCATGCCGTTATAAAGTTTATATCTAGATTCGAGAGGAGAGAAATTTCTGTTAGAGATACAAATCGCTATCACCACTTCCAGGATGGGGACTGCTCATGTGGGGATTATTGGTGATGGAGTTCCAGAGTAAATCTTCAAAGTTGTATTGTGATTTAAGATTGAATTTTCGAACACTTGGATTGCACAACTGCACAAGGGAATGAAAGGAAGCTTTTTTTCTGAAATTTTTGGGTTTGGAATGGGAGATTTTATTACCAAGGCCTGGATGCGAATTGGTATTCAACTAGTAAACTTTCTATAGATGATCTTTAGGATTTTTCAATGTTTTGATTTTTTTCTCATTGTGCTATTAGAAATCTTTGCTAGCTTTGCTTCAGGCATAGGCGAGGGAACACCAGTAAGGGTTCTCCATCGTTGAAGACTTCAAGTACATTAGAGCACGAAATAGGCCTTTCTAATTGTTAATGCGGTATATATTTACATTTCATTTCATTCAAGCAGAGAACACCAGCAAGGTTCTCCATCGTTGAAGTCCATTAGAGCATGAAAAATTCATACATTGGTACGGAAAATTAACAAACAGTTTTCCCTTATCATTTTAATGTGATATATATTTACATTTCATGACATTTCAGGATGAAAATTTAGTGGATAGCTGGACATTCTCAATATTTCCTACTGCGTCTATGCACACAGGTAATCTTTTCAGCGTTTAACTGATTTAGGATTGTTTAACTGATTTAGGATTGTCTTCTCCTTTTCTATGCTTCCATACCATCGTTATATTATATAAAATGCTGCTGAAGATATTTAATTGTGAGAATAGACCTGAAATGGGATCTTTGTCCGGGCTCCAGAGACAACATAATATTTGGATTTCAGATGACATAGATACACATGTGGTTGGTGAAAAAGTGATAATATTTCTAAGGTATGCTCAAAGCTCACGTAAATAAAAATATATGGGAAAAACAATCATGAATTTCCACCTTCCCAAAAAATTTTGACTTGCCATTTGTATTGATGATTGTTTCTCAAACAGGTTGGAACATACATCAAGGAATTTGTTCACGGAGACTTTGGATGGACGCATCCTAGGTACGAAAAGCAAAAAACAGAATGTCGTTGAAAGAAGTAGGGCCGAAGCAGAATTTCGGTCTGTTACACATGATTTTTGCGAAGTGTCGTGGATAAAGAGGATTTTGGAAAAGCTGAAGATTCTCATACTGACACCAATTGAAGTCTATTGTGACAATATAGCGACTCTTTCTATAGCTCATAATCCAGTTCTACATGACAAAACAAAACACGTAGAAGTGGATAAGCATTTTATCAAGGAAAAAATTGACAGTGGTGTATTGTGCATGCCTTATATACCTACTACAAGTCAAGTGGCTGATATATTTTCCCAAAGCGCAGTTTGAAAATTTGGTTGGCAAGCTTGCTATGAGTCATATATTCAAGGCAGCTCGAGGGGGATTGTTGGAAGATTTCCTAGAATATTGTATATTTGTGTACATATTTTTCTGGATTATATTAGAGAGATTTTAGGAGTTCATTTGTTACTTTCATTATTAGGAAGATTTGTTTCCGGTTTTGTTGAAAAGTAGAGTGTATGCTAATGTACAGGCACTATACGAATTATATACAATAATTATTACCCCATACTTTGTTTGTTTTTGTCAATTAATTGGCCATGTTGCTTTTTGGCGCATGGTTTTTGATTCTGTCATTCATTCCACGCTTGTCAATTTTTCTCACTCAAGGAGCTAAGCAGCAGCTTCATTAAACACCATAATCACTTTAATTCCTTGGAACCTTGGATTGACAATTCTGAGTTATATAACACTAAATATTTTTGGCGACAACTTCATTGTTTTCAGATCAATCGATGCTGATCATTGGTTTTTCATGGCTACAGGACTCCCGTCTTCATTGGTGGGAGATATCTTAAGGTGCAAATATGTATCTCTGTGACAGTCGTTAAAAGTAATCTCAGGAGTCATAAGCTTCTTCCATCTATACGGGGCCTTGGAATTTACCTTTTTAATCCTGCATTGCACTCCGTGGGCTTCAAGATGCAATCGGCCAATACTCGGATGGTCAATTGTTCATAATTCATAAATCATAGGTTGTTTCTGTGTATTTTCTACTTTGTGGCATTAGGTATCTGTTTCATGGTATTTAATTCGTGAAGAATTCTCCTAATTGACCGGTTTAACATTGTCATTCCAGATATCTTAATCATGCAAGTCACTCTTTTCTGGTGCAGCACTCAAGAGATGTCAGCCAATCTCACTGCATTATTGATGATGAGAGAAGGGGTGAACATCATGACTCTTATCATCTCTCAAAGACACGGTGAACATCATTTTTTATGTTCTTCCTCTCTCATCCAATGATTTTTTTTGTATAAATTGGAGATTAGTTAATCCCTATATATTCAAAAGCAATTATTCCTTTACACATGCAATATCATGGCTATTAAATGATAAATGGGTCCTTTTTATTATTCAGCCAATTCAGCAGAGAACATCATTATGGGTTCTCCATCGTCGAAGTCCATTAGAGCGTGAAAAAGTCATACATTGGTATTTGAAACTAACAAACAATTTTCCGGTATCATTTTAATGTGGAGTATATTTACAATTCATGACATTTCAGGATGAAAATTGAGAGGATAGCTGGACATTCTCAATATTTCCTATTGCATCTATGCATACAAGTGATCTTTTCAGTAAAATTTTCTTCGCCATTTCTATGCACAACTCGATCTTAAGGCTTCCATACCATCGTTATATTATATAAAATGCTGCTGAAGATATTTAATTGTGAGGAGTCTACATAACATAAGTACTGAAAGGAAGGAGATTGCATTTCATATTTGGATTTCAGATGACATAGATGTGGTTATATTTCCAAGTTATGCTCAATATTGCTCATGTAAATAAAAATACATGAGGAAAAAAATAATGAATTTCCACCTTCCCAAAAAATTTGACTGGCCATTGGTATTGATGCTTGTTTCTCAAACTGGCTGGAACATACATCAAGGAATTTGTTGATGGTGATCTTGGACGGACTCATCCTAGGTATGAAAAACACTTATTTTACTTACTCTAGTGTTTTACATATAGCATGTTGTATTGCAGCGTTGATTGCTTCCAGTTATAACCTATTTTCTAAGCACCGTTTGGCTCGGCTTCCATTTCGTTGCCAAATTCAGAGGCGAGCAAGTTTCTTCTCCTCTATCTTGTCCATACTTCATTATTTAAAACTAAATCTTTATATGCCGATTGTATCAGGTTGACCCTTGAAGTAGGTCTCACTGTATTCACCGCCTTCAATCTTTTCCAGCATATTTGATTTTGTTCTTCATCCCCTTGAAATTCTTGGGGTGATTATTCAAGACATTTGGCTTTTGATGTGGCCTGATGACACATTTTGCTGCACTTGTGCAGCATATATGCTACTTTGTCCAGATGCAGCATGATGGTGCTATAATAACGTCAAAATCGGCCTTTGAAGTTATAGCATTTACTCTTTAATCAAGGTGCCAAAAGATGTGGTAATTACGTCTTACTTATCTTATAACAATCAACAATAGATGTTGTTGGATCTCAATATCAGTCTCCGTAACTCACACTAAAGTAAAGTGGAATCAATTTCATTTATAGTCTCGTAACATGTTCAAATCAGATCAAGTTTTAAAATCTTTTACAGAAATTTCGAGAGTTTTTGGTGTGTAAGATGATAGATAATAAGATGACTCTCCTCCTCGAAAAAGAAAATAAAAACAAATCAAGATAGAGTATAATACTTATAATTGAAACAAACCATGGAGAAGCAAAAAGTACTATTTGGGAAAATAAGTGAAAATAATCGAGATATTTATCTTTTAAAATCTACTTTGTATCATTTTCTATTTTTTTAAAAAATAATAATTATAATCAATATAAAGGAGTTTTTTTAATTTGGAAAATTTTAAAAAATTATCCATAAAAAATATTAAATAGCATGTGATATATATACTATTATTTCATTATATTATTATCTAAATATGTGTGTATGTATATATATATGTATGTATGTATCACCTTCACCTGTACATTTGATTTGCGAATACTTGCTTACTTGTCTAGGGTTCTACATGGGTTCACAGTTACACGCCGCCATTTCCCACTACACATGAATATGGCTACAGATAATCCCTCGCCATCTCCTCTACCACAAAAAGAATTACCGAATCCCAAACGTCCAAAAATGTCATCAACCACCTCCGATGACGAAGATCATTACGAGAATACCGCCGCCGGTGAAATTCTTACGAAAAGCCCAAAGTTCAAGCGGCGGAAAATCGCGATATTTTTCGCTTACTGCGGAGTGGGCTACCAGGGAATGCAGAAGAATCCCGGCGCAAAAACCATTGAAGGCGAGCTCGAGGAAGCCCTGTACCATTCCGGAGCTGTTCCCCAAGCTGACAGGGGTCTGCACAAACGGTACGACTTTGCCAGGTCCGCCAGGACCGATAAGGGCGTTAGTGCAGTTGGTCAAGTAGTGTCTGGGCGATTCTATATCGATCCGCCCGGATTGGTTGACAGATTGAACTCGCACCTGTCCACCCAGATTCGGATTTTTGGTTACAAACGCACCACGCCTTCCTTCAGTGCTAAAAAGTTCTGCGATAAGCGGCGGTATGTTTATTTGATCCCTGTGTTTGCGCTCGATCCATCTTGTCATCGCGATAGAGAGAGTGTCCTTGCTAGCATAGGGTCTGCAAATGAGCTCGTTAAGTGTTTGGAATGTTCGGAGCGAGGGCGGAAGGTAATGGGGTTGATGGGAAACCGGAATTCAGAGTCCAAGTATGTACGTGAAGATGCTGCAGTTGGTTCAGGCAATTCGTCGAACAGTGGATGTGCTTTATCAGAACAGAATGTTGGTGCGACTTCTAGAAATGATGATAGTGATTCTGAAACGAAATTCGAAAATGGGGGCATGCTACACGGGGAGACGGAGGAAGGCAAGGTTGACCTCGAGAATGTGAATGCTAATGGCGTTACGATTTTGGATAACAAGAGTGAGTTTTGCTATGGAGAGGAGGTAAAGGAGAGGTTTAATAGAATACTCAAGAATTACGAGGGAACCCACAACTTCCATAACTTCACTTCAAGAATCAAAGCAGAGGACCCATCCGCCAAAAGATACATTATGTCGTTCACCGCAGATACCACATTAAACATTGATGGAATTGAATTCGTGAAATGCGAGGTTGTGGGGCAGAGCTTCATGCTTCATCAAATACGCAAAATGATCGGTCTTGCAGTTGTGATCATGAGGAACTTAACCCCTGTGTCGTTGTTCGAGACCGTTTTTGAACAGTGAGTGCACGATTCTTTGAAACTCTATACTTGGTTGAACTTTTCTTTGATGAATATTCTTTTGTCGTTAACTTACATTTTTAATGAGTTCAGGAAAGTTAACATAAATGTGCCCATGGCTCCTGAGGTTGGATTGTATCTGGACGAATGCTTCTTCACGTCTTACAATAAGAAATGGAAAGATAGTCACGAAGAGTTGTCGTTGAAGGGTTTTTCAGAGGAGGCCGAGGACTTCAAAATGATGTATATTTATCCATATATCGCATTAACAGAGCACAAGGATGGAGCTGTGGCCCTCTGGCTGCATTCTTTGAACTACCGCAACTTTCCTGACTTAGGTGCAGATAATTCTTCAACTTGTGGAGATGGTTCGGGAAATGACAAGGGCGCAGATTTGGAACATGTGGAAGTTTTTAGTTAACATGGTTATGTGAGTTAATTTATAGACACTCTTCTCCCATTTCCTACTCTTTTGAATGCCTAGTAATAGTCTGTGGTTGCAATTTGTTATGTTGAAATTACTTAAATTATATGAGGAACCTGCTTTTTGAATAGATTATTGAAATTCATCGGCCTCCATAGATCACCTATGATGGTGATATACACTCACACATACACACTCCTAGTCTAACCATTTTCACTTGATCATGCATCCATATCCGAGCCAACCCGAAAATTCTCAAACCGAAACCGAATGAACACGTATAACCCGATTTTGAATTTTTTAATTTTTAAAATTAAATTAAATAAAATTCAAAAAAATAATATTAATATTTTAATTTAAACACAAAATAACAAAATTTTCATATGATTTAAATTTAAAAATCTAATAGTCGAAAAATAAAGTATATTTATTAAATCAAATAAACAATTTTTTAGAAAATAAAAAATGTTCAAAATAAATATTAAATTATGAAAATTTATGATATAAATATACAATAAATATTTTTTCAGACATAGAATATATAAAAATGTAAGTAATATTTATTAATTATATTTTTTAAAAAAAATTAAAATTTTTGAGTCAACCCGAGTTAACCCGAACTGAACTCAACCCAACCCAATCCGATAATTTTTTTTTTCGGCGAACCCGAAAACCTCAAACCCAAATCTGATTTTTTTTCTGGTCATGTCTGATTTTGACACACATAGTCCACAAATTATTATTTTTTTAAAATAAGTAATCAAGTCACGCCTATTCAATTGGCGTGACTTGGTATTTTTTTTAAAAAAAAAAACAAGTCACAACTAATTAATTTATGTGGCTTGCTTGGATTAAATTTTTAACAATTCTTAAACAAATAAGAATAATAATTATAAATTTATCATAATAAATAATTTTAAATATCTTTATAAAAATAATAATAATTACAAAAACACATAATAATTATAATTGCAAAAAAATTAAATCAACATAACACATAAATTATATTTTAACATAAATAATAATTCTTTATAAATTTAATACTTAACATAAATAATTATATTAGTGTATAAGTATACATACCTTATATCGACGGTTGAATCAAAATTTACCTTCAAAAAAAATTAAAAATTAACTCAAAATTTGAGTCAGTCCAATAAACAAATTAGATAAAATTATCAATAAAGAAATATCGCATGAATTTAAAATTTAAGAAAGTCTCGTCTTGTTTTAAAAATAAAATTTACCAAGTCACGCCCAATTATATGGCGTGACTTGCTTTAAAAAAAAATACCAAGTCACGCCCAATTATATGGCATGACTTGTTTTTTTAAAAAATTATGCAAGTCATGTCATCTCATTTGGCGTGACTTGCTTTTGATGCTTTTAAAAAAAATATTATTACAAAAAAAATCACCAAATATACATACTCATTCCACACTAATAATTTATTAAATATTATCCTATTTTTTACTCAACGTTTAAATAATCATAACATTAATTATCGATTCCAATTTGATGCAACCTGAGAGAAGTATAATTCCAAAAATAGGCATGCATATCCAAAATAGCAGGGTAATGTCCTCTTAAATAAACATCCAAAACCCACGAAAAATGAGCATTATTGCAAGGAATCAGATTCTCCCATTTACTTTATTGGAGAGATATAAACTTTAAAAAAAACTTTTACATTTATATTAGGCAAAAACTTGTGTGAGACGGTCTCACGGGTCCTAGTTGTGAGACGAATCTCTTATTTGGGTCATCGATGAAGAAGTATTACTTTTTAGGCTAATAGTATTACTTTTTGTTGTGAATATGGGTAGAGTTGATCCGTCTCACAGATTAAGATCCGTGAGACGGTCTCACATGACACCAACTCTTTACATTATGCAAAGAAAAAACTTTTACTTTTAGAAAATATTTTAATAAAATTTTATATTATTATTAGACATGCACGTGTTAAATAAAATTTTAAATTAAAGTCAATCATCATTGTAAATAGGTAACATTTGCAGATGTTTTTAAAAAAGTGATTACGGATTTTTCTTTAAAAAAATTCAAATTTTCGTAAAATTTTGTCCCTCTATAAATGTAGTGACCCGTTCCAGAATCACCTACTAATCAAGAACTAAGCATGCAATTAACCTAATTAACAATAATCAGAGATAACAGCGGAAATAGTCAACAAAAAAATAGTTATACAACCCAATCGAAGTCTAGAATAACTCCAAATAAAAATACCCAATACAACCATATCGAATCAAAACAATACCGATAAACTAAACCAACCAGCTACTCAACGTCCTCCTCCTGCTCCTCCTGAGCTGTCCAACCTGAGGCCTGCCCCGTGGGAATGGGGTGTCCAAGAATAAACAAAACCGAGGACGTGAGCGATAAGAACGCCCAGTACAAAAGTATGAGTATACAGACCTATATGAAATGCACATGCTATGATCATGATACCGGGGTAGTCAAGAAACAGGAGTCACAAAAGGATCTCAACAATGCTCAGTCTAGAGGCGCCAAGTGGATAGTGCCGCGCGGTACACCTCTGGGTCACTGCATCCACTACAAGACAGACGTGGACCTAAAAATGTCCCGGACCACCGAAGCCCTCCCGACCCGTCGGCCACTGTGTACTCTCGGTGTCCATGCGTCCACAAGACAGGGCTGAGCGGCCCCAAGATATAGCTTATCTCGAAAGAGATACAGCTCAACAGTAAAAGCTATCTCGAAGGAGGTACGGCTCAACATGAAATGCAACGTGCAGTAATAAACGTGACATAATAGCATGCATCATATGACATATATCAATGCACCACATAATCATGCAACACATATAAGAATGTATACTCAACCAGGATATCTCGGATAGTACTTTCGTACCTCTATCACAGCAAGCCTAGCCTTACGCAACACCGCTAATCAGGTCTAGAACAAGCCTACGCATCAAAAGCATACTCAATCAATACTACCATGCTCGACTAGCAAAACCAGTACTCCCTAGTACTACCAAAGGTTTAGGGTTTACCTTCGTCCGTCGACAGCCCTTTGATGTCGATTGCCTCGTAACTCAGACGTCGCTACGCTACCACTCCTGGCAGCTCCTGGCTATCGCTCGACCAACAACTTAACCCTGGAACCTTCCAAATCTCTCACTAAAGACTCAATCTCAAGAAATGGCAATACCAAAATGAGGAATTCGAGCACTATTTATAGGCCATGTTCGGATCCTCCGAACAATACTTCGGAACGTCCGAACGCTACGTGTCCATTGGCTCTTGACAGCTCATGATCGGATCCTCCGATCATACACTTCGGACCGTCCGAACATGCACGTGTCCAGCTGCTCTTGACACCTCATGATCGGATCCACCGAACCTACACTTCGGAACGTCCGAACTCCCACGTGTCGATCAACTCTTGACACCTAATGATCGGATCCACCGAACTCACTTCGGACCTTCCGACCTCTTCGGTGCTTCCGAACCATCTTCGGTCCGTCCGATCATGACTCGGTCAAAATTACACATTAAACCTTCTTAATCACCAATACTCTAAATATCTATCGACCTTCATCTTATTTTTTACCCACCGAATCTTTCTATTATTTCTTACAGAAACTTCTTATTTCTCACATTACCGAAATTTATTTTATAATGTTTGATCATTCTAATAAAATTTATTTTATTCGACCATCAAATTTTTTTAAAAAAATTTCTTTCAATAATTTCTAAGAAAATTACGGACGTTACATATCATATTGTGTGTGTGATGTTTATTTAAGATGAATGTGAATCATCAATACACTCTACCAAGAATACATAAAGTTGTTTGAATAATATTGTCTTTTTCTTATAATAACTATGATTGGAGCAAGCAGCAGTGGAGCAAGTGATAGTAGGATGTATTGAAGCGGCTTGTCAATGGCAGAGATCATGGAAATTTGTACTCGATCGAATTTTCAAAAAGAGAAATGCATATAATCGAAATGAAATATTTAAAACAAGCCCTCTTACCTTAGACCTAAAATAAAACATGAAAAATTCAAAAATCATAGAATAATTATGCACCTGACCATAGTTGTCAAAGGCGCGCCTCAGGCGCTAGGCGAAGGTGCAGCGCCTTATGGACAACCAGGCGATGATGAATGGCTGGGCGAGCGCCTTTATCGCCTTGAAGCCGCTTTTCTCCAGGCGATGGGCGTTCCAGGAGTTTTGCCTCTGTGCAGCGCGTTTCGCCTCTTTGCCGCAGGCTTCTCCTTTATTTTTTAATGACCCAAAGCCCAACTAAATAAGCCCATAACTAATTTCAGCCCATAAGTAATTTATTTTTAAACAAAAGCCCAGTTTTGCATTTCGATTTGTCGATACGTATTATCCTCCCTGCCGATTGAAGCTTTTCTGCCTTATCTGCGCACACCACTCTCCCCTGCCGATTGAAGATTTCTTCTCTGCCGCAGGCTTCCTCTCTTTTGCCTTATCTGTTTTGCATTTATTTTAAAAAAATAGCCTAGTATGGCTTCTTATCGCCTCGTGGCTAGGCGATCGCCTTTTGTCGCCTAGGCGTTCGGGCGCTAGGCAGTGGCTCGTCGCCTTGACGTCGCCTAGCGCCTTGACAACTATGCACCTGACACTTCGAAAACGTAGCAGCACATCGCCCGAAAAATCAGCCGTTGTAAAAATTCTTTGTGCCTTATTGAACCGTTGGATCGGGCTCACACTTGGACATTATATTCACAAGTAAGTCAAATAAATTATGAATGGTGAGAATCAGGTTAGAAAGTTATTTTTACCTTTTCATGGACGAAAAACCGAAGATATGTTCATCCCGTCTAGAATCTAAGCAGTTTTCTTACGAAGCCTATAAATGAAAAACTAACCGTTGGATTTTGATAAAATTTGGATATGTTATTCGAAACATATGGAGGCATATTCAGAACGGCGGAGATTGGATTCTAAAATTCGAGCGAGAGAAATATATATAAATGATTAACTAAAAACATAGTCAAACAAATCCATCCCGATGCGTTCTCTCCTTATTCGAGCTATTATCTCCCGACTGATTTGGTTCTTCACCCCATATGCAGAAACCGAAATTTTTCCGTGAATTTGAAAATTTTCAAGACCAAAATGTATTCGATTTAGAACCAAGGATACCTCCTCTTCTGTTTCGGGTGGACATGTCACCATGTCCTAGAACACCGAAATTTTATAAGAATCCATATGGAAAAGAAGGAAAAGAAACTGATGATGATTTTGGGTGAATGAGAATAAACAGTGCAAGAGTTAGGGGATGGGGAAAGGCATTTATGCACGGCAATTGACATTTTAAATTTTCTGTAAATGTGTGTTTCAAGCCGAAGAAACCTCAGCTGCCAATTTATGGCTTCTTCTGAGATTTCACGTCTCTCGAGAGGCGTGATCAGAAAATTATAAATTCATTTGCTTTTGGATTTTCAACTGTATTAATTATAATCCGGCGTGACTTGCTTAGGACTTTTTCACTATCAGTAAAATTAATGTGTTAGTAAAATTAATGTGTTAGTCACACCTACCGTAAAATTCCATCGTCTTTCATAAATTTTTTATTCGGCCTTCAAATTTATTTTGTTCGGCCATCAAAATTTTTTGTTCGGCCATCAAAATTTTTTTGTCCGGCCATCAAATTCATTCTAATAAAATTTATTTTGTTCGGCAATCAAATTCATTCTAATAAAATTTATTTTGTTCGGCCATCAAATTTTTTTAAAAAAATTTCTTTCAATAATTTCTAAGAAAATTACGGACGTTACATATCATATTGTGTGTGTGATGTTTATTTAAGATGAATGTGAATCATCAATACACTCTACCAAGAATACATAAAGTTGTTTGAATGATATTGTCTTTTTATTATAGTAACTATGATTGGAGCAAGCAGCAGTGGAGCAAGTGGTAGTAGGATGCATTGAAGCGGCTTGTCAATGTCATGGAAATTTGCACTCGATCGAATTTTCAAAAAGAAAAATGCATATAATCGAAATGAAATAATTAAAACCAGCCCACTTACCTTAGACCTAAAAGAAAACATGAAAAATTCAAAAATCATGGAATAATTATGCACCTGACACTTCGAAAACGTAGCAGCACATCGCCCGAAAAATCAGCCGTTGTAAAAATTCTTTGTGCCTTATTGAACCGTTGGATCGAGCTCACACTTGGACATTTATTCACAAGTAAGTCAAATAAATTATGAATGGTGAGATTCATGTTAGAAAGTTATTTTTACCTGTTCATGGACGAAAAACCGAAGATATGTTCATCCCGTATAGAATCTAAGCAGTTTTCTTACGAAGCCTATAAATGAAAAACTAACCGTTGGATTTTGATAAAATTTGGATATGTTATTCGAAACATATGGAGGCATATTCAGAACGGTGGAGATTGGATTCTAAAATTCGAGCAAGAGAAATATATATAAATGATTAACTAAAAACATAGTCAAACAAATCCATCCCGATGCGTTCTCTTCTTATTCGAGCTATTATCTCCCGACTGATTTGGTTCTTCACCCCATATGCAGAAACCGAAATTTTCCCGTGAATTTGAAAATTTTCAAGACCAAGATGTATTCGATTTAAAACCAAGGATACCTCCTCTTCTGTTTCGGGTGGACATGTCACAATGTCCTAGAACACCGAAATTTTATAAGAATCCATATGGAAAAGAAGTAAAGGAAACTGAGGATGATTTTGGGTGAATGAGAATGAACAGTGCAAGAGTTAGGGGATGAGGAAAAGCATTTATACACGGCAATTGACATTTTAAATTTTCTGTAAATGTGTGTTTCAAGCCGAAGAAACCTCAGCTGCCAATTTATGGCTTCTTCTGAGATTTCACGTCTCTCGAGAGGTGTGATCAGAAAATTATAAATGCATTTGCTTTTGGATTTTCAACTGTATTAATTATAATCCGGTGTGACTTGTTTAGGACTTTTTCACTATCAGTAAAATTAATGTGTTAGTAAAATTAATGTGTTAGTCACACCTACCGTAAAATTCCATCGTCTTTCATAAATTTTTTATTCGGCCTTCAAATTTATTTTGTTCGGCCATCAAAATTTTTTTTGTCCGGCCATCAAATTCATTCTAATAAAATTTATTTTGTTCGGCAATCAAATTCATTCTAATAAAATTTATTTTGTTCGGCCATCAAATTTTTTTAAAAAAATTTCTTTCAATAATTTCTAAGAAAATTACGGACGTTACATATCATATTTTGTGTGTGATGTTTATTTAAGATGAATGTGAATCATCAATACACTCTACCAAGAATACATAAAGTTGTTTGAATGATATTGTCTTTTTATTATAGTAACTATGATTGGAGCAAGCAGCAGTGGAGCAAGTGGTAGTAGGATGCATTGAAGCGGCTTGTCAATGTCATGGAAATTTACACTCGATCGAATTTTCAAAAAGAAAAATGCATATAATCGAAATGAAATAATTAAAACCAGCCCACTTACCTTAGACCTAAAAGAAAACATGAAAAATTCAAAAATCATGGAATAATTATGCACCTGACACTTCGAAAACGTAGCAGCACATCGCCCGAAAAATCAGCCGTTGTAAAAATTCTTTGTGCCTTATTGAACCGTTGGATCGAGCTCACACTTGGACATTTATTCACAAGTAAGTCAAATAAATTATGAATGGTGAGATTCATGTTAGAAAGTTATTTTTACCTGTTCATGGACGAAAAACCGAAGATATGTTCATCCCGTATAGAATCTAAGCAGTTTTCTTACGAAGCCTATAAATGAAAAACTAACCGTTGGATTTTGATAAAATTTGGATATGTTATTCGAAACATATGGAGGCATATTCAGAACGGTGGAGATTGGATTCTAAAATTCGAGCAAGAGAAATATATATAAATGATTAACTAAAAACATAGTCAAACAAATCCATCCCGATGCGTTCTCTTCTTATTCGAGCTATTATCTCCCGACTGATTTGGTTCTTCACCCCATATGCAGAAACCGAAATTTTCCCGTGAATTTGAAAATTTTCAAGACCAAGATGTATTCGATTTAAAACCAAGGATACCTCCTCTTCTGTTTCGGGTGGACATGTCACAATGTCCTAGAACACCGAAATTTTATAAGAATCCATATGGAAAAGAAGTAAAGGAAACTGAGGATGATTTTGGGTGAATGAGAATGAACAGTGCAAGAGTTAGGGGATGAGGAAAAGCATTTATACACGGCAATTGACATTTTAAATTTTCTGTAAATGTGTGTTTCAAGCCGAAGAAACCTCAGCTGCCAATTTATGGCTTCTTCTGAGATTTCACGTCTCTCGAGAGGTGTGATCAGAAAATTATAAATGCATTTGCTTTTGGATTTTCAACTGTATTAATTATAATCCGGTGTGACTTGTTTAGGACTTTTTCACTATCAGTAAAATTAATGTGTTAGTAAAATTAATGTGTTAGTCACACCTACCGTAAAATTCCATCGTCTTTCATAAATTTTTTATTCGGCCATCAAATTTATTTTGTTCGGCCATCAAATTTTTTTGTTCGGCCATCAAATTTTTTTTGTCCGGCCATCAAATTTTTTTGTTCGGCCATCAAATTTTTTTTGTCCGGCCATCAAATTCATTCTAATAAAATTTATTTTGTTCGGCAATCAAATTCATTCTAATAAAATTTATTTTGTTCGGCCATCAAATTTTTTTAAAAAAATTTCTTTCAATAATTTCTAAGAAAATTACGGACGTTACATATCATATTGTGTGTGTGATGTTTATTTAAGATGAATGTGAATCATCAATACACTCTACCAAGAATACATAAAGTTGTTTGAATGATATTGTCTTTTTCTTATAGTAACTATGATTGGAGCAAGCAGCAGTGGAGCAAATGGTAGTGGAATGCATTGAAGCGGCTTGTCAATGGCAGAGATCATAGAAATTTGCACTCGATCGAATTTTCAAAAAGAAAAATGCATATAATCGAAATGAAATATTTAAAACAAGCCCACTTACCTTAGACCTAAAAGAAAACGTGAAAAATTCAAAAATTATAGAATTATTATGCACCTGACACTTCGAAAATGTAGCAGCACATCGCCCGAAAAATCAGCCGTTGTAAAAATTCTTTGTGCCTTATTGAACCGTTGGATCGGGCTCACACTTGGACATTATATTCACAAGTAAGTCAAATAAATTATGAATGGTGATGATCACGTTAGAAAGTTATTTTTACCTGTTCATTGACAGAAAACCGAAGATATGTTCATCCCGTCTAGAATCTGAGCAGTTTTCTGAACAGTGCAAGGGTTAGGGGATGGGGAAAGGCATTTATGCACGGCAATTGACATTTTAAATTTTCTGTAAATGTGTGTTTCAAGCCGAAGAAACCTCAGCTGCCAATTTATGGCTTCTTCTGAGATTACACGTCTCTCGAGAGGCGTGATCAGAAAATTATAAATGCATTTGCTTTTGGATTTTCAACTGTATTAATTATAATCTGGCGTGACTTGTTTAGGACTTTTTCACTATCAGTAAAATTAATGTGTTAGTCACACCTACCGTAAAATTCCATCGTCTTTCATAAATTTTTTATTTGGCCATCAAATTTATTTTTTTCGGCCATCAAATGTTTTTGTTCGGCCATCGAATTTTTTTTGTCCGGCCATCAAATTCATTCTAATAAAATTTTGTCCGGACATTGCCTATATAAAAAGTAAATATTATAATATCTATTATTTTCAAAAATTTAATTATAAATTTTGCTTATATGTTAAGATAATGTAATAATGGTTCTTAGGATAATGGGAAGCGAATGTGAAAAGTTTTTGAATCATCAATTTATATTATTACATCTTAATTATCGAATATCTTTTATGAGTGATAAATTATAAATTTGTATGTCCGTTAAAATTATCAATTGTAGATTCTCTAATGGATTTATGTATTATAAATTATAATATAGTAGAGATATTAAAATATATTGGTTAAATGGATTTACCCGATTTTTTTAAAACCGAAATGAATTTTCGAATTAGTCAAGTATGGTAGAATAATTTAGTTTAACCGAATTTTTTTTAACTTTGTACGTGCAAGTGCGAAAATACACCATTATATTTTCGGTTGTAGCTTTTTCCTTCTAAAAGACTTTTCCTTTTTTTATTTTTGGATAAATCAAAATTGAGATCCTTCGATATATGCTAAAATAAAAATTGAAACCCTTCACTCCGCCGCCTCTACAAGCTCGATGCAAGAAATCAGTCATATCCCACCGCCGTCCGCTGAAAACATCCCTCTCCAGATGGATGTTGATGGATTTCCTATGGATGACAATAACCCTTCCGCCGGAGATACAGAAACTTCAATAAAGGAAACTGGAAGATTTGAAGATTTGAAGGGCAAGATGTTTTCGAAAGCAATGGAAGAACAAGGTTGTCAATTGTTGCTTCAGAAACTCCAAGAAAGGAATCTGGAAGACATCCAAATGATCTTTTGAGAGGTGAAGGATCACATATGTAAGTTGATGTTTAATCGGTTTGGTAGCGATATTATTCTAAAGCTTTTCGAGGTGTGCGATGAAGAACAGAAGAACCAATTGGTTTCTTCGGTCACTGCTGATGCCCGATTGCTAATTCATGTCTGTCTCGACCCTCAGGGGTATGCTATAGAATTCTGGATTATTTTTTCTCTTTGGAATTTATTTCATTGAATGAAGGTAACAACTCTGTTTTGTGATTTTTGTTTCTTTGTAGATCCGACACCATGCAGAAATTCATAGGGTTTCCCATGGAACAAGAACAAATCTATCGTATTATGCGCTTCTTCAGTTATTTCGCCGTTCCGCTCGCGAACCACCCGATTGGTTCCCAAGTTCTTGGCCAGTGCTTCAAAATTTTCCCTGTCCCTGCTAAAGAAACACAAGTATTTATTACTGACTTTTATCCTAATTTTTTTGACTTTACGATATCTGGAAAATCACTCGTGTTTTTTCGCAGCCAATACTGGATACCATAACTGAATTTTGTTTGGAGTTGGCCGTTGACGAGAACGGGTCCAACCTCCTAAAAATCCTCCTATCAGAACACTGGAGCGGCGTACTGTCTACTGTTGGAACAATACTAGCGGACGATAAATATTTTCTTTGGCTGGCGATGAATTTGGGTATGTATACGAAGACCAACACACACGTTTTCTTTTCATTTCTTATATACAAATATTCATAAAAAATCCAAAATCCGATTTCAGGAGTTCTCTCATTCAGCATCTAATTGGATTGCTGAATCACGAACGGCTACGAGATTTAGTAGATCAAATGCAACCACTTTTAGTTCCCATGTCCTATGACAAATATGGAACCGAAGTCATCAAGAAATTGATAGGTGCATCTAGAGCAAAATATGCACCTCAAATAATCTCTGTGATGATCAACGATCCTGGTTTGTTGGATGTCATATCAGATCCTTGTTGCTACTCTCTTCTCAAATACGCTAAAAACTACGCCAAGGTACCATAACAATGCTCATCTTTATTTTGCTGTATACCTTGCTCAAATTAGACAATATTTAAGGTGAATACAACATGATACAATCTTGCAGGGAACTGATCGCAAGACTTTGGATGATCTGATTCACCGGTACTCTCAACCGCTGTAGAAGAGCTTTATTGGTACTAGTCCCATCTCAAGATAGATTTCCTCTCGCGGTTAACTGAATTTTTTTCAGAGTTTACAAGTAATCTAATGAAACTTTTGCTCCAAGACACATGAAATCGTGTGCTAAGTTTATCCATTTATGAAGGGTGTACGTTGATTGAGTTGGCTAAAGGTTGTTTGCTAAGTTGCGGTTAAAAATTATGATGTAGTGTTCAGTTGATTAGAACAGAGGTTTTGACATGTATGTTTTCATTTGTATATCGGTTGTTGGTACAAATGGTCTTTTGGATGATTTTCTAGTTGGATTTTCTTTGTTATGTTGGCCTCGTATTTTAAGCCTTGTTGCTTAAGTTTACCATGTTTATACTCTGCATCCCAAGTTTTAACTTCTGGACCACTATGGTTGAGTTTTGATGTGGGAAATGGCAAGTAGTGGACAGTGACTCTTAGTTGGTGTTGCCTAGAACTATAGAGGAGCTGTTTCACTGGAGAAAATCTTTCTTCTTCTTTAGGTGCAGGGCTGTGTTCGAGGTAGTATTCCACTTCGAGAAAATAAGAAACTTGATGAGTGGAGGGGTTAATAATGTCCTGACAGTTCGTGCCATTCTATCCCTTCAAAAATTAAATTATGTTTGCCACTTCTGAGTGTAAGTTGAAGAATTTATATATTGGAGAGCCGTAAACGGGTGGTCACAATTAAGTATTGGAAATTATGATCATATTGAAAGAAATTTATGAAAATTAGCTACAATGTTTTAAACACTAGTAATTCCAAATTAAATATAGGAATTAAATTTCATTAATTTGAATATTAAACTAATCAACGAGTTTGAGAATAATTTTCTTTTTTTCAAGTATAAAATGTTTCCCAAAAAAAAATCCTAACTATTTAGCCGACAAGAAGTGAAATCGAAATTTTGTTTCACTGATAGATACCAAAATGTCATAAAATTTTTTGAGTCGGATCTTAATCTGTGAGACGGGTCAACCCTATCAATATTCACAATAAAAAGTAATACTCTTAGCATAAAAAGTAATATTTTCTCATGGATGACCTAAATAAGATATTCGTCTTACAAATATGACCCGTGAAACTGTCTCACACAAGTTTTTGCTCATTTTTTTTTGTTACGTTGAAAATTTGTTCACGGGTGTCACACGAGATTTCTTCCATTCTACTTCTGTAAACCAACTAAAACACTAGTAAAATTCACAAGAAACTAAGTTCATAATAATAATAAAAAAAATCATATTTTAGCTCAAGACCACAAATTTTATAGCAAAAATATTCACGAAGTTATTTTTCATATTACTACAAAATTGATTATGAATTAATTCTATTCGGGCTCGGTCAACTATATTTCTACTTCCTCCTTTTGACTCAACAAAATGGGTATTACACATATTAAAAATAAATCTGATGGGTAATAGCCTAAATTAAATATTTGGGCCACTAAAGTTGAGTTTGATATCTAGTTAATCAGCACAATCTAACATTAAAGTAATCAAATAAGTTAGGCCCAATAAGATTAAAGTCCATTAAGAATAAAGCCCACATGATTATTATTAACCCACAAATTAGATAATTTTTTCAGAGGTGAGATTCTAATGATTTTTGTTGGGCATTACCGGCACTTCTAATGATGTTTGTGACGTAAGTGACAATCCTCAATATTAATTGGTTGGAGCACTGAAGTATCATATAGCTACTTAGAGTGGCTATCTACTCGGAGTTGATGACCACTCAAAAGGTGGATCACCCTATCGATATTTCATCCGAATATATTGATCCGAATATATTGAACACCTAATTTTTTTTATTTCGGGTAATATCATTTATTGGCTACATCAAAATGTTAAAATAAAATAAGTAAAATAAAGCAAAACGACACTCAATATTTCAACATTGGGTAGTAGACAGATTTTAATATGTATAATATATAGTCATGTAGAAGAGCATATGTGCCAAATTAGAACTATTTGGTTGATTAAGTAGATTCGGGGTGAAAAAAGAGCACAAATAACAAAAATCCAAGTTATTGGATGAAAATAAAAACATTAACAAATTACATTATGAAAACCAAAACAGACCGATATATATAAATAATTTGAATTTCTCCATAGGTATACGATGAACTCTTCTGCTCTGCCTTCCATGCACCTACATATGACAAACACACGTACATTAGCCTCACCTTTACATCCATTGATTACCTACTATACGTTTGGGGTCGAAAATGGAACTATTCCAACAAAAGTAATCAAAACAACCAAAGTATATGCGCGCTCTGTCCTCGCGTGTATGCGCGAGACCTACTGTCTCGGAACTTGGAGATTTCACTTGCTCGCGCATATGCGTGCCTTGTCTCACGCATATGCGCAAGGTATTCTGCCTTGCTCGCGAATATGCGCGCCTCTTCTCACGCATATGCGCGAGGTGTTCTGTCCTCGCACATGTAACATGCCTTCCTCTTGTTTTTCTCGGTCTGTTCTTTTCATAATCACATCAATTTGTCAATTAATTAATTCCGGATTAAAAGGATAAAATCTCGGACATTACATATGCAAAGTTGAACTATTATTTATCCACACCTATTTTCTTATAATATATTAATATTGTAATTTTCATGTTTTATTGGGACAATTTATAGGTTATTTAATGGAGTATGCTGTTTCAAATAATAATTCTTCTGGGATTATTCTTGCATATGGTACCATTTTCAGGTGTCCCAACAAAGAAATAGTGTTTGAAATGTCAAATTCCTTTATACTGGTGCTAGAGTTGGACTAAAAAAATGTTATTTCAATATTCATTCAATTATTTAACACACGCAACGCGTGTGCCTCGACCGCTAGTTATAAGAAATAATGAAGAATTACATGTAATTTTGATATATTAAAATTAAATAATAAATAGAAAAAAGAAAGGAAAAAAAACTCAAGTTGAAACTACAACTTAGTGTTTAGAAAACAAAAACTTTATATGCTGAGTTATACGTGACTTACATTAAAATTTTAACACTTTATTAATAAATATAATTATTAAAACCGAATATGATATCAAAAATTAGTTATCTTAAAACTCAATTTATAAGTTTTTTTTATAAAATATATAGTAAAAAAAAGGCAAAATTAAACTGAAACCCTAGGCGACTGATCTCTTTACACAATCCTCAGTTTGTGCTCTTCCCCACGAAAGAAAGCCATCGGCGTCCGCTGAAAATTTTAAATTTCCAATGTATGAGTGCGACACTTCAGCGCCTGATTCCCCCGTAAACAGGCCAATCCCTCCTCTTCCGCCGGTGCCATACTCTTTAGACGATTGGAAGGGCGAGTTGTTTTGGAAAGCAATGGATCGAATTGATCACAGTTACTTGCGTCTCATACTCCAACATAGGAAACTGGAAGACATTCAATTGATCTTTTCAGAGTTGAAAGATCAGATATGTCCGTTGATGTTCAATCGGTTTGGCACCTCTGTAATTCTGGATCTTTGTGAAGTCTGCGACGAACAACAGATGAACCAGTTGGTTTCTTCACTCACTGCTGATGCCCATTTACTCATGCTTGTCTGCCTCAACTCTCACGGGTATGTATGTATGTTAACTTTCAGCTAATTATAATATGCCGATTTCTGGATTTTCGTGTTCCTCTGCAGACATCAGGCTGTGTTGGTTCTTCTCGCGCGTCTCAGGACCCCAAAACAAAAATCTGATGTGATATACGCCTTGCAACCCCTCGTAGCTCAGCTCGTAAACCACCAGTTTGGTTCCGGCGTTATCGGTGTTATCCTCCGTATCTTCCGTAAGACTGCAAAAGAAACTCCAGTATTTGTTGCAGAATTTCATCGTTGTTTTCTTACTTTACCATATTTATGACAACCAGCTCTTGTGTTTTTCCCAGCCAATGCTTGATGCCATAGCTGATATTTTTTTCGAAATGGCCACCAATCTGCATGGATCCCTGCTTCTTAGGGAACTCCTCGATTCAAAAGTCTTTCTACTGGAAAGCAGACCGAGTATTCTGCCAAAACTAATAGCAGATGTACATCAGCTGTCTCATCATCCATACGGGTACGTACTCTCTCTCTCTCTGTGTCTCAAGTTTGCATACACAATTCAACATTTTTCCGGTTTCAGGTGTTTTGTGTAATAAGAATCGGGATGCAGGATGTGCAAAGAGATATAGTAGCTCAACTTAGAGGGGATTTCGCCCTCATGTCGATGCACAAAGATGCACGGATTGTAGTATTGGCTTTGATTATGGAATCCAAGGAAGAACTAGCACCTCAAATTTACAATGAGATGGCAAGCAGCCCTTATTTCTCCAGAGTCCTACAAGACCCTTTTGGCAAACGTGTTATCGAACGCGCTTGGACGTGCACCAAGGTACAAAAGACAATGCTCATCTTTATTTGTTTATTTGCAATCTAGCTAGCTCGAAGTTTGAGGTTAATTCAACGTCATACAATCTTGCAGAAAACCAGTCAGGAGATTCTCCCGTTCCCTGATCTCCATGAAGAGAATGTTTGGCCCAAAAAGAAAAAATCGAGGATTCATTTATGATCAGAGAGAAATATGGCTTCATTTATGCTCAAAAACCTTGTTTGTTTGTTTCTCTTATGCTTGATATTTATATTTTTTGTGTTTTAGGGCGTGGTTCTGAAGATTAAATGAACGACTTTATCAGTGATTACATTTGTCTTCTGTATTTAAAGTTTTATCCCATCCCAAGCTTGAGTTTTCTCTCTAGGTTTGAATTTTTATTTCCTTCTTACCGATTGAATTTCTGTTTGCACATATCGAGTGATCTTAAAGTGCTTTTCCATTACGAGTCTAGATGATTGATTTTTTGAAAGTGCTTTTCCATTACGAGTCTAGATGATTGATTTTTAGTTTTATATATATTTATAAAACAAAAATCAATAGGTGCAAACAGAAATTCAATCTGTATGAAGGAAATAAAAATTCAAACCAAGAGAGAAAACTCAAGCTTGGGATGAGATGAAACTTTAAATACAGAAGACAAATGTAATCACTGATAAAGCCGTTCATTTAATCTTCAGAACCACGCCCTAAAACACAAAAAATATAAATATCAAGCATAAGAGAAACACAAAAACAAACAAACAAGGTTTCTGAACATAAATGAAGCCATATTTCTCTCTGATCATACATGGATCCTCGATTTTTTCTTTTTGGGCCAAACATTCATGGAGATCAGGGAACGGGAGAATCTCGTGACTGGTTTTCTACAAGATTGTATGATGTTGAATTAACGTCAAACTTCGAGCTAGCTAGATTGCAAATAAACAAATAAAGATGAGCATTGTCTTTTGTACCTTAGTGCACGTCCAAGCGCGTTTGATAACACGTTTGCCAAAAGGGTCTTGTAGGACTCTGGAGAAATAAGGGCTGCTTGCCATCTCATTGTAAATTTGAGGTGCTAGTTCTTCCTTGGATTCCATAATCAAAGCCAATACTACAATATGTGCATCTTTGTGCATCGACATGAGGGCGAAATCCCCTCTCAGTTGAGCTACTATGTCTCTTTGCACATCCTGCATCCCGATTCTTATTACACCCTCCAGCACAACACACCTGAAACCGGAAAAATGTTGAATTGTGTATGCAAACTTGAGACACACACACACAGAGAGAGTACGTACCCGTATGGATGATGAGACAGCTGATGTACATCCGCTATTAGTTTTGGCAGAATACTCGGTCTGCTTTCCAGTAGAAAGACTTTTGAATCGAGGAGTTCCCTTAGAAGCAGGGATCCATGCAGATTGGTGGCCATTTCGAAAAAAATATCAGCTATGCCCAGAAACCTTGTTTGTTTGTTTTTGTGTTTCTCTTATGCTTGATATTTATATTTTTTGTGTTTTAGGGCGTGGTTCTGAAGATTAAATGAACGACTTTATCAGTGATTACATTTGTCTTCTGTATTTAAAGTTTCATCCCATCCCAAGCTTGAGTTTTCTCTCTTGGTTTGAATTTTTATTTACTTCATACCGATTGAATTTCTGTTTGCACCTATTGAGTGATCTTAAAGTGTTTTTCCATTACGAGTCTAGATGATTGATTTTTTGTTTTATATATATTTTGTGGGAAAAATATTGAATCAGTTATGGTAGCTGAAGAGTGGATCCAGTAAATGAGCTGAAACAAGACAAGATATCTCTCACTATTTAATTGTGTTCTAGGGATATACTGCCTCTGGTGTCATGGTGTAACATTTTGGAATTCCAAGAATGCTCTTGTCTCAATTAACATAAAACACGTGACTGATTTATAATAATAATAAAATTTAAAAGGCAACAGTTATTCTAGCTTCCCATTTACAGAATCATGTTTTCACATCGTCGTTTTTTCTAAGGTCTCTTGTTCTTTGTGCGCATCAGTTTTCCCCTCTGCGTTCAAGAGATTTCAGAGACCAATTTGAGGTATGGCCAACTTTCTCCTCCCCAATCTCATCTTCCGCATCGTCTCGATTCATTTTTCGATCCATTATTGTTCATAATACATTTGAATCTTGATATGAAGTTTGCATCAAGCTGCTGCTGTCATCGCAATCTTGACATCATTAGTCAAGGTTATGTCCTAATTACTCTTTTACCTAGTTCTTGCCATTAGTTAACCAGATACTCCAATTGTTCTTTGAAATTTCTCAGTAAAAATATGTGTTAGTTTTTTATGCTTATCTGAATCTCAGGACGTGCATATGGGATATAGATGCTTACAATCTAATAAAAAGCAAATTTCTCCTTTCCTTCAGTGACCGAGTTTCAAAATATATAAATGACATTTAGCGTTTAATTCATCATATGAATGAATCATGATTAAATATGGATATTTTACCCAATTTTTGTGTTTAGGGATCTTGTCATCAAAGTGTCACTGTTGGTCTGATGCATATATTGTTCTTGATGTGGATCACTATTCCGGATGTTTTATGTTGAATGTGTTGCCAACTAGCATGCATATATTAAAAAGAAGAAGCATTTGATTTCCGAATGAGGCGGGCTAAGCCTATGAAAACTAGCACTTCAGAAAATATCATAAGCAATAAAAAGTGAGCATAAACATTAATATTAGTCATTGTAATTAGAAAAGTACAAGATGCTGTCGATGTGAAGAAGATTCACTGGCCCATAGCAACAACCACATCGCTGGTATGAGTTTTGTGGCATTCCTCCCTTTTCTACGCTACTCTGTTAAATTGTAGTCTTGCCGTTATTGGTTTTATAAGCTCAAGGGAAAAAATTATTATGGCTAGTTAGATGTATAGATAATTATGATATGCGGTTTGTTTTTCCATGATTGAGATACATACAGAGCAAATGGCAAGGCATTCTAGATCATAGACTTCCTGCTATGGTACATTGATGGAATTTTGTGCTTTTAATCTTACTGATTTGCTGTTTTACACTTTTCTTTTGGGAAAATTGGTCTGTCTAACATGAGACATGCCCAAAATAGAAGCTTCTTCGACTATCATGGTACAAAATTTTTTTTTTGGCTGAAGGGTGGTAGACATTTTTAAAAGATATGCTACCCATATTTTGACAATTCATTACTCACATGTAATTAACTTTGAAGAAAAAACATTTTTATTTGTTTGAAAATATTTGTATTACTCAAATTTTTTTATTATTTATCTTTTCTTCTGAATAAATGCACCTACTTTCCCATTTTCTTGATTTATTACATTTTTCTAAGCTATCAATGATCAGCATTTATTTATTTTTTTAGTGGTGACTTTGTTACCTATTCTCTTTTACGTAGAGTTTGTTACTAGGGTCTAAGTGTCTTATTTTCATGGTCACATTTAATTTCCGAGACATTTATCGTTGTTTTTCCAATGGTTAGATGATACGAATAATTTTACATCTAACTACACACTTCAGCAATTTTATATAGTTTTTGAAAATCTACGACTTTCTTTGTTCGGTCGCTTTAAAACTATGAGACTATTATAGTTTGATTCCCATTCTAAAATAGAATTCTGCAAAGGCTTGTTACGTGCGATCGCCACGTGCGAGTCCATATATTTATTTTCTTGAAAGTATTCAAATAATTTTCAATCTTGTCATTTCATCATTATTTTGAACAATTTATATTATCACTCAATAGCTACAAAATATGAAATTCGTTGATTCTTCTATTCGATAGTAATTTCTTGAGGAATTTGAATATCTTTAGTGTTTGATTTTCGTGGAAGATGATTTAGTATTTCAATATCGTTAATCCGATGATTTAACACCTTTATATCGAATTAAACTTCAAAATTTGAAGAAGTACGGGATGAATGCCACGAATTGCGTCTTGAACTTCGCTGATCTTGAATTAAATAAATTTGAAAAAGAACACGATGAACGCCTTGAATCGCACATTGAACTTCTCGAATTTGATGAGTTTGAATAAATTTGAAAAATAGCACGACGAACGTCTTGAATTTCGTTGATGTTGAATTTAAATAAGAACATGATGAACATCTTCTTTGATCTTCTTCGATTTGAAGAATTTGAATAAATTTTCAAAAGAACACGTGAACGTCTTGATTGTTCCTTGAACTTCGTCGATCTTTTTGAATTTCGTGAGCTTGAGTTCAGAGAATTTATGTTTTGAATTTTTCTCCACTTCTTTGTTTATTCGTCTTTCTGTGTCTGTATTTTTTCATTGGCCTTTTGACCTTATTTATGATATGCAAATTCTTGTCATTTTCATTTGATAAGATGTCATAGTTTGATTAGCTCTTTATGATTCATTTATGATTATTTTCTCATAATCACAAAGATTTAACGAGTGTATGGGTTAATTCTAGATTTTTAATGACTTATGGAATTTAAAAGTATAGAAGTAATAATCTAGACATTTTTATACACCATAAAAAATTAGTAGTATTCAGTTTAAACTTTTGTAGAATTTTAAAAAGTCATGTAATATTCAAACTTGATTTTTAAAAATTATACAAAAGTCTATATGTATTCATTAATAGATTTTTAATGACTTCATGAAATTATATTAAATACAAGAATTAATGTCTAATGTACAACTATAAAATTTCAAAAAATATATTTGATTCAATCTAAATATTTTGGAAGAACATTTAATCGGAAAATCTCTCACTCACATACTCATTTTCATTTTTATTAAAAATAATATTAGTACAAATTCTAAATTTTTATTAGTTTCTTCTCCGTATGTGTTTTTTTTTTTTTTGCTTTGGATTTTTTTGAAATATATTTTTTTAATTGCTAATAATAGTTTAAAATCAAGTGCGAAGAGACACTGTAATTTCGGTTGTAGCCTTTGAAAGACATTTGCTTATTTTTTTTGGGGATAAACCAAAATTGAAATCCTTCAAAAAAAATTGAAACCCTTGGCTCCGCCGCCTCTACAAGCTCGATGCAAGAAAGCAGTCATATCCCACCGTCATCCGCTGAAAAAATCTGGAGATGGATGTTGATGGATTTCCAATGGATGACAATAACACTTCCGGCGGAGATACAGAAACTCCAAGAAACGAAACTGGAAAATTTGAAGATTTGAAGGGCAAGATGTTTTCGAAAGCAATGGAAGAACAAGGTTGTCAATTGTTGCTTCAGAAACTCCAAGAAAGGAAACTGGAAGACATCCAAATGATCTTTTCAGAGGTGAAGGATCACATATGTAAGTTGATGTTTAATCGGTTTGGTAGCGATGTTATTCTGAAGCTTTTCGAGGTGTGCGATAAAGAACAGAAGAACATGCATAAAAAAAACTGTATAAATAGGTAACTTTATTTTTCAAAATTAAATATCAAATTCTATTACATTTTTTGAATATATTCTCATAACATCTATATACTTGTCTACATACCAAGTTAATATTCAACATCTTCTTAGACGTTGCAAATTTCTTCACAAGTGGATTATTAATTACAGTTGCTTTATTGTTTATAACAAGCTTCATTTCACTGACACACAACATGGACAACTGATGATTAAATTTTCTATAACGTTACATGTAGCAGAAATATACCAAATCATCTGATGACTAAGGCTTTTACTTTAAAATAACAAATTATATCAATAGCTGCAGCTGACTAACCTAATTGTATTGAAGCTAACAAGAGTTGTCACAATATTTATCATAAGTTATATATAGTTCTGCTTTTTTCAGATAATATGTAAAAAGTCACTTACCTTTTTCTACTTTACCTTACATATATTTACATGATTAGTTACTTCAAAGTCGGCTTTCTTAACGCTTCTAATTTAGTTACATGTATGCGTAAGGCTAGCCTCTGTGCATACTACTATTATTTTTCAGACACTTAGGCATCGTTTGGTTCGTGTGATAAGATAAATAGATGATATATAATAAGAGTGATTATAAAATAAAAGTAAGGATAAATAATACATTATGATAAATTATATGATGTTTGACATGATTTTAACTTGCTTGATTATTTTTGTTAATTATATTATGATTAGTAAAATGTCTTCATCATATATTAATTAGTAATATATTCCTAAATGATTGAATAAAATAAATAAAATATCTAGAATTTAATTTATTAAAAAAATTATAAATGAAATTAAAATATTATATTAATTATTAAATTTTCATTAATTTTAATTTCCCAAAAAAACTAAAAAATTGATTAATATTATAGAAAATTATTAAAATTTGATAATAACATAAATATGCATATATTGTGATAATAAAAATAGTAATATTACGATTAAAAATATGATCAATAATAATTAAATTAATTATAATATTAGTCAAATTAAAAATTATATTTAAATATTATTAAATTTGTTGAATTTATAATTATTTTAAACTTTATGATATTAAAGAAAAATTTAAATTATTCATACATCATCCTTCTCCCCTAAAGGATTATATAACCATCAACAAGAGGATAATAATACATACAGTGCGGGTCGGGTGCGGGTTGAACGAGCCTATCACAATCTTAATCATGCACACAAAACACATTATAAGTGAAAGATTAAAAATCAATCACCCCTTATCATGCACATCAAACAATGCCTTATAGTATACTGACTGTGGATCATATACGTAATATTGTTTTATCTTAAGATTGTTATATGTTAAAAACAATCCTAAAATATTTCTCAAAAGTAATGACAATATAAATGGGTTAAATAAATGTTTAATTGTATAACTTAGTTTTAATTTATAAGTAACTACAAAGCTATTCGACATTAACTAACAAAATCAAATATGACATTGTAGTGAAGCTGTGGGGACCCGGACGCTAATCATAGTCATAATCGTCTTTGGGTCTAATTAATCAACAATAAAACAGGGTCTAAATTTTTTTTTTTAAAATTGCGGAACGTAGTGACAACAATCTAATATACAACTCAGTATATATAGAGTATAAGTCCTGTACCGTCTACAAATCAGTACAAACTAAGGTTCAACAACTATTATCAAGTGTCCACACCCTATATACAATCCAAGTCCGGAGCCTCCACTCTAATCACGATCTTTCCTCATCTCCTGGACCCTGAACCTGTCCCACCTGTTGTCAAGTACACATACAAACAAGACAACAGCCGGATAACTCCGGTGAGAATAAATCCCAGTATAAATCAACGAACATGCAATCATATAATCAATATAAAGCATGAACATATGACAGTAATACAAATCAAACTCAGAAATGTAAACAATATCAATCTGTCGACAATGCTCGTGACTCCACGATTCAGACTAGACTCAATCCTAGCCTAGGGATCCCGGTGTCCAGATGTGGCATTCCTATATCGACAAACAGTAATAGAAAAGACTCCAGTTCTATCCAAGTCGATATAACCAACATCCAGTGTCTAGACGCATCCGTCATAGACTATGGTCTATCGTCATATCTTGTGACATCGTGCAATGTACCCGTGGTTACCTGCCACTATCAGGTACTTCTGTCACAAGATTACTCGTCTAATGCATGCTCCTATGACTCCATAGAACAAACATTTAAATCAAATCATTAAATACAATGATAAACAAATAGTAAGTATGTGATTTAGGGAAACTCAAGTACATCCTACTTGAGTCGATGTCCCAATACACATTGACTTATACCTTTCGTTGCAGTTTCGGTCTGGAATCCAAACTCTGTCAATTCCTCAATCTGTCACTGGCAATATCAATAATATCATATCAATATACCGCTCAAATCATTACCAATCTGATCAATAATTCAAATCGACGGTACAACCGCACAATTCTGATATCCCAGTCAATACTACATCACCAGATAATAATTCTCTCAATTCATAATCAATACCCATATCATCTGATATCATATCTCAGTCAATTAATTTCAGAAAATCATAATAATTCCATAATCAGTCCGTTTCTTAATCTGACTTCGATTCTACGATGTCTAACCTGTCAAGAACACCATATATGAATCCTATTCAATTCTGACAATAATATAATTTCAAAGCATGTCAAAACGTAGTAAAACTTACGTCCAGTTGTAGCCTACGTTGCTAGGAACTCGGTACTGAAGTCAGATTTAAAATCAGACGGACGGATTTCTCAGAAAAGGCGGAAGGATTTTCGATGAACTTCCTCGAGCTTCTTTCTCAACTCTTTCTCGTTTCTACTGAAGAAACGAATGTATATATGTATATATACATCCTCAATTGCATGTTATGATACGTGTTCATTTTTCATGAATCTCGGTCGGCGCTCGGGCGGTAAGAAAATACCGCTCGAGTGCGGTACTTTCTGTCCAAGCATTCTCCGAATGCACTTTGGCGCTCGGGCGGTGCAAATCTACCGCTCGAGCGCGGTAAGTTCTGTCCACGCTCTTCCGGACTACACCTTTGGCGCTCGGGCGGTCACAAACTACCGCCCGGGCGCCACCTCCTCTGCCCGAAACATGCTCCTAATGAACATTGGCGCTCGGGCGGTCATTTCCTACCGCTCGGGCGCCAATGGTTCTGTCCAACACTTGCACCATTCATATGATTTGGCCAATCTGGTCTCGTAATAGCCCGTTTATGATTATATCAATTCATAATCAATAATCATATCAGATTACGATAATTAATTTCTCGGGCATTACATTTCTCCCCCCCTAAGATACGATTTCGTCCTCGAAATCACAACTGTCAATCGTATTAATAAGGAGTATATACAAAAACTGTTTAAGAAAATTTACATCAGTGAAATAATGCTGGGAATTCTTGTCTCATATCAGACTCAGTCTCCCAAGTAGCTTCTTCGACGCCATGACGAGTCCATTGCACTTTTACCAACGGAATCATCTTTGTTCTGAGCTGTTTTTCTTTACGATCGATAATCCGAATTGGCTTCTCGACATAACTCAATGTCTCATCCAGCTCAGTCTCGTCTGGTTGAATAACATGGGAATCATCAGGGAGATACTTCCGCAGCATTGATACATGAAAAACATCATGTATTCCAGATAATGAAGGCGGTAATGCTAGTCGATAGGCACGGTCTCCTATCTTCTCGAGAATCTCATAAGGACCGACGTATCGTGGAGACAACTTCCCTTTTTTTCCAAATCGAACAACACCCTTGAAAGGTGAAATCTTCAGGAACACTCGGTCTCCTGCCTCAAATACCAACGGTCTACGTCGAAGGTTGGCATATTTAGCTTGTCTGTCCTGGGCTGCCTTCATTTTCTTTTGAATCAATTTCACTTTTTCAGTCATATCTCTGATCATATCAGGTCCAGTCTCAGGAACTTCAGAGATATCATCCCAGTAAAGCGGCGATCGACACTTCTTTCCGTACAACGCTTCAAATGGGGCCATCTCAATACTCGTCTGGTAGCTGTTGTTGTACGAAAATTCACAAAGAGGCAATGCTTCCTGCCATCCAGTGCTAAAGTCAAGCACTACCGCTCTCAGCATATCTTCCAATGTCTGAATCGTTCGTTCTGACTGTCCATCAGTCTGTGGGTGATATGCGGTACTAAGATGCAATTTCGTACCGAGAGCTTGTTGCAAACTCTGCCAGAAGTACGAAGTAAACCGAGGATCACGGTCCGAAACAATCGACTTCGGCACTCCGTGCAGTCTCACCACTTCCTTGACATAGATATCGGCCATCTGATCATATCTATATGTCATCTTGTATGGAATAAAACATGCGGATTTGGTTAATCGATCAATCACGACCCAAATCGCATCATAACCTTGGGAGGATCTTGGTAACTGCGTCACAAAATCCATGGAAATGTAATCCCATTTCCATTCAGGAATAGACAAACTCTGTAACAATCCTCCTGGTTTCTTCCTCTCAGCTTTCACCTGTTGGCAATTCAGACACTTGGATACAAATGTAGCAATATCAGTTTTCATTTTCTTCCACCAATACTGTGTCTTTAAATCATTATACATTTTCCTGCCACCAGGATGAATGCTAAATCGACTGTTGTGCGCCTCTGTCAGTATCCGCTGTCTTAAATCCGAAATATTTGGCACCACAAGACGATTATTCACATACAAAATACCATTTTGAACCTGATATTCCGATCGATGTCCAGCCCTAACCATAGCAATCGATTTCTGTATATTCTGATCACCTTTCTGAGTCGCTTTAATTTTCACAATCAGCTCTGGTTCCGCTTGAATAGTATATAACCTCATTGGTCTTTTATCTGTCTCAAATACTAATCCAGACAAACAGCAGTCTTCTATCAAATTCGAAACACCTATCGTCGATAAGGATAGTGCACATACCTTTCGACTCAGGGCATCTGCTGCTGCATTGGACTTCCCTGGATAATATTTGATCTCACAATCAAAGTCCTTCAATAAATCCAGCCATCGTCGTTGTCTCATATTCAACTCTGATTGCGAAAACAGATATTTCAAGCTTTTATGATCGGAATAAATTTCAAATTTCTCACCATAGAGGTAATGTCGCCATATCTTCAATGCAAAAACTATGGCTGCCAATTCAAGATCATGAATTGGGTAACGAGTTTCATGGGGTTTCAGCTGTCTCGAGGCATACGCAATCACATGCCCCTGCTGCATCAAAACACACCCCAATCCTCGGTGAGATGCATCACAGTAAACAACAAATCCACCAGTACCTGACGGGATAGTCAACACCGGTGCACTGGTTAATCTCTTTTTCAATTCGAGGAAACTGGTCTCACATTCCTCAGACCAGACAAATGGAGCGTTTTTCTGAGTCAACTGCGTAATCGGTTTGGCAATGCTCGAGAAATCTTTAATAAATCTGCGATAATATCCTGCCAAACCCATAAAGCTGCGAATCTCTGGTACAGATGTAGGTCTTGGCCAAGAAATCACTGCCTCGACCTTGCTGGGATCAACAGATATCCCGTCTCCTGATATGATATGTCCCAGAAATATCACCTGTTTCAACCAGAACTCGCATTTCGACAATTTAGCATACAGTTTCTCCGACCTCAAAGTTCGCAACACAATCCTCAGATGATTAGCATGTTCACTCATATTCTTTGAATAAATCAATATATCATCAATGAATATGATAACAAAATCATCCAAATATTTCTGAAATACGCGGTTCATCAATCCCATAAACACCGCCGGTGCATTCGTCAAACCAAATGGCATGACAATAAATTCATAGTGTCCATACCTGGTTCTGAATGCAGTCTTAGAAATATCAGAGTCTCTGACTCTCAATTGATGGTATCCAGATCTCAAGTCGATCTTGGAATACACCGAAGAACCCTGCAACTGGTCAAATAAATCGTCAATACGAGGCAATGGATATTTATTCTTTACCGTTGCCTTGTTTAGTTGCCGATAGTCGATACAAAGTCTCATCGACCCATCCTTCTTCCTCACGAACAGTACTGGAGCACCCCAAGGAGATACACTCGGTCTGATATATCCCTTGGCCAGTAAATCCTCCAACTGTTCTTTCAGTTCTTTCAATTCGATCGGTGCCATCCGGTATGGAGCCCTCGAGATCGGAACTGTTCCTGGCATCAACTCGATGCTGAAGTCTATTTCTCGAATCGGAGGCAATCCAGGAATCTCATCCGGAAAGACATCAGTAAATTCACACACCACTGGCAAATCCGCCAATGATGGACTCTTCTTCAGTAAATCAACTGAATATACCAGGAATCCATCTGCTCCTTTCTGCAATAGTCGAGTCATATTTATTGCAGATATCAAAGGAATTCGAGCTCGAGAACCTTTACCATAAAATTTCCACTCCTCAGCCATCTCCGGTCTGAATCTCACTATCTTGTGGAAACAATCGACTGTAGCCCTGTACTTGGTCAATGTATCAATACCGATAATACAATCAAAATCAGATATCCCAAGCACAATACAGTCTAGCTCAATCGTATGTCCATCGTACTGCAGTATACAAGGGTTGACAGATTTCATTGATATCAAACCTGTTCCTAACGGGGAAGAAACAGAAACTACCGCAGACAATGACTCAATTGGTAATGCACGACTCAATGCAAACCTCTCAGAAATAAATGTATGTGATGCACCAGTATCAATCAATACGTACGCAGGATAACCAGAAATAAAACAGTTACCTGCTACAACGTCATCAGGTGCATCCTGTGCCTGCTCCTCAGTCAGAGCAAACACTCGGGCCTGCTGTCTCGGAGGCTGGCTCACCGTCTGGCTTCCTCCGGGCCTCTGCTGAGACTGGGTAGACGGTGCTGGCTGAAAAGAATGAACAGCAGCTGGTCGTCTACCTGCCTGAGCCGCTGATCCAGATGACTCAGCTATCTGAAATCCCTGGGCACCTCTCTGGGGACACACTCGAGCAAAGTGTCCCTGTTGCTTGCAAATACGGCAGCTGCCAAATATTCCCCGGCACTGGTCAGTGGGGTGCTTCCCTCCACAAGTATTGCAAATAGGTCCAGTATAGCTCTGGCTCTGTCGAGGACTCCCAGAACTAGAAGAACTGCTCCCTGACTTCTTGAACTGCTTTCCTCTCATCTTCAAGAAGTCCCTCTTTCCACTACTACTGCTGCCACCTTCAAATCGAGGAGGTGGTTGCTGGAATCCCGGTGCTGGAAGTATAAACGAAGCTCCTCTCTGTCTCATCAGACCGGCTTCGGCTCCTTTGGCTCTATTCAAAGCATCGGTAAAGTTGTTCGGTCTTCCCGTATTCACCAACGTAAATATTTCCGGATTCAGGCCGTTAATGAATTGATCTGCCACAGCCTCGTCATGATCCGCCACATGTGGAGCAAAGCGCAACAGTGAAGAGAACTTGGCCACGTATTCCTCGATGTTAAGTTGGCCCTGTCTCAAGTTCGCAAACTCGGCTCCTTTGTCCTTCCTGTATGACACCGGAAAGAACCTCTGATAGAATTCAGTTCTAAATATACTCCAGGTAATAATCGTACCTCGGTGTTCCAATGCCCTTTTTGTGTTGATCCACCAATTCTTGGCAATATCGTGCAATTGGTGCCCTATCAGTTTCACCCTCTTCTCATCTGTATATTCCAACGAATCAAACATCATTTCAATATCATCCAGCCAACTTTCACAATCCACTGAATTCTCGGTTCCTTTCAAAGTAGGTGGATGGAAAGACTGAAATCTTTTCAAAAGTGTCTCCATGGGTGTCGCTGTAACGTCCATGGGAGGGTTCGATGTACTACCCTGCTCCGGTACTCTTCTCGGAGGCATATCTGAAACTCAAAAGGATTATTAACCCCAAACAAGAATTTTATTTCAGTCCTCCTCCGATCATCTTACTGCTGATCCAGAATTGGCTCCAATTCATATTCAATAACACATGTTTCAAATAAATTCAGATAACCAAATAAACATGTATTATAAAGCAGTAAATCATGCTAGCAGTCAAAAGCAAGGAAAGAAAATCACATTCCACCCCGCTCACTAGCTCCTATCTCAATCTCAAGGATCTATCGCTCTGATACCACCTGTTGTGGGGACCCGGACGCTAATCATAGTCATAATCGTCTTTGGGTCTAATTAATCAACAATAAAACAGGGTCTAAATTTTTTTTTTAAAATTGCGGAACGTAGTGACAACAATCTAATATACAACTCAGTATATATAGAGTACAAGTCCTGTACCGTCTACAAATCAGTACAAACTAAGGTTCAACAACTATTATCAAGTGTCCACACCCTATATACAATCCAAGTCCGGAGCCTCCACTCTAATCACGATCTTTCCTCATCTCCTGGACCCTGAACCTGTCCCACCTATTGTCAAGTACACATACAAACAAGACAACAGCCGGATAACTCCGGTGAGAATAAATCCCAGTATAAATCAACGAACATGCAATCATATAATCAATATAAAGCATGAACATATGACAGTAATACAAATCAAACTCAGAAATGTAAACAATATCAATCTGTCGACAATGCTCGTGACTCCACGATTCAGACTAGACTCAATCCTAGCCTAGGGATCCCGGTGTCCAGATGTGGCATTCCTATATCGACAAACAGTAATAGAAAAGACTCCAGTTCTATCCAAGTCGATATAACCAACATCCAGTGTCTAGACGCATCCGTCATAGACTATGGTCTATCGTCATATCTTGTGACATCGTGCAATGTACCCGTGGTTACCTGCCACTATCAGGTACTTCTGTCACAAGATTACTCGTCTAATGCATGCTCCTATGACTCCATAGAACAAACATTTAAATCAAATCATTAAATACAATGATAAACAAATAGTAAGTATGTGATTTAGGGAAACTCAAGTACATCCTACTTGAGTCGATGTCCCAATACACATTGACTTATACCTTTCGTTGCAGTTTCGGTCTGGAATCCAAACTCTGTCAATTCCTCAATCTGTCACTGGCAATATCAATAATATCATATCAATATACCGCTCAAATCATTACCAATCTGATCAATAATTCAAATCGACGGTACAACCGCACAATTCTGATATCCCAGTCAATACTACATCACCAGATAATAATTCTCTCAATTCATAATCAATACCCATATCATCTGATATCATATCTCAGTCAATTAATTTCAAAAAATCATAATAATTCCATAATCAGTCCGTTTCTTAATCTGACTTCGATTCTACGATGTCTAACCTGTCAAGAACACCATATATGAATCCTATTCAATTCTGACAATAATATAATTTCAAAGCATGTCAAAACGTAGTAAAACTTACGTGCAGTTGTAGCCTACGTTGCTAGGAACTCGGTACTGAAGTCAGATTTAAAATCAGACGGACGGATTTCTCAGAAAAGGCGGAAGGATTTTCGATGAACTTCCTCGAGCTTCTTTCTCAACTCTTTCTCGTTTCTACTGAAGAAACGAATGTATATATGTATATATACATCCTCAATTGCATGTTATGATACGTGTTCATTTTTCATGAATCTCGGTCGGCGCTCGGGCGGTAAGAAAATACCGCTCGAGCGCGGTACTTTCTGTCCAAGCATTCTCCGAATGCACTTTGGCGCTCGGGCGGTGCAAATCTACCGCTCGAGCGCGGTAAGTTCTGTCCACGCTCTTCCGGACTACACCTTTGGCGCTCGGGCGGTCACAAACTACCGCCCGGGCGCCACCTCCTCTGCCCGAAACATGCTCCTAATGAACATTGGCGCTCGGGCGGTCATTTCCTACCGCTCGGGCGCCAGTGGTTCTGTCCAACACTTGCACCATTCATATGATTTGGCCAATCTGGTCTCGTAATAGCCCGTTTATGATTATATCAATTCATAATCAATAATCATATCAGATTACGATAATTAATTTCTCGGGCATTACAGAAGCTATCGACCCAAAAAGCTCTATTAAATATTTACATATTATTGTTGATGATATCTAAAATTTTAAGTCAATAATACTAAAAATAACAATTGTTACAATAATAAGTTTTCATAAAATAATAAGAAATGAAATTAATTGTAATATTTATTTGTATTTCTCTATAAATTGAATACTTCATTTCCTCACTTCATTCATCCCTTTTATATTTTTTATCGGTAAGTTCTCGTAAATATTTGAATTTATTTTCACTTCCTTCAAAATTTTGTTTTTGATTTTTTTTTTGTTTTGTGTTTTTGCAGGTAAATTTTTGTTCTAACGTATATTATGTATACTAATATAAATTATTTATGTTAAATATTAAATTTATAAATGAAATTATTTTTTATGTTAGACTAATTTTGTTGTGTTATTTAAATTTTTTGCAACTTTAATTAGTACGTGATTTTTTAGTTATTATTAATTTTTGTAAAGAAATTTCAAAATCATTTTTTATGATAAATTTTCATTATCATTATTATTTTTTAAATGTTTAAAAAATTTATGTTACATAATACTTTTTCAATTATTATTATTATTTTATAATAATTATATAATTGTATATTACGATAATAATAATTTTAAATTTGTTTTTTATGTATATTTTTGTTTCACATTTAATATAAAAGATTATTTTTAAAATAAAAATACAAATCACGTAGTTTTTTGTTTAAAAATAAAATATCACATTTTATAATTTGATTTTTCAAATTTTTTGAAAAAAATACACTATCCCATATAATTATGAGATACAATAAAAGTTTTTTAGCGGTTTATTGTATTAATTGTAATAATTTTATTGTAGTAATTGTAATAATAAATTTTTTAATGTACTACATATATAAAACAACTATTATGATTAAAAATATTAAAAAAAACGTATTTCTTATCTGTATCTTACAAGTTAATAATAATATAAATATAAATTAATTGTAATACTAAATTTTTTATGTACAACATATGTAAAACAACAATTATGATTAAAAGTAAAAAAACATATTTCTTATTTGTAACTTATAAGTTAATAATAATACAAAATAATAATAAATTATTATTTTATATAAGCTCATTTTCAATATTCAATCAAAAACACGTTATTTAACATGGCGTGTTAATTGATTTGATCTCACAACAAATTACTTTGAGTACATCACATGCCACCACAATTCTATTTATTAAAAAAAAACAAATTCAAGTCACGCCATCAAATTTTAATTAAATTTTAAAAAATTCAAGTCAAGATATGGGGGGAGACTTTTTGTTCTAAATACATTTTGGCGTGAGACGGTATTAATTTTTTTTTTCCGCGGTAAACAGTGAAAAAACCCCTGAAAATTCAACCTTTGTTCGAAGAATTGCTCGGGCTGCTGATCCATTTCTAATTAATTAATCTAGTGCAATGCATCTGCATTTTGCAGTGTGGATGTACTCCGAAGTTTATGCTTTTATCCATCTTGCTATACAAACGTTCGGAACTGGATTAAATCTTCCCGCCTTTACAATCTTATTATATAACTTTCTTATTTTAAATGTTGTTAAATCTGGAGTAACACGTCTTAATAAGGTGCATTCTTCGGATTTTAATTGTCACGTCTTTCAGATTCATTTCTTGATAACGATGTCATGTTGAAGAAATTATTGACATTATTTTTCAAGTGAATGATTAACTGAAAAACAAGTAAACAAATCTATTCGTAACAATTACTGAAGAACAGATACAAATACGATGGACATAAATTTAATTCGAGAAGAAAGAAAATACTTTAGCTGGCCTACATTAAAATTTTTTTAAACTGATTTGGTCTAGCTCCATTTAACAAACCAGTATAAGACCAAACATTTTCAAAAGAACACACCAAACATGATTCTGCAAGTGTACTCGGATCATTATGAGGATGTACCAAAAAATTTTATACTCACCTAATCACTTTAGATCATGAAACAAAGCAGCAAATCTTTCGTCCCGACTTATGAGCACGCAAGCTATTTTTCCTCTTTCACCAACGACGTACTTTAAACCCATTATCCTGTGCATGAAATCCATCACACCCTTATGATGAACCGCTGTTTACCAAAAAATTATTAAAATTTGAAATAAAGTTAACAAAAAAATAATTACATAAAATCACATACACGTACTTGAAAGGAACAAATCCATCCGGATGCGTTCTCTCCTTATTCGAGCTATTATCTCTCGACTGATTTCGTTCTTCACCCCGTACGCAGAAACTGAAATTTCACCTTGAATTTCAAAATTTTCAAGACCAAGACGTATTTTTTTTAAGACCAAGGATACCTCCTCTTATGTTTCGGGTGGACATGTCACCATGTCCCAAAACATCGAAATTTCATACGAATCCATAGGGAAAAGAAGGAAAGGAAACATGCGGATGAGTTTCGGTGAAGGAGAATGAACAGTGCGAGGGTTTGGGTGAGGGGATGTCAATTGACATTTATTCAAGCCGAATGAAACCTCACCTGCCAATTTACGGAGAACAGAGCTATTTACAAACCTCAGCTGCCAAATTTATGGAGAACAGATCTATTTAATTTACGCAGAACCCTATATAAACACGCATACAGAAACTAGTTTTGAGATTTCACGCCTCTCGAAGAGGCGTGATTTTTAGAAAATGATTTTTAGAAAATTTTAAATGCAAGTCACGCTGGCAGCTGAGGTTTTGGACTTTTCACCGTTGAGTGTATTGATCATAATCATATGTATCTTATAAGTTAATAATAATACAAATATAAATTAATTGTAATAGTGAATTTTTTTATGCATAACATATGTAAAACAACAATTTTGATATTCAAAATTTTTTTACATAATTTAAATTAATACTTACCTCGAAGTTTAAAATCAAAATTTTATCTGCAAAAAATAATCAAAAATAAATAATTTATCAATTTCAATCAAACTACAAAATTTAATTTGGAGTATAAGAACCTTGTATGTTGAAGTAGAAATTGATATTGAGTAGCTCCAACAATTAAATATATTCAACACTGAAAAAATGTATCACTTCAATCGGCCGAAACAATTTGAAGAACACTTCAAAAATTTTCAGACCAACGAAGAATGATGATAGCAAATGTTCTCTATACGTTCACCAATTATATAAGCAATTTTTCAATATTCGGTCAAAAACACTTCATTTAACAAGGCGTATTAATTGATTTGAACAGTGATACATCCCATCACTATGTCACTACAAATTACTTTGAGCTGCTCGTGACATCCAATCACTCTCCCCCCACCATTCTAATTAATAATTAAAAAAGTTTTAGTCACACCATCGTAATTTGTGACTGTTCGTGACATCCTATCACTCTGCCACCACAATTCTAATTATTAATAATAATACAAATATAAATTCATTGTAATACTAAAATAGTTTTGGAAAATTGTCAATTTGAACACGTAAAAGTAGTCAATTTTTATATTTTTTTTATAACTTGTCGAAGTTGAATTTTAGTTATATAATTTTGTTATTTATTGAAAACGCTAACATGATCCCGATTTTCAGAACTTTAAAATATTTTGCCACACTAAATTAAAATCGCAACTCCAATAGAAAATATAAAAAAGCAATCGAACATTGACAACAAGTTGGAATCAAGATTCTATGGTTGATTAAGTAAAAATCTATGTACGTACCATGATCTTGTTGCCCCATTTAATTAATTAATTTGTATACAATTTGATTTGGGAGGTCCTACTAGATTAGATATATGACTTTAAAAAGTAATTAACTACCCTAATATGGTATTGTTTTCACACTTTACGTATTATCCATTTGTATTCACATTTCTTATATACTGATTAAATAGCGATTATCATCAACATTCGACTTATCTCGGAAATTACAAATACAATAAAATCAGATTTTTATTATTATCATGAACCGTCTATATAATTTCGTTGTGTATAATTATATTCGCAAAAGGAAAACGAAATGATCATACGGCCTATCCTACGATGATATGATAATGCATCACATGAATTTGAACCCATGGTCGATGCATTCACTTTGATTTGTACCGAAATAGTGAGACATCAATTACTTGACAAGAAATTTCATTAAATTATTGACTGAAGTTGGTGATATCATTGATATCGATTGATTACAAAATCATATATATATATGATAATGGATCACTTGAATTTGAACCGATGGGTCGATGCATTCAATTTGATTTGTCCCGAATTAGTGAGACATCAATTACTTGACAAGAAATTTCATTAAATTATTGACTGAAGTTGGTGATACCATATATATATATATATATATATATATATCAGTTTTGATATCATGCACACCTACCGTGCACACCTTTGTGAACACCGCTGAGGTTCACTCACCCGTTGGATGCGTAATTTTCCTATATTTCATCACATCCAATGGGTGGGTGACACCTCATCGGTGCTCACAAAGATGTGCACGGTAGGTGTGCAGGATATCAAAACTATATATATATATATATATACATACACACATATATATATATATGTGATAATGCAACACATGAATTTGAACCGATGGGTCGATGCATTCAATTTGATTTGTACTGAAATAGTGAAACATCAATTACTTGACAAGAAATTTCATTAAATTATTGACTTAAGTTGGTGATACCATTGATATTGATTGATTACAAAATCACACACACACACACACACACATATATATATATATATATATATGATAATGCATCACATGAATTTGAACCGATGACTCGATGCATTCAATTTGAATGGTACCGAAATAGTGAGACATCAATTACTTGACAAGAAATTTCATTAAATTATTGACTGAAGTTGGTGATATCGATTGATTACAAAATCATATATATATATATATATATATATAATGAATCACATGAATTTTAACCGATAGGCCGATGCATTCAATTTGATTTGTACCGAAATAGTGAGACATCAATTACTTGACAAGAAATTTCATTAAATTATTGACTGAAGTTGGTGATACCATTGATATCGATTGATACAAAATCATATATATATATATATATATATATATATATATATATATATATATATATATATATATATATATATATATGATAATGCATCACATGAATTTGAACCGATGGGTCGATGCATTCAATTTGATTTGTCCCGAATTAGTGAGACATCAATTACTTGACAAGAAATTTCTTTAAATTATTGACTGAAGTTGGAGATACCATTGATATCGATGGATTACAAAATCATATATATATATATATATATATATATATATATATATATATATATATATATGATAATGCATCACATGAATTTGAACCGATGGGTCGATGCATTCAATTTGATTTGTATCGAAATAGTGAGACATCAATTACTTGACAAGAAATTTCATTAAATTTTTGACTGGAGTGGGTGATATCATTGATATCGATTGATTACAAAATCATATGTGTATATATATATATATATATATATATATATATATATATATATGATAATGCATCACATGAATTTGAACCGATGGGTCGATGCATTCAATTTGATTTGTACCGAAATAGTGAGACATCAATTACTTGACAAGAAATTTCATTAAATTATTGATTGAAGTGGGTGATACCATTGATATCGATTGATTACAAATCATATATATATATATATATATATATATATATATATATATATATATATATATATATCCAATGGGTCGATGCATTCAATTTGATTTGTACCGAAATAGTGAGACATCAATTACTTGACAAAAAATTTCATTAAATTATTGACTGAAGTTGGTGATACCATTGATATCGCGTTATTACAAATCATATATTGTCACGCCCCGAGCCCGGGCCCGCGCCTGCGTGACTGCACAATGGGCCCCTATAGCAACTATTTCGTATTCGTCCTCGCTTTTCGAAAATGATTAACCCAAGTTGCTATAGAAGTCTATTGTAAACCATTATAAACTCATTTTTAAATCTTCATTTTTAAGATGTGGGACATCACAATCACCCCTCCTTCAGAACGCGACGTCCTCGTCGCGCCCTGACCCCTCGATCCACCAGCACCGAGAATCTAGAGGTGGCTCCTACAGGTTCAAGAGGTGGCTCCCGTCATGTAGCACTTTGCCCCGCAGGTTCAAGAGGTGGCTCCCATGCACGTAGCACTTTGCCCCGCATAGCACTTATTTCTCGGTGTTCCATGCCGGTGACCGGCTCTGATACCATTCTGTCACGCCCCGAGCCCGGGCCCGCGCCTGCGTGACTGCACAATGGGCCCCTATAGCAACTATTTCGTATTCGTCCTCGCTTTTCGAAAATGATTAACCCAAGTTGCTATTGAAGTCCATTGTAAGCCATTATAAACTCATTTTTAAATCTTCATTTTTAAGATGTGGGACATCACACACACACACACACACACACACACATATATATATATATATATATATATATATATATATGATAATGCATCACATGAATTTGAACCGATGGGTCGATGCATTCAATTTGATTTGTATCGAAATAGTGAGACATCAATTACTTGACAAGAAATTTCATTAAATTATTGACTGGAGTGGGTGATACCATTGATATCGATTGATTACAAAATCATATATATATATATATATATATATATATATATATATATATATATATATATATATATATATATATATATGATAATGCATCACATGAATTTGAACCTATGGGTCGATGCATTCAATTTGATTTGTACCGAAATAGTGAGACATCAATTACTTGACAATAAATTTTATTAAATTATTGACTGAAATTGGTGATACCATTGATATCGATTGATTACAAAATCACACACACACACACACACATATATATATATATATATATATATATATTTATAATGCATCACATGAATTTGAACCGATGGGTCGATGCATTCAATTTGATTTGTACCGAAATAGTGAGACATCAGTTACTTGACAAGAAATTTCATTAAATTATTGACTGAAGTTGGTGATACCATTGATATCGATTGATTACAAAATCATATATATATATATATATATATATATATTATATATATGATAATGCATCACATGAATTTGAACCGATGAGTCGATGCATTCAATTTGATTTGTCCCGAATTAGTGAGACATCAATTACTTGACAAGAAATTTCATTAAATTATTGACTGAAGTTGGAGATACCATTGATATCGATGGATTACAAAATCATATATATATATATATATATATATATAGATAGATATATATATATATGTATATATATAAATGATAATGCATCACATGAATTTTAACCGATGGGTCGATGCATTCAATTTGATTTGTATCGAAATAGTGAGACATCAATTACTTGACAAGAAATTTCATTAAATTATTGACTGAAGTGGGTGATACCATTGATATCGATTGATTACAAAATAATATATATATATATATATATATATATACATATATACATATATATATATATATATATATATATATATATATATATATTCAATTTGATTTGTACCGAAATATTGAGACATCAATTACTTGACAAGAAATTTCATTAAATTATTGACTGAAGTGGTGATACCATTGATATCGATTGATTACAAAATCATATATATATATATATATATATATATATATATATATATATATAATGCATGACATGAATTTGAACCGATGGGTCGATGCATTCAATTTGATTTGTACCGAAATAGTGAGACATCAATTACTTGACAAGAAATTTCATTAAATTATTGACTGAAGTTGGTGATACCATTGATATCGATTGATTATATATATATATATATGCATCACATGAATTTGAACCGATGGGTCGATGCATTCAATTTGATTTGTATCGAAATAGTGAGACATCAATTACTTGACAAGAAATTTCATTAAATTATTGACTGAAGTTGGTGATACCATTGATATCGATTGATTACAAAATCATATATATATAAATATATATATATAAATATATATAAAAAAAAAAAAAACTCCGAAAATACCCCTAAAAAAGTCTATAAAAGGGGACTCACTCTCGGTATTGAGGCACCGAAACATTTTACTACTCTCTACCCATATCTCTCTTCTTCTCTTCTCTTTCTCTCTCCCTCTCTCTCTCTCTTTACCACTGATTTCCAGATCAAAATTCCTTCAACCCATTTTCCAGAAATACCGTAACCCTTTCTCAGATCCAAATCCCTTTAAACATCATCCAGAAACCTGAAACCCTTTTGATTTGTATCTTTCATTTATGTAAAGATTTGATTCCAAAGGTTAGTAATAAAATTCTGTTTTTAATTCTGGTGTTCTTTCATATATATATATATATATATATATATATATATATCCCTATAATTACATTCATGGCTGGTTAAACCGCCTACTTCTTTAAGATTCGTGGAGTTCTTTGCAAAAGTATGCTCTGTATATAGACCCCTTAAAGGTTTATATACATCAGAAACTGGAGGAACCACAGCCTTAAAGATTTTTATTATTTTCCGCAAATTACTTTCTGCATATATTCGTGGATTTCCTTTAATAGGGAACCATCGTTGTTATTTTCTGAATTACTTTCTTTACTTTCTGAATTATTTCCTGGTGTATCATTCTCTTCCTATGGTATCAGAGCCACGGGGGGTGTGTGTTTATAGAAAATAAAATCTTTAATAAAAAATTAAGTCTAGAAATTTAAGATCTCTTGAGTGTTTTGCCTAAGAAAGTCTGGGTAGTAAGTCCTTTAAGGCCGTTAACCCTAAGAATTGCTTAGGATTGTAGAGAGAAATTTTATTTCAAGATAAAATTTTTAATTATGGATTCAATTTTCTCTAGATCTACCTCTCTAAACTCTGCTGGTACATCTTTTTATGATAATAATAAAATAATTAATGCCGAAGAAATAATTATAGAAGATTTTTATAAATCTATTGATAACTGGGAAATTCCTAGAATAAATAAAGATCAGATTTACAAATACTCCAGATTCCAAATATTTAAATCTGATTTCACGATTAAAACAGAAGAAAGAGATATACAACTTACTAAACCTTTTGAAACAATTAATTTATTATCTCAAAATTCCTTACAAAAACACAAAGATAAAAATTATAAATATATTCATATAGGTTTAGTTCAAGTAGGAATAAAACCCTTAACTAAGGAAGGATTAAATACTTCCATCCTTACTATTTTAAGAGATGCCAGATTCACAAATTTCGAAGATTCATTATTAAGTTCTGTTGAAACCAGTCTGTGTACCGGACCAATTTCTTTTGATTGTTATCCTAACTTCTCTGTATCTCTAAACGATAAAAACATTTTAAAATCCTTAGTCTTACAAATAAAAACTCATAATTATAATATGCTTAAAGGATCAATTCCGGTTGCTGTCATTTTTAGAATCCATTACAAGGCTATGAATTCTGCCTTTGCTACAAAAGTAAAATATCATAGTAAGAAAGGAGAAACACTATTATTACAAACAAATTTAGGAAAATCCAATACTGTAATTCCAAAACCAATTCAATGGAAAGATATAACACTACCTGAAGAATGGATCTTAGAAGGTGCTATTAATCCAGAACCTATAGGACATATAGAAACAAATACTCAACTAAAAGAAATAACTCAATACGCAGATGGAAAAGTTAAACTCTCATTTAATCGAAAATCTGGTAGTAGCAATAGATATGATGAATCATCTATTACAGATACCATAGATCTAGGAAGAATATCACAAATCCCTTCGGTCATAAATATTTCTCCCTATAAAACACAACCTAGATATTCTACTTCAGATTTACCTAATTCAGTTTTAAGAAATGTAGATTATGCCTCTGAAATTCCTAGACCAATCTATACGAAAATAAAAGAAGAAAGCTCTCAAAAACAATTTCATAATTCAGAATCATATCAAGAACCAACTAGTCCAACATTTTCTGCAATTACAGAAAACAATACAAATGAATTAAATGTTATAGAAAAAGAATTTAAAATAAATAAAAAAATATTACATGATGATTTTTATGCCAAACATAATATGGAAAAAAGAATATGGTTTTTCCAACACTTTATAAATTCTAGAAAAGTTATTCAAGAAGAATTTTATGAATTTATAAAAATAAATAAAATACATATTTTATTTTTTGACTGGTTTGAAATATATGCTTCTCAAAATTCATTAAAATATCCCTTTTCTAAAAGTATAAATCCAGTTACAATAAGAAATAAAACACAAGAATGGCAAACAATAACTGTAGTGACCCGTTCCAGAATCACCTACTAATCAAAAACTAAGCATGCAATTAACCTAATAATTATAATCAGAGATAACAGCGGAAAAGTCAACAACTATAATTATACAACCCAATCGAAGTCTAGAATAACTCAAAATAGAATATCCAATACAACCATATCGAATCAAAACAATACCGATAAACTAAACCAACCAGCTACTCAACGTCCTCCTCCTGCTCCTCCTGAGCTGTCCAACCTGAGGTCTGCCCCGTGGGAATGGGGTGTCCAAGAATAAACAAAACCGAGGACGTGAGCGATAAGAACGCCCAGTACAAAAGTATGAGTATACAAACCTATATGAAATGCACATGCTATGATCATGATACCGGGGTAGTCAAGAAACAGGAGTCACAAAAGGATCTCAACAATGCTCAGTCTAGAGGCGCCAAGTGGATAGTGCCGCGCGGTACACCTCTGGGTCACTGCATCCACTACAAGACAGACGTGGACCTAAAATGTCCCGGACCACCGAAGCCCTCCCGACCCGTCGGCCACTGTGTACTCTCGGTGTCCATGCGTCCACAAGACAGGGCTGAGCGGCCCCAAGATATAGCTTATCTCGAAAGAGATACAGCTCAACAGTAAAGGCTATCTCAAAGGAGAATACGGCTCAACATGAAATGCAACGTGCAGTAATAAACGTGACATAATAGCATGCATCATATGACATACATCAATGCACCACATAATCATGCAACACATATATGAATGTATACTCAACCAGGATATCTCGGATAGTACTTTCGTACCTCTATCACAGCAATCCTAATCCACTGGAACAACCAGACAACAGGTCTAATCCAAGCCTATTCATCAAGTGAAAACCATCACTAAACTTATCTACCAGACTTAACTAGATAATCCTGAGATAAATACTGATAAAATTCCAAACCTTCGTCCGTCGCTAGCCCGCTGATGCCGCTAGCTCCCAACTAGAGCACAGCTCTGCTACAAGACCAGCAGCTCCCCGCTAGTGCCCAAATCTCGGAACAAGACTAGAACCTGTCAGAAACGACTGAAATGCTATGGAATTCTCTGAATTGGCGAGTCAAAATGAGGAAATCCGACCACTATTTATAGGCCATGTTCGGATCGTCCGAACCCTCTTCGGAACGTCCGAACTCTTACGTGTCCATTGGCTCTTGACAGCTCATGATCGGATCCTCCGATCATACACTTCGGACCGTCCGAACATGCACGTGGCCAGCTGCTCTTGACACCTCATGATCGGATCCACCGAACCTACTTCGGACCTTCCGAACCCTTCGGTGCTTCCGAACCATCTTCGGTCCGTCCGATCATGACCACGGTCAAAATTACACATTAAACCTTCTTAATCACCAATAATCCGTTAATTACCCAATTTGGAATTCGGGCTACTACATTCTCCCCCCCTTAAAAAGATTTCGTCCTCGAAATCAAGTTTATAGAATGAACAAAACTGAAATAAAAACAACATCATTATTACATCTCAATTGTTGCTTCAATTCTCTCATCTCTGACTCTCATCTGCAGCCTGATCCTGGTTCAGCGCAAAAACCTGACCTTGGGCACGAGGTCGAAGATTCGAACTACCCACAGCCTGACCTTGCCTCCTCTGCTGAACAGTCGTCTGAGATCCGGAACCGGATCCTGCTCCACTTCGCAACTGAGGACAATTCTTCTTAATATGCCCCATCTCTCCGCACTGAAAACAAGCTCCTGCTGCTAATCGGCATTGCTCCGATGGATGGTTCTTCCCACAATGCGCACAAGAATCCTTCTTCTCACCAAAGCGAACAACACCGCTAGACCTTGATCCAGATCCAGAAGAAGAAGAACCAGATTTCTTGAAAGACTGAGGTCGAGGGCTCAAAGTATGCGAAGGTCTAGAAGAAAAAATAGCCCTACCACGCTGGAGACTGATCTCTGCCTGGCGACACCGGTTCACCAACCCATCATAAGAAGTAGGATTATCACAGACGGTGACACGATCAAAAATCTCCTGGTTAAGGCCCTGAAGGAAATGATCGTACTTGGCTTCAGAACTGCCACTGATATGAGGCGCAAAGGGTAACAACTCGAAGAATTTATGCTGATACTCATCAACAGACATACTCCCCTGCTTAAGATTCAGGAGCTCAATCGTCTTGGCCTGGCGAAGGGCTGGAGGAAAGTACAGCTGCATGAACGCTGCACGGAAATCGACCCAAGTCGCTCTACCCTGGGACTGAACTATCGGCGCAGAAGTTGATCGCCACCACCTGCGAGCACGGCCCTCGAGAAGAAAACTAAGGGTCTCCATCTTCTGCTCATCGGTGCACTGGAATGCGCGGAAACAACTCTCCATGCGCTCTAACCAATCCTCCGCATCATCAGGAGTCTCACCGCCAACTAAAGGCTTAGGCCCCATCTGCATGAAACGATGCATATCGAAACGCCTAGGACCATTCCGTCGATGACGATGCTCACGATGACGATGACGCCTACTATCGTCCTGATCGCCCCATCGACCTACACTCCCCTGACTACTCCCGTCATCAAAATGGTCAGCCATTGCTACAACAAAGAATGGGGAACTAGTAAATTGGTCAACGGAAATCCCAAAATAGAAAACTATATCCCAAAATCGTATGCATGCTCTGATACCATAAATGTAGTGACCCGTTCCAGAATCACCTACTAATCAAAAACTAAGCATGCAATTAACCTAATAATTATAATCAGAGATAACAGCGGAAAAGTCAACAACTATAATTATACAACCCAATCGAAGTCTAGAATAACTCAAAATAGAATATCCAATACAACCATATCGAATCAAAACAATACCGATAAACTAAACCAACCAGCTACTCAACGTCCTCCTCCTGCTCCTCCTGAGCTGTCCAACCTGAGGTCTGCCCCGTGGGAATGGGGTGTCCAAGAATAAACAAAACCGAGGACGTGAGCGATAAGAACGCCCAGTACAAAAGTATGAGTATACAAACCTATATGAAATGCACATGCTATGATCATGATACCGGGGTAGTCAAGAAACAGGAGTCACAAAAGGATCTCAACAATGCTCAGTCTAGAGGCGCCAAGTGGATAGTGCCGCGCGGTACACCTCTGGGTCACTGCATCCACTACAAGACAGACGTGGACCTAAAATGTCCCGGACCACCGAAGCCCTCCCGACCCGTCGGCCACTGTGTACTCTCGGTGTCCATGCGTCCACAAGACAGGGCTGAGCGGCCCCAAGATATAGCTTATCTCGAAAGAGATACAGCTCAACAGTAAAGGCTATCTCAAAGGAGAATACGGCTCAACATGAAATGCAACGTGCAGTAATAAACGTGACATAATAGCATGCATCATATGACATACATCAATGCACCACATAATCATGCAACACATATATGAATGTATACTCAACCAGGATATCTCGGATAGTACTTTCGTACCTCTATCACAGCAATCCTAATCCACTGGAACAACCAGACAACAGGTCTAATCCAAGCCTATTCATCAAGTGAAAACCATCACTAAACTTATCTACCAGACTTAACTAGATAATCCTGAGATAAATACTGATAAAATTCCAAACCTTCGTCCGTCGCTAGCCCGCTGATGCCGCTAGCTCCCAACTAGAGCACAGCTCTGCTACAAGACCAGCAGCTCCCCGCTAGTGCCCAAATCTCGGAACAAGACTAGAACCTGTCAGAAACGACTGAAATGCTATGGAATTCTCTGAATTGGCGAGTCAAAATGAGGAAATCCGACCACTATTTATAGGCCATGTTCGGATCGTCCGAACCCTCTTCGGAACGTCCGAACTCTTACGTGTCCATTGGCTCTTGACAGCTCATGATCGGATCCTCCGATCATACACTTCGGACCGTCCGAACATGCACGTGGCCAGCTGCTCTTGACACCTCATGATCGGATCCACCGAACCTACTTCGGACCTTCCGAACCCTTCGGTGCTTCCGAACAATCTTCGGTCCGTCCGATCATGACCACGGTCAAAATTACACATTAAACCTTCTTAATCACCAATAATCCGTTAATTACCCAATTTGGAATTCGGGCTACTACAATAACTGATACTAGGACAATCCAATCTAATCATCCTCCTTTACAAGGAATTAAAATAAATATACAAAATCAACAAATAGAAGCTATTCCAATAAAAAATCCAGGAGAAAATGATAAGGTTAATATAAAAAATATTATAACACAAAATAATTTCACAAATGTTAATTTAAATACTATAGGAAAGCAATTAGACAAATTAGAAAAATATTTACAAAAGCAACCGATAATAAACCCTGAAAACATTGATACTAAACTTAAAAATCCCATGTTTAAACCTTACCAAATATCTAAACCTAGTGTAAAAAATATTCAAGATAATAAGTCTGAATTTATAAAAAACATTCAAGATCAATTAAGTAGAATAATGGCAACAACCAGCGGTTCTAATGAAACAATGAATCAAACTGTTCCAGATTCACCTTCATCGGTCCCTAGAATAAATACTTTAAGTCAAGATTCTGATATTAGTGAAACTATCGAACAATTCCAAAATTCTACAAAAATCAATAAAATAAGTTGGGATCAATCCCTACAAATTATTCCTGCTCCTGATTTAGGAGTAGTAAAACCATTGACCCAACCAAATTTTAAGGCATCTTCAGTCTATAATTGGAATATAGATGGTATGACAGAATACAACATTCTGAATTTATTACAACAAATGACTATGGCTGCAAATGCCTATAAAACCCAAATCGGAACTCAAGATAAAACTATTGCTGAACTCCTCATTGCTGGATTCTCTGGTCAAATAAAAGGTTGGTGGGATTACTATCTCACAAACCAACAACAAGAAGATATTCTAAATTCTATAAAAACAGATGAGGAAGGAATACCAATTCTCGATGAAAATGGTAATCCGCAACAAGATGCTGTTGCAACTTTAATATTAACGATTTCATTACATTTTATTGGAGATCCTTCACATCTAAAAGATAAAAATGCAGAACTCCTATCAAATCTGAAATGTAAAAAATTAAGTAATTTTCAATGGTATAAAAATACTTTTTTAACTAGAATAATGCTTAGAGAAGATTCTAATCAACCATTTTGGAAAGAAAAATTCCTTGCAGGCTTACCAACTCTTCTAGGAGATAAGGTAAGAAATAAAATTAGAGAAAACAGTGGTAAACAAATTATAGCATATAATGAATATACTTATGGTCAATTAATTAGTCTAACCCAACAAGAAGGGCTAAAAATATGCCAAGATTTAAAGTTACAAAAACATCTAAAATGGGAAATGAAAAGAACAAAACAAGAATTGGGAACTTTTTGTAATCAATTCGATATAAATACTAATAAACCACCCTTAACAAAATGCTCAGAAAATTGTCAAAAAATACATAAAAAACCCTATAAGAAAAACTTTAGAAGAAATCAAAAAGATAATTTTAATCCGAAAGAAGAATTTTATAAAAAACCAAGAAGAAAACCATTTAGAAAATTTAAAAATAACAAACAAGAATTCAAAAAATCCTTCAAAGATATTGAATGTTATAGATGCCATAAGAAAGGTCATACGGCAAATTATTGTAGATTAAATAGGAAATTAAATGAATTAGAATTAGAAGAAGAAATATTAAATAAAATTTCAAATCTCTTAATAGATTCTTCTGAAGGAAACTCAGAAACTGAATACTCTACCAATACTGATGAATCATTAATTGATGAAATCATAACTAGTAGTGATTCTGAAAAACAAATCAATATGCTCACCAGAGATCAATCACTTCTTTTAGATATATTGAAAAATATTAATGACCCAACAATCCAAAAAGAATATTTAGAAAAAATTTTAAAATCTCTTAATGACAAAGAAGAAAATAAAAAATCCCCAAGTACTTCAAAAAATACTTACGACTTAACTGAAATATTAGAAAAAAGAAAAAAGGATAAAGGAATCACAATCCAAGACTTACAAAAAGATATAAAAGAAATAAAATTAGAAATAAGAGAATTAAAAGAAAAACAGATTCAAAATACTGAAGCAATAAAACTAATCTTACAAAATATAAATATTGAGAGTTCCTCAGAAACAGAAAACGATGAAACCCAAAACGTTCAAAACATTGAAAAAATTCCTGAAGATTTTCTTTTTGTTTTAAGAGAAATAACTTCTAGAAAATACATCTTAAAAATAAATCTAGTATTTTCAGAAAATTTCAAAATAAATACAATAGCCTTATTTGATACTGGTGCAGATTTAAATTGTATTAAATCAGGAATAATACCTACTGAATTCCAACAAAAAACACAAGAAAAACTTTCAGCTGCTAACAATTCAAGATTAAATGTAAATTCAAAAACAGACGCATCAATAATAAATAATGGTATTTACATTAAGACTACTTTTGTCTTAGTAAATGATATTCATCACACTGTAATATTAGGAACTCCTTTTATTAGTTTAATTACCCCATATAAAGTTAATAATGATTCTATTTCTTCTAAAATCAATCATAAAAAATTAAAATTTGAATTTTTAGAAAAACCCCGAACTAGAAACCTTAACTTAATAAAAGCATGTTCAATCTATGAAAATAATATTAATACTATAATCCAAGGAAAAACTTTTCAATTAGAAAATCTTAAAAAAGATGTTTCTTTAAAAAGAATACAAAACCAAATAGAAACAAAAGAAATTCAAAATAAAATTCAAAAATTCCTAAAAATATTAGAAACAGAAGTCTGTTCAGAAATTCCTAATGCTTTTTGGAACAGAAAAGAACATATTGTTGATCTCCCCTATAAAGAAGATTTCAATGACAGACAAATACCAACTAAAGCAAGACCAATCCAAATGAATTCTGAATTAGAAGAACATTGTAAAAAAGAAATTCAAGATTTAGAAGAAAAAGGATTAATTTCTAAATCTAGATCTCCTTGGAGTTGTGCTGCCTTTTATGTTAATAAAAATTCAGAAATTGAAAGAGGAACACCCAGATTAGTAATTAATTACAAACCATTAAATAAAGTGTTAAAATGGATTAGATATCCAATACCAAATAAAAAAGACTTATTACAAAAACTCCATAATGCTTATATATTTTCTAAATTCGATATGAAATCTGGATTTTGGCAAATACAAATTTCTGAAAAAGACAAATATAAAACTGCTTTTACAGTTCCCTTTGGACAATATGAATGGAATGTAATGCCCTTCGGACTTAAAAATGCTCCTTCTGAATTCCAAAGAATTATGAATGAAATCTATAATGATTATTCAAAATTTTGCATTGTTTACATTGATGATGTATTAATATTCTCTAATAATGTTGATGATCATTTTAAACATCTAAAAACATTTCTTTATGTCACAAAACAAAATGGTCTGGTTGTATCAAAATCAAAAATAAGCTGTTTTCAGACTAGAATAAGATTTTTAGGTCATTACATATCTCGTGGTACTATAACTCCCATTTAGAGATCTTTAGAATTTACAAATAAATTTCCAGACAAAATACTCGATAAAACCCAATTACAAAGATTCTTAGGAAGTCTAAATTATGTTCTAGATTTTTGTCCAAATATCAATAAGATAGCAAAACCCTTACATGATAGACTCAGAAAAAACCCAAAACCATGGACAGAAAAACATACAGAAATCGTAAAAAATATCAAAAAACAAGTGTTAGAAATTCCATGTCTTCACATAGCAGATCCCAACCTACAAAAAATCGTAGAAACAGATGCATCAGATTTAGGATATGGAGGTATATTAAAACAAAAACAAGAGAATAAAGAAAATATAGTTCAGTACACTTCTGCCCATTGGAATGATACCCAGAAAAATTATTCAGCCATAAAGAAAGAAATTCTGAGTATTGTCTTATGTGTTCAAAAATTTCAGAGTGATCTTTTAAATCAAAATTTTTTATTAAGAATAGATTGTAAAAGTGCAAAAGAAATTTTACAAAAGGATGTCCAAAATCTTGCCTCAAAACAAATTTTTGCAAGATGGCAAGCTATTCTTAGCATATTTGATTTTGAAATCGAATTCATAAAAGGAGATACAAATTTTTTACCTGATTTCCTTACAAGAGAATTTCTCCAAAACAGAAATGCCACCCAAAAAGGATATAAAGCCTGTTCAAACCCCTACTGAACCAGAAAAAATCAAAACCTGGTATGACATCGTTACAAAGGAAGAAGAAGAGGATCTTAAAGATACTGCACAATCAAAACCACAGGTAAGTGATGATTTGGAAAAAAGACTCAAATTCCTTGAATCCTTTCTCCAAACGCCTGAAATAAAAAATGCCCTTGAAAAAGCCCAGACAAGTGAAAGCTCCGACAAAAAACCTTCTAAAGAAATTCTTACCAAAGATTCCTTCCAAACTGTTTCGTTTTCAAATAATTCCTCAAAAACCTATCACACTACAAATTCCCAGCTTGTTCTTACACAACCACCATTAAACGCTCCTTCTGATTATTTTGTGAAAAATAATTGGCAAAATATAATACATGTTGAATTAGGCTTCCATGAAAAAGATCCATTTGAAACACTTCAGAAATACTTTGGAAAAGGTCGATATTATAAACCTTGGAATGTAAATAAGACTCCTTTTTTCTACCAAGCAATTCTGGAAACTACTGACTCAGCATTGTTTAAAAATTTCTACCTAGACCAAAGCCATAATGATCCCGCTTATTCCACCTGCAAAATCCTAAAAGTCATTGCTCCAATTGACTGGGGCTATAATCTTTCAAAACCCATATTATTCCCAGAAAAATATAAAGAAGCCTCATTTTTCGAAACACCTTTTGACTACTGGGACTATCAACAGGCCTGGTACAATTCTTTCTTAATTCAAAACCAAAAACACAAGCATACATGGTTATTCTATTTTGACACCAAGATTTGTAACCCCAGAAAATTCCCAGCTTGGTGGTACACATGGTGGGAATATTTCGGATCCACTTATGAGATACTCAAACACTCTGTCCAACATTCATTTAATCTTTTTAGAACCCAATATACCCCAACAGCAGAAGAAAAACGATTCCATCCTCTTGCCCTTTTTTGTATGAAATTCTATCTTCCCTGGGTCCTTTCATGGACTGTTGAATTTTCAGATGAGAAAATTTTACAAATTAAGAGAAGATTCAAAGTTAAATGGTGGGACAAATTCAAAATTCCTCCGAGCCTTACAGCTACCAATGTCCAAGATTGGATCGTTAATAATAAAAATACCAGAGTCCCAACTCAGAAACCACTTTACAGGATTCCAACACGGCAACATACAGAATTCCTAGCACAGAAATCCCATATGACGGCAATGCTTGCATCTGCAAAAACTCCTGAAGAAATGCAAGCTATATTAATGAAATTCTCACCAGGACCTTCAAGAAAGTCAGAGTCCTCTGATGATTCGCTCAATTTGGAAGACGATGACCTCCTTGGACCAGACGACCCTGGGCCGATTTTTGGAAATAGTGGAATATAAATGCTTGTATAAATTCCTGTATTAGATTGTTGAGTATTGTATTTGTATTCGTATTTATGTACAGTTTCATGTGTTAAAAAAAAAAAAAAAAAATCCGAAAATACCCCTAAAAAAGTCTATAAAAGGGGACTCACTCTCGGTATTGAGGCACCGAAACATTTTACTACTCTCTACCCATATCTCTCTTCTTCTCTTCTCTTTCTCTCTCCCTCTCTCTCTCTCTTTACCACTCATTTCCAGATCAAAATTCCTTCAACCCATTTTCCAGAAATACCGTAACCCTTTCTCAGATCCAAATCCCTTTAAACATTATCCAGAAACCTGAAACCCTTTTGATTTGTATCTTTCATTTATGTAAAGATTTGATTCCAAAGGTTAGTAATAAAATTCTGTTTTTAATTCTGGTGTTCTTTCATATATATATATATATATATATATATATATATATATATATATATATATATATATATATATCCCTATAATTACATTCATGGCTGGTTAAACCGCCTACTTCTTTAAGATTCGTGGAGTTCTTTGCAAAAGTATGCTCTGTATATAGACCCCTTAAAGGTTTATATACATCAGAAACTGGAGGAACCACAGCCTTAAAGATTTTTATTATTTTCCGCAAATTACTTTCTGCATATATTCGTGGATTTCCTTTAATAGGGAACCATCGTTGTTATTTTCTGAATTACTTTCTTTACTTTCTGAATATATATATATATATATTATATATGATAATGCATCACATGAATTTGAACCGATGGGTCGATGCATTCAATTTGATTTGTCCCGAATTAGTGAGACATCAATTACTTGACAAGAAATTTCATTAAATTATTGACTGAAGTTGGAGATACCATTGATATCGATGGATTACAAAATCATATATATATATATATATATATATATATATATGTATGTATGTATATATATAAATGATAATGCATCACATGAATTTTAACCGATGGGTCGATGCATTCAATTTGATTTGTATCGAAATAGTGAGACATCAATTACTTGACAAGAAATTTCATTAAATTATTGACTGAAGTGGGTGATACCATTGATATCGATTGATTACAAAATCATATATATATATATATATATATATATATATATATATATATATATATATATATTCAATTTGATTTGTACCGAAATAGTGAGACATCAATTACTTGACAAGAAATTTCATTAAATTATTGACTGAAGTGGGTGATACCATTGATATCGATTGATTACAAAATCATATATATATATATATATATATAATGCATCACATGAATTTGAACCGATGGGTCGATGCATTCAATTTGATTTGTACCGAAATAGTGAGACATCAATTACTTGACAAGAAATTTCATTAAATTATTGACTGAAGTTGGTGATACCATTGATATCGATTGATTATATATATATATATGCATCACATGAATTTGAACCGATGGGTCGATGCATTCAATTTGATTTGTATCGAAATAGTGAGACATTCAATCATATCAAAATTGTACATATACTAGTTGAACGTCACCTCAATAGTAGACATAGAGGTGAACACAATCAACATATTCTAGCCATATCGATACTGACACTCTAAAAATTTAAATACTTAAGACTGAAAGTCTTGAGTTCCAATGTTGAGATAGGCGAAAGTAAACACTTTCTATGAGTGAGATATTCTATGAGTGACGGTGTATGAGTATGAGCTACAGTTCATGCTGGATCAACCTACGACACATAACCAGTATTGGTACATGGGTATGTGTTGAGGCTCAAGTTGGGTCAGCCTAGGCCCATGGGCGTACAAAATTTATCTTTATTCGGTCTTACCCTAATTAACTACATTATTTCATCAACTCTTTGATCAAAATTGTCAAAACTCAAGTCTAATTACACCAATCAGATAATAGTAAAAACCTTTAGTATCATCCCCTCATAATCTCCTAAGTATCACATATAGTGTCTGCAAAAACTAGTAGGGTATAGTTAGCGTACAATACAGTCTTTTCAACATATATCCCTATTGAATCGGCAATCATTGGTATGTCAATAGTTGCAAATGAATTTGATAACGATGTGATGTATCTTTGAGTAATCATAGTGGTATCTGTGTGCAACAAAGAAAGCACATTTCCATAATGAACATGTCTTACTCATCAGACCGCATAAGATATCAACACTCGCAGGTGAGAGGTGAATCCCCGACTACAATGCATCATATCCTACGTATGTTGAAACTACACCCAACCTCATCACCTAACGACCCTCATGGAGTCGGCAAACTAATCAAAGTGCAGCGCTAGTATTTATAGAGACTTCATGTTGCCCCGATCAAAGAACAAATGATGTACAACTGTAACTACAGACTAATTAACTTGTGAAGTGATAACCAATTGAAAATTTCGATGAAAGATTGTTTAATACCTCATCCAATTAACACTCATTTTTTTTAATGAACATTTCTATGCCTTTACCAATGAAGTATGGTTTTACATCACAAATTATAGTCTCGAGTTCGAATGATTTTTATTCTTGTTATAGGAGTCTGAATCGACTAAGAATGAATTTAGAATGTACAATATATTTCTTAATGAATTTTATGATATACGTTGATACTTAGATCTATGGTACCATAGCATATTCAATGACTTTATCTATATAATTTACAGGACTATACAGAAAAACACAAGAGTCAATAAATTTCAAGCCACAAATTGACTCGTTGACACCTACTCTAACAGTCTAATAGTTGAGCTCGTCTCAGTGATAAATATAAATTTGAGCATGAACGACGAACATCATATCAAAATTTATATATATTCAAATTTGAATGATATCAATGTGTTAAAATGGAGATATATTAAAATTTTATTATAGCCTTTTTAATAATTGAATTGGATCGAAAATTTAGAAATACGCATGCATGTACGTTTTATGTGTATTATTTATATGCGAAATAATGAGAGCTTTAAAAGATTTTGACCAAGGGACAAAAATGGGACCATAAAATCAAACTTACGGATCCTTATATTGACCTATCTTTCCATCAATTAATTAAGCGTGATTTTCTATCATCAAGGTTACACTTATGTTTTGCAGAATAGTTCGAATTATTGTGTCCCACAAACTTTTTTTGGAAAAAGACATCAAAGAAATTAAATATAGAAAACTTTTAAATTTTTTTAGGAAACAAATCAAAAACAAAATCATGGATATGATAATAATAATAAGAGAGAAGATATAAATATGGATAATCCTAAAATCAAGCACATAATAGAATCTCTAAATCAAGAAACACTATACAAGTCCTAAATAAAAATTTCAAAATTCTTATTTCATTTCTATTTTTCATATTCTCAAATTTTCAAATTCCCAGTCGTGTTCCAGGTTTGGTTCTTCTTTCTCTAGGTAAGTTTTCTTGTCTCATCCATGTAATATTTCTTGTTTATGTTGCACGAGATATCTTGGTAAGTTCAATCTAAGCATAAATTTTTCTGAATTAATCTTGATATAACATACTGTTTTTATTCAATTATCTAATATAATTTGATTTTGTTACGATTATAATTACTAAATATTTAATAGACTGATTATTATTAGATTAAAAACGCTATAAACTATTTAAATATTTCATATTTTTTTATGTAATAATTTTTTATTGTTATCATATACTAAATATTGTTATCTATGCATGAATTTATATCGCATTCGATAATTTATTTTTTTGTTAATCTGTTGTGCAAGTGTCCGAATGTTTAGATATTTTTTCATATTTTATGTTTTCTTAACTAATAGATTATTTATTGATATTTTTCATATAAATTTTACTGTACTTATATTTTTTTTCATGTTCAAAACATTCGTTTTCGCCCCTCACCAATGATTTTTTCCACCTCCTTCCCTATGCACTTGTTTTTAATTACATAGATTATATTCCATTATCAATTATATTTCACTTCATTCGAATTTCTCACATTTTTTAAAAAATAAATAAATCTTACGAGATAATAAAAAAATAGCTGGCAGAAGTAATTTTTTCCTTATAATTGTTTTCTCCTGTATCTAAAAAAATTTATTAAAATACATTTGAAGTAAATTCTAAGTGGAAATAAACATTGCGATATGTTTCTTGGAATTCTAATCTCAAGTAAAATGTATACGTTAGTTTTATCAAGAGCCGTCAAAGTCCGCCAAATAAGCGGTTTGTGTTGACAATTTCTTAGCCCGTCACAACATGATACATATAACTAAAAATTGGCTTTGTCTTGTCCCATCCTACCAAATAAGTGGGTTGAATTGATAATTTCTCAACATGCTCAAATATTAGTAGTTATATTGTTAAAATGACCCAAAGTATTTTTCACGTAAATTTGACTTTCTTTGAAAGTAATATTGTTTTCTGGACCACCTATATAATTTAGAAATTTGCATGCTTGAGCTACGGGTCCCTTGCGAGGGGGATGCACACCCGATCCTCAATATATGAGCTCGAACCTAATTTGCATAAGAAAAGCAAGTAGTTCAAGCTCAATTCTGGCTAACTCAAATCCAAACATGAGTAATTAGACATACAACTTTCATATATATAACTATATCCTAAACGTAACAATATCATGTGATATATATATATATATATATATATATATATATATATGTATATATATATATATATATATTAGGCTAACATGTCTTATTCAATCTTTGATTTTATTGCAATCTTCTTTTTTAGGATAGTTAGCTAAATTAGATTATTCACAGTATATTCTTGTAATCCTCTCAATTAGGATAGCTTCCTATTTTAGATTTCTATTGGTGTATATATTGTTGTATCCTTCCACTAATGAAATAAAGGAATATACAATTTTCTGTAGTCATTTTTGTAGGTGTGCATCGACGTAACAGCTTATAAACCACGTCAACCAGGTAAATAATGCTTGACAAATCTTGTTTGACATACTCACCTAAGAAGATATTGGTAGATAATATAATATGTAATCAATAAGTCACAATTATACTTATTTCACAAACTTAGATAGTCGTCGTGACATATCACGTCATATTTATTCGACTTCAAACCGAAAAGTTCAGATCTTGCTCACAAATATTGGTTGTTTTTAAATAAAGTAAAAACAATTCCCATTTCGCAAAATATTGCAAAATGGGATTTTTTTTTTCAATTTACGGCTACAAACTTGATCCACGAGTTTTCTCCAACATTCCATAGTTTGAACTGTAGTCGTGATACTCCTTCAAAAATACTCCATAATTTCACGACTTTAACCATTACGTATATACGCTTTCAAAGAAAAGAACAGGAGGTAATTCCAAGCCACCGAAGCCGACATGCTTGTCAGGATAATTTCACCTGGTAACATTACAATAACTGAAATCCAATTGGATTTCTCTAGTGCTTCTTGGATAAGATTTCCGACGGGTTCTGCAGGTGGGGGGGGGGGGGGGGGGGGTTTTTTTTTTTCATTTTATAATTTTTTTTCTGGGTTTCATTTGATCTCAGATCATCTCAAAGACTTGATCTTTTTTTCTCAACCGGTAAATCTCTGATCTCCAAGTGAAATTGCTGAATCCTACAGAGGAATGGCTAGAAATTTGACATCATTTTTTTGTCCCAACTGATAATAATGTGTCCGATGCTACCTTTTATCGGATTTCCCGAATCCTTCACAAACTGTGTCGTTTTGTTCCAAGGTTTCGGTGTTGCTCCTCTATGTTTGAACCCAAAATTTCCTCTGTTTATACTTAGTTTTTGGTAGAGACATCACCCGCGTTTTTTGCTTCTTTTTCTTGCATACGTTGCATAGGTGCTTTGTGCTCACCCGGTTATGGCTTCAACAATGCTCAAGTCAGCGAATTGTAGCGCTATTGGAGCTGTGAAGCTTGATTACGTGGGTCTTAAGCCATTAAAATTGTCTTCGAATGTCCTGTGTGTGAGGCCTGGTTCGATAAAAAATGTGCCCCGGAAGCTGGCAATAGCGGCATGTGATAAAAGGGACAGTGTTCCCATCAAGACCAGAATGAGCGATCAGGAGTGCGAGGCTGCTGTCGTTGCAGGGTATATCCCAGTAGCACCTCCGATTCCACCAAAACCCGCTGCACCAGCTGGCACCCCGGTCGTGCCCTCACTTGTAGGTTCACATTTATGTTCATGGTCTTTGCAGTCGCTTAAATGATGGTTTACCGATCCGAATATATGATTACAAATATCATCTTAGTGTTTGCTTGCCTTGGTTATTAACTCCTCGAACAGAATGCATTTTTCCCCGCTTCAGTCATTTAGGTTCAAACATGCACATTTAATTATGATCTAATACTTTACGAGTTTAATCTAGAAATAAATGTGCATTTTGTTTGATACTGAATAATTTGCCTATGAGTTGCTTGGAACTTAGAATTTTTTAAATATGACATTTAGTTTGTGGTTCAGTAGTGATTTTGGTGGTATCTATATCAACAATTTAGCCATTCTATTCTTCATTTTCTAATTATTATGATCTATCTGTGCCATCATGATGTTTGTCCAGCCACTTCGTCGCCGACCTCGTCGGAACCGGAGGTCCCCAGCACTGAGGGCTGCATTCCAAGAAACTAGTTTAAGTCCCGCAAATCTGGTTTATCCTCTTTTCATTCATGAGGGTATGTTTTGGCTGATGTACAATTTGAAAAAATGAAAAACGAACTTTTGATTCCACTTTGTCATTTTCATATTTCATAGATGCTCTTCATATGTCCTTATTCTTACAAGATATGCAGGTGAGGAGGACACTCCAATTGGAGCAATGCCAGGATGTTATAGGCTTGGATGGCGACATGGACTTGTTGAAGAGGTAAACAACCATTATTTTGCTATTTATTTCTGTGCATGATTTAAGGCTTAAAATAGCTAGGCTCTGATAAAGGTCATAATTTACAGGTAGCTAAGGCACAAGATGTCGGTGTTAACAGCATCGTGCTCTTTCCAAAAGTTCCAGATGCTTTGAAGGTTCTTATTTGAAGTTTTGTCATATTGTGAATGTAGCTAAATTATAGTGGTTTATTTGATTTGATTGGATTCTACTGTAGTCCTCTTCAGGCGATGAATCTTACAATGAAAATGGGCTAGTTCCACGGACAATACGGCTGCTCAAAGACAAGTATCCTGATCTTGTATGCTATTCTTCTCAATGGGGTCATATATGTGTTTCTAATTATGGTATTTTTAAGTTAATTGAATCTTGATTCTTGTATGTGATAATTTTGAGATGTATATTTGTAGGTTGTCTACACTGATGTTTCTTTAGATCCATATTCTTCCGATGGGCATGATGGCATCGTTCGAGAAGATGGTAAGACATACTTATGTCAATTTGGTGCAGCTAGAATAGGTGTTTCAGGAAAACAATTAAGAACCCAGATTACAAGTATTATCAAAGATTGATTGATCATCAGAGACTTGAATATGATACTAATAACAGTTTTATGAATGTTACATTCTGTGCTGGCTATCATATTGATTACGGACAATGAACATAATTTGAGCATTTGAACAAGATAGAATGTCTTGAGTTACTTTTGAATTACTGCCATATATTGCAGGAGTTATTATGAATGACGAAACTGTGCGTCAGCTGTGTAAGCAGGCAGTTGCCCAGGTAATTTCAATTAAATTTTGAATTCTTTTTTGATATGTTTCTGAGTGATATATATGCTCTTTCTCTGGATTTTGTTATTGTTTTTGCTAAGTTTATAAACTTATCACCCGGTGAACTTCCATAAGTAGGCCAGGGCTGGAGCGGATGTGGTGAGTCCCAGTGATATGATGGATGGACGTGTTAGGGCGATTCGAGCGGCTCTTGATGCTGAAGGATTTCAGCATGTTTCCATTATGTCCTACACTGCCAAGTAATTACTCATTTTATCTACCTTCAGTCGTATTTATTGCTGGCCAACAACTAGTGCCACTATTGTTCCTTGTGGTTACTACCTATAGCCTTTGATGCAATTATTATATCTATTATTGGTACTTCTGCAGTTTTAACTTTCTTACATGACTTTTTGGAGATGCTAAATCACATAAAATACCTCAAGTATTCGTTCCTCCTAGCGTTTTTTGAGTTGATCCCAATTCTACAATGTTGACTCATTTTCCAGATATGCAAGTTCATTTTACGGTCCTTTTAGAGAGGCTTTGGATTCGAATCCACGTTTTGGAGACAAGAAAACGTATGTATCTTTTCATCTTAATTTTTAAATCTTGATTGCGTTTTTTTGTTTTGGAATTCACTAGCAATAACCTTACTTGCTTTTGCATGAATGCAAAAATAGCTATCAGATTAATCCTGCTAATCATAGAGAAGCAATGGTCGAAGCCATGGAGGATAAAGCTGAAGGAGCTGACATTCTTCTGGTTAGTATGGCTTTGTCCTTGATTTCTTTCAGAGTTTGCCTTTGTCTAAATTGATGAGCCCGTTTTAAATTTTACTTGATTGCAGGTGACGCCGGGGCAACCATACTTGGACATAATAAGTCTTTTAAGAAATTACTTGAATGTGCCAGTCGCTGCATATCAGGTAATGGTTAAAATGTTTCGAGTTCGCTAAAATTGGGGAAATGTATTTTGGCTGAAAAGTGGTGCCTTCGAGATGTTAGATGCAAGTTAAAAAGGAAAAGAGAGGTAAAAAAAGGTTCATGCTGACATATTATTGTGAGGCATGCGTGTTTTTGGCAAGGAGAAATTGGTTAAATAATTTCGATCAACTTTTTTTTTAAAAAAAGACCTCCTCAAGTGTATTTGAAATATACTTGAGGAGGTCATTTTCTTAAAAAAAAGAGTTGACCGAGGTTAAAAAATAAAATACTCTGATTTGGCAACATATTCCTTATCACAAGGAGTTTTTCTTTTAAATAGGCGAAGTTTGAATGGCACATGAAACTCAAATGAATTTCACCAATATTTTACTTCTAGTTGAGCATAAAATGAGATGAAAGGGTAAAGGGTTGCTCCCAATTTGTGATGTTCGAGTAAAATGAGTGACTTAGTTACCTTTTTTTGTACATAGGTTTCTGGTGAATACTCGATGATCAAGGCTGGAGGGATTCTTAAAATGATTGATGAGGAGAAAGTGATGATAGAATCTTTGTTATGTCTTCGTCGAGCTGGAGCAGATATCATTCTCACCTATTTTGCTCTCCAAGCAGCTAAATGCCTATGCGCGGAGAAGAGGTGAAGTCGTATGCTGTGTGGTCATGTGACACAGAAACAGTCGAATGCAATGCTTAAGTTATTCAAACGCGGCCGTAGTCGATCAGGCTGAACTGAATTTAGCAGTATGCTTTTTATTCGATATCTAATGGTTGTTTTGGCAAATTAACTTTCATCAAAACGGTTCGCTAAGAAATCGTATTGGTCTATGAATTATATCACTGCAAAACAAATACTTAGCAAAGAGTAGAAAAATAAAGATAGATCGACTTAGAAATGAATCGGGGTTCTGATCACGGAACTTCATTCAAATAAAAATAAAGTACACAGGCCATTCATCCAGTTATGAATTTTGCCTAAGCAGTAACGATAACAATGACATCTAATCATCTCCATCGTCGGTAAGAAATTTGCCAGTGCCAGGATTTATGGCTGCGAAGAAGAAGGCCACGTTGAAGAGAATAAGGGGTTTAATCTCGGTGATGGGAACTCCGGTTTCGATGTTCAACTGAGCCAAAGCCCCTTTGGCTTGATCTTCAGTCAAAGCATACACTTTCACTTGAGGGCCTTGGGCAGTCTGACCACCCGGTTCGCGATATCGTGGAACATTCGACTGCTAGAAAGAGGAAACAGGAACAACAGGTCTCATCATACTGGGGCCACCTCTAAATCCTGGTTGGGGTTGGGACGAAGACATACCCCTATTCGGACATACACGAGAGAAATGACCTTCTTGTCCACAATGATAACAAGTGTCAAACATACCTCGACACTGCTTGATAGTATGTTTGACTTCACAATAACTACAATAGAGAGCCATAACGGGACTCCCTCTCTGGGATCCACTCGAACTCGAAGAAGATGAAGAAGCAGAACCCGTCTTCTTGAACTTTCTGCCTCTTGGACGTAAGGTAGGCTGCTGAGCTGTCACTGGAGGTGGAGGAGTGTACTGAGGACCTCCTCGTTTTAGTCCAGCTTCGGCTGCCTTAGCTCGTTCAACTGCCTCTGCGTAGCTCGTAAGAAAACCAGAAATGACAAAAGTATATATAGCAGGATGCAATCCATTCACAAACCTGTTATATTTCGCTTTTGTATTTGCAGCTACGTGAGGTGCATACTTCAACAATGTAGAAAATTTCTAAGCATATTCTGCAACAGTCATCGTTCCCCGCTGCAGACTATTAAATTCATTCTCCTGAGCAGTGTAATAAGAAGGAGGAGAATACTGCTCCAAAAACTGGGCCTTGAAGACATCTCACGTGACTTCAATACCGACCTCTTTCAGTCCAATCTCAGCGGCTTCCCACCAAGATTTTGCTCGATCTTTCAACTGATAGAGAGCAAGTTTCATTCTCCGAGCCTTAGAATATTCAACAATATTAAACAGATGCTCGATATCCTTCAACCAGGCCTCTGCTCTTTCAGCACTCTCAGTGCCAAAGAAATTCGGTGGTTTCAGATCATGGAATCGAGCCATCACTAAATCCATGGACTTTTTCACTGTTAGTAAAATTAATGTGTTAGTCACGCCTACCGAATAGGCGGCGATATTTACTCCATATAATTGAGATTTCACGCCTCTTGAAGAGGCGTGATTAGAAAATTTTAAACGCCAGTTTTTGGACTTTTACACTGTCTTAATTATAATCTAGCGTGACTTTCTTTTGAACTTTTTCAATGTTAGTAAAATTAATGTGTTAATCACACCTACCGTGACTTATTTTTTTAAAAAAAATTTAAAAATAAATAAATCACACCTATCAAACTTATTTATTTTTATTAAAAAAATTTCAATTCATGTCACACCAATAAAGTAGGCGTGACATGAATTGAAATTATTAATATTTTATTTTTGTAACTTTTAATAATTTAATAAAATAAAGTAAGAAAAAAAAATTTGTAACATTAATGTATCAAGCCTACTAAATTATTTTTTTTTTAAATCATCTTAGTCGCGTCTACTCGATAAAAGTTACATAAAAATAAATTTTTTTATTAAAATTTAAAATAATATCACGCCTATTTAATAGGCGTGACATGAATTGAAATTTTTTTTAAAAAAACCTTAAATGTAAGTCACGACTTATTATTGCTGTATTTTAAAAAAAAAACCTGAGTTCTCGGTGAGTCTAATAAAGAAACGTACACATATATATATATTAAAAGTTACAAAAATACAATATTAATAATTTCGAACGTATTTTTATATTATATATTTTTCTTATAGAATAAATAAAATTGAAACTGATGTATTATGTGTACTAAATTGGCTTAAATTTTTTTTAAAAAGAAGGCAATGCAAAGTCACGCTGAATTGATAGACGTGACATGCATAACTTCGAATTCATTATAATATCATATATTTTTCTCTATAAATTGAATACTTCATTTCCTCATTCATCCATCCCTTTCATATTTTTTATCGATAAGTTTTCGTAAATGTTTGAATTTATTTTTTTAATTCCTGCAAATTTTTATTAATTTGATTTTTTTTGCAAGTAAATTTTTGTTCCAATGTATATTATGATATGTATACTAATATTAATTATTTATGCTAAATATTAAATTTATAATAAAATTATTATTTATGTTAGACTAATTTTGTTGTGTTATTTAATTTTTTTACAATTTTAATTATTACGTGATTTTTTAGTTATTATTAATTTTTGTAAAGAAATTTCAAAATCATTTATTATGATAAATTTTCATTATCATTATTATTTTTTTTAAAAATGTTTAAAAAATTTATGTTATATACTATTTTTTTCCAGTTATTATTATTTTTTATAATAATTATATAATTGTATATTTCGATAATAATAATTTTAAATTAGTTTTTTATGTATATTTTTGTTTCGCATTTAATATAAAAGATTATTTTTAAAATAAAAAATATAAATCACGTAGTTTTTTGTTTAAAAATAAAATATCACGTTTAATAATTTGATTTTTCAAAATTTTGAAAAAATACACTATCCCATATAATCATGAGATATAATAAAAGTTTTTTAATGGTTTATTGTATTTCCAATATGATTATAGAAATAGAAAACACGTCATCCGTCCCAAATACATAGATCGTATTTCCTTTATGATATATAGTTCGGTTTCTAAATTTAGCAGTACTTCTTATTTTTTTTGTACTAATAAACTCCTATTTGGAAATATGTGTGACAATTTCTTGAATGGATTAAATAAAAATAAAATATTTTTTTTCCCATTTATATTATAAAAACTAAACAAACCTATATAATTTGAGACAAACGAGTAAGTAACTTATTTATATAATCCAATTTCAAATCTCAAACTTTCACCCGTGATTGAACGACGAAGATAGAAATTTATGTGGGGTTCTGTAATGTACCATATATATATGCATTGTCCGAAATTTACTGCAGCAATTAATTAGAGAACCACCTACATAAAGTTTTACGTGTTTATAAATAAATAAATAAAACAGCAACAATTTAACCAACATTTTTATGTTTCTTTCACTTTGTATTCATATATATACACGTTAACAACTAGAGTACTCAAGAATTTTAAATAGGACGAAAAGGGCATTATTTTACAAAATTTTAGCCTAAAATCCATACATATGCTACACTGAAACTTTGAAGGACAAATTAAAGGGTGAAAACTGTTGTTTTTTTTTAATTATCGAACGTGAATTTGAAAAATATTCTTATATATGTTAAGTTATTATATATTAATATATCTTGTTCATCTTTATCCCTCTCCTTTTTAGAGACCACAAAAAAAAAATAATCATAAAAAGACGATCTACGAACATTGTGCCTCAAATTATGCTAACTCGTTTTACCTTTGACTGATTATGACTAGGTAAAATTATTATAGATACATTTATTTATCAGCGAACTATGTGTAATTCTTAATAATTTTCCAAAATTTAAGAATTTATTAGTATCAGATTATAAGTTCTGATATTAGATTATTATTACAGTGTCTTAAGAGAATTAAAGTGATCAAGCTAGCTGTGTATAACTTATCCAGATCCTATATCAGAAACTACAGTACCCCTCCAAACCAAGAACTTAAATTCATATCACATATACTTGTATAATCTGGGTTAATCTTAAAAGTAAAGAATGAAAATTAGAACATTCAAAAGGATTGAATTTTCTCACCTCTGGCTTTGAAGCAGTACTACTTGATAATGTTGGTGTTTCATATTCATTCTCTTCAATATCGAGTAACCCCAGATACTCCAGAGCCTTAATTATCTCCAGATTCAACGAATGTCACTGCAACATCGATATATTATATATTACAGCTAGGCGCTAGCTGATTCATATAAAATCCAATATCCATGCTTAATCGTAATCAGACAAACGTGTGTGTGCGTGCGTGTGTGTGTGTGTATACATACCTTGGTAAGAAGATACAGTGAGGAGCCTCTCCAAAAGCTTTCTATCTATCCGACTGTGATCAACAGCCAATACATGAAAACGATGCTCGATTTCTTGTTCAGTTTTTAGCTGAGCTTCTGAATTCTCCATTTGACGGGTTTTTCTTCTTTTTCCTTGTAATAATTAAGGTTAATTTCATGGAAGCCGCGGCAGCCCAGATATACGATCAGCAGGTATGTAATGTATGTATATTTGAGAGGATGGATGGAGTATAGATGTAGGGGATGCGGATTTAAACGGAGGATCGGAAACTAGCAAGTTGTGTTTGTGTAGTAAATATGAAGGAACACCATCATGTTAACCTATGTGGATCGAGTTTATTACTCATCGCTCCTGTTAAAAATTCTAAAAGGAATAAAAAAGATATTAATAGACTGATACATTTTTCATTTTCAAATTTCACCACTTAATTATTCTCTCTGGTAAGAGATTTCATGCCTGATTTTTTTAAAACATATGATCTAAAATTTTATTAACTTTACATATGATATTTTTTTGCAGGGGTTTTGATGCAGTTAGCACTCATTTTTATTGATTTAATTTAATATGACATACATACATACATATTACTTATTTTATGATATAGGATCCGAAGTGGTTCAGAAGATAATTTTTTCTATAATGGTACAAAACTTTCAAACAATGTCTTTTTTTTTTCTTTTTTTTTTTTGACATTGTCGATGTTTATATGAACTAACTTGAACATGTATATATAGGGAAAATTATAATTTTTGGTCATGTGTGGTTTTTTGCGATTTTGATTTTTTATGTTTTTAAATTTAAGTTTCAATAATGCTTTTATGTTTTTAAATTTAAGTTTCGAGTATGGTTTTTTGCGATTTTGATTTTTTATGTTTTTAAATTTATGTTTTTAATGCTTATACATTTTATAATATACAAAAAAAAGGGTTTGGTGTTAAAAAGAAAAAGAAAAGAAAGAATTGATCGCGAGTGATCTTTTCACACTAGATTCTCTTCAGACATTTTGTTGGTACAAAATCACATATATATAACATTTTATAATATACAAAAAAAAGGGTTTGGTGTTAAAAAGAAAAAGAAAAGAAAGAATTGATTAATGAGCGCAATTTTATAGGAAGGTTGGTTTTAATTTAATTAGCATCAAAACAAAAATTTCAAATATTTGATATACACAAAATATATTTCGTTAGGTTAATGTTTTTTTGTTAGTTTACGACCTAATATCGATCCAATTACATATTTTATGTCTTAAATTATCTTCGTTATCATCTCCAATTATACATAAAGGTTTTATCTTCTAGTCACTTGTGTGTGTCTATATATATATATATATATATATATATATATATATATATATATATATATATATATATATATATATATATTATAAATTGTATAATTGGGTCACATCAGATTTTAAAGAATGGTTACGACATCCGTCTCACATATCTTCGGCTCAATTTGCATTCGATGTGAATTTCAATAAATATATTTTTTTATTGATAAAAATATATGTATATTGATGGATATTACATTTATTTATATTTTTAATCATTTTGCAAATTTTGAGTTAAAATTTGTGTAAAATATTCAATTAAAATCTTACTATCAACATTAAACGATATCAGCAAATAAACTATTTATATGTATACCAATGGACGTATAATAAATTGCATTTGACCAAAATAATTTTGAAAAATCGTCAATTTTTATACTTTCGTTTTATAACTTGTACGTCAAAGTTGAATTATAACTATTTAACTTTGTTATTTGTTGAAAATGATCCCGATTTTCAGACCTTTAAAATATTTTGCCACACTAAATTCAAATCGCAACTCCAATAGAAAATATTAAAAAGCAATCAAACATTGAAAACAAGTTGGAATCAAGATTCTATGGTTGATTAAATAAAAATCTATGTACCATGATCTTGTTGCCCCATTTAATTAATTAATTTGTATAGATGTATACAATTTGATTTGGGAGGTCCTACTAGATTAGATAGATAACTTTAAAAAGTCATTAACTACGTTAATATGGTATTGTTTTCACACTTTGGCATTGTTTGGTACATGGAATAAGGGCGGGATTGATAAATAATCTCCCTTATCCCACGTTTGGTACATTTTTAAAAAACACATGATAAATAAATTTTGAGAAGGATAAAACATCCTTTGTAAGAGGTGTGATAATTTTAATGTAATGATAAAATACATTACAAATTATTTAATTACCCCCAATTTATAAAAATCCAAAACCCTATCTTCTCTCGTTTCATTTGTTTGCATCGATCCTTCAGTGCGGCTGGAGAAAACCCATCTTTCGAAGAGGCGTTCGTGCGAAGATCTGCACGATCTGAGGTGAGATTTGTGACTCATATTGTTTAGATGGTGCGAAGGCTTTTATATAAAGAATTGACAGTGTCTGCCTTCAATTAATTGTCAGTATTTTAAGTAAATTCAATAATAATCTCAATGCCTAAAATAATTAATATATAAATTTAGTTACTCGATAAATTATAGTTACGCAAAATAAATATTAAATACATTATTCAATTAAATATTTTATAGTAGAAGTAATAATATATTCGCAACTGAATTAGAAAAATTCACATTATTTGTGATTTACAAAGATATTATTTGATTAAAAATATTTGAAATTACTTATTATAATTACTTATTTCAATTTACGTATATCCATTTGTATTCACATTTCTTATACTGATTAAATAGCGATTATAATCAACATTCGACTAATCTCGGAAATTACAAATACAATAAAATCAGATTTTTATTATTATTATCATGAACAGATAATTTCGTTGTGTATAATTATATTCGCAAAAGGAAAATGAAATGATACGGCCTATGCTATGATGATATGATAATGTATCACATGAATTTGAACCGATCGATGGGTCGATGCATTCAATTTGATTTGTACCGAAATAGTGAGACATCAATTACTTGACAAGAAATTACATTAAATTATTGACTGAAATTGGTGACACCATTGATATTGATTGATTACAAACTATATATATATATATATATATATATATATATATATATATATAAAAGTTTGATATATTGTCTACCTATCATATCCACCTCAGTTCTCACTATATGATGAACATATTTAATAGATGAATGTCATCTCATTGGTAGACATTATGATGAACATATCTAATAGATGAATGTCATCTCATTAGTAGACACAGTAGATAAACAACGAATCAAAACTATATATATATATATATATATATATATATATATATATATATATATATATATATATATATATATATATCCATGAAGAACTTATGATTGTGAATCAAATTAGTCTATTTAAAAAAGAGAATATTCATTTTTAAAAATAAATAATAATAATAATAATAATAAGAAGAAGCCCAAAAACGAGTGAGTCTTATGTGAGACCGTCTCACGGATCATAATCTGTGAGACGGGTCAACCCTACCCATATTCACAATAACAAGTAATACTCTTAGCATAAAAAGTAATACTTTTTCATGGGTGACCCAAATAAGAGATCCGTCTCACAGATACGATCCGTGAGACCGTCTCACACAAGTTTTTGCCAAAAACCTAACATATTATTTTTTTAACCCATGAGATTGCTATATATATATATCCATGAAGAACTTATGATTGTGAATCAAATTAGTCTATTTAAAAAAGAGAATATTCATTTTTAAAAAATAAATAATAATAATAATAAGAAGAAGAAGCCAAAAACCTAACATATTTTTTTTTTAACCCATGAGATTGCTTGTGAGCGTACGAAGAGAAGAGACATAGCTGATTGAGGATTGGATACGGAAGTTGAGAATCAAGTCTGAAATGTTTGATGTAGAGACAAGAAATAATAAAGGTATCTGTGTGAAACAAAGAAAGCACATTTCCATAATGAACATGTCTCACTCATCAAACTGCATAAGATATCAACACTCGTAGGTGAGAGGTGAATCCCCGACTATAATGCATCATATCCTATGTATGTTGAAACTACACCCAACCTCATCACCTAACGACCCTCATGGAGTCGGCAAACTAATCAAAGTGCAACACTAGTATTTATAGAGACTTCATGTTGCCCCAATCAAATAACAAATGATGTACAACTGTAACTACAGACTAATTAACTTGTGAAGTGATAACCACTTGAAAATTTTGATGAAGGATTGTTTAATACTTCATCCAATTAACACTCATTTGTATGAATGAACATCTCTATGTCTTTACCAATGAAGTATGGTTTTACATCACAAATTATAGTCTCGAGTTCGAATGATTTTTATTCTTGTTATAAGAGGCTGAATCGACTAAGAATGAATTTAGAATGTACAATATATTTCTTAATGAATTTTATGATATACGTTGATACTTAGATATATGGTACAATAGCATATTCAATGACTTTATCTATGCAATTTGCATGACTATACAGATAAACACAAGAGTCAATAAAGTTCAAATCACAAATTGACTCGTTGACACCTACTCTAACAATCTAATAGATGAGCTCATCTCAGTGATAAATTTAAATGTGAGCATGAACGATGAACATCATATCAAAATTTATATATATTCAAATTTGGATGATATCAATATGTTAAAATGGAGATATATTAAAATTTTATTATAGCCTTTTTCATAATTGAGTTGGATTGAAAATTTAGAAATATGCATGCATTAGGGGTGGGTACGGTACGATATACCGTACCGAAAATATCGGTATGGAATTTTTCCATACCGATACCGGAAATTCGGTATACCGAATTTTCGGTATGAAATAAGTTCATACAAGTATCGTACCGACACCGAAAATTTTGTCGGTATACCGAAAAATGTCGGTATACCGAACTAAAATTTTAAAAAATAATAATATATCGAAATACCGGAAAAAAAATTTCACACCGATACCGATACCGTATAGAAATGTTCGATATACCGATTTTTTTCGGTAAATTCGGTATTTTTTTCGACACGATATTTCGATATTTCGGTATTTTTTTCCCACCCCTACTTCCATGATGCATGTACGTTTTATGTGTATTTATATGCGAAATAATGAGAGCTTTAAAAGATTTTGACTAAGGGACAAAAATGGGACCATAAAATCAAACTTACGGATCCTTTTATTGACCTATCTTTTCCATCAAATTAATTAAGCGTGATTATCAAAGAAAAATGTTGCTCGTGGGCCTTCTATCATGGTTCATATCACCCTACCCCTGCGGGCACTGCCCTCATCAGATGATCAAAGGCCCAGATTTAAACACACATACACCCCATGAAGTGATCAAAGTCCTAAATTTAATCACCATATAAAATCAATGGCTGAGATCCTGTGTGGGCACTGTCCGCAGGGGTAGGGTCGAGTTAACCATGTATCATCAAGGTTACACTTATGTTTTTCAGAATATATATTTCGGATTAGAGTAAGTCTCATGTGAGACCGTCTCACGGATCACAATCTGTGAGACGGGTCAACTCGACCCATATTCACATTAAAAAGTAATACTCTTAGTGTAAAAGTTAATACCTTTTTATGGATTATCCAAATAAAGATCCGTCTCACAAAATACGACCCGTGAGACCGTCTCACACAAGTTTTTGCCTTCGGATTATTGTGTCCCACAAACTTTTTTTGGAAAAAGACATCAAAGAAAATATAGAAAACTTTTAAATTTTTTTAGGAAAAAAAACAAAAACAAAAACAAAATATAATGATGATAATAATAATAAGAGAGAAGAGATAAATATGGATAATCCTAAAATCAAGCACATAATAGAATCCCTAAATCAAGACACACTATACATGTTCTAAATCAAAATTTCAAAATTCTCATTTCATTTCTATTTTTCATATTCTGAAATTTTCAAATTCCCAGTCGTGTTCCAGCTTTGGTTCTTCTTTCGCTAGGTAAGTTTTCTTGTCTCATCCATGTAATATTTCTTGTTTATGTTGCACGAGATAAGTTCAATCTAAGCATAAATTTTTCTGAATTAATCTTGATATAACATACTGTTTTTTATTCAATTATCTAATTGAATTTGATTTTTTACGATTATAATTACTAAATATTTAATAGACTGATTATTATTAGATTAAAAACGCTATAAAATATTTAAATATTTCATATATTTTTTTATGTAATAATTTTTTATTGTTATCATATACTAAATATTGTTATCTATGCATGAATTTATATCGCATTCGATAATTTATTTTTTTGTTAATTTGTTGTGTAAGTGTCCGAATGTTTAGATATTTTTCATATTTTTATGTTTTCTTAACTAATAGATTATTTATTGATATTTTTCATATTGATTTTACTGTACTTATATTTTTTTCCATGTTCAAAACATTCGTTTTCGCCCCTCGCCAATGATTTTTTCCACCTCCTTCCCTATGCACTTGTTTTTAATTACATAGATTATATTCCATTATCAATTATATTTCACTTCATTCGAATTTCTCACATTTTTTTTAAAAAAATAAAGCTTACGAGATAATAAAAAAATAGCTCGCAGAAGTAATTTTTTCCTTATAATTGTTTTCTCCTGTATCTAAAAAAATTTATTAAAATACATTTGAAGTAAATTCTAAGTGGAAATAAACATTGCGATATGTTTCCTGGAATTCTAATCTCAAATAAAATGCATACGTTAGTTTTATTCAGAGCCGTCAAAGTCCATCAAATAAGCGGTTTGTGTTGACAATTTCTTAGCCCGTCACAACATGCTACATATAACTAAAAATTGGCTTTGTCTTGTCCCATCCTACCAAATAAGTGGGTTGAATTGATAATTTCTCAATATGTTCAAATATTAGTAGTTATATTGTTAAAATGGCCCAAAGTATTTTTCACGTAAATTTGACTTTCTTTGAAAGTAATATTGTTTTCTGGACCACCTATATAATTTAGAAATTTGCATGCTTGAGCTACGGGTCCCTTGCGAGGGGGATGCACACCCGATCCTCAATATATGAGCTCGAACCTAATTTGCATAAGAAAAGCAAGTAGTTCAAGCTCAATTCATGGCTAACTCAAATCCAAACATGAGTCACAGTATATTCTTGTAATCCTTTCATAACTATATACAACTTTCATATATATATATATATATATATATATATATATATATATATATATATATAAGGCTAACATATCTTATTCAATCTTTGATTTTATTGTAATCTTCTCTTTTAGGATAGTTAGCTAAATTAGATTATTCACAGTATATTCTTGTAATCCTCTCAATTAGGATAGCTTCCTATTTTAGATTTCTATTGGTGTATATATTGTTGTATCCTTCCCCTAATGAAATAAAGGAATATACAATTTTCTGTAGTCGTTTTTGTAGGTGTGCATCGACGCAACAGCTTATAAACCACGTCAACCAGGTAAATCATGCTTGACAAATCTTGTTTGACATACTCACCTAAGAAGATATTGATAGATAATATAATATGTAATCAATAAGTCACAATTATACTTATTTCACAAACTTAGATAGTCGTCGTGACATATCACGTCAAATTTATTTGACTTCAAACCGAAAAGTTCAGATCTTGCTCACAAATATAGGTTGTTTTTAAATAAAGTAAAAACAATTCCCATTTCGCAAAATATTGCAAAATGGGATTTTTTTTTCAATTTACGGCTACAAACTTGATCCACGAGTTTTCTCCAACATTCCATAGTTTGAACTGTAGTCGTGATACTCCTTCAAAAAAACTCCATAATTTCACGACTTTAACCATTACGTATATACGCTTTCAAAGAAAAGACAGGAGGTAATTCCAAGCCACCGAAGCCGACATACTTGTCAGGATAATTTCACCTGGTAACATTACAATAACTGAAATCCAATTGGATTTCTCTAGTGCTTCTTGGATAAGATTTCCAACGGGTTCTGCTGGTGGGGTTTTTTTTTTTTTTTCATTTTATAATTTTTTTTCTGGGTTTCATTTGATCTCAGATCATCTCAAAGACTTTATCTTTTTTTCTCAACCGGTAAATCTCTGATCTCCAAGTGAAATTGCTGAATCCTACAGAGGAATGGCTAGAAATTTGACATCATTTTTTTGTCCCAACTGATAATAATGTGTCCGATGCTACCTTTTATCGGATTTCCCGAATCCTTCACAAACTGTGTCGTTTTGTTCCAAGGTTTCGGTGTTGCTCCTCTATGTTTGAACCCAAAATTTCCTCTGTTTATACTTAGTTTTTGGTAGAGACATCACCCGCGTTTTTTGCTTCTTTTTCTTGCATACGTTTTATAGGTGCTTTGTGCTCATCCGGTTATGGCTTCAACAATGCTCAAGTCAGCGAATTGTAGCGCTATTGGAGCTGTGAAGCTTGATTACGTGGGTCTTAAGCCATTAAAATTGTCTTCGAATGTCCTGTGTGTGAGGCCTGGTTCGATAAAAAATGTGCCCCGGAAGCTGGCAATAGCGGCATGTGATAAAAGGGACAGTGTTCCCATCAAGACCGGAATGAGCGATCAGGAGTGCGAGACTGCTGTCGTTGCAGGGTATATCCCAGTAGCACCTCGGATTCCACCAAAACCCGCTGCACCAGCTGGCACCCCGGTCGTGCCCTCACTTGTAGGTTCACATTTATGTTCATGGTCTTTGCAGTCGCTTAAATGATGGTTTACCGATCCGAATATATGATTACAAATATCATCTTAGTGTTTGCTTGCCTTGGTTATTAACTCCTCGAACAGAATGCATTTTTCCCCGCTTCAGTCATTTAGGTTCAAACATGCATATTTAATTATGATCTAATACTTTACGAGTTTAATCTAGAAATAAATGTGCATTTTGTTTGATACTGAATAATTTGCCTATGAGTTGCTTGGAACTTAGAATTTTTTAAATATGACAAATCTTGAGATCTAGTCATTTAGTTTGTGGTTCAGTAGTGAATTTGGTGGTATCTATATCAACAATTTAGCCATTCTATTCTTCATTTTCTAATTATTATGATCTATCTGTGCCATCATGATGTTTGTCCAGCCACTTCGTCGCCGACCTCGTCGGAACCGGAGGTCCCCAGCACTGAGGGCTGCATTCCAAGAAACTAGTTTAAGTCCCGCAAATCTGGTTTATCCTCTTTTCATTCATGAGGGTATGTTTTGGCTGATGTACAGTTTGAAAAAATGAAAAAAGAACTTTTGATTCCACTTTGTCATTTTCATATTTCATAGATGCTCTTGATATGTCCTTATTCTTACAAGATATGCAGGTGAGGAAAACACTCCAATTGGAGCAATGCCAGGATGTTATAGGCTTGGATGGCGACATGGACTTGTTGAAGAGGTAAACAACCATTATTTTGCTATTTATTTCTGTGCATGATTTAAGGCTTAAAATAGCTAGGCTCTGATAAAGGTCATATTTTACAGGTAGCTAAGGCACAAGATGTCGGTGTTAACAGCATCTTGCTCTTTCCAAAAGTTCCAGATGCTTTGAAGGTTCTTATTTGAAGTTTTGTCATATTGTGAATGTAGCTAAATTATAGTGGTTTATTTGATTTGATTGGATTCTACTGTAGTCCTCTTCAGGCGGTGAAGCTTACAATGAAAATGGGCTAGTTCCACGGACAATACGGCTGCTCAAAGACAAGTATCCTGATCTTGTATGCTATTCTTCTCAATGGGGTCATATATGTGTTTCTAATTATGGTCTTTTTAAGTTAATTGAATCTTGATTCTTGTATGTGATAATTTTGAGATGTATATTTGTAGGTTGTCTACACTGATGTTTCTTTAGATCCATATTCTTCCGATGGGCATGATGGGATCGTTAGAGAAGATGGTAAGACATACTTATGTCAATTTGGTGCAGCTAGAATAGGTGTTTCAGGAAAACAATTAAGAACCCAGATTACAAGTATTATCAAAGATTGATTGATCATCAGAGACTTGAATATGATACTAATAACAGTTTTATGAATGTTACATTCTGTGCTGGCTATCATATTGATTACGGACAATGAACATAATTTGAGCATTTGAACAAGATAGAATGTCTTGAGTTACTTTTGAATTACTGCCATATATTGCAGGAGTTATTATGAATGACGAAACTGTGCGTCAGCTGTGTAAGCAGGCAGTTGCCCAGGTAATTTCAATTAAATTTTTAATTCTTTTTCGATATGTTTCTGAGTGATATATATGCTCTTTCTCTGGATTTTGTTATTGTTTTTGCTAAGTTTATAAACTTATCACCCGGTGAACTTCCATAAGTAGGCCAGGGCTGGAGCGGATGTGGTGAGTCCCAGTGATATGATGGATGGACGTGTTAGGGCGATTCGAGCGGCTCTTGATGCTGAAGGATTTCAGCATGTTTCCATTATGTCCTACACTGCCAAGTAATTACTCATTTTATCACCTTCAGTCGTATTTATTGCTGGCCAACAACAAGTGCCACTATTGTTCCTTGTGGCTACTACCTATAGCCTTTGATGCAATTATTATATCTATTATGCGTACTTCTGCAGTTTTAACTTTCTTACATGACTTTTTGGAGATGCTAAATCACATAAAATACCTCAAGTATTCGTTCCTCCTAGCGTTTTTTGAGTTGATCCCAATTCTACAATGTTGACTCATTTTCCAGATATGCAAGTTCATTTTACGGTCCTTTTAGAGAGGCTTTGGATTCGAATCCACGTTTTGGAGACAAGAAAACGTATGTATCTTTTCATCTTAATTTTAAATTTTGATTGCGCTTTTTTGTTTTGGAATTCACTAGCAATAACCTTACTTGCTTTTGCATGAATGCAAAAATAGCTATCAGATGAATCCTGCTAATGATAGAGAAGCATTGGCCGAAGCCATGGAGGATGAATTTGAAGGAGCTGACATTCTTCTGGTTAGTATGGCTTTGTCTTTAAGTTCTTTGAGAGTTTGCCTTTGTCTAAATTGATGAGCCCGTTTTAAATTTTACTTGATTGCAGGTGACGCCGGGTCAACCATACTTGGACATAATAAGGCGTTTAAGAAATTACTGTGATGTGCCAGTCGCTGCATATCAGGTAATGGTTAAAATGTTTTGAGTTCGCTAAAATTGGGGAAATGTATTTTGGCTGAGAAGTGGTGCCTTCGAGATGTTAGATGCAAGTTAAAAAGGAAAAGAGAGGGAAAAAAGGTTCATGATTACATATTATTGTGAGGCATGCGTGTTTTGGCAAGGAGAAATTGGTTAAATAACCTCGGTAAATGGCCTCCTCAAGTGTATTTGAAATATACTTGAAGAGGTCATTTTCTTAAAAAAGGTGTTGACCGAAGTTAAAAAATAAAATACTCCGTTTTGGGCAACATATTCCAAATCACAAGGAGTTCTTTTAAATAGGCGAAGTTTGAATGGCACATGAAACTCAAATGAATTTCACCAATGTTTTGCTTCTAGTTGAGCATAAAATGAGATGAAAGGGTAATGGGGTGCTCCCAATTTGTGATGTTCGAGTAAAATGAGTGACTTAGTTTACCTTTTTTTGTACATAGGTTTCTGGTGAATACTCGATGATCAAGGCTGGAGGGATTCTTAAAATGATTGATGAGGAGAAAGTGATGATGGAATCTCTGTTATGTCTTCGCCGAGCTGGAGCAGATATCATTCTCACTTATTTTGCTCTCCAAGCAGCTAAATGCCTGTGCGCAGAGAAGAGGTGAAGTCGTCTCGATACGGGCTGTGTGTTCATGTGAGACAGAAACACTCGAATGCAATGCTCAAGTCATTCAAACGCTGCGTGGTCGATCAGGCTGAACTGAATTTAGTAGTATGCTTTTTATTCGATTTCTAATGGTTGTTTTTGCAAATTAACTTTCATCAAACGGTTCGCGAAGAAATTATATTGGTCTTTGAATTATATGACTCCAAAACGAAAAATTAGCAAAGAGTAGAAAAATATAGATAGATCGACATAGAAATGAATCGGGGTTCTGATCACGGAACTTCGTTAAAATAAAAATAAAGTACACAGGCCATTCATCCAGTTATGAATTTTGCCTAAGCAGTATCGATAACAATGACATTCAATCATCTCCATCGTCAGTAAGAAATTTGCCAGTGCCAGGATTTATGGCTGCGAAGAAGAAGAAGGCCACGTTGAAGAGAATAAGGGGTTCGATCTCGGTGATGGGAACTCCGGTTTCGATGTTCAACTGAGCCAAAGCCCCTTTTCCAGTGACGATCTCTCCGATTATTGAGAATGCAATACCAAGTTGTGCCAGTCTCCCAACGAAAAGCTCGTTGGCTTTCGTGAATCCGAATAAAGGACCTACACATAATTTCAAAACATATACTCACTGTTCAATACCAAAAGAGAGAACTGATTTTGAAACCATTTCGAGAGAGCGGTGAAATAATGGTTAGATACCTCCTCCACCAAGACCCAATGCAGACCTGAAGCCTTTGTTAGAATTTTGGGGCCATAATTGTAATTATAAATGTGTATATGTCATCAATTAAATAAGTCATAAATTTATGTGGTCTAATTTGGAATAAGAATTGACTTGAGGACTTAAATGTCATGATATTTAAGTGTGGATACCATATATGATATTTCTGGTTTGTTGAGGGACCAAATTAGAAATAGTGAAGTTTGTTTAATTATAAAATGGGTTGTGGTCCCAATTTTGCAGAACAACGTATCGTTGTGTTTCCCATCAACAGAACTCTCTAGTTTTTGGAAGAAAACTGCAAGATTGAAGATCATTTCCAATAATCGTCTACAAGTCATGGATTCCGGTACGCTTCCGCAATTATGATTATTATTTGAATGATTTCTTGAGAATTGGATAGAATTTATGGATTTTTCAGATTTGAAATCAAATTGGTTTCATCAATTGGTATCAGAGCCATCTATTCCAAATTCTTAAGAAATATTTCGCCTTCGTTAATTGTTTCGATTTCACTCCAACCGGTGTATGATTATAATTTATAATATTCGATCATGACTCTCGGATCGGTGAATTATTTTTCTTTCCCCTTTCCTTTCAAAAATTATGTTGATTGGTCGATTATTGGGTGAGTAAATATCGATGAATCTGTATCTTTCTCTTACTTACATGATTTCGGTATTTTACATTAAAGATTTTATCTGATTCATGGTTTGTGCAGTGATTGTGTACAAATATTATTTTATTTGTTTCTTTCCAAAATTAAGTAAATCAATGCATAATTATTAAAGGGAACAGTCGGTGGAAACAAATAAATTTTTTTGTTCCTCCAAATACTTGAATCGGTGCTGTTTGTCTTTTCATGGAAAGATTGCATTTTTTTTCACTTGCATTGGATTCGGTAAGGGCAAGATTATTATTTAAAATAATAATAATTTTGTTATAATTTAGTTTTTTTTTAAAAAAAAAAAAAATCTGTTATATGTGTTTGGATTTGTTGGTACGGTTGCCACAAGGGAATTTTGAGAATTGCATATCAATGGACACGTTTTTATTTTGTGGAAACCGTTTTGACTTTTGACATTTTTATTTATTATGATAACTGCACTCATTTTTGCTTGGAATTTATTAAAATTCATTGTGCTTACTCATGTTGAGTAAAATAATCCGTAATTGATTAAAATTTTGGACTGTATTTCATATATCTATTAATATCTAATATTTCGAATTAAATTAAATTTGAATTATATGTCACCAAAGTGACCGCTGTTATTTAAATTTTTTTTTTTTTGAGATATTAGGATATTATTAAGGTTTTTTAAATAAAGTGCAAATGAGTATATTTATGTGAGTGTTGATCGACCCAAAGGAAGATTTATACTTGACAAAGTTATTCATTTGCTTGTGATAATAAACATGTAACAATTATAAGGTTTTATTAGTTATTTTTCCTATGAAAATATTAAATCTATCCAAAGATAGGTTTCTTGTTTGTCATATATTATTGTTAACGTTTGATTATTGCAACAAGAGTACCACTTGCATATAATATTATTGTCCAAAGATTTAATATTGATATTGCACTAGGTATCTTGAGATGGGATTTACCATTTATTTTAATTTGTTTGATGTGAGCATGTTAATTATGTTATTATTTTTTATGTTCTCTTTTCAGCAAAAGTTGCTACTATATCTGCTAATCTAAGTTCAGTGCCGATCCTTAATGGGACAAATTTTAAGGATTGGAAGGAGAACATTCTTATTGTTCTTGGCTGCATGGATCTAGATCTTGCGATCAGGACAGAGCAACCTGCCGCTCTTATGGATTCTAGTTCTTCTGAACAGAGGTCTATATGTGAGAGGTGGGATCGCTCTAACCGCATGAGTCTTATGATCATCAAACGCGGCATACCTGAGGCTTTTAGAGGTGCGGTGTCCGACAGTGTCACCAAAGCTAAGGATTATCTCGATGAGATTGAGAAGCGCTTTGCCAAAAGCGATAAGGCGGAAACAAGCACGATTCTGAAGAGCTTGATTTCCATGAAGTATAAAGGCAAGGGAAATATCCGAGAATATATCATGGAAATGTCCCACCTTGCATCGCAGTTGAAGGCACTCAATCTTGAATTGTCGGAAGACATGCTTGTTCATTTAGTGCTGATTTCTCTTCCAAATCAATTTAGTCAGTTCAAGATAAGTTATAACTGTCAAAAGGAGAAATGGTCTCTTAATGAGCTCATTTCTTATTGTGTTCAAGAGGAAGAGCGATTGAAGCAAGACAAGACTGAAAGTGCACATTATGCAAGTACCTCTAAAGATAAGGGCAAGAAAAGAATGAATGAGGCTATTAAAGGTCCAAATGCAAAGAAGAACAAGCAAGATAAGGACAAGAAAGGTTGTTTCTTCTGTGATAAGGATGATCATGTCAAGAAAGATTGTCCTAAGTACCATGCATGGCGTGCAAAGAAAGGTACATTTTCAAGTTTGGTATGTTTTGAAGTAAATTTAGCTTCAGTACCAAGAAACACTTGGTGGTTAGACTCTGGTGCTACTGCTAATATAAGTGTTTCAATGCAGGGTTGCCTGAGCTACCGAAAGCCAAATGATGCTGAAAGATGCATTTATGTAGGTGATGGCAAGTCGGTCGAAGTGGAAGCAATAGGGCATTTTAGATTGTTATTAAGTACTGGTTATTATTTGGACTTAATAGATACTTTTGTTGTACCGTCGTTTAGACGGAATTTAATTTCTGTTTCTAGTTTGGACAAATTAGGATATTGTTGTTCATTTGGAAACAATATGTTTAGGTTATCTATTAATTCTGATGTTGTTGGAATTGGTTCACTTATAATTTATGACAATCTATATATGCTTGATACAAATGCTTCTTATATTGAAACCCTGAATGTGGAATCACGTGGTACTAAGCGTAAATTTAATAATGAAAACTCTGGTGCATTATGGCACAAGCGATTAGGACACATCTCTAGAAATAGAGTTGAACGACTTGTATCAGATGGAATTTTGAACTCCATTGATTTTACAGACTTAAACAATTGTGTTGAATGCATCAAAGGCAAACAGACCAAAAGAAAGAAAGATGGTGCATATAGAGCTACTGAGGTATTGGAATTGATACATACAGATATTTGTGGACCATTTCCAACACCTTCTTGGAATGGTCAACAATATTTTGTATCATTCATTGATGATTACTCTAGATATGCATACTTATTTCTTATCCATGAAAAATCACAGACATTGGACGTTTTCAAGTCATTTAAGACTGAAGTCGAGAATCAACTTGACAAAAGAATTAAGAAAGTCAGATCTGATCGTGGTGGTGAATACTACGGTAGAAATGACGGTTCAGGGGAACAACGTCCAGGACCTTTTGCTCAATACCTAGAGGAATGTGGAATCGTTCCACAATACACCATGCCAGGCTCACCAAGCATGAATGGTGTAGCTGAACGACGAAATAGGACTCTTAAGGATATGGTAAGGAGTATGATTAGTCATTCAACCTTACCAGAGTCACTCTGGGGAGAAGCATTAAAAACAGCAGCTTACATTCTAAATAGAGTACCAACTAAAGCGGCTATTAAAACACCTTATGAGCTTTGGACAGGGCGAAAGGCAAGTCTAAAACATTTTCATATTTGGGGATGTCCAGCTGAGGCTAGACCATATCGACCATATGAAAAGAAACTGGACTCCAGAACAGTCAGTAGCTACTTTGTTGGGTATTCTGAGCGATCAAGGGGCTATAAATTTTATGATCCCAAAGTAAAGAATATATTTGAGACGGGAACTGCAGTATTTTTTGAGGATATTGAGTTTGGGGGGAAGAATAAAATAAAAGACATAGTCAATCAAGTTCCAATCGAACAAACTCAACAACCTCAAGAATCAGCGTCTGAAGAACAAATGTGTTTACGGAGGTCCTCTAGAGAAAGGAAGAGCGCTATTCCGGATGATTACATAGTGTTACTCCAAGAACATGAGGAAAATGATAGTATGGCGGAGAATGATCCAATCAACGTTCGTCAAGCCATGCAAGATTCAAATTCTCAAAAGTGGGCCGAAGCAATGAATGAAGAGTATAAGTCAATGCAAGACAATAAAGTTTGGGAACTTGTCTCATTACCAGAAGGTGTAAAACCCATTGGTTGTAAGTGGATTTTCAAAACCAAACGGGATTCAAAAGGTAATGTGGAGAGGTACAAAGCACGTCTTGTAGCTAAAGGCTATACTCAAAAATATGGGATTGACTTTAAAGAGACCTTCTCTCCAGTTTCATCGAAGGACTCTTTTAGGACAATCATGGCACTTGTTGCACACTTTGATATGGAACTTCATCAGATGGATGTCAAGACAGCTTTTCTCAATGGAGACATTGAGGAAACAATCTATATGGTGCAACCAGAACACTTTGTATTGGGAAATCCAAAGAATATGGTTTGCAAACTTAAAAAGTCCATCTATGGGTTAAAGCAAGCTTCTCGTCAATGGTACCACAAGTTTCATCAAATAATTATCTAATTTGGTTTTGAGGTAAATGTAGTAGATGATTGTGTGTATCATAAGTTCAGTGGGAGTAAACATATATTCCTGGTTTTATATGTGGATGACATTTTGCTTGCCACAAACGATATAGGCATGTTGAACGATACCAAGAAATTTCTCTCTAGACATTTTGAAATGAAAGATCTTGGTAACGCCTCCTTTGTACTAGGAATCCAAATACATCGAGATCGTTCTCGAGGTATTCTTGGATTATCGCAAAAGAGCTATATCGATAAGGTACTTAACAGATTTGGCATGCAAGATTGTAAGCCAGGTAATACCCTTGTTGCTAAAGGAGATAAGTTTAGCCTTAAACAGTGCCCTAAAGGAAGCCTCGAGATTCAAGAAATGCAAAAGATTCCCTATGCTTCGGCTGTAGGAAGTCTTATGTATGCTCAAGTTTGTACGCGTCCAGATATTGCGTACATTGTTGGAGTGTTGGGCAGATATTTAAGCAATCCAGGAATGGATCACTGGAAAGCAGCCAAAAGAGTAATGAGATATCTAAAGAGAACTTGTGATTATATGCTCACATATAAGAGGACGAATAATCTTGAGATCATGGGATATTCGGACTCCGATTTCGCGGGATGCCAAGATAGCATGAGATCCACTTCAGGCTATGTATTTCTATTTGCTGGCGGAGCTATCTCTTGGAGAAGTGCCAAACAAGCACTAACAGCTTCTTCCACCATGGCGGCTGAATTTATAGCATGTTACGAGGCATCTAATCATGCAATATGGCTGAGAAATTTTGTCACTGGGCTGCGTATTCTAGGAAAGGTTGAAAGACCATTGAAATTGTTTTTGTGACAATAGATCAGCTGTATTGTATTCCAACAATAATAGGAGCTCGACAAAATCGAAGCACATCGACATCAAGTTCCTTGTTGTGAAAGAAAGAGTACAAAGTGGACAGATTTTGATTGAACACATAGGCACAAACTCCATGATAGCAGATCCTTTTACGAAGGGTTTGCCACCCAATGTTTTCCATGAACATACTACTCATATGGGTGTTATTCAGTTTGATGAAGTCTAGATCTAGTGGGAGTTTGTACTTTATATTTTATGTTTGGTTATGTTGTTCAAACTTATGTATTTGGATATTTTCTGATCAGAAATAAAGTTCATTGTTTACTTTACACTTTGTCTAACTGAAATTAAGGTTTTGATCTCGCTTTGGTAAAGAAGGACCAGTTGAAAATTGATATGAATAGATCACCTTGCATGTAATTTTCATGCCACACATTCATGATTGATCTATGTCATTTGATTGTATTGATATGTGTGACCATTGATAGTTCAGTTGTGCTAGATACAACAAAGACTGCATTGATCCTATGTCGATATAATTAATGGACGAGATTGTTTAAGAAGTCTTATTGTTGTGATGAAAAAAGTTTTGAGCTCGTTAAGTTTAACACATTTATAAGTTTACACATATGGTCCAGTGGGAGATTGTTAGAATTTTGGGGCCATAATTGTAATTATAAATGTGTATATGTCATCAATTAAATAAGTCATAAATTTATGTGGTCTAATTTGGAATAAGAATTGACTTGAGGACTTAAATGTCATGATATTTAAGTGTGGATACCATATATGATATTTCTGGTTTGTTGAGGGACCAAATTAGAAATAGTGAAGTTTGTTTAATTATAAAATGGGTTGTGGTCCCAATTTTGCAGAACAACGTATCGTTGTGTTTCCCATCAACAAAACTCTCTAGTTTTTGGAAGAAAACTGCAAGATTGAAGATCATTTCCAATAATCGTCTACAAGTCATGGATTCCGGTACGCTTCCGCAATTATGATTATTATTTGAATGATTTCTTGAGAATTGGATAGAATTTATGGATTTTTCAGATTTGAAATCAAATTGGTTTCATCAGCCTTTCCCAGGAGCAATAACGGCCCTGTCAAGTCCGGCAGGTTCGTCGACAAATCGGCCGCGGTCGCCTAATGCTCCGATGGCTCCTAACAAGTTGAACAGTATGAAAAATAGAAGAAGAGGCTCAGCTTCGTAGATTGGAATCCCAGTTTCCAAATTCAGTTGTGCTAAGATTCCCTTTCCTGTAATTGCTTCTCCCAGAAGTGAAGCCTGCAAATTGAATCACGTGACATTTGACACAAGTAAAAAATGCCACAATCTAGTAATCGACAGAGATCCAACAAATGAAGATGTGATTGTCAAGTAAACTCACAGCAAAGCCAATCATGGCAACACGACCAACAAATAGCTCATTTTGCTTGGTGAAACCAATTCCTCCAGAAGTTCCAAAGATCCCATCTTCCACCTTAACCTTATCTTTCACAGCTGAGGCCTGTGATGATCAAAAAACAAACCAATGCATCAATTATAGTCCACAAGAAATTAATAAAATCGGAGACACCTGCAGGTTTTGCCCTTGAACATATACACTTTATGATCAATGCAAGAATACTACTAACCTTCTTGACAGGATCAGCCTTGGTTTTGGCCTTGAAAAGGGCAAGGATTCCAGCTGTTGAAAATGGAGGAGAACCAGCCTTTGGAGGCAACAAGAAATGAGAAAAGGGTTTTGGTTTCAGTCTTCGGATCAATGCCTCCCCGCCACTAATGGCATTAGCAGTAAGCAGCATTGTTTGAGCAGCCATTGTACTTTCTTCTTACTAAATGATGAGTGAGTGAGCGAGCGAGTGTGAAGTGTATAATATATATGAAAAGTTTGTTGAATTACTTGAAAATACTGTAAGAGGAGGGGGTTTGTGTATCACACAAATTGCTAGTGATGTGGATAGAGTCTTAGAATTCTGATGGTGGAGGAGCATCCACGTTCTTCTCGCTGATCTGTGTTTGAGGAAGAAATCAAAAGAGAAGATTGATTATGCTTTCTAGAGTGTTCGTTTACAAACTTTCTGTAAAGGATCCATCAAAGTTTGTCTTCTTTGTTGCATTTAATCACATTGCGTGTCATCAGTATGTATATTCCATGAAAAAATTCAAGAAACTAAAATTATTTCATTATTTTACATTTGAAGTTGATTAGCTAAATCATACCATTATTGCGTATTTACACAATCTACTCTATATATTTTCAATTTTTTTTTTACAAATCTTATATGTTTCACTTTACTACACGGAATTTCAACTTTTATAATGAGATATGTTAGCAGTTATGCACACAGACGTGTATTTAAATAAATAAATATTATGTGTTGTATTGTGTATTGTTTTTTTTTTAAATAAAGGTCTGAGTATGTATTTTTAATTTTCATTGTGGTTAAATCAGTTAGTATATCTATTTTAATTATATAGAATGAATAAATAAATAATAAAAATATCGACAGGTTTATAATTTATATTTTAAAGCAGACCCTACAATTTGATTCTATTTTCCTTTAAAATTGAGAATATTAAATTTGAGTCAAGAATATGAAACAAAGCCCAATAAATGCACACATATGAGCGGAAACCACACGAATAGATACAAAAAAAAAAGTGAACATGAGGGACTGGAAAATGGAAACAGAGGAGAGGAGCGTATCTCTCCATTTTCCGACACTTGGGCGGGGATAGGACCACTTAATTTCGAAATAAATTTGGCAAACGATTGATTAAACAAATGCCCAAAGATCGACAAATGTAAATATACAATTAAAATTTGCAAACAAGAAACTGAAATATGTTCATTCTTAGCTTTGAAAACATCGTGCACACTCGCCATCACATGCTCTGGACTCTGCTTCTCTTGATTTAAGAAAAAGAATTAACTTTTATGTGCTTAAAACCAAAAAAAAAACATTTTCTTCGATGGCAGAAATTAATATGTGGGTTACTTTAAAAAGTTATTGCAGATAGCCACTAATGCACAGATTCAAATTTTATCAAGAAACTCGAAAGTCGAAAGCCCAGAACTTAAATTTCAAATATGCATCTGTATAAGCTTCCCTGAATAAAAAAAGTGAGGATTTTTGCAGATTATTTAAGATGGGTCGCTTCAAGATGGGATCATGAGTTGTTATCTCTTGATCTGTTGCCTCAGGTGATGTTTATGTAGCTAGTGACTGCTGTATTCATCTTACGTTTCACCCCCCCCCCCCCCCCCCCCCGCGTAAAAGCTTGGTCTTTGTCTGGTCATTTTATTGTTGATTTACTTCAAATAGAACTGATTTGTCTATCAAGAATGACGTGAAGTTTGAAGTTTGTAATGTTTAGCTGCTGTTTCATTTTTAGTTTGATTCTCTGCTATTTTTCCTGATTTTCTTGAATCTTCCCACTCTAGTAATTTCAACGAGGGCCACTTTATTATAACGGAGTGAGGAAGCTTACGATATTATCAATACGACAAGACTTAATATTTTTCATTCAGACCAATGCAAATAAATATTTACGAGTGTCTCATGCAATTAGTTCTATTTCTACGAATTGGAAGAGAATATCTTTTTCGGTTATATAGTTATATGTGCGTGCGTCCGTATGTGATCATCTAAAATTTTCTTTACCTCTTTTTTCTTACCTGTTTCTATTATTATTATTTATCTCAAAACGGTGTTTTGCAGATAAACACTTCAGTAGATTGTGAGCTTGTTTGACATTTGGAATGGAAAAGAGGAAGTGGTTGTGGAAGAGGAAATCCTCTGAGAGAAGTCCCGGTGAAAGTGAAAGCTCTGGATCAATTTCATCGTATTCTGACAGGCACTCCGATGAACAGGTAAATCCAGCAGGACATTTGCCTCCTCAAATTTTAAAAAAAATTGAAATTTTATGCATACTTTTCAAAGGATATAAGCTTTTCCCAAAAATTCATTTAGTCATCCCATCTTCTAAACTTTTGTGCTTCCTCGTGTTTATGTTGTGCTATCTTTTGCGCTGTCGATGAAGTGTCACTATTGAATATCTCCGTTTGGTTCATGGGATTATTAATCAATCCTGTTACGCATTTAAAACCTCAAATTTTTTTATTCTTAATTGTTGTATAATGTGTTCTTGAAAGTTGTAGACATGCTGTAATATTAAAAAAGTTGTATACATGCATAAAATTCCTTAAATCTCAGTAATCCTGATCTTTTAATCTGAATCATTAACCTTGACATTGAAGCTTTATTGTTGAAAACCTTTGATGAAGTAGTCCAATTCTGCAGTCCATTGATTTGTGGACTGGGTGTCCTTCATTGTACTAAAAACTTTTGCTAATGCTAACGTTACGATTCAAGTATTTTAAATCATGCAGCTGTCCATCCAAACTGCACATTTTGACCATTGTCACATAAGAAATCATACGGGACATCAGGGGAATTATTGCTTTCCAGCAAACTTTGATTTGTTTCATTTTTTAGCAGGATGCATTGAGAGAATCTCCAAATAATGGCACGCAATCATCAGAAGTCACGTCTAGTTTGACAATCATTGATGATGAAGTGAAAGAACATTTGAGGAGTTTGACAGAAAAGTTATCAGCTGCTCTAGTGAATGTCGGTGCCAAAGAAGATCTAGTTAAGCAGCATGCAAAAGTCGCTGAAGAGGCTGTTGCTGGTAAGTCTTGCATTTAGTAACACAAATTGTTAATCTTCCTCCTGTCTGTGTATTGATTTTTCAGTATGTAGGTCTTGGATTAGAGCCACAATCGATGCATATGATTGAAACAAGAAAAATATGCTGGATGACTGACCCGTACCCCTCCTTCAGATCTTCTATATTACTTTGTCAAATTTTATGGACTGTAATTTTCACAATGTATGAATCGCTGATAAGATGTTTGTAATGTATTTTATAAGTGTGGATGTGGAGAACTTCCATGCCCGCTGCCCTTCTTTTCTCCTACTCTTCAACAGAAAATGTTAGGGAAAACAGAAAACAACCTCCCTAGAGAAACAGTATTGTGTATGCGGTAAATTTGAATACCTTGTGACTCGTAAGGAACAATAAATGTCAACCTTACGGGGGAGTGAGAAAAGCTGTCGCCCATCCACTGAACCAAAATAAAAAAAGGTTGAGTTTCATATTTATGTTTTCTAAATAAATTAGTTCCGTTCTCCCTAAATACAGTAGTAAGTGACCCCTTAACTAAAATTCAAATAACCAAGTCGAACCATATATGAACATTGCTGGCAACATAAGAAAATGGAAGTGAACTAGAAGTGACCAGTTTTTCTGGCACAGGGTTTTCTTCTTTTTACGTTATTAAATATGACGAATCCACTGTTTTTGAAAGCTTATTTCACCTGTTAGGCTGGGAAAAGGCAGAAAATGAGGTGGCTGTATTAAAACAACAGCTTGAGGTTGCACTGCAGCAGAACTTGAAATTGGAAGTGAGAGTCAGCCATCTTGATGGTGCCCTGAAAGAATGTGTCAGACAATTGAGACAAGCAAGAGATGAGCAGGAGCAAAAAATCTCTGATGCCATGGTTGAGAAAACTTGTGAGTGGGAGTTGACAAAGGCTGAACTTGATAAGCGAATCCTTCAGCTCCAGGAACAAGTAGAAGCTGCCAGAGCTGAGATTTCTACTTCTATTCTTGAGGTGATGCAGAAAGAAAACTCGTCCCTCAAGCAAGAGCTTGAATCTCGATGCAAGGATATGGAAATTATAATGATGGAAAGGGATTGTAGCACCCAAGCAGCCGAAACTGCCAGCAAGCAGCAGCTGGAGAGCATAAAAAAGATTGCCAAGCTCGAGGCCGAGTGTCACGCCCCGGGTCCGAGCCCGCGCCTGCGTGACTGCACAATGGGCCGCTATAGCAACAACTTCGTATTCGTCCTCGCTTTACGAAAATGATTAACCCAAGTTGCTATAGAAGTCCATTGTAGCCCATTATAAACTCATTTTAAATCTTTAGTTTTTCAGATGTGGGACAGGGGTATCACACCGAGTGCCGGAAAATTAAAGCTGTGGCCAGAAAATCATTTCGGGCCAACAACCAGAAGCCTGTCCCGGCTTCTTCTTCTTATGTCGAATCTGAGACAGATAGCCATTCAGATGGTGGGAAGATAATGATCAGATTAGACCTTGATGACTACAACAGCCAACAGGAAGAGAAATCGGTATAAGGCAAGCGGGTCGAACTCATGGTCATCTGTCTTAGTATCCGAGCTTGATAATTTCAAGAATGAAAAGCCCGAGTCTAAAACTCTAGCAACCTGCGGTGTTGAAATTGATGTGATGGATGATTTTCTGGAGATGGAACGTCTTGCAGCATTAGGTGACACCAAGATTAGCACACTATCTGCTGAAACCGGAGCTGCTAATAGAGAATCCATTTCTGTGGATAATCCTCCTAAGGCCGAACTTGAAAGATCGATTAAACTTGTAACTGACATGGAAAAGAAGTTGGAAAAGATTGGAGCAGAGAAATTAAAACTAGAGAGAGCTTTAGATGATAGTCATGTGGCTCTCAATGCATCGAAAGGAATGCTGGTGGAGTCCAAGATCCGGTTGGAGGAGCTGCAGAAGGAATTGGCAGTGGTGACTGGAGCGAAAGAATCACTTGAATATCAGCTCGTAACTATGGAAGGTGAAGCAAGAACCATGTCTTCTTGTGTTGATTCGTTAAAGGCAGAAAATGAAAAAGAAAGATCCATAGCAGCAGAGTTCAAGTTCAAGAGCCAAGAATTGAAGACGGAACTTCAGCAGGCTGAAACCGAGGTCCGGTTAGAAGAGCTGCAGAAGGAGTTGGCAGCAGTGAATGAAGCTAAAGAATCCCTTGAATATCAGCTCGTAAGTATGGAAGCTGTAGCAAGAACCATGTTTTCTTGTGTTGATTCATTAAAGGCAGAAAATGAAAAAGAAAGATCCATAGCAGCAGAATTGAAGGTCAAGTGTCAAGAATTGGAGACGGAGCTTCAGCAGGCTAAAACCGAGGTCCGTTCGGAGGAGCTGCAGAAGGAGTTGGCAGCAGTGAATGAAACAAAAGAATCACTTGAATATCAGCTCATAACTATGGAAGCTGAAGCAAGAACCATGTCTTCTTTTGTTGATTCATTAAAGGCGGAAAATGAAAAAGAAAGATCCATAGCAGCAGAATTCAAGGTCAAGTGTCAAGAATTGGAGATGGAACTTCAGCAGAGTACAACTTCTAATGGTGAACTAAAGCTAAAAAAGGTCAGTCATTATTTCCACCTAGATTTAATTATTTTAGTTCTTATCGTCGATTCAAATTTCAAGTTTGTAGAAGATACATATACATACATATATATCAAATAGCACACCTTTTTGGTGCAGGAGGATTTAGTTGTAGCTGCTGATAAGCTTGCAGAATGTCAGAAAACAATTGCATCCCTTGGAAAACAGCTTCAATCTCTTGCAACATTGGAAAATTTATTGATCGACACTTCCAACATGCCAGGGCTCTCCTCAAAAGCACTGCTTCCAGGTAATGGAGAGGCACTCATATAATGATGTGAACGTGCCAAAAGATGGTTCAGATCCATCAAGAATATCAATGGGGAGTTGTAGCCGCCCTGAAAATGGGAAAAATGAGGAATCACCGCCATTCTCGTCGTCATCAACATTAGCCAACATACGACATCATCTGCCAAGAATTGCAAAGGATTTGGGAAGTTTTTTTGCTAGGCAAGAACGCTATCGAAATCAACCATCTTCAACACTAACCAATGAGATTTTTTATACATTTAGTTAAAGAAATGGAATTCTAAGATATTTAAATGTGTTAAGAGTTGATAATTTATTAGGATGATACCATCTGAAAATAGGTTCGTTCCATACCAAGCCCTCATTGAATATCTTGTAAGAATTTTAAAATATTTAACGACAACTAGAAAAATACACGTGCGTTGCACGTGAGAACATAAACTGCTGGAGATATATACGAAATTTTGATCATATTTAAATGAATTAAAACATGGCTAATAGCATTTATCAATTGAAACAAACCAAACAACAAAAAATACCATAGACGTTATATGAATTGGAGAAGTTATCTTATCCACTTGACACACTTTTCGATATGCTTCTTGGTTTATTTTGACAACTCAACAACTCTTTGTCGTAGTTTGTTATAATATGCATATAATCATTTTGGTATACTCAACAAGTATCTGATCGTTTTTAACATCTATTATGTTATTTACAATCTTCATCTGAAATCTGACATGCTCGTAGTTTGCTTCCTTATAACGGCATTTTTTCGGTTTTCTACATTGTTTTTATCTGATAATCTTATTTTTCCGATTATTTGTTTTGTTGTTAAATGATTTTTCAGTTTTTGACAATCATCAACTATAACTCTTAAGAAAACATGCTTTAAGTCGTGATAGATTTTCACTTGTGACTAAAAGTATGCATAACCTATATATTCTTCAACAACGTAATCAATGAATAGTGTTGCACATTCTTCAAACATTGTGATATTTGTGATATCATTTTTATATATTTAGTATCAATATTGTCAACATATAGCTATAAGGTTAATAAATTTTTAACAACTATTTCAGTATTTCTCTCACTGTGATAAAAAATACTTGAAAATCTCTTCAAATGACTATATCTTAGAATTGAGTCCTCGTTTAATTTGACGCAATTCAGAAAAGTCATCTCGTTCGTCATTTTTTTGAAAGATTTAGAACAATGATTGTGTGCATCATGATAGTCAAAATTAATTTTATGAAGTTTTGTAGAATTCTATTTGAATTTCAATATTTGGCTAAGTGAATTTATTTGACGAGGAGTTTTCTATTATAGCATCGTATATCTTATAAATTAATTGGTTAGACACTTTGATAAAAAAAAAAAAAAAAAGAGACCAAAACAACCTTTTAGCTACTTCGAAATATATCAAGATAATATTGGAGGAAATAAAGTGAAATGACTCAAATGTCTCAATAAAATGCACAAAATTGATTTCTTGTGTCCACACGCTTTAGAATTATTCTCATACCATTATAAATAGAATGAAAATTATGCACATTTTGTTTTTCATGTATTTTTTTTTCTGACTGAAGAATTTTTTTCTTTTTGAAAAACTATTTTATTTTTTTAAAAATATTGACATTTTATATGGCATCCATATGTTGCAAACCATGAAGTAGAACCATAATCACTATATAACACTTAACGTACACATACAATTCTTCAATTTCTTCTTCATTGTGCTTCATTGAAATTTAAATCTGAATCATTCTTGATTTTAACAATTTGCTTTAAATACGATTTAATATATATGTTTCATGTTGCTTAGTTAGACCTGATTTCAAATATCTATAAAAAATGTTCTTGGATTATATCATACAGAAATTAGGACATATTAATACGTAACATTATTTTTTATTTAACATATCTTTTTCATCCACTATATTTGTCTTAACTTTTTTGTTCAAAGTTTGATGCATTTCGTAGACTATATGTATGAAGAACCAATAAATTATATATTTCACAGAAGCCATCTATTATTCTCTTCGTAGAACAGAAGACCCAAAATACGTGGCTTTGATTGGTGTACTCCCATACTTATTTTCATATAAACAACAAGGCACATCATATAATATCAGAAAAATCAATTACCACCAACAATATTAACCAAAATGAATAAAAAATCATAACACAAACAAACTCGATAAGAGAAAAATGATAACTCAAAGTTTAAAATAATTTATTTAGTACAATAACACAGAAATGAAAGTATATAGGAGTAACAAAAAGCACAAATCACTCTCAAATTAAATACTAACTCATATTATTCACAATTTGTATAAATTTTCCAATATTTTTTTCAAATAAAGAGAAGGCGCCTTATTAACGTCATTATTTCATAGATATTCCACATCTTTTTTAAAAAAAAAAAACACACACACAAAGGAAAAAATGGTGCATCGAAATCATGAAAAAATCCTTCAATAAAATCATTAAGAAAAATAGTCGTAAAAATATAATATAAACTCACACAATTTTTTTTAAACCAAAGAAAAATATTAGACCGTTGAGAAAATATATCTAGCAATAACAAAACATGCGTTAATTGGTGATATAATTAAAATTTAGAATCATGTATAATCATTGAATTAGAACAAAATCGCATGCAAAAAAATCTACTGGATATTATATCTTTTAACAATTTATCTATGTTTGTCGTCCACAAGAGGACTCCTAAACGTACCGAATTTTTTTAGTCTACCTATTATTTTCACAATAAATATTACTACAAAAATAATATAAGCAAGCACATAAAAACTCAAATTCAAATACTTTCTATCAATCTAAATACAAAAATTTTGAATAGAGAATACAATAATGTCGTAAAAAATTTTAAATATTGATTTATAGACAGGATTCTGGTAAACATTTGCCTCAATAAATAAAAAAATATTATCTCTTGATATTATGATACATAAGGTAAAAATAAAAAAATATTTCGGAATTTTTAATATTTTTTAAGTCACTTCAAACTAAGTAATCTAAGCAAACAGAAAACATACATTATGTGTTTAAAAATTAACAAAATATCTCAACAATAAAAAATTGAAAAATAACCATTTTCGTGGGATATGTGGTTTTGTTTTCTGTTTTTTTCGACAAACAAACAAATCACATAAGCAATCCAAACACAACATGATCAATACAAATGACATATAACAATAAAACGTGTTAACGCTAGGGTAAAAAACTCCTCTCATTGCAAGAACACAAAATGATCAAATGGATCATATTATTTAATAATATTTATTTAGCAGCATTTATTAAAAAAATTGACTAAATAGCTTAGAAACAGTGTTTGAAATCACTTACATTAAATAATTTCTCTCAATCACGTATATCTATTGACACATAAAGAGTCTGAAAATATATTTATTCTAAATGGGATAAATAAGTTTTATATGACCTTAATATTTAATAATAATTTATTTTTATTCAATCCGACTCACCTTCCTTCGTCTTCCCATTATTACCAATCATTAATATGGTATAGATTTTCCATGTAAACTAACATAGAAATAATTTAAAGAACCTCATGAATATGAAAAATTATAAACAAACAAAATGATAAAATAGTAAGTTAAAAATAAAAGTCATATATTTATAATATTTATTTATTATTTATAATAGTAATATATGTTAGTTATTTTAGCAATTTTTTTAAATGTATAACATTATGATAAGGATTTTCCATGAGTTTGACGGAAATGTATAAAATTAATTAAATTAAATTTGAAAGTAAAATCAAGTCATATATTTATAATATTTATTTATAATAGTAATATATGTTAGTAATATTAACAATTTTTTTTAAATGTGTAACATTATGATAAGAGTTTTCTATGAGTTTGACGGAAATGTATAAAATTAAGCAATTAAATTAAATTTAAAAGTAAAATCAAAATAATAATTAATTAAATTAAATTTGAAAGTAAAATCTAAATAATAATTATCTTGTTTGAGTTAAGTACATTATTAATGATTATATTAAACCAACATAGAAAATGACTTAAAGAACCTCATGAACATGATAAATTGTAAAACAAATAAAATGGTAAAATAGCAAGCTCAAAATAATAATTATCTTGTTTGATTTTAGTACATTATCACTGAGTATATTAAATCAACATAGAAAATGACTTAAAGAACCTCATTAAAATGATAAATTGTAAAACAAATATAATGGTAAAATAGTAAGCTCACAAATTAAACTCATATATTTATAATAGTATTAGATTTTTTTAAATATATAACATTATGATAAGGATTTTCCATGATTTTGACGGAAATGTATAAAATTAAGCAATTAAATTAAATTTGAAAGTAAAATCAAAATAATAATTAATTAAATTAAATTTGAAAGTAAAATCTAAATAATATTTATCTTATTTGAGTCAAGTACACTATTAATGACTATATTAAACCAACAAAGAAAATGACTTAAAGAACCTCATTAATATGATAAATTGTAAAACAAATAAAATGGTAAAATAGTAAGTTCAAAATATCTTATTTGAGTTAAGTACATTATCAATGACTATATTAAATCAACATAGAAATGACTTAAAAAACTTCATTAAAATGATAAATTATGAAACAAATAAAAGGGTAAGCTCACAATTCAAACTCGTATATTTATAATAGTATTATAGTATTATATATGAATAAAAGTGAGTGAAAGAGGCAATAAAATAAATAATTGGTCAATGGATTAACTAATTACTGAAGAGGCAAAATGTAATTGGTCAACAGATTAATTAACTAATTAAAGAACATTAATTAACTAATTAAAGAGGAAGAAGACAAAGTGTCACTGGGTACAATTTTAATGAGAGAAATTAATGAGGACAATTGAGTAAAATCTGAGGACAATTGAGTAAAATCACAATTCAATTCGTATATTTATATAGATATAGATATAGATAATAGTATTATAGTATTATATATGAATAAAAGTGAGTGAAAGAGGCAATAAAATAAATAATTGGTCAACGGATTAACTAATTACTGAGGAGGCAAAATGTAATTGGTCAACAGATTAATTAACTAATTAAAGAACATTAATTAACTAATTAAAGAGGAGGAAGACAAAGTGTCACTGGGTACAATTTTAATGAGGAAAATTAATGAGGACAATTGAATAAAATCTGAAGACAATTGAATAAAATCACAATTCAATTCGTATATTTATATAGATATAGATAGATTATAAAAACAAAACAAACGATGTTTGGATGTTTTGTTTGCTGGAGAGATATCTATATGTGATACTTGAGGTTTATATGTTTTGTACTTTTGTTTTGCTCAAGAGATAATATGTAGCTAAAAACTTGTGTGAGACGGACTCACGAGTCATATTTGTGAGACGGATTTTTTATTTGGGTCATCCATGAAAAAATATTATTTTTTATGCTAAGAGTATTACTTTTTATTATGAATATCGGTAGGGTTGATCCGTCTCACAGATTAAGATCCGTGAGAGGTCTTACATGAAACCCAATCTAATATTTATAGGTGATATTTGAGGTTTGTGAGTTAGAGGGAAGTGTTTTGTATATTTTTTTTATATAATATATAAAGTGTCGAAAATAGCTGTTTGACCATTTATTTTAATATTATTTAGAGTCGGTCTCTTGTGAGACGGTCTCACGAATCTTTATCTGTGAGACGGGTCAACCCTACCGATATTCACAATAAAAAATATACTCTTAGCATAAAAAGCAATATTTTTCATGGATGATCCAAATAAGATATCTGTCTCATAAAATACGACCCGTGAGACCGTCTCACACAAGTTTTTGTCTATTATTTGAGAGACCAAAATATCCCTATTAATTTTATAATATCTGAGATTATTATTCTAATTCCGATTTTTTCAAGCTTTCCAGATGAATCCAAGAAAATAAACTAAAATTTTTATGTTATCTAATTATTATTTTAATGGTAAATTATTATTTTCCTTTCCCCTTAATTGTTTTCTATTTTAATTATTATAGTTTATTTATTCCTATTTTTCAGCGTCCCACAAAATGTTTCTCCTGTATATATCCATATCAAGAAAATTCAGAACACATTTTCTCACTGAAGTGCTTATTGTTTTTAAATTTAGATCATGATTATGCGAAGTCCCCTTTATATGTTAAAAATATTTGTTTCTTTGATGGTGGCATGGCGTTTGTAGCTTCATTCATATCTTGTTTTAATAGTAGTTATAATTGCTTTTGCCATTTCAATATGAGCCGCGCAGTTGGGTGGCGACCTTTTGGTTGTGGTTGTGCAAAGATTTCCGGACCCGGATTCGGGGTTTTGTTGCAGAAAACGAAGAAGGCTTGGTTGGAACGGCGTCGTATTAATCTTGTAGTTCGCTCTCAACTCTCCAGTTCCTTGTCTCTGAACATTGGTTTGGACTCTCAGGTCAATTTAAGTAATTTTCTATTTTTAAATTATCTTTTTAGTCTATTATTGATAGCAAAGTATAAAAAAACAATCTTTATATGTACGGGTGAGGTTTTGGAATTTTGAGTTCGTAATTTGGAATTTGAGTTGAAAAATCTTCGTTGGCTTACAATGATTGCCTATATCATTTTGCAATCTAAATTTCATAAATGAATATTATTGTAATATATCACCACATCCTTCATCCTTGGTCGGGCTGTTGTGTCAGCAGCTAAGTTTAGTTTAATTATGTTGATGTGGACTTCAAAAAATAGATGTTGAATTTGAATATCTGTTCTAAGGTGAAGCAGGATGATTTTATTATTCTGTACCATAATTGACTTATCCTTCTTACCAATTTGATGAAGAGTGTTGGTCCCCGTGATCGTGATTCTACACATCTGCCATGGGTTGGACCGCTCCCTGGGGATATTGCAGAAGTTGAGGCTTATTGCCGGATCTTTAGAGCTGCAGAAAGGTTTCATAATGCTTTAATGGATGCCTTATGCAATCCACTGACTGGGGAACGCAGTGTTTCATATGACATGCCATTGGAGGATAAACCATTGTTGGAAAATAAAATTGTTTCGGTTCTTGGTTGCATGGTATGTCTCCTAAATAAAGGAAGGGAGGATGTTCTCTTGGGGCGTTCATCGATAATCAATTCATTTCGGGATGTGGAGAAAGGTGTAATGGACGATAGCCTTCCTCCACTCGCTAATTTTCGGTCTGAGATGAAAAGTTATTGTGAGAGTTTGCATGTTGCCCTTGAAAATTATTTGACACCTGGTGATAGTCGGGGTTTAAATGTTTGGAGAAAACTACAAAGGCTGAAAAGTGTGTGTTACGATGTTGGATTTCCCCGAGAGGATGATCAACCTTGCCATACATTGCATGCGAATTGGGGACCCGTTTATTTGTCCACCTTGAAAGCAGAAGTGCAACCAGAAAACTTGGAGGTTGCGTTTTGGAAGGGTAGCCAGGTGACGGAGGAAAGTTTAAAGTGGCTTCTAGATAATGGATTCAGAAAAATCATAGATCTTAGGGCAGAGATTGTGAAGGATAGTTTCTATGAAACAGTTTTGGAGGAAGCTATTTCTTCTGGGAAGATTGAACTGGTTAAACTTCCAGTTGAAGTTGGTACTATACCTTCGCTGGAGCAAATTGTGCAGTTTGCTTTATTAGTTTCAGATTCAGGCAAAAAGCCCATATATGTCCATAGTAAGGAAGGGAGACGGAGGACGTCGTCTATGATTTCTAGATGGAGTCAGTACATGGATCGAATTACCTCTTATAATCAACAAGTCATTAGTACCAACGTTCCAGTCCAAGATACTCGAGGTGTTGAAGATTCCAAGGTCTCATTGAGCTATGAAGAAGGTGAATCTTCTGATGAGGGAACAGGGTCATTTCCCAAAAAATCTGGGGAATCTTTTTTGCCCTTGGAAGTATTGAATGGTAGAGACCCTCGTGCCTCAGAAAATAAATTAAAGAGAATAAACGAGCCCATGATACCCCACCAAATAATCAGGACACATTAATACAAACTTTTAATGGTGAAACAGAATCATCGGTAAACTTCTGTGTGAGCCCGCTAGAGTCTCAATTACCTCCACATGATATATTCTCCAAAGCAGAGATGTCTAAATTTTTCAGGAATTGTAAAGTTTCACCTGGAATGTACTTTACTTACGAAAGGAAAAGATTGGATATGCTTTCTGCATTAAGATATAAATACAATGGGTCACTCTCAAAGACAGAAGCAAACTCTAGAACCAGTCTCAGTGAAGAAAACACTGTGAATGGGTCACTTGGAAGCATGACATCTTTGAACCAACTGATTGTACCTTTTAGTAATGGTTCATATAATGATGTCAGCATCTTCACCTCGGCACCTCCTCCTGATGGAGCCAACAGGGATAAAGTGCATAGCTTGAGTAAAGATTATGATTCTAGAACCCCTAGAACGGAACTAAATAAGTGTGTAAGCTCTATGGTAAATACTGGAGAGCGTAGGGTTGAAAGTTACCTCTATTCAGATGGTGACAACTTGGATATGCTTGAAGGAAATATGCGTGTGTCAGCAACCGGTGTCGTGAGATTGCAGTCAAGAAAGAAAGCAGAGATGTTTTTGGTCCGAACAAATGGATTTTCTTGCACGAGAGAGAAAGTAACAGAATCTTCATTAGTATTCACTCATCCTAGCACACAGCAGCAAATGCTTTTGTGGAAATCTACTCCAAAGACTGTATTATTATTAAAGAAACTTGACCAAGAACTCATGGAAGAAGCTAAAGAGGTAGCTAATCATTTTGGCACAGAAGCTTTGCGATCAGCACACGATCTTTTCTATTGATAAATACATAGCATGTGTTACATTCCATGAACAGGAGAAACATGCTCTTATTTTGACCTTTAATGGGCATCTAAAAGAACAAACTTAAGACTCTGATTCTAATTAAGAATGTTAAATAATTCTTCTACTGTAGAAAAAATTGAGGACTTGCATGTATTTTAGAAAATGGATCACATGTATGCACGATGATTGTTTTAAATATGAGTTAGTGATGTGCAAATTAGAAGGAATGGGTTAGAAAGTTACCAAGTTGCACCTCGAATAATGGCCATATTTACCTATAAAGAAAAGATCTGGTTATAAGCATCTGAATTTGATTGCGTGTTTTATCGGATTGTACAAAACTGGCGTACTATGGGTTTTTGTGGAGACATCATGGCATATTTTCATACACATCTTATTCTGATTCCATTTACCTGAGTTCTGTATTTAAAATATCTGGTAATATCTAGTTTTGTGTAAGCTTTTTCTATTTCATATAATGCAAAAGAACAAAATTTTAGTTTGAACCAAATATAATTTCGTCAAAAAAATTCAGCCCATTTTTTTATAAAAAAAAAAGCTAGAAAGATCTCATGTACTTTGATACAAGCCTTGTAAATGATCTTGTTTATATTGTTTTATTTCTCAGGGGTTTTGCAATTTTTATGGCTTACTTTCTTGAATATTAATGCTGAAACTTTTCATGTTCTCTTACTACTAAAGTCATTAATTTATCCATTTCCTTAGGTTTCCATATTTACTTTGTATTCACGTGTTTTTACTCCAGGCTGCCTCTTTCTTGTATCACCAAGAGAAGATGAATGTTCTTGTTGAACCTGAAGTACACGACGTTTTTGCCAGAATTCCAGGTTTTGGCTTCGTTCAGACTTTTTACAGTCAAGATACGAGGTGCGCAAACTTTGATCCATTTCTTTAATTCTGGTTAGCTCCTTTTTTCATTAAAAAAATATTGTTGTCTGAAGAACATTATTCATTTTTTTACTAGAGATATGTAATGTTTTCTCCATTGTTCATATTGGCTACTGCAGTGACCTTCATGACAGGGTAGATTTAGTAGCTTGCTTGGGAGGCGATGGGGTCATACTACATGCATTGAACTTATTTAAAGGTCCTGTTCCTCCAGTTGTTTCATTTAATCTTGGATCCCTTGGGTTTCTAACTTCCCATACTGTATGTCCCTTTCCTCAACCTTCAATTATACGGTGCTAAACTACTTGCACAACCTTTTCTTGACTGTTTTTGTAATTTGTATCCACAGTTTGATGATTTTAAGAATGATTTGCGGCAAGTTATCCATGGGAACGACACAGTTGATGGGGTTTACATAACTCTTAGATTGCGGCTCCACTGTGAAATATTTCGAAATGGGAAAGCAATGCCCGGAAAGGTATTTGATGTCCTCAATGAAGTTGTGGTTGATCGTGGGTCTAATCCATACCTCTCAAAAATCGAGTGTTATGAACACGACCACCTCATAACTAAGGTAAAGTGGTTAGTAATTCCTGAGGTTTTGGTCCTGCTCACTGTTATACTATGCTATCTTTCTGCCTAGGTTGGTACTGTTGTGATCGATAAATGTAAAGTTGGTGCATTAGGTCTTTAAGCAGTATCACTGCTACAGATATAATCTATTTAATAAAAAAGTACATTAACGAATTGTAAGACTTTGATTCTTAGGAGGTACTTTTCAGCCTGACAGACTTTATCATTTCCTGGACAGGTACAAGGTGATGGAGTTATAGTGGCCACTCCTACTGGAAGTACAGCTTATTCCACAGCTGCAGGAGGTTCCATGTTAAGTTTCCATGGGTATGATGCAATGATTGAGAGCTTCATGAGTGGCCGCTCGAACATCGAAGCAAACTATTTTGTATGGATAATTAAGTTACAATAGAAGATGGATCCTCCCACTTGCTTCACTTCAAGCATAAACTCAATTTTAGAATATTGCTTGTAATTCTTAAATTTTGGTGAAAGAAAGTAAAAACTCTCAAGTATGAAGTTCCTCTGAGAATTTCACAGGACTATGAAAATTACTAGTGTTACAAATCTATGGTTGTTAATTAGATTTTTATGATCTAATATTGATGTTTAAGGATAATCCTCTCTGAGTGTGCTCTTTAGAATGGAATCATATAAAATCATGTGGTATTTAGAAAATTGGATATGAATTCCAATTTTTTGTTATATTTCCTTGATTGAAATTATTGAGGGAATTAAATAGTGGTCTTAGTGCAGTTGATCTTGTGTCATGTATGAGGAAAAATATTTGTAACGGTGACTATCCCTTCATGCAGGTACATCCAAATGTTCCCTGCATGCTTTTTACACCAATTTGCCCACTCTCTCTCTCATTCAGACCCGTCATCCTTCCAGGAGTTGAAGGTATATGTTTCTTCAATTACCAGACATTCCTTAGTTTATGTTATTCATGTGTTCTATTAAGGATTCTATATCATTTTCAGCAGTACGTTCATAGTTACCCAAGTTTTGGTCCAGCACACCATCTTGATTTTGTAGCACCAAAAGTCTAATGTATAAACATCATTTGCAACATGATTTGTCGAGTTTGTTTTCCCTTCTTCACATTATTGTTGAGGCTCAGATCTAAAACTAGTCTGGTAATTGCTGCCTCGAATATCATCTTTCTAAGATATGACAAGTGAAATGGAGGAGAGACTGGGAAAATCCCATATGATATGACACAACGTCTTTAGAAGTCACACTGCATGTTGAGGCAAAGTTGCGTCTTCCTCTCCAGGACTTCAGGGTCTCCTAGAAATGGTTCGATTTCGAACTCTGTTTGAACTTAATGGCTTGGAAGACCTGGATATTCAATGTTTCTATCAACAATAATCTAGAAATAATCTGATCATTGATGTCTGGATGAGGCGTCTCATGTTATGGTTCAATAATTATCATTTCTGTCTTTCACGGGTGCAGATTCCGGAGGATGCACGAAGCAATGCTTGGGTATCGATTGATGGGAAGAGAAGGCAACAGCTATCAAGGGGAGATTCAGTTAGAATATCTATGAGCCAACATCCACTTCCTACCGTAAATAAGTCTGACCAAACAGGCGATTGGTTTCGAAGCTTAATTCGTTGCTTGAACTGGAACGAACGACTGGACCAAAAAGCCCTTTAAACAACATACGACACAATACTTCTTTGGGTTTATATTAGCGTACAGATCATAGTTGAAAAGATTATAGATTGCTCTTCAGAAAGAGCATTATGATTATTATTATTTTTTTAATAGTTTACCCGCGATGATTGACGTGGCTTAATAGAAACCTCGAGGTCTAGCCTGAACTTGCTAACCAGAAGTCAACCCAAAGCCTGGGATCCATACCGAGCTTGAAACCTTGGCTCTTATGTACTTCCCGCTTTGGACATACTGTTCCAAAATAGTTGTCCATCTCGCGTATCGGTGAGTTGTATATATTTTTATATTTTTATTAGAACTGGTTTTCAGCACCCTCAGTTTCTGGAATGCTTCCCAAACACAAACTCTGGATAATATAGCAGTCGGCCGCATTTCCATTTTCATATAAAAAGTATCCCGCATGCTGGCAAAACTAATGTTACTCTGCACGATATATGGATATCCGCAAGCATAACTAATATTGAGCCATAAAAACCTATTGCAATGGCAAAAAAAAAATCCATACATATAAACCCGAAATGACACCGTAAAAACTTACATTAGTGATTAATCACCAAAAATTATCATTCAAGAAAAAACACGGTACTAACAAAATGAAAACTAAGGTAGGGAAGACCAGCCTCCGGACTAACTCGAAACACAGTATTCTATTTCAGTCAACCATGTCAATTCGGCTGCTCAAACTTTGAAGGTGCTAGTTGGAGGTTTGATTTAGTGACCGGGGCGGTCATCGGCTTGTGGTGTTTGTGCCTTTCCCCCGCCTGTGGAGGCACCTTCTCAGGGAGGAGCTCACATTCGACCACCTCTGAGTCAGGCTTTCTTTTTACTTTCTTTTTTGGTAATATATCAATTGGCCCAGAATCAACAGAATTTCTGCTGGAGTTGCCCTTCGCTTTTTCTTGCCTTGCTTTGTTCACATCCTGTATGTTTCCAGAGGAAACTGGTGCACATGTAGCAGGATGAGCTACAGCAGCATTGAGGTTTGACTTGCTTGTCGAAGTTGCAGAATGGTCACGAGAATCTATTGAGATTTTTTCTTGAAGATGGGATATCTGAGTCATGTTGGTACCTTCTCCTCGAGTGACATCTTCTGTTTTTGGTGTCAAGACCTTCGTCTTCTTGCTTTTCTCTTGATCCTAAGCAACAATGAAAGAAAGAGCAAGCAAGGTGAGGAAAAAGAAAATAAAACAAGCAATGACACTCCTGTAAAAAGTGAGATGATGAAAAGAAATATGGGACTCTGAACTCTGAAGGCATTATGACATTTTAAACATCTATTAGTCACACCTTCAAGCACCACAAGCACATTATACTCGCATAAGATTATAAAATTCACAATGCAATATCTAGAAATGTCATGCATTGGAAACAAGGAACAGATTCAATCAGCTGGATATTAATCGTATTCAAAATATGAGGTATGTTTTCCTAGGTGCCAAATATTTAAGTAAAACTGTTTTCATGAGCTGCAATCATATTTTGCACAAGCTCAAAAGTGACGTGAGATATTACAAGTATAGTTGACAATGCATTTAAGATAAACATGCAAAGAAACAACATGCACTGCAGCCACGTACAAAATAAGTAACAATTGCAAAGGCCATTCCTCATTATCTGACACCATATAAAATGCATACCTTTCTCCGGTTGTTCAGTGCCCTCCTCCTATCTTTTGCTCTAGATATTGCACGTTTAACTCCCTCGGTATCCATGACTCCACTAGGCCACAATGTTGCAAGCTACAGTACATATATAAATATATTTTTTACTAACTTGGCATTTATGTTGGGAGATGAATGGTATTCTGATCAGCCAAGGAAACAAGTAACTCAACAAATAAATGGAAGAGAGCTAAAAGGATCAGTTACAGGACCCAAAAGTAACTCAAAGAAAAAATGATAAGAGAGTGGAAATTATCCATGTCAACTCTATCCATAAGCCTGACATTCTGGGGAACATATTCAAATGTTTAACCCAAAAATTCATAATAAAACTTAAGAAACGATCTAATTATGTGAGATTAACATTAAAAAATTCAATTTAAATCCAAAACACAAAGTAACATAAAATAAAACACAAGCCGACGCGACAACTAGCACTAAAGAGGATTCAATGAAATTAATCAGCATTAATATAACCGAACTACAACATACCGCATACATGCGCTCAATTCTCTCTATCACATTGTTCAAACGGTTGGAGCCAGCCTGCGCTTGCGAATCTTTGGCTTCATTCTCAGCGACCGTACCCTTCGAAGAAGAAGCCTCTGAAGACGGCGGCAATGGTGCCTGTGAAGTGGGCTGCTGGGCCTCCGAAGACGGGCCCACGATTGACAGGTCGGTCCCATTGGGCTGTTGGAAGTAGCCTCTTTAAGGAGTTTTTTCCACGAAACTATCGTGGTTTCACCCGGCCTCAATTCCACCCGGAAACGGAGGCGGCCTCCGGCGGATTCGAATGAGGATGCGGGTTTGGACCTGGAACCCGATTCGGATCCGGCCCTACCGCCTTCCACCATTGAAATTAGGTTTTGTATGTTGTATGCGGAGGCTATAACGGGTATCTCTATCAGTGAACTAAAGAATTTCGTTTCACGAATTGGGAATTTGGAAAAACCCTAGAGTGGTGCTGATCCTTGAGTGAAGGGAAGGGAAAAAGGGGGAATTTTGCTTTATTTTTGCGCTTCCCGGTAACCGTTGTACCTATTATTGGTACGAGGAACAGTTGGAGGACTGATATTGATATTTATATTTCTTTTTTTGTTAATATATATATTGGAATTCATATTTTACACAAAATTGCTTATAACTTCGATTTCCTCGTTACTTTCGTTGTATTTCAATTAACAAAAGTCCAATTTTTTAGATATACATTTTATTTATTGTAAGGAGATTAGTTTCTCTTAACTTTTGCATTTGAATTGGGAGGACATTATTTTTATTTAAATTCAACTTTTTTTTTTTGAATAAAACAAGGCATTATATTACTAAACCACCAAATCACACTTTACAAAGGTCTAAGAAATAAAGGACAAATTTTTTTAATATATAATTTATACATTCTCCTTTCCACAATCCAGAAGAAGCAAGAATATGTGATGTTTGTTTGCATATCTTATATAATGTCTTATCGAAAGATGTGAATGCCGTAAAAAAAATTGTCAAATACAAGCTACTATAAACTCTTTAGGTGCCAATGATTAAGATTGATTAATAGAATGAACAACATTGTTTGTATTTGTCTCGACAATGACTGTGTCACTATTGCAAATCTGCCGAGAATGAAACGTGCTCTAACAATCATTAACTCGGCCACAAAACTTGAATGTAGACCTTTAAGACACTACACTTGAGCGAACAAAATCACACCTATTTCATCATGGGCGATCACTCTCATTCCATAGAAGTTTGAGCCTCCAATGATCGCTGCATCAACATTGATTTTAACAAAAACCCGGTGGTGGAGCACACCAGCAAATCACTGGAGGAGGAGTTACAAACATGGATAGAGAGTTAACCTGGCAAGCCTACGAAATTTGAAATGAGGTAACAGCAGATGCGATGTTCTTAATCCGCAGGTTCGGGTAACAACGAGTTCTGAAACTAAATTAAAATCAAAGAATCATCGAAACGAATACATCTGCATTCCATGTTCAACTCGTTTAAACAGCTAAAAAATCTTGGGAAAATTTGATACCGCTTGAATTTTCTGTGGAAAAAAGGGGAAAGAAGAAATTTTTATCTTCTATACGTTGAGATACCATTAACGAACCCTACAAAAATTGCAACGTGCCTGTAGAAAATATATGCAAGCTGCTGCCCTCATGAGCTAAAAATCCCGAGACAAAGTATTCATCTGGCAATCTTGTGCTGGAAATCCATGGCAAAGTATCGGGTGTATGTATCTAAACACAATCCTAATCGTCAGGATCCATTTCCTCGTCCTGCTCTGATGTGAGGACAGAGACGGGTTTGTTATTTTGGTTGGATTCCAGAGGTCCTAAATCCACGTCATCTTCTGGCGTTTCAGACTCATCAGCACTGTCATCTTGTGATTCAATGCTGTTTAGACCTTGATCCAATCCTTTGGGGCACTCGTCCTGCCCCTGATACAGAATTTGGAGATTACTGCCCTTTCTTGAATGAACAATCTCAGTATTCTTGAGAGTTGCACATGAGCATTCAGGGATGGGGTGAGAAAGGAAAGACGTTGGTCTTGATAGAAGAAACTCCCGCATGATGCCACACCATGCATGATTTTCTAGAATGTGTATATATAAATTAATTTTACTACAATCATTTGCAAACTGCAAACACCAAGGAACTTGAAATTTGATTCCAAATTTAGACTTGCTGGATTTTTAAAAAACAAAACAAAATCACCGAGGAAGCATCTGTGAACAGAGAGGGGATGACCGCCGCAGGACTTGTGTTGCCATGATGGGAAAAAAAGAAGAAAGGGAACTGTTGAGCAATTGAATTGCAGTGAGAAGCAAAAGAAAGAAAAAAGATTGTGCTATGCGTTAATCGATTAAGAGTTGGGGGTTGTGGGTCATTGGCTTGGTTTATGAGGGTGACCATGGTTTATTTTTTCAAGCAGAAACAACCATTTTGGGCTTCTATTTTCCTCACTGGGCCTTTTGTATGACTTAAGCCCATCAACAACACCTCCAGCAATTCCAGCCTACTTCGAAATGACTGCTAGTCTTCGATTTGAAAAATTACTAAGAAAAAAATCTCCAAATCCTTTCACCAAAGCACCAAATTGACATTTTCTAATTAAAGATATCTTTTCTCACAGCATCAATGGCCTTCCACATGTCGGCTCCTGCTATTTTCATGAGAGATTAATTGTGGTCTTACTGCTTTTGCGAGACAAGTAAAACAATGAAGAGTCAGTTTCCAAAATTTTGTTAGGCGCTGAACACGGAATTATCCAGTTTGATGCATTCTGCATAATTTGTTATAACTTATAAATTTATCGAAGTTCTAACCAGGGTGTGAAATCAAGTGATGTAACTCTCCATGCACTATTAGTAGAATACATCCATATACAGTATTTCAACAGTTTTGTAATGTGTGTACCAACATTCTGCGCATTGTAGTTCATTAAATAAAACAAATGGAAACAGATTCCCTTAGTTTCTCGTAACTAATAAACCTTAATTTAATAAAAACAGACCTTTGCCACCATAAATCATGATCACAAAGCGAGGAAAAAAACCATTGAAAGCAATCACACAACTCACCTCTGCACAATCTGGTTCCCAACTTCAACAATTTCTTCACGGAAATGAAGTGCATGATATGCAACTCGACATCTTAGACTTTGATACTCAACCAAGCTTGAGGGAAGGATTGACTACGAAGAAACAGAGAGAGAGAAAATTCCTATTGTAATCAGAGAGAAGGCAAGGTCATAGTGAAGCATCAAAGAACAGGAAACCACCATTATCACCTCTACGAAATGCTGATGGTATCATTAACAGCATAACAATGATTGTACTGCCCTGGATATAAATGACAATTTTTTTAGGCATTTATTGTCACCATCTCTCAACATAATGACCCAAACTAGATAACATACTGGTTCTGGTTACATCAAACTGACCCTTTATCTAGGGTACTGAAGATAGCATCAGTTTTCCATAACTGTGCATCAAATAAATTTTGTAGTTACACTCTTTAGTCTTTTTATTAGCTCAGATTTAGCGAGTAGCTAAAATCTTAAGTCCAATAGCCAACGTTCATTGGAGGAGCTTTAAAGTCTTATCAATCTGTATATCAGTACCTACGAACGTGATCAAGGTCTCTAAAACCATATTCATCTATAGATGAAGATAAATAGAGAGGATGTGTACCTGTAGGCATCCTCCATCAGTAAGTATCAATCCAATGACCTTAGCACTCTTTAATTTTGGTAAAACATCCTGCAGATAATAATTGGGAGAAGACAACCTTTTGGGTTTAAAAATTGGATATTGCTTGCGCTTCCTGGTCTCCATCAAGTCATGAGGTAGGTTTCTTGCAATAATCACATCATTTGCTAGGACTGATATGAATTGTTCCTCATTGTAAAGATATGAAAAACTCCTGAACTTGGAACTGCCACCAATATATTTAATGCCACTTAGAATTCATACAAGCACAATGTAGTGTTTTTATTCATCCACCTTCATTTCAAACTTAGTAAAAACCTGATTCCTTTTGATTGAGTACTTCCTTGAATCTCCGGGATGACAAGAGTAGCATTTAAAAGCCTGGAAATTGCGACCAGATCACAGATCTAGCAAATTACCAGCCCATTAGGAACTTCGCATTGAAAAAGAGATGAAGATTTTTTAGAAGAGAATGCGGAGATTACTGAGGCTTTAATCTTCTCAAAGTCACCGTGAACTTTAGCATATATGAAACCATTGTTCTGCTCATGTGGAACTGAAACAGGGAAGAAATCAGTTTCCACTAAGTATCAGAGTAGGGTGGGATTAAGGCAAGTTTTAGAGGGGTCTCATTAAATCAACAAAGTGAAACAAATCCCCCCGGTACTTTCATTCTTTTAAAAGGTAATAAATTTTCATTATGAGCTCACACCAGTAAATGTAATGAATGCACTTTCGGATGAAAGGCCATTGTGCGCAACATTATATCCAAAAACAGTGATTTCAAGCCCAAAAAATTTGAAAAAGAAACAAATTATCAAAATGGGAAAAATGGATTACGTTGAGAAACAGACGCAGAGAGAACATGGTTGTCCGTTAGTGGTGACATATTGGATATCAGGCTCTGAAATACTGTAAGAGAAGTGGCAATTCCCAATAGAAACATGTACGGGAAATTACAAGGATATGGCATACTTCTCGTATTTGCATAAGGCTGCAAGGCCTCCATAGCTTTCACCTTACCCCACAGCTTCCTATATCCAGCACCCTTGAGAAGCATCCAACAAAATTATCCACACGACTTGTCACGCAAATTTTTTAATCTGAATTGGTAAAGCAAGCCAATTCATAAATTTACCTTTCTTCCAGGTTTTTCGGGGTAATTCAAATCCTCGGTAAAGGCCGCAATGGAGCTATACTGCAACATACTGGCGCTGGACTTGGCAAGAAATAAGTGCGCCAACAAGGACATAAATGATAATACTAGTCCACCCAGGGCCGCCCATTTTATTTTGGATTTCATTATAACCCTTAAAGGCAGCCAAATTTGATCTTTGCTTCCAGCTTCCGCTACCCTACGAATTTGTATTCAGGGGGAAAAATTATATAAACCATAATCCCACAGCATAAATGTTAAACCGAAGCTCCAAAGGTAATACGACTATTTAATTCACTCAACTCCTTCAACAATCGCACACACAACACAGCAATTCCGCTAGTATCATCAGTTAGAATCGATTTTGAAGACAAATATAGTCAAAATAGTAACAGAAAAATTCATAAAGATTGAACTAACAGAAAAATGTAAACAAACTGCAGTAACAGGAAAGTGAGAATGTTACTGACAGAATGGATCAAACAACACCATGAGACTGGAGCCTCCCCAACAAATTATCCACTGTGGCGCAAATTAGTGGCGCTGGGTTCATCACCAGATCAGGGATCGGCTAATTCGACTCGGCAGTCGACGCACCTACACATCGATTAGCGTAAGGTATTGAATATAAAAGCAAATTGGGCTTCTCCGAAATCACGAAACCTTTTTCTGTGTGAAATCAACTCTTTTGTTGGATTGATGCCAAAAAAAATTCCCTCTCCTATAATTCTTTGTTATCATGTATTACAAAGTGGAAAACGAGGAAAACGGGGTCACGGAAGAGTTTATTAAAAAACGGAGTGAATGTAATTTATTTTTTTATTTTTTGTTTAAAATTTGTTTAAAAACTAATTTTTTTATTAGTGTATTTTAAATTTATTATATATATAATAAAATTTATAATTTAATTAAATAAAAAAACTTACTTTACTCAATTTTTTCATCTTTTTCGACTCAATTTTAGATCTCATTTCATTTTTTATCTTCACAAAAAATCTTTTTCTTCTCAATCTTCCATCCTTTCATTTTTTGACTAACAATTAACCACGAGTCTACAAGTTATTGATCTGCAACAAATCCAACAAAAAAACCACATATTTATAAGAAATTTATTTTGAGATATGAGATTTATTGTATCTCGTCAGTGTTCACGACCCAAGATGAAGAACTTCACCTTGGATCATGAAGCCAAGGGTCATGAAACACGGCTTTCACGACCCTGGGCGGTGAAGTACAAGTCTTCACGACCCATGGGTCGTGTGGTGGGTCGTGAAGACAAGTGCTTCACGTGAAGCACTGCACCAGTGCTTCACGTGAAACACAAGTGCTTCACAACCCAAAGTTTGGTTCGTGAAGCACAACTTTGGGTCGTGAAGCACAAACAGGGTCGTGACTTCACGACCTCTTCACGATGGGTCGTGACACGATCTATTAATTTTAATTTTTTATAATTAATAATTTTTGTTTTGTTTTAAATTTATATAACTAATAATCTTTTTTTTTGTTTTGTTTTTTTTTACAGGTTTAATTTTCCGCTAAACTTGGAAAGAATCAATTTTTTGAATACAAGTTAACTTTAAGATCAAGATATGTTGAAATCTGTAAGAAGATTGTATCATTTTTAAATGAGAAAGAGATAGAATATTTGGTGCAGTACACTCAATTTAATTTTATGTGCTAAGGATTATAACAATTTCAATCAAAACTGTATCTAAGGTTATGACTCGTCACAAAATTGGGTCGAGATGGGTCGAGAAGCATAATTTTGACTTCTCGACCTATAAAGCTATATATATATATTGTAAAATCTATATAGATTTTAATATATTGTAATAGATGGGCCGAGAAGCATATTATTATAAAATTTGTTAAAATTTTTAATATAATTATAAAATCTGTTGATGTTTATACAATAAACATTGATTTCATATGCTTTGATATACATTCATTACATTAAAGTGAATATGTAATGAAATTTGTTATGAATTTTTTTAGTTATATTATTATAAAATTTGTTAATAATTTTAGTAGAATTATAAAATTTGTTAATATTTATATACAATAAACATTAATTTCATATGCTTCGATATACATTGTGAATATGTAATGAAATTTGTTATGAATTTTTTTAGTTCTATTATTATAAAAATTGTTATGAATTTTAGTGGAATTATAAAATTTGTTAAGATTTTTAGTCGAGTATAAATTCAACTCACATTGTTAGAATAAAAGATACATTCTTCTACTTGTTATGAATTTTTTAACTAACATACTTAAATTATAACATATAACTAATGTTTACACAAATAAATTTTTTATATATATTTACATTCTAATTATATATAAAGTGAATTCTATATTATAAAATGATCAAAACTCAAAAATATCAAAAATTTCCTACCCACTCGACCCATCTCGACCCAAACCCTAAACCAAACCTCTAACATTATCACTCGACCCACTCGTCCCAAAATTGAAACAATTTACCACCCGCACGACCCAAATTTAAAAATCTACTGCACACATTAGAAACTTGTCCACTCGACCCATACCAAAATTAAAAATTCACCACAAACAAATTACATATTAATAAAATCAAATCGATTGTCTTTAAATTCAAACAAATTACATATCATTCAATCTTATCTTCTACCAAATTCTCCCCAGATAGAAATCTGTTTTGTTTTTTCATTCCACATCTTCTCTTGATCACAGGTGGCATAACCTATAAAACATAAATAAGATTATTATATCATAGACAATAGTATGTATTTAAAAAAATATGATATTTTATAAATATGCTATTATATAGACTTGTTATGTGGGTCGAGGTGTGCATGTGCACACCTCGACTCACAACATGTGCACCAACCTGTGGGTCGAGGTGTGCATGCTGCAACTCGACCCATAGTGGGTCGAGGCACCTCGACCGCAATAGCCAGAACTAACATTCTCTACTCACACTCCACTATCCAGACCTAGCACATACGATCATACTCGAATCACACTCCATCCACCTTATCGACCCACACAATAAACACGTTCCTCGACTGTAAATATTCACACTAACTCCACTCACAAAAATTCTAAAAAAAAAAACAATCAGAACTAAACTGAAACAAATCTAGCAATACAGAGCATTCGAGTATATACTTACTTCTCTACAAATCTTCAAATCTTCAAATTTTCAAATGATTTTTGATTATTTTGTCGTGAAGAACACAAAAATAGCGAGAATAAATGAAAACTCAAATCGAGAAGGGATATATCAATTAAAAAAATATTTTTTTAAAAAAATAAAATCTAATTAACTAATTAATGACCTAATAAATGAACTCACCTAATTAATCAACAGTCAACTCCCTTTTTTCGATTTAAAAAAGTCAAAATCTCTTTTATTTATTTAAATTTAAAATGAGTCATATATTTTTTATTGTCCCCAAATCTCTGATTCATTTAAATATATTCATTTAAATCTATCACTATTTATTAAGAATCTTGATAATATAACTAAAATAGTTTTTTATATGAATTTATTATTTCAAATTGTCTCTTTGTCTTTTTTTCTTTTTTAAAAAATTGCAGTTAGTCGTTCTTTAAGTTTTTACAATTAATATTTGACATTATTTAAGTATAATCATTTTCTTTTTCCTTTTTTCTTTTCTTTAAATTTGCCTTTCGTCCATAATCAAACCGCCATGTTATTGGGTTCTTCAGAGGCAATGATATTTATTACATAAATAATTTTCTCATGAAAAAAGTCAGTAGGTCCATTGACTCATATGTGTTATGATATTATCGAGAATGATTTATTTTCGAAGTTGAAATTCTTGAAATTTTCTTTACCAAGAAAAGCAAAATCGGAAACTGATGTAGTGGATTACTTTAAGAAAATGGATGAATATTTTTCAAATGTTCACCATGCTTAAAATCTTGATGATTATCCTGGTTACATTAGTAAGTACAAAATGAAGTATCTAAAAATTAAAGCTCATCAAAACTTTTTTCTCCGATCAACTATGCCACAAGAAAATATTGAATGAATTGACTATGTTATCAATCGAGAAAGAAATTACTGAAAATTTTGATCAGTATTTTTAGCTCTATTATTTAAAGCTAATCATTATTTTTTAATGATTACTTCGTACATGTTTGATCTTAATACTCAATTATAGTAGAAATATTTTGATTATTGTGTATCGTTTAATTTTTATATTATCTTTAATCTATTGATTTAATTCAAAAAAGTTGTTATGAGTTTAAAAGAATATGACTATATATGCATTGTGATTTAGAGATTTTTTTAAAAAAATTAGACTCACAAATATTGTTAGAATCTCCCTGTCTTAAATGAAATACTAGACAATATTTTGTGGTATATAAACTAATCAGTTACAGTGCTCATCATCTGACATTCCAGCTTTCGGATTTTGGACTGGCCAAATGGGTATCTCCAACTTCATCTCGCATAACTTGCACAGATGTTGCAGGAACTTTTGGGTTATTAAATTTGCTGAATCATATCAGAAAAGAAAATACGTTAACCTGATAATTTTTTAGTCCCAAATTTTTAAGTAAACATTGTGCTTCATGAAGATACTTGGCCCCTGAATATTTTATGTATGCTAAAGTTAACGAAAAGATAGACGTCTATGTATATGGGGCAGTTTTGCTGGAACTTTTGTCTGGATGAAAACCTATAAGCAGCAACTGTCAGAAAGGGCCAAGAAAGCCTTGTTACGTCGGTATTGTTAGAGTAGATGTCCTGTAAGCCAACTGTTCGTTAGGGATTTTATTGACTCAAGTGATATAAACAATCTTTATTTTAATATAATTCATTGTTTCATGGTTTGTTATTTCTTTATCTGTATACCCATGTGAACAACATAGATAAAGACCTTGATTATACTTTAATACAAATGAATCGTAATTCGATGTTGAAACTCATTTGTAAACATTGTATGATCTAAATTCGTTCCTAGTCGATTCAGCCGCCTAAAACATGGATAAAGGTCGCTTGAGCTTGAGACTAGCATCTGTGATGTTGTGTACTGCGTTTCTTTGTAAGGACATAGAGATGTCCAAACATACAGATGGGTATTATTCATCGAGAGGATAAGTCCATGGTTATGATTGTACACCATTAGTCCTTACGACCCAGAACAACACTGAGGCTCTATATGCTAGGGCTGTGCTGTGACTCGTTTACCAGCTCCAGGAGAGTCATCAGGTGGCGAGGTTGGGTACAGTTGCGACACATGTAGGAGCCAGTGCATTGTAGTCGGGGATTCACCGCTCACCTACGGGTGTGGATATCCTATTTGACATGATGAAATAATAGTGCATGGAATCTCTAGCCAGAGTATGAGATGTACATTGGAGAAGGAGTTCTCCAATGGTACATACGATGCCACTATTTATATTTATCATATAGTTATCGAATTATTATGCAACCCTCGATGAACCAATGGTTGCAGATTCGATTGGGATATATGAGATGAAGGGATCCTACTGTACGCTAATCATAATCGACTGGTTCTTGCAGGCACTATCAGTGATATCTAGGAATCATGGGGCGATGCTACTAGACGCTCTTACCATAGTTCGATTGGTTTAATCAAAAATATGATTTTTGACCTTCTCATGATCAATTGTTGATACATAGAATGGGTCAAATAAGGGTAAGCCCGAATAAAGGATTATGTCCTGAATCACAAGGAGTTGTGAATCCACGGCTAGCTGTATCCCTGAACTATTGAGGGTCACACAAGCACTGGATCGTTTGTTCCCATTGAGAGAATAAATTCAAGATGTTGAATTTATATTATGATATAGTAAATTCAAGAAGTTGAATTTATGATAATTAAATTTTGGGAGAATAAATTCAAGGAGCTGAATTTATAAAATTTGAGAATTTACTTTATTAAACTCAAAAATTGGGTTTATTAAATATTAAATTTTGGAGGTGATAAAATTCAAGTAGTTGGATTTATAATTTAAATAATAAATTCAAATGTTGAATTTATAATCGATTTAATTTATTAAGCTCAAAAGTTGAGTTTATTAAATATTAAATTAAAATTGGTGGGAAGTATGTTTAATGGGCTTGTAGCTAGGAGTACAAGTCCAACTTACTAAATAATTAAAGTTCTTAATGGATTTTGATTAATTAATTAAACTAGTTGGACTAGCCCAATTAATTAATCAAGCCCATTAATATTAATTATGATTATTAGGTTATGACTTAATTATAAATAGGAGTAATCAAGCCATAACCCTAGCCACCACAAGACACAAATTTTTGAAAATCCTATCCTCTCTTGCCTAAGAATTTCGGCCACTTCCTCTTGAGGAAAAGTTTGAGCCGTCTCTCAAACTTTGATCTCCAACGTAAAACTTCTTCTAATTTAATTAGAAGAGGAACAAATCATCTAGTCGTGGACCTGATTAGAAGAATAAAGAAAGGAGTCCTTGAAGAAAGTTCGTAGGCATTCATCAAGAGCTATATCCGCTAAACCCGGAATAGTTGGAGCCGTGTGATTAATTCACCCAAGGTATAAAATTCTAACGCCCTAGAAGGATCTGATATGTTAGATGATGACACATTTTATGTTCTATTCACCGGTCTCATCTAAACCTTGCGTTGCTTGGTGTGGAGGAAGCTAAGATTCGGTTTCTTTCTCAAGCTTCGACTGACCTTGAATTCTTGCATATACGCCAAGGAATAGCATACTTTTGTATGATTGTTTAGATCATGTTCTTATTTTTATGTTGCTAATCATTGTCATCGATTGGGCTTGGATGTGAGGTTGTTTGTGAATTGTGAGTGTGCCCTCCTCCTTCCCTTTGCTACAAATTCAGTATGGAAGTTTTGAGAATAGAATGCAATCTCAATACAGTGTCATTGTCCTTGTAGCTATGTCATTATTTGCGCTTGAATTTCATGTATTGATTAGATGCTCAGCAAGTATTTTATAAAATATGCTTTATAATTCGTAGAATGTTTCAAAAATCTGTTGGATAATGTTTTGATGTGTCTTTAGATTTTTGTTACATAAAATTAAGATTCTTGAAAATGCCATTTTCAAACAAGCTGATAAATTAGGAGAATTCATTTTGTAACTCAACATAGGCAAAAACTTGTATGAAACGGTCTCACGGGTCGTATTTTGTGAGACGGATATCTTATTTGGGTCATCCATGAAAAATATTATTTTTTATGCTAAGAGTATTACTTTTTAATGTGGATATCGGTAGGGTTGACCTAAGATTCGTGAGACCGTTTTATAAAAGATCTATTCTCAACAAAAAGTGAAATTATAAATTTTAATTTTAAAAACTCAAAAGTTATCAATATGGTTTATATATAAATGAAAAATCATTAAAAAAAAATGAATATATTCTAAGCGGCGAAAGAATAATATTAAAAAAGTATTCTCCTATCAGACCATCTTCAACCCATATCCTCTATTTTTCATCCTCTATCTTCTAAAATAGAGATTCATGATCTCTATTTTCAAAATCCTTCTCCAACCCATATCCTCTAAATATTACCAAATACTCTATTTCTTTAATTTATTTCATTTTCAACCCATTTCCTTTAAATATTAAGAAATACTCTATTTTTTTAATTTATTTCATTTTCAACCCATATCTTTTAAATATTACCAGATATTTCATTTCTCTCATGATTGCAATGAAATAAGAATGTGTTTATCTTTATTGTTGTGTGTGTGTTTTTTTGGGTGATATGTTTATCTTTATTGTTGTGTATGTTTCTTTATTGTCTACTTTATTATGTCTACAAATATCGCATGTTTATCAAGTTAAGTTAAATCGATAATAAATGTTTGTAGTAAATTATGTTATGTATTTTTTTGTCATTACATTGTTCATTAATTCTATTTCGTGACTATTATAAATTGTAAATTATAAATAATTCATGCAAAAAAATAAAACAATTAAAATAAATTTTTCAGAATTAAATAATTCAAAATATAAAATATAAAATATAAAATGGACAAAAAAATTATTTAAAATTAAAAACATTTAAAAAATTCGAAATTAAAAAAAGTTGTCAAAAAAATATTTAACATTAAAAATAAATAAAAAATTCGAAATTATTAAAAAATTGGCCAAATTAAAAAATTTGATAAAACTACAAGGGTTATATTGCAATTTTTGTAATGACAATTCTGTAATTAATCCATCTTCCATTTGAATAGTTATCCTTCATTTTTAGAGGATTATTATTCCTTCCTCTAAAATGGAGTAGAGGAATGAAGATGGGTTGGAGGAGAATTCATTCTCTATAATGAAAGAATACTCCATTTTGGAGTTGGGTTGGAGATGCCCTCAGTCGCGCGGCGCAGCCAAGGATGATGAAGTGCCTATCATGCAAGGAGGAGTACGGCGGTCGAGATGTCGGAACGTGCCGCGAGTGCTACGAGGAGGCAGGAGAGACGGAGGAAGAGCTCAAGCGTGAGATCGAAGACCTTAAGAGTAAGGTCAACTTCCTCCGCCTCCTCACAGTTGTGCCTGGGCCTAACTACACCACCCCTAGGCCAAACGCGCCTTGGTTTTCCGACGTCGTTTTGGTCGCCTCGGATTCTGCTGACCCACACCCCAGTTTTCCTCCGATTCCAGCGCATCGGGCAGTACTGGTACCCTTTTCAGTTTCTTTTGATTTCCGGATTTGAACTATGGTGTTTCATCAGCCCGTTTTGTGGGTTGGAATTGGCTAGGTTCAATGTTGGTTCCCATGTGCTTTTTCTTACAAATTCAACACTTGATTGCTTCAAACTTTCTATTAGCTCGTCAAAAGCTGTTTCTTTTATCAAGCTTAAAAATGTGGAGGCGATTCACTGTAGTTTAAATCCAAAAAAATAAACTTTTTGGGTAAAGTAACTTTACTGTATGGTTTTTTTGGGGTAAATATCGTTTAATTTCTGTCTGATCCTCCTTGCATTTGATTTTACTGGGAGAAAACGGTGAACTAAAGTCATGCTCGTATGTTTCTTAGCATTAAAGAAGTACATGCAGGACCGATCCTAACAATATTTGGGCTGAGTCTAACTTTTAAAAACAGGCCTCTGAATCATAATGTGTGTTCATATTTTTTTTAGTTTTATAGCAATTTTTCAAATTAAATCGATACGTCAAAGACAATATAAAAAACTAAATGAATAAAAATATTAAACATGTCCAAAATGATCACTAAAAAACAACCCGCCTAACAGTTTTAGAGTTAAAAATACTAATCAAGTCTGTATAATCAAGTTGTTCAGTAATTTCTTTCTCAATCGATAACATAGTCAATCCATTCAATCTTTCTTGTGACATGGTCGATCGGAGAAAAGTTTTGATGAGCTTTAACTTTGAGAAACTTCGCTCTGCACTTAATTCAATGAACAATTTAATAAATAAATGACAAATAATTCAAATACAATCCACTTATTTTTTTTATGGGAGCAATTCACTTACACCATCCTAGTCTATCTATTTATTTACGTACTTATTGTCATATTACTGTTATTTCTACATAGAGATTCGAGAAAAAATATCATACAAATACATTATTAATCCTAAATTGTAATCGCATGATATGCTTGTAAATTTTTGGTGCCACGCATACTAGATATCAAGTATTAACTACGGACACACACAAGTTTGTTGCAGTTGTACTGTGCTGCAATAACAAGAATAAAATATGTTCCACAAAAATCCAATCATCAGGGATCCTTTGTTAGAAGGTAAATATGAAGCAGTTTAACCTTTTTCATATACAGATGGAAACTACCAGGAAAGTAAATATAGAGGCAGACAAATAGATCGTACGAAGAAAGAGAACTTGTCATACGTGGGGCGAAACAGAAAACATGAGCAAACAGAGACAACAGAGTCTGAGAAAGACTCGTGACCAAAATTTCGAGAAAAAATAATTTGAATTAAAATAGAAAATACATTACACATTGGAAGCCGGATAGGCATTACATCCACCAAAATTTCAGTCAAAAGCGTAGATTATAGATACCACATAAAGCTCCGAAGAAAATAAAAAACTACACTAAAATATTAGAAGCCCGAACAAAGCAAATGCGAGAAAATAGACTTATAGCTCCTCACAAGTCTTTCAATCAAACCTAGAGACGATGCAACGACTAAAGTCGATTAGGGCTTGTCTGCAGATGAATATTGGGGAAGATTGAGGAATAAATCGATAAATGGCTAAGCAAGTTCTATTTAATAAATACTTGGTTTTGGGCTATCTAGTAACTAGTATTATATATAATAATTTTTTTAAAAAAATTTTGGGCCCTAAAAAAGAGATGGGCCTGAGTCATTTGACTCATTTGCCTCTTAATAAGCACGGCTTTGAGTACAGGTTCTATTTACGAAACCTATGTTGTTGGCTGACGGGTATAAACTGTTTTAAGGGTGATATTGCATGCACGATTCAATTGGCAAAAACCAAAATTTCTTGTGTGGTTTTTTTAAATGTAAAGTTTCCCTTTTACTAGTGCGTTTTTATCTCCTCTATGAACATGCGAGACCTATTTATTAGTCGATTCAAATTGCTAACAATATCAAATAATAAATTACTACAAATTAAAATTCAATTATGATAAGCACGTGCCAAAGCATAAAATCTATATCTATCTATATCTATATCTATATATCTATATACCTATAAAAGTGTGTATAATTAACATTGTTTTTCGATTGTGCATTGACAAAATTACCCTTCATGCAAACTTGAACAAAATAAAACTTATTATTATTGTAATGTAAAGATAAAAATAATAGGACATAAATGCCTCATCATTACTAATAATTAAAATAATATTACATAAAAATTGAATAGATATTTGATAATAAAAAATACATTAAAAAATAATATTTTCTTCGTACATATTTCTTACAAAAAATATTAAAAGAATAGATTTTTTAATAAAAAATATATTTTTCATTAGAAATATTAAAAGAATATATATTTAACTATTATATTTATAAAAGCGTAAAAATAATAACAAAGTTTTTTATTGTAAATTTTCTACTATTCCCATAAATTATGTGTTGTTAGATTAATTGCATCAAAATTTTCTACACAATCATTAAATACATGAGGATCGTAATAATGTTTTTATTTTTTAATAGAAAATTGCAAAATAAGAAACTTTGAAAATAATGTTACATAAAAATTGAATAGATATTTGAAAATAAAAATATATTAGAGAAATAACATTTTTTTGCTACATAATTCTCAGAAAAAATATTAAAAGAATTGATTTTTTAATTTTAAAAAAATCATTAAAAATATCAAAATAATATATATTTAACTATTATACTTATAAAAGTGTAAAAATAATAACAAAGTTTTTCATTGTAAATTTTCTACTATCATGTGTGTTGTTAGATTAATTGCATGAAAATTTTCTACACAATTTATGGGAAATCTATTCATTAAAAATGAATATATGTTTAATAAAAAAATATTTTTTTTTATCTATATATGCCTACAAAAGTGTAGATAATTGGCCATGTTTTCCAATTGTCAAAAGATAAAAATGACCTCCTTATCAATACAAATCCAAAGATTCAATAAAGATATATTTGTAAATTTCTAATTGTTGTAAGTGTAAAAATGAAATATCAAAATTTTTTATTTATTCTACCTAATATATAATTAGTTAGTAGCCTAATTATTCCACATAATATATAATTAATAGTCTAACAAATGCTAATGAATTATCACTACAATATACATTAATTGTATTAATTTATATCACTTTAAGAATAAAATGTACTCCTATATTAATTTTATCAAATAATCCATCTTCATACTAACTTTAAATATTTATTCTTTTAATTTTCTTTCTAAATGTTATTTTATGATTTTAATGCAATTTTGTAATTATATTTTAGTGTAGTTTCTAATTAAGTAATAAATTATAGTATCACAAGAAGATATAAGAAAAAAATAATTATATATGCAACAGTACAAAAGGTAAAAAAGTTTTGTGGGAGGTTAAATAATATTTAAATTGAATATTATATGTTATATTTTATTATCAGTATTAATATTTCATTAGTTTTCATAATATTTTGATGAGTTAATCACACATATTTTAAATTGATAATTATTTTTTCTTAGTGTGCTTCACTTATATAAATTATGATTTATGCATTTATAAAATCCATAATTTGGATACGTGGTATTTAGATATATGCTTTCAAAATTTGTTTCAGTTCAAATCGTTATATATACTATGTTCATTATAATTTATTATATAACATAAAATTAACGATTTGAATTCTAATTTGAGAAATAATTTTGAAAGTAAGGTATATAAGTTATTAATTAATTTATTCATCTAATATGACAAAATACAAAACCAATATAAATAAAAAAATGATTAAAATTATTTTTTTAAAAAAAAACAAATTTTAATTTTTATTAAATAATTAATATTTACGTGCATCGCACGTGCTTCTTGCTAGTTAATTAAAAAAGACAATAAAAATTCATGCTACTAGTTATCTTTCAAAGAATGGATGTGAAAAGTAGATTTTGGTCCTTAAGTTTACTTCAATCAACTTCATGTGAGGCATAGTTCATTTATGCCTTGTTTTGTTTATTCGGCAGCTTAGTTCACAAGTGCTCTTATATTATTGGTATTAATGCCTATTTACTACATTAATGTTTAAAATCTCTTCATTCCGAGCAGATAAGCCGTTCTCTAGTTTTCAGAGCCATGCTCGAAAATAAAATGGAGGAAAGCCTCAGTGGAACCATATGTTGGATTAAAGGTGGGTTTTTAGGTTTATAGGTTTTCCATATGAGTGAATGGAAATTTGGAAAGGTGGGTTTGTCCCACATTGAAAAATTAAAGTGGTATAGATAAGTTTATATTGTGTTACACTTTATGGTGGTGTAACAATGATTGGTCAAGAGGCTCTCTCTCGCGCACACAGGCGCAGGGGGGTGCAAATCATGGGCCCGATTTGCAGTGGAAAAAAGGCTTGACTTGTGTGCAAGCGTACGAGTGCGACCTGAGCGCGTCGAATATCGGACCGATCAAGGAAAAATTCGCCTAGCAGTCTATGCCATCTTTTGTTATTTTTTTTGGTTGAGACCTTTCACATGCCCTTGAGACCTTTCACATGGCTTGGCTTTTGATGCTTCATCTCACCAAATCTTGGTGTTTCATCTACCATCTTTAAGGCAACCTTTGGCCTTTCATATGGATGGTATTGACATGTATAAATAGGAGATGTGCTTAGCCAAGAAAGATGAGAGAAAATACACCTGCAAATTCACTTTCCCCTGCATTCTGTTCTCCATCTTGCTGTCGTTCTGCTGAATTTCTGGTTCTGCTGAATTTCTGCTACAGTACTGAATCTTCTACAGTACTTCTGCATTGTTCTGCTACAGTACTGCTTCTGCTTGTTCTGCTTCTGCTCCGTCTACTGATAAAGTTCAGGTACTGATTCTGTTCGCTAGCATAGTGCTTTGTGCTGCAACTCTGCTGGTTTGCCCGTTGTATCTTGGGAAACAGACGTCCGCTGAATCCTCGGAGCACATACCGGAGGGGGCGAATTTGTTTTAAGGAAATTGTACAAGCTACAGGCCTCGGTTTGATTTAATTAAGCATTATACTATTGTTTTCTTCAAGATACTGATTTGCTGATTTTATACATTAGTCATACTCAGGGGCGTAGCCATAGTATGGGCTGGGCTGGGCTCAAGCCCAGCAAAGATTATCAATTTTTTTTATATAGGCAGTGTAGTCCAATTATTCCTTAAGCTCATCCATTAAAAAAATAAAACGAAAAGAAAAAAAAGAGAAGAAGTAAAAAAACAATAGAAAAAAAAGCTCATCTCTCACCGCTTCAGGAGCCCGTGGAAATTGGAATTCCCATATCAATAGAGTTTCTCACTCTCTGAAAGTGCTATTTATTCTTTGATTGATAAATTTTATCCCAATGATTTTTTCAAAGATGACATGAAACAATTGAAGACTAAATTGGATCATTACAAGCTTGATGTATTTGAGGATCCGAGGTTTAAAGATGTTGATTCTTTTCCTAAATTATGCCGACTACTAGTTGAAACAAAGAAGTCGAGGATTTATTTCATTATTGATAGATTAATTTGTTTGGTCTTGACTCTTCTAGTTTCCACTGCTACAACTGAGCGAGTATTTTCAAGGATGAAATTTCTCAAGACACCACTTCGCAACAAAATGGAGCAGGAATATTTAAACAATGCAATGATTTTGTATATTGAGAGAGAGATTGCTCATGACATTGATATAGATTATATAATTGATAGATTTGATCTTTTGAAAAATTCGAAGGTTGCGATTAAAGTAGTGTTTATTTAAGTTACCCTCTTTCACGTAAGTTTTTTTTTATTATGCGTACTCTTTTATACGATTAATGTTTGAACTTTTGAAAAATGTTTATCTAGATTTGATGATTATATTTTCAAATTCGTGGATTGCACTTATCTTTATGTAATGTGGAAAATGTTGTATTGATTTCTAGATTAATTTTTTTTATTTTCTAGCTCCCATATTTTGAAATTCTGGCTACGCCCCTGGTCATACTCTACTGTGAACAACACGCTTGTTTGGTTTACTGCATATCTGTCCTGTTTTCCATATATTTTGATCGACAAACTTAAAACAGATTTTACTCATTACGTGGTTAAAGTTCAGATATGACTACTGAAATCAGCGTGCAAAGGGAAACTGGTCATGTTGTCCCTACTGTGCTTACTCAAGTTGTCCCACGTGCTACTGCGGTTACTGTCCCAGCCAGCCACGGTGAAAAGCCTGAGAAGTTCACTGGTGTGGACTTCAAGAGGTGGCAGCAGAAAATGTTGTTTTACTTGACAACACTGAACCTGGCTAGATTCTTATTCAAGGATGCTCATAACCTGAAAGAGGGTGAGGGAGATGTTGAATCCGTCAGTGCACTGGAGGCTTGGAATCATTCTGATTTTCTATGCCGAAATTATGTGCTGAATGGATTGACAGACTCGCTGTACAATGTGTACTGCGAAAAGAAGACAGCCAAAGAGCTATGGGAATCTCTTGACAGAAAGTACAAAACCGAGGATGTTGGGGCCAATAAATTTCTTGTAGGCCGCTTTCTGGATTTTAAAATGGTGGATTCTAAGCCGGTTATCAGTCAAGTTCAAGAAATCCAAGTGATTCTTCACGAGATTCACGCCGAGGGGATGACGTTGAGCGAATCTTTCCAAGTGGCTGCTATAGTTGAGAAACTACCACCAGCTTAGAAGGATTTCAAAAACTACTTGAAACACAAGCGAAAGGAGATGAACGTTGAAGAGCTCATTGTTAGACTTCGCATCGAGGAAGACAACAAGAGTTCGAAAAGACGATTGTTTTCTCCTGTTGCCACTAAGGCAAATGTTGTCGAGCATGGCCAAAGCTCGAAAAAGAGAAACTTCTCTCCCTCCAACAAGAAGTTGAACCTCAGACCCAAAGGAGGTGTTTCAAAGAAGAAGTTCTCTGGAAAATGCTATAACTGTGATAACATGGGTCACAAGGCATCTGAATGTAAGAAGCCAATGAGAAACCGAGAGGTGAATATGGTGGAGAACATATCTCAAGAGGTTTCGAACATGAATCTCTTTGTTGTAATATCAGAAGTTAATCTGGTGGGTTCTAACCCAAGGGAATGGTGGATCGACACTGGTGCCACTCGCCATGTTTGCTCCGACAAGGAGATGTTTGCTACTCTTGAGGAATCTATGAATGGTGAAAAGCTATTAATGGAAAATTCCGCCACTTCCGAGATCAAGGGTCAAGGGAAAGTTGTCCTAAAGATGACATCTGGAAAAGAATTGACTTTGAATAGTGTGTTGTATGTACCAGACATCCGTAAGATCTTGGTGTCCGGGTCGCTTCTTAACAAGCATGGTTTCCGCATTGTCTTTGAGTCAGATAAAATGGTTTTGTCGAAAAGTGGAATGTTTGTTGGGAAAGGATATGTTTGTAATGGTTTATTCAAACTGAATGTAATGGCTGTTAAGCATGTGATGAATAAAGTTAATACTTTTGCTTACTTGCTTGAGTCTTTTTGTTTATGGCATGGTAGACTTGGACACGTTAATTACGATATAATTTGTAGACTAATTAACATGAAAAGCATTCCTGCATTCCAAATTGATAAACAACCCAAATATGAAACTTTTGTTGAGGCAAAGCTAACAAGATCATCTTTTCGAACTATTGAAAGAAATAGTGAACCACTTGATCTAATTCACAGTGACATATGTGATCTAAAAAGTGTGCAAACTCGTGGTGGAAATAAATACTTCATCACTTTTGTTGACGATAGCACAAAATTTTGTTATGTGTATCTCCTCAAAAGTAAGGATGAAGCGATTGACAAATTTGTCCAATACAAGAGTGAAGTTGAAAATCAACTTAGCAAGATAATTAAGGTGCTAAGAAGTGATCGTGGAGGTGAATATGAATCACCATTTGCTGAGTTTTGTGCTCAACACGGTATCAAATACGAAAGAACTGCACCTTATTCTCCACAGCAAAATGGCATTGCAGAGAGAAAGAATCGCACATTGAAAGAAATGATGAATGCGTTGTTAGTAAGTTCTGGTTTGCCACAGAACATGTGGGGGGAAGCTGTTCTAACAGAAAATTACCTTTTAAATAAGGTGCCCCAAAAGAAGCAAGATAAAATTCCATATGAGTTATGGAAAGGTAGAAGTCCTTCTTATCAATACTTGCGAGTGTGGGGGTGTCTTGCCAAGGTAGCAATACCCACTCCAAAGAAAGTAAAGATAAGACCAAAAACTGTGGATTACATTTTCATTGGATATGCTCAAAACAGTAGTGCGTATCGTTTTCTCGTACATGAATCTCAAATACATCATATTCACAAGAATACGATAATGGAATCAAGAAATGCTTCGTTCTTTGAACACATGTTTCCAATCAAATCTAAGGAAGAACCAAGTTCATCCAAAAGATTATATGAAACAAATGATGAAGAACAAGAGCTTGATCAAGACATAGAACCAAGACTTAGCAAGAGAGCTAGGACTGAGAAATCCTTTGGTCCGGATTTCATCACTTTCATGATGGAAAGTGAACCTCAGAGCTTCAAGGAAGCAATGAGTTCATCTGAGGGACCTCTATGGAAAGAGGCTATCAATTCCGAAATGGAATCCATTTTTCAAAACCATACGTGGGAATTAGTAAATCTTCCTCCGGGAAGCAAAACACTAGGCTGTAAATGGGTTTTCAAAAGAAAAATGAAATCAGATGGAACCATAGATAAGTATAAAGCCATATTGGTAATTAAAGGTTACCATCAACATGAAGGGCTTGATTACTTTGACACATATTCTCCTGTATCGAGAATAACCTCTATTCGTGTGATACTTGCGATTGCCGCCTTGCGGAATCTTGAAGTACACCAAATGGACGTAAAGACAGCTTTTCTAAATGGAGATTTAGAAGAGGAAATTTACATGGAACAACCTGAGGGATTTTCTGCGACTGGGCAAGAAAATAAGGTATGTAAACTGGTGAAGTCTCTGTATGGCTTAAAACAAGCACCAAAGCAATGGCACAAAAAATTTGATAAGGCCATGATGGAAAGTGGATTTAAATTCAGTGAATGTGACAAATGTGTATACATAAAGAACACTGAAATGGGACATGTCATTTTATGTCTTTACGTAGATGACATACTTATCATTGGTAGTAATGATAAGATGATCAAATCCACCAAGAAGTTATTGAACTCAAGATTTGACATGAAAGATTTGGGCTTAGCCGATGTAATCCTTGGAATTAAAATCCATAGAACATCAGAAGGGCTAGTCTTAAGTCAGTCACATTATGTTGACAAAATACTTGAGAAATTCAATAACGATGACTCTGCATTAGCTAGAACCCCGATAGATACCAGTCAACATCTATCAAAGAATCGAGGTGAGAGTATGTCCCAATTAGAATACTCTCGAGTCATTGGAAGTCTGATGTACTTAATGAGTTGTACAAGACCAGACATAGCTTATGCAGTGAGCAAATTGAGTAGATTCACGAGTAATCCAGGAGCTGAACACTGGAAAGCAATTATCAGATTGCTAAGATACTTAAGGTATACTCGTGATCATGGGCTGCACTATAGCAAATATCCTGCTGTTATTGAGGGATACAGTGATGCAAATTGGATATCTGATATGAAAGACTCAAAATCTACAAGTGGATTTGTATTCACTTTAGGAGGTGCAGCAATTGCGTGGAAATCTTCTAAACAAACTGTAATAGCCAGATCCACAATGGAATCTGAGTTTATAGCTCTTGACAAGTGTGCTGAAGAGGCCGAATGGCTGCGTCACTTCTTAGAAGATGTTCCAGGATGGGAAAAACCAGTGCTGGCTATAAGCATACATTGTGATAGCCAATCTGCGATTGGTAGGACACAAAATAAAATGTATAATGGTAAGTCTAGGCATATACGTCGTAGACATAATACCATTAGACAACTACTCTCAACTGGAGTTATCTCTGTTGACTATGTAAAGTCAAAGGATAATATAGCGGATCCACTGACCAAGGGGTTAAACAGAGAGTTAGTTGCGAAATCGTCAAGGGGAATGGGGCTCAAGCCTATAGAATAAATTGGTGCGAAGGAAAACCCAACCTATGCTGACTGGAGATCCCAAGAACTAGGTTCAATGGGACAACCTAATCGCACTAATTTGGAGAATCACTGTGGGAGTTATCCCTAGTCCATTCCTATTATGAAACAGTGAATGTTGAAGATAAGCTTACGACTTTTATTGATTCTAATTTGAAACAATATAGAATCACCTATGTGAGAGAGAAGTGGGGCCGCTTCGAAGGAATTACAGGGCTCAATTCTAGACCCTCTTGCCGAACCAGGCGTGTGTTCATGGCCAAAAAGAACACAATCATGAGAACTTAATAGTATCAGGGAGAGTCTTGTGTGAAGTATATCACCATTCACACAAACGGATGTACAGTTCAAAGACATCACGTCTACTGTCAACCAGTGAATTAATATGCTTTCACAAAGGAAGGTTCAAAGGGTAACACCTACCTATCCTATGCAAGATTCAACTATTGAACTTTATCAGTGGAATCCTTTCGTACAACTTCAATTTCCATTCAAGTGGGAGATTGTTGGATTAAAGGTGGGCTTTTAGGCTTATGGGCTTTCCATGTGAGTGAATGGAAATTTGGAAAGGTGGGTTTGTCCCACATTGATAAATTAAAGTGGTATAGATAAGTTTATATTGTGTTACATTTTATGGTGGTGTAACAATGATTGGTCAAGAGGCTCTCTCTCGCGCACACAGGCGCAGGGGGGTGCAAATCATGGGCCCGATTTGCAGTGGAAAAAAGGCTTGACTTGTGTGCAAGCGTACGAGGGCAACCTGGGCGCGTCAAATGTCGGACCGATCAAGGCAAAATTCGCCTAGCAGTCTATGCCATCTTTTGTTATTTTTTTTGGTTGAGACCTTTCACATGGCCTTGAGACCTTTCACATGGCTTGACTTTTGATGCTTCATCTCACCAACTCTTGGTGTTTCATCTACCATCTTTAAGGCAACCTTTGGCCTTTCATATGGATGGTATTGACATGTATAAATAGGAGATGTTCTTAGCCAAAAAAGATGAGAGAAAATACACCTGCAAATTCACTTTCCCCTGCATTCTGTTCTCCATCTTACTGTCGTTCTGATGAATTTCTGGTTCTGCTGAAATTCTGCTACAGTACTTCTGCATTGTTCTGCTACAGTACTTCTGCTTGTTCTGCTACAGTACTGCTTCTGCTCCGTCTACTGATAAAGTTCAGGTACTGATTCTGTTCGCTAGCATAGTGCTTTGTGCTGCAACTCTGCTGGTTTGCCCGTTGTATCCTAGGAAACAGACGTCCGTTGAATCCTCGGAGCACATACCGGAGGGGCGAATCTGTTTTAAGAAAACTGTACAAGCTACAGGCCTCGATTTGATTTAATTAAGCATTATACTATTGTTTTCTTCAAGATACTGATTTGCTGATTTTATACATTAGTCATACTCTACTGTGAAAAACACGCTTGTTTGGTTTACTGCATATCTGTCCTGTTTTCCATATATTTTGATCAACACCATCAAGATCAGCGATATGTCGTATGATGCCCTCCGTGCATTTGTTAGCTATTTTTACACAGCTGATGCGAGCCTTGACGAGCGTGTGGCATGTGATCTCTTAGTATTGGCGGAAAAATACGAAGTGAAGCATCTTAAAACCTATTGTGAGAAGTATTTGATGTCAAAATTGAATCGGGAGAACTTGCTACCATATTATGCTTTTGCTCACCAGCATTGTGCAAAGAGTTTACTCGATGCAGCCTTGTCATTGATCGTGGAAAACATGGACAAGCTCACTAAGCAAGAAGAGTACATGGAACTTGTGGAGAAGGACCCCCGTGTGGTGGTAGAAATCTATGAAGCCTATCTCTCCAAACAGGTAAATACTGCCGCAACTGAAAAGCCAACCGGAAAATCCTAGTGTTGTAAATTTTTTGCCTCTCGGGAGGATGTGTTCTTGTGGCATCTCTGAGTTAGATTGGATTGATTTGTGAAAGTGCTTGTATTCGTCAATGTGTCTCATGAAAGTGTTTGATGCATCCGATGCAAGGTTTTCCCTCCTAGAGGGTATCTTTGGTAGCTAGGATTGGGGAGGGGACTGAGGGACAAGCCTCCCTGAGAGATGTGCCTAGTTGAGTCGGGTACCTAATTTTATATTTTGTAACCAAGCTTGGATTTAATCCAACTGGGTCTAATCAGTTAAGAACTGGATAATGAGTTCTAATTCGATCCAGTTTAAAGTTTTAGCATGAACTCGATTCCTTGTCCATAGAGTTTCCTTGTGCAAACACTACAAGAAAAGTGGGTTTCCGCGGCGTACAATATGCGCCGCGGAAAGATATCCGCACGCTGCGACGCACGCTGTAAAGTTGAAAGCCGTCTTAAGTTTGACACTATTGGCGGCGTGCGATTTACGTTGCGGTTTAGTCTAATAACGGCGTGCAGATTATGCTGTTGATAGTTAAACTATTGGAAGCGTGCATATGTACGCTGTTAATATAACTTTTGCAGCGTGCACATATACGTCGTTAATAGTCATAAAAAAAATATTAGCGACGGGTTTCGGAAACACCGTCGCAAAATGGCGACGGTGTAAAACCGTTGCAAATTTAGCGACGGTCTTAAAATGTAGCGACGGTTTTATAATTTCACGACAAATCAAAAACCGTCGCTAAATTTTGCGTAAATTAAAAAAAAATTACTTTTATAATTTAATACATTTTTATAAAAATACAATACAACTATAATAATAATACTCATGATCTTAATTAACAATTAAAAAATACTCATGATCTTAATTAACAATTAAAAAATTAATCAAAAATTGAAACAAAAACAGGTATTTAAGTAGAGAAAAATTGTAAGTGTCGTGAAAAAGAATGGAACGGAGATCGGGAAAAAATAGAGAGTTTACGATTTTTTAGCGACGGTTTGTTACAAAACGGTCGCCGATGTAAGTCTATTAGCGACGGTTAAACATCAACCGTCGCCGATTTGTATCGGCGACGGTTTCTTGTAAACCGTCACTAAATGTGGAATAAAATCGTCACAACTTTAAAATTGGCGACGGATTGACAACGGTTGATTATTAACAGTCGTTAAATGTTAAATCGGCGACGGTGTCTTGTAAACCGTCGCTAAATGTGGCCTTATACAACTTTAAAATTAGCGACGGTTTTAGTAAAGCCGTCGCTACTTTAAAATTCGAACTCATTTTCCGCAGCGTGCTTATAATATGCATGCCGTGAATAGTACTATTGACGGCGTACGATTAATGTACGCCGTTAATTTCTGAAACGAATTTTTTTTTAAAAAAAATGATTTACTTTTTGCAGCAAACATAAACTTGCACACCGTTAATAATACTATAAACGGCGTGCCTTTATTGTGCGCTGTCGTTTATATAATTTATTAACAGCACACATAAATGCAAGCTGTGGATATTACTATCCGCAGCGTGCTTTTAATGCACGTCGTTTATAATAATATCCGCAGCGTGCTTCTAATGCACGCCGTGAATAGTATCAAGTTACTATCCGCAACGTACTTTTAATGCACGCCGTTAATAGTATCAAGTGCAACACTATTAACGGCGCACATATGGGTGCACGTCGTGAAAAGTAGTATTCGCAGCATGCGTGTAATGCACGCTGTTGATGACGTGCTGCGGAAAATCATTTTTCTCGTAGTGAAAGGGTTTCCATATCCCTTTTCTCAGTGAGTCCAGGATCTTGTTTTGGATGAGGTAGAGGAAGCCTGTGATGTTATCCTCCGGCAACAATGTTCGATTTCGTATTCTACGCTGTAGAGTGTGGAACCTGCGCTAGCTGTAGGATCATAACTCAACACATGTTTGATCATCCATCTTGCATCGACTGTGTTATCGACCCCAGAAAATTTTCAGTCATTATAATGACCACCAAATATATGCCAAAATATTATAAAAAATTTGGTGTCACATTCCCTCTCTATACATAATAAATACACAATGAAAGAAACAAGGAAAAAATCATCAGCTGCATTCTAACTGTCTGAGTAGTTAGTTTTCTTGTAGTTATAGCTCCTGGAATCTGCAAGAGTATGTCCAAGGAAAAAATCATTGACTAAATTAAATTATTTATAAAAAGTAACAGAAAATAGTCATAACATAGGACGATTTCCATTTATCTAACAATATTGCCACGTCCTGAGTTGATGCAAATGAACACATACATGACGACTAATAGATGAAATTAAAGAAATTATAATAATTGGGTAAAAAATATTACAATGCTGACACAGAAATTACTCAATCATCCTCAGATTTATGGGAAAATTCGAACCTACCCGTGCAGGCAGTGCCTGCACGGGAAATGAACGGCTCGGATCACTCCACATGAGTGATCCGGGCCCACCTCCATGAAAAAAAAAAAAAAAAATTGGCTCGGATTTTTCCGAGCCGTTGGATCACCCCTGCGGGCAGTGTCCGCAGGGGTAGGGTCGACCTTACCAGATTTATGAGGCTTGCATGGAATAGACATCATGACCTTGAACTCCTCAAAATCCAGCACCCCGTCGGAGTTCTCGTCGAACACCCGAATCATGTCTTTGCAATCTTGTCCATTGCTCTTGTCCCACAATCCCCATTTGGACAACACGGTTTGCAGCTCCTCACAGCTAATGTATCCGTCGCCGTTCAAATCAAAGACTTGGAAAGCCTTCAAAAGATCATCGCTAGCTTGCTCCACTGAACCATTGTTTTTCTCTTGGATTTTGGCTTTGACCGTCTCCTCGTAGAAGGAGGAGAACTCGATGTAATCGAGACTTGTATGTCCCAAGATCTCTTCGAGCTCTTCTAACGTTGTTTGGGCTCCTGTGTTCTGTAGGAGATGATGCAGCTGATGGACGCCGACCAGATCATTGTTGGTGGTGTCCAGGTTCTTGAAAATTCTGTGCAGATCATCTGCAGTGAGAATAGGAGACATGATCTAAAACGTGAAAGGAAAGAGTGCATAGATTCCTTTGGGAATATTATTATGGAGCTTTTGTGTTTATATTACAAGTCGGGGATCGGTTTTTGGTGTGTTTTTTATGGTGGTGGTTGGGGGTTTTGCACGAAAGAGAATTAATTTCTCAAGTACAAAAAAAAATAAAATAATTCCCTTTCTCAAACTATAAAAATTCTCTATTTTTTCATTTAAAAAAATATCATCGAAATATATTTAAATCCGATGCTCGAATCGGAATCACTTCGCCAGGACCAGTTCTGAACCAGGATGACCCAATTAAGATGTCAAATTGGGTTTGTAGCAGACGGTGTTGTTGGGTTTGGACCAATCCCACGGGTTACCCAATTTCATAATCAGCCCAATACGATAATATATGGAATGAGATCAGGAATATTTGTCGTTTTTGTTCATGTTACTTACATGGATAATATCAGTGTTTTAAAAATCCCCGTTTAGGACCGCCTAGGCGCTGGGCGGTCCAAAACCGTCTCGATTTTAGGCTAGTCGAAACTTCTAGGCGCCACCATATTAATCGGCCGCCTAGACGATTTTACAATTAAAAATCCGCCTAGGCGGTTTACACTTAAAAAAAAAAAATTATGATATTCCTAATTATAGTATATATGCATCACCGCCTAATCGGATTTCTACTTTTAAAAAAAACCAAAATAATAACATTAATAAATAATAATTATACTTTAAAGCCATGGATTTTGAGTTTGAATCCAGTACAGAAGGAGTATTGAAAAAATATGGAGATGAACTAGAAGAGTTAGATGTTTAGGTTTAATATCAATATATTATGTTGGAAAAAATGTTGAACAAATTTAATTTTCATTGTACAACGGTTATAGTAAAGTAGTAAACTGATGTGGATGATTCATATATAAAAATTTATTAATATATATTTATTATTACAATTTTAAATTTTATAATAATATATATTTCATATACAAACATAATACTCATGAACCACTTAATGAATTTAAGCATTAAAAAAAATCGCCTAGACAACCGCCTAGGCGTCTAGGCGTTAGTCGGTAGGTAACCGCCCGCCTACCGCCTACCGCTTTTTAGAACACTGGATAATATATTTATCCACTCATCCCATGACACGTGTGTTAAGTGGATAAATCATAATCACTCATTCAACATAACGTATGGATGAGTGTCCATGATTCAACATTCAACACACATGTCATCTGTTGAGTGGATGAGCGCTATCTATATAAGTAGCATCTACCAAACCTATTTTTCTAAACTAAATTGTTTGCACCTTGAAGCAATATTATTTCCGAAATAAAAGGAAATCCAACAATTTCCAGAAATTAAAATTTATATAGATAGCAACCCTTAGTACGTTTCCCTACAAGGAATGAATATTTTGTCATATAACCAAATATGATGCTTGGATTGAACTTCGAATTTGTCCTCTTTATGACAAATTTTGCCTTAAAACTCCAAGAAGAAAAACAGTTTTACCAAAGAATTAGAGAAAAATTAAATGATGTAATAAAATAAACAACGGGTTCAAGAAATCTAAGCTGCTTGATTAGTTGTCACTCTTGCTCAGTAGAGCTAAAGCTATTCAGCAAACTTATCTAAGACCAGTTCAAGAGAGATGACTTAGCTCAGCTCCATAGTAAGTAGAAAGCATTTTAAAGAAGTTCAATATGGAAACCAATTTCATCATAGACTATTAAATTTAGTCTTGATACAAATTATATTGTATCTAGCTTGCAATTAATCAATGCTTATATCTGTACAAACATTACAACTAACAAGCGTTTTCAGCCAAATATGCACTCCATCTTAACCTTCAATGTTACTCAAAAACCCGTGAGTGGTCACAAGAAAAATCGGCTTGACTCAAAATCTTTTCCCCTCTCTTTCCCCATTAGAAATGTGATCGGCTCTCAATATGAACATCAGTACTGTTGAACCATAAGCTTGAAAGAAGAGTCAAAAGCCAAAAGACAAGTCTTGCATGTAAGCTGGTGAGCTTATGATCTTCTTTATCACTCCACAGTTTCTTATAGAGCTGCCATATATGACCATAACATCATCTTTGCTCCTCCAATTCTCTTGTTAGATACATGTTCTCGCATATAAATTGTGCTAGACAATATGCTACACATTCCGATTATTGCTAGACTAATGCATCCAATGATCAATCTCGGACATTGTTTTTGAAGATGTGAACGAGTTTGTGCCTTTGGAGGGAGATGAAGGGGGAGTGGGCAGCTTCTTAGGCAACATTTGCTCCCAATGATATGCCTTTGGCGGTGATCTTGATGCTTCTGAAATTAAAATTAGAGCTAGAAGACTCAAGATCAAGCACTTTCCCTTCCAAGAACTTGACATGATGAAGGCCTCAAGCTAGAAGCCAAAAAAAGTACCTCCCCTCTTTTAACTACTATAGCCTACTTATTTAGGCAGACATGCTGAGAGATCTTAGGATCAAATACAATCCATATTTAAAATTTATAGCCTATATTAACAGTATCGAATGAAATACAAGTATTGACAACTTGTTTGTTCTAGGAAAAGTGAAACATTCGGCAGACAGTTTGATAGTATAATAGCTTTCAGATCTTAGAAGTTTGTGCCTTGTTGCTTTTGCTATGATCTCCAACCAGGAAAAATTTGCGTTTCCATAATTTAGTTTACCTTTACTTGGGATTAAGGATCTCATTTTTCTAGACCCCACATATGTCGAAATTTATGTTTTTATATTGGGCACCATCTTGTTTGTAGAAGTTGTGAAACTACACAGAATCATTTCAAGAAATATGTATGAACAAATATCTATATATACTTTAATAAAAAAAACTACAATAGTAATGTTATAAGTCAGTTATATATATTATTTGTTACTGCATAACCATGTAGACACCACATTTTGATGTTCACTTTGACAGTAAAACCTATAAATTTTCAGATTTAAAAATGAGTGAATAGTAACCATATTCAATCATGCAAACATGAGGGGGGGATGGGCTTGTAAAGTATATAATAATACACTTGGACACGGAATAGAGGAGACAAACCACTGTTCAAAAGGTTATATGTGCTTGAAGAGTCCCATAATTCGAAACTTTAAACTTTTTTTGTACTACTTAAGACAACAAAGAAAACAACTGAAGATAATGAATTAATGCCAGCACACACACACACACATATATATATAATCTATCTAACATACGTATAAATATATGACTTCTAATTGTGAATTTTCTAATATACCCTTGTTCATTTAATTTAGTAAAATAAATCCATATTTTTTAATGGGTTCTTTTGTAATTAATTGCCCATCTTAAAGTACTTTAGACATTAATGCATATTGAATTCATCAACTTATTAATGGTTTTTTTTTTCTTGCTACTAAAATGAGTGGATTTCTTCATGGTTGCTAATCAATATTTAATGTTTCTATGTTTTTTTTTATATTATTTTACATATAAATACAATATACCCTTGTTCATTTAATTTAGTAAATTAAATCCATATTTTTTAATGGGTTCTTTTGTAATTCATTGTCCATCTTAAAGTACTTTCGACATTAATGCATATTGAATTCATCAATTTACTAATGGTTTTTCTTTCTTGCTACTAAAATGAGTGGATTTCTTCATGGTTGCTAATCAATATTTAATGTTTCTATGTTTTCTTTTATTTTATTTTACATATAATGTAACGTCTCGAAAATCAGAAAGTCCGCGTAAATCACATGCATGCAAATTATTAAATTCTTTGGTATTTTATTAAATTCTTTTAAAGCATAAAATGTATTTTTATTTTATTAAATTGTGTTTAATTATTTTTATGCATTTTATGCATTATTATTGCATGATAAAATTTAATTCATGAAATTTTAAAGGTTCATGCATTAAAGATTTTTAAGTTGCATTTCGCGTTCGAACGAGGGACGGAGACCGGAGAATTTTCAGGAAAAAATTATTTTATTACATGATTAATTTTTATTAATTAATATAAGATTTTTTTAAAGGTATTTTTCAAGAATGGAGATTTATTAGTTATTTTTACCCGCATGATTTTAATTTTTAAAAGGTGTGCAAGTTTTAGCGAATCGGGGGTCTTTTTGATGGTTCGACTAATATTTTCAAAATTTTTTCAACACGAAATATTTTTCGGGAATATGTTTGGAATTAATAGACAAACTTTTAATCTCGTTGGGCTTAAAACTCTTTTTAAGTTTTTAATTAAATCATTTAAGGACCATTAGCTAGTTGATTAATAATTAATTAACCTACCCTACACAATTACCCTCTCCACCAACCGACACCCCTTTCGTTACATATTATTCTCCAGCTGCATTAGTCTATCGGTTTCATCCTTCCTAGTTGAAGGCCACGGTTTTGCTTGTTTTGCAATAAATAAATTCCTCCGACACTCCTCTCCAACCCACTCCATTCTCTCAATTATTCAGCATCCCTTCAGTAGCTCATGACTTCTGCCATTGGAAGTCCCTCAAGAAAAATATCGGCCATAGCTTATTCTTGAGTGGGAATTTCTCCGGTGCTCCCGTTGCTCATTTCTTCATCTTCTTGCGTAGGAAACTTCATCAGGCACGTCTCGTACTATTATTTCTGCATCACGCATGTTATATATTGCTGATATGTGTAATATTTTCGTAAGGAATGCTCGATCTAGCGTACAGCATGAAGTTTCATTCGGTTTTTCTCATGTCATGTATTCTTTCATTGTTTAACCACTCACGTTTTCGGTAATCTGTGCAAGGGGCTGCTGTAATGTGTTGATTAAGAGGCTGAGAATAGTGTCAAGATGGGTTTGTAGGAGTATTAAGAATGGAACTTGGACCTAACTCAACCCCAAAAGCTAGCTCAAGGGGGGAGGATTGTCCAAGTCCATATATGTAACTCCCAGGTTATTTATCCAACCGATGTGGGACACTAACACACCCCCTCACGCCCAGGAATGAACATCTGAAGCGTGGAGTTTACAAATGACCCAATTATGGGCAGAACGGGTGGCCCAACTATGGACAGTCAAACACATAACGGTGGAACCTTGGCTCTGATACCATATTAAGAATGGAACTTGGACCTAACTCAACCCCAAAAGCTAGCTCAAGGGGGGAGGATTGTCCAAGTCCATATATGTAACTCCCAGGTTATTTATCCAACCGATGTGGGACACTAACAAGGAGCAACACCGATTGTGGTTGCTGGGAATGGAAATTTCGAGGGGCTGTAGCGTGGGTTTCTCGCTTGGGGTTGGGAAGATCGGCGGTGGGAAGAGTGTAAGCAGTGAAGGGTTGGTTTCAGGCCTTGAACCTGTCTCTGATGGGACCGAACCTCGACCTGGAAGGACCCTAAGCACCGCTGGTCGAACACTAGGACAGCACGATTGGATCGAGTGCAAGGGAGTGGCGTTTGAGGTGATCGGCTCGGGTGAGCTGTGCTTCTTGCATGAGGGTGTAGCTGTGGTGCCTTTGAGTACAGTAGAGTCCTAGTGTGGTCTAGGAGAGGTGAGTCAAGAGCTGGAACGGCTGGTGGTGGGCTAGGAACGAAACAATGGGAGGTTAGCTCACTAAGGATGAGGTGCGCTTGTGCTGTGATTTTCAGCAGCATACAACAGGGTTCTTAGAGTTCTAAGGGGTTCGAATTGGGTGGATTCATGTATGGTATGATGTTAGGAGTGGATCATAGGCACTTGGACGAGGGAGAAGCTCGGTCCTTGGAGGTAGAGCTCGATCGAGAGGTGAGGTGCTAGGCCCGATCGATTTCTGATTATGCCTTGTGCAGCAGCTGTATATTTCGGTTTGGCAGAGTTTAGAAGGTTCATAGGGTCCCTAATTGTGCGCCAAAAAGGTCGGTTAAGAGCTGGAGAAGCTAGGACCAAAAATAGTTAAGATCTAAACTTATGTGGGTTTGGTTCGAAAATTTCTGCTCGTGGCTTGTGCAGTGATTATGGGATTCGTTTAGTCTTGGTTTAGGAGTTCATTAAGGTCTTAATGGTGACCCTTAATGGCTGGACATGTGAGGATAGGAGTGGACCGAAACATTTAAGAGGTGGGAGAGGTGTTTGGGAAATAAGTGAATTTTTAGGAAGATGAGGGTGCTAGAGTGCAAATAAGGAAGGGGCCAAACTTTAGGTGAGTTTCTGGAATTTTCAGCCAAGGGATTGGGGGCCTGAAGTTAATGTTTTAGGATTATTACAATGTTTTTAAGGTATGGTAAAAAGTTGGGAAAATTTTGGTTAAGTTTCGAGTCGATTCGGGTTAAAACCGGGACACCGGTCCAAGTTTTAAAACAATTTAGTTAAGTTATGAAATGAGCACAAGTTTACGTCTAGGAATGATTATAAATATGTTTTGGGATGTTTTAAGGAGTTTGGTAAGTTTCGGATCAAAATAATGAGTTTTTGAATTATTCGGGATTTAATCATTTCACGAAAGGTTAGTTAAAGAATTAACTGAAACGCCTAGATTTAAGCTTAATAAAATTATGAAAAATTATATTTAAGCTCAAATAATTATTAGAAGTCTAAGTTTTTAATTTGGGAATTTTATGCTAAGGTTTGGTTTAATTCGGGATTAAAACGCATTAATATGTTATAGTTAAAGATTTATTTAAAAATCATCGATTTAAGTCAAATAAAAATATGAGAAAATTCACGTAGTCTTAAATAATTATTTGGGACATGTTAGAGACAATGGAATTAAGAAAATGTCAAAAACGTGGAGTTTTACGTTTAGGGGTGAAATGATAATTTCTGGGTTTCCAGGGGCAAAATGGACATTTTGCACCCGAGATGAGATTTTGGTCTTGGCAGCGCCCTGAGCACATTTTATCATGATTTAAATGTTTATGCATCACGTTCATGATTTTTATGTAATTACGATAAATACGGTGCATGCTTGGTTTAAAGGAAAAATTACGTATATGCATGATTTTATTAAGTGATGAATATGATGACACGTTTTGAAGGAGGTGATTTAGTTGTGACTAACACGATGATACGATGACATGATGATATGATTGGAGATATCGTGAGGGAAAAGGCCCCAGAGGGAGCCCGTTTACGGGAGAAGGCCACAGAGGGAGCCCGACGATCGTATTTCCATTGACATGATATGATGATATGATAGGCCAGGGCTCCGTTGACGGGTGAGAGTGTCGCTGATGTCCCCGCCGCCCGGTACCGTGGTTACACGTAGATGGATCCATCGACTGACATGATGACATGATGATACGAAAGTCACAACTAATGAACTGAATTCAATTAAAAAGAAAATGTATACGTTTATGATGACATGAGGTGACACGATACGATTTTACACGACACGTATACGTATATGATGATATGAGATGACATGATATGAGATGACAGGATTTGACACGACATGATTTTATACGACACGGTTATGTTCATGTTTTAAAGTTCATGAAAGATATGTTGGCATTAAGCTTTAAAGTTCATGAAATGTATATTGGCATTAAGCTTTTTAAGTTCATGAAAGATATGTTGAGTATGATATTTTTCACTGCTGTGTGCCTGTATATGTACTTGTTATTCATGGTACAGGTGTGCTGAGTCTTTAGACTCACTAGGCGTGTGTGATGCAGGTGAGCTTGATGATGAGGAGACTGGAAGTGCCGAACTCTGAGTAGGCAGACCTGGTGCAGTGACATGACCCGAGGACCACATGTTTTCCGCATTTTGATTTACGAGATTTGAAAGGAGATAAACATTTTCATACGTCGATGATTTTAAGATTTTTATTCGTTAAAGTTTACGTATGATTTTGGATGAGTTTGGTTATTTTAAATGTTATATTTTTCTGTACGCGAAATGTTTAAATGTTATTTCGAAAATGTGACTAAAAAAAAAATAATTCCGCACTTTTAAAACAAGTAGACGTTACATATAAATACATCACTTTTATAAGTTGATTTTAAATATGAACTAAGAAGCATAATACATTATGTAGATATTGAAATATGTTAAAGATTATTTGTAAAAATACTTTCTAAGCGTAAAATATTGATTGAATTATTATATGATTGTGGTTTTGCAATAATTTCCTCAGATTATTTTTTCAAAGAATTATTTTTTAATTATGATTTTGCTACTTGTACCTCTCATTGAGCGAGATAGAAACCATGGTGCCATGTATGGATGTAAGCTGTTTTAATTTTTAAAATATAACTAATAAATTTTGTAAGCTCTTCAACTCTATTTTTCAGTTTTGTTATACTATTATAAACACATCATATTATTTTTCATGAATTTTATAATTTTTATATATTTAATTTAAGTTATTTTTATTATTTAATATCTATAAATTTGTGAAACTTTTGATATTTTTATATAGATGGTAAGAAAGACTAAAAGTTGAAAAATTCTAATAAAATGTTTAATATTTCAGATATATCTAATAAATTTTGTGAACTCTTCAACTCTATTATATGTTTTTAACTTTCTTGGACGATTGCAAATACATTATATTATTATAAAATAATTTTTTTAAGAACTTAAAATTTTTTTTGTATTTAAATTAATTTTATTAGTTAATATATATAAAAAAAATTTATCAAGTTCTTGATATTTTTATGTAGATGATAATAAATGTTAAATGATGACAACTTTCAATAAATTTATTTAAGTAATAATTAAATAAATAGTAGCTCAATAATTTAGTGATTTAACTTATAATTATTGTGTGTGATTGATAATATTTTACATAATAATGTTTTTAAAATAAAATTTCCTATTATTATATATTTGTTATTCAATTTCAATTGCGTTCCAAACATAATACAAATTTTGATTGAATTAGCATTATTCTACTACGAAATCGTCATCATATATATTTATATATATATATATATATATATATATATATTAAATATATATATATTAATTAATTAATTCCTCATTGTATATGATGAAATTATATACATAAAAAATAATTTTTCCTCTTTTCTATATATTAATTAATTTCTCATTATATATGATAAATTTATATACATAAAAAAATTATTTTCCATATTTCAAAATAACGAAATTGTTATTTAATATTATTCATTTACTAAATTAACTAAGTTATGTTTACCAATTCATTGTGCATAATTACTATGATTGCAACTTAATTGAGCATAGATGAGGGCAAAGGATTATCACCCCAACAATTAATATTTGTGTTTAAATTATTATTATTAATTAAAATTACTTTTTGTTAGATGGAATTATTTGATTAGTATGAATAGATTAGATTTAGAGAAATGATTTTTCATGTAAAATAACATTCATATTGGATTTGTTAGGTGCAATAATTGTCAATGTTATGTATAACAATCGAAACGTGACATTTGAGTTGTTTGAATATTTTAAAAGATTTTATTTAATATTGCACTTTTACCACCAATTATAACTTTTGGTAAAACAGTAAGTGCATGATCCTACGATTGGTATATATAAAAGCCAAAGTCATGAGATTGGTTCTCATAGATTGCAAGGATTGTAATTATTGAGAGTGAGATTGTTGGAGTGTAATAATTGTCCTTGTTGGATACATCGATCGAACCATGATGATTGAGCTACTATAACGTTTAAAATATTTGAGTTGTACCGTTACCATCAGCTATAGCTTTGGTAAAGCGACAAATATCTTGTCCTACAATTGGTATCAGAGCTAATGTCACGAGTTCGATTTTGCAAATAGTACAATTTTTAGGGTGCAATAATTGTCCATGCTGGATAGAACAATCGAAACGTAACAGTTGAGCTATTGTATAGTTTTAAAAGATTTGAATTAACGTTTAAGCATTGTTACCACAAGTTATTATTTTTGGTAAAGCGATAAACTTTCTATCCTGCAAGATTTATTTTTATCACGACTCAACTAATATTACATTAATTTAACTAAATAATAAAGTTTGAATTTGAAATTTTTCTTAAATATATTAAGTGATAGAAATTATTCAAGAAAATTTTCATTGACAAAATATTTTAGTAAACAAAATAAATTATTTAATTTTATTTTTTATCTTTTCAAATCTTGAATCATACATTCTAAATTATAATTCAAAATTTTGAAATCTCTCGTCATTTTTCTCTATCAATTCTTAATTGTTTTTGTAATATTTGACATTATTCATTACTTTAAAATTGTTTTTATATATAAAAATAACATTGAGTAACTTTTGAAATATTAATATTTATACCTAAAAATCACAAAGTTTATGATTAATTTTTTAAAAGGAAGTAAATACAATTATATTTTGGATTTTTCTGAAGATGAATTATTTTGAATTTTTTTGTCTCTATAATAAAATATCTATATGCAACTCTTATCTCGAGAGAGTTTTTTTCTACTATATTATCTGCTCTTGCATTTTCATGTATTTCTCCTAATTTTTATATCAAGTAATTATATCAATAATTTTAAAATTAATATATATATCACATGTATTTGAATCACTCCATTTTTTCCAGTTTTTTTTATTCATAATACTTCAAAATTTAGGCGTACATTCTTTCTCATTAACAATTAATTCATACACTTAATTATGTTCCTAATGCAAAATAAATATAATATGTAGAGGAACCGAGTGAGACTTTAAAAAATATTAAAAATAAAATGGAGTTAGACCAGAAACGTGAACGACTCAAATAAACAAAATAAGAAGACCATAGGAAAAAACACGCAAGCATCAAATAGATTACTTAAAATCAAATCCGACGAAAAAAAATTAAAATGAGATATGATGATACGATTCCTGAATTTATTCGAAGAAAGAAGCAGGAAAAATAAAATAAAAAGATGAAAAAGATACTGAAAGATTCGAAAATCATACAAGAAAAAGATCGAAGAAACTAAACCATGATTGTTTAAAATGATAGATAAGCTGTTAAATAATATTTATTATTGAATAATTTGTGAAAAACTATGTGTCTACATTCATTTGCAAATTTAGAATCAATATTCATAGTATAACCACAACCACAACCTAATGTTTGTCTTGTAATGTATAACTTGCAGCTGACGACTTCTTATAATAACATTCCATCGATCATATCTTGTTCCGTGATCCCATGCAAAAGAGACTTCCAAAAAAGTTAGCTCAGAGAACAATTATTTTTAATTTGCTTTTGCTCTGTAAAAATGATTTATTCTAATTCATAAAGAAATAAATAGGTGTCACACCCTCCCATTTTTATTCAATCAAACTGTTTTAATTTTTTCTCTGTAATTTTTTTTATTATCACTGTCTCTTCCATCTTCCTTCGTATTTGAATTTTGTTTTTCAAGCTCCATACACAAATATGATTCTTGAAAATCAATTTGGATTGTAGAGGACAGCAAATCCCGATCGTTATCTCCGGTCCCCACAGTCGTGGAACTTGCGTTTCCGATCTGGGATACTCCACGAGGTCCGTCAAAGAAAGCTCGTACGAGGATTTGGGCATGCTTTTCACCACTTCCATCATCTCAAACTGACTTCTGACGATGGCATGTAATCTTGAGTTTGGCTATATGCACTTTTAGTTATGGTGGCTAAGGAGAGGTTGCGAAGGGCTCTTAGCTACATGTTGCATGGTTTTAATCTTCTATAATTAATACAACATGGATCTATTTTGATTTACAAAATTATTATTTTTTAAATTTAATAAAAAAGGACATAGGATTTTGAATGTTCTAAAATTGTGCTTCGATTGTTAGATTTGAGATAATTCACTTGAACAAATAAACTTTAAATGAATTTCAAATTGAATTCAGATCAAATTATATAATTTGAATAATAATATTTATGATGAATACTTAACTAAATTCCTTTGTTATTATATCAATCATAATTTTTCTGTTTTTTTCCCCATATAATTAAAAATATGTCAAAATTTGTATGAGACGGTCTCATGGATTGTATTTTGTGAAACGAATCTTTTATTTGGATCATCCATAAAAAAATATTAATTTTTATGCTAAAAAATATTACTTTCAGTAAGTTTAAAATATCTCATAAATAAATATTCCTAGTAATTTTCTTATAAAAATAATGAAACTCTGGAATGAAATGGAGCATGTGGGCCATGGCACACCAACCCCGATCCATTTGTATAAAATCCCCGTACATTTACTCTTCAGTTCAGGCACAGCCACCTAATTCTTTAAATCTCCGGCATACCTTCTCACCACCCATGGCACTCACCGCTCAAACCTCTCTCCTTTCCGACAAATCTTCTCTTCTTACGCAGTATCAACCCCTTTTCTACACCAATCACTCCTCTCTTACCATCAGATCCACCTCCCTGAAGCCCATCTCGGCCGTCCATGCAGCCGATTCTTCCAATTCCAGGACCGCCCCTGTCTCCCCGGCTGCTGCTTCCGTGTCCGGCGCCTCCGCCCCCACAGCTGCTGTTGAAACGAAGGCGCATTCCAACAAATGGGCATTGGACAGTTGGAAATCGAAAAAGGCATTGCAGCTACCCGAGTACCCGAATGAAGAGGAACTGGAATCGGTTCTCAAGACCCTCGACGCCTTCCCTCCGATTGTGTTCGCGGGTGAGGCACGCAATCTTGAGGAACGCCTCGGTGAGGCGGCTATGGGAAATGCTTTTCTCTTGCAGGGGGGAGACTGCGCCGAGAGTTTCAAGGAGTTCAATGCCAATAACATCAGGGACACTTTCAGAATCCTTCTGCAAATGGGCGCTGTTTTGATGTTTGGCGGCCAACTGAATGTCATCAAGGTTCAAATTTTTATTTTTTTGCTTTTCTTTTTACCTGTTTCCGTCTTTACTATGATTTGATGAAAAGAACTGAGTATTGGATTCATGTTGTCTCTTGTGGTTATTTTAACATTTACAATATCGATTTGGATAGTGGGTTTTTGCTAATTTTCACGCTTTAGGTTGATATGTATTAGAAGTGTATTTTGTAAACACACTTTTATAAACACACACACTCACACGTTTTCTACCTGCTTTGTTCGTGTATAAATAGGCTCACTGTTGTATCGAGGATTTAGAATTCTCTCTCATTCCGCATTGCGGTTATAGCATAATATACTTCATTTGAGATTTCTCCATATTTCTGAAATGGTATCAGAGCTATCGAATCTGCTCAAATCTCTGTAAACTGGCTTCCATGGCCAAAGGTAATCAAGCTTCAAACACTCAGGCAGCTGCTCGAGTATCTCTGGAAGATTCCAGCAGCCCCTTCTACTTGCACAATGCTGATCACCCAGGCTTGAATTTAGTGTCGCATAGTCTCACAGGTACGAACTACAATACTTGGAATCGTGCTATGTCAATGGCTTTAACAGCCAAGAATAAGCTTGGATTTGTTGACGGTAGCTTTGCACGACCCCTAATTGATGACCTATTATATGGATCGTGGTTACGGTGCAATAGTATGGTGACATCATGGATACTGAATTCAGTTAATCGTGAAATCGCCGATAGCTTGCTGTATTTTTCAACAGCACATGAAATTTGGGGAGATCTACGCGATCGTTTTCAACAGAGCAATGCTCCTCGTATCTTCCAAATTAAGAAGCTGTTAAGTGGATTACAGCAAGGTTCTATGGAGGTTGGCACATATTACACGCGAATGAGAACACTTTGGGATGAATTGAAAGAGTTTCAACCAGTTTCGGTGTGTAAATGTGGTGCGATGAAGGATTGGGTTAACTATCACAATCAGGAATGCAGCATACAGTTCCTCATGGGATTAAATGAGTCTTATGCTCAGAATCGAGCTCAGATTCTCATGATGGATCCATTGACTACCATATCGAAGATCTTCTCACTGATTATGCAGGAAGAAAGACAACGATCAATTCACAATGATGTGCCGAATTCATCTATGAATAAGTCTTCCCCGTCCTTTTATTCACCGCACATTGCTGCTGTCAAAGGGTCATTTGGCAGTCGAGATGGTAAAGGAAATAAAGTTGATAATCGACCTGTTTGTTCCCACTGTAATATCCCAGGACACACTGTGGATAAGTGCTACAAGATTCACGGTTTTCCACCGGGACACCCGAAATACAAGACCAAGCAATCTGATAACAGGATTTATGTTAATCAAATTCGAAGTACTTCTAACAGTCCACAAGCTCCTGAAAAGATTACAAGTCAAGCTCGAGATGCTCTCAGTCCAGACCAGTGCAAACAACTCATTGCATTCTTGAGCTCTCAACTCCAACTTGGTCATGGTACTTCTTTGGATTCACAACAGCATGAGACTTGTGAGGCCTCCGTCTCTTGTTTCAGTGGTACATTTCCTTCTTGTCTTAGTGTCCTTTCCAACATACATAAGCATTGGGTATTGGATACAGGTGCTACTCACCACATCTGTTGTTCACCATCCTTGTATCATGTGTCTACACCTGTCTCTACCACTGTCACACTCCCAGACAAATCCAATACAACGGCAACACATATAGAATCAGTTTCTCTATCCTCTAACTTCTTACTTGAAAATGTATTATGTGTTCCTGCCTTTCATTTCAACCTCATATCCATCAGTGCATTAACTAGAGACATGCATTGTTCAGTGTCATTCTCCTCTGATTCTTGTCATATTCAGGTTCTCACCGAGGGCAGGATGATTGGGACGGGTAAACGAGTTGGCAACCTATACATTCTAGATCCCTCAAGTTTGTCTCCAACCATATGTAATGTCTCATCTACTCAAAGCAAACTGTGGCATTTTCGTATGGGCAACCCTTCTCATACTAGACTCTCTGTAATAGGTAAAACTTTGGGTATTGAATCAATAAAACGTGATGAATCATTTGACTGTTCTATTTGTCATATGTCCAAACAAAAGAGATTATCATTTCTTTCCAATAACTCCACATGTGCTGTTTCATTTGATCTTCTCCACATTGATGTTTGGGGTCCTTTCCACCAAATAAGTGTCGAGGGATATAAATATTTCCTCACGATTGTCGATGATCACTCACGTTTCACTTGGGTTCATTTACTAAGAAGGAAATCTGATGTGTTAACCATCTTTCCTGATTTCTGTCAGCTGATCTCAACTCAATTTGGGGCCAAGATTAAGGCAGTCAGGTCTGATAATGCACATGAATTAAACTTCGCTGAACTCTTTAGATCAAAAGGTATAATCCCTTACAAGTCTTGTGTTGAGCGTCCACAGCAAAATTCTGTCGTGGAACGCAAACATCAACATCTTTTGAATGTTGCACGCGCCTTATTTTTTCAATCACACACTCCCTTGCCTTATTGGTCTGATTGCATCATTACTGCAATTTATCTAATAAATAGAACACCCTCTCCACGTTTACATAACAAATCCCCATTTGAATTGTTACACCATAAGCCTCCAAACTATTCTCATCTCAAGTCCTTTGGATGTTTATGTTATGGTTCCACGTTACCAAGCCAACGCACAAAGTTTTCCCCTCGAGCCATCAAATCTGTCTTTCTTGGATATCCACCTGGTTACAAGGCATATAAACTCCTTAATCTCGAAACAAATGAGGTTTACATATCTCGTGATGTTGTTTTTCATGAGAATGTGTTCCCCTTTGAGAGTCAACATACACCCCAAGTGGATCCTTTCTGTGATAGTGTTTTGCCGACTCAACCCGAAGCAATCTCCACGCCTAACACTGATGAACATCCTCCACATACTCGTTCTGGTAGACTTCATGTTCAACCATCTCATCTACGAGAATACCATTGCTTTACCACCAATTCAACATTTTCTTCTTCTACCAGTCATCCATTAACTAATGTGCTAGATGATGGCAAGTTATCTCCATCATATAAAGTCTTGATTAATGCTATATCTACTGTTGTTGAACCTCAAACTTTTTCCCAAGCTGTTGTTTCTCCGGAGTGGCGTCAAGCCATGTTGGATGAATTGAAAGCCTTGGAATGCAATGGGACTTGGACTGTTGTATCCTTGCCACCCGGGAAGAGTGTTGTGGGGTGTAAATGGGTATACAAGGCAAAATTCTTGGCCGATGGCACTCTTGAACGATATAAGGCTCGTTTAGTGGCAAAAGGATATACTCAACAAGAAGGGATTGATTATTTTGACACCTTCTCCCCAGTTGCTAAGCTTGTTACAGTTCGAACTCTGTTAGCTTTAGCTGCTGTGCTTGGATGGCATTTGATGCAGCTTGATGTTAACAATGCTTTCTTGCACGGTGATCTTTCTGAAGAGGTATACATGTCCCTACCTCCTGGTTATCAGATCAAGGAGGAGACACCTTATCATCCTGTATGCAAGCTACACAAGTCTTTATACGGGCTTAAGCAAGCATCCCGACAGTGGTATACAAAGTTTTCTTCCACTTTGCTTCGTATTGGCTTTGTCCAGTCACATGCTGATCATTCTTTGTTCACCCGAACTCAAAACAATGCCTTCATAACACTGTTGGTCTATGTGGACGATGGTTTTAGCCACGAATAATGAGGCAGAAGCTAAGGCCTTGAAGATATTTCTCAATGATCAGTTTAGGTTAAAGGACTTGGGTGACTTAAAATACTTCCTTGGACTTGAAGTTGCACGATCAACGCGTGGAATTTATATCTGCCAGCGTCATTATGCTTTACAATTGCTCACTGACACTGGTTTTCTCGGTTGTAAACCACGAACAACACCCATGGATATTAACGTCAAACTTTCACATGATGATGGTGAGTTACTTCCTGATTCTTCCCTATATCGTAAGTTAGTAGGGAAACTCTTGTACCTCACAGTCACTCGGCCCGACTTGGCTTACTGCATTAACAGACTTAGTCAATTTGTATCTGCCCCACGAGATAAGCATCTTAACGCAGTATACTCGGTGCTTAAATACATCAAGGGAACTGCTGGCCAGGGACTATTTTACAGTTCATCATCCACTCTCAAGCTCAACCTCTTCACAGATTCTGATTGGGCAGCTTGTCCAGATACTCGAAGATCGACTTCTGGTTTTTGTGTACTTCTTGGAGATTCTATTGTATCTTGGAAATCAAAGAAGCAACACATTGTGTCAAAATCCTCGGCTGAAGCTGAGTATAGAGCAATGGCCAATGGTACTTGTGAAGTGGTATGGATGTTATGCTTATTGAAAGATTTGCGTGCCAACGTCGCTGGTCCAGTAGCTTTATTCAGTGACAGTCAGTCAGATATACATATTGCCTCCAATCCAGTATTTCATGAACGAACAAAGCATATCGAAATCGATTGCCATGTTGTGCGGGAAAAAATACAAGCTGGGATCATCAAGGTGTTCTACATTGCATCTCATTTGCAGTTAGCTGATATCTTCACAAAATCTCTGCTTCCAGGAAGATTTCGGGACTTGATAGTCAAGATGGGTATTCAAAATATACATTCTCCATCTTGAGGGGGAGTATTAGAAGTGTATTTTGTAAACACACTTTTATAAACACTCACACACTCACACGTTTTCTACCTGCTTTGTTCGTGTATAAATAGGCTCACTGTTCGAGGATTTAGAATTCTCTCTCATTCCGCATTGCGGTTATAGCATAATATACTTCATTTGAGATTTCTCCATATTTCTGAAAATATGATTAAATTTGTTGTTACCCTCTGATGTCTCTTTCGTGGAAAAATAGTTTATTCTTGTGTTTTTTAAACTGCCAAACGGATAATACTTTCGAGTTGCTAGAAACCATTTTTCCTAAATGTCCCAGCTAGTTTAGCATTGTTTTATTTCTATTATATGCACGTGATTCGAGTATTCAGTACTCAATAATAAAATGCAACATATCACAGCTACTACGCCTACCATATTAGCAATTCTATCTCCTAAGATTGCGCTTAGATTGATGCATTTAATTTGGAAGGAATTGGTATTGAAATTACCTAACTTGATATTGAGTGAATTTGAAATCAACTTGATTTTTATCCATCCAAGCAAGTCAAGGAAGTGAGATCAATGGATTTGAAATACCTTCTCTCAACTCCACCAGTCCAAGCACAACCTAAAAGTTTGACTTTATGAGTGTTGATCAGCATTAATTGCCTAATTTAACACGCCTTTTCTGATTCAATTTGGTTTCCGCCATCGCTGTGTGATGTGATCCTAATGTTTGTTGGTAACGAAGAATAGGTGGGAAGAATGGCGGGCCAGTTTGCGAAGCCTAGATCAGATCCTTTTGAGGAGAAGAATGGTGTAAAGTTGCCAAGTTACAGAGGAGACAACGTGAATGGAGACGCTTTTGATGCAAAATCGAGAATACCTGACCCACAAAGGATGATTAGGGCCTACTGTCAATCTGCTGCTACTCTCAATCTGTTGAGGGCTTTTGCAACTGGAGGATACGCTGCAATGCAGAGGGTTACTCAATGGAACTTGGATTTTACAGAGCACAGCGAGCAGGGTGATCGGTATGTTCAATGCCACCTCGATTTAATTTAACTACCTCTTCTCATTTAGGTCTCTATATGAATAGGGGATAATTGATATAGAACTCTTTCTTAGACAAAATCATTTTTTAGCCCTTTCATTCGTTAATATATGGAACTTGGGCCTTTTTCCTATACAGAGGAGAAATCGTCCCTTGTTTAAATTTTTAACTTTTAGTTTCACACTTCTTTTGTTAATTTTTTGGCTACGCCACTACGGGCATCAGGCTGATGTACCAAGTTATCAACTGTTGGACTTATAATTGTAGGATCAATCTTGTTGTTACAACACAGGTATCGTGAACTAGCCAACCGAGTGTTTGCTTTTGCCATATGAGCAATCACTTACACGGCTTGATTCTACGTCAGGTCTTTACTATGATTGTTCTGCTCATTTCCTTTGGGTCGGGGAAAGAACGAGACAATTGGATGGAGCTCACCTCAAGTTCCTTAGAGGAATTGCAAATCCCCTCGGTGTCAAGGTGATAGCTTATAAAGATGTCTCATTCAAAATTTGGATCGAGAATAATTTTAAAAAAATCGCGTGATTATATGATTTTGCTACAAATGGTGTCTTCTATTTTCTCAGGTTAGTGATAAAATGGATCCTAATGAACTTGTCAAGCTCATTGAGATTTTGAATCCGCTTAACAAGCCTGGAAGAATTACAATCATCACGAGAATGGGAGCCGAGAACATGAGAGTGAAACTTCCTAATTTGATCAGGGCAGTTCGCAGGGCTGGGCAAATCGTCACTTGGGTATCTGATCCTATGCATGGAAACACTATCAAAGCTCCTTGTGGCTTAAAAACTCGCCCTTTCGACGCCATCAGGGTAAAAGTTCTTTATCATGAATTATATCGTCATTACTACTTCGCATCATGAAATTCCTTCTCACATGCGAATTCAATTATGAGGGATCGGAAAATACATGTTTGTTTTCCCAAAAAACATGCCAAACATGAACTTTTACATGTATCATAGTAGTAACCTTAAAATCCAACAACCTTTTGATACTTCTTATTTAAGCTCGTTAAAATGTTACTTTATTAGCCACGACCCTTAATTTTCAAGTGGGTTGAGAGGAGGTCGAGAGCTTTAATCATGAGTCATGACGAAATATTTGAAATTTAAGAAGAAAGATACTGTAGACAAAGTTGGTAAGAAAAAAGACTTGACTTGTGTTGTTTAATGATAACCTACCATGGTTGGTGAGCACACGTTTCTCTTGATTATTACTTTCTTAGCTGCCCGTATGCATGGATCTTTTATGATAATGTGATGCAGTTCCACATGTCTTATTTCATGTATTTTCAAAGTAGACAACTCGTGTTCTTGACAATTTAAATTTTAAATTTCACACTGAATATATCGATTATGCCAATGATAGCGGTGTGAGCAATATAATTTTTGTGAGTTATGTCGATTTAGTTAATTACGTACCTTTTAGAAAATTGTTGTGATTAACCAATTAACTTAGTAGTCGCGAAGTTGGTTTCAAAAACTCTAATTCTGGTTTCAAATCATGCTAGACAGTAAGAAAAAGAGGAACTCTCATATTATATCCTTAAATAACATATGTATCATGTTCTTATATGCATCTTATTACCTCAGGCGGAACTGAGAGCTTTCTTTGATGTGCACGAGCAAGAGGGAAGTAACCCTGGAGGCGTTCATTTGGAGATGACGGGCCAAAACGTCACAGAATGCATAGGTGGATCACGAACGGTGACATTTGATGATTTGAGCTCTCGCTACCACACTCATTGTGATCCAAGGCTCAATGCCTCTCAATCTCTCGAGCTCGCTTTTATCATCACGGAGCGGCTTAGAAAGCGGAGACTGAGTTCTCAACGCTCACTAGTTAATTAAAACTCGGGTGTTCCTTTTCTTCAAAAAACCAAGTTATTCTGAAAGTTTGTTTCAATTATGCTTTGTACCGTATGTGTATACTAGTATAATTTGAGTTGTATTGGATAAATAAAAAAGGAATAATCAATCAATATTGTATACTTTTCTTTGTCAAACCTCAAATATCGCTGGTTCAAAGTTAAGGGAGAGTATGAAAACACAACTAAACTCACCAGATTGGAATATATTTATGAAACAAGAATTGTCATGTGAAAAGTGATAGAAAAATTGACCCAAAGTTTCATATGTATTTACTAGAAATGAAACATTGTATAGAAAAGTGATATTTTTCATGAATTAGATCGTATCATATATTTGTCTCATAAAATTGATTTGTAACATCATTTTTAAAAATAATATATGAATGATATATCATATAATTCGAAATTTTATTTTTAAGATAATTTTTATTATATCAATTTTAAATTTATAAATGATATTTGAAATCAAATCAAATCAATGGCTCATAAATCATATCATATCAAATCAAGTCAAATACTAATTACGTAAGGCAAATGAATGAATTGTCTTGGAAATTTTGCCCATGGCCTCAAATCCATTGGACTATTTCAAAGTCCAGCCTCAGCCGTTGAATATCCACCACTCTCATCGAACGGTCCATGTTGATTTTTAAAATATTAATGGTCATCCCTTGAATATATGCCCTAAATCGACTCCTTGCCTCTGAATTTCAAAACCGCCCCCCCTCGCTGCATCCCTCCACTCACTCTTATCTACAGAAAAAAAAAATTCCCTTTGAATCGCACAGATCTTGCTTCCTCACCCTCCAGCATTTCCTTTTCTTCCCAGGAGTATTAGATAGCTTATTAGATATTTTAGATATTAGATGTGTATCCACATCAGCACACTTAGGGGGGTGTATTCAATCTTGGAAATTTAATTACTTTCATTGACTTTTGTAGAGTTTAAAAGTCTAGAGGTATTGAACATAGACTTTTATAAACTCTATAAAAGTTTAGTAGTATTCAAATTAGATTTTTCTAGAGTCTTAAAAAGTCAAGTGGTATTCAACATTGACTTTTAAAAACTCTATAAAAGTCTATAGGTATTCAAATTTTCAATAGACTTTTAATAACTTCATGGAATTCATTAACATACAAACATTAAAGCCTAAGGTACAACTATAAATTGTCAAAAATTGTATTTGGTTCAACCCAAAGATTTGGATGGATTTCTAAAACTTCTAACTCATTCACAAGCTATTTATTTCTCTCTCTGTCGCTTCATATCATCTCTCTTCTTATATTCTCTCCTCTCATCTATCTCTATCACTTTCTCAAATTTTCGAAATGTATCTCTATATATATTTTCATCTTTCATTTTTTGGCTGATTGTTCATTTAATAGTTTTTTTATTTTAGTATCATAGGAAATTTTGAATTCTAGAATTGATTTTGTGATTTTTAATTTATGATGAATACAAATCAATGTAATATTCAATAATAATAAAAGATGATCCAAAAAAATGTTGCTTAATTCTTAATAATTGAAGAGCCTTGGAACTATCATGATTTTTTAATTTTTTTTAGCATTTTCAATTAATATGTAAGCTATGATATTTTTATACAATTATATCAACACAATGCTAAATAATATTCTTTTCACATGTATATTATCAATTCAAAAACAAGGTACAGTTAATCAATTGATGTATTTTAAAAAATTTACAAACATAGATACAAACCCACATATATACACATGTATGGATTAAATGATTTAATTTTTAAATAAGTAAATTTATTTATTAATATAAATATTGAAAAAATATTTCAAACTGAATATGTTAGATATGTCAATTAATTATTGATTCAAAGAAATTAATAAAAGATAATATGTTGTAATTAAGTACAAAATTTATAAAATTCTATAAAATAATTTTTCCACAAAAGTTTATAAAAATCTTGCAAAAAAGTCTACATGAATCCATATAAATCTGTTTATAAATCTGTGAGATTCTGTAAAAGTCAATAAAAATCTATCAAATCCATAAAAGTCTATCATTTAAAAAAATCATTAAAAGTCATCAAAACTTTGAATTGAATACACCCCACTTAATACACACACTCTCACACTCCATTGTATATAAAAGCGACTTATTCATTCAATGAAGAATAACGATTTTGGATCAGTTCGTTCATTTTACTTGTAATATGATATCAGAGCAGTAGCAATTGTGCGATTCAGTTTGTAGATCTCTCGTATCGTCTTCCATGGCGAAGGGGAATCAAGCCAATAATCAAGCAGCTCCGTCTTCTACTCTGGTGTCTCGAAATCATGTTGAAGACTCCAGTAGTCCTTTCTATCTTCAAAACGGAGATCATCCAAGTCTTGTTTTGGTATCTCAACAACTCACTGGTAACAATTTTAATACCTGGAATCGAGCTATAATTATGGCGTTAACCGCGAAGAACAAGCTAGGTTTTGTTGATTGCACAATCGTACAACCACCACCTGATGATTTGTTGTATGGTGCGTGGATACGCTGCAACAGTATGGTCATCTCTTGGTTACTTAATTCGGTTGTACGTGACATTGCGGATAGTTTGATGTATATTCCTACAGCATCGGAAATGTGGATCGATCTCAGAGATCGATTTCTTCAGAGCAACGCTCCGTGCATTTTTCAAATCAAAAAGCTACTCATGGATCTTCATCAAGGTTCAATGAATATTAGTGCTTATTACACTCGTCTGCGCACTCTTTGGGATGAGCTCAAGGATTTTCAACCTATAGCTCCATGTCATTGTGGATCTATGAAACAACTTGTGAATTTCCAGAATCAGGAATGTGTACTCCAATTTTTGATGGGACTCAATGATTCATATGCTCCAATTCGTGCACAGATTCTTATGATGGATCCCCTGCCTGTAATTTCCAAAGTGTTCTCCTTGGTTATACAAGAAGAACGTCAACGCTCTATACATCAGAATTTGTCTCAAATCACAGTGGTTCACTCTTCAAATGCAACTACGACAAAGAGTTCAAGTTCTTTTAATCCAAAGGGCGGTAAATTTGACAAACAAAGTAGGAATGATAAACTCATTTGTTCTCATTGTCATTACACAGGTCATACCGTGGATAAGTGTTACAAGCTTCATGGATTTCCTCCTGGTCATCCAAGGTTTCAGCAACAGTCACGTGGTCACATTAATGCTGTTAATGCTCCTCCCGATGGTGTTAACGTTCCCTGTGTTGATGCCTCTGGACAATCTACATCTCAGTTAGGTGATAGCTTAACTCCGAGCCAATGCCAACAACTCCTTACTTTCCTTACTGCACAACTTCGACTTGGCTCTGTCCCTGCTCAGGCTCAACAGCAAGAAGAACCTTTTGTGTCATGCTTTCATGGTACAATTCTTTCTTCACCACATTTTCACACCGTGAATTCAGAGTGGATCCTAGACACAGGAGCTACTCATCACATTTGTTGTGCGTTATCTTCTTTCAAGACTTATACACCTTGTACTGTGTCTGTGAAATTACCAAATGGTACCTCAGTTCAAGCCACGCACATTGGTGTGGTTTGTTTATCCTTTGCTCTTGTCTTGCAAGATGTTTTACTAGTCCCTCAATTTCACCTTAATCTTTTGTCTATCAGTTCACTTACTGTCCAGACGTCTTGCTTAGTCTTCTTTGTTTCTGATTCGTGTTCTATATAGGATCCATCAACCAAGAAAGTGATTGGGATGGGTAGACGCATTGGCAATCTTTATGTCCTCACTGATTCCACAGTTATATCCACACCAACAGTTTGTAAAGTCTCTTCAAATAAAACAGACCTTTGTCATTTTAGAATGGGACATCCATCCCTTACAAGACTTTTTGTTGTAGGTCATGAATTACATTTTCATCCCATAATCAATGATGTATCACACTGTTCTATTTGTCATTTGTCCAAGCAAAAGCGATTACCTTTTAAATCTACTGGCTCCATTTCTGAAAATCCTTTTGATTTACTTCACATAGATGTTTGGGGACCTTTTTCTCCCATTAGTGTGGAAGGTTTTCGATATTTCTTGACTATCGTTGATGAACACAGTCGTTATACTTGGGTTTATCTTTTAAAAACTAAGTCTGAAGCTGTTGTTGTTTTTCCCATTTTTTGTGAGCTTATTCATACTCAATTCAATAAGCTCATTAAAGCTGTCCGTTCCGATAATGCCCCGGAGTTGAACTTCTCCACATTTTTTCAAACCAAAGGCATTGTTCATTTCCATTCTTGTGTTCAACGACCCGAACAAAATTCAGTGGTTGAACGCAAACATCAGCACATCTTGAACGTCGCAAGAGCACTTTATCTTCAGTCTCATATTTCTTTAGTGTATTGGGGAGATTGTGTTCTTACAGCCATTTATTTAATCAATCGAACCCCTTCTCCTGTTCTTTCCCACAGGACGCCTTTTGAGTGTCTTCATCACAAAGCTCCATCTTATTCTCACTTGAAGGTTTTTGGGTGTTTTGCTATGGGTCGACCCTCCTCACTCATCGCACAAACAAGTTTTTTCCTCGGGCAATTCGGTCCGTATTTCTTGGTTATCCTCACGGTTACAAGGGATATAAACTCTTAGATCTTGCTACTAACACCATTTATATATCTAGGGATGTTGTTTTCTATGAACATATTTTCCCTTGCAAAGATGATCCATCCTTTTCCAGTGACTCGAGTTTCTTTTCGGACAAAGTGTTACCTACCCATAAAGCTCTTGTCCCTCACGATCATTTAAGTACTCCTAGTCCATCATCTCCTATCCACACACCAACAAACAAACTCGTGTTCGTACCAAACCCGGGTATTTGACTGACTATCAATGTTATGTCCTTCCTTCTTCCACCAACAGCTCCACTGCTCATCCTCTTGTCTCCTATCTTGGGACTTCTCATCTTTCCCCTTCGTATAAAGCTTTTGTCCATAACATTTCCTCAATCTCCGAACCTCATCGTTACTCTCAAGCTGTCTTGATTCCTGAGTGGCGACAAGCTATGGTTGAAGAGCTGCAGGCTCTGGAAAGGAATGGAACTTGGACTGTAGTTTCTCTACCACTAGGGAAAACACCAGTTGGTTGTCGATGGATTTACAAAACCAAGTTTTTAGCTGATGGAACTTTACATCGGTATAAAGCACGTTTGGTGGCCAAAGGTTATACACAACAAGAAGGGTTGGATTACCTTGAAACATTCTCTCCTGTTGCTAAGATGGTCTCTATTAAAGTCTTGTTAGCTCTCAGTGCTATACACAATTGGACTTTGCTACAACTTGATATAGATAATGCCTTCTTACACGGAGATTTAGATGAAGAAGTTTACATGTCTTTGCCTCTTGGTTATACAAAGCAGGGGGCGACTTTACCTTCTAATGCGGTTTGCAAGTTGCATAAGTCCTTATATGGGCTCAAGCAGGCCTCCAGGCAGTGGTTTTCTAAATTTTCCTCCACTCTATCAATCCTTGGTTTCGCTCAATCACAGGCTGATAACTCTTTGTTTATTCGCACACGTGGCAATATTTTTCTTGCATTATTGCTTTATGTTGATGATATTGTGGTGGCTACAAATGATCCTAAAGAGGCTGACGATCTCAAATGTTTGTTGCACAATCATTTTTCACTCAAAGATTTGGGCCCCTTGAAATATTTTCTGGGCATTGAAATTACTAGATCTCCACAAGGTATTTCCATGTGCCAAAGACATTATGCTCTTCAATTGTTGTCTGAGGCTGGCTATCTCGGGTGCAAACCACGTGTTGGGTAATTACCCCGAAGTGATGCCTACCACGATGATAATAGCACCCAAATTGCGGAATAAAACAATCAACAAGAACACAAAGATTTACGTGGTTCACCCAATATAGGCTACGTCCACGGAGCACTGCAACTTTTATAACCGGAAGAAATATTACAACAAGTGTATACACCAATACACTCAATATCCCACGATCCCAACCCGAGTATACCGAGAAAAATATTTTCTCTAACTCACACAAGAGAATTCCCGCACTCAAGAAAAAAATACACTCTTTTTTTCTATGCACTCTCTTTTTATCAATGCTGAAAAGCTATTGATTTTGAGATACAATAACTGAAGGAATTGAGCTCTATTTATAACTAAATCCCTCATTCATTATTCAGATTCTTTCGATGTGGGATGAACGTTTTATTATTATTTATTTAATGTGTGGGCCCCACCACATTAAATAAATCTAACCACCCACCTAACAATTCTCCCACTTGAAGACTTGATTTCAATCATGTCTTCACACCAACAGTGCAGCAGCTCATACCTCCTTTGTTAGTCCAGGAGACCAACTGAAGTCAAACACAACTTCAGTTTTTTCAATGATAACAGCCTTCGTGAACATATCAGCTGGATTCTTGCTTCCAGGAATCTTCTCAAGCTTCAAGACTCCATTCACCCGATCTCTAAGGATCCTCATTCCAAGGATTTGTTTTGCACCACCCAAATCCTTCAAAGCAAATTCCTTTGATAACTCTTTCCCGAGTTTATCAATCTCATCCAGAAAAACTCCTGCTATCAACATATCATCTACATATATCAGTAGTATGATATAATAACCATCAAGCTTCACAGGACAACAGTGATCAGCCTGATACCTCAGAAAACCATCATTATTCATTACACCATCAAACTTCTTGTACCACTGTTTTGGAGCTTGTTTGAGACCATACAAGCTCTTCTGAAGTTTGCACACCATTTTCTCTTTCACTCGTACTTCACATCCCTGTGATTGATTCATTTCTTCATCTAGCTCGCCATGAAAAAACGTCGTCTTTACATCTAACTGTTCCAGATGTAAATCTTCTTTTGTCATCAATCCAAATACAGTCCTGATAGTAGTTAACTTTACCACCAGAGAGAAAATATCAGTGTAACCAATGACTTCTTTTTCACCTTTTACAACAAGTATTTCTTGGTACCGTTTGCTACCATCATGTTCTAACTGGTACTCCCACTTGCTATGTAAAACCTGTTTACCTTCAGGAAGTTTTGACAACTCCCACATGTGATTGGATGACAGTGAATCCATCACATCTTCCATGGCTAACTCCCACTGTTTAAAGGTCTCATAAACATCCGATTTATTTTTCGCAAAATAAACCCAGAATTTCCTGCTCGAATCGTCAACAGTAGTGCCATAATATCTTGAGTGATCTCCGAGGGATATCACAGGAGATGGTCCACATACATCAGTATGTACCAGCTCCAAATCAGCTGATTTCGGTTCTCTAACCTCTTTTGAAAAGCTCACCCTTTTCTGCTTTCCAAAAAATACAGCTTTACACAGCTTGTGTTCAACGATCTTTAATTCCGGTAGCTTTCCGTTTGAAACAAGCATCTTCATTCCCTTCTCACTCGTATCCCCAAGCCTATTATGCCATAGACTTGAATTAGCTCCAGCATCCACAGCCGCTAATTTATTTCTCAAACTGGAGGTCATATACAATGTTCCAGTTTTCTTTCCTCGAGCAACAATCATGGCTCCCTTTTTCACTTTCCAGGAACCATCACCAAAGGTCACCTTATGACCTTCGTCATCAAGCTGTCCCACTGAAATCAGATTGTATGTCAACTTTGGTACATGCCTTACTTTGTTGATTTTCCAGACAGATCCATTTGCCATCTTCATCCGGATATCACCCATACCAATTATTTCCAAAGGTTTTCCATCAGCCAGGAAAACTTTTCCGTAATCTCCCGCAATGTAATTATCGAATACATCACGATTACCAGTGGTATGAAACGAAGCTCCCGAGTCCATAACCCAAGAATCAACAGGGCTTTCCATGGATAATATCATAGCATCATGTACTTCCTCAGTAACAGCATTGGCATTATTCTTCGTTGATCTACAATTCCTTTTCAAGTGACCAGTCTCACCACAGCTCCAGCACTTCACATTCTTTTCAAGGTTGCTTTTGTCTTTTCCATTTCCTGACTTGGATCTACTATGCCATTGGTTAAAACTCTTTTCGCCACTCCTGCCCCTTCCTCTATTCTCGAGATTTAGAGCAGAACTTGATGATGTTCCTTCACCAAAATCCATCTTGCGAACTTCTTCAGCAAGAATTTGATCTCTGACATCATTAAATTGTAGCTTTCTTTTTCCAACAGAGTTACTAACCGCTGCCCGCATCGGTTCCCAATTGTCTGGTAAAGACGCCAAAAGAATAAGTGCCCGAATCTCATCATCAAATTTAATTTCAACCGATGTTAGTTGTGAAACAATCGTGTTGAATTCATTGATGTGTTTAGCCACCGATGCATCTTCTCTCATCTTCAAGTTAAATAACTTCTTCATGAGATGCACTTTATTATTTGCCGATGGCTTTTCGTACATGTCCGACAAAATGGACATCATCTCCTCCGTTGTTTTTGCCTCCGCCACGTTATGTGCCACGTTCTTCGTTAGGGTCAATCGTATTACACCTAACACTTGTTGGTCAAGAAGCTTCCAGTCATCATCCTCCATCTTTTCCGGTTTCTTTCCCGATAGAGGTTGATGCAACTTCTTACTGTACAGATAATCAATAATCTGTAGTCGCCAGAACGTAAAATCTGTACTGTCGAACTTGTTGATACTAGGTCCCGATCCATCATCTCCAGCCATCACTTCTCTAGCCTTAGCAAAAAATCTAAAAAATCTTTTCTGATGTGGAAGATCAGACAAAGCTGCAACCACAGAGCATACTCTGAATTCTTAAGAATTTTCACAACAAGGCTTTGATACCACTTGTTGGGTAATTACCCCGAAGTGATGCCTACCACGATGATAATAGCACCCAAATTGCGGAATAAAACAATCAACAAGAACACAAAGATTTACGTGGTTCACCCAATATAGGCTACGTCCACGGAGCACTGCAACTTTTATAACCGGAAGAAATATTACAACAAGTGTATACACCAATACACTCAATATCCCACGATCCCAACCCGAGTATACCGAGAAAAATATTTTCTCTAACTCACACAAGAGAATTCCCGCACTCAAGAAAAAAATACACTCTTTTTTTCTATGCACTCTCTTTTTATCAATGCTGAAAAGCTATTGATTTTGGGATACAATAACTGAAGGAATTGAGCTTTATTTATAACTAAATCCCTCATTCATTATTCAGATTCTTTCGATGTGGGATGAACGTTTTATTATTATTTATTTAATGTGTGGGCCCCACCACATTAAATAAATCTAACCACCCACCTAACACCACGTTCTACACCCATGGATCCCACCTTGAAATTAAGCCAAGATGCTGGAGATCTTCTCCCTGATCCTTTGGTGTATCGAAGATTAGTTGGACGGCTGTTATACCTAACAATTACTCGTCCTGATTTATACTTCTCGGTCACGAAGCTGAGTCAATTTATGTCCAGTCCACGGACCACTCATCTGCAAGCAGCTTATTCAGTTCTTAAATATTTGAAAGGAACTCTGGGCCAAAGTTTGTTCTATAGCTCAAGTTCTGAAGTCCGTTTGAACCTATTCTGTGACGCAGATTGGGCATCATGCTTGGATACACGCCGTTCTACTAGTGGTTATTGTGTTTTTCTTGGTTCTTCAATGATTTCCTGGAAGGCTAAGAAACAGCATGTTGTTTCCCGTTCCTCTGCTGAAGCAGAGTACCGTTCCATGGCCAATGCAACGTGTGAAGTTCTCTGGATTATTGCCCTTTTACAAGACTTGGGAATTTGTCTCAACAAACCAGCTACCTTGTTTTGTGATAGCCAAGCTGCCATTCACATAGCATCCAATCCGGTTTTTCATGAGCGTACGAAACACATTGAATTGGATTGTCATCTTGTTTGTGAAAAGCTCTGTGCTGGTCATCTCAAACTTCTGCACGTTTCTTCCACCAACCAATTGGCAGATTTGTTCACCAAGCCCCTACTTCCAGCTCGTTTTCATTTGTTGCTCTCCAAGATGGGTGTCCATAACATCCACTCTCCATCTTGAGGGGGCGTATTAGATAGCTTATTAGATATTTTAGATATTAGATGTGTATCCACATCAGCACACTTAATACACACACTCTCACACTCCACTGTATATAAAAGCGACTTATTCATCAATGAAGAATAACGATTTTGGATCAGTTCGTTCATTTTACTTGTAATAAGGAGAGAAACCCGAATTCAGAATCACCATGTCGGCGCGTGAGGAGAACGTTTACATGGCGAAGCTGGCCGAGCAGGTCGATCGCTACGAGGAAATGGTGGAGTTCATGGAGAAAGTGTCGATGTCTCTGCCTGAGAATGAGGATCTGACGGTTGAAGAGCGGAATCTGCTGTCAGTTGCCTATAAGAACTTGATCGGAGCTCGCCGCGCGTCTTGGAGGATTATTTCCTCCATAGAGCAGAAGGAGGAATCGAGAGGAAATGAGGCCCATGTTACCACGATTAAGGGCTACAGATCCAAGATCGAGACCGAGCTCTCCAATATCTGTGATGGGATTCTGAAGCTGCTGGACTCGAGTCTCATTCCCTCTGCGTCCGCCGCCGATTCTAAGGTTTCTATCTCAAGATGAAAGGGGATTACCATAGATATTTGGCTGAATTCAAAACCGGTGCGGAAAGAAAAGAAGCTGCTGAAAGCACACTCACTGCCTGAATTCAAATAAGTCGTATTTTATGTGGTTTTCCTTGTTAGAACTTTCATACTAATTAGGTCTGTTTGGAATGGATCGATTAAATATTCCATTAGAGAGCCTGGTCTTGACTCTTTTATATGGTATTCATCCTTGTTCGACTCTTGAAATCACATCTAGCAGTGGTTGGGATCAAGACAAGAAGATGAAAATAGCCAGTTGATATTGAAAAATCCTATCTTGGTTATTAGAGTTCTTCATTTCTAAGATCTCCCGTCAAAGAAGATGTTGTGATTTCCTATATTAACAGCATACCTGATGGAAACAATATATACTATCAGATGTAGATGCAATTTTCTCTATATGAAGACTTTTTTCTGGTCAGATAGGTATGCTAGAGCGGTTGGAACTGTATCATGATGATGAGATTTAGAAAGTGACACGCATTTGCCGCAAGAGTATACAGTTAGTTGCACTAAGGTTTGTAGCTAACTACACATAAGCTACACCCAATAGAACCAATGCGCTAATCATCACATTCTCAAATTATATTATGAAAAACTATCGAATCAATGGAAAACTGAGATACGATAAGACATAAAAACAACTAAGTAAAAAACTACAATCCTACACCTTAAGCAAAAAAGTCGGGAACAAACAAAGTAATTTTAAAATGTCAATTATCCAACGAAAATTTAAGAAGAAAAATACCCGCATAGAATTGTATCGCTCTATCCAATTAATTAATTTTCTAAGACGAGAGGATGTCAAAATTGAATGGTACCCAACATACGAAGCTGCACTGCAAACATCATATTCCAAGAAAAGCAAGTGAACGGAGACAACATTTTTTTACCACATAAAAACTACAATTTTGACTTCTTACCATCGATTCGAGCCGGTGAGTCCGACGCCAATTTATTTTTCCAGTATTCTGGTCAGGTAGGTATGCTAGAGCGGTTGGAAATGTATCATGATGATGAGATTTAGAAACTGACACGCATTTGCCGCAAGAGTATACAGTTAGTTCCACTAAGGTTTGTAGCTAAGCACACATTAAGCTAAACCCAATAGAACTAATGTGATAATCATGACATTCTCCAATTATACTATGAAAGATACCGAATCAATGGAAAACTGAGATACCATAAGGCATAAAACAACTAAGTAAAAAACTACAATCATACACCTTAAGCAAAAAAGTCGGGAACAAACGAAGTAATTTTAAAATGTCAATTATCCAACGAAAATTTAAGAAGAAAAATACCCGCATAGAATTGTATCGCTCTATCCAATTAATTAATTTTCTAAGACGAGAGGATGTCAAAATTGAATGGTACCCAACATACGAAGCTGCACTGCAAACATCAGATTCCAAGAAAAGCAAACGTCGTGAACGGAGACAACACTTTTTTACCACATAAAAACTGCAATTTTGACTTCTTACCATCGATTCGAGCCGGTGTGTCCGGCGCCAATTTATTTTTCCAGTATTCTGGTCAGGTAGGTATGCTAGAGCGGTTGAAATTGTATAATGATGATGAGATTTAGAAACTGACACGCACTTGCCGCAAGAGTATACAGTTAGTTCCACTAAGGTTTGTAGCTAACCACACATTAAGTTACACCCAATAGAACTAATGCGCTAATCATCACATTCTCCAAATATACTATGAAAAGCTACTGAATCAATGGAAAACTGAGATACCACAAGGCATAAAACAACTAAGTAAAAAACCACAATCCTACACCTTAAGCAAAAAAGTCGAGAACAAACGAAGTAATTTTAAAATGTCAATTATCCAATGAAAATTTAAGAAGAAAAATACCAGCATAGAATTATATCGCTCTCTCCAGTTAATTAATTTTCTAAGACGAGAGGATGTCAAAATTGAATGGTACCCAACATACGAAGCTGCACTGCAAACATCAGATTCCAAGAAAAGCAAACGTCGTGAATGGAGACATCACTTTTTTACCCCATAAAAACTGCAATTTTGACTCCTTACCATCCATTCGAGCTGATGTGTCCGACGCCAATTTATTTGAATGGTTGAAATAAAAAATAGAGATAAAAGTGTGTTGAAATTTTTTTAAAAAAAACCCAAATCAAAAGTGTAATATTAGTATCATATAAGGGTAAAACTGGAAAAAAAAAAGTTGGTATTCTCTCAAGGTAGCTAATATGATGTCCTCACACCTAATATATATACTAGTAAAAGATGCACATGCATTGCATGTGTTATTATTATTTTCGATTTAGAAAAGTTGTTCGATTTAAAAGAGAAGTTTTGTTTTGATTTTTTTATATTTAAAATATGGAGTGACTTGAAAAAGTTTTTAGTAGAGTAAGAAGGGTAATTATGGAATTAAGTATTTTGGTGTCCTCAAAGGTAGTTATTCTAAAGCCCTCACACTTAATATAATAGTATATATATATATAGTTTTGATATTCTGCAAACCTACCGTGCACACATATGTGAGCACCGATGAGTTGTCATTCACTCATTGGATGTGATGAAATATAGAAAAATTGTGCATCCAATGGGTGAGTGACACATCATCGGTGCTCATATAGGTATGCACAGTAGGTGTGCAGCATATCAAAACTCTATATATATATATATATATATATATATATATATATATATATATATATATATATATATATATATTTTAAGTAAAGCCCACAAAACTGGAAGACCATGAAACAAGAAGCCCATTCTGCTTTCAAAATTGGGTCCAAATATTTGACAGAAACAATCACATTCAAAATTTTTATATCCCGTTTTTTTCTTATTCTTCTTCCAGTGCAGGCTCTAATATTCGATAATTTTCAAGGACCCAACAACAAATCACCAAGTCAAATTTCAAGTTCTTAAATCTAACCTGGTAGTGGCTCCATTTTTTTTGTGAATCAAAGAGTACAAACACATATTTTTTCTGATACGAACAGTTTCCAAACCCAAGTTTGGGGATTTAAAGACAATTTACCCTCAAAATATTCAAAAAAAAAAAATCAATATTAGTAAATATCGTTTGGAAAAACATGCATGATGAATTTATATTGAGAATTTTGAATTCATTGGTTCCATACCTAACTATCAAAATGGGGAAAAATATAAGAAAAATACCAACTATCTAACAGGTAGAAGATTTTGTTGTTGATATGGATTTTCCCAAAACATTTTCAAGAGATCTGCAACCTAAAGGTAAAATGACTAAAAAAAATATTTTAGTAAATTCGAAGTAGAAACAAGAGAGAACTCTTTGTCCATAAAACGAATTTGTCTCACACATGGTGCTCGCTGGATATGTCAATCATCTACCAAGAAACAATGACTTACAACTTGTGATAGTAGCACTACAAATCACAAGTTAAACAACCAGATAATATAAATTCAAGTGCTCATCTCTTTGTTTGATTCTCTCAAAGGTAATGATGTATTATGAAAAATATGTTGTTTCTATGATATCTATGTTCATTCAATCAGATGGAAGCTTTTTGGAGTGCAAAAAACCGATCACAAGTCCAATTAAAACCTCTCGGAAGCATTGATCCGTAAAAAGACAATATTTTTTTTTTTGGAACAGACACTGCTGACTCCCCCACACCACTTTTCGGGTGAGGGTGCGTTCACCATTCTAAAAACAGAATGAAAAAATTGTAAGCTAGCGCCCCTGGCCACTTTCCAAGCGTGGGTGCACCTATACTTCGAAAAAATGCATATTGAAAAAATTTTAGGTGGCGCGAGGCCACCAAAAAAGTGACGCCTGCTGCTACAATAACGCACTTATTTCGTTTTGAGTCTCTTGTTTTTCTAGTATCTTTGTTGCTTAATCTTCATTCATTAAGCATTCCAACATTTTTTTATTGTAATCATGGAAAGTTATATAGTAAAATGTAGCATGATTCGATGTGGATAATAACTGGGGGTCGATTTCATTTTTTTTTATTTAGCGAATTAGTAAATTTGAATGAAAAGTGTAATCATTTTAGAAGTTGCAACAAGTACTCCTCAATGACCCTTGATTTTCTTCCGCGGCTTAGGCAAGCAAGAAGCAAGAACATCTTGCATATCATACCTATACAATCTATTAAAGAGTTTGTTTGATTGGAGAAGCCAATACAATAAAAACATTTTTTTAACAAAAAGTGATTTCATTAAAAAATATATTGTTTGGTTACAAAAACATATTAAAAAAATATTTTAAAAAAATTATAATTTTTTTACTTCTACTTCTATTGAAAAATAAAAACAAAAACATTTTCCAACATTTATGAAAATATTAAATTTGCTTATTTTTTTAAAAAATAAAACTACTTTAAAAAATTGGACTTTAAGAGTTTTTTCAAGCTTCAACTTCTGTATCAAAACTCACCCAAAGTTGAAGATACTGATATTTAATCGTTCTATAGATTATATTGAACTCAAAATTAAAATCACTTAATTGGAATTTTGTTCAAAAAGTCATTAGAGAAATAAATTACTCGAAAATAGATCTCATTGGGGAATTTTTCGTGTTCATCTAACGGGACCAAACTTGAACAGTACTGGCTTCAATGTCGGAGGATAAATCATGCATGGGACAGCTCCACCCTTGTCCAGTTTGAGAACTTCGAAAGCAGAATTAGGCCTATCATCTGGACTGATACACCACAAACTATCCCAATCCACAGTCCCTATTTCCAAACCAAAAAAAGAAAAGATTTAGTCAAGAAAATAATATTAGACCATCTTTATAAGTTAAGCATCTAAATAAAAAAAGGGGGATTTTAGTATGTGTTCGATACATGCAGAAATATGATGCTAGTAAAAATTAATAATAAGAATATATATACGTAAGTTTACCTTAGCATATAGTTTAAACTTGAAACCGAGTAGACCAGCAACAGGCATGCCAATGCAATAGTACGCTCCCAAGTTAATAAACGCTGCCAAATGCTGCCAACCACATCCCCTTGCTACTCCTGTAAATTTAGTGCAATTTTAGAATTTAACATAAAAAATTATTCAGATAATCTCCAAGAAACATGCAAACTTTTGTGGAGCAAACCAACCTGAAAAGATTCCTTGAATAAAATCGCACGTAACAGATGCAATGAGTAGGGGTATCATCGAGGCAAATGCATCGATAATCACATGGCTGTCGGTAAAGGAGCTAGCCCACAAATTATGGCCAAAAAATAGGGCTAATACAACACAAACTACAACAAGAACAGTTAGTTTAAGGGTGACAACCATGGCATGTCTGGCTCGATCTGGATTTTCTGCTCCTAACTCGTTGGATACCCTCGTGCTGCAAGGACAGATGGCAAGATTTATTAGATTTAATCGGAAGGAGGAGATGGAGGTAGTCGAAAGATTTGTCGATTTTCAGTGTGATTACCTAGCTGCAGCACTGAGGCCATTAGCAACCATAAACAAGATGGCTCCTGTATTTACACTGCATAAATATTGCAGGGGTTGATACTTAGACAGTAGACAAGAATCGCGCTTTAAATGATTATCTTTTCAAATTTCATGGCAAAATCTTTTGATCCAGACAGAGTTTCAGAGAAATATATGAGCAGAAAACTCACCACATTGCAATCAGAGAAGTGGTAATATCAGAGTTTGGCATCAATCCCGCCATCAAAACTAGAATATGAAATGCCCAATACTCCAGACTGATTCAAACAGACGAATAAAAAAAATTAATTGTTCCATTCAAATTTCAATCCGATTGAACACAGATCATATAAAAACATGAATTTCTAAGAATTACTAACCAAACCATGGCTGCAGAAGGCAGAGCAATCTTAAAATTCGTAAAGACGTGACTAAAAGACTCGCGGGTAAAACCTTCCCATGTTGTCTCAAATTTCTTCGCCTTGAGCACATAAAAACTTAACATAAGTACTGAAATCCACAACGAAATTGAAGCTGCTACTGGAGCTCCCCTATATCCCAGTGTGGTCCAGTGAACCAAAACGTAGACGATTCCCAAATGGAGGGCTAAAGAGACCAACGAACACACGACGAGCGGCATTACCACGCACTGTGTCTGAAGAAATCTCAAAAGATTTTGCAAAAAACCAAAAGCAAAGAGCCCGGGAATGAGATACTTCAGATAGAGACCAGCTTGATCTGCTATTTGAGCATCTTGATGCAACAAAATCAATACGCTATCGGAAAACCACCACAGAATGGATACTGCAATTGTGAAGACGATGGTTATAATGCATGACGTTTGTAGATATATCCCTAGCATCCCATATAGTCTTGCACCATATCCTTGTCCACATAATGTCTCAAGTGCACCACTCAAGCCAACCTAGAGCGAGAAGCAAAAAGTTCATGATCAATCAATGAGAAGAATGGAAGCAACATTTCATCCGATCGTAGATTTAGGTCCATCCTTTTCTTCATGTTATATATGTTTCGAGTATTTCCCAGATGTTTCATAAAAAATAAAACAAAGTTAAAGATGTTACCTTTTTTAAGTAACTACGATACGACTAATTCTAAAATCAATTTTCTAGAGAGAAAGACAGACTGCCAATTAAAGCAGTAAAGTTGTCTATAAAACTCAGCATCCCTGTTTTTCGAAAACCCTTTCATGCAAATCATCACTGTATCATCAAATATTGCTTTTTGCATCACCGATATCGCATGAATCCGTAGAATTTGCAACCAAGAGTAAGAGTGAATTAAGAAAGACAATTTCATGACAATCCCATTTCTTGTAGCCAATATTAAATTTCCTTACATCATAGAACAAGGACCAGAATAGACAGTAACAGATAAAGATAAATAAATGTCAAGATAATCAACATATCGCATCCTTATCTCAATTTGAGGATTGGTCCAACCATCATTGCTTTCATAAAAATCAAATCAAATCAAATTTCTGACTGAAATTGAAGAAGGGCCAGCTTACTTTCATGCGGCAGTAATTGTCTTCAAAACAAAACCTCTTAATTACATCTTACAGCACTGGTTACAATAAGAAGATCACGGTCTCTTGCTACAAATGCTCTAAGAGAGCATACACCACAACAAGAAGAAGCAAGTTCTCAATTAAAGAAAGTGATTCGGTTAAAAATCACTTCTCGGATCAAAATCACATGCTCTTAACTACAGTTATCTGCTTCAATATGCCAAAAATTATATTCAGCCACCATCGTACATATCTATCAACAAATTCATTAAGTAATATCAGGAAATAAGAAAAACAGAGAAACAAGGTACGTACCATGAGAGCGTAACCAGTGACAGAAGCCCAAGAATTGGCCAGATTGGACCCAGCGAGCTCGAGTTCTCCGAGGTGGCCGGCAAACATAACAGACACCAATGGAATGAGGTAATAGGAAACATTAGTCAGCATCATTGGCAATACGAAAAGCATCTGATCTTTAGCCTCTTCCACATCAATAACCTTGCTGAGCCATCCCCACACCTTTTTCCTCACCAGCATCGGAGTCGCCGCCGCCGCCTCTGCGCCATAGGTCGATGACATCTTCACCCACCCAAGCTACTGAACTAGCTCTACTCCTGCACCACCACTCTTCTACTTGCGTGGAAGATGGTGTGGAGATAGTCTCGTATCCAACGTGAATCCCGAACTTTTGTCTTCTTCGAAGTAAAAAGATAACCGGGACTATTTAATGTAAGAATTTAGACCACTACTGTAGCGTCTACTCATTTTAAAAGTGCGGAAATATTCCTTCAAAAATAATCATATTCACCATTTAATAAAAACACACATATACGTAATTTTTTCTTTAAACCAATCATGCACCGTATTTATCATAATTGCGTAAAAATCATAAACGTGATGCATAAACATTTAAAATATCATGAATTTGTGCTCAAGACGCTGCCAGTACCAAAATCTAACCCCGGGTGCAAAATGACCATTTTGCTCCTGGAAACCCGAAAACCATAGTTTCACCCCTGGACCTCTAAAATTAACCCGAAGCGTACCAAACTCCTTAAAATGTCCCAAAACATTTTTAAAATCATTCCTAGACGTAAACTCGAGTCCCTTTCATAACTTAACCGATTCGTTTTAAAACTTGGACCGAGGTCACGGTTTTAACCCGAATCAAACCGAAACTTAACCGATTTTTTTCCAACTTTTTACCACACCTTGTAAACATCCAAAAGGTCCTAGAAACCTCAAAACCAGCCCTCTAAACTCTCGGCCATACCCCAAACGAGCTGCTGAAAATTCCGCATTCCTAATTTCAAACCCTAGTGCATATGGCTACCAATAATCGATCCTAACCCAAAACCGACGTGTCCAGCCCTCAATGCGACACTCCAGGACCAAGACGGAGCCAAGGACTCTCCTCCTGGACCACTCCACACGTGCCTACAGCCTCATGCACGCAGCCCGACGTGAAACGTCCGACGCACGCCAAAACCTACGCCAACACGATTCTTGCGACTCGATCTATTATAAGGCCGTGACCAGCTGTGGTTGGGCCTTCCTTGGCTGCGTTTCAGACCCTTAGGGTCTGTACCGTGACACATGTCAACCCCCACCTCACAGCCGATCCCTTCCCCATGCCCCGATCTATCTCCAAGCAACACGCGCCTTAGATCCGATCGGTCTACCCCTTAACTCGACCGACCTCCGACTTCAGCTCTTAATCCACACCCCACGTGACTCAACAACCCTTAGCATGAAGATCTAGCAGCCCCTTGCACAAGGAATCAAGAATCGTGAGATTACAATCAAAATATGCTCAACTTTCATGCAAAAACCCTGCATCACATGTGTATGATCTGATTTTTAACAACTATGGTACACACATCAGCAGTATATGGCGTGCAAGATGCATAAATGAAAGTACATAACGTGCCTTAAATGATAAGAACGCGAGGAGATCGAAGAACGATGGCCCGAAGGATTTCTCTTTGCAAGAAAATGGTAGCCGAAGCCTTCTTCAATTTTCTGCTGTGAAAACCGAGGAGAATGTTCTGAAAATGACGGGTGTGGCGTTAGGGTGTCGGCTGGACAATGATTGGGTTTAGGTTAAGGAGTACTTTAGGTGATATTAAATAGTAAATTAATAATTAATGGGTCCTAATTTAATAATTAAAAGTTTAAAAAAAATAATTAAGCCCAACAACCTTAAAAATATGCTCATTAAATCTAAAAACATTTCCGAAAAATATTTCGTGTTGGAAAGTTTTTGAAAATATTAGCTGAACCCTCAAAAAGTCATCCGATACAATAAAATTTGCGTACCGGATAAAAATAAAATCTCGCAGGTAAAAATACCCAATAAATCTCATTTCTTGAAAATACCTTTAAAACATCTTATATTAATTAATAAAAATTAATCATGTAATAAAAATAATTTTCCTGAAAATTCTCCAATCTCCGATCCTCGTTTGAGCGCGAAATGAAACTTAAAAATCTTTAATGCATGAACCTTTAAAATTTCGTGAAATAAATTCTACCATGCATGAATTATGCATAAAAATATTTAAACATAAATTAATGAAATAAAAATACAATTAAAACTTTAAAACAATTTAATAAAATACCAAAGAAATTTAATAATTTGCATGCATGTGATTTACGTGAATTTTCCGATTTTTGGGACGTTACAACTACTTCCCAACTTTTTATCGGTTCAACCCAACAACAAGTCCAAAAGTCAAAGTTCCTATCTTTTTGGTAAAACATGAATTTACATCTTTTTTCATGTTATAAAATATATATATTCCCACTCTCAGAGATAAAAATATAATGTGGATTTATTGTATTATTTACATACCCAAATGATTTGTGTCCTCCCCCGAAAATAATGACTAGGGAAAGAGACAGTTTTGCGTGTGAATCGTATAATAAAATAAGACGAAGTGTTGTACTAATAAAAATTCATGATGTTAGGTGCAAAATTAATTCAGCGAAATCATATTTTTGTAGTCTACACGAAGACAAATTATTTGATCCACACTTACTTGCATGTTTATATGTTCATATTCTAAGTAGTATTTTCAATGTTAATTTGTATATATGAAATTGTAATTTTTTTTAGCAAAAAAATTTTAAAATTGAATTCAAAGTAGTAAGCTATTTGCAGAAAATGACAATATAGAATCATTATGAAATTTTTTTGGGCCAATGAGCCACATAGGGAGGATTTTAAAAAACACGTTTGTTCTCGTCTCATGTTGAATTTGTTTAAATATCTTTGTGGAAGAATAATTCATGAGCATAAAATTTATTATATTTCAAGTTTCATATCATAGAAAAATTATTTTCCCCTGAATTTTGATATTTAAATATCAATACAGAAATTTAAATTTTTTAAAAAGAAAAAACCGATAAGATGGTGACAATTGATATAGGAGAGAAACACATAGAAGAACCTATAAACATTTAAAAATGAACAAGATATAACTTAGTTCGAAGAAATCAGATCACATAATAACACACAGAATAACTACAAAAAATGGCATTGGTGACAACTTTTTCAATCACCCGTAATTAAAAAGTAGTATTTTCAATGTTAAAATTAAAATATTGTTATAAATTTGAAATGAAGCAGTACAACAATCGAAAATTATATTTAACTAAGATGGCACGAATAATTGAAAAATACAATAATCGAAAATTACAATAATTGAAAAGTATAAAATATAAAATATAAAATATAATTAAAATAATTTAAAACATAATTAAAACAATAATTCAAATAATTCAAAACACATGGGAGCCGCGTGTCAGCAAATCAGCGACGATTTCTAAAAAATCGTCGCTAATTGCCCATTTTTAAAAAAAAAAATAAACTGACGCAACGCTCACACACATTGGAGAGAGGTCCATTGTGACTGCCTTTTTTGCAGCCAACATGTACAGATACAATTTGATTATTTTCAGGAGAAACTTCGTCGGATTTTGTGCATGTCAATAACTTCGTTGGTCAAAATGGCGTGACAAGGAAATATCAAGTGCTGCTACTCTATGAACTAAAATAGAAAAGTTATAATAATTATTCCTCACGTATTAGGTCAATAATTTATGTGAGAGGAACTTATGGTGTTATATTTTTTTGGAATTTCGTATTTGATAAAAAAAATGAAATTTGAATATTGCTTCAATTGAAATTAAAAGATGATCGAGCTGTCTCATATTTATAGATAGATTTCTGTACAGTGTGTAAAGTGATGGGAAAAAGGGTGGTGCGTGCTTTTGATCACTCGGGCCATACTTAGTCCCAAATTATTTCCAGGCCGAAATTGCTGAAATACCCTTCGTTCGTCCACGTGGAGGGATGTGATTGGTGGATCGGCCGAATCTATTAAAAGTAGCCCATACATAGCTCACTGTGCATGGTTTCTAAAGAGGAAAAAGGCAACCAAAAAATGGCATTCGTGACCATTTTTTCAACCACCCGTAATTAAAAAATAGTACTTTAAATGTTAATTTGTATATATGAAATTGTAATTTTTTTTAGCAAAAAAATTTTAAAATTGAATTCAAAGTAGTAAGCTATTTGCAGAAAATGACAATATAGAATCATTATGAAATTTTTTTGGGCCAATGAGCCACATAGGGAGGATTTTAAAAAACACGTTTGTTCTCGTCTCATGTTGAATTTGTTTAAATATCTTTGTGGAAGAATAATTCATGAGCATAAAATTTATTATATTTCAAGTTTCATATCATAGAAAAATTATTTTCCCCTGAATTTTGATATTTAAATATCAATACAGAAATTTAAATTTTTTAAAAAGAAAAAACCGATAAGATGGTGACAATTGATATAGGAGAGAAACACATAGAAGAACCTATAAACATTTAAAAATGAACAAGATATAACTTAGTTTGAAGAAATCAGATCACATAATAACACACAGAATAACTACAAAACTTAACTCACATAACATAGTAACATGAGTATATGAACTTCACATTTAAATAACAAAACATAGATAGTTTACGAGTTCTGATTGACAACTTAACAAAATGTAGAAGAGAAAAACGAAAAAGAGAAAAAAAGAAACATTAAAACACATCATCGTAGTCAGCACCAAAATTTGTAATCTAGTGATATACACATGATAACAAAGACTACTTTTGACCTCACATAGCATAAACAACGACAAAGAATGAAAAATAATATAACAAAAAAAAAATAGAGTAAGCACATGAAATGTAGCAACACAAAATAAAATAGACATTGAAAAATGAAAAGACATACTTTTACGGTAAGTGAAATAATAAAATATTAATGACAACAAAAAAACGGTTTGGACAATGCGTGACTGATAAATAAATCACAATAAATTAAACAAAAGGACAACTTGGATAATACACATTTCTAGTCAAATATATATGCATGTACTTACACATCAACATTAATGATGATTTTTATTTGTACAGACTTGGTGGGTGATTTTATAAAATCACAATTGGAAGTCTTAAATAAATCACAATTTTAAAAATAATATTAGAACGATAAATTAAACATAAAATAAACACAATAAATTAAAAATAATAAAAATATAAAAAATGGGCATAAACACAATAAATTAAAATTAATAAAAATATAAAATGGACATAATAAATCAAACTTAAAACTAATAATAATCTAAAAAATAATCACAATAAATTGAACACTTAAAACACAAATATAGCACACACAATAAATCAAACATAAATTAAACACCAATTTAAGACAATAAATTAAACTTAAGGACAATTTGGACAATACACAAATCAACTCAACCTTTTTAATATAAAATATTAGATACATCATATCATGTAATTTTCTTAATAACTTGGGAAGGTGAAAAATTTATTGGGAAGAAATTTGATATATATTTTAAAATAGAAAATAAATCAACCAAGCTGTTTTTAAAAATGGTGGTGAAAATTACTTTCATTTCTTAAAATTCACCATGGTAAATCTATTGGAAAATTATTTGATAATATATAAAACTATTATATTTCAAATTACATATATTGTTTCTTCATTGATTTAGGAGTAAAATTCGACAAAATGCTGTTCACACATATCACAATAAAAAATCATATAAATCATATTCAATAAGATTTTTAGATTGTATTGATTGTGGGTTCAAACAATACTTTTTGGAGGCCCATTATCGTTAACGGACCAATTAATTTCTTCTTCTTAACCCAAAACCAACTTGATCTGAAACGTGAACACACAGTTTGGCCCAAAAGGGTAACGGAGACGGCTTGATAACCAAAATACCTTATAACGATTATCCAAATAATAGTTTGAAAAGCATTTGAAGATAATCCAGGTAGTAAATTGGTTTTTTTTTTTTTTTTTACGACAAAGAGATATTCATTCAATGATAGAATGAGTAAAATGCAGACTCATAAGATCACCAATACATGTTGGTGTCTCTAACTAAACAAAAAGAGCGTAAAAATGAGAATGCTTAGCTAACACATATGCAATCTCATTTGCTTGTTGACGGGTAAAATGAACAGAGAAACATGAGTTTGTAGTTACAATATCTCTAAATCTACCCATTATGCCTCCAAACTCCGTTCTATCAGCAGCTGTTTCCGTTATAGCATGGTGGACTGTTAGTGCATCCACGTCGAAGAGGACATTTGAATAATCTGAATTGCGGATCCAAGACAGAGCTTCCCATAGGCCTATTACTTCTCCTTCTTTGACACAACTCCTTTGATCAAATTAGTTATGTCCATAAAAAATCTTCTTTCATCATCTCGCACCACCATACTTATCCCAACAAATTTATGTCATCGAAGAAGGCTGCGTCAATGTTACATTTTACAGCGCCAATAAGGGGTGGTGTCCAAAAACAAGTTTGATTCCTTTGTACCTGCTTCGTGTGATTCTTTGTTGCTCCTTACTAATGATATCCAGTCATAAAGGAAACTCATTGTTGTAACTACCGCTCTAGATGAGGTGTATCTATGTGGTTGTTCCATAACAGAGTTGAGGTAGTAAATTGGTACTAGATAGAATGAATCTATACTAGATAGAATGAATCTATATATATTGTTGGCATATTTTTCAAGAAAACATAAATCAAACTTGAAAACAATTTAATGGGTATTTTGGCCGATATTTGGACTAGATAAAAGGTCATATAAATTGATTTTTCTTCTCTGCCAAAATAAATTGGTCCTACAATGTCAAGAATCTGATTTAAAAGTGAAGAAAATTCTATTTTTTCCTTACCCGTGTTATCCTCAATCAAATGGGCATGTTCTTTTTTTAAAATGGAACAAGAAATAGATCAAGAAATTGTCAATATGTTTTCAAAATTCTAACCAAAACAGCGAAGAAAAAATGGTGATCGTCCGAAGTGAAGACTAACTTGAATCATGTTTATGCCACAAACAGGCAGCAAGTCAACAATTCTCCAATAGTTGCACCAAAATAAGTACATATAGTAGTAACACGAGCAAAAAACCCACATATTGTAGTGAAGATCTTTCAGATTTGAGTTCATAATTCTGAAAGGGGATCTGTTACGGTGACCGGAAGCGCAACGGAAGTTTAAAAAAAAAACAAATTTTTTTATTTCGGCCACCCCTTGATGATGTGTAGCAAATACAATAAAACACAAAAATGACATTCATAGTGTGGTTAGAAATGTACCTATCAATCACAAGGATTGATGTATGGCTCCAACTAAGGTGTAAACACCTTAGATCTTCAATGGCATGAAGATCTACAAGCTTCCCTTCTTTCAAAATTAGGCCCACCACCAACTACGTAGATTCCCTCATATTTTGCACTAGAAAAATATGAGGATTTTTCAAGGAGAAGAATATTTCTTCCTCAACACTTGAAGAAGAAAAATGGAAAAAAACTTGGAGAGAAATCACTCAAGATTTCTTCCGTGCTCATGCTTGAATGAGGGGAGGATGAGCTGCCTTGGTTGTGGGAAAAGTTGGTCCCAAAAAGTTGCATGCCATGCATTGGAGACACAAAAAGTTGTCTCCCAACCCTTCACCTCCCAATGCACATTCTATTTGGGCTTGTAACAATTACAAGACCCATGAACTTTTATTTAAATGTCTCAAACACATTTGAGACCATTTAACCATTACTTGATTTTACTCAAGCCCACTAATTTAATAATTATTTCTAATTGGGCTCTACAAAGCCCAATGTTGTTTAATTAATCCAACACTTGAATTAATTTAATTATTTGGACTCTACTAGGTCCACTAGTGTTTAATTAATTCAACACTTGAATTAATTTAATTTAGTCCATAATAATGTATATGAAAATCACAATTATCAAATACATTACTCGTTTGGCCAACTTTTAATTTAGGAACACATTCATAAATTAAAATTTACATTTCTCTCATAGAAGTCATACTTCTATTTTTCTTTACGCTTATAAACTCATTTATAAGCCGTTCAACACATTGAACTAATTTCTCTTTTATAGAAGCCATACTTCTAATTTTCCTTACGCTTATAAACTCCTTTATAAGCCGTTCAACACAATGAACTATTTTTCTTCTCAACGAGATCTAGAAAGCTAGTACTTGTGTGGCCCTCAATGGTTCATTGATACAACTAACCGTGAGTTCACATCTCCATGTGATTCGAACTAAACATGTCCTTATATGAGCATACCCCAATTGCTCTATTCTTACTTATCAACACTTTGATAACAAGAACGTCAGAACTCAAGTCTGATAGTACCCAACCAATTATGTTAAACGCCTAGCAGCATCGCTTACATGATTCTCTAGGTATCAAATGATAGTGCCTGCAAGAACCATTCAATTATGGTTAGCGTACAGTACGGTCCCTTCAACTCTTATATTCCGACCGATTCGACAACCATTAGTTTATCGAGAGTTGTCAATGAATCGATACTATGTGTCATGTCGTAGTTGCATCGATGATGTAATCTATGAAACCCCTTTCATAATTACCATCATACTCTGATCAGAGATTTCAACCTACATACACATGATAACACATAGGATATCCATACCCGAAGGTAAGCAGTGAATCCTCGACTACAATGCATCGAATCTATATGTTTCGGCAGAACATCCAACCTTGCCACCTGATGACCCCATGAGAGTCAGTAAACAAGTCAAAGTGTAATTCTAGCACATAGAGTCTCAATGTTGTCCCGGGTCATAGGACTAATGGTGTACAACCATAAACCAGGACTTTTCCACTCGATAAGTGAGAACCACTTGGAAAGTCCTTTTATGGAGGGTTGTTCAGTGCACTCTACAAGGAGCACCTATCTGCATGTTCGGACATCACAATGTCCCCTACCAATGAAACATGGTACTCACATCGCATATACTAGTCTCTAACTCGAGCGGCCTATATCCTTCTTAACGGCGGCTGAATCGACTAGGAACTGTTTAGAATATACAGTATTCCAAATATGAGTTTCATGATACTCATCATATGAACATCTCATATTCTTTCTACTATTTGTATATTCAAGGGCTTTATCTATGCAACTAGCATGGGTATACAGATAAAGATTTGCCAAAACAATAATTTCAAATATTATTAAAATAAAGGTTGCTTATACATAGAGTTTCACTGTGAACACTCGGCCAACACTTGGCTCGACGGACACCTACTCTAACAAATTCTGTACCAAATCATAGACCGACTTACATATTTAAACAGAAAGAGAAGATATATAAAAGGGGATGACAAATAATATTACTTCATTATAAATTCCATATGAATTCATCACTCTGCCTTGGCTTCTTCTTTCTTCTCATTCTCCTTCTCCTTGGATTCTTCTTTCTTCTCCTTCTCCTTCTCCTTCTCCTTCGGCTTGCTTTTGTTCTCCTTCTCCTTCTCCTTCTCCTTCGGCTTGCTTTTGTTCTCCTTCTCCTTATCCTTCTCCTTCTCCTTCGGCTTGCTTTTGTTCTCCTTCTCCTTCTCCTTCTCCTTCTCCTTCTCCTTCGGCTTGCTTTTGTTCGGCTTCATGAAGCAGAAACAAGAACAGCACGGACACTGGAACAAGAACTTCATTCCTTTCTGCCTGCCCCTATCTGTGCATCAGCTATTCCTGACAACGAATGGCAAGAAAAGATCGCACCTTTGGCTTCGACTTTTCTATTTTGTTGTCTACTTTTTATTTATTTATATAATTAATGTCATATGTACATGCAAAAAAGATAAATTCAATAATATATCTTTTCATCATTGGATTTCGAAAAAATCACTTTCAAATTCCAACTCCACCCAAGAAGAATACAGCAAATAGGGTGGTGGGATGGCCAATCAAATTTTAATGTTGGAATTTTATGTTTTCGTAGATTTTAGTAGAGGCATTATTCTGTTCTTGAGTGGGTTTGTATCTTCGGCTGTGGGTCATCAAGGAGAACTGCTTTGATTTTATTGTCTTAAGTTTTTAAGATTTCTAGGCTGGCAGGCACTGATAAAGGATTGAATTAAATGGCGCTGTCCAAATTAAATGTTTTTTTTCGTTTCCTAAAAACATTACCAATTTGTAATGGTTTATATATCTATTACTATTTGATACTCACGGGAAATTTAGGGTCCGATCCACGCAAGCGTCACTAATTCAGACACGGGCTTCAAAATTACTCTGGGCCTGAAATCACAAATAAGACCGTTAGGAGGGGGCCAGGAGGGTGTCCTGGCGTAGCCCCTCCGACGCTCAAGTCAGAGACTGAGGATATATGGGGGGAGCAGCTAAGGGCGCTGCTGAAAACAATATAGTGAATCCATGAATTAACACTCAAACCTGGTATTTATAGGAGAATACCTGGGCTTGTCATGGGCCATTCACCTGTGGGCCTTAGAGATGGGCCGGGAGTTTGGGCCGGATCTTGATGGGTTCATCCCTGGGTATCACCAGTCTCCCCCTCCCGAGTCGAACTGAATCGTAGGTTTAAAATTTGATTAATTGCGTTGTTCTCGATTTACAACATGTGAGTTGTGCATTTTCTTCCAGCCCTCCGTCAGTCCCCAAAAAGTTAGAAACAAATCAAATAGCAATCCTAGCACCGCTTCATCATCACCTCACCATCACCTCGAGTCGCCCAATCACCACCGCACGCCGCCCCACTCACGCCCGAGCCAGCGTCGCGCGCCGCCTGAGCCAGCCAGGCACTCGCCGAGCGCAAGCCATCGCCTCGCAAAACACCCCACATCGCCATCTCTACCGCGCCAACCGAGCCCTCGTCGAGCCCTCCCATTCGCGTCGTCCCAGTCCACACGCCCACCTCCGCCCAAGCCCTTCCCCAGCCTCGCCGAACGCCTAGCCTCGCCTGAAGCCACCGCCTCACCCCTTTTGCAAGGCAGTTCGCCGAGCGCCCTTGTCGAGCGTCCCGTCTCGCACTCGCCTGCCGAGCGTCCCGTCTCGCCCTCGCCTGCTTAGCGCCTGCTCGCCGCGAGCCCGAGCGCCACATGCTCGCCTAGCACCCGAGCACCACACGCTCGCCCAACACCCGAGCACCAGCTCGCCCCTCGCCCTCGCCACCGCATGCCCGAGCGCAAGCACCAGCTCGCCCATCGCCATGCCACGCTCGCCCGAGCGCAAGCACCAGCTCGGCCAACACCCGAGCGCCACACGCTCGCCCAACACCCGAGCACCAGCTCTCCCCTCGCCACCGCACGCCCGAGCGCAAGCACCAGCTCGCCCATCGCCACGCCACGCTCGCCCGAGCGCAAGCACCAGCTCGCCCAACACCCGAGCGCCACACGCTCGCCCAACACCCGAGCACCAGGTCGCCCCTCGCCCTCGCCACCGCACGCCCGAGCACAAGCACCAGCTCGCCCATCGCCATGCCATGCTCGCCCGAGCGCCAGCACCAGCTCGCCCAACACCCGAGCGCCATACGCTCGCCCAGTACCCGAGCACCAGCTCGCCCCTCGCCCTCGCCCTCGCCCTCGCCCTCGCCCTCGCCACCGCACGCCCGAGCGCAAGCACCAGCTCGCCTGCATCATGCCCTCACCGAGCTCGCCTAGCGCGCCTCGCCACCTTGCGAGCTCGCCCAGCGCCCTGCCGAAGCACTCGCCCCCTCGCGCACCACGCTCGCCTGCCCCGTAAACTCTGCTCCCCGTAAACATCTTTCGTTATCGACTAACCAAATAAATTTTTCTCATCTCAAACTCTGCTCCTCTGCTAGGCGATGTCTTAGCAGGAAAATTTAATTCTCCTCCTCCACTCTGCTCCTCTGCTAGGCGACGCCATAGTAGGAAAAAAACATTTTTCTTCTCCCAAAATCTGCTCCTCTGCTAGGCGATGCCTTAGCAGTAAAATAAAAATTCACTACCTCCACCCTCTAACTCCTCTGCTAAGCCGGGTCTTAGCAGGAAAATAAAAACTCAACATCTCCACCCTCTAACTCCTCTGTTAGGTGACACTTTAGCAGGAAAAACAAATTTAATTCTCCTCATCCACTCTGCTCCTCTGCTAGGCGATTCCTTAGCAGAAAAATAACATTCAACGCCCCCACCCTCTAACTCCTCTGCTAGGCGATGTCATAGCAGGAAAATAAAAATTCAACACCTCAACCCTCTAACTCCTCTGGTAGGTGTTACCTTAGCAGTAAAATAAAAATGCAACACCTCCATCCTCTAACTCCTCTGCTAAGCCGGGCCCTAACCGGAAAAATCAAACTCTCACCTCATCATCTCATAACTCCTCTGCTAAGTCGGGCCTTAGCAGGAAAATAAAATCAACACCTCCACCCTCTAACTCCTTTGCTAAGCCGGGCCTTAACAGGAAAATAAAAATTCACCACCTCCACCCTCTAACTCCTCTGCTAAGCCGGGCCTTAGCAGGAAAAATCAAATCAACACCTCCACCATCTAACTCCTCTGCTAAGCCGGGCCTTAGCAGGAAAAATCAAACTCTCACCTCATCATCTCATAACTCTTCTGCTAAGCCGGGCTTTAGCAGGAAAATAAAATCAACACCTCCACCCTCTAACTCCACTGCTAAGCCGGACCTTAGCAGGAAAAATCAAATCAACACCTCCACCCTCTAACTCCTCTGCTAAGCCGGCTAAGCCGGGCCTTAGCAGGAAAATAAAATCAACACCTCCACACTCTAACTCCTCTGCTAAGTCGGAACTTAGCAGGAAAATAAAATTCAACACCTCCACCCTAACTCTGCTCCTCTGCTAGGCGATGACTTAGCAGGAAAATAAAGATTCCACCCCGTCATCCTCTAACTCCTCTACTAGGCGATGCTTTAGCAGGAAAATAAAATCAACACCTCCACCCTCTAACTCCTTTGCTAAGCCGGGCTTTAGCAGGAAAATAAAATTCAACGCGCCCACCCTCTAACTCCTCCGCTAGACGATGCCTTAGCAGGAAAATAAAATCAACACTTCCACCCTCTAACTCCTTTGCTAGGTGATACCTTAGCAGGAAAATAAAATTCAACACCTCCACCCTAACTCTGCTCCTCTGCTAGGCGATGCCTTAGCAGGAAAATAAAATTTTTCTTCTACACGATGCTCCTCTACTAGGCAATGCCTTAGTAGGAAAATAAAATTTCTCTTCCAACCCAACTCTGCTCCTCTGCTAGGCGATGCCTTAGCAGGAAACTAAAATTTCTCTTTCACCCCAACTATGCTCCTCTGCTAGGCGATGCCATAGCAGGAAAATAAAATATGTCTTCCACCCCAACTCTGCTCCTCTGCTAGGCGATTCCTTAGCAGGAAAATAAATTTCTCTTCCACCCCAACTCTGCACCTCTGCTAGGCGATGCCTTAGCAGGAAAATAAAATTTATTTCATCCTCACAATACAACAACATCCATGAACTTAATATAAGAACTTGGTTTTATTGAATTTCAACTGATTACATGGGAAAATGCAAAGATGAAATACATCAATAATAAATTCAAGAGTAATATTTTCTGAGGTGGTAAGCATTTCAAAGTCTCTTTGAAGCCTTGCCCTGCGTTTTCTCCAACTTTTATGCTCCTCTTATACCTCCCTGGGACAAAGTCACTCATTTCTTCCTCTCTTAATCATGTGAACCTCTACACGCGCTCTCTTCCCCTCTTCTTTCACTATCCCCTCATAACACCGACGCGCGACCCTCTGATCTCCGCATAAAACTGCAACCTCCTTCCCTACAGGAAAATTCAACTTCTGATGATACGTGGACGCTTCAGCTCTGAAATCCTTTAGGGCTGGTCGCCCCAGAATTCCATTGTAAGCAGATGGGGTGTCCACCACAGTAAATATTGTCATTTTTGTTATCCGCCGTGGCTCATGTCCCAAAGATAGAGGAAGGACAATCTGGCCGAGCGGCGGGATGGCATGTCCTGCAAATCCATATAGAGGAGTAGAGATTGGCTCGAACTCAAATCTCTCCACCTTCATCTTATCCAAAGTGCTCTTGAACAGGATATTAACAGAGCTTCCATTATCAATAAAGATTCGTGCCACATCGTAATTGGAAACGGTGGCCATACCACCAAGGCATCGTTATGAGGAGCCACAATGTCTCGGAGGTCATCCGGTCCAAAACTGATGACAGGATCCTGGGATAAGTCCGCACCCATATATATTTCAAAATTCTCCAACCTTCTCCCATGTGCCTTCCGAGCTCGCCCAGAGTCTCCATCAGTAGCACCCCCCGAGATCATATGAATCATTCCTATCGTAGGGTAGTTATCATCATTCATTCCCCTCCTCGGTTCAACGGGCTCCTGAGAGACATCTTGACATCGACCTTCCCTTCTCTGCTCTCCGATACTCTGATTTATCCATGGAAGGCCTTGACCACGCCTAGGGGACGAGCGAGACCTCTGTCGACTCCTGGATGAGGACCCCTGATAAGTGCAAGATTTGCACTTAATCTATATTAGAATCCATTTTGAATCATGCTTGTTTTGAACAGAATTATGCGTTTTTGGCTTGTTTTGATTGTCATTTCAGGAATGGAGAAGATAGCGGACACGATGCCAAGTGGACAAGAAATGCACGACCACGAGGACGCCATGGGACAGAAGTGCGCGCGCCATCACGCCACTTCACGCGCAGTCACGCGCACATTCACTCAAGCCCTCGGACAGAGCCTCGCGTGCGCCCGCACGAGATCACGCGCAGCCGCGCGCAATGATGTGCAGAATGATCGACAGTGGAATGCGCGCCATCGTGCCAACTCTCGCGCACCCGCGCGCACACATACAAGCGAATGACCAGACACCTAAGCGTTGTGGTGCCAGTTCATGCGCACCCGCGCGCACAGACCCGAGAGCGACGCGCGCAAGCGCGACTTCATGCGCTACCGCGCGAACATGCATGGCCAGAGGAGCAGCACCGAGCGCGCCGCCGCGCCATTTCATGCGCCACCGCGCGCGCCGCATCCAGAATATTATAAATTGCGCGAATTAGGTCATACTCGGGCAGCAGCCGTCACTGGAGAAACACAGGAGATCTTCAGCCGTCCAGGGAGAAAAAGACGCGAGAAATGGAGCGCATACTGGAGACAAAGATTCATAGTGTGAAGAACAGTTACAAATATGAAGAACGACGGATCTGGAGACAGAGACGACACTTCGGATTTGTTATCTTTTCCTTTGTTTCTTCACTTTATGGTGTAGCGATGTCTAGAACTACGAATATGTCTTGTTTTCTCTTGGATTTCGTGATGAACTAAATTCCCATTCTAGAGAATGACGTAACTCTGTTGATACGATGATTTGACACCGTTGTTTATTTGATTGAATTCCGCTTTCGTTTAATTGCGTTCTCTGCGTTTACTGCACTGCAATTTACTGGCCATAAATTGTTTGTTGTTTGATTAATCTTATAACTCGGGAGAGGGACTAGGATTATATATCATTAGAGACACATCGTTAAATGTTTATAGCGTTCGGAAGGCGTATAACTTTAGCGAGGCTTAGTAAGAACATTGTTTGCATTTATCTATGAAACGTAGATTCTAATTAGGAATAATTGAATCGAAGTTGATAGATACACTTTATTCGTCACTTGGGAAAGGGGGAATAAAACAATCTAAGTGTTCTTGGCCATTAATTGATTGGAATTCAGGAATATAAATTAAACTGTGAATAATTATCGTGGAAACTTTGTGAAATCATTTCTCTAGATACTTTCTCTCGTTATTATCTCTCAATTCGGTGACTTAATTAATTCATTGTTTTCAGTTAATTCATTCAATCAAACCAACCGTTAATTCAATTTCTCTAAATAAAGTTGATACTATTTTAATTACAAGAATTGATATACAATTTTACGCACACTCCTCGTGTGACACCCTGACCCGTAACAATAAAATATACAGCGGAATTTAAAATTTTCTTTCAAATGGAAGGAGTTTCAAAATTACATTTCATAAAAGTGTTTACAAAACAATTACATGATCATTCCAATGACAAAGCAAAATACAAAATATCATTAGTGTGATCATGATACAAAATGATAACAAAATAATCATCCTTCCAATCTTCGTATGCATATGACCCCCATCCACAGTCAACGTCCTGGTCCGTCGCTCTTATCTGCATCACATGAAATAACTGAAATGAGAATAAATCTCAGCAAGTGGAACTCTTACATAACAATGATACATATCATACTCTGTAAAACATGACTTTGAAATCATAAATACCATCAACTCTGAAACATAAATACTGTAACAATAACTGTAGCAATAAGATGGTATTTCTCTTTTCTCTGGTTGGATTGATATCAATAGTATCTCTGACTGTGGGTGCAAATATCCCATCGATATAAATCGATAACTGTGAGGGATAAAAGCCTATGGGCGTTGATCAACTAATTGCATGCAATTCTCTGACTATGTTCTATCAATCCAATAAAACATTTGAACTCTGAATAGCATTTAAAACCGTCGTTTTGTAATCTCTATCTTTTCTTTTGTATTCCCTTTGAACAATAGTGAGACATCAAATGTCTCCAATAATCATAGCAATGGAATCAATACATAACAATGAATCATTTGAAGGGAATATCACTTTAAAATCTTTAAAACACAATACATATAACATCATGTGAGCAAAGGGATGAAATTCCATTTACAAACCAATAGAACACCTCCAACTATACTCTTGGTACACCACCTACAACAATAATCCATAAATAACACCAACATCAACTCTATAATCCAATAATCAAGTCAAATAATCCATTAAACCAACAAAACATCAAACCCTATAACATCTCATTTCTAACACCATGATAGAACTCAACTAAAAACTTACCTAAGCTTCCTAGCACCAAGGAGAACGTCGATCTCAAGTCGAAAATCCAAACAACTCCAAGAATCAAAGGTAGGAAGCAATTGAAATGGATGAAAACCCTTGCAAATGGAGAGAAAATCTCGAAAAAGGTAGAAAGGATAGGATAAGATATGGCCAACAACTCCAAAAAGTAACTTAAAAACTCGCCCATACTTACACCGCGGGTGCGGTCCTGCTAGCACCGCGGGTGCGCTATGCCTTCGGCCAACCAAAATAAAATCCATGCACAATGACCGCGGGTGCGGTGCTGCTATTACCGCGGGTGTGGTCCTTGCACTGCCGCGGGTGCGGTGATGCCACGGCCTTCCAAATCCAAAATGATGAATAGTACACCACGGGGGCACTCCTCTAAGATCGCGGGTGCACTCTAGCCACGGCAATGAACAGTACTCAATCAACTAAAATCGAACCGAAACACTGAAACGAACCATCAACAACATCTAATATCTCAAGACAACAATAACCAAAAATACTATGGCCCAAAACACAACTCTAACATCTAAATCATAAAACCCAATAAACACAATAAAGCTTAAACCATACCGTACACCGGGCTCGGCTATTACAATCTCCCCTCCTTAGAGGAATTTCGTCCTCGAAATTGACGTCACTGCACGAACAACTCAGGGTACCTCTCTCTCATCTCAGTCTCTGGTTCCCACGTAGCCTCCTCGATCAAATGGTTCCTCCAAAGGACTTTAACGATGCCGATCTCTTTGTTCCTCAAAACTCTAACTGTGCGATCCAAAATCTGGATCGGAATCTCTTGATACGTCAAATTCGACGTCAAGTCCAATGGCTCGTGGTGAAGAACATGGGAAGGATCTGCAATATACTTCCTGAGCATCGATACGTGAAATACATTATGAACTCTGTCAAGATCGGGCGGTAGGGCTAATCTGTAGGCTCGGTCACCAACTCTGTCCAAGATCTCAAAGGGGCCAATAAATCTCGGACTCAACTTGCCCTTCTTGCCAAATCTCATCACACCCTTGAGAGGTGCTATCTTCAGAAACACGTGATCGCCAACCTCGAACTGCAAAGGTCTGCGACGAACATCTGCATAACTCTTCTGTCTCGACTGAGCAGTCCTCATCCTCTCACGGATCACTGCAACAACATCGGCTGTCTGCTGGACTAACTCGGGACCCAACATCTTCCTCTCTCCAACCTCATCCCAAAACAAAGGGGATCTGCACTTCCTGCCATAAAGAGCCTCATACGGTGCCATGCCAATCGTCGCCTGGTAGCTATTGTTGTACGTGAACTCCACAAGAGGCAATTTAGAATCCCAGCTACCAGAATAATCAATAGTACAAGCTCTGAGCATATCCTCAAGAATCTGGATGACTCTCTCTGACTGACCGTCGCTCTGAGGGTGATAAGCTGTACTGAAAGCTAATCGAGAACCCATAGCTCTATGCAAACTCTTCCAGAACTCGGAGGTAAATCTAGGGTCACGATCAGACACGATCGACACAGGAACCCCATGAAGTCTGACAATCTCTGCTATGTAATCCTCGGCATACTGACTCATCGAGTACGTCGTCTTGACTGGGAGAAAATGAGCTGACTTGGTCAATCGATCGACAATAACCCAAATGGAATTAAAACCTTTCTGCGTCCTAGGAAGACCAGTCACGAAATCCATAGTGATATGCTCCCACTTCCACTGAGGAATCGGCAAAGAAAGCAATGTCCCAGCAGGTCTCTGATGCTCAATCTTCACCTGCTGACAAGTAAGGCACTGAGAAATGAACAAAGCAATATCTCTCTTCATACCTGGCCACCAGTAGAGTCGACGAAGATCCTGATACATCTTCGTGCTGCCTGGATGAATCGAATAAGGTGCGGTATGAGCCTCTGTCAAGACGTCTCTCCGAATATCATCGCCAATAGGAACACAAATACGGCCTCTGAAAGTCACCAAACCATCTCCATTCAAACCAAACTCTGAGTTCCCTCTAGCCTCAGCTCTAGCTCTCAACTCTGTCAACTGAACATCATCAGTCTGCTCTCTACGGATCCTGTCCGTCAATGTAGCTCTAATGACCAACGCTGAAAGGCGAGCAATGGTCCCCGGAATTACCAAATCAATCTCCTCTCTGTGCAAATCCATCAACAACGGCCTCTGAATCAAAGAACTCAATGAAGCACTCGACTTCCGGCTCAAAGCATCAGCCACTACATTCGCTTTCCCCGGATGATAACTGATCGTCACATCATAATCCTTAACCAGCTCTAACCACCTCCTCTGCCGCATGTTGAGCTCTTTCTGGGAAAACAGATACTTCAAGCTCTTGTGGTCTGTGAAGATCTCACACTTCTCGCCATACAGATAATATCTCCAAATCTTCAAGGCGAAAACCACAGCTGCCAACTCTAAATCGTGCGTCGGATAATTATTCTCATAATCCTTCAACTGGCGAGACGCATAGGCAATAACCTTACCTCGCTGCATAAGCACTGCACCAAGGCCTCTCTTCGACGCATCGGTATAGACAACAAAGTCCTCTGAACCACTAGGCAATGAAAGAACAGGAGCTGTCGTCAACATGTCCTTCAACTCTTGAAATGCACTCTGGCAATCAATAGACCACTCAAACTTCACAGTCTTCCTCGTCAGATTGGACAATGGCAGGGCAATCTTGGAGAAATCTGAAATGAAACGACGATAATAACCCGCCAAACCAAGGAAACTGCGAACCTCTGAAACAGTAGAAGGAATAGGCCAATTCTGAATCGCCTCTATCTTCAACGGATCAACAGCAATGCCATCTTTCGAAACCACATGGCCTAGAAAAGAAATCTGATCCAGCCAAAACTCACACTTCTTCAGCTTGGCAAACAACCTCTTCTCTCGCAACAACTGAAGAACAACTCTGAGATGCTCGGCATGAAGCTCTCTGGTCTTGGAATAGATCAAGATGTCGTCGATGAAAACAATGACGAAGCTATCCAGATAAGGCTTGAACACACGGTTCATCAAATCCATGAAGACTGAAGGGGCATTGGTCAGGACAAAAGACATAACAAGAAACTCGTAGTGACCGTACCTGGTCCGGAACGCTGTCTTAGGGATATCAGACTCCCTAACCTTCAACTGATAGTAGCCAGACCGAAGATCAATCTTCGAGAATACAGTAGCACCATGAAGCTGATCAAACAAATCATCTATCCGAGGCAACGGATACTTATTCTTGACAGTCACTTTGTTGAGCTCCCTGTAGTCAATACACAGCCGCAAGGAACTATCTTTCTTCTTAACAAAAAGAACCGGAGCTCCCCAAGGCGAAGAACTCGGACGAATAAAACCCTTGTCTAATAGATCCTGCAACTGCGTCTTCAACTCCTTCATCTCTGTAGGGGCCATCCTGTACGGAGCCTTAGAAATATAAACCGTACCTGGAGCTAGATCAATGACAAACTCAACATCCCTATCCGGCGGCAAACCCGGAACATCATCCTCAAATACATCCGCAAACTCCCTCACAACATCAATATCATCTATATTCAACTTAATCAGTCTATCAACATCCACAATAGAAGCAAGAAACCCATCGCAACCTCTACACAGCAATCTCTCAGCCTCAAGACAAGAAATAAAAGGAAGGACCAGCGAAGTACCTGTGCTGGCGAGAACTCCTCCCTGGCCATCATCTGCAAAAGCTACTGTCTTAACAACACAATCGATAACTGCACGGTAAGTCGAAAGCCAATCCATGCCAAGAATAACATCAAAGGCAACCATAGGGATAACAATCAAATCAGCGAAGACAACTCGCTCCTCAATACGAACAGGGCACGCATACACAATCGATGTCGGGCACAACACGTCCCCCGAAGGCAAAATAACACTAAGCTGAAGGGGAAGAACAGAGGGAACTATACCCAAAGATCTCAAAAACAATTCAGACATAAAAGAATGAGTAGCACCAGTATCTATCAATGTCGTAGCTACTCTGCCTGAAATCAAAATAGTACTAGAGATCAATGAAGAATCATGATTAATACCTTCCTTAGTCATCGTAAAGATACAACCCTGCACCTTCCCTTGGCTAGCTCCCTTAGGACAATCTCTGGCAACGTGGCCTGCCGTGCCACAACGATAACACGAATGGGTGCCATATCTGCACTCTCCTCGATGATGCTTGCCACACTTAGGACACAAAGGCTTCTCGGGATCAGATGGAACAACTGGAACTGGCGGTGGTCTAGGACTCGACTCCATCTTGCCTTTACCCTTGAAACGATCTTTGCCTATCTGATTCGAGCCCTGGCCTCTCTGAGCAACAGCTTGGTACCTCTCCTGCCTCTCTCTAGTGATGTCCTTCTCATCCTGCTCGGCCAACAATGCCTTGGACACAATCTCCTTGAAAGTCACAGCCTTGGACATGTTGATATCTCGTCGAATCTCGGCTCTAAGGCCTCGAATGAAATGAGCACCTTTGTCTTTGTCGTTCGAAGCAATATACGGAGCAAACAAGCAACCCTCCTCAAACTTCAGAATATACTCACCAACATCCATGCTCCCCTGACGAAGCTCCAAGAACTCCGTAACCTTCCTCGCTCGAAGTGCATCGGGGAAATACTTGTCGTAGAACAAATCAGTAAACTCAGACCACTTCAGAGTCGCAACAGTCACACCAACCTTGGTTGCATTCCACCAGATGCGGGCAGCCTTAACCAACATGAAAACAGCACAACTGATCCTGTCTTTGTCCTCGTACTGCGGATGATCGAAGATCGCTTCTAAAGCCTTGACCCACTCAACATCCACTAACGGATCAGAACTACCTGCAAACTCTGGCGGATCCATCCTCTTGAAAGCAAAAAAGACGGCATCGGTGCCAATTGCCTGAGCTACTGGAATTCTACCTTGCCCTCTACCCTGTCCTGCACCTTGCATACGAATGAGCTGCTGAATCTGCTCGCTATGCACCTTAGCCTGCTCCTTAAGCAACTTGCCGAACTCATCGACAACTCTCGAGGAAGAACTATCCTCACCCTCTACTGCTTTCCTCTTAGGTGGCATACTCTACAATGTGCTCACAAGACACCAATCAATAGATAACAATGAATAAATAGATGCAAAAGAAAACATACCCGGACAGTTGAAAGTAGACGAAGTCATATGCATTGGTCCGAAGAACCGGTGCTCTGATACCACTAAATGTGACACCCTGACCCGTAACAATAAAATATACAGCGGAATTTAAAATTTTCTTTCAAATGGAAGGAGTTTCAAAATTACATTTCATAAAAGTGTTTACAAAACAATTACATGATCATTCCAATGACAAAGCAAAATACAAAATATCATTAGTGTGATCATGATACAAAATGATAACAAAATAATCATCCTTCCAATCTTCGTATGCATATGACCCCCATCCACAGTCAACGTCCTGGTCTGTCGCTCTTATCTGCATCACATGAAATAACTGAAATGAGAATAAATCTCAGCAAGTGGAACTCTTACATAACAATGATACATATCATACTCTGTAAAACATGACTTTGAAATCATAAATACCATCAACTCTGAAACATAAATACTGTAACAATAACTGTAGCAATAAGATGGTATTTCTCTTTTCTCTGGTTGGATTGATATCAATAGTATCTCTGACTGTGGGTGCAAATATCCCATCGATATAAATCGATAACTGTGAGGGATAAAAGCCTATGGGCGTTGATCAACTAATTGCATGCAATTCTCTGACTATGTTCTATCAATCCAATAAAACATTTGAACTCTGAATAGCATTTAAAACCGTCGTTTTGTAATCTCTATCTTTTCTTTTGTATTCCCTTTGAACAATAGTGAGACATCAAATTGTCTCCAATAATCATAGCAATGGAATCAATACATAACAATGAATCATTTGAAGGGAATATCACTTTAAAATCTTTAAAACATAATACATATAACATCATGTGAGCAAAGGGATGAAATTCCATTTACAAACCAATAGAACACCTCCAACTATACTCTTGGTACACCACCTACAACAATAATCCATAAATAACACCAACATCAACTCTATAATCCAATAATCAAGTCAAATAATCCATTAAACCAACAAAACATCAAACCCTATAACATCTCATTTCTAACACCATGATAGAACTCAACTAAAAACTTACCTAAGCTTCCTAGCACCAAGGAGAACGTCGATCTCAAGTCGAAAATCCAAACAACTTCAAGAATCAAAGGTAGGAAGCAATTGAAATGGATGAAAACCCTTGCAAATGGAGAGAAAATCTCGAAAAAGGTAGAAAGGATAGGATAAGATATGGCCAACAACTCCAAAAAGTAACTTAAAAACTCGCCCATACTTACACCGCGGGTGCGCTCCTGCTAGCACCGCGGGTGCGCTATGCCTTCGGCCAACCAAAATAAAATCCATGCACAATGACCGCGGGTGCGGTGCTGCTATTACCGCGGGTGTGGTCCTTGCACTGCCGCGGGTGCGGTGATGCCACGGCCTTCCAAATCCAAAATGATGAATAGTACACCACGGGGGCACTCCTCTAAGATCGCGGGTGCACTCTAGCCACGGCAATGAACAGTACTCAATCAACTAAAATCGAACCGAAACACTGAAACGAACCATCAACAACATCTAATATCTCAAGACAACAATAACCAAAAATACTATGGCCCAAAACACAACTCTAACATCTAAATCATAAAACCCAATAAACACAATAAAGCTTAAACCATACCGTACACCGGGCTCGGCTATTACAATCTCCCCTCCTTAGAGGAATTTCGTCCTCGAAATTGACGTCACTGCACGAACAACTCAGGGTACCTCTCTCTCATCTCAGTCTCTGGTTCCCACGTAGCCTCCTCGATCAAATGGTTCCTCCAAAGGACTTTAACGATGCCGATCTCTTTGTTCCTCAAAACTCTAACTGTGCGATCCAAAATCTGGATCGGAATCTCTTGATACGTCAAATTCGACGTCAAGTCCAATGGCTCGTGGTGAAGAACATGGGAAGGATCTGCAATATACTTCCTGAGCATCGATACGTGAAATACATTATGAACTCTGTCAAGATCGGGCGGTAGGGCTAATCTGTAGGCTCGGTCACCAACTCTGTCCAAGATCTCAAAGGGGCCAATAAATCTCGGACTCAACTTGCCCTTCTTGCCAAATCTCATCACACCCTTGAGAGGTGCTATCTTCAGAAACACGTGATCGCCAACCTCGAACTGCAAAGGTCTGCGACGAACATCTGCATAACTCTTCTGTCTCGACTGAGCAGTCCTCATCCTCTCACGGATCACTGCAACAACATCGGCTGTCTGCTGGACTAACTCGGGACCCAACATCTTCCTCTCTCCAACCTCATCCCAAAACAAAGGGGATCTGCACTTCCTGCCATAAAGAGCCTCATACGGTGCCATGCCAATCGTCGCCTGGTAGCTATTGTTGTACGTGAACTCCACAAGAGGCAATTTAGAATCCCAGCTACCAGAATAATCAATAGTACAAGCTCTGAGCATATCCTCAAGAATCTGGATGACTCTCTCTGACTGACCGTCGCTCTGAGGGTGATAAGCTGTACTGAAAGCTAATCGAGAACCCATAGCTCTATGCAAACTCTTCCAGAACTCGGAGGTAAATCTAGGGTCACGATCAGACACGATCGACACAGGAACCCCATGAAGTCTGACAATCTCTGCTATGTAATCCTCGGCATACTGACTCATCGAGTACGTCGTCTTGACTGGGAGAAAATGAGCTGACTTGGTCAATCGATCGACAATAACCCAAATGGAATTAAAACCTTTCTGCGTCCTAGGAAGACCAGTCACGAAATCCATAGTGATATGCTCCCACTTCCACTGAGGAATCGGCAAAGAAAGCAATGTCCCAGCAGGTCTCTGATGCTCAATCTTCACCTGCTGACAAGTAAGGCACTGAGAAATGAACAAAGCAATATCTCTCTTCATACCTGGCCACCAGTAGAGTCGACGAAGATCCTGATACATCTTCGTGCTGCCTGGATGAATCGAATAAGGTGCGGTATGAGCCTCTGTCAAGACGTCTCTCCGAATATCATCGCCAATAGGAACACAAATACGGCCTCTGAAAGTCACCAAACCATCTCCATTCAAACCAAACTCTGAGTTCCCTCTAGCCTCAGCTCTAGCTCTCAACTCTGTCAACTGAACATCATCAGTCTGCTCTCTACGGATCCTGTCCGTCAATGTAGCTCTAATGACCAACGCTGAAAGGCGAGCAATGGTCCCCGGAATTACCAAATCAATCTCCTCTCTGTGCAAATCCATCAACAACGGCCTCTGAATCAAAGAACTCAATGAAGCACTCGACTTCCGGCTCAAAGCATCAGCCACTACATTCGCTTTCCCCGGATGATAACTGATCGTCACATCATAATCCTTAACCAGCTCTAACCACCTCCTCTGCCGCATGTTGAGCTCTTTCTGGGAAAACAGATACTTCAAGCTCTTGTGGTCTGTGAAGATCTCACACTTCTCGCCATACAGATAATATCTCCAAATCTTCAAGGCGAAAACCACAGCTGCCAACTCTAAATCGTGCGTCGGATAATTATTCTCATAATCCTTCAACTGGCGAGACGCATAGGCAATAACCTTACCTCGCTGCATAAGCACTGCACCAAGGCCTCTCTTCGACGCATCGGTATAGACAACAAAGTCCTCTGAACCACTAGGCAATGAAAGAACAGGAGCTGTCGTCAACATGTCCTTCAACTCTTGAAATGCACTCTGGCAATCAATAGACCACTCAAACTTCACAGTCTTCCTCGTCAGATTGGACAATGGCAGGGCAATCTTGGAGAAATCTGAAATGAAACGACGATAATAACCCGCCAAACCAAGGAAACTGCGAACCTCTGAAACAGTAGAAGGAATAGGCCAATTCTGAATCGCCTCTATCTTCAACGGATCAACAGCAATGCCATCTTTCGAAACCACATGGCCTAGAAAAGAAATCTGATCCAGCCAAAACTCACACTTCTTCAGCTTGGCAAACAACCTCTTCTCTCGCAACAACTGAAGAACAACTCTGAGATGCTCGGCATGAAGCTCTCTGGTCTTGGAATAGATCAAGATGTCGTCGATGAAAACAATGACGAAGCTATCCAGATAAGGCTTGAACACACGGTTCATCAAATCCATGAAGACTGAAGGGGCATTGGTCAGGACAAAAGACATAACAAGAAACTCGTAGTGACCGTACCTGGTCCGGAACGCTGTCTTAGGGATATCAGACTCCCTAACCTTCAACTGATAGTAGCCAGACCGAAGATCAATCTTCGAGAATACAGTAGCACCATGAAGCTGATCAAACAAATCATCTATCCGAGGCAACGGATACTTATTCTTGACAGTCACTTTGTTGAGCTCCCTGTAGTCAATACACAGCCGCAAGGAACTATCTTTCTTCTTAACAAAAAGAACCGGAGCTCCCCAAGGCGAAGAACTCGGACGAATAAAACCCTTGTCTAATAGATCCTGCAACTGCGTCTTCAACTCCTTCATCTCTGTAGGGGCCATCCTGTACGGAGCCTTAGAAATATAAACCGTACCTGGAGCTAGATCAATGACAAACTCAACATCCCTATCCGGCGGCAAACCCGGAACATCATCCTCAAATACATCCGCAAACTCCCTCACAACATCAATATCATCTATATTCAACTTAATCAGTCTATCAACATCCACAATAGAAGCAAGAAACCCATCGCAACCTCTACACAGCAATCTCTCAGCCTCAAGACAAGAAATAAAAGGAAGGACCAGCGAAGTACCTGTGCTGGCGAGAACTCCTCCCTGGCCATCATCTGCAAAAGCTACTGTCTTAACAACACAATCGATAACTGCACGGTAAGTCGAAAGTCAATCCATGCCAAGAATAACATCAAAGGCAACCATAGGGATAACAATCAAATCAGCGAAGACAACTCGCTCCTCAATACGAACAGGGCACGCATACACAATCGATGTCGGGCACAACACGTCCCCCGAAGGCAAAATAACACTAAGCTGAAGGGGAAGAACAGAGGGAACTATACCCAAAGATCTCAAAAACAATTCAGACATAAAAGAATGAGTAGAACCAGTATCTATCAATGTCGTAGCTACTCTGCCTGAAATCAAAATAGTACTAGAGATCAATGAAGAATCATGATTAATACCTTCCTTAGTCATCGTAAAGATACGATCCTGCACCTTCCCTTGGCTAGCTCCCTTAGGACAATCTCTGGCAACGTGGCCTGCCGTGCCACAACGATAACACGAATGGGTGCCATATCTGCACTCTCCTCGATGATGCTTGCCACACTTAGGACACAAAGGCTTCTCGGGATCAGATGGAACAACTGGAACTGGCGGTGGTCTAGGACTCGACTCCATCTTGCCTTTACCCTTGAAACGATCTTTGCCTATCTGATTCGAGCCCTGGCCTCTCTGAGCAACAGCTTGGTACCTCTCCTGCCTCTCTCTAGTGATGTCCTTCTCATCCTGCTCGGCCAACAATGCCTTGGACACAATCTCCTTGAAAGTCACAGCCTTGGACATGTTGATATCTCGTCGAATCTCGGCTCTAAGGCCTCGAATGAAATGAGCACCTTTGTCTTTGTCGTTCGAAGCAATATACGGAGCAAACAAGCAACCCTCCTCAAACTTCAGAATATACTCACCAACATCCATGCTCCCCTGACGAAGCTCCAAGAACTCCGTAACCTTCCTCGCTCGAAGTGCATCGGGGAAATACTTGTCGTAGAACAAATCAGTAAACTCAGACCACTTCAGAGTCGCAACAGTCACACCAACCTTGGTTGCATTCCACCAGATGCGGGCAGCCTTAACCAACATGAAAACATCACAACTGATCCTGTCTTTGTCCTCGTACTGCGGATGATCGAAGATCGCTTCTAAAGCCTTGACCCACTCAACATCCACTAACGGATCAGAACTACCTGCAAACTCTGGCGGATCCATCCTCTTGAAAGCAAAAAAGACGGCATCGGTGCCAATTGCCTGAGCTACTGGAATTCTACCTTGCCCTCTACCCTGTCCTGCACCTTGCATACGAATGAGCTGCTGAATCTGCTCGCTATGCACCTTAGCCTGCTCCTTAAGCAACTTGCCGAACTCATCGACAACTCTCGAGGAAGAACTATCCTCACCCTCTACTGCTTTCCTCTTAGGTGGCATACTCTACAATGTGCTCACAAGACACCAATCAATAGATAACAATGAATAAATAGATGCAAAAGAAAACATACCCGGACAGTTGAAAGTAGACGAAGTCATATGCATTGGTCCGAAGAACCGGTGCTCTGATACCACTAAATGTGACACCCTGACCCGTAACAATAAAATATACAGCGGAATTTAAAATTTTCTTTCAAATGGAAGGAGTTTCAAAATTACATTTCATAAAAGTGTTTACAAAACAATTACATGATCATTCCAATGACAAAGCAAAATACAAAATATCATTAGTGTGATCATGATACAAAATGATAACAAAATAATCATCCTTCCAATATTCGTATGCATATGACCCCCATCCACAGTCAACGTCCTGGTCCGTCGCTCTTATCTGCATCACATGAAATAACTGAAATGAGAATAAATCTCAGCAAGTGGAACTCTTACATAACAATGATACATATCATACTCTGTAAAACATGACTTTGAAATCATAAATACCATCAACTCTGAAACATAAATACTGTAACAATAACTGTAGCAATAAGATGGTATTTCTCTTTTCTCTGGTTGGATTGATATCAATAGTATCTCTGACTGTGGGTGCAAATATCCCATCGATGTAAATCGATAACTGTGAGGGATAAAAGCCTATGGGCGTTGATCAACTAATTGCATGCAATTCTCTGACTATGTTCTATCAATCCAATAAAACATTTGAACTCTGAATAGCATTTAAAACCGTCGTTTTGTAATCTCTATCTTTTCTTTTGTATTCCCTTTGAACAATAGTGAGACATCAAATTGTCTCCAATAATCATAGCAATGGAATCAATACATAACAATGAATCATTTGAAGGGAATATCACTTTAAAATCTTTAAAACACAATACATATAACATCATGTGAGCAAAGGGATGAAATTCCATTTACAAACCAATAGAACACCTCCAACTATACTCTTGGTATACCACCTACAACAATAATCCATAAATAACACCAACATCAACTCTATAATCCAATAATCAAGTCAAATAATCCATTAAACCAACAAAACATCAAACCCTATAACATCTCATTTCTAACACCATGATAGAACTCAACCAAAAACTTACCTAAGCTTCCTAGCACCAAGGAGAACGTCGATCTCAAGTCGAAAATCCAAACAACTCCAAGAATCAAAGGTAGGAAGCAATTGAAATGGATGAAAACCCTTGCAAATGGAGAGAAAATCTCGAAAAAGGTAGAAAGGATAGGATAAGATATGGCCAACAACTCCAAAAAGTAACTTAAAAACTCGCCCATACTTACACCGCGGGTGCGCTCCTGCTAGCACCGCGGGTGCGCTATGCCTTCGGCCAACCAAAATAAAATCCATGCACAATGACCGCGGGTGCGGTGCTGCTATTACCGCGGGTGCGGTCTGACCACGGGTGCGGTCCTTGCACTGCCGCGGGTGCGGTGATGCCACGGCCTTCCAAATCCAAAATGATGAATAGTACACCGCGGGGGCACTCCTCTAAGAGCGCGGGTGCACTCTAGCCACGGCAATGAACAGTACTCAATCAACTAAAATCGAACCGAAACACTGAAACGAACCATCAACAACATCTAATACCTCAAGACAACAATAACCAAAAATACTATGGCCCAAAACACAACTCTAACATCTAAATCATAAAACCCAATAAACACAATAAAGCTTAAACCGTACCGTACACCGGGCTCAGCTATTACACCTCGTGGGATCAATATCTGTACTCTAACCAGTACTAAAACTTGACACCGTACACTTGAGGTAGGAAAACACGCAACAAGTTTTTGGCGCCGTTGCCGGGGAGTGTCAAATTTGAATTTATATCAGTATTGTTACCAATTAGTCTAGATTTTACTTTAGAGCCTTTATTTTTATTTTATTTTATTTAGTGATTCATTCATTTTTCTCTGTGGCACAGTGCATGCGAAGATCGCAAAGCCCTGATTTACTTATCTTTGATCCAGAAATCGAAAGAACTGCACGGAGGCTAAGAAAAGCTAGAAGGGAAGAAATCCTAGCCATGGCTGAGAACAGAGAGAATGACAGACAAATGCCGCCAGAGGCTATACCGATCAGAGATCACTTCAGACCAGTGATCGATGCACATTATTCTGGCATTGCTCGGGGGACCATAAATGCCAACAATTTCGAGCTGAAGCCTGTCCTGATCAATATGGTTCAACAAAATCAGTTCGCTGGAACTGCCACTTCTGATCCTCACGTTCATTTGAGGACATTCCTGGAGATAACAGATACGGTAAAGATTAATAATGTTCCTGATGATATTATTAGACTGCGTTTGTTTCCGTTTTCTCTCAGGGATCAAGCAAGAGGATGGCTCCAATCACTGCCATTAGGGAGCATCACGACATGGCAAAAGCTGGCAACGAATTTCCTTTCTAAATATTTTCCACCTGCGAAGTCTGCACAATTAAAGATTGAAATCAGCACTTTTAGACAGACAGACTTCGAGTAGTTGTATGAAGCTTGGGAAAAGTATAAAGAGTTGTTGCGGAGGTGTCCGAATCATGGTTTCGAAGACTGGGTGCAGATTGAGTTGTTTTATAATGGATTGAATGGTCAGACACGGACAACAGTGGATGCAGCGGCAGGTGGCACGATCTTTGCCAAATCTCCTGCTCAAGCCTATGACTTGCTTGAACAGATGACTATTAATAGCTACCAATGGCCGTCTGAGAGGTCAGGAGTAAAGAGGACTGCTGGAGTTTATGTCGTGGATCCTATCACATCACTCACTGCGCAAGTCTCAGCGTTTACTACACAAATAGCAACCATGAATAAAGTGAGTACATCAAACACTGAGGGACCATCGTTTGTTGTTGAAGAATCACAATCCCCTGAAGAAGTCCAATACATCAACAACAAAAACGTTGGAGGCTATGGAGGATATCGAGGTAACCCTCCCCCTAATACTTATCACCCTGGGTTGAGAAACCATGAAAATTTTTCTTATGCAAACAATAAGAATATATTGAATCCTCCACCGGGGTTCAATACATCAAATGGAGAAGGGAAGCCATCATTTGAAGATTTAGTTGGGACATTTGTCTCTGAATCTGGCAAGAGGATGGCTAGGACGGAGTCTAGGCTTGACAACCTAGAAACTCACATGGCAAGTATTGGCGCTACTTTGAAAATCCTGGAGTCGCAAGTTGGGCAAATAACGAATCAACTCACGTCTCAACCATCAGGTGCGGTTCAAAAGATTGTAGACCCAAATTTGAGAGAAGTGAATGCCATTTTTATACAGCATGAAGAGATTGGTGTGGTAGGAAGAGAAGAGAAGGAGGTTGAACCCACACCAGTTCGGGATGAAAAGCTAACTCCAACCAAAAGAACCCGAGGTAAGAAATCTGAGAGGTATGATTTAAATCAATGCATTGATATTTCTTTACTTCCCTACCCCCGGAGATTTTTACAATTACAAGCTGAACTTCACAAGAAAAAAAGTCTTGAAAATCTCAAGACCCTACACTCTAATATTCAGTCTGCAGAGTTGGAAGAGGTGTCATTTACTGGAGGAGATGATAGGGGGAAGCAAGGAAATCTTCCTCAGAAGCTACAAGACCCCGGAGAATTTGTAGTACCATGTGAAATAGGGGGTAAATTTGTGGAAAAAACCATCTGTGATTCAGGAGCAAGTGTGAATATAATGCCAAGTTCTCTTTACGAGAAACTTGGATTGAGCAGGATAGAGCCCACAGGACTAAGCTTGCAGATGGCAGATAAATCGGTCAGAACACCGATGGGTATTGTGGAAGATGTTGAACTTAAGATTGATAAAATAAGGCTTCTAGCAGATTTTGTGGTGCTTGACATGGGTAACAGTCAGAATGTTCGTGCTATTTTAGGGCGACCATTTTTGGCTACTGCTGGAGCTATCATTGATTTGAGACAAGGAAAACTGACCATGGAGGTTGATGGTAAAAACATAGAACTCAAAGGCTTCCACGAAATCATACGACCCACCATGAACATGATTAGTGAGCGTTGGGCTAATGACGTTAAACTAAGCGCTGTGTGGGAGGCAACCCACAATTATATTTTTTTCATTCGTTTTGTTTCTATTATTTTATTTTATTTTACTCCCTTAGTTGTTAATTTTACCCACCACCAGATCTACTGCAGCAGCTCATGGACGATGATGCTGAAGATGCTGCGAACAATGACTCGAGCTCCGAGTTCTGACACTCGGGAGCAAGGTATGTGTTGTCCTATTCTTTATTTTTATACATTGAGGACAATGCATACTTTAAGTTTGGAGGGGGTAAAATTGCCTGTTAGAATTTTTTTCTGCATTTCTTTTATTGCTCAGTAGTTAATTTGAATTTTATTTATTATTACATGCTAGATTTGTTAGGTAGAGTCATGGATAAGTGAAATGTGTGACCGATGATGAAAACTGAACTGCGATCCTGAAGTATATTTATGTGTTCATGATAACTTAAGAGTCACAATTATTCTGCACTGTCGTGTTCGTTGATACTATCGTTGCTCAGAGATAAGTCGCATGCCTGTGATGCTAAATAGACTTTGGAGATCTGATTCTTGGTAATTCTTGCATAACATTGATTGACACTTTTGCAATCATAGAAATGATCTAGGCAGTTTTTCACAATATCCTTGGGCTAGTGTTCTTTGTTTACTGTCAATTGTAGCCCTTTGAGCTTCAAGTTAATTGGGATGCTTACTTTTTCTTCGTACACTTATTTCATATATCATTTTGATTGAAAATTGCATTTGACTGGTTTGTATTAGTTGACTAATGGATTGACGGAAGTCTAGAACTTGTTTGAACACTTTTCGAGGCGAAATACGGATAATATGTGACATAGGAATGATTTAGGCGATCTTTGGAGCCGTTTTGAGCCTTCGAGCCTACCAACTGAACATGAAGTATCCCTAGTGTCCCATTTTGAGCCTATTAAAAATCAAGTGGCGTATGTCAATGACATACAACTAGCCCCCACTTGTATCTATTCTATATCCCACAACAACTACCAAATGAAGCTTATACACTTAACTTCCTACCTGATTTTGAGAGAAATAAATTCAGTGGTGTTGTAATGATTCAAATGCTCCTTGAAAAGAAAAAAAAAAAATAAAGTGTGCAAAAAATATTTGGGATGTGAAAAGAAGAAGAAAAACAATGAAAAGAAAACAATAAGTGGATGGTGAATGAAAAGAAAATGAAAATGGGTGAAGTTGATGAAGTTCAAATATTTCTCTCAAATTTTGATCTCCATGCCTTTATTGTAGCCATGAGCCGTAACCTAACATTACAAGCCTACAAGATCTATTAACCTTGTCACATTTATCCAATATACTAGTGGAGAAAAGTTGCTCAAGTCAAGCCTATGGGTACCAGAAAAACACTGTCATCAAGTATAAACTTTAATCACTTGCATGCAAGCATCTCACAGGGTGATTTCATCTTTGGTATATTTCTGTTGAATATTTATTGAACCAATTAAACACCGATAAAGTCCTATGTGATCTGTGAATGCAAATTTATATTTTGATGAAGTGTGAGTTGAACTGAACTGATGATGTCTTGATTCTGTAAGGCGAATGGGCATTACAACTCTATTTGAGCATTCGATGGGGTAAACGAACATTGACTTATCACACACACACGTGACTCGTGGGAAATCATGAATTACATGAAATTAGATGAGTCGGAGGTCAATATCACTTTTCGTATATCCATGACTTTAGTAGTGGCGTTAATCTTTTCCTTAGTTATTAGCTTTTATTCTATTTTGCTCCGGACTAGCAAAAGTTCAAGTTTTGGGGGGTTTGATAAGTGCAAGATTTGCACTTAATCTATATTAGAATCCATTTTGAATCATGCTTGTTTCGAACATAATTATGCGTTTTTGGTTTGTTTTGATTGTCATTTCAGGAATGGAGAAGATAGCGGACACGATGCCAAGTGGACAAGAAATGCACGACCACGAGGACGCCATGGGACAGAAGTGCGCGCGCCATCGCGCCACTTCACGCGCAGTCGCGCACACATTCACTCAAGCCCTCGGACAGAACCTCGCGCGCGCACGCGCGAGATCACGCGCAGCCGCGCGCAATGATGTGCAGAATGATCGACAGTGGCATGCGCGCCATCGCGCCAACTCTCGCGCACCCGCGCGCACCCATACAAGCGAATGACCAGACACCTAAGCGTTGTGGCGCCAGTTCATGCGCACCCGCGCGCACATACCCGAGAGCGACACGCGCAAGCGCGACTTCATGCGCTACCGCGCGAACATGCATGGCCAGAGGAGCAGCACCGAGCGCGCCGCCGCGCCATTTCATGCGCCACCGCGCGCGCGCCGCATCCAGAATATTATAAATTGCGCGAATTAGGTCATACTCGGGCAGCAGCCGTCACTGGAGAAACACAGGAGATCTTCAGCCGTCCAAGGAGAAAAGACGCGAGAAACGGAGCGCATACTGGAGACAAAGATTCATAGTGTGAAGAACAGTTACAAATACGAAGAACGACGGATCTGGGGACACAGACGACACTTCGGATTTGTTATCTTTTCCTTTGTTTCTTCACTTTATGGTGTAGCGATGTCTAGAACTACGAATATGTCTTGTTTTCTCTTGGATTTCGTGATGAACTAAATTCTCATTCTAGAGAATGACATAACTCTGTTGATACGATGATTTGACACCGTTGTTTATTTGATTGAATTTCGCTTTCGTTTAATTGCGTTCTCTGCGTTTACTGCACTGCAATTTACTGGCCATAAATTGTTTGTTGTTTGATTAATCTTATAACTCGGGAGAGGGACTAGGATTATATATCATTAGAGACACATCGTTAAATGTTTATAGCGTTCGGAAGGCGTATAAATTTAGCGAGGCTTAGTAAGAATATTGTTTGCATTTATCTACGAAACGTAGATTCTAATTAGGAATAATTGAATCGAAGTTGATAGATACACTTTATTCGTCACTTGGGAAAGAGGGAATAAAACAATCTAAGTGTTCTTGGCCATTAATTGATTGGAATTCAGGAATATAAATTAAACTGTGAATAATTATCGTGGAAACTTTGTGAAATCATTTCTCTAGATACTTTCTCTCATTATTATCTCTCAATTCGGTGACTTAATTAATTCATTGTTTTCAGTTAATTCATTCAATCAAACCAACCGTTTATTCAATTTCTCTAAATAAAGTTGAGACTATTTTAATTACAAGAATTGATATACAATTTTACGCACACTCCTCGTGGGATCGATATATGTACTCTAACCACTAACCAGTACTAAAACTTGACACCGTACACTTGCAGTAGGAAAACGCGCAACAACCCCTCTTGTCTACCCCACGGCGGAGGTCGAGCACTGCTCTCAACCCTCTGCGACTTCTCCCCCCTCTCCCCTGACTCCCTCACCTCCATCAATTTATCTCGACTCCTATTCAGAGGAACATGTGATGAGAATTGTCCTCTACCTTTGGTTCTGTCCTCATCTCTTTCCCCTGCACCCCTCTTCCTTCCTCCTCTCTCTGCTCCCTCAACTCTACTTCCTCCAGGCCGGCTCTCCATCATTCTGTACCGTTGGGCATCTTCTAAGTTTACATATATTTCAGCCCGAGCCAACAGATCATCATAACTCGCCGGAGGTTTCTTGACCAGCGACTTGAAAAACTCCCCTCCTCTCAGTCCTTGTGTAAAGGCACTTATCATTATGTCGGGGGTAGCCGCCGGTATCTCCAGCGCTGCACCGTTGAAGCGCTGGACAAATTCTCGCAAAGTTTCCGCCTCCTGCTGCTTCATCACAAACAGGCTCAGATGTTTTTTCTGATGCCTCTTGCTGCTGGCGAATCGGTGCAAGAAAGCCGTAGCAAAATCCTCAAACGATTGTATGGAGTTAGGTTGCAGGGTATTAAAACGTTGCTGGGCAGACCTCACCAACGTGTCCAGAAACACCCTGCACCTGACTCCATCTGAGTACTGGTGCAACAGAGCCGCATTCTCGAATCTTCCCAAGTGTTCCTCGGGGTCAGAATGTCCATCATATTCTCCAACGTTTAATTGTCGGAAATTCGGAGGAAGCCCTTCCTCCAAGATGGCTAGTGAAAAAGGGCTTCTTCTCTTGAGTACCGGCGCCCTGCTTCCTACCTGCTCCCTCAACCTCCGTATCTCCTTCCACATCTCCCCCATCTCACTAATCTCCCCACTATGGAGGGGTTGCGTCTCCTCCACCCTGCTCTGGTGGGCTTCAATATTTTCCTCACGCTCCTGATGAGCGGCATGTTCCTCTACAAACACAGACTCTTGATTCCTCTTCATAGCCTCATCCACTGTCCGAGTGATAAATTGCCCCAACTGCTCCAGGGTCAGGTTTCCCACATTTTCATTAGGACGGGGTTGCTCGGCCCTGGTCTCTTGACGAGGTTGTTCAGTTCTCATTTCCGGACAGGGTTGTTCCTGCCTCGCCTCAACATGAGACGGTTCGGGTCCCATCTGAGGACGCGGTGACGCTTAGTTAACTCTTCTGCTTCCTCTCCTGCCTACCATCTCTACGTCTCAACTCAAAGTTCCCACAGACGGCGCCAAGTGATACTCACGGGAAATTTAGGGTCCGATCCACGCAAGCGTCACTAATTCAGACATGGGCTTCAAAATTAACCTGGGCCTGAAATCACAAATAAGACCGTTAGGAGAGGGCCAGGAGGGTGTCCTGGCGTAGCCCCTCCGACGCTCAAGTCAGAGACTGAGGATATATGGGGGAGCAGCTAAGGGTGCTGCTGAAAACAATATAGTGAATCCATGAATTAACACTCAAACCTGATATTTATAGGAGAATACCTGGGCTTGTCATGGGCCATTCACCTGTGGGCCTTAGAGATGGACCGGAAGTTTGGGCCGGATCTTGATGGGTTCATCCCTGGATATCACTATTAATATATGTAAATATCATATACTAATAAAACGAGATCATGATATAATTTTGATTTTTCTAAAATATTTTTCATTTTATCAAATTAAACATAATTTTATTACATTGTTTTTTTAATTCTTTTTCCATCCTATCTATAGCTTATATAATTTCAGTTTCAAAAACTGATTCTATCATTTCAACTTCAAAAATTGATAAATTTTCATTTTTTTAATAAAAAAATCTATTTTTACTAATCACATACATCGTGTGTGTAACGTCTCGCTAGTGTTCAATAACAAGTTGTCAGTCGTCAAAATAGATTGGGGTCCGTTAAATAGATATGCGCCGCCTCGGTAAATAAGTAGGTTGAGTTAACAATTTTTCGGTCCGTCCAAATGAAAGGCTGATATATCAATTGACAAAGTTGTAAGTCAGTCCAACCCAACACGGCATCTATTATTATTAAACCTTGTCGGACCAACTCGTCCCACTAATTAGGACTCTAGCCAGGAACCTTTGGTCCAAATGAAACCCGCCGCCACCAAGTGTGTCAAACAGTGACTTAAGTTTCATGTTCGAGATCCCCCAACGATATCCTCAATTGTAAATTTTTTTTTAAAAAAAATGGAAGGAACAGTTTCTTTCGACAGAATATATCATTATTTCAAAGACGCTGTCAAATCTCAGCAATTTCTGTGGAGGGTTGCATTCAAATCTTAGCCATCACTAGAAACTAGCAAGTATGAAATACACAGGGTTTAGTTTCCTCGGGAAAACGTACAATGAACGTCAAATTCAATTAAGGAAATTTAGAATCACCTCACCCATAATAAAATGTGATTATTCAGCAAATAATATAATTGTCAGAAAAATAATTAGACTTGAGTTTAATTGATATGAACACTTGGTTTTAATTAAATGGGTTTTGTCTCGGAATTTCAACACTTCGAAAATAAATTTACAGTTTGGATTTTTTTGTTTCTAACAACCAAAAGTTCCATTAGAAGTAGACAGTACTCGGGTGTAGGGAAAAGAAAATGTGGGTGTACATCAATTTGAAAAATAAGAATTAGTCTTAAAGAAAAAGGAATAATATTCTACACCAGTCCCGGTTTAACACAAAATTTCAACAATGATTTGACTGAAAATGACAACCAACCACGGGAGGACTTGATGGCCATGCCCATATAGGCTCACTAACGTGCTAATGTTCCAGATCCAAAACAAAGAATCTAAAGATAACAACGAGGCAAATCACAGCTAAACTTTGGAAAAAGTTGATATTATTGGTATGGATTCATGACGAGGCAAAAGCCTTTTCCCACCAGCCATGTTTAAATATCATACAAGGAACATTCAAGCCAGGCAAGAGTTCATGGATGATTCTGCTAGCAAGGAAAGTTGCAGAAGAGGAGCTATCGACGCGTAATAGTTCTTACATTTATTGCATTTGTGAAGGACACATTTGTGCAGAAGTTGATAGACGTCAGAAGAACATATATCTTTACTTTCTAATGAAATATTATAATAGAGACTTTAAGCTGCTGGGTGTTCAAAGTCGAGCCGATGGCTTAATGTTCTCAATCGAGTTACGGTATTTATACACACCAATGCCCTTTTTCTTCCCAAGGCGACCAGCGTCGACATACTGCACAAGGAGAGGGCATGGGACGTACTTACTATCCCCAAGCCCGGAATGGAGGACTTTCATTATTGACAAGCAAACATCAAGTCCAATGTGATCGGCGAGTTCGAGAGGTCCCATTGGATGGTTTGTTCCCAGCTTCATTCCTGCATCTATGTCTTCTTTCGATGCCACTCCAGTATATAGTGCATGAAACGCTTCGTTGATCATTGGCATTAAATTTAAATTAAATTTTGAATTCTTTTTCGATATGTTTCTGAGTGATATATATACTCTTTTTCTGGATTTTGTTATTGTTTTTGCGAAGTTTGTAAACTTATCACCCGGTGAACTTCCATAAGTAGGCCAGGGCTGGAGCGGATGTGGTGAGTCCCAGACTCCCAGTGATATGATGGATGGACGTGTTGGGGCGATTCGAGCGGCTCTTGATGCTGAAGGATTTCAGCATGTTTCCATTATGTCCTACACTGCCAAGTTATCTACCTTCAGTCGTATTTATTGCTGGCCAACAACAAGTGCCACTATTGTTCCTTGTGGCTACTACCTATAGCCTTTGATGCAATTATTATATCTATTATGCGTACTTCTGCAGTTTTAACTTTCTTACATGACTTTTTGGAGGTGCTAAATCACATAAAATACCTAAAGTATTCGTTCCTCCTAGCGTTTTTTGAGTTGATCCCAATTCTACAATGTTGACTCATTTTCCAGATATGCAAGTTCATTTTACAGTCCTTTTAGAGAGGCTTTGGATTTGAATCCACGCTTTGGAGACAAGAAAACGTATGTATCTTTTCATCTTAATTTTAAATCTTGATTGCGCTTTTTTGTTTTGGAATTCACTAGCAATAACCTTGCTTGCTTTTGCATGAATGCAAAAATAGCTATCAGATGAATCCTGCTAATCGTACAGAAGCAATGGTCGGAGCCACGGAGGATGAATTTCAAGGAGCTGACATTCTTCTGGTTAGTATGGCTTTGTCTTTAAGTTCTTTGAGAGTTTGCCTTTGTCTAAATTGATGAGCCCGTTTTAAATTTTACTTGATTGCAGGTGACGCCGGGTCAACCATACATGGACATAATAAGGCTTTTAAGAAATAACTTTGAAGTGCCAGTCGCTGCATATCAGGTAATGGTTAAAATGTTTTGAGTTCGCTAAAATTGGGGAAATGTATTTTGGCTGAGAAGTGGTGCCTTCGAGATGTTAGATGCAAGTTAAAAAAGAAAAGAGAGGGAAAAAAGGTTCATGATTACATATTATTGTGAGGCATGCGTGTTTTGGCAAGGAGAAATTGGTTAAATAACCTCGGTAAATGACCTCCTCAAGTGTATTTGAAATATACTTGAAGAGGTCATTTTCTTAAAAAAGTGTTGACCGAGGTTAAAAAATAAAATACTCCGTTTTTGGCAACATATTCCAAATCACAAGGAGGTCTTTTAAATAGGCGAAGTTTGAATGGCACATGAAACTCAAATGAATTTCACCAATGTTTTGCTTCTAGTTGAGCATAAAATGAGATGAAAGGGTAATGGGGTGCTCCCAATTTGTGATGTTCGAGTAAAATGAGTGACTTAGTTACCTTTTTTTGTACATAGGTTTCTGGTGAATACTCGATGATCAAGGCTGGAGGGATTCTTAAAATGATTGATGAGGAGAAAGTGATGATGTAATCTCTGTCATGTTTTCGTCGAGCTGGAGCACATATCATTCTCACCTATTTTGCTCTCCAAGCAGCTAAATGCCTGTGCGCGGAGAAGAGGTGAAATCGTCTCGATACGGGCTGTGTGGTCATCTGACACAGAAACACTCGAATGCAGTGCTTAAGTTATTCAAACGCTGCGTGGTCGATCAGGCTGAACTGAATTTAGTAGTATGCTTTTTATTCGATATCTAATGGTTGTTTTGGCAAATTAACTTTCATCAAACGGTTCGCGAAGAAATTATATTGGTCTTTGAATTATATGACTCCAAAACGAAAACTTAGCAAAGAGTAGAAAAATATAGATAGATCGACATAGAAATGAATCGGGGTTCTGATCACGGAACTTCGTTAAAATAAAAATAAAGTACACAGGCCATTCATCCAGTTATGAATTTTGCCTAAGCAGTCACGATAACAATGACATTCAATCATCTCCGTCGTCAGTAAGAAATTTGCCAGTGCCAGGATTTATGGCTGCGAAGAAGAAGAAGGCCACGTTGAAGAGAATAAGGGGTTCGATCTCGGTGATGGGAACTCCGGTTTCGATGTTCAACTGAGCCAAAGCCCCTTTTCCAGTGACGATCTCTCCGATTATTGAGAATGCAATACCAAGTTGTGCCAGTCTCCCAACGAAAAGCTCGTTGGCTTTCGTGAATCCGAATAAGGACCTACACATAATTTCAAAACGTATACTCACTATTCAATACCAAAAAAGAGAACTGATTTTAAAACAATTTCGAGAGAGCGGTGAAATAATGGTTAGATATACCTCCTCCACCAAGACCCAATGCAGACCTGAAGCCTTTCCCAGGAGCAATAACGGCCCTGTCAAGTCCGGCAAGTTCGTCGACAAATCGGCCGCGGTCGCCTAATGCTCCGATGGCTCCTAGCAAGTTGAACAGTATGAAAAATAGAAGAAGAGGCTCAGCTTCGTAGATTGGAATCCCTGTTTCCAAATTCAGTTGTGCTAAGATTCCCTTTCCTGTAATTGCTTCTCCCAGAAGTGAAGCCTGCAAATTGAATCGCGTGACATTTGACACAAGTCAAAAATGCCACAATCTAGTAATCGACAGAGATCCAACAAATGAAGATGTGATTGTCAAGTAAACTCACAGCAAAGCCAATCATGGCAACACGACCAACAAATAGCTCATTTTGCTTGGTGAAACCAATTCCTCCAGAAGTTCCAAAGATCCCATCTTCCACCTTAACCTTATCTTTCAAAGCTGAGGCCTGTGATGATCAAAATTGGAGACACCTGCAGGCTTTGCCCTTGAACATATACACTTTATGATCAATGCAAGAATACTACTAACCTTCTTGACAGGATCAGCCTTGGTTTTGGCCTTGAAAAGGGCAAGGATTCCAGCTGTTGAAAATGGAGGAGAACCAGCCTTTGGAGGCAACAAGAAATGAGAAATATGGCTTCATTTATGCTCAGAAACCTTGTTTGTTTGTTTTTGTGTTTCTCTTATGCTTGATATTTATATTTTTTGTGTTTTAGGGCGTGGTTCTGAAGATTAAATGAACGACTTTATCAGTGATTACATTTGTCTTCTGTATTTAAAGTTTCATCCCATCCCAAGCTTGAGTTTTCTCTCTTGGTTTGAATTTTATTTCCTTCATACCGATTGAATTTCTGTTTGCACCTTAAAGTGCTTTCCATTATGAGTCTAGATGATTGATCTTTTGTTTTATATATATTTTGTGGGAAAAATATTGAATCAGTTATGGTAGCTGAAGAGTGGATCCAGTAAATGAGCTGAAACAAGACGAGATATCTCTCACTATTTAATTGTGTTCTAGGGTTCTAGGGATATACTGCCTCTGGTGTCATGGTGTAACATTTTGGAATTCCAAGAATGCTCGTCCCAATTAACATAAAACACGTGACTGATTTATAATAGTAATAAAATTTAAAAGGCAACAGTTATTCTAGCTTCCCATTTACAGAATCATGTTTTCACAACGATTTTGTTTTTGGCTGAAGGGTTGTAGACATTTTTTAAAAGATATGCTACCCATATTTTGACAATTCATTACTCACATGTAATTAACTTTGAAGAAAAAACATTTATTTATTTGAAAATATTTGTATTACTCAAAAATTTATCGTATCATTTTCTTTTATTATTTATCTTTTCTTCTGAATAAATGCACCTACTTTCCCATTTTCTTGATTTATAACATTTTTCTAAGCTATCAATGATCAGCATTTATTTATTTTTTTAGTGGTGACTTTGTTACCTATTCTCTTTTACGTAGAGTTTGTTACTAGGGTCTAAGTGTCTTATTTTCATTGTCACCTTTAATTTCCGAGACATTTATCGTTGTTTTTCCAATGGTTAGATGATACGAATAATTCTGCAAAGGCTTGTTACGTGCGATCGCGACGTGCGAGTCCATATATTTATTTTTTTGACAGTATTCAAATAATTTTCAATCTTGTCATTTCATCATTATTTTGAACAATTTATATTATCACTCAATATCTACAAAAAATGAAATTCGTTGATTCTTCTATTCGATAGTAATTTCTTGAATGTTTGATTTTCGTGGTAGATGATTTAGTATTTCAATATCGTCAATCCGATGATTTAACACCTTTATATCGAATTAAACTTCGAAATTTGAAGAAGTACGGGATGAATGCCACGAATCACGCCTTGAAATTCGCTGATTTAAATAAATTTGAAAAAGAACGCGATGAACGCCTTGAATTGCGCATTGAACTTCTCGAATTTGATGAGTTTGAATAAATTTGAAAAATAGCACGACGAACGTCTTGAATTTCGTTGATCTGGAATTTAAATAAGAACATGATGAACATCTTCTTCGATCTTCTTCGATTTGAAGAATTTGAATAAATTTTCAGAAGAACACAGTGAACATCTTGATTCTTCCTTGAACTTCATCGATCTTTTTGAATTTTGTGAGCTTGAGTTTAGAGAATTTATGTTTTGAATTCTTCCCCACTTCTTTGTTTATTCGTCTTTATGTGTCTGTATTTTTTCATTGGCCTTTTGACCCTATTTATAATATGTAAATTCGTGTCATTTCCATTTGATAAGATGTCATAATTTGATTAGTTCTTTATGATTCATTTATGATTATTTTCTGATAATCACAAAGATTTAATGAGTGTATTGATTATAGATTTTTAATGACTTTTATGAAGTTTAAAAGTATAGAGGTATTCAATTTATATATTTTTATACTCCATAAAATTTAGTATATTCAGTGTAAACTTTTGTAGAGTTTTAGATGACATTCAAACTTGACTTTTAAAAATTATACAAAAGTTTATATATATATATTCATTAATAAAGTTTTAATGACTCCATGAAATTCTATTAAATACAAGAATTAAAGTTTAATATACTTTATAAAATTTCAAAAAATGTATTTGATTTAATCTAAATATTTTGGATGGACATTTAATCGGTCCGTATCCGGAACCGGACCCGAAACCCATAATCAGAAATTTTAAAAAATAAAAATAAAAAATGACCTTTGGGGCAACGGCTGCATTTTCTTTTGGTGCTTTTAAAAAAATATATTATATTATTATTACAAAAAACTCACCAAATATATATACTCATTCCACACTAATCACTTATTAAATATTATCCTATTTTTTACTCAACGTTTAAATAATCATAACATTAATTATCGATTCCAATTTGATGCAACATGAGAGAAGTATAAATACAAAAATAGGCATGCATATACAAAATAGCAGGGTGGTGTCCTTTTAAATAAACATCCAAAACACACAAAAGATGAGCATTATTGCAAAGAATCAGATTCTCCCATTTACTTTATTGGGGAGAGATGATCCAATATTGGAGAGGTGATGTCACTTTCACCATTATGATGGAACAAATGAATCACAATAAATATATTTTAAATAAACAAGATGGCAAAGGGTCCGAGAAAGCAAAGCTTCAAATGTATTGTATAGATATGTATAAATAGTTGATATAATTATAAACAGTTAACAATGGTTGTTTCATTACATATTAAGATAGTCATAACATAGTTGTAGGATGACTTTAAATTGATTTTACGAGATTAAAAATGTCAGTCACTTATATATAGATACTAAAATTGACGTTATCCCTATACTTATTTTTTAACAAGTGTTCTATGAATTGTTCCCAAAATATTGTATAGGGTTAGTGTTAGGTTATAAACACAATATTTAAGATGTTTAATCATTCTTTCAAATTTTTTTTATTCTTGATATATAACCTCCAAACTTAAATGATTAAATGTGCATTATTGTCCTTTTCAATAGATGAAGTTAACATGTCTATGTGAGACCCAATTATTAACAATATATATTAAATCGAAAAATAGTTTAAAATAATTAAAAATGAATCTCATGGCTTAGAAAATTTTTGACATTACCTCCTCAAAAATAGAATAATATTGGATAAGATTATTTAAAAATAAAGAATACCTTTTTAAAAGATAAAATAATTTATTAATACATAATTATGCAAAGAAAAAACTTTTACTTTTAGAAAATATTTTAATAAAATTTTATATTATTATTAGACATGCACTGCACGTGTTACATAAAATTTTCAATTAAAGTCAATCATCATCATTGAGTAGGCATGCTTAACATGCCGGTTTTACCCGGAACCGACCCGTTAAGACCGATATCGGATCCGGTATGGAAGAAACGAACCCGAAATCATGTCAATCTGTTGGTTTGTGGGTTGAACCGGTTCAGCATTTTCTGAACCGGTTCAACCGGTTCTGGGTCCGGTTCCGAATCAGTTCCGGTCCGTATCCGGAACCGGGCCCGAAACCCAAAATCGGAAATTTAAAAAAATAAAAAATAAAAAATGTCCTTTGGGCCAACGGCTGCATTTGCTTTTGGTGCTTTAAAAAAAAAATTATCACAAAAAAAATCACCAAATATACATACTCATTCCACACTAGTCATTTATTAAATATTATCCTATTTTCTACTCAACGTTTAAATAATCATAACATTAATTATCGATTCCAATTTGATGCAACCTGAGAGAAGTAGCATTCCAAAAATAGGCATGCAAATACAAAATAGCAGGGTGATATCCTCTTAAATAAACATCCAAAACCCACAAAAGATGAGCATTGTTGCAAGGAATCATATTCTCCCATTTACTTTATTGGAGAGAGATGATAGGACTCATCATGTCTCCCATATTGGAGGGGTGATGTCATTTTCACCATTATGATTGAAAAAATGAATCAAGATAAATAAATTTTAAATAACCAAGATGACAAAGGGTCCGGGAAAGCAAAGCTTCAAATGTATTGCATAGATATGTATAAATAGTTGATATAATTATAAACAGTTAACAATGGTTGTTTAATTACATACTAAGATAGTAATAACATAGTTGTAGAATGATTTTAAATTGATTCTACGAGATTAAAAATGTCATTCACTTATACATAGATACTAAAATTGACGTTATTTCTATAATTATTTTTTAACAAGTGTTCTATGAATTGTTCCCAAAATATTGTATAGGTCTAGTGTTAGGTTATAAACACAATATTTAAGATGTTTAATCATTCTTTCAATTTTTTTTATTCTTGATATATAACCTCCAAACTTAAATAATTAAATGTGCATTATTGTCCTTTTCAATAGATTAAGTTAACATGTCTATGTGAGATCCAATTATTAACAATATATATTTAATCGAAAAATAGTTTAAAATAATTAAAAATGAATCTCATGGCTTGGAAATTTTTTGACATTACCTCCTCAAAAATAGGATAATATTGGATAAGATTATTTAAAAATAAGGAATACCTTTTTAAAAGATAAAATAATTTACTAACACATAATTATGCAAAGAAAAAACATTTACTTTTAGAAAATATTTTAATAAAATTTTATATTATTATTAGACATGCACGTGTTAAATAAAATTTTCAATTAAAGTCGATCATTATCATTGTGAGTATACGTAGGCATGCTTAACGGGCCGGTTCGACTCGGAACCGACCCGTTATGACCGATATCGGATCCGGTATGGAAGAACCGGACCCGAAACCATGTACAATCCGTTGGTTTGTGAGTTGAACCGGTTCAGCATTTTCTGAACCGGTTCTGGGTTCGGTTCCGAATCGGTTCCGGATCTGGAACAGGACCCGAAACCCATAATCAAAAATTTAAAAAATAAAAATAAAAAATGGCCTTTGGGCCAACGGCTGCATTTGCTTGTGGTGCTTTTAAAAAAATATTATTACAAAAAAATCACCAAATATACATACTCATTTCACACTAGTCATTTATTAAATATTATAATATTTTCTACTCAACGTTTAAATAATCATAACATTAATTATTGATTCCAATTTGATGCAACCTGAGAGAAGTACCAACCCAAAAATAGGCATGCATATACAAAATAGCAGGGTTGTGTCCTCTTAAATAAACATCCAAAACCCACGAAAGATGAGCATTATTGCAAGGAATCAGATGTTGGATCAATTTATTTATATGGACTTATATGTGAATAATTATGTGTGTGGGTTGTCTATTAAGTTAAGCCCAAAATAAAGTGATCAATTAATGTTCTGGGGACCATGACCCATATTTATAGATAATGTTTATCAATATCTTCTGATATTTCTGTTTTAGCCCATCATAAAAACAGAAATTACACTTATGTCTCTACACATTAAAGACCCACAACCCATTAGATACATTAAAGCCCAATAACCCAAAACATTAATTGATCACTTTATTTTGGGCTTAACTTAATAGACAACCCACACACATAATTATTCACATATAAGCTCATATAAATAAATTGATCCAACATCAGATTCTCCCATTTACTTTATTAGAGAGAGATGATATGACTCATCATCTCTCCCATTTTGGAGGGGTGATGTCACTTTCACCGTTATGATGGAACAAATGAATCATAATAAATATATTTTAAATAAGCAAGATGGCAAAGGTTCCGGGAAAGCAAAGCTTCAAATGTATTGCATAGATATGTATAAATAGTTGATATAATTATAAACAGTTAACAATAATTGTTTAATTACATATTAAGATAGTCATAACATAGTTGTAGGATGACTTTAGATTGATTCTACGAGATTAAAAATGTCATTCACTTATATATAGATACTAAAATTGACGTTATCCCTATATTTATTTTTTAACAAGTGTTCTATGAATTGTTCCCAAAATATTGTATAGAGCTAATGTTAGGTTATAAACACAATATTTAAGATGTTTAATCATTCTTTCAAAAATTTTTTATTCTTGATATATAACCTCCAAACTTAAATGATTAAATGTGCATTATTGTCCTTTTCAATATATTAAGTTAACATGTCTATGTGAGACCCAATTATTAACAATATATATTAAATCGAAAAATAGTTTAAAATAATTAAAAATGAATCTCATGGCTTAGAAAATATTTCACATTACCTCCTCAAAAATAAGATAATATTGGATAAGATTATTTAAAAATAAAGAATACCTTTTTAAAACATAAAATAATTTATTAACACATAATTATGCAAAGAAAAAACTTTTACTTTTAGAAAATATTTTAATAAAATTTCTATTATTATTAGACATGCACGTGTTAAATAAAATTTTCAATTAAAGTCAATCAACATCATTGTGAGTATACGTAGGCATGCTGAACGGGCCGGTTCGACCCGGAACCGACCCGTTAAGACCGATATCGGATCCAGTATGGAAGAAACGGACCCGAAACCATGTACAATCTGTTGGTTTGTGGGTTGAACAGGTTCAGCATTTTCTGAACCGGTTCAACCGGTTATTGGTCCGGTTCCGAATCGGTTCCGGTCCGTATCTGGAACCGGACCCGAAACCCATAATCGGAAATTTTAAAAAATAAAAATAAAAAATGGCCTTTGGGCCAACAGCTTCATTTGCTTGTGGTGCTTTAAAAAAAATATTATTACAAAAAAATCACCAAATATACATACTCATTCCACACTAGTCATTTATTAAATATTATCCTTTGTTTTACTCAACGTTTAAATAATCATGACATTAATTATCGATTCCAATTTGATGCAACCTGAGAGAAGTACCAATCCAAAAATAGGCATGCATATACAAACTAGCAGGGTGGTGTCCTCTTAAATAAACATTCAAAACCCACAAAAGATGAGCATTATTGCAAGGAATCAGATTCTCCCATACTTTATTGGAGAGAGATGATATGACTCATCATCTCTCCCATATTGGAGGGGTGATGTCACTTTCACCATTATGATGGAACAAATGAATCACAATAAATATATTTTAAATAAGCAAGATGGCAAAGGGTCCGGGAAAGCAAAGCTTCAAATGTATTGCATAGATATGTATAAATAGTTGATATAATTATAAACAGTTAACAATGGTTGTTTAATTACATATTAATATAGTCATAACATAGTTGTAGGATGACTTTAAATTGATTCTACGATATTAAAAATGTCATTCACTTATATATAGATACTAAAATTGACGTTATCTCTATAATTATTTTTTAACAAGTGTTCTATGAATTGTTCCCAAAATATTGTATAGGGCTAGTGTTAGGTTATAAACACAATATTTAAGATGTTTAATCATTCTTTCAAATTTTTTTATTCTTGATATATAACCTCCAAATTTAAATGATTAAATATGCATTATTGTCTTTTTCAATAGATGAAGTTAACATGTCTATGTGATACCCAATTATTAACAATATATATTAAATCGAAAAATAGTTTAAAATAATTAAAAATGAATCTCATGGCTTAGAAATTTTTTGACATTACCTCCTCAAAAATAGGATAATATTGGATAAGATTATTTAAAAATAAAGAATATCTTTTTAAAAGCTAAAATAATTTACTAACACATAATTATGCAAAGAAAAAACTTTTACTTTTAGAAAATATTTTAATAAAATTTTATATTATTATTAGACATGCACGTGTTAAATAAAATTTTCAATTAAAGTCAATCAACATCATTGTGAGTATACGTAGGCATGCTTAACGGGGTCATTCGACCCGGAACCGACCCGTTAAGATCGATACCGGATCCGGTATGGAAGAACTGGACCCGAAACCATGTACAATCCGTTGGTTTGTGGGTTGAACCGGTGCAGCATTTTCTGAACCGATTCTGGGTTCGGTTCTGAAATGTGCAATTTTTTTTTAGTTTGGGGGCCAAATTGAGAATATTTTTTTAAACCCTCAAAATCACCCATAAATACAAGTCATTTTTTATATTTCACGTATCAATTTTCTCTCAACTTCTCATTTCTCTACAATCAATATATTTCTTTGCTATCATTTCTCCAAATATTTTCAATAATTGTTTTATAATTTTATTTAGAATCCGTATTATTTTTATGGAAATTTTTGTGTTTTTATATTAACACGTATTATATTTTGAGGAATTTGTGTGTGCACATTAACGTTTTTTTTTAGTTTTGTGAATACTGATGGGAGGATTCGAATATCTAGAATGTCAATTTTATATATTTTGTTATGTTTTATGGGATAATTAAAATCAATTTTATAGATGACATCACATTATGATGATAATATGTATGCGAAGTTGAACTTTTTTTTTTTCATTCAAAAAAAAAGTTGAACTATTATTTATCCTCACCTATTTTCTTGTAATTTATTAATATTGTAATTTTATGTATGCAAAGTTGAACTGTTATTTATCCACACCTATTTTATTATAATTTATTAATATTGTAATATTTCATATTTTATTGGGACAATTTATAGGTTTTTTGATGGAGTATGCTGATTCAAATAATAATTCTTCTGGGATTATTCCTGCATCTGGTACCATTTTCAGGTGTCGCAACAAAGAAATAGTGTTTCAAATGTCAAATTCCTTTCTACTAGTGCTAGAGTTGGACTAAAAAAATGTTATTTCGATATTCATGCAATTATTTAATATGCGCAGCGCGTATGTCTCGACCGTTAGGTATAAGAAATAATGAAGAACTACACTGTAATTTTGATATATTAATTAAAAATAAATAAAAAAAGGAAGGGAAAAAAACTCAAGTTGAACCCACAACTTAATGTTTAGAAAACGAAGATTCTATCTGTTGAATGCCGTGTGACTTACATTAAATTGTTAACTCTTTATTAATAAATATAATTATTAAAATCGAATGTGATATCAAAAATTAGTTATCTTAAAACTCAATTTATAAGTTTTTTATAAAATATATAGTAAAAAAAAAGGCAAAATTAAACTGAAACCCTAGGCGGCTGATCTCTCTCTTTACACAATCCTCAGTTTGTTCTCTTCCCCACGAAAGAAAGCCATCGGCGTCCCGCTGAAAATCTTAAATTTCCGATGTATGAGTGCGACACTTCAGCGCCTGATCCCGCCGTAAACAGGCCAATCCCTCTGCCGCCGGTGCCATACTCTTTAGACAATTGGAAGGGCGAGTTGTTTTGGAAAGCAATGGATCTAATTGATCACAGTTACTTGCGTCTCATACTCCGGCATAGGAAACTGGAGGACATTCAATTGATCTTTTCAGAGTTGAAAGATCAGATATGTCCGTTGATGTTCAATCGGTTTGGCACCTCTGTAATTCTGGATCTTTGTGGAGTCTGCGACGAACAACAGATGAACCAGTTGGTTTCTTCACTCATTGCTGAAAATCTTAAATTCTGGATGGAGTCTGCGACGAACAATAGATGAGTGACACCTCATCGATACGCACATAAGTATGCACGGTAGGTCTGATAATATATATATATATATATATATATATATATATATATATATATATATATATATATATATATATATATATATATATATATATGAATGGTTACGATAGATGAAAGTAATTAACTACCCTAATATGGTATTGTTTTCACACTTTACGTATTATCCATTTGTATTCACATTTCTTATAGTGATTAAATAGCGATTATCATAAACATTCGACTTATCTCGGAAATTACAAATACAATAAAATCAGATTTTTATTATTATCATGAACAGTCTAGATAATTTCGTTGTGTATAATTATATTCGCAAAAGGAAAATGAAATTATCATACGGCCTATCCTATGATGATATGATAATTCATCACATGAATTTGAACCGATGGTCGATGCATTCAATTTGATTTGTACCGAAATAGTGAGACATCAATTACTTGACAAGAAATTTCATTAAATTATTGACTGAAGTTGGTGATACCATTGATATCGATTGATTACAAAATCATATATATATATATATATATATATATATATATATATATATATGATAATGCATCACATGAATTTGAACCGATGAGTCGATTGATTCAATTTGATTTGTACCGAAATAGTGAGACATCAATTACTTGACAAGAAATTTCATTAAATTATCGACTGAAGTTGGTGATACCATTGATATCGATTGATTACAAAATCATACATATATATATATATATATATATATATATATATATATATATTTATATATATGTGTGTGTGTGTGTGTGTGATAATGCATCACATGAATTTGAACCGATGGGTCGATGCATTCAATTTGATTTGTACCGAAATAGTGAGACATCAATTACTTGACAAGAAATTTCATTAAATTATTGACTGAAGTTGTTGATACCAATGATATCGATTGATTACAAAATCATATATATATATATATATATATATATATATATATATATATATATATATATATGATAATGCATCACATGAATTTGAACTGATGGGTCGATCGATTCAATTTGATTTGTACTGAAATAGTGAGACATCAATTACTTGACAAGAAATTTCATTAAATTATTGACTGAAGTTGGTGATACCATTGATATCGATTGATTACAAAATCATATATATATATATATATATATATATATATATATATATATATATATATATGTATATATGCATCACGTGAATTTGAACCGATGGGTCGATGCATTCAATTTGATTTGTACCGAAATAGTGAGACATCATTTACTTGACAAGAAATTTCATTAAATTATTGACTGAAGTTGGTGATACCATTGATATCGATTGATTATAAAATCATATATATATATATATATATATATATATATATATATATATATATATATATATATACCGAAATAGTGAGACATCAATTACTTGACAAGAAATTTCATTAAATTATAGACTGAAGTTGGTGATACCATTGATATCGATTGATTACAAAATCATATATATATATATATATATATATATATATATGTGTGTGTGTGTGTGTGTGTGTGTGTGTGTGTGTGTGTGTGTGATAATGCATCACATGAATTTGAACCGATGAGTCGATGCATTCAATTTGATTTTCACCGAAATAGTGAGACATCAATTAATTGACAAGAAATTTCATTATATTATTGATTGAAGTTGGTGATACCATTGATATCGATTGATTACAAAATCATATATGAGTGAGTCTCATGTGAGACCGTCTCACGGATCATAATCCGTGAGACGGGTCAACTTTACCTATATTCACAATAAAAAAAATAATAGTCTTAGCATAAAAAGTAATACTTTTTAATAGGTGACCCAAATAAGAGATCCGTCTCACAAATATGACCCGTGAGACCGTCTCACACAAGTTTTTACAATTTTATATATATATATATATATATATATATATATATATATATATATATATATATATGTATATATATATATATATATGTATATATATATATATATGATAATGCATCACATGAATTTGAACCGATGGGTCGATCGATTCAATTTGATTTGTAACCAAATAGTGAGACATCAATTACTTGACAAGAAATTTCATTAAATTATTGACTGAAGTTAGTGATACCATTGATATCGATTGATTACAAAATCATATATATATATATATATATATATATATATATGTGTGTGTGTGTGTGTGTGTGTGTGTGTACCGAAATAGTGAGACATCAATTACTTGACAAGAAATTTCATTAAATTATTGACTGAAGTTGGTGATACCATTGATATCGATTGATTACAAAATCATATATATATAATGCATCACATGAATTTGAACCGATGGGTCGATGCATTCAATTTGATTTGTACCGAAATAGCGAGACATCAATTACTTGACAAGAAATTTCATTAAATTATTGACTGAAGTTGGTGATACCATTGATATCGATTGATTACAAAATCATATATATATATATATATACATATATATATATATATGATAATGCATCACATGAATTTGAACCAATGGGTCAATGCATTCAATTTGATTTGTACCGAAATAATGAGACTTCAATTACTTGACAAGAAATTTCATTAAATTATTGACTGAAGTTGATGATACCATTGATATCGATTGATTACAAAATCATATACATACATACATACATACATATATATATATATATATATATATGATAATGCATCACATGAATTTGAACCGATGGGTCGATGCATTCAATTTGATTTGTACTGAAATAGTGAGACATCAATTACTTGACAAGAAATTTCATTAAATTATTGACTGAAGTTGGTGATACCATTGATATCGATTGATGACAAACTTTAACTACGGACTAATTAACTTGTGAAGTGATAACCACTTGAAAATTTCGATGAAAGATTGTTTAATACCTCATCCAATTAACACTCATTTGTATGAATGAACATTTCTATGCCTTTACCAATGAAGTATGGTTTTACATCAATTAATTAAGCGTGATTTTCTATCATCAAGGTTACACTTATGTTTTGCAGAATAGTTCGAATTATTGTGTCCCACAAACTTTTTTTGGAAAAAGACATCAAAGAAATTAAATATAGAAAACTTTTAAATTTTTTTAGGAAAAAAATCAAAAACAAAATCATGGATATGATAATAATAATAATAATAATAATAAGAGAGAAGATATAAATATGGATAATCCTAAAATCAAGCACATAATAGAATCTCTAAATCAAGAAACACTATACAAGTCCTAAATAAAAATTTCAAAATTCTTATTTCATTTCTATTTTTCATATTCTCAAATTTTCAAATTCCCAGTCGTGTTCCAGCTTTGGTTCTTCTTTCTCTAGGTAAGTTTTCTTGTCTCATCCATGTAATATTTCTTGTTTATGTTGCACGAGATATCTTGGTAAGTTCAATCTAAGCATAAATTTTTCTGAATTAATCTTGGTATAACATACTGTTTTTATTCAATTATCTAATAGAATTTGATTTTGTTACGATTATAATTACTAAATATTTAATAGACTGATTATTATTAGATTAAAAACGCTATAAACTATTTAAATATTTCATATTTATTTATGTAATAATTTTTTATTGTTATCATATACTAAATATTGTTATCTATACATGAATTTATATCGCATTCGATAATTTATTTTTTTGTTAATCTGTTGTGTAAGTGTCCGAATGTTTAGATATTTTTCATATTTTTATGTTTTCTTAATTAATAGATTATTTATTGATATTTTTCATATAGATTTTACTGTACTTATATTTTTTTCATGTTCAAAACATTCGTTGTCGCCCCTCACCAATGATTTTTTCCACCTCCTTCCCTATGCACTTGTTTTTAATTACATAGATTATATTCCATTATCAATTATATTTCACTTCATTCGAATTTCTCACATTTTTTAAAAAATAAATAAATCTTACGAGATAATAAAAAAATAGCTGGCAGAAGTAATTTTTTCCTTATAATTGTTTTCTCCTGTATCTAAAAAATTTTATTAAAATACATTTGAAGTAAATTCTAAGTGGAAATAAACATTGCGATATGTTTCCTGGAATTCTAATCTCAAGTAAAATGCATACGTTAGTTTTATTCAGAGCCGTCAAAGTCCGTCAAATAAGCGGTTTGTGTTGACAATTTCTTAGCCCGTCACAACATGATACATATAACTAAAATTTGGCTTTGCCTTGTCCCATCCTACCAAATAAGTGGGTTGAATTGATAATTTCTCAACATATTCAAATATTAGTAGTTATATTGTTAAAATGGCCCAAAGTGAAATATATATATATATATATATATATATATATATATATATATATATATATATATATTAGGCTAACATATCTTATTTAATCTTTGATTTTATTGTAATCTTCTCTTTTAGGATAGTAAGCTAAATTAGATTATTCACAGTATATTCTTGTAATCCTCTCAATTAGGATAGCTTCCTATTTTAGATTTCTATTGGTGTATATATTGTTGTATCCTTCCACTAATGAAATAAAGGAATATACAATTTTCTGTAGTCGTTTTTGTAGGTGTGCATCGACGCAACAGCTTACAAACCACGTCAACCAGGTAAATCATGCTTGACAAATCTTGTTTGACATACTCACCTAAGAAGATATTGGTAGATAATATAATATATAATCAATAAGTCACAATTATACTTATTTCACAAACTTAGATAGTCGTCGTGACATATCACGTCATATTTATTTGACTTCATTTTATAATTTTTTTTCTGGGTTTCATTTGATCTCAGATCTTCTCAAAGACTTGATCTTTTTTTCTCAACCGGTAAATCTCTGATCTCCAAGTGAAATTGCTGAATCCTACAGAGGAATGGCTAGAAATTTGACATCATTTTTTTGTCCCAACTGATAATAATGTGTCCGATGCTACCTTTTATCGGATTTCCCGAATCCTTCACAAACTGTGTCGTTTTGTTCCAAGGTTTCGGTGTTGCTCCTCTATGTTTGAACCCAAAATTTCCTCTGTTTATACTTAGTTTTTGGTAGAGACATCACCCGCGCTTTTTGCTTCTTTTTCTTGCATAGGTGCTTTGTGCTCATCCGGTTATGGCTTCAACAATGCTCAAGTCAGCGAATTGTAGCGCTATTGGAGCTGTGAAGCTTGATTACGTGGGTCTTAAGCCATTAAAATTGTCTTCGAATGTCCTGTGTGTGAGGCCTGGTTCGATAAAAAATGTGCCCCGGAAGCTGGCAATAGCGGCATGTGATAAAAGGGACAGTGTTCCTATCAAGACCGGAATGAGCGATCAGGAGTGCGAGACTGCTGTCGTTGCAGGGTATATCCCAGTAGCACCTCCGATTCCACCAAAACCCGCTGCACCAGCTGGCACCCCGGTCGTGCCCTCACTTGTAGGTTCACATTTATGTTCATGGTCTTTGCAGTCGCTTAAATGATGGTTTACCGATCCGAATATATGATTACAAATATCATCTTAGTGTTTGCTTGCCTTGGTTATTAACTCCTCGAACAGAATGCATTTTTCCCCGCTTCAGTCATTTAGGTTCAAACATGCACATTTAATTATGATCTAATACTTTACGAGTTTAATCTAGAAATAAATGTGCATTTTGTTTGATACTGAATAATTTGCCTATGAGTTGCTTGGAACTTAGAATTTTTTAAATATGACAAATCTTGAGATCTAGTCATTTAGTTTGTGGTTCAGTAGTGAATTTGGTGGTATCTATATCAACAATTTAGCCATTCTATTCTTCATTTTCTAATTATTATGATCTATCTGTGCCATCATGATGTTTGTCCAGCCACTTCGTCGCCGACCTCGTCGGATACGGAGGTCCCCAGCACTGAGGGCTGCATTCCAAGACACTAGTTTAAGTCCCGCAAATCTGGTTTATCCTCTTTTCATTCATGAGGGTATGTTTTGGCTGATGTACAATATGAAAAAAATGAAAAAAGAACTTTTGATTCCACTTTGTCATTTTCATATTTCATAGATGCTCTTGATATGTCCTTATTCTTACAAGATATGCAGGTGAGGAAAACACTCCAATTGGAGCAATGCCAGGATGTTATAGGCTTGGATGGCGACATGGACTTGTTGAAGAGGTAAACAACCATTATTTTGCTATTTATTTCTGTGCATGATTTAAGGCTTAAAATAGCTAGGCTCTGATAAAGGTCATATTTTACAGGTAGCTAAGGCACAAGATGTCGGTGTTAACAGCATCTTGCTCTTTCCAAAAGTTCCAGATGCTTTGAAGGTTCTTATTTGAAGTTTTGTCATATTGTGAATGTAGCTAAATTATAGTGGTTTATTTGATTTGATTGGATTCTACTGTAGTCCTCTTCAGGCGTTGAAGCTTACAATGAAAATGGGCTAGTTCCACGGACAATACGGCTGCTCAAAGACAAGTATCCTGATCTTGTATGCTATTCTTCTCAATGGAGTCATATATGTGTTTCTAATTATGGTTCTTTTTAAGTTAATTGAATCTTGATTCTTGTATGTGATAATTTTGAGATGTATATTTGCAGGTTATCTACACCGATGTTGCTTTAGATCCATATTCTTCCGATGGGCATGATGGCATCGTTAGAGAAGATGGTAAGACATACTTATGTCAATTTGGTGCAGCTAGAACAGGTGTTTCAGGAAAACAATTAAGAACCCAGATTACAAGTATTATCAAAGATTGATTGATCATCATAGACTTGAATATGATACTAATAACAGTTTTATGAATGTTACATTCTGCGCTGGCTATCATATTGATTACGGACAATGAACATAATCTGAGCATTTGAACAAGATAGAACGTCTTGAATTACTTTTGAATTACTGCCATATATTGCAGGAGTTATTATGAATGACGAAACTGTGCATCAGCTGTGTAAGCAGGCAGTTGCCCAGGTAATTTCAATTAAATTTTGAATTCTTTTTCGATATGCTTCTGAGTGATATATACTCTTTCTCTGGATTTTGTTATTGTTTTTGCGAAGTTTGTAAACTTATCACCCGGTGAACTTCCATAAGTAGGCCAGGGCTGGAGCGGATGTGGTGAGTCCCAGTGATATGATGGATGGACGTGTTGGGGCGATTCGAGCGGCTCTTGATGCTGAAGGATTTCAGCATGTTTCCATTATGTCCTACACTGCCAAGTAATTACTCATTTTATCACCTTCAGTCGTATTTATTGCTGGCCAACAACAAGTGCCACTATTGTTCCTTGTGGCTACTACCTATAGCCTTTGATGCAATTATTATATCTATTATGCGTACTTCTGCAGTTTTAACTTTCTTACATGACTTTTTGGAGGTGCTAAATCACATAAAATACCTAAAGTATTCGTTCCTCCTAGCGTTTTTTGAGTTGATCCCAATTCTACAATGTTGACTCATTTTCCAGATATGCAAGTTCATTTTACGGTCCTTTTAGAGAGGCTTTGGATTTGAATCCACGTTTTGGAGACAAGAAAACGTATGTATCTTTTCATCTTAATTTTAAATCTTGATTGCGCTTTTTTGTTTTGGAATTCACTAGCAATAACCTTACTTGCTTTTGCATGAATGCAAAAATAGCTATCAGATGAATCCTGCTAATCGTACAGAAGCAATGGTCGAAGCCACGGAGGATGAATTTGAAGGAGCTGACATTCTTCTGGTTAGTATGGCTTTGTCTTTAAGTTCTTTGAGAGTTTGCCTTTGTCTAAATTGATGAGCCCGTTTTAAATTTTACTTGATTGCAGGTGACGCCGGGTCAACCATACTTGGACATAATAAGGCTTTTAAGAAATTACTTTGATGTGCCAGTCGCTGCATATCAGGTAATGGTTAAAATGTTTTGAGTTCGCTAAAATTGGGGAAATGTATTTTGGCTGAGAAGTGGTGCCTTCGAGATGTTAGATGCAAGTTAAAAAAGAAAAGAGAGGGAAAAAAGGTTCATGATTACATATTATTGTGAGGCATGCGTGTTTTGGCAAGGAGAAATTGGTTAAATAACCTCGGTAAATGACCTCCTCAAGTGTATTTGAAATATACTTGAAGAGGTCATTTTCTTAAAAAAAGTGTTGACCGAGGTTAAAAAATAAAATACTCCGTTTTTGGCAACATATTCCAAATCACAAGGAGGTCTTTTAAATAGGCGAAGTTTGAATGGCACATGAAACTCAAATGAATTTCACCAATGTTTTGCTTCTAGTTGAGCATAAAATGAGATGAAAGGGTAATGGGGTGCTCCCAATTTGTGATGTTCGAGTAAAATGAGTGACTTAGTTACCTTTTTTTGTACATAGGTTTCTGGTGAATACTCGATGATCAAGGCTGGAGGGATTCTTAAAATGATTGATGAGGAGAAAGTGATGATGGAATCTCTGTCATGTTTTCGTCGAGCTGGAGCACATATCATTCTCACCTATTTTGCTCTCCAAGCAGCTAAATGCCTGTGCGCGGAGAAGAGGTGAAATCGTCTCGATACGGGCTGTGTGGTCATCTGACACAGAAACACTCGAATGCAATGCTTAAGTCATTCAAACGCTGCGTGGTCGATCAGGCTGAACTGAATTTAGTAGTATGCTTTTTATTCGATTTCTAATGGTTGTTTCGGCAAATTAACTTTCATCAAACGGTTCGCGAAGAAATTGTATTGGTCTTTGAATTATATGACTCCAAAACGAAAACTTAGCAAAGAGTAGAAAAATATAGATAGATCGACATAGAAATGAATCGGGGTTCTGATCACGGAACTTCGTTAAAATAAAAATAAAGTACACAGGCCATTCATCCAGTTATGAATTTTGCCTAAGCAGTAAAGATAACAATGACATTCAATCATCTCCATCGTCAGTAAGAAATTTGCCAGTGCCAGGATTTATGGCTGCGAAGAAGAAGAAGGCCACGTTGAAGAGAATAAGGGGTTCGATCTCGGTGATGGGAACTCCGGTTTCGATGTTCAACTGAGCCAAAGCCCCTTTTCCAGTGACGATCTCTCCGATTATTGAGAATGCAATACCAAGTTGTGCCAGTCTCCCAACGAAAAGCTCGTTGGCTTTCGTGAATCCGAATAAAGGACCTACACATAATTTCAAAACGTATGCTCACTATTCAATACCAAAAGAGAGAACTGATTTTAAAACAATTTCGAGAGAGCGGTGAAATAATGGTTAGATACCTCCTCCACCAAGACCCAATGCAGACCTGAAGCCTTTCCCAGGAGCAATAACGGCCCTGTCAAGTCCGGCAGGTTCGTCGACAAATCGGCCGCGGTCGCCTAATGCTCCGATGGCTCCTAACAAGTTGAACAGTATGAAAAATAGAAGAAGAGGCTCAGCTTCGTAGATTGGAATCCCAGTTTCCAAATTCAATTGTGCTAAGATTCCCTTTCCTGTAATTGCTTCTCCCAGAAGTGAAGCCTGCAAATTGAATCGCGTGACATTTGACACAAGTCAAAAATGCCACAATCTAGTAATCGACAGAGATCCAACAAATGAAGATGTGATTGTCAAGTAAACTCATAGCAAAGCCAATCATGGCAACACGACCAACAAATAGCTCATTTTGCTTGGTGAAACCAATTCCTCCAGAAGTTCCAAAGATCCCATCTTCCACCTTAACCTTATCTTTCACAGCTGAGGCCTGTGATGATCAAAAAACAAACCAATGCATCAATTCTAGTCCACAAGAAATTAATAAAATTGGGGACACCTGCAGTCTTTGCACTTGAACATATACACTTTATGATCAATGCAAGAATACTACTAACCTTCTTGACAGGATCAGCCTTGGTTTTGGCCTTGAAAAGGGCAAGGATTCCAGCTGTTGAAAATGGAGGAGAACCAGCCTTCGGAGGCAACAAGAAATGAGAAAAGGGTTTTGGTTTCAGTCTTTGGATCAATGCCTCTCCGCCACTAATGGCATTAGCAGTAAGCAGCATTGTTTGGGCAGCCATTGTACTTTCTTCTTACTAAATGATGAGTGAGTGAGTGAGTGAGTGAGTGAGCGAGTGTGAAGTGTATAATATATATGAAAAGTTTGTTGAATTACTTGAAAATACTGTGAGAGGAGGGGGTTTGTGTATCACACAAATTGCTAGTGATGTGGATAGAGTCTTAGAATTGTGATGGTGGAGGAGCATCCACGTTCTTCTCGCTGGTCTGTGTTTGAGGAAGAAATCAAAAGAGAAGATTGATTATGCTTTCCAGAGTGTTCGTTTACAAACTTTCTGAAATGGATCCATCAAAGTTTGTCTTTTTTGTTGCATTTAATCACATTGCGTGTCATCAGTATGTATATTCGATGAAAAAATTCAAGAAAATAAAATTATTTCATTATTTTTACATTTGAAGTGTATTAGCTAAATCATATCATTATTGCGTATTTACACAATCTACTCTATATATTTAAACTTTTTTTTTACAAATCTTTATACTGTTTCACTTTACTACACGGAATTTCAACTTTTAAATGAGATATGTTAGCAGTTATGCACACAGACGTGTATTTAAATAAATAAATAAATATTATGTGTTGTATTGTGTATTTTTTTAAAAAAATAAAATAAAGGTCTGAGTATGTATTTTTTTTCATTGTGGGTATATCTATTTTAATAATATAGAATGAATGAATAAATAAATAATAAAAATATCGACAGGTTTATAATTTATATACTAAAGCAGACCCTACAATTTGATTTTATTTTTCCTTTAAAATTGAGAATATTAAATTTGAGTCAAGAATATGAAACAAAACCCAATAAATGCAAACATATGAGCGGAAACCACATGAATAGTCATAGATACCAAAAAAAGTGAACATTGGGGACTGGAAAATGGAAACAGAGGAGAGGAGCGTACCTCTCCATTTTCCAATACTTGGGCGGGGATAGGACCACTTAATTTCAAAATAAATTTGGCAAACGACTGATTAAACAAATGCCCAAAGATCGACAAAATGTAAATATACAATTAAAATTTGCAAAAAAGAAACTGAAATATGTTCATTCTTAGCTTTGAAAACATCGTGCGCACTCACCATCACATGCTCTGGACTCTGCTTCTCTTGATTTAAGAAAAAGAACTAACTTTTATGTGCTTAAACCCCATAAAAAAAATCAATTTCTTCGATGGCAAAAATTAATATGTGGGTTACTTTAAAAAGTTATGGCAGATAGCCACTAATGCACAGATTCAAATTTTATCAAGAAACTCGAAAGCCCAGAACATAAATTTCAAATATGCATCTGTATAAGCTTCCCTGAGTAAAGAAAGTGAGGATTTTTGCAGATTATTTAAGATGGGTCGCTTCAAGATTGGATCATGAGCTGTTATCTCTTGATCTTTTGCCTCAGGTGACGTTTATGTAGCTAGTGACTGCTGTATTAATCTTACGTTCTCTCCAAACCCCCACCCCCACCCCCCCCCCCCCCCCCCCCCCCCCTCTTAAGGCTTGGTCTTTGTCTGGTCATTTTATTGTTGATATACTTCAAATAGAACTGATTTGGCTATCAAGAACGACGTGATGTTTGAAGTTTGTAATGTTTAGCTGCTGTTTCATTTTTAGTTTGATTCTCTGCTATTTTTCCTGATTTTCTTGAATCTTCCCACTCTAGTAATTTCAACGAGGGCCACTTTATTATAACGGAGTGAGGAAGCTTACGATATTATCAATACGACAAGACTTAATAATTTTCATTCAGACCAATGCAGATAAATATTTACGAGTGTCTCATGCAATTAGTTCTGTTTCTACGAATTGGAAGAGAATATCTTTTTCGGTTATACGTGCGTGCGTCCGTGTGTGATCATCTAAAATTTTCTTTGCCTCTTTTTTTCTTGCCTGTTATTATTATTATTATTTATCTCAAAGCGGTGATTTGCAGATAAACACTTCATTAGATTGTGAGCTTGTTTCACATTTGGAATGGAAAAGAGGAAGTGGTTGTGGAAGAGGAAATCCTCTGAGAGAAGTCCCGGTGAAAGTGAAAGCTCTGGATCAATTTCATCGTATTCTGACAGACACTCCGATGAACAGGTAAATCCAGTAGGACATTTGCCTCCTCAAATTTTAAAAAATTTTGAAATTTTATGCATAATTTTCAAAGGATATAAGATTTTTCCCAAAAATTCATTTAGTCATCCCATCTTCTAAACTTTTGTGCTTCCTCATGTTTATGTTGTGCTATCTTTTGCGCTGTCGATGAAGTGTCACTATTGAATATCTCCGCTTGGTTCATGGGATTATTAATCAATCCTGTTACGCATTTGAAACCTCAAATTTTTTATTCTTAATTGTTGTATTATGTGTTCTTGAAAGTTGTAGACATGCTGTAATATTAAAAAAGTTGTATACATGCATAAAATTCCTTTAATCTCAGTAATCCTGATCTTTTAATCTGAATCATTAACCTTGACATTGAAGCTTTATTGTTGAAAACCTTTGATGAAGTAGTCCAATTAAGGTAAGACAACCATACATGGTTGGTTTCTGCAGTCAATTGATTTGTGGACTGGGTGTCCTTCATTGTACTAAAAACTTTTGCTAATGCTAACGATATGATTCAAGTAATTTAAATCATGCAGCTGTCCATCCAAACTGCACATTTTGACCGTTGTCACATAAGAAATCATACGGGACATCAGGGGAATTATTGCTTTCCAGCAAACTTTGATTTGTTTCATTTTTTAGCAGGATGCATTGAGAGAATCTCCAAATAATGGCACGCAATCATCAGAAGTCACATCTAATTTGTCAATCATTGATGATGAAGTGAAAGAACATTTGAGGAGTTTGACAGAAAAGTTATCAGCTGCTCTAGTGAATGTCGGTGCCAAAGAAGATCTAGTTAAGCAGCATGCAAAAGTCGCTGAAGAGGCTGTTGCTGGTAAGTCTTTCATTTAGTAGCACAAATTGTTAATCTTCCTCCTGTCTGTGTATTGATTTTTCAGTATGTAGGTCTTGGATTAGAGCCACAATGGATGCATATGATTGAAACAAGAAAAATATGCTGGATGACTGACCTGTACCCCTCCTTCAGATCTTCTATATTACTTTGTCAAATTTTATTGACTGTAATTTTCACAATGTATGAATCGCTGATAAGATGTTTGTAATGTATTTTATAAGTGTGGATGTGGAGAACTTCCATGCCCGCTGCCCTTACTTTTCTCCTACTCTTCAACAGAAAATGTTAGGGAAAACAGAAAACAACCTCCCTAGAGAAACGGTAGTGTGTATGAGGTAAATTTGAATACCTTGCGACTCGTAAGGAACAATAAATGTCAACCTTACGGGGGAGTGAGAAAAGCTGTCGCCCATCCACTGAACCAAAATAAAAAAGGTCAAGTTTCATATTTATGTTTTCTAAATAATATTAGTTCCGTTCTCCCTAAATACAGTAGTAAGTGACCCCTTAACTGACATTCAAATAACCATGTCGAACAATATATGAACATTGCTGGCAACATGAGAAAATGGAAGTGAACTAGAAGTGGCCAGTTTTTGTGGCACAGGATTTTCTTCTTTTTACGTTATTAAATATGACGAATCCACTGTTTTTGAATGCTTATTTCACCTGTTAGGCTGGGAAAAGGCAGAAAATGAGGTGGCTGTATTAAAACAACAGCTTGAGGTTGCACTGCAGCAGAACTTGAAATTGGAAGTGAGAGTCAGCCATCTTGATGGTGCCCTGAAAGAATGTGTCAGACAATTGAGACAAGCAAGAGATGAGCAGGAGCAAAAAATCTCTGATGCCATGGTTGAGAAAACTGGTGAGTGGGAGTTGACAAAGGCTGAACTTGATAAGCGAATCCTTGAGCTCCAGGAACAAGTAGAAGCTGCCAGAGCTGAGATTTCTACTTCTATTCTTGAGGTGATGCAGAAAGAAAACTCATCCCTCAAGCAAGAGCTTGAGGCTCGATGCAAGGATTTGGAAATTATAATGTTGGAAAGGGATTTCAGCACCCAAGCAGCCGAAACTGCCAGCAAGCAGCAGCTGGAGAGCATAAAAAAGATTGCCAAGCTCGAGGCCGAGTGCCGGAAAATTAAAGCTGCAGCCAGAAAATCATTTCTGGCCTACAACCAGAAGCCTGTCCCGGCTTCTTCTTCTTATGTCGAATCTGAGACAGATAGCCATTCAGATGGTGGGAAGATAATGATCACATTAGACCTTGATGACTACAACAGGAAGAGAAATCGGCATAAGGCAAGTGGGTCGGACTCATGGTCACCTGTCTTAGTATCCGAGCTTGATAATTTCAAGAATGAAAAGCCCGAGTCTAAAACTCTAGCAACCTGCAGTGTTGAAATTGATGTGATGGATGATTTTCTGGAGATGGAACGTCTTGCAGCATTAGGTGACACCAAGATTAGCACACTATCTGCTGAAACTGGAGCTGCTAATAGAGAATCCATTTCTGTGGATAATCCTCCTAAAGCCGAACTTGAAAGATCAATTAAACTTGTAACTGAGATGGAAAAGAAGTTGGAAAAGATTGGAGCAGAGAAATTAAAACTAGAGAGAGCTTTAGATGATAGTCATGTGGCTCTCAATGCATCGAAAGGAATGCTGGTGGAGTCCAAGATCCGGTTGGAGGAGCTGCAGAAGGAGTTGGCAGCAGTGACTGGAGCGAAAGAATCACTTGAATATCAGCTCGTAACTATGGAGGCTGAAGCAAGAACCATGTCTTCTTGTGTTGATTCTTTAAAGGCAGAAAATGAAAAAGAAAGATCCATAGCAGCAGAGTTCAAGGTCAAGTGCCAAGAATTGAAGACGGAACTTCAGCAGGCTGAAACCAAGGTCCGGTTGGAAGAGCTGCAGAAGGAGTTGGCAACAGTGAATGAAGCTAAAGAATCCCTTGAATATCAGCTCGTAAGTATGGAAGCTGAAGCCAGAACCATGTCTTCTTGCGTTGATTCATTAAAGGCAGAAAATGAAAAAGAAAGATCCATAGCAGCAGAATTCAAGGTCAAGTGTCAAGAATTGGAGATGGAACTTCAGCAGACTACAACTTCTAATGGTGAACTAAAGCTAAAAAAGGTCAGTCATTATTTCCACCTAGATTTAATTATTTTAGTTCTTTCTTTTGAAATCCCCGATTCAACTTTCAAGTTTGTAAAAGATACATATACATACACATATATCAAGTAGCATACCTTTTTGGTGCAGGAGGATTTAGTTGTAGCTGCTGATAAGCTTGCAGAATGTCAGAAAACAATTGCATCCCTTGGAAAACAGCTTCAATCTCTAGCAACATTGGAAAATTTCTTGATAGACACTTCCAACATGCCAGGGCTCTCCTCAGAAGCACTGCTTTCAGGTAATGGAGAGGTATATTGGTCACCATATAATGATGTGAACGTGCCAACAGATGGTTCGTATCCATCAAGAATATCAATGGGGAGTTGTAGTCGCCCTGAAAATGGGAAAAATGAGGAATCACCGCCATTATCGTCTTCATCAACATTAGCCAACATACGACATCATCTGCCATGAATTGCAAAGGATTTGGGAAGTTTTTCTTGCGAGGCAAGAACGATATCGAAATCAACGGGTTGTTTTGTTTTATGACCTTGGTCAAATTTTTTTTTAAAAATATAACCTCATGTAGTGCATTTGACCACTACATGGGGGTTATTTTTTTAAAAAAAATTTTGACCAGGTCTATTTTTAAAATTAATCCGAAATGGGAACCATCTTCAACACGAACCAATGAGATTTTTTATACATTTAGTTAAAGAAATGGAATTCTAAGATATTTAAATGTGTTAGAGTTGATAATTTATTAGGATGATACCATCTGAATATAGGTTCGTTACATACTAATCCCTCATTGAATATCTTGTAAGAATTTTAAAATATTTAACGACAATTATAAAAACAAAACAAACGATGTTTGGATGTTTTGTTTGCTTGAGAGATATCTATAGGTGATATTTGAGGTTTGTGAGTTATTTTAGAGGACGAAACTCGGAAGTGTTTTGTATTTTTTTTTATACATATAAAAAGTTTATAAGTTGTCGAAAATAGCTGTTTGACCATGTTTTCAACATCTTATTCTAATATTATTTAAGGGCCAAAATATCCCTACTAATTTTATAATATCTGAAATTATTTTCTAATTTCATTTTTTTTAAGCCTTGCAGTCTCCAGATCAAGTTTCTAAAAAACGTGAAGCACATCGAAGAGCTCCAAGCTTTTCAAACTTGAGCGAGATTAGCACAAATTTAAGCGTGAAAAATTGTTTTTTATCTTTAGTATAATTGTAATTATCTCAAACCAATAAATAGATAAAATAATATATAAATATGGTAAATTTAAGTTTGATGTATTAATTATCATATTTATAAAAGCATAAAAATCTCAAAATTACAATTTTTTTTTTGCAATTAGACCACGTTAAAAAAATTTATATATTTGTCAAATCATCAGACATGTTTAATCATAATTAAAATTAAAAAATAAACATCTAAATTATAAACTTAATTTACGTTCAAAATAATTTTTTTTAAAAATAATTAGATGCAATTAGTTGTACTTAACATAATTAATTAAACACCTTAATTATGCTTAATTTGATCAAACTACAGTTTAATTGTTTTTTCTGCTTTTATCCGAAGCCGAGCGTTTTTGTCAAACTTGGAGGACTTTTTAGAATAGATGAATCCAAGAAAATAAACTATAACTTTTACGTTCTCTAATTATTATACTTTATTTATTACTATTTTCCATCTGCCCACAAAATGTCTCCCCTGTATTATCCATATCAAGAAAATTCACAACACATTTTCTCACTGAAGTACTTATTGTTTATAAATTTAGATCGTGATTATGCGAAGTCCCTTTATATGATTAAAAATATTAGAACATATTTGTTTCTTTGATGGTGGCATGGCGTTTGCAGCTTCCTTTATATCTTGTTTTAATAGTAGTTATAACTGCTTCTGCCATTTCAATATGAGCCGCGCAGTTGGGTGGCGACCTTTTGGTTGCGGTTGTGCAAAGATTTCCGGACCCGGATTCGGGGTTTTGTTGCAGAAAACGAAGAAGGCTTGGTTGGAACGGCGTCGTATTAATCTTGTAGTTTGCTCTCAACTCTCCAGTTCCTTGTCTCTGAACATTGGTTTGGACTCTCAGGTCAATTTAAGTAATTTTCTATTTTTAAATTATCTTTTTAGTCTATTATTGATAGCAAAGTATAAAAAAACAATCTTTATATATATGGGTGAGGTTTTGGAATTTTGAGTTCGTAATTTGGATTTTGAGTTGAAAAATCTTCGTTGGCTTACAATGATTGCCTATATCATTTTGCAATCTAAATTTCATAAATGAATATTGTTGTAATATATCACCACATCCTTCGTCCTTGGTCGGCCTGTTGGGTCAGCAGCTAAGTTTAGTTTAATTATGTTGATGTGGACTTCAAATAGATGTTGAATTTGAATATCTGTTCTAAGGTGAAGCAGGATGATTTTATTATTCTGTACAATTTGACTTATCCTTCTTACCAATTTGATGAAGAGTGTTGGTCCCCGTGATCGTGATTCTACACATCTGCCATGGGTTGGACCACTTCCTGGGGATATTGCAGAAGTTGAGGCTTATTGCCGGATCTTTAGAGCTGCAGAAAGGTTTCATAATGCTTTAATGGATGCCTTATGCAATCCACTGACTGGGGAATGCAGTGTTTCATATGACATGCCATTGGAGGATAAACCATTGTTGGAAGATAAAATTGTTTCGGTTCTTGGTTGCATGGTATGTCTCCTAAATAAAGGAAGGGAGGATGTTCTCTTGGGGCGTTCATCGATAATCAATTCATTTCGGGATGTGGATAAAGGTGTAATGGACGATAGCCTTCCTCCGCTCGCTAATTTTCGGTCTGAGATGAAAAGTTATTGTGAGAGTTTGCATGTTGCCCTTGAAAATTATTTGACACCTGGTGATAGTCGGGGTTTAAATGTTTGGAGAAAACTACAAAGGCTGAAAAGTGTGTGTTACGATGTTGGATTTCACCGAGAGGATGATCAACCTTGCCAGACATTGCTTGCGAATTGGGGACCCGTTTATTTGTCCACCTTGAAAGCAGAAATGCAACCAGGAAACTTGGAGGTTGCGTTTTGGAAGGGTAGCCAGGTGACGGAGGAAAGTTTAAAGTGGATTCTAGATAATGGATTCAGAAAAATCATAGATCTTAGGGCAGAGATTGTGAAGGATAGTTTCTATGAAACAGTTTTGGAGGAAGCTATTTCCTCTGGCAAGATTGAACTGGTTAAACTTCCAGTTGAAGTTGGTACTATACCTTCGCTGGAGCAAATTGTGCAGTTTGCTTTATTAGTTTCAGATTCAGGCAAAAAGCCCATATATGTCCATAGTAAGGAAGGGAGACGGAGGACGTCGTCTATGATTTCTAGATGGAGGCAGTACATGGATCGAATTACCTCTTATAATCAACAAGTCATTAGTACCGACGTTCCAGTCCAAGATACTCGAGGTGTTGAAGATTCCGAGGTCTCATTGAGCTATGAAGAAGGTGAATCTTCTGATGAGAGAACAGGGTCATTTCCCGAAAAATCTGGGGAATCTTTTTTCCCCTTGGAAGTATTGAATGGTAGAGGCCCTCGTGCCTCAGAAAATAAATTAAAGAGAAATAAACGAGCCCATGATACCCCACCAAATAATCAGGACACATTAATACAAACTTTTAATTGTGAAACAGAATCATCGGTAAACTTCTGTGTGAGCCCGCTAGAGTCTCAATTACCTCCACATGATATATTCTCCAAAACAGAGATGTCCAAATTTTTCAGGAATTGTAAAATTTCACCTGGAATGTACTTTACTTACGAAAGGAAAAGATTGGATATGCTTTCTGCATTAAGATATAAATACAATGTGTCATTCTCGAAGACAGAAGCAAACTCTAGAACCAGTCTCAGTGAAGAAAACACTGTGAATGGGTCACTTGGAAGCATGACATCTTTGAACCAACTGATTGTACCTTTTAGTAATGGTTCATATAATGATGTCAGCATCTTCACCTCGGCACCTCCTCCTGATGGAGCCAACAGGGATAAAGTGCATAGCTTGAGTAAAGATTATGATTCTAGAACCCCTAGAATGGAACTAAATAAGTGTGTAAGCACTATGGTAAATACTGGAGAGCGTAGGGTTGAAAGTTACCTCTATTCAGATGATGAAAACTTGGATATGCTTGAAAAAAATATGCGTGTGTCAGCAACCGGTGTCGTGAGATTGCAGTCAAGAAAGAAAGCAGAGATGTTTTTGGTCCGAACAGATGGATTTTCTTGCACGAGAGAGAAAGTAACAGAATCTTCATTAGCATTCACTCATCCTAGCACACAGCAGCAAATGCTTTTGTGGAAATCTACTCCAAAGACTGTATTATTATTAAAGAAACTTGGCCAAGAACTCATGGAAGAAGCTAAAGAGGTAGCTAATCTTTTTGGCACAGAAGCTTTGCGATCAGCACACAATCTTTTCTATTGATAAATATATAACATGTGTTACATTCCGTGAACAGGAGAAACATGCTCTTACTTTGACCTTTAATGGGCATCTAAAAGAACAAACATAAGACTCTGATTCTAATTAAGAATGTTAAATAATTCTCTACTGTATAGAAAAATGACGACTTGCATGTATATTGGAAAAAGGATCACATGTATGCACGATGATTATTTTAACTATGAGTTAGTGATGTCAGATGTGCAAATTAGAAGGAATGGGTTTAGAAAGTTACCAAGTTGCACCTCGAATAATGACCATATTTACCTATGAAGAAAAGATCTGGTTATAAGCATCTGAATTTGATTGCGTGTTTTATCGGCTGGATTGTACAAAACTGGCGTACTATGGTTTTTTGTGGAGACATCATTGTATATTTTCATACACATCTGATTCTGATTCCATTTACCCGAGTTCTGTATTTAAAATATCTGGTAATATCTAGTTTTGTGTAAGCTTTTTCAATTTCATATAATGCAAAAGAACAAAATTTTTGTTTGAACCAAATATAATTTTGTCAAAAAAGTTTTTTTATAAAAAAAGCTAGAAAGATCTCATGTACTTTGATACAAGCCTTGTAAATGATCTTGTTTATATTGTTTTATTTCTCAGGGGTTTTGCAATTTTTATGGCTTACTTTCTTGAACGTTAATGCTGAAACTTTTCATGTTCTCTTACTACTAAAGTCGTTAATTTATCCATTTCCTTAGGTTTCCAAATTTACTTTGTATTCACGTGTTTTTACTCCAGGCTGCCTCTTTCTTGTATCACCAAGAGAAGATGAATGTTCTTGTTGAACCTGAAGTTCACGACGTTTTTGCCAGGATACCAGGTTTTGGCTTCGTTCAGACTTTTTACAGTCAAGATACGAGGTGCGCAAACTTTGGTCCATTTCTTTAATTCTGGTTGGCTCCTTTTTTCATTTAAAAATATTGTTGTCTGAAGAACATTATTCATTTTTACTAGAGATATGTAATGATTTTCTCCATTGTTCATATTGGCTACTGCAGTGACCTTCATGACAGGGTAGATTTAGTAGCTTGCTTGGGAGGCGATGGGGTCATACTACATGCATCGAACTTATTTAGAGGTCCTGTTCCTCCAGTTGTTTCATTTAATCTTGGATCCCTTGGGTTTCTAACTTCCCATACTGTATGTCCCTTTCCTCAACCTTCAATTATATGGTGCTAAACTACTTGCACAACCTTTTCTTTGACTGTTTTTGTAATTTGCATCCACAGTTTGATGATTTTAAGAATGATTTGAGGCAAGTTATCCATGGGAACAACACAGTTGATGGGGTTTACATAACTCTTAGATTGCGGCTGCACTGTGAAATATTTCGAAATGGGAAAGCAATGCCCGGAAAGGTATTTGATGTCCTCAATGAAGTTGTGGTTGATCGTGGGTCTAATCCGTACCTCTCAAAAATCGAGTGTTATGAACACGACCACCTCATAACTAAGGTAAAGTGGTTAGTAATTCCTAAGGTTTTGGTCCTGTTCACTGTTATACTATGCTATCTTTCTGCCGAGGTTGGTAATGTTGTGATCGATAAATGTAAAATTGGTGCATTAGGTCTTTAAGCAGTATCACTGCTACAGTTATTATTTATTTAATAAAAAAGTACATTAACGAATTGTAAGACTTTGATTCTTAGGAGGTACTTTTCAGCCTGACAGACTTTATCATTTCCTGGACAGGTACAAGGTGATGGAGTTATAGTGGCCACCCCTACTGGAAGTACAGCTTATTCCACAGCTGCAGGAGGTTCCATGGTAAGTTTCCATGGGTATGATGCAATGATTGAGAGCTTCATGTGTGACCGCTCGAACATCGAAGCAAACTATTTTGTATGGATAATTAAGTTACGATAGAAGATGGATCCTCCCTCTTGCTTCACTTCAAGCATAAACTCAAATTTTAGAATATTGCTTGTGATTCTTAAATTTTGGTGAAAGGAAGTAAAAACTCTCAAGGAAGAAGTTCCTCTGAGAATTTCACAGGACTAGGAATATTACTAGTGTTACAAATCTATGGTTGTTAATTAGATTTTTATGATATAATATTGATGTTTAAGGAAATTCCTCTCTGAGTGTGCTCTTTAAGAATGGAATCATATAAAATCAAGTGGTATTTAGAAAATTGGACATGAATTCCAATTTTTTGTTATATTTCCTTGATTGAAATTATCGAGGGAATTAAATAGTGGTCTTAGTGCAGTTGATCTTGTGTCATGTATGAGGACAAATATTTGTAACGATGACTATCCCTTCATGCAGGTACATCCAAATGTTCCGTGCATGCTTTTTACACCAATTTGCCCACATTCTCTCTCATTCAGACCCGTCATCCTTCCAGATTCTGCTCGTCTAGAGTTGAAGGTATCTGTTTATTCAATTACCAGACATTCCTTGGTTTATGTTATTCACGTGTTCTACTAAGGATTCTATATCATTTTTAGCAGTACGTTCATAGTTACCCAAGTTTTGGTCCAGCACACCATCTTGATTTTGTAGCACCAAAAGTCTAATGTATAAACATCATTTGCAACATGATTTGTCGAGTTTGTTTTCCCTACTTCACATTATGGTAAAGCGCAGATCTAAAACTAGTCTGGTAATTGCTGCCTAGATATCATCTTTCTAAGATATGACAAGTGAAATGGAGGAGAGACTGGGAAAATCCCATATGATATGACCCAACGTCTTTACAAGTCACACTGCATGTTAAGGCAAAGTTTCGTGTTCCTCTCCAGGACTTCAGGGTCTCCTAGAAATGGGTTGATTTCGAACTCTGTTTGAACTTAATTGTTTGGAAGACCTGGATATTCAATGTTTCTATCAACAATTATCTAGAAATAATCTGCTCATTGATGTCTGGATGAGGCGTCTCATGTTATGGTCATTTCGGGTGCAGATTCCGGAGGATGCACGAAGCAATGCTTGGGTATCGATTGATGGGAAGAGAAGGCAACAACTATCAAGGGGAGATTCGGTTAGAATATCTATGAGCCAACATCCACTTCCTACCGTAAATAAGTCTGACCAAACATGCGATTGGTTTCGAAGCTTAATTCGTTGCTTGAACTGGAACGAACGACTGGACCAAAAAGCCCTTTAAACAACATACGACACAATACACTCTACATTTCTTTACAGATCATAGTTGAAAAGGTTATAGATTGCTCTTCAGAAAGAGCATTATGATTATTATTATTTTTTTAATAGTTTGCCCGCGATGATTGACGTGGCTTAATAGAAACCTCAAGGTCTAGCCTGAACTTGCTAACCAGAAGTCAACCCAAAACCCTGGGATCCATACTGAACTTGAAACCTTGGCTCTTATATACTTCCCGCTTTAGACATACTGTTCCAAAATAGTTGTCTGTCTCGCGTATCGCTGAATTGTGTATATTTTTTTTTCTTATTTTTTTTATTAAAACTGGTTTTCAGCACCCTCAGTTTCTGGAATGTTTCCCAAACACAAACTCTGGATAATATAGCAGTCGGCTACATTTCCATTTTCATAGAAAAAGTATCCCGCATGCTGGAAAAAACTAATGTTACTCTCACTATATATAGATGCAAGCATAACTAATATTGAGCCATAAAAACCTATTGCCATGGCAAAAAAAAAATTCCATACAGATGAACCCAAAATGACGCCGTAAAAACTTACATAATCACCAAAAATTATCATTCAAGAAACATCACAGTAATAACAAAATGAAACCTAAGGTAGGGAAGACGAGCCTCAGGACTAACTCGGAACGCAATATTCTATTTCAGTCAACCATGTCAATTCGGCTGCTCAAACTTTGAAGGTGCTAGTTGGAGGTTTGATTTAGTGACCGGGGCGGTCATTGGCTTTTGGTGTTTGTGCCTTTCCCCCGCCTGTGGAGGCACCTTCTCAGGGAGGAGCTCACAACCGACCACCTCTGAGTCAGGCTTTCTTTTTACTTTCTTTTTTGGTAAAATATCAGTTGGCCCAGAATCAACAGAATTTCTGCTGGAGTTGCCCTTCGCTTTTTCTTGCCTTGCTTTGTTCACATCCTGTATGTTTCCAGAGGAAACTGGTGCACATGTAGCAGGGTGAGCTACAGTAGCATTGAGGTTTGACTTGCTTGTCGAAGTTGCAGAATGGTCACGAGAATCTATTGACATTTTTTCTGGAAGATGGAATATCTGAGTCATGTTGGTACCTTCTCCTCGAGTGACATCTTCTATTTTTGGTGTCAAGACCTTCGTCTTCTTGCTTTTCTCTTGATCCTAAGCAATAATGAAAGAAAGCGCAAGCAAGGTGAGGCAAAAGAAAATAAAACAAGTAATGACACTCCAGTAAAAAGTGATGTGATGAAAAGAAATATGGGACTCTGGACTCTGAAGGCATTATGACATTTTAAACATCTATTAGTCACACCTTCAAGCACCACAAGCACATTACACTTGCATAATATTATAAAATTCACAATGCAATATCTAGAAATGCCATGCATTGGAAACAAGGAACAGATTCAATACCCTGGATATTAGTCGTATTCAAAATATGAGGTGTGTTTTCCTAGGTGCCAAATATTTCAGTAGAACTGTTTTCATGAGCTGCAATCATATTTTGCACAAGCTCAAAAGTGACGTGAGATGTTACAAGTATAGTTGACAATGCATTTATGATAAACATGCAAAGAAACAACATGCACAGCAGCCACGTACAAAATAAGTAACTATTGCAAAGGCCATTCCTCATTATCTGACACTATATAAAATGCATACCTTTCTCCGGTTGTTCAGTGCCCTCCTCCTATCTTTTGCTCTAGATATTGCACGTTTAACTCCCTCGGTATTCATGACTCCACTAGGCCACAATGTTGCAAGCTACAGTACATATATAAATACTTTTTTTACTAACTTGGCATTTATGTTGGGAGATGAATGGTATTCTGAACAGCCAAGGAAACAAGCAACTCAACAAATAAATGGAAGAGAGAGCTAAAAGGATCACTTACAGGACCCAAAAGTAACTCAAAGAAAAAATGATAAGAGAGTGGAAGTTATCCATGTCAACTCTATCCAAGAGCTCTCACGAGCATAAAACAGAGCAAATTTTTATCATATAATGCATAAACTATCTACATCACGCAAGGACTGTCATCTAAAAGTAGATCCTCTAGTACAAATTTCAAATAAAATAGTGTGAGAAGCAAAAGAATGAATTCAATGAAAAGGAAATATCAGTATCAATCAATACTCTCTTATCTCTCCCTTCGGAACGGAGAAAAAAACCGAGAGAATGGGTAGAACTTCCAGGTCATGTTGGCATCCTCATATGCGAACCAAGCATACTCACACTCTAATTCCCACATGTAAGAAACTAGTACACCAAAGGAACAAATATGAAATTGCAGAGAACAGATCTACAATCATCTGGGGTACATTAATGGAGATTGTTTCCCGCATCACATAAAAATATTGTTCCAACATAAAGTCTTCAGCATAAATTCTAACACTAAATAGTTTGACTAGTTAAAACTAAGCTGATATAATAACAGCTAGATCAATAATGTCCTGTTACCTCTTCATACAGCCTTCTGACTGGTGTACCTGATTCTTCTTCCAGTCTCTGAAATGAGGAAAAAATGGAAAACTAGTCACCCCCCTCAAAACTCCATTGGATAGGGAAAACACACTTCAGTGGAAGTGTGGAACAAGGGAATTCAGATGCATTACCTCAACATAAAGGTCATAAAGGTCACAAATCTTATTTTCCAATGCATTGTCCATGCTGTATTTCCGTTTCAAGGTTTCTCTATCTCCCCGACCAGTTTCCTGAAAATCATCTAAAGATGCATTTTGTTGCTCAACCTGTGAATGCTGTAATATAAGTCAAATACCAAGTTTAGAACTAAAAACATTGACCCACAAATTTCAGCACAAGCCTCACTGATGCTGGGAAGGTAAGAAAAATATGCAATGCATCCCCAAAAGAAGTCATTTTGAAAGATAAAAAATCAGTGGTATGATGATCGGTCTGAAAAGTTCAACACCAATTTGATCTCAACATAGGAAAAACATACTTTAGATTTCATATGCATAATCCGCAGCTTAACCATATCTGCAACTTCTTGTTTTATCTTCTGCAATTGATCATCCTTCTCTTGCTTCACTGACAATCCCATATTAGCCATAACCTTAAGATTTCTCTACCATAAAGACACAATTTCTCGATCAGCTATTAGCGACATATGTTATGTTCACATCATACAAACACGTTGCATAAATAACCAAATGTCGAGACTAAAAAGATTGTCAACCTTTTAAATGAAGCAAAACATAAGGTTCCATACGAATCTGCCACACTAAATCAAACTTTCAGAATAACTCAAGAAGCTATTATAGAACCGCATTCATTTCCTCGAGTAGTCAATCAAATTTGACAATAGCTGCTCACTACTCTGGACGTTTCCATCGATTGATATGCATTTAAAAAATGATAAAAATCATTCATTTGTCTGAGGCATGAATCGAGCTAACACAATCAAATGCAATAAATTAGTTTTTAGGGAGTTCTGCTGACAAAAAATGATAATTGTCACTCATTTATGTAAAGTTATGGGTTGGGTTGATACTTTCTAGTGAGATTTTGCATGGAGATCTGCCAATGGTCACATTATTTTAAGATACTCGGTAAATACACTTTTTACACTCAAAATCACAAAAACATCACAAAATCAGTGTGGCTTTTGCTCTGATGGCTTTTGCATAAAAGCACTAGTTAGAAACCAGGAGACAAATGGAGTGAGTTATAGCAGAAAAAAGAAAACACAAGTAAAAAATGTAATATTACAGGTGATTTCTCAATCCAAAATAGAAAAATACTTTTAGCGTCCGAAGTTGCATCAAGTGGCCGACAATGCTCATCAGTCTATTAATCACATCCTTTGGTATTTTTCCATAGTTGACCTGCTGTAGCCCAGATACAAAATACAAAAGTTAAATTTATCCTGAGCAAAGATTCAAGAAAAAACATAATTATAGGACCAAATATGACTAAATAACTAATAAAACAAAGATGAAATTAAATTCTTTAATTGCTCTCTAAATACCGTCAATCGAGCAACTTTAGCCAGCTTTTGTTTTATTTCCGGCGGCAGTCTCCTTTTGATAGTTTGTGATGAATTATCAGGATCTTGAACTTCTCTAGATGGTGGTCTAGCTGTTGTTTCATCAATGAGAACAGAATGAGGTGCATGTTTAGAGCACAAGCTGTATGATAAGGAAGAGAAACCATAAAGTAGAGTGTAAACTTTATTAGTCATATACATTCTGCAACTATCTTCTCTAACTCTTTAATTGCCTTGTCAAGCATTGTACTCTTTGGTCTAACAGAAGAGCCTTCCTTTCTCTGCATGAGGGGAGCCTTCTGTAGACAGTATAAAAGGATCATTAATAACAATAAGAATTAATAGACATGTTGATTGTAAAAAAAAGGGAGAAAAGATGGAACCATCAGAGATTAGGATAAACTTGAAACAAAGAATTAAATATTTTTGCCAGCTCGAACAAAGAGTACAAGCAGTCAAGCACTGAGATGAGGTGCACAATGGAAAATCAGAAATTTAAAGCAAATTTTAACATCAGTTACAATACCGTGGAACTTGTAAAAAATGGGTCAATTAACAGCGCCAACCCTTTAAATAGATTCGTATGGAATCCCCCATTTTCAATATAGAATGGTAATTTACTTAACTCTACAAAGCCGCAAGATTTTATCTACAAGCATTTCAAATGCTATCTCAAACTCTAAATCTTATCCATATGACAAAAATTGGAAGAAAAAGTAAGACAAAACTACAAGGTCGTGGATGAATCCTAAAAGCATGATGGTCGTAAAATATTTCAGACAACTGGTTAGGGCTCAACTATGTTGGAAATTACATGATAAATTTCAAGGATAACCAACTGTCGAAAATGTAAACATGCTCACATAGGGTTGCAAGGAATCCTTGCTTGCAGGAACATTCAGGTCAAATCTTTCAGCAAGTGCGGCTTTCTCTTTTTGTTGCATAGACTGATCTGACTCATCAGCATCAGTTAATGGTTTTCCGGATTGAGATTTGTTCTCGCATGAACTTTTATCGATTGACCTCCGAATTGCGGTGTCTTGAAGTTCACTACCCTCTTTCTGTTTGTTATTATAACTCTTTAATGGGAGAACTCCAGTTCTCTGCTGGTCAGCATCCTTGTCTGGACCCATGGGATCACCATTCGACATTCCTGAAGGATCCAAAGTATTTTTGGAACCTGCAATTTAGCCCTTCAATGAGACCTCAGGAACATTTTCTGGAGAAACCAGAAATCATATATTATTTACCTTGTGCATTTGGTACAGCCACTCTATTTGACTGACTAACTATTTTTTTTTCGATTGACGACGCTTTTCTACCTTTGTCCCCTAACTTCACATGCTTACTTGGATTATGTCCATCATCAAGTCCACCTTGACCTTTATCTAAATCTTTGCGTCTTCTCTTTTTTGGCTGCTGGGTTGCTGATATAGAAGGTTCTCTGAAATTGAAAATAAAGGTATATATCTTAGCGTGCCACCAGTACCTTGCCAGCAATTGATCGGAAAAATAGATAACAATGTACTGCCCCAGCACAGAAAAAACTCACAAAGGAAAATGGCAAATAGGTTAAATTGGAGTGAATTGAATCCAATGGCTTATTCAACATAATACTTCCTTAGTTTCAAACCCAAATTCCAAGAAGTCCAAAAAGGGGGTAACTTCTCACGATGTCTTAACGAGAACAATATTAACATGAATATTTGGTTATAGGAAACACATTGCATAAATCTTCCCATATGTTGTTTCACATTCGGAAATGAGTAGAACGCTGCATCTTAAATATTGTTTAATATTAATAAAAGAACATCCAAAATAACTCACATGCGCTCCAGCTTCCCACGATTAACAAAAAATCCATCATGTTTTATCGCGGAGTTATCGACCTGGAAATAGTCGTCCTGCATAGAAGTAATACTCATTTATTATCTAATTATCTAACCATGCAAAAGCTGCAAATCAAGACATCCAACAAACACTGCAGTTTTAGAAAACATAGAAGAATAAAAAGTAGCACCCACCAACTCGGCATCATCTATGAACGAGTCATCTGTATCATACTCATCATCATCAGGCACGTCATCTAGGACAACATCCTCCTCGTCGCTACTTCCATTACCCTTTAAATTCCACAAAGAGAAAGCACGTAGAATCAAAAATCACCACATTTACGAGATAGATGACAATTAATGATAAAATATTTAAATTTAGTAAGTAACAACCATAGGAAGAATTATGGGGAGCCTATTCAAATGCAACGCTATCCATAAGCCTGACATTCTGGGGAACCTATTCAAATGTTTAACCCAAAACTTCATAATAAAACTTAAGAAACGAACTAATTCCGTGAGATTAACATTAAAAAATTCAATTTAAATCCAAAACACAAAGTAACATAAAATAAAACACAAGCCGACGCGACAACTAGCACTAAAGAGGATTCAATGAAATTAATCAGCATTAATATAACCGAACTACAACATACCGCATACATGCGCTCAATTCTCTCTATCACATTGTTCAAACGGTTGGAGCCAGCCTGCGCTTGCGAATCTTTGGCTTCATTCTCAGCGACCGTACGCTTCGAAGAAGAAGCCTCTGAAGACGGCGGCAATGGTGTCTGTGAAGTGGGCTGCTGGGCCTCCGAAGACGGGCCCACGTTTGACAGGTCGGTCCCATTGGGCTGATTGGAAGTAGCCTCTTTAAGGAGTTTTTTCCACGAAACTATCGTGGTTTCACCCGGCCTCAATTCCACCCGGAAACGGAGGCGGCCTCCGGCGGATTCGAATGAGGATGCGGGTTTGGACCTGGAACCCGATTCGGAGCCGGCCCTACCGCCTTCCACCATTAAAATTAGGTTTTGTATGTTGTATGCGGAGGCTATAACGGGTATCTCTATCAGTGAACTAAAGAATTTCGTTTCACGAATTGGGAATTTGGAAGAACCCTAGAGTGGAGCTGATCCTTGAGGGAAGTGAAGGGAAAAAAAGGGAATTTTGCTTTATTTTTGCGCTTCCCAGTAACGGTTGTACCTATTATTGGTACGAGGAACAGTTGGAGGACTGATTTGGATATTTATATTTCTTATATATATATATATATATATATATATGTTGGAATTCATATTTTACACACAAATTACTTATAACTTCGATTTCCTCGTTACTTTCGTTGTATTTCAATGTCCAAAAGTACAATTTTTTAGATATGCATTTTATTTATTATAAGGAGATTAGTTTCACTTAACGTTTGCATTTGAATTGGGAGGAGATTATTTTTAATTCAACTTATTTTTTGGAATAAAACAATGCATTATATTACTAAACCACCAAATCACACTTTACAAAGGTTTGAGAAATAAAGGACAATTTTTATTTTATTAATTTTTACATTCTCCTTTCCACAATCCAAAAGAAGCAAGAATACGTGATGTTTTGTTTGCAGATCTTCTGTAATGTCTTACCAAAAAATGTGGATGTGGATGTCGCAAAAAAAATTTATCGAATAAAAATTACTATAAACTTTCCTGGAGTCAAAGATTAAGATTGATTAATAGAATGAACAATATTGTTCATATCTGTTTCCACAATGATTTTATGTCACTGTTGCAAATCTGCGAGAACGAGACCTGTTCTAACAGTCATTAACTCGGCCACAAAACTTGAACGTAGACCTTTAAGACACTGCACTTGAACGAACAAAATCATACCTATTTCATCATGGGCGATCACTCTCATTCCATAGAAGTTTGAGCCTCCAATGATCGCTGCATCAACGTTGATTTTAACAAAACCCGGTGGTGGAGCACACCAGCACATCATTGGAGGAGGAGTTACAAACCTGGCATGGCAAGCCAAGAACTGTAATCAAAGATTACTTGCATGAGTCACCACATCTGCAGTTTGAACAAAATGACCTTCAAAAATCATTTGGTTTCTTGTCTTAGCAAAAACGGCAGAAATATTCAAATTATTATTGTTAAATTCTTGAAATCCTGATATTTGAGTACGATGTCATGGACATTTGATTTTTGTGCTTGTTTGCTGTGTTGTTATTATCTGAATTCTAATGTGAGTATAATACAAATTGGTTTAGTTTTCGTTGGCATCAAATATTTAGGTTGTCAGATATTTTATAACATTTTTCCCTGAGTATTTCCTTCAATTCTAGATATAGGACTTAAAAAACTCGATTTGCAGTGAAGGTAGGTCGAGATTATCCTTGTATATTATTGGCAAATCAAAATTGTATTACTTAAACGAATACTGTAGATATATTAGACATATACCTAGTTGCGACACAATCAACAAGTAACAAGTTTCTCGAACAACGGCATCTCCTTTGACTAGTTCATAACAACATGCAATTTGATTCTCAAATAAAGCCCATCAAGATTTGTGGATGTATTCTCCAACATCTTTGTGTTCCCCACCGAGAATCATTCGAGAAATAATCGGATTACAGTTTGAACTTCGTAAAATAAAATATGAAATGAGGTAACAGCCGATGCGATGTTCTTCATCCGCAGGTGCGGGTAATAGCGAGTTCTGAAACTAAATTAAAATTAAAGAATCATCGAAATGAATACATCTGCATTCCATGCTCAACTCGTTAGAACAGCTAAAAAAATGGGAAATTTTGATACAGCTTGAATTTTCTGTGGGAAAAGGGGAAACGAGAAATATTTATCTTTCTATACGTTGAGATACCAATAACGAACCCTACAAAAATTGCAATGCGCCTGTAGAAAATATATGCATGCTGCTGCCCTCATGAGCTAAAAATCCCGAGACAAAGTATTCATCTGGCAAGCTTGTGCTGGAAATCCATGGCAATGTATCAGGTGTATGTATCTATACACAATCCTAATCGTCGGGATCCATTTCCTCGTCCTGCTCCGATGTGAGGACAGTGACGGGTTGGCTATTTTGATCGGATTCCAGAGGTCCTAAATCCATGTTATCTTCTGGCATTTCAGACTCATCAGCACTGTCATCTTGTGATTCAATGCTGTTTAGACCTTGATCCAATCCTTTGGGATACTCGTCCTGCCCCTGATACAGAATTTGGAGATTACTGCCCTTTCTTGAATGAACAATCTCAGTATTCTTGAGAGTTGCACACGAGCATTCAGGGATGGGGTGAGAAAGGAAAGACGTTGGTCTTGATAGAAGAAACTCCCGCATGATGCCATCTTCTGCTGTGCTTTTGTTTAGGTGTTCTCTGATGGAGAGTGTCCAATTGAATCGGGGATGGTAAAGATTATCTCGAGTACTATTGATCAGTTCAGCGAGATACTTCCTGGGCAAATAAACAGAAATACGGAAAACGAAATTAGAGAGCGGAAAGAAAAAATTGTGTAAACTATTGGTGTGCAAGACTGCAAGTATAGCCTCTTGACAACTTTATGGTTTACCTGTCAGGTCTGTACGTTCTACTTGAAGCCATCTTATACAGGCGGCGTCCCATTATCAAGCCAGAAAAATCTGGCCATCCACGGCCATCATTGTCAAAACCGGGAAAGAATGCATCAGCTTCCACGGAAACAATATAATCAACAGCATCCCACAGCAAACGATGTGCTTGGTTTCTTAAATCGTTTGATGAAGGCTCAGAATCCTTCTCAGCAATCCAACCATACCAGCCTTCTTTTTCGTGTCGATAAATAGATCAGTCAGGAGGCGGAGGAAGAGGCCTAGGACGAGGGCCAGCATTGTCCCATTCTTTTTTTAATTGTTTTGCACTCTATGCTGGAGGAAATTCAAAAGAATCCAGAGGAACTGGGGTTTCTGGGCCAATGATTTTGGCCAATTCTTCTTTATTGCACAAAGAAGTACGATCCACTAAGTTGGTGTACAGGGCACGCAAAGGAATCAGAACTCTTTGACCACCAAACGTTTCAGAACCAGCCAAATATATTCTAGTTCTCGGAGGGTAACCCAAAGCTCGAAGGATAAGTCCAACCTACATTATCATAAACAAAACCCAAGCTTTCACCTCAAATCTAATAACCACGTATTTTTGGTACGATAAAACACAAAAAGCAAAGGTATCAAATTTGATCCGTGAAGCAAATGGAAAGACCAAACTGACTAGAAACTGGTGGTACTAGAAAGAACAAAAGTCACCATAAGTATGCGGAATTACGACCCTAAAAGGCTGTCATACCCCAACTCCAGACTAAAATTTTATATTGCAGAATAGAGTAACAAGATGACAAGAGTCCATGATTAACTACACACACATAAAAACTAAAGATGAAGGTAACTAACTGCAGTTCCTAGAAGAAACTTGAATGGAGTAAGCAAAAGTGCACACCCCAAAGTTTTGGATTTCATTATAACCCTTAAAGGCAGCCAAATTTGATCTTTGCTTCCAGCTTCCGCTACCCTACAAATTCGTATTCAGGGGGAAAATTTATATAAACCATAAACCCATAAGCTCCAAAGGTAATACGACTATTTAATTCACTCAACTCCTTCAACAATCGCACATACAAAACAGCAATTCCGCTAGTATCATCAGTTAGAATCGATTTTGAAGACAAATATAGTCAAAATAGTAACAGACAAATTCATAAAGATTGAACCAACAGAAAAATGTAAACAAGCTGCAGTAACAGGAAAGTGAGATTGTTACTGACAGAATGGATCAAACAACACCATGAGACTGGAGCCTCCCCCAACAAATTATCCACTGTGGCGCTGGGTTCATCACCAGATCATGGATCGGGTAATTCGACTCGGCAATCGACGCACCTACGCATCGATTAGTTTAAGGTATTGAATTGGGTTTCTCCGAAATCACGAAACCCTTTTCTGTGTAAAATCAACTCTTTTGTTCGATCGATACCCAAAAAATTCCTTCTCCTTCAATTCTTTGTCATCATTTATTATAAATAATCTCTGATTCACTTAAATATAATCATTTAAATCTATCACTATTTATTAAGAATCTTGATAATATAACTAAAATAGTTTTTTTTATATGAATTTATTATTTCAAATCGTCTCTTTGTCTTTTTTTCTTTCTAAAAAATTAAATTTAGTCTTTCTTTAATTTTTACATTTAACATTTGATTTTATTTAAATTTAGTTATTTTAAATTATAACATGACATTTTATTATTTTTTATTATTATGATATTATTTATATTTTAATATAAATCAAATTAATTATAAAAAAGACTGTTACATGTGTATACATCCACATAACACTGTTCACACCCAACCTTTTTATTGATTTTTTTTAAAAAATTATTCTGAATTTTTCTTTTTTCCTTTTTTCTTTTCTTTAAATTTGCTTTTCGTCAATAATCGAACCGCCGTGTTATTAGGTTCTTCAGTGGCAATGATATTTAATACATTATAATTTTCTCGTAAAAAACAGTAGGTCCATTGACTCATACGTGTTATGATATTACCAGGATGATGTATTTTCGAAGTTGAAATTTTTGAAGTTTTTTTTACCGAAAAAACAAAATCGGAAATTGACGTAGTGGATGACTTTAAGAAAATAGATGGATATTTTCCAAATGTTCACGATGCTTAAAATCTTGATTATTATCCTGGATACAGTAGTAAGTGCAAAATGAAGCATCTAAAAATTAAAGCTCATCAAAACCTTTTTATCTGATCAATTATGTCATAAGAAAATATTGAATAGATTAACTATGTTATTAATCGATAAAAAAATTACTGAAAAATTTTGATTATTATTTTTAGCTCTAAATTTGCAAGATGTTTAGAAATCTATGAAGCCTATCTCTCCAAACAGGTAAATACCGCCGCAACAGAAAATCCAACTGGGAAATCATGGTGTTGTAAATTTTTTGCCTCTCAGGGGAGGATGTGTTCTCTTGTGGCATCTCTGAGTTAGATTGGATTGACTTGTGAAAGTGCTCGTATTCGTCAGTGTGTCTCATGAAAGTGTTTGATGCATCCGATGTAAGGTTTTCCCTCCTAGAGGGTATCTTTGGTAGCTAGGATTGGGGAGGGGACTGAGGGACAAGCCTCCCTGAGAAATGTGCCTAGTTGAGTCGGGTACCTAATTGTGTATTTTCTAACCAAGCTTGGATTTAATCCAACTGGGACTAATCAGTTCAGAACTGGATAATGAATTCTAATTCAATCCATTTTAAAGTTTTAGCATGAACTCGGTTCCTTGTCCATAAAGTTTCCTTGTGCAAAGAGTTTCCACTTCCCTTTTCTCAGTGAGTCCAGGATCTTGTTTTGGATGAGGCAGAGGAAGCCTATGATGTTATCCTCTGGCAACAATGTTCGATTTCGTATTCTACGCTGTAGAGTGTGGAACCTGCGCTAGCTGTAGGATAATAACTCAACACATGTTTGATCATTCATCTTGCATATTCGACTGTGTTATCGACCCCAGAAAATTTTCAGTTATTATAATCACCACCAAATCATTATAAAAAATTTCCCTCTCTATACATAATAAATACACAAGGAAAGAAACAAGGAAACAGTTGTGACATGAACTCGATTCATTCTCTTACCAACATCCAGGTATGGCAAATAAATAGGTTTGGTTATGGATTAATGTCGGTGGATGTGGAATCCAGCAACATAGGGTAGTTGGCAGTTGGAACGGAGTAGGACCCACGATCAATAGCAAATGGGGAGCTTATTTAACTGTTTCTGGGGCAGCATTCTGACTGTCTGAGAAGTTAGTTTTCTTACAGTTACAGCTCCTGGAATCTGCAAGAGTATGTCCAAGGAAAAAATCATTGACTAAATTAAATTATTTATACAAAGTAACAGAAAATAGTCAAAACATAGGACCAATAGATGAAATTAAAGAAATTATAATAATTGGGTAAAAATTGATGACAATGCTGACACAGAAAATACTCAATAATGCATCCTCAGATTTATGAGGCTTACATGGAATAGACATCATGACCTTGAACTCCTCAAAATCCAGCACCCCGTCGGAGTTCTCGTCGAACACGCGAATCATATCTTTGCAATCTTGTCCATTGCTCTTGTCCCACAATCCCCATTTGGACAACACGGTTTGCAGCTCTTCACAGCTTATGTATCCGTCGCCGTTCAAATCAAAGACTTGGAAAGCCTTCAAAAGATCATCGCTAGCACCATTGTTTTTCTCTTGGATTTTGGCTTTGACCGTCTTCTCGTAGAAGGAGGAGAACTCGATGTAATCGAGACTTGTATGTCCCACGATCTCTTCGAGCTCTTCTAACGTTGTTTGGGCTCCTGTGTTCTGTAGGAGATGATGCAGCTGATGGACGCCGACCAGACCATTGTTTTTGGTGTCCAGATTCTTGAAAATTCTGTGCAGATCATCTGCAGTGAGAATAGGAGACATGATCTAAAACGTGAAAGGAAAAGAGTGCATAGATTCCTTTGGGAATATTATGGAGCTATTGTGGTTCTATTAGAAGTCGGGGATCGGTTTTTGGTGTGTATTTTATGGTGGTGGTTGGGGGTTTTGCACGAAAGAGAATTTAATTTCTCAAGTACAAAAAAAATAAAATAATTCCCTTTCTCAAACTATAAAAATTCTCTATTTTTCATTAAAAAAAATTAGCAGACGGTGGACTGTTGGGTTTGGATCAATCCAACGGGTTACCCAATTTCATAATCAGCCCAATACAATAATATATTGCATGAGATCAGGAATATTTGTATAAACTAAATTGTTTGCACCTTATAGCTATATTATTTCCGAAATAAAAGGGGAAACCCAACAATTTCCAGAAATTAAAATTTATATAGATAGCTACCCTTAGTACGTTTCCCTACAAGGAATGAAGATTTTGTCATATAACAAAATATAATACTTGGATTGAACTTCGAATTTGTCCCCTTTATGACAAATTTTGCCTTAAAACTCCAAGAAGAAACACAGTTTTACCAAAGAATAGCGAAAAATTAAACGATGTAATATAATAAACAACGGGTTCATGATATCTAAGCTGCTTGATCAGTTGTCACTCTTGCTCAGTAGAGCTAAAGCTATTCAGCAAACTTAATATCTAAGACCAGTTCAAGAGATAGGTGACTTAGCTCAGCTGCATAGCAAGTAGCCAGCATTTTAAAGAAGCTCAATATGATAACCAATTTCATCAGAGACTATTAAATTTAGTCTTTATACAAATTATATTATATCTAGCTTGCCATTAATCAATGCCTATATCTGTACAAACATTACAACTAACAAGCGTTTTCAGCCAAATATGCACTCCATCTGAACCTTCAATGTTACTCATAAACCCGTGAGTGGTCACAAGAAAAATCGGCTTGACTCAAAATCTTTTCGCCTCTCTTTCCCCATTAGAAATGTGATCGGCTCTCAATATGAACATCAGTACTGTTGAACCATAAGCTTGAAAGAAGAGTCAAAACCCAAAAGACAAGTCTTGTAAGCTGGTGAGCTTATGATTGATTTTCTTTACCACTCCACGTACAGTTTCTTATAGAGCTGCCATATGACCATAACATCATCTTTGCTCCTCCAATTCTCTTGTTAGATACATGTTCTCGCATATAAATTGGGCTAGACAATATGCTACACATTCCGATTATTGCTAAACTTATGCATCCAATTATCAATCCCGGACATTGTTTTTGAAGATGTGAACGAGTTTGTACGTTTGGAGGGAGATGAAGGGGGGGTGGGCAGCTTCGTAGGCAACATTTGCTCCCAATTATATGCCTTTGGCAGTGATCTTGATGCTTCTGAAATGAAAATTAAAGCAAGAAGACTCAAGATCAAGCATTTTCCCTTCCAAGAACTTGACATGATGAAGGCCTCAAGAAGCAAAAAAAAGTACCTCCCCTCTTTTAACTACTTTAGCCTACTTATTTAGGCAGACATGCTGAGAGATTTAGGATCAAATGCAAACCATAATTAAAATTTATAGCCAATATTAACAGTATCGAATGAAATACAAGTATTGACAACTTGTTTGTTCTAGGAAAAGTGAAACATTCGGCAGACAGTTTGATAGTATAATAGCTTTCAGATCTTAGAAGTTTGTACTTGTTGCTTTTGCTATGATTTCCAACCAGGAAAACTTCGCGTTTCCATAATTTAGTTTATTTTTACTTGGAATTAAGGATCTCATTTTTCTAGACCCCACATATGTCGAAATTTATCTTTTTATGTTGGGCACCATCTTGTTTGTAGAAGTTGTGAAACTACATAGAATCATTTCAAGAAATATGTATGAACAAATATCCATACTTTAATAAAAAAAACTACAATAGTAATGTTATAAGTCAGTTATATATTATTTGTTACTGCATAACCATGTAGACACCACATTTTGATGTTCACTTTGACAGTAAAACCTACAAATTTTCAGATTTAAAAATGAGTTAATAGTAACCATATTCAATCATGCAAACATGAGGGGGGGGATGGGCTTGTAAAGTATATAATAATACTCTTGGACACGGAATAGGGGAGACAAACCACTGTTCAAAAGGTTATATGTGCTTGAAGAGTCCCATAAGTACTACTACTTTAGACAACAAAGAAAACAACTGAAGATAATGAATTAATGCCAGCAACCCCCAATAATATAATTTTTATAAAAAGAATATCGTGCTGATGATTTTGCCAAATTATACATCATATATTTCTTCGAAATTACGTCAGCGGTCTTAATCGTCTCCCAGGTATAGTTTTTTCCCTCCAAACTGAACAACTCGATCTCCAATGGAAGAAAGAATGCTTGGAGGATCATTCGATCAAAACACGATTTCTTCATTGATAACCACAACCTAATGTTTGTCTTGTAATGTATAACTGCAGCTAGCTGACGACTTCTTATAATAGCATTCCATCGATCATGTCTTGTTTGCTCTGTAAAAATGATTTATTCTAATTGATAAAGAAATAAATAGGTGTCACACCCTCCCATTTTTATTCAATCCAACTGTTTAAATTTTTCTCTGTAAATTGATATTTTTTCATTTTGACACTGTCTCTTCCATCTTCCATCTTCCATCTTCCATCTTCCTTCGTATTTGAATTCTGTTTTTCAAGCTCCATATACAAATATGATTCTTGAAAATCACTTTGGATTGTAGAAGACCGCTAAAAATTAAAAAAAAAAACCATATTAAGCCCTTTATATACTAAGAATATCTTTGTTAGGTGCTGCAAAAAACATTTTTTCCCTGCAGCATTAAATGGTTTGTGCATGCAATATGAATAAATCTAGTAGATTTGTGTGAGAGTCTGGAAACTTATTACAAGAGGACATCATGTATTTTGCTATCAATTTAGATCCCTCGTTCATATTCACAAAAACTGGTGTAAAATATATATCGTCTGTGGCAAACGCCATCTGGTGGCCCCAAGAGCTGATTGAATGGTTATTTTTGCAAGTTAGGATTATGATGCTTTATTTATTTATAAAGACTCTCATTCAAAGGGATCTACCACCTGGGCACGGTTTCCCAATATCATTGCGACTTAACTCAAACCCAAATAGAATTATTATACAAAGCTGCAAGTGAAATAATGTTTAATATGAAATCAATACTGTCTCAGTAAAATATGAAAGATGCTATGATTAGTCAGTTAAGGCTATGTTTGGTATATGAAATGAAGGTTCAAACTTTTGGCTGATTAGGTTTGATCGAGTATCCCACAGTGGAGAAGTGATGTCATATCAGCATGGTTATAACAAAGGTCGATTGTCTTTGCAAAATAAAACTCTTTGAACCAAAGGGGAAAAGTGGCTGTTTGATTTTTAAATCATGTGTGCTAAGCTATAACCAGAGACAAAAGGGATTGGTTCCTCCTTCACTCCGCCGATTCTCTTCTGCTGGACTGGAATAATGGCCGGTAATGGTGTACTCACAGGAACACACAGTAAACAATTTGTTTTCGTAGATTACTTCTATACAAATTCAAGATTCAATTTTTTTTACCCAAACAGGCTACCATGCTCTTAAGATACCCTTTATATGAATTCATAAGAATTTTGAATCCTAGATCATATCTTCCAGAAGTAAAGATACCTGATACTATCCTGGCTGCGGCCACCGATGCCGTAGCCTCCACCACTTGTTCTACTACTGTCACTATAGGTGGAAGCTGTAAACCTTTTCTTTTACCAATCCCTTTCCCCAGAAACCTTCGGAAATTCTGCTGAACTTCCTCCGATATTTTTGTCCAAACTCTTCATTCTCTTGGACGGCAAACCAACCGGAAACACCATTTTCAGAAGCAGCCCCTTGTTTTCAAAGCTTGCGATCCTCGGGCATGCTTTTCACCACTTCCATCAGCTCAAACTGACTTCGGACGATGGCCTGTAATCTTGAGTTTGGCGATATGCACTTGTAGTTATGGTGGCTAAGGAGAGGTTGCGAAGGGCTCTTAGGTGGGCTCAGGCGGTGGTTCTTCCATAGAGGCTGTGAGCAGAATCCGGATTCATAGCTTTCCATGGATTCTTGATTATCATTATTTGGGACAAATTTTTCCACTTCACCCCTACATTTGCTTCGACTTTCAGCTGTCTAAATGGATTTCATCTACGCCATGTCGCTGTTAGATCTGCGCGAGTTATTATTCATTTCCACCGTCTTTTCCATGAAATGAAATGGTCTCATTTGTTGTGGCCCGAATTCTTTAGGCTGCTGAAGCAAGTCAAGAATTTTTAGATGAAAGGCTCAAGGCCCCTGATTTTCTACCTCTTCATAATTGTATGTTCCTTGTTTTTACAATCGTCAACCACATTTACAATTAGAAACATGTCGATCCTAATATGATATTTTTAGTTCAAGTACGTTCATCATATATGGAAACTTGACTGTTATTCACTCGCATCTTGTATCAAATGTAAACGATTAAATGTTTGTATTCTTGTTTTATAAAATATTTGACTCGATTTTTCTAAATAATTAGAGTCATATATCATTTTGTGATCCGAATTTATATTTTATTTGAATATTTCTCCTACTATACTATGTTTCCATATAGATTCTTATAAAGTTTCGGTGTTCTGGGACATGGTGACATGTCCGCCACATGGTGACATGTCCGCCCCAAACAGAAGATGAGGTATCCTTGGTTTTAAATCGAATACGTCTTGGTCTTGAAAATTTTCAAATTCACGGGAAAATTTCGGTTTCTGCATATGTGGTGAATAACGAAATCAGTCGAGAGATAATAGCTCGAATAAGGCGAGTACGCATCGGGATGAATTTGTTCCAATCAAGTACGTATATATGTTTAATTATCGAATTTTAATATTTTTCTGCTAAACAGCCCTTCATCATAAGGGCGTGATGAATTTCATGCACGAGATAATGAGTTTGAAGTACAAAGTTGTTGGAGGAGCAAAAATAGCTCGTGTGCTCATAAGTCGGTACGAAAAAGTCCAAAATCAAATCACGCTGGATTAAAATTAATATAGTGGAAGTCCAAAAGCAAGTCATGCATTTAAAATTTTCTGACGACACCTCTCAGAAGTAGTAGTTTCTGATGGAGTAAAAATCGATTCTGAGTCTCAGTTGTCCATAAATTTTCTATAGATGTGACTTATTTATTTTTTAAATTTTTTTAAAAAAAAAGTCACGGTAGGTGTCACTAACACATTAATTTACTAACAGTGAAAAAGTCCAAAAGCAAGTCACACGAGATTAATTAATACAGTGGAAAAGTCCGAAAGCAAGTATGGATTTAAAATTTTCTGAAGAGGCGTGAAATCTCAGAAATAGCCATAAATTCGCAGCAGAAACCTTGAAACACACATTTACAGAAAATTTAAAATGTCAATTGCCGTGCATAAATGCCCTCCCCCTCCCCTCCGAACTCATGCACTGTTCATAAGTAGCCATAAATTCGCAGCAAAAACCTTGTAACACACATTTACAGAAAATTTAAAATGTCAATTCACGTGCATAATTGCCCTTCCCCCTCCCCTAACCCTTGCATTGTTCATTCTCGTTCACCCAAAATCATCCTCATTTTGCTTTCCTTCTTTTTCAAATAGATTCTTATAAAATTTCGGTGTTCTGGGACATGGTGACATGTCCGCCCCAAACAGAAGAGGAGGTATCCTTGGTTTTAAATCGAATACGTCTTGGTCTTGAAAATTTTCAAATTCACGGGAAAATTTCGATTTCTGCATATGTGGTGAAGAACCAAATCAGTCGAGAGATAATAGCTCGAATAAGGCGAATACGCATCGGGATGAATTTGTTCCAATCAAGTACGCATATATGTTTAATTATTATTGTTAGTTAATTTTATTTCGAATTTTAATATTTTCTTGTTAAACAGCCTTTCATCATAAGGGCGTGATGAATTTCATGCACGAGATAATGAGTTTTAAGTACAAAGTTGTTGGAGGAGAAAAAATAGCTTGTGTGCTCATAAGTCGGAACGAAAGATTCGGTTCTTTGTTACATATTTTAAAGTGGTTAGGTGAGTACAAAACTTTTTTGGTACATCCTTATAATGATCCGAGGACACTACCAGATTCATGTTTAGTGTGTGCTTTTGAAAAAGTTTGGTCATATACTGGTTTGGTATATGGTGTTGGACCAAATTAGTTTTTAAAAATTGTAATGTAGGCTAGTTGTGTGTTTTTTTATTCGCGAATTAAGTTTATTTCCATCAAGTTTATTTCCATCGTATTTTTAATTTCCGAGATTAGTCGAATGTTGATGTTAATCGCTATTTAATCAGTATAAGAAATGTGAATACAAAGGGATAATACGTTAAGTGTGAAAACAATACCATATTAGGGTAGTTAATGACTTTTTAAAGTAATCTATCTAATCTAGTAAGACCTCTCAAATCAAATTGTATACATCTATACAAATTAATTAATTAAATGGGGCAACAAGATCATGGTACGTGCATAGATTTTTACTTAATCAACCATAGAATCTTGATTCCAACTTGTTGTCAATGTTTGATTGCTTTTTTTAAATTTTCTATCGGAGTTGTGATTTGAATTTAGTGTGGCAAAATATTTTACGGTTCTGAAAAATGTTAACATTTTCAGTAAATAACAAAATTATATGACTAAAATTCAACTTTGACAAGTTATAAAAAAAAAAATTTGGAAAATTACGCGTTCAAATTGACAATTTTCCAAAATTATTTTGGTTAAATGCAATTTATTATACATCCATTAGTTATTTAAGGGTATTCACCCCCCCTTTCGGGACTCAGCGTCCTCGCTGAAGTTTTCCCCCATCTCAAACTCACGCGAGCTCACTCTGATATCAAATGTCATGGCTCAGCCCACTCGTGATATTGTCCGTTTTGGACCGAGGCTTTATGACTTTAAAGCGCGTCACCAGGGGTTGCTACACGCTCATTTAAATGCTCTGTATTTCTCTCGTGGTTTAGCGATGTGGGATTACGCGTAATGGCCTTCACCCCCCCCTTTCAGGACTCAGCGTCCTCACTGAGATTTCCCCCACCATCCCAAACATATGTGAAGTCGCTCTGATACCAAATGTCAAAGCTCAGCCCACTTGTGATATTTTCCAATTTGGTCCGAGGTCTCACAGCTTTAAAACACGTCACAAGGGGTTGCTACACGCTCATTTAAATGTCCAATATCTCTCACGTGGTTTAGTGAAGTTAGATTTCGCCTACAGGACTTATCGTCCTCACTGAGATTTGCCCCACCATCCCAAATTCACGCGGAATCGCTCTAATACCAAATGTCACGGCCCAATCAACTTGTCATATTGTCTGCTTTGGCCCGAGGCATCACGGCGTGTCAGGAGGGGTTGCTATACGCTCATTTAAATGCACATCATCTCTCCCATGGTTTAGCGATGTGAGATTTCACCGAAAAGCCTTCACTATTTTCTTTCCTTCACCTACTTGGTAGTTTTTTCATATGGATTCATATACAATTTCGGTGTTTTGGGACATGGTGACATGTCCACAGAAACAGCAGAGGAGATATCCTTGTCTTAAATAGAATACGTAGTGGTCTTAAAAATTTTCAAATTTACGGTGAAATTTCAATTTCTGCATACGGGGGTGAAGAAAAAAATCAGCCGACAGATGGAAGCTCGAATAAGTAGAGAATGCATCGAGATGGATTTGTTCTATTCAAGTACGTCTATATGTTTTCATGTAATTATTTTTTGTTAACTTTATTTCGAATTTTATTATTATTTTTGTTAAAAAGGTGTTCATCATAAGGGCTTGATGAATTTCATGCAAAGTATAATGGGTTTGAAGTACAACGTCGGTGAAAGAGAAAAAATAGTTTGTGTGCTCATAAGTCAAAACGAAAAATTTGCTTCTTTGTTTCATAATCCAAAGTGGTTAGGTGAGTACAAATTTTTTTTGGTACATCCTCATAATGATCCAAGAACATTTGCAGAATCATGCTTACTGTGTTCTTTTGAAAATATTTGGTCTTATACTTGTTTGTTAAATAGAGGTAGACCAAATTAGTTTTTGAAAATTTTAATGTGGACCAGCTAGAGTTTATTTTTCTTCTCGAATTAAATTTGTGTCCATTGTATTTGTATATGTGTTTCGATAATTGTTATGAATGGATTTGTTTGACTAAGTTTTCAATTAATATTTTATATTTTTTTCATGATTACTTTTATAGACTTTTTTTTATGTTAACGTGAATTAGAAAATTATAATATATTCATGCCACATAATTGGTCATCAGAAAATAAAATTTTAGTTGGTAAACTTAAAAAATCGTGTTTTTATCAAAAATATGTATAAAAACTCTCATCATCTAATATGTTTAAAAATATTAAAAAGTCGCTCTGATACCAAATGTCATGTCCCAGCCCACTTGTGATATTGTCTGTTTTGGCTCGATGCCTCATGGCTTTCAAAACGCGTCACAAGGGGTCGCTACACGCTCATTTAAATTCCCAACATCTCTCCCGTGGTTTAGCGAGGTTGGATTTCGCCTAAGAGCCTTCACCCCGTCCTCGCTGAGATTTGCCCCACCATCCCAAACTCACGCGTAATCGTTCTGATACCAAATGTCACGGCCTAGTCGACTTGTGATATTGTTCGCTCTGGCCCGAGGTATCACTGCTTTAAAACGCGTCATAAAGGGTTGCTACACGCTCATTTAAATGCCCAACATCTCTCCCGTGGTTTAGCGATGTGGGATTTCGTCTAAGATCCTTCACTATTACCTTTCCTTCACCTACTAGATAGTTTTTCCATATGAGTTCTTATGCAATTTCGGTGTTTTGGGACGTGGTGACATGTCCACCCGAAACAGCAGATGATATATCCTTTGTCTTAAATAGAATACATAGTGGTCTTGCAAATTTTCAAACTTACGGTGAAATTTCAATTTCTTCATACGAGGTGAATAACAAAATCAGTCGACAGATGGAAGCTCGAATAAGTAGAGATCGTATCGAGATGGATTTGTTCTCTTCAAGTACGTCTATATGTTTTCATGTAATTATTTTTTGTTACCTTTATTTCGAATTTTATTATTGTGTAATGGGTTTGAAGTACAACGTTGGTGAAAGAGAAAAAATAGCTTGTGTGCTCATAAGTCAGAACGAAAAATTTGCTTCTTTGTTTCATAATCTAAAGTGGTTAGGTGAGTACAAAATTTTTTTGGTACATCCTCATAATGATCCAAGGACACTTACAGAATCATGTTTAGTGTGTTCTTTTGAAAATATTTGGTCTTATACTTGTTTGTTAAATGGAGATAGACCAAATTAGTTTTTGAAAATTTTAATGTGGGCCAGCTAGAGTTCATTTTTCTTCTCGAATTAAATTTGTGTCCATTGTATTTGTATATGTGTTTCGGTAATTGTTATTAATGGATTTGTTTGACTAGGTTTCAGTTAATCTTTTATGTTTTTTTAATGATTACTTTTATAAACATTTTTTAAATTAACGTGAATTAGAAAATTATAACATATTTATGCCAAATGTCGTGTCATTAAAAAGGGGTTGTTACATGCTCATTTAAATGCTCAAATATGTTTTTATCAAAAATATGTTTAAAATAATTTTAAAAATTATAACATATTTATGCCAAATGTCGTGTTTTTATCAAAAATATGTTTAAAAACTCTCATCTTCTAATATGTTTAAAAATATTAAAAAGTCGCTCTAATACCAAATGTCGTGTCATAGCCCACTTGTGATATTGTCTGTTTTGGTTCGAGGCCTCACGACTTTCAAAACACGTCACAAGGGGTTGTTACATGCTCATTTAAATGCTCAGCATCTCTCCCGTGGTTTAGCGATGTGGGATTTCGTCTAAGAGCATTCACCCCGTCCTCACTGAGATTTGCCGCACCATCCCAAACTCACGCGGAATCGTTCTGATACCAAATGTCATGGCCTAGTCGACTTGTGACATTGTCCGCTTTGGCCCGAGGTATCACGGCTTTAAAACACGTCACAAAGGGTTGCTACACGCTCATTTAAATGCTCAACATCTCTCCCGTGGTTTAGCGATTTGGGATTTCACCGAAAGGCCTTCACCATTTCCTTTCCTTCACCTACTAGGTAGTTTTCCATATGTGTTCTTATGCAATTTCGGTGTTTTGGAACATGGTGACATGTCCACCCGAAACAGCAGAGGAGATATCCCTTGTCTTACGTAGAATAGTAATGGTCTTGCAAATTTTCAAATTTACGGTAAAATTTCAATTTCTGCATACGGGGTGAACAACCAAATCAGCCAACAGATGGAAGCTCGAATAAGTAGAGAATGCATCGAGATGGATTTGTTCTATTCAAGTACGTCTACATGTTTTCATGTTATTATTTTTTGTTAACTTTATTTCGAATTTTATTATTTTTTTGTTAAAAAAGTGTTCATCATAAAGGCGTGATGAATTTCATGCAAAGTATAATGGGTTTGAAGTACAACGTTGGTGAAAGAGAAAGAGTAGCTTGTGTGCTCATAAGTCAAAACGAAAAATTTGCTTCTTTGTTTCATAGTCTAAAGTAGTTAGGTGAGTACAAAATTTTTTTGGTACATCCTCATAATGATCCAAGGACACTTGCAGAATAATGTTTAGTGTGTTCTTTTGAAAATATTTAGTCTTTTACTTGTTTGTTAAATGGAGATAGACCAAATTAGTTTTTGAAAATTTTAATGTGGGCCATCTAGAGTTCATTTTTCTTCTCGAATTAAATTTGTGTCCATTGTATTTGTATATGTGCTTCGGTAATTGTTATTAATGGATTTGTTTGACTAGGTTTCAGTTAATCTTTTATATTTTTTCGTGATTACTTTTATAAACTTTTTTTATATTAACGTGAATTAGAAAATTATAACATATTTATGCCGCATAATTGGTCCTCAGAAAATAAAATTTTAGTTAATGAACTTAAAAAGTCGTGTTTTTATCAAAAATATGTTTAAAAACTCTCATCTTCTAATATGTTTAAAAATATTAAAAAGTCGCTCTGATACCAAATGTCATGTTCCAGCCCACTTGCGATATTGTCCGTTTTGGCTCGAGGCCTCACGGCTTTAAAATGCGTAACAAGGGGTTGCTACACGCTCATTTAAATGTCCAGCATTTCTCTCGTGGTTTAGATGCCTACTAGGTTTATATGCAATGGGTTGATCTTTTAAGAAATGCTTAGAATTCTTTCTGTTTACTAAGGTTACCCTTATTCATCTTGGATGCATATTACTCTGGCGCTGAAAGTAAATATATCATTAATGAAAAGTAAGCAGTTGTGGTTGATTGTGTTCTTGGCGGCAGTTGATCTATTTCATGGCATTTATATTTTCCTCATCCAGACATTGTTTTGCACGTGTCATTTTCTTACCATTTTCTTACGGCCTGCAAAGTGGAACCTAATTACTAATAGTGAAGTTTAAAATTTTCTGATCAGGCCTCTTCAAGGGGCGTGAATCTCAAAATTTTCTGATTGAAGAGGCGTGAATCTCAATTATATGGATTAAATATCGGCGTGAATCTCAATTATAATCGCCGAGACTAACACTTACAGTGGAAGTCCAAAAGCAAGTCCAAAAGCAAATGCATTTATAATTTTCCGATCACGCCTGCATTTATAATTTTCTGAAAGAGGCGTGAAATATCAGAAGTAAAATTGCCCGCATTTATTATTTTCTGAACACGCCTTTTCGAGAGGTGTGAAATCTCAGAAGTAACCTTGCACTATTCATTATTCTCGTTCATTATTCTCAGAAGTAACCTTGCACCCTTCCCCCTCCCCTAACCTTGCACTTCCCTCCCCTAGTGGGCTTAGGCGGTGGTTCGTCCATAGAGGCGGTGAGCAGAATCCGGATTCATAGCTTTCCATGGATTCTTGATTATCATTATTTGGGACAAATATTTCCACTTCACCCTTACATTTGCTTCGATTTTCAGCTGTCTAAATGGCTTTCATCGACGCTTAAAATGTCAATTGCCATGCATAAATGCCCTCCCCCCCTCCGACAAACCCTTGCACTGTTCATTTTCATTCACCCAAAATCATCCTCAGTTTCCTTTCCTACTTTTCCATATAGATTCTTATAAAATTTCTGTGTTCTGGGACATGGTGACTTGTCCACCCTTAACAGAAGAGGTGGTATCCTTGGTTTTAAATCGAATACGTCTTGGTCTTGAAAATTTTCAAATTCACGGGAAAATTTCGGTTTCTGCATATGGGGTGAAGAACCAAATCAGTCGAGAGATAATAGCTCGAATAAGGCGAGTACGCATCGGGATGAATTTGTTCCGATCAAGTACATGTATATGTTTTTTAAATTATTTTTAGTTAATTTTATTTCGAATTTTAATATTTTCCTGTTAAACAGCCCTTCATCATAAGGGCGTGATAAATTTCATGCGCGAGATAATGAGTTTGAAGTACAAAGTTGTTGGAAGAGCAAAAATAGCTTGTGTGCTCATAAGTCGGTACGAAAAAGTCCAAAATCAAGTCACGCTGGATTATAATTAATACAGTGGAAGTCGTCATGCATTTAAAATTTTCTGACGACGCCTCTCAAAAGTAGTAGTTTCTGATGGAGTAAAAATCGATTCTGAGTCTCAGTTGTCCGTAAATTTTTCGATAGATGTGACATATTTATTTTTTAAAATTTTAAAGAAAATAAGTCACGGTAGTTGTGACTAACACATTAATTTTACTACCGGTGAAAAAATCCAACAAGTCACGCGGGATTATAATTAATACAGTGGAAAAGTCCAAAAGCAAGTATGCATTTAAAATTTTCTAATCACGCCTCTTCAAGAGGCGTGAAATCTCAGAAGTAGCCATAAATTCGCAGCAGAAACCTTGAAACACACATTTACAGAAATTTTATAATGTCAATTGTTGTGCATAAATGCGCTTCCCCCTCCCCTAACCCTTGCACTGTGCATTCTCATTCACCCAAAATCATCCTCAGTTTCCTTTCCTTCTTTTCCATATAGATTCTTATAAAATTTCGGTGTTCTGGGACATGGTGACATGTCCACCCCAAACATAAGAGGAGGTATCCTTGGTTTTAAATAGAATACGTCTTGGTCTTGAAAATTTTCAAATTCACGGGAAAATTTAGGTTTCTGCATATGGGGTGAAGAACCAAATCAGTCGAGAGATAATAGCTCGAATAAAGAGAGTAAGCATCGGGATGAATTTTTTCCAATCAAATATATATGTTTTTATTAATTTTTTTTAGTTAATTTTATTTCGAATTTTAATATTTTCATGTTAAACAGCCCTTCATCATAAGGGCGTGATGAATTTCATGCGCGAGATAATGAGTTTGAAGTACAAAGTTGTTGGAAGAGCAAAAATAGCTTGTGTGCTCATAAGTCGGTACGAAAAAGTCCAAAATCAAGTCACGCTGGATTATAATTAATACAGTGGAAGTCGTCATGCATTTAAAATTTTCTGACGACGCCTCTCAGAAGTAGTAGTTTCTGATGGAGTAAAAATCGATTCTGAGTCTCAGTTGTCCGTAAATTTTTCGATAGATGTGACATATTTATTTTTTAAAATTTTAAAGAAAATAAGTCACGGTAGTTGTGACTAACACATTAATTTTACTACCGGTGAAAAAATCCAACAAGTCACGCGGGATTATAATTAATACAGTGAAAAAGTCCAAAAGCAAGTTTGCATTTAAATTTTTCTAATCACGCCTCTTCAAGAGGCGTGAAATCTCAGAAGTAGCCACAAATTCGCAGCAGAAACCTTGAAACACACATTTACAGAAATTTTATAATGTCAATTGTTGTGCATAAATGCGCTTCCCCCTCCCCTAACCCTTGCACTGTTCATTCTCATTCACCCAAAATCATCCTCAGTTTCCTTTCCTTCTTTTCCATATAGATTCTTATAAAATTTCGGTGTTCTGGGACATGGTGACATGTCCACCCCAAACATAAGAGGAGGTATCCTTGGTTTTAAATAGAATACGTCTTGGTCTTGAAAATTTTCAAATTCACGGGAAAATTTCGGTTTCTGCATATGGGGTGAAGAACCAAATCAGTCGAGAGATAATAGCTCGAATAAGGAGAGTACACATCGGGGTGAATTTGTTCCAATCAAGTACATATATATGTTTTTATTAATTTTTTTTAGTTAATTTTATTTCGAATTTTAATATTTTCCTGTTAAACAGCCCTTCATCATAAGGGCGTGATGAATTTCATGCACGAGATAATGAGTTTGGAGTACAAAGTTGTTGGAAGAGCAAAAATAGCTTGTGTGCTCATAAGTCGGTACGAAAAAGTCCAAAAGCAAGTCACGCTGGATTATAATTAATACAGTGGAAGTCGTCATGCATTTAAAATTTTCTGACGACGCCTCTCAGAAGTAGTAGTTTCTGATCGAGTAAAAATCGATTCTGAGTCTCAATTGTCCGTAAATTTTCGATAGATGTGACTAATTTATTTTATAATTTTTTTAAAAAAATAAGTCACGGTAGTTGTGACTAACACATTAATTTTACTTACAGTGAAAAAGTCCAAAAACAAGTCACGCGAGATTATAATTAATACAATGAAAAATTCCAAAAGCAAGTATGCATTTAAAATATTCTAATCACGCCTCTTCAAGAGGCGTGAAATCTCAGAAGTAGCCGTAAATTCGCAGCAGAAACCTTGAAACACACATTTACAGAAAATTTAAAACGTCAATTGCCGTGCATAAATGTTATTCCCCCTCCCCTAACCCTTGCAATGTTCAAATATAGCCATAAATTCGTAGCAGAAACCTTGAAACATACATTTACATAAAATTTAAAATGTCAATTGCAGTGCATAAATGCCCTTCCCCCTCCTTTAACCCTTGCATTGTTCATAAGTAGCCATAAATTCGCAACAGAAACCTTGAAACACACATTTACAGAAAATTTAAAATGTCAATTGCCTTGCATAAATGCTCTTCCCCCTCTCCTAACCCTTGCACTATTCATTCTCATTTACCCAAAATCATCCTCAGTTTCCTTTCCTTCTTTTCCATATAGATTCTTATAAAATTTTGGTGTTCTGGGACATGGTGACATGTCCACCCCAAACAGAAGAGGAGGTATCCTTGGTTTTAAATCGAATACGTCTTGGTCTTGAAAATTTTCAAATTTACGGGAAAATTTCGGTTTTTGTATACGGCGTGAAGAACTAAATCAGTCGAGAGATAGTAGCTCGAATAAGGAGTGTACGCATCGGGATGAATTTGTTCCAATCAAGTACGTATATATGTTTTTATTAATTATTTTTAGTTAATTTTATTTCGAATTTTAATATTTTCTTGTTAAACATCCCTTCATTATAAGGGCGTGATGGATTTCATGCACAAGATAATGAGTTTAAAGTACAAAGTTGTTGGAGGATCAAAAATAGCTTGTGTGCTCATAAGTCGGAACGAAAGATTCGGTTCTTTGTTTCATAATTTAAAGTGGTTAGGTGAGTACAAAACTTTTTTGGTACATCCTTATAATGATCCGAGGTCACTACCAGATTTATGTTTAGTGTGTGTTTTTGAAAAAGTTTGGTCATATACTGGTTTGGTAAATGGTGTTGGACCAAATTAGTTTTTAAAAATTGTTATGTAGGCTAGCTGTGTGCTTTTTTTCTTCGCGAATCAAGTTTATTTCCATCGTATTTGTAATTTCTGAGATTAGTATAATGTTGATGATAATCGCTATTTAATCAGTATTAGAAATGGTAATACAAATGGATAAAGTGTGAAAGCATTACAATATTAGGGTAGTTAATGACTTTTTAAAGTAATCTATCTAATCTAGTAGGACCTCCCAAGTATACATCTATAAAAATTAATTAATTAATTAAATGGGGCAACAAGATCATGGTACGTACATAGATTTTTACTTAATCAACCATAGAATCTTGATTCCAACTTGTTGTCAATGTTTGATTGCTTTTTTAAATTTTCTATCGGAGTTGTGATTTGAATTTAGTGTGGCAAAATATTTTACGGTTCTGAAAATCGGGATCATGTTAGCATTTTCAGTAAATAACCAAATTATATTACAAAAATTCAACTTTGGCAAGTTATAAAAAAAATAAAGAAATTGGAAACTTACGCGTTCAAATTGACAATTTTCCAAAATTATTTTGGTTAAATGCAATTTATTATACATCCATTGGTTATTTTTGACGGTACATCCACTGGTATACATATAGATAGTTTATTTGCTGATATCGTTTAATGTTGATAATAAGATGTTGACCCAATTATATATAATATAATATAATATACAACCAAACATGAAATCTTATTGGAACTGTCCATATCCGGTTCATCCTTCAGAACCCTATCACACCCCGGATCTGATGAAATAGGATGAATTGAGACTATCTCATTAACTCTAACAAACAATAGCTAAAGGACTGAAAGTAACGAGGACTAGCTGCTACGAGGAAGGGATCCGATCCCGACCGAGCCTATCTAGCTTGTTTGATATAATGGAGCTAATGTCCGGCCTTTCCCATTTTTATAGGAACTTCTGTACCAGAAACAATGATATCTCCAATTATAGCCCCTCTGTGATGTTAACCTAATTAATCAAGGTCACGAGTAAAATATAAAAGACATTAGGAAAGATGTGGGCCCACAAAAGTGGGATGGCGATGAATCATGATTTTGTACCAACAAAATGTCTGAAGAGAATATAGTGTGAAAAGATCACTCGCGATCAATTCTTTCTTTTCTTTTTCTTTTTCTTTTTAACACCAAACCCTTTTTTTTTTGTATATTATAAAATGTTATATATATATATATATGAAAAAATTATAATTTTGGCATCGGATATTTACATCTTTATTATCGTAATCCGCTATAACATCAAACTTTAGTTTTAGCATGTTATCTTTTTTAAATTTTTTTTTTCCATTTGATGCTGATATGGTGACAAAAGTAGTTGGAAAAATATTATAAACTCCAAAATTTGAAATAAGCATTATTAAAACTTAAATTTAAAAACATAAAAAAGCAAAATCGTAAAAAACCATACATGACAAAAAATTAAAATTTTCCCTATATATACATGTTCAAGATAGTTCGTATAAACATCGACAATGTAAAAAAAAAAAAAAAGACATTGTTTAAAATATTTGCACCATTGTAGGAAAAATGATCTTCTGAACCACTTCGGATATCCTATATCATAAATAAGTAATATGTATGTATGTATGTCATATTAGTCGGTTTTTTAGCTAAAAATGTTCAACGAGCTTGTCAAACAAGCTCGAAAATGAGCTTGTTAACAAGCTCGAAATGAGCACGCTTAACGAGCCGAACTCGAGCTCGAGCCAGACTTGTTAAACATGATAAACAAGCTATTAACGATTCAAGCTCGACTTTTCACGAGTTAAATAATTTTAAAACAATCTGAACTCGAGCCTCATGATAAAAACTTGGAGCTCGAGCCTATATATATCTTAAACGAATCGAGCACAAATCTCATATTGTTTGACTCGACTTATTTACATCGATAACTAAACGGACACTTTCTCGGGCCCAATATATCAACGTAAATGTTGGTGTGGTTAAATAATGTTGTAAATTGATGGTAAATTTGTAGTTTTATTTAAATATATATATACTCAGAGTGGGTTCCAACAATATTCACTCACTTCATAAAAAAATTGATGAATCGGTTTCCACTACTCCTTCCTTTGGTAAAACACTCATTCGTACGTACTAAAAAAGTAAAAAGTTTTCATTCCTAAAAAAAATTAGTATAAAGTTCAACTTTTCAGCACAAACGATTCTCTCTGAAAATTTGCACATAAAATCGCAAGATTGTTCCATAAAAACTTGTAATATTTCTACTACCAACACTTTGAACTTGTCGCTCAGGTTTTGTTACAGTAATATTTCTACTACCAATTTTAAAAAAAAATTGGGCCTGAGACACTTCTCTCAGACAATAGTGTAGGCCCAGGAAACCACTCATGCGTTTAATATTACATGAATAGATCTATTGTGAAACGGGTCAACTCTATCGATATTCACAATAAAAAGTAATACTCTTAGCATAAAAACAATATTTTTTCATGGATGATCCAAATAAGAGATACGTCTCACAAAATACGACCCGTGAGACCATCTCACACAAATGTTTGTGTTATTACATCTAAGGTGTGTTGTGCTATCTCGATTATATTGCTATTTGAAAGCTTGATTTGATTTTCAATATATTGTACTTGACTCAGAAGTTATAATATTTTTTTCCTAAAAAATAAAAAATATATCATCATGATTATCGTTATCAAATAGTGCTAGCTGTATACGAAAAGTCCATATGTTTTAAGGCGATGGTAAGTACTTAATTTAATATCGAACGTAGCAAAATTTAAACAATTTTGAAACAATAAATCAATATATTCTTATTAAATCGTTATATATATAACGATTTAATATATATATATAACGATTTAATATATATATATATATACTAGGTACGGGCACCTCAATTCTTGAGGTGTCCTACCCAGATTAACAGTATAAAATATGATTAAGCATTTTTTTTCAGAATAATTAATTATGTATTTATATTTATGTAGATCTTACCTAATAATGTAAATTTAAAAGCTATAAACATCATGAAAATAATATTTTTTTATGTTCTATCTGTATTGAAACGTTTAGTATTTTACGACACATGAGATTAAAAATTAAAACATAAGACAGCTGAATAAGAGATAATAATGATGGCCCAGTAAAAGAAATTATAGTACATGAATAAAAATTGTTTCAAACTTGTATTAACATAAAGTTTATAATATGTTTACACATATATACGACGACTAAACATTTTCGATAACAAAATATAAAGATTTTGTTATTCATTTAATAGTTTATAATATGTTTACACATATATACGACGACTAAACATTTTCGATAACAAAATATAAAGATTTTGTTATTCATTTAATGTACATGGTTGATTTGATGGAATTTGTTGGTATTTAGGATTGTCTGTAGAGGGCTGAATCGAGTTTTGGAAATCCTCATTACAGTCAAGCGTTTATATAATAGTTTGCGTGACTCCACTAAATATAAGGAATGAATATGATGAGAGCTGTTCACTATTTCACATAATATAAATAAGCATTTCGTTAAAGAGGATACAGTTTTTCCGGGCAATATGAGGAAAAACAAAAAATAATATTAGCTTCATTAGCCCATAGGCACTGCCACATCATGCGCAAACCTTGTTTTGCTAAGTATTAAACATCTGAACTTTAAATTAAATATAGGTTTCTTCTCCAGATCTGACAGCATAACTACCTTTCTCCATGAGCCAGATTTTGATGAAGTGCGAGATTGGTTTTCAGCCTGTAGCCAAAACATAAAAATCAAAATTATTGATACATCTCCCAAAACATCAACAATTTCAGAAACTATTGTAATGTTCAAGTCAAGAGAAGTCAATACCTCTTCAAACTTTTCAAAATTTTGGGTATCCAACTCATCATTGACTTCTGGAAGAAATGCAGCTTCCATAAGATAAATGTTGTCCCAGTTAATTCCATTAAACCAAGTATGAGCCTAAATGGGTACCCAATTTAAATGATTTGCCATAAACTTAGGTGGGTGATCAAAAAATATAGCAGAAAGCACACATCAAAACACCTTTATTTCTTCCGCTCCATTTGAACCGAGCCTCTGGTTGACACTACAAAGTAATTTGCTTATCAGATATTTTGCTGCTAAAGAAAGTTTAGCTTCCTCTGGGAATTTCAAATGTGTTCTCCAGTTCACTATCTGCAAATTTAGCCAATACTCCTAATAAGCGTTCTAATTATAAACCAATATGGGCTAAGTATAAGAAAGATTTAAGATTCCAGATACCTTTGAATTGAAGTTTGAAACCACAATATTCACCGAAGAAAATAGCAGTAAGAACTAATAAATATGGTTATTTTAGACCTTTCTAGCTACAACTCCATCCTCGATCAATAACTCATCACCAAATAAGAAAAGAGAAGAAATTTCCTCAAGTGACCTTGGTAACTGATAAAAAGTTAAGACACTTGAATACTCTTGAGTGAAGCATGCAAATGGACCCAGAACAGAGTTCCAAAAAACACTTTTGATACCACAATAGTAGGATCCCAGGAGAGACGTACAGTTTGATTTCATATTTATTGCAGTAGCCCAATTACTCTCATGCAGTTTGACACGTTAGAAAAGCAAACCAAAGCCATACCTTCCTACAAGTTGACATAGGATCGTCAGAATAGAAGGGTGGATATCCCACAAGCATTTCAAACATGATAGCACCAAGAGACCATCTGCGCAACGATAACACGTCTCATTTTCCGATAAATGATGACTAAGATCATCTTCCCCGATCCATAACTCAAACAGATAGGCAACAGAAAACTGAAAAATAAATCAAAGAAATAGGTATTGTGAGGGAAAGGAGCACATGCAGTAGCTTTTACAAAAAATAAAATTGCTGATATTTTTGATGTCCGGTTCTGATATCAGTTATTCAGTACAAACGAAACCAAAAGGAAATAAAAATTTCCACTTCTAGACTATAGGAATTAACCAATCACATTCCATTCCACAACCCTTCTTTAGAAGAACCTCTGGAGCAATGTAATCAGGTGTACCCACTGTGGAATAAGCCAGCAGTCAAAAAATATGCATAATTAAAAAAGAAACAATGGTATTGAGTTGTCAACAATTAGAAGAAAAGCAACGTGAATATTAAAAATTTGTCACCACTTGCAAGCATTCTCCTATTTTTCTGCCAATGTTGTAATTGTTCTTGTTGAGTGCGTTTTGTAGCAGTGGAGTTTTCATCACTTCTTGAAGTTTCATTGAAGCTGTCTCCAACTAAAAAGTCTTCTTTTAGAGAACTACAGTCTAAAGGCTTGCACAGGCCAAAATCTGATAATCTTAAATGACCGTATCTATCAAGTAGTAAATTATCAGGCTTGATATCTCTGTAGAAAATTAAGCATTCAAAGGGGGAAAATATCAGATCAACTGAAGCAATATCCATTATGAAGTCAAACTGAAAATTAAAAACAGATATCTACAAACCTGTGTATATAGTTGTGCTTATGGATAGATTCAATAGCCAAAACCGTCTCTGCTACGTAAAATCCGGGCTTCTTCTGTCAAAATATCTTTTCTCATCAATAAAGTCATCATATCTCCACTGGGCAGATATTCCATGATGAGATACAATCTTCATCTTGAAAAGAACAAAATAGTTTCACAATGCAAATGCTGTCCACCTCTGCAAGCAGATTCCTTTCAGCTTTCACATGTTCAACCTAACAAATATGCTAATTGAGGACCAGCAATATAAACATGGCTACAACAAAATCATCAAATGTTCATATTTAGGTACCTGGCCTCTACGAAGCATTTCTGATTTCTTAAGCTTTTTCATCGCACACATGGCCAGTAGTTTTTTCCCTACAAACTCTAACCTGTATAACCAAAATAAAAAATAAAAAATCAACAATTATTTGTTTGACTCAATCTATATTGAAAGGCATTTCGATCTCTCAGAACAGCTGATTCAAAAATTCATGAATATGATGCCAGGATTAAAGAAATTATAGAAGGAAAACCTATGGAATTTATGACAACCGAGTAAGCGAAGTACTTTACAAATCATTACCTCGCCAAAAGCTCATTTTCCAATCATTGTCAACAACTCAAAATCATCAACACCCATTTTGGATGTGCATATATTCAGTTTCCTTTTGTTCTAAAGATTTAAGTAAGTTATTTTGAACTTCCTCAGATACATCAGTGTCAGCTAGCTTCTTTTCAAGTAAATTACGCCTGATTAACACAAAATGGTCGAGACGAAGAAGAACGAAACCAAGATATAAAGATGAGTGCACAGGGAGAAGGGGAAAAAGCAGAAAACAGTAGAGTCTTACCGGCCTTGAGAAGGGAAATAGCGCAGCACCAGACGGAGCAACGAGAAAATGGAAGCACGAAGCCGCAGAGAGAACACCAAGCAAGCCTTTTTTTTTTACGTAGGCTGGCCGTTCCAGACGGGAGTATGGGTGAAGGAAAAGCAAGATAAGAAAACAGAGAAAGACAGATGAACGAGGCGAAGGAAAAAAGGCGCAACCGGAAGCAAGTTGTGTGGTGGAAGAAATAGCAAGCTCCACGTAGTGCTGGGCCTGGCCTTTGTTGTTGGTGGAGTGACACATAGCTGGATTGTGACCTAGTACTTGAAGAAAACTGGCCATTTTAAGAGTTTAAGATAGATATTAATTATTCCTTGGTGAATGATGCATGTAAATAATATATGCAATAGATATTCCTAAGTGGATTGAAGGCATGCAAGATGGAAATCTCGATCTAGCCATGACTTGGAACAAATGTATGAACAATAAAATGACATTGGTAGAAATTAATTAAATGTCGAGTTGTCCAACAGACGTGGGCAATTATAGGAGATTTAAGGTTGAAAAAACGCCAATCAAATTCTAGGATTAATTTATGCTGCATCTCGGTATTTCTCCTCCTATAATATAGTCAAATGTTAGCCCTTGAAGCATGAACATATATGTCAACTTCCTTAAAAATGTGAGGACCCACACGATCTAATGATATTTGTAATAAGAGGAGAAAAACTCTCGATGTAGCGTAAACAGACATCAAATTCGATTATATAATAATCAATATATAAAAACTTATGTGATAATGTCTCGCGGTTCAATTTTGTGAGACAGATCTCCTATCCGACCCGACCTATGAAATGTATTATTTTATAAGCAAAAAATATTAATTTTCACTCTAAATATGTACCTGACCGACCCGTCTTATAGTAGACATACTCTAATCAATAATGATGGGAGAAAACCCAAAATATTAAAATGGGAAAATTGAATTTTTAATCATATATCTTCCTAATTTTTCGCAAGTTCAGACATTCTTTTTGGAAGCGTTAATGTATCACTACATACGTCAAAGTCATATTTGTTTCACATCAGTGCTACGTCATAAGAAAATAATAGATTTTTTAAAAAATAAAAATGAAGATAGTGTGGACTTAGACTACAATTCGACAACACAAATTACCAAAATCTCAAAAAAAAGAAAAAGAAAAAAGATTACCAAAAATATAAATTTCTTTATTAAAATTAGTTAGATTAAAAGGTACTGTTAATTAAGTTTGCCTTTTGACATTCTAACGTATTCTAGTTGCTTCAAAAATCCTTATTAAATTTGTTTTAATAAATTAATTACACTAATTTGCACAGACTAAAATTACTATTACACGCAATATTCAACGACGTAACGATTCATCTTAGCTAGTACCATTCTCAAGAAAACAATATGACAAATTTATTTAATCGTCACCGCAAACTAAATTCACATTGTCTACTATTTTTCGATTGTCCCTTTTCATGGCGGAGTGTAATTTAACTTGCGTGGAAGTTTAAATTTGTTCAGTGAAAAATTATTGAAATCAATTTGGATTTTCGGCGATGCATGCAAATACTTTGACGTGTGCATATATATATATATATATATATATATATATATATATATATATATATATATATATATATATATATATATAGTTGAAAATTTTCAGACTGCTTGAACAAAATTTGTTAGCCATACCTGAGTAGTGGCCTAACTTTTTGAATCTCACTGACCTACAACTCTGTCATTTTCATTTCTGCATTGGATTGGATCTTGAGTTGAAATGGCCCGTGACAATAGAGATTCGATGGCCACTTATTATCTCTCTCGACGAGGATGGTCGATCGACTCGAAAGAACGGGTACTGCTCTATATTTATTCAATTTTATGCGACGATGCTGCATGTTTAAAGATTGAAAATGTAAAAAAAAAATCTTGGAGTTTTGGTTTGTCGTTAGGAACTGTAAACCGGTAGACCAACGATTTAAATGTTATTCAAAATATTACAAAAAAAAATTCGATTTTTCTGTTTGTGGGAGAGGATCCCATTTGAGTCGGTCCTGCCGTGTTGGCGTAGCTTGAAATGCATCCGGTGTGATTGGAAATTTGATGAACTCTACTGTAACAGGGCGATTAAGAGGTCTTATTGCTTCAACACAAAAGGAAAGGATAGCCCCTGCATAATTTCAAGCAATCCTTTCATGAATACATTTGGTGCTTTGGAAACTTCGATCAAATATTGCGGCTTTCTATTGTTACGGCTGCTATGTCCTTCACGTATCCCACCATTGTTCTGGTTCTAGGCATCTCAAACCTTGAAGGTAAGGGAATTCATCAGCAAACTTCATAATTTAATAGATGGAGCGACTTACATTATTGTGTAGACAGACACTGCATGAAATTTGAGTTATTTTGAGGGTGCATGGTGACAGGCACAGCCTCTCATCGATCAAATATGTTGCTTTTGACATTTGAAATGAAATTTTTGGTTACAGAAAACCGAAAAACCAAGGGAAGTCTGACCGGAGTTACCGGTGGCACAGCCTTTGGAGAAGTAACTCGAGCAACAAAAATCTGGAGGAGCTCGAACTCTTGAGAAAGTTGTTTCCATCTTATTTTTATTCTCTGTTGAACTAAAATTTGTTCTGGTCTATTTGTTTTCAATTGATAGGATACAATCAAATCTCCACCATCCGAATCTTCTCTAAGTATAATAGTAACAACAGTTTTCTACATGTCACGTGCCTGTTTCGGCTATGCAGCATTCGGAGATCAAACCCCGGGAAACGTCCTACTCACCGGGTTTTGGTTATTTCAATCCTTATTGGCATATTGATTTAGCGAACAATGCCGCGATATCATCCATCCTGTGGGAGTATATCAAGTTTTCTGTCAACCCCGTTTTGCATTTGCCCAAAGATCGTATGTCGCATGGTTTCCTGAAAGCGAATTCGTCACCAAAGAAATCCCAATCCCAGGATACTAGCCTTACAAGCTCAATCTCTTTAGGCTTGTTCGGAGTTCGTGGTCTTCACTACTGTCATTGCCATGGCTACGGACATTGTTGGGATTCTCGGTGCGTTGGGATTCTGGCTACTAACGGCTTACTTCCCAGTGGAAATGTACATATATCGTGCAAAAGAGGATTCCCAACTGGAGTTCAAGATGGATTGGCTTTTATATTCTAAGTGTTGCTTGTTTGGTTGTATCTAATATTGCAGGTTCTATTGCTGGAGTTGACAACTGCACTTGCGTTCATTTAACTCTTGATTTTAGTTTGTGTTCATAAGTTTGTTCGTGTAAAGGTGGCCATGTATCATGTATGTACCGTTTATTGACTTTAAACAACAAGATTCAAGAATTTTCAAGAATCGTTGGGGAGTTTTGAAGAATCCCAAATATATATTTCAAGAAAAGAGAAACACAATATTGGCTACCGTGCATTCAATATTACAAGACAAAAGTAATTACTCCAAAGTTGCAGAATCAGAGCACATGGACTGTTGCATTATCTTATTTAGAGGCCTACCAGTTCGTTCACAGGGTTGCTAGGCATATTAAAGTATGGTCATTTTACATGCAATGACAAATCAATATAAATATGCTCTCTAAAGTATTTTTTGACAATGGGAGACCTTTAAAATGAAAGCAAAATAAAGGTGTCCCCCTTTTACATTTTATTCAAGCTCGATTTTCTTGATTCGTTTGGTGGATAAGAGGGATATGGGTCCCTTTTTCTTATCTAAATATATTTTGGCCCTTTTAGTATTGCTGTTTGTGCACTAGAGGGAATGGATACTTGATTTCCTAAAGTTATTTATTAATCCTATAAATATATTCTTCAATATATTGATAAAATACGTACCTTCAAGGTTTAAATCGATATTACTCATGTAAAATTATTAGCTCAATTTCCGTTTAATGAGATTAGAGATCAAATCGAATCCCGGGTCGAGTTCGAGTAATGATATATTTGGATTATCTATTAATAATCATTCTACTCATATTAATGGTATATATATGTACATCTTAAAAATAACAAATTTCTTGTTTCACTAAAAAATTTAAATATTAGATGGAAAATTATGTAAGTTGCATTTTGTAACTCAATCTGTAACCTCAATTGTACATAGAACATATATAATACATATATATTTCATTATCTATATAAACAAAAATTAATGCCCGAGAATTGGAAACGCACTCTGGATATTCTCGATCTATCCAAAAAGCCCTTTATTCTTTGTGAGATTCCTCATCCATCCATATCTAAAGTTTGCTCCTTCAAGCTTGGCGCCATGGCACATATTGCCTTTGTTGGACCTCTTCCATCTAAAGAGATGAAAGATGTGGCCAATACGCCTCCGCCACCTCAGCATCGCTGCGCGATGTTTCACGTGATCTACCAAACTTCTTATCTTCTTGGCATCGTCGCAGTTTTCATATTCACTTTGATGATCAAGTTGTTCTTTGGAGATGTTCTCCTTGTCCCATGATGCAACACCATTGTCTTCAAATTTGATTGATATAAAAGAATATGAGGTGACACACAAAAATAAAACCTAAGTATTTGGTGATGAATGTAATAGTAATTGTATCAAGATTTCGAATTTTTCTTGTATAGATGAAAAATATTACTTTCTTTCGAGCAAATAAGTTAAAAAGGGCTCAGAGAGACGTGACAAAATCTGGATTGGAGCAGCTAGAAGAATTTCTGACAAGGAAAAACCCTTGGAACAAACATTCTCTATTATCTACATGAACTTGGCAATTTCATCAAATAATGGATCATCCCACGTTATACTTCTTGCTGAAGATAGAAAATGTTTCTAAAAAAGTAGAGTTTACATACATCCGAACTAAGTTGGACTACATGGATTCCTTTATCAGCAAATCATATATACCTTCTTGACTGCAGACAGATGAAGTGATGATCAGATTCTGAAGGTCAGATTTCTTCTGTTTAACCTTGATACGATGTTGCAAACCTTTGAAAGAGAAAACATCGTAGAATGTGTGGACGTTCTTGTTTTGGTGAAGGTGACGGATTCGGGTTTGGTGTGAATTAGCTGCTAAAAGTAAGAGCCTCTCGTTCAAGCAAAACGCGCATACACCTACAACTATGTGTTTTGGATGCAAACAGCAGCACTCACTGTAATCATCTCTGTTGCACTCTTTCATTTTCATTTATCTGCGTGTGTGCTTTAGCATGAGAAACAGAAAATGGGATGAAATTGACTTATATTATATACATATATAGAGAGAGAGAGTGTCAGTGTGAGGATTAATTTAAAAAAGAGACTTGGTCAAAATTTTTTTAAAAAAAATAACCCCCCATGTAGTGGTCAAATACACTACATGAGGTTATATTCTTAAAAATTTTTTTAACCAAGCTCATAAAACAAAACAACCCGTGTGTGAGTGGTGCTTCTTTGCTTCAACGAGATGTGTCCAAAAGTGGTCAATATTTTATCACGATACACTGAATTTGTAGTTTCCTCAATATATATATATATATATATTTATATATATAAAATAAAAAGAAAATCGAACATATAATTAATTAGTTAATGTACCAGGGTAGAATGGATCGTATATCTTTTCAAAACAGTAATAACTGTAATAAGTAAATATTACCTCAATGATAAACCTATAGATTAATAACATGTAAAAACTGTACTACAGTTTCATTATATATTTTTTTCATAATTTAACATAAAATTAAGCAAGTTCACAAGTCCGGACACAAATTTGAATAATTGCTAGATGGAACTTGATAATTGGTTTGAAACAAACCAATCAGATACAAATTCAAACTCAAACCAAAATAGTACATTTTTTACATTTGAGCTGGCTAAAAAAATTTGCTCGATTCAATCCATTTGCATCTCTGGCCGGCCACGAAGATAAAGCCACCCTCACCTAGTAACATGTGGCACACAAATTATCACCGTGGTCCCTAAATCTACAAGAAACCCATATATTAGGTCAACATAACACCTCCCCAACTAAATGGAGAATATCAATGTGACTGCATAGAATATTCATCCTGCATTTTGTACCTCAGCTTGATGATCATCTTCCACGGAAGTCGTCTTGTTGATTACCTTGAGGCGATGTTCCTGAAAACATTCCCATCATCGACCTAAATGGCCCAGATACCTCTTCAGGTAGTTCGTTAACATCGAGATTAATGTTCCCACCTCTTCTTATCTCTGGTTCAGCACGTGCACCAGTGTCACTTTGTCCCGCAGGTTGGTTTCCAAATATTTGTCCTGGATTTGCGTAGGTGGACATGTTTCTTAGCATGCTAGCGAAATCCATAGGAAGAGCATCAATGTTGAATGGCATGGATGGAAATGGTGGCGGTGCTGCAAAACGGCCTCTTGATCCACCTTCAGATTGTTGGCTTGATTCTCCGTGACCAGTGGAGGCTGAATTCTGCATGGGGGAATATAAATAGAACAATATTCATTAATAATTTATAAGAAGTTCCAATCTAGTTCAAAAATGATATATTCATCTTACGCAACAATTCATAAACTTCCAAAATTCCTGACGATGTTAAAGTATTTGTCGTTTAAATACTATTATTCTCTTTTATTTTCACATGAAATAAAAGGAAACTTTTAGGTAAAGCGTGTGGCTGGTGAATTAAACAAGTGCCTGATAGGGTCTTTGTTGCTCTTCTTTCAATTTCTGTTCAGCAACCTAAAAATTAAGAAGAAATCAAATCAAGAGCAAGCATCGAATCACCACACAAAATAGTATATTTTCTGTTACCAGTAAGATTCATCAACTAACCCTGATATTTTCCTTCACCGCATTATTAGTAGGATCAAGTTGCAATGCTGCCATGAAAAAGATATATATATCAGAGGTCAATTTTCCACAAACTACAAAAATCTCCAGTTTTACCGAGTACAAAAAAGTATCCAGTTGCAAGAATATGAGAATGTCAATCAAACATAAGAAAATATTTGATAATAATTCAGTTCCATGAGTTCGTTCTAAAGCAATGTGCAGCTTAAATTCCCACAGCACAAGGTAGGCAAGAGTAGACAAGAATAAACAGTATCCTGAATATAGTCGCTATTTTTGTACATAAACAGAGGATAAATGTTTGCACAATGAATCAAAACCATCAACCTTTCCTAAAACCTTTGTCAATTGCATCCTTGTACTTCCCTTGAGCATAATAAGCAAACCCCAAACGGCCATATGCCTTGCTATAGTTTGGATTGATCTCTATAGATTTCAGACAATCTTGAACTGCTTCAGCGTAGCGGTAAATCTGGGTATATGCAGCTGCCCTGAGAATTTTAAGATCAATGCAGTTCAATCATAAACGGATACATGGAGAAAAATTAGAAAAACGAGTCTAAAATGTAACAGGGAAAAGTCATGTAGAAAAAATTAGTACGGGAGAAGGAAAAATGAAATTGAAATTCCAAAAACTAAAACTGGACCTAATGAAGTCAAACAATATTTAAAAAACCATTTAATGTTGTAGTCTGACTGCATGAGAATTGGATATGCTTTTGAAGGGTATCATGGGAGTTCAGGGAATGGCAAAAAATAGCAGAACTCCATTATGCCCACAGGTCATGTGCAGGAATGTGGAGATATGTAATATAAGTGACAAACCAAACATTCACGTGAATATGTTGCAGACCTGTTGCAAAAATAAACAGCATTGTCTGCAAATAGCGCAAAAGCAAAAGTATACAGCTCAATTGCCTCTTTATAAAGCCTAGACTGCATGGCTTTGTTACCTATAATACAAAAATGAATCATTTGAATATGTATTAGCAATGAACAATTCAAAAGAAAAAAATGTTAGAAAAATTAAAGAAACATGGTAAAGAACGCAAAAAACACGCAGGAATCATGTAACACAAGTAATCCACCGTCATATTTGTGATCATTTTATCAGTAATACCACAATCACGGAGGGCAAATGAAAAATAGCAAAAGAAATATCAAGAGACACAGATGCATCAACATGTTTTATGTATTTTCATTCATAACTTGTGATTGATAACAAATGTCTCAACAAGAAGGCATTTGTTTAATTGTTCAAATGCCTCAAAAAATTCATGATACTCGGCCACTCAGCCATTACAACTTCTGAAAGAGGATTCCGATCCGACGAGCATCGATTGGAAAAAATACATTCATAACCATCATCTCCCGAGCTCATACCAAGATAATAATAGCACATTAAGTGAGAGAAAGAGTAGGAAAAATAGTAATGAGGAGTATAATCTGGATAAAGACACTGCACGATGAAGCACCTTGCGATTTGAAGGTCTCTGCCAAGCTTTTTTGATCAAATGTTTGACACCCTGTTATTTGCATTTCCTGATATCCGTAATTATAACTTCATCAAGAGGCATATAAAGGAGCTAGACGCAACTCTAGCCATCAAGAAGAATGGAAATAATCTTAAAAAATTACAATCTGATGGAAGAAACATCTTGTACTGAATAGATTTCCAGTTAATAAATTGTTTTATCCAATCAGAAGTATGAAATAACATGAAGATGCACGTGAGCAGTGCATAACGCTCCTAAACATTGTAGTGATTCAACTTCTTTCTGTTTCAAGAGCCATCTAGTTGGCCTCATCATCGTCACCTCTAAGGTACTCTTATTTCTTTATGCATAGCTTCCAATAGCAACTTAACCCAGCAGTATCAGCTGGTTGAGATGATGTGGTGCGAAGGAGGTTTTCCCAATTTGTGACACAACATCAACAAACAGTAGAATGATTCGCATCCACCCATGTCCCTACTTCGGAAATTTTACATCATCAAACTCACCGATCAGGATCAAAGTCAAATAGCCGCTTTGATTCTATTGTTTACAGAAATTTTACATCAAACTCGCCTGTCAGGGTAAAAGACAAGCAGACACTTTGATTCTGTTATTTTTTAACTTAGCCAGAAGGTGAATAAATAGTTGGTGGGACAGAACAAAAGCCAATACAGGACAAAATGACAGCTATTATCTCAGATCAAGGATTAGTATTCACCACCTTGGCTCAATCTATAGCTGGAAGTACACCTAGAATAACGTAAAGGTAAGAAAATGACTCAATGTACCACAAATATACATTTCTGAGTTTCATGAACAAATCTGAATGGCAAAATCAGGAATCTCCGATAGAAAGTTACATCAGCCGTTGATCAAAATGACGTAAAAAAATGCTACTAACAGAGTTTAATTTCACCATGACAAAGCTCATCATACCTCCACTGCATTATGAAATACAAGGGTCGCTCTATCCAGCTGCACTTGATCATCGTTTCCATCGGGCATCCTACTGAAATAATGAATTTTCAAGAGCACCAAAAAAATGCCCAAAAAGTTCATCTTTCCCTGCCAATGAAAAAAAAATGCATCCAGCCAACAAAAAGATTTACAAAATATGATATATAACAATTAGAGGCTATTAAGGGCTATTTTGTCTTATCAGGGTGCACCTCCAGCGGATCCCAGCGAAAATGCACAAAAAAAAAAACAAAGAGAAACTCTCATTGGGTGGAAAAGCATGAAAATACTGATATTCCTTCTCCATATTGTCTCTTTCCTTTCGATCAAATTAGCAATCTACAAAAACCAACCCTTGATTGTATAAAGCTACTGTAAGACACGAAAACAGTTTTTATCAAGTACAAGGATCACAAATTCTTCGAGACTTCAAAAATGTTGATTGGCCACGGATTAAATAAACCAATCTGGCAAGATATCCTGTGATTAAAAGCAGCCCAAATCTTCCATGTATCTTGCCCTTACCCATCTATGTAACTCTTTTTTATCTTTCTTCAACTACTTCATTATTTTATTCGGGTATATTTGACCCATCAGCACTCACTGATCACCCTCCACCAAATGGATGGGGATTCTAGGTATAATAATTAAATTAAAACTTTAAGGACGAGTTTTTTCATAAATTCAGTACTTTGAGCAGATGAAAGAAGCCTCAGATACAGAGTACATCCAAAGAAAAGCTAATTCAAGTAAGAATCATTAGTATCCCGATACTGCCCATAGTAAGCTGGCCATCAGGTCATGTACTAGGACCTGCATTAGTGTCGTGATGAGAAGAACAGGATTTTCCTATAATGTTTCGAATATCATACTAACTTTTTTTAAGAAAAATACCGGAAAATATATGCTCTCACCATTTGAATAGTGTTCTATTGTTGTATCCTGACCCTAATAGCGGAAGAAAATAAGATTTAGTTAAAATAAAATAGCAAAGTGCCAAGAATAGACATCAAAAACATCCTTAACCTCACCCCACCCAGCAGCCATATCAACAAAAATGATTGGAGGAATAATGGAAAGAGAGAGAAATAAAAGAATGCAAAGCTATAAGAGACAACGAATATCATGCATGCACTTTCAATTTCCACTACTAGCATTGGGATTCTAAGAAATAAAATTTCCCAAACAAGGGAAACAAAACAGTTTACTGCAGCACAGGCAAACGTATTAACCCAAATGCCATATAGCCAAAAGACGAAGCATATATCTTTCAGGTGTTCCATATGAAATCATTTTAATGATCAATAAATTATCCACCGGTATTAATCAAATCCAAATACAACGTTTCTTGCTTTGTAGTTCTACATATAAATTTAAAAACTCTTAACTGAGACACATTTAAATTAGTCACAATCCAATGAAAACTAATAAACACTCAATAATACAGTGCAATAGTGCGAAAAAAGACCAATGATACCAAAGCCTCCAAAACTTCAGAATTCTTGGCTGCGGACGTAGATGCACCATTGGAAATTCCTGCACTATCAGTTTCACAACCTGCAATTGCTTCTCGAGAACTGAAAATGTCTACTAAAGAATCACAATTTGATTGGTTGTATAGTGCGGACGAATCAATCTTAAAAACCTCGGCTAAACATTCCCTTGCAACTTCAAGAGATTCACTGTCGACTCCGGGTGAAGGTTCAACTGCATTTATATATATATATATATAAAAATTACTACCGTTACACCCCTTCAGTATCATTACCCACTCAAATTCATACTCACCGCACCAACCGCCACCCAAAATAAATAAATAAACAAACACTGCAATTTTTAAATTTAAAGACATGCCACGATGATTTAAACAAAGCTTTACATGTTTTTTGAGCACTTGATTTAAAATGAACTGTCGATACGAGTTATTAACCCTAGAACAGTGTTCCTGGCAGTGTAAATTATAATCAATCCCAAAAATATAAAAAGAAAAGAAAACACAAGTATATATATTAAAAGATAGTAATAATTCGTTTATCATATGACTTATGTTGTAATACTTTAACAAGACAATCGAATTATCAGAAAGCTGAAAGCTAGAAAATTCCAACATATTATGCATCATTTCTGATTAAACCAAATGAAATTTCCACAAGTTCGGGGTTTTTCTAATTAAAACTCGAACCAAATGAAGCTTTTCACGCATACACCTTCAGTATATATAACTGAAAAAAATAACGAGATCATTGACCCTACATTGAACGCAGAAAGCAAACAAGTCAGGTTCATAATTCAGAATCGAGAATAAAAAAAGACCAATCTGGCTATATTACGTTTCCGAATCGAAATAAAATTAGCTTCTACAAATTTAGGAGCTTCCTAATCGAAATCAAACCGAACAAAGCGACACACGCATACATGAATACCTATATATGCGTTGGTGAAGTGCGTACCGGAGTGGAGGAATCGGAGGAAAGAGGTGGCGATGCGGCGAGAGAGAGGGGAATCTGTCTTTAGATTCGTCATAAGACGGCACTAAAGTCAAGCGCCAAGCAAGTTGACACGAGAGGGGAACCCGAGGGGAGGGGATGTTTGGCCGTACCATCTGTCACCCAAACCCTGTCCATCTGTTTTAGTGTTCCTTTTTCGTTTAATTTAAAATTTATTATATTGACAAATAAAAACTATTTTTAATATATAAAGAAATCATAAATTTAAAACCATCTAGCCGAAATACTTTTTCCATGGACTAAAAAATTTAGGATAATTAGCTTAACGTTTACAACTTAACTCGTTCAGGAGAATAGTAACTTGAATTATGACTTGTAGCATTACAATTTTTTTTTTGGTTTGATTATGCTTAGTTTCACCTGTCATTCACCAAAATTTTGATGTCATGATAATTGATAGATATGTAAATGGTATAGATGTTTTTACAAAAAAATGAATTTATATGACTACCTGTTTATTGGTATAGTGGTATAATCTTCTCATCGATGAGGGAGATATAAGATTGAACCAACAAATATTTTATGATTCAATAGAAAATCATTTATGAAATTGTTTTATGAGTTTATTTTATCAATTTTTTGATATATATATCATATCAGACATATTTTATGACAAAAATATTATTTTTGCTCTAAATATATATTGTTAGATCGATATTATAAATATAGATGTATGATTCACAAAAGACGTATTAACTCCTCAATTGTAATTTTAAAATAAATATATATAAGTGTTATTTAAAAAATGATGATTGATATACAAATTAGTATTTTCTTAAGAAAAAAAGAGATTGATGTTTTTTTTTTTGGTTATTCGCCTGCCAAACACCCCTCGACAAGAACTAAGTTGCAGCAGAACCGAACAATCAATCGGGGCTTGGAACATGGAGCAGATCACGAGCGCTTTGAACCGAGCGGCGAACAGCAACGCTGTGTTGAACACACTCTTAGCTGGCGTACTCGGGGTCCTGGGCATGAGGTCGGTGGCGCAGCAGCGGTCAGTGGAGGCGCTGGAAGCGGAGAAGAACGCTCTTCTCGAAACAAACAAGGTCATAAAGAAAACCATTTGGGACTGGAAGCAGCTGCTATATGCGGAGGCCGAAGCAAATCCCCAAAAAGCCCTCGTCCCTCTGTCAACTCTCAAAGCAATTTATGGAGAAGTCACCCCCAGCTCACCCGTGGTTTCTGGTAGTTTACTATGCCTTTTAATCGTTTCTTGATCTGCCACTGGCCGTAGGATTAGACATCGCCAGTGGCAATGCCCTGCCAACGGTAGATTGCGTGGTGATGTGGTTGTGCCTCGGTTCGGAATTTGCATCAAAGGGTTTTGGGTCATTATTATGTGACTATATTTGGATTAGAGCTGTGTATGAAGTTTATGCAAGATTATAGTGCTTTATACTAATTGGTAATTGTTTCGGTATTTGCTGTGGCCACAGCTGATGAGTTTTTATTGAGGCGGACGATTGGGCTAAGTTTCATAAAAATACCTTCAAAATTTGATGCGTAGGTTTCGAAAATGTAACCTTTATCATTTGATGAACTAGCACTCCCCTCGCCTCACGAATTATGTCCCAAGTCCACGACTATTTCGTAAATTTGGTATTTCATATGAAACATAGAATGTTGTCAAGACTTTGTCCATTACTTGAAATCTCTTCTTGAATGTAGTTGCAAGTTGCAACTCGATCGACTAACTGTAGTGATTGAAGAAATTCTGTTTCGAATGTATTTTTTTGAAAAAAAAAATAGAAGAGGATCTTGGCCGGCTGCTTACAAAAGTAGCCGAAGTTATTATAGTTGGCTCTTTTGAGTTATGATATTTGTGATTCAATTTGTTTGCAACTCTTAGATTAATCGAAGTGTGTGTACTTGTAGCAATAACATGGTGCTTTCTCGTTCTACACATGATGAAACCTATGAAAACAAAAACCTACGAATTATTTTTCTAAACCAGCCACTATTATGTAGATTTAGATAACGCATGAGGATGATGAATCTCTATTGTTAAATTGATACCTTTAAGTTTCACTTAAGAACTGGACCATATTTTTATGTTCATGCATGAAAAACCTTTATAACAAGGTTTAGAATCACATTAGTTGCTGCCTGAAATTATAGCCAGTTAAACTTTTTGGTTAAGAATCTTTGAGCCTGCTGCTCTCTCTGATAGACTGTGTAAGATGCACCTTACATTCATATCACCTGGCTAAAATCTGCTCTAGGATTTGTTGTTTCTTGCTTTGTGCTTTGAAAATAGTGTCCATATTTCTCAGCTGGTTGGCTTTGTTTGACTGTAATATTGCCCAAAGAGGTCTCATCCTCTCTTTCACATGCAGCTGGAGATGATAATCAAGGCGGAAAGAGGATTATGATCTGAAAGGTATGGTTATAATCTGCAAAAATCAGGGAAGGGTTTTAGTTTTTGGTAGAAGCATAAGGGTGCCGCTGATTTTCTTAATATGTGAGAAGTTTATCGTAATGACCTGAAGCAAATAGTATTGTCACCATAGAGAAATTATATTGGTAGACTTTAAAAAATGTGAACGCTGCCGCTGCAATTACACTTGAGACTACTCGAGTCCCTTGATGACTCGGTAAAGTTGAGATTTTTGTGCTGCTAATTTGTCTCACTGCCATTTGTTGCTAGGAAATACTTGTAGCTCGAGTAATTAATTAAACTGAAAAAATCTGGAAATAGCTTCAGTCCATATTTTGCATCTATTATATGACGGTTTCTAATATAGTTGAAATTCAAGAAAATATGCAATTTGGCCATCATATAAATCACTGAAGCATATAATGTCGGAGGGATATGTTTTGATATAATAAACATGTCTTACACATTTCGTAAATCATTATCGGTTTCTTGCTAGCCGAATTAAGTAGCAACCAGAGACGAGCATCGATTATCATAGATGTGTATCTATCAACAGTCAGCACTAGGGATGTCAATAGGTTTGGCAGACAAGGCTTCAAGCTTGATCTTAAATCATATATAGCATAGTTACAATTGTTTTCGTCGAAATGTACATTTGAAAAAGACCTAGAAAAATAGGTAGTCCACAGTTTCTAGTTTCCACGAAGGAAACATAGCATTCGGAGTTAAAATTTCATATCATTCCATCAAAATGCAACATCGGAATTGAGGTTGTCAACTAGATTTAATTCAATCGAACCATTTTTTGTTTTGTTTTTTTTTTTTAGTTCATAGTAAAATATACTATCAAATGCTAAATGGCACATGCATATATGACTTCTCTTTCAATTAAAGTGAACCCTCTACGTTACTTGCTTCAATAATTTAATTAAAAAAAAAAACATTTTCTCGATTCATGGTATCTATCGAACTCCATGCTAGTATCATATTATCCTTGATCCATCGTTTATATTATTCTAATTAAGCAATGAATTTCAAATAAAATGTAGATAAAAAAGTTCTTCAGTACGCGCGATATGTGAGTGAAACACTAATTATTATCCAATTTATAGATACAAACTTAAATCATCCTTGCTAGTATTATAGTTATTTTGACCCATTCAATATTAGTGTTGATAACAAGTCATATTTCAGTTACACGATCCCATCAAAATATTGAAACACAAAATCACTAGCTCGGACTTTAAAAAAGGGATTGCTTCGAGAGTGAACAAACAAGTATCCCAAGAATGAAGCAAGTTAGTTGAATTCGAAGCATTTATTGCAAGTACTTCACTTACAATTATGACGAACTAATAATCGATACATTGGTGGAACATTGATATCTCTCGTTTATAGCATCGTATGCAAGTCATATAATGTGATTTTTTTATTTTTAATTAATTAGGGAAGATGCCTCGAACTTAATATCTAAATTTTTTTTTAAATGTTGATTTATCACACAATAAAATTATTTTATATAATAATAATATAATAATGTGATACCCCGATATATGATGGAGGAGGAAATAATAAACAGTTAATTGTGATATTATTATTTTCAATTGAATTTTGGAGTTGAATTTCTCTTGAAGCATTAAAAAAACATTTGAGCAAATTCTCACGGAATTATAAAAACCATCGGAAATTCAAATTTATCTACAGTTTTAATAAAATCGTGGGCAAATTACCACATGTTTTTAGTACTGTGTTAAATTAACGACAATTTTGTAAGAACCACCAATATTTTAGCTACGGTTCAAGTAAACCCGTCTCTATTCGGTTCAATTAAAATTGTCATTGTGATTATTGACGGTATGAAAAAATCGTCGCTAAAAACTATGGAACAACAAAAATCTTCACAAATTTTCGACGGTTTATTAAATTTCATCTCTAATATTGGAATGATTTTTAATTAAAAATCGATAAATAATGATGATTTTAATTCAAACTTTCATGAAATTACTCTTGACAATAGTTTAACATAAACCGGTTTTATTTTCATAATATTGTCATTAATTGCGACATTCTTACCATGAACATCGCCATAACAACGGTTTTTTAAATATCATTGTGAAGTTGACAACTATTTTAGTAATACCGTCGTAATAAATCAATAACGGTGGATTACTGGATTTAGTTGTGGAATATAAAATCATCGCCCAATGTTTTTATGGTAACGATGGATCGTTGATTTTAATTGATATGCCATGACAAGGAAGGAACTCTTAAAGTAGCTAGATCTAAGTATATGATGTGTTCAATAAAGTGGTAGCTGAGTTGCCAACCCTAATTCTGACTTCTAATTACAAATAAAGTCCCGATACATCATATTACCCTAATTTTATCGTTTCACAGCTTATTTTGTTTATGATATCTTCTTTAAATATATGGTGTAATCAAGCACATAGAACACGTGGTTTCACATTATATTTATATTTTAAGTGAGATTTGAAGTCAATATCTTATTAATCTTGAAGTGGTCCAATTTATTGAATAATGGTTTGCTTGGACTTTTTGGAAAGAATATGTTGAGTAAAATTTATGAAATATATAAATAAATGGTATAGATTATGAGTTGACTTGAACTGAGTTGCGTAAATGTGACTAAACAAGAGGACCATGATGAGAGAGAGAGAAAACCATGAATCACAATTGTGAATTATGGGTTAAATTGCAAGACAAGATTTATTTAAACCAAAATTCGGCCATACACGTACACAATGATGTAAAAAACAGATAGATAGATAGATATATTGTGAGATGATCACAATTCTATATATGTGAAAATGGTCGATTCGATTCATATATATAATTAAAAGTAATATTTTTTGTATTAAATATAATATATTTTCATAAGTTTTTTAATCTAAAGATGACAATGGACCAGGATGAAACTCTTCCTTGTGTTAAACCCGCTGATCGGGTTTCGAGTTTGGCCAAACCAGCCTCGAACCTGACTCGTTGCTATCTTAGTTGAATCAACTCGTAAATCTATCATATTTTTGATTCGTTAAACAGTCACACAAGAGTTTTTATAAAAAATAAAAAAATTAATTTAAGATTGTCACCATTATATAAAATAACATTTTTTGGATTGATTTAGCGTCTAATTTCAGAAAATTACAATTTTTTCCATTTTGCATAAACTTTGTAGATTTTTTTTTTGACCTAAAATAAAAGGAGCGGAGTACTTCGAGCTGAATGGTCTCCGTAGTGTATATTACCAATTTTGACCTTAAAAGTTAACTTATTACAATAATGACATTGTTAATTCCGAGATTCGAATCTCCAAAAGCATACTTTGGCGCTGCTTGGTGTCCAAATAAATATGATCCCAAAAGGAGCTGACACGCATTGTGTTTTAGGTTTTGATTCAAATCAAACACAATCGTTTGGACTAAGGAATCTACTTTTAAAAATGTTTTTTTGTTAAAAAAATAATATAATTTATGGAATAAACATTTTTTATAAATGAAAAGGTTAATCATACTTCATATACATTAAAAATTAAGATAAGATAGTTTTTTTTTTTATTACAACACATACGGGGAGGGGGATCGAATCCGCGGAGGAGAGCCAGCTAATCTGGTGGGTGAGACCACTAGACTACAAACCCAATCTCAAGATAAGATAGTTTAATATGTAAAACAATATAAACAGACTTACATTTTAATTATAAACAAACTTAATATGTAAAACAATATAAACAGACTTACATTTTAATTACCAAAACAAATAAAAAATATCATTGTCATGAAATTAAATTACATAATTATTAGAGGTCATATTTCGATCTACTGCCGAGAATGAATTTGACTACAAATCCACGTCCTAAATGCATTATATCCACTTAACTCGAAATTAAAATGAAAGATTTTTTATATTGCTCATATATATTCTTTTGCTTAAATTCCAAATCATTCAAATACAACTTTAGTGATTTGATATTTGATTATTGTATGCTCGACTAGGGGTGCAAACGAACCGAATCGAGCCGAATAATAGTAAAAAAGTCAGGCTCGAATTCGGCTCGAAATAGGTATATTTGAGTTCGAGCTCGATTCGAAGTTCGATAATTTCAAATATTTGGGCTCGAGCTCGGCTCGAAATGAAGTTCGAGTTCGGCTCGAAATATTCGAATATATTCGTGAACTATTCGAATTATTGCTCGGATATTAAGGTTTGAAAGCTCGAAATGCTCGAAATATTCGAAATGTATATATATAAATATATATAATTATATTATATTAATAAAATATTAAGGCTCGCGAACTATTCGCGAGCTATCGAACAAAATAATTTGGGCTCGAGTTCGGCTCGGAAAAAAGTTCGAACGTGTTCGAGTTCGGCTCAAATTCGATAAGTTCGAATACGAATCGAATATTTATCGAGCCGGCTCGAAAAACTCGCGAACATGTTCGGTCGTTTGCAGCCCTATGCTCGACTTACTACATTTAAGATAATTTTTTAAGTATTTATAACTATATTTTCACGCTCGTATATTTGAGTAGTGCAATGCAATTTTAATATATTGATAACAAAAAATAGTATTTAGGATATAAATATTTAAATCAAGAAAATTATTAAATTAAAATGACAGCACACTTTGTATGTGTGTGTATATATATATATTTGGGAAAAAATTGGAAATGAAGGCAGATTTCTCATTTTCCCGGAATAAAACACCTCGGCCAGCCAGGCCTAATGGCACAGTTCTAACTTTACGGCTCCATTCTCCACATACTACATTTAAGCTCCTTTGAATTTCATCGGGGTTTCTCTACTATATATGCGTGATCGTTCGTTCTCTTGGTGTTTTTTTTTTCCAAATCTAATGGGCAAAGATTGTTCGCTCATACGTTTTCTGATCTGAGGTGGTGAAATTAATCATGGAGGAGAGTATGTTGTGTCAGTGGACTGTAATTCGATCCTTATTAGCTATTCTCCAGTGGTGGGGTTTCAATGTCACCGTTATTATCATCAACAAATGGATCTTTCAGGTGGGTGTCTTGTTTAGTCCGCGGCTTTCACACGACAACAAAAAATTGCGTGAATTATTAAGGAATCGTTTTCAAAGTTTTTGTAAGCTGCTAAATTTGCGGCTTCATTTCTTTGTTGGTTGACTTTTTTGTGTTATTTGTCTGTGTAGTTGATTTTTGTTTGGGAAATTTTGATTATACTAGTGTGGTTCTGTTTTTACAATTTTGTTGCAGTGCAATCTTGTAATTATTTTTTGAATCGTACTTCAATTCGAGGGATGCTTTTGTAAAATTGTGCTTCGAGTATTTCTTTAAGAGCTCAATGAAAATTTTTAAAATGAAATTTTGCCTAGTGTGGGTGACCAACTTAATGATTATTCATCTATACTTCTACGCAGTTTCATGATCTATTTATTTTAGATTAATTTTCCACTACGACAATTTTAAATCGTATAAATGACGGTGTGATTTTATTTTGGTTATTAAGATGCTACTGAATTTTTGCTGTTATAATGATCTTGAATGTGAACGTGATAATTATTATTGCTTACCAAATCTTCCATTTTCTTTGCCTTGACAGAAACTGGATTTTAAGTTTCCATTATCAGTGTCGTGTATTCACTTTATATCTTCAGCAATAGGTGCATACCTGGTAATTAAAGTGCTCAAACTGAAGCCACTCATTCTGGTTGACCCCGAAGATCGCTGGAGGAGGATATTTCCCATGTCGTTTATCTTCTGTATCAACATAGTTCTGGGAAATGTTAGCCTGCGTTATATTCCGGTTTCTTTCATGCAAACCATCAAGTCTTTCACCCCTGCAACAACTGGTGAGTTTTTTTTTCCTGCCAATTTTAGGCAATATGAAATAATGATGTTTTGATGCATAGTAACCTCTAAATTTATCGCTGTATTTAATCATTTTGATATTGTTGCCTCTGTTTTGTAAATTATGTCAGCTTTCTCTTTGTTATGTCAATAAAGACTTGTACTCATAATGCCTTTAAAACAGTTATCTTGCAGTGGCTTTTCTGGAAAAAATATTTTGACTGGAGAATTTGGGCTTCTTTGATTCCTATTGTTGGAGGTATTTTAGTCACTTCTATGACCGAGCTGAGTTTCAATATGTTGGGATTTTTTGCTGCTTTATTTGGCTGTCTTGCTACCTCTACAAAAACGATTCTTGCAGAGTCTTTGTTGCACGGATACAAATTTGATAGGTATTTACTTTTTCGTAATCTTGTTCTTCCTCTTCCAGATTACTTTCTTATATACCTAACATCGTTTTTTGACACGTATCTCCTTCCTAGCTTAAAGTTGCTGAGGAACTATTTGTTATATATTAACCTTCCTAAAACTATTTGTAGTACAAGAAGATAACTTCAACGACACGTACAGTGAGAGTAGAAAGAAATTGTTTTTTAAAGTGTTTTCTACTTTACATGGTGCTGAACTGAGTCGAAGTAATCTGTTTTGATTTACTTTACCGTGTCAAAAGATGAAAACCAACAAATATATTTGGTTTTACCAAAACAATTGAAATCACGTTTGCAGTAAATTTCCAATCAACAGTCATGCACCTCACGTCATATAAGTGATTCTTTTGGTTTATAAAGTGCATTCGGTTCCACTTTTGCATGAATATTCAAAATTTTCGAAGATTTTGCATGCCCTTTTTTGTTAATTACTTGGAAATCGAACTTACACTTAATGGAATAACTGTAATAGGCTACCATTTCATCTGTGAATTTTTAATCGACCCAACTCATTCATTGACCTATTATGATCAAATATCTCCTTTTTTCTCAATGAAACAGTTGGTGTTTTTACACATCTTTGTGGTTACCTTGTAGAAGAAATCAATATCTCGTTATCACTCTTGTTTTGATATCATTCTGTTACTCATGCCAATTTGAAATTTGAACCACTAATGACATATACATCTGTTCCCCGCTTTTAACCAATGACTTTTATTGAGTGTTATAATCGAAAGTTTGACACATTCGGGTTCATGCTGGACTGCTGTTATTTCTGGAAGTTTCTCAGAGAGCATTCTTGAGGATCAATTGTCTGGCTCCAATGTTCATGTATTAATCAAATTATTTATGCTTTCAGCTTGTTATTCAAGAATAAAATGAAGCAAGAACATTGCTTATAACAAAATGCAAATTCCTGATAAATTTATGCATTTCACTGGAAACAAATGTGTGTGGTGTAAAAGTACTTTTACTTCGATTCATCTCAGAAATTGTGTTTATAGTTGTATATCCAAGTAACTGTGGAAGATTATAGTCTTGATTGAGAGGCCAGTTAGCCTGCTTGCTGCCTCTTAATCAGCCTAGCTGTTCAGGGCTTAGCCATGGGCAGATCCAAGAATTCTGTGGAGAAGCGGTGAAATAGGATCAGGGTCGACTCAATCAAATTGGGAGCTGAAATTTGAATATTTAGAAAATTTACACACAAAAATTCGAAAAATGATTCATTTGAGGTTGTGGAGCAACCATTATATCTCCCCTTGCCTTCCTGTTGCGTCTGTCCTTAGTGTTCACAGAAGCACGGTAATTTTTTTCCCATTATAGTAGTTTGTGTTTTGAGAAAGTTTTTGGCTGGCTTCAGCATAAACACAGTATACTACATGGCACCTTTTGCAACCATGATCTTGGGCATACCAGCTATGCTGCTCGAAGGATCGGGAGTTGTGGAATGGATTCGTACATGTCCCTCGCTTTTCTCATCCCTCGTCATCATTTTGGGGTCTGGAGTGTTGGCTTTTTGCCTCAACTTCTCCATTTTTTATGTAATACACTCCACAACCGCTGTGACCTTCAATGTTGCCGGAAATCTCAAGGTACGAGCTCTCATTCTTGAGATTTACTGGATATATTTTTATACGTTTATTTCCCGTGTTTTTCTGGTGCTGACAAGTTTAAATTCTTTGAATTATGACAAGCTGGACTACAAATTACTATCTAATACCCAAGTTTTCCATAGCCACCAATGTGTAATGCTATCATCCTATATTGGTATTTGAACTGTAATCTTGTTTCTTTGTTTCATCTCAAGGTGGCGGTGGCCGTTACTTGTTCATGGCTGATCTTCCGAAACCCAATTTCAGCGATGAATGCAGTTGGATGTGCTGTAACACTCATTGGATGTACCTTTTACGGGTACATTAGGCACATACTTTCGCAAACACCCGGAACCCCTCTTACACCTAGGACGCCTCGGACTCCAAGAGGTATAACAGAGTTGATTCCATTAGTTAATGAGGAGTTAGATGATAAAGTTTGAGTCGAGCTTCTTGAGTTATGCTGGACAGGAAGTGGAGGGTATAATTTGTGTAGAAAGAAAAAGTTAAAAAAAAATCAGTACAGTTGAATCGAATCTGGCTAGATTCACTTTTTTCTCAGCTTAATTAATCTTCTTATAGCATCTTTTTATTCTCATATCATTAGATTAATGGGAGATTTCGGTATATCTAATAAAACTATCAATAGTCAAGTTACTCTCACATGTTCCACCAGAAACCACCAATCACATAACTTCTTAGTCACATTAGTCAAATCCTTGCACTATTCAACATTGTATTTCGATAGCAGCAACAGGGCATTTATTTAAAGACAAGTAGCAAATATCTGTAGTAATTTTAATTAATTTATTTCTTTTTTAAAAGACAAACAAGGTTCCGCATATCGCACATAGAAATCAATATTGATGATCCCGTGCTTTTCAATATATAACTGGTTGGTAGTATATATATTGCACAACAAATTACCAATGCAAATATTGTACAGAATTATCTCTGCGTTACAAAGATCTTATTTTCCATAATATATTTAAAGCAATATTAAATCTAAGCCAAAAGCCAGAAATTTTTGTGCCATCTGGTGCTGATAAGGTACCCGCCGACTCCTCCGCTCTGCTTCCTCACTCCAATGGTCAAGCATTCCAAAGTATTGATGCATTGTTCCACAAATTCCTCCGTACTGCTTTTCAAACACAGGCTGTCCGATTTGAAAGTATGCAAAAGTAACAAGTGAGCGGAGGGAGATTGTAAGATTAACTAAGAACTACTTTTGCGAAATGGGATTGCAAAATATTTGTCATTAACACATTCAAAAGTTTTAGTCACGATGAACCACTATATTTTGAGCTTGGCTCACCAAAGAACCACAAATACTAAAGTTTTGTTGGCATATCTCATTTTGAAGAACTGACAAATGCGAAGTAATGTACTGACCAATAGAGTAAGGATGAAGGCCTCTTTTGACCTAAAATGAGAACAGACACTTCAAGTTTCTTGACTTGGCTCATCACTGTGCCTAGCTTTGGTCCTTGGATCACCAGTGCTTCCACTTCAACCTGAAACCCTCCCGAAAATATTAGAAAATGTAGTGAACTTTGCTTTTCATGCGTGCAGCACTTGGTTTTTATTCAAATCCCAATCGGGAAAAAGTTACATACAAAAAAATCCCAACTTTGTTCTATTTTTTTGACTGGAAAGATGTATTTTAGAAAATGTACATGTAGACATTCATTGATTAAAGCAAAAAAGAAAAAAACAAAATCAGAAATAGAAGGATGCAGTACATTCCCAAACGAAATTTATTAAAATTTTGAAGTAATATTTTTAACTTGACTTCCGTAGCAGAAATAAAAGTCGAACGGAAGTTGAGAATAAAAATCTATACTTGGGGGTCTATAAACAAGGTTTTACTGTATGTATTTGAAGGCCAAAATCAAAATCTGAAGATGGGGGCAGAGAAAAATCAGACTCCTCAAGCTAACCTACTGAAGCGAGCATCTATTTTTCCAGGGAAACAAAGAAGCAATAAATTTTCAGGGCATAGCATCAAACAGTGGCAAATGCAGGATAAGCACAAGATTCGAAAATCACATTACTCAAATCTTTTAGTTTTTTTTTTCCATTTAAAGTCTTGAAGAACCACGAAGAAACATAAACTCTCACCTCAGGCTTACACGCCTTACAGAGTGATCCCAGCGTGCCAACAAGGAAATGAGACGAAGATTTGTCGGAGTCGGAAGAAAGCACAATATGAAGAAGAGTGAGTATATCACCCTTGTTAGCAACATGAGTCAGAGCCCACATCATTGCATGCTTAGAATACGAAGACTGATCCACCAAAACCATTACTCTTTTCTTCATCACAAAGAACCCCGTTTCACCCCCATACCACGCGTCATTCATCCCTCCCATTTGCTTCAAGCTAGATCCCCATCCTCCACCGCCAACCCATCTTCTGGAAGTTGATTTCCATCCTTCTTTGCTGCTTAGAAACGAATCTGAACTTGGCATTTTCCGTAGAGTTCTTGGTTTCTCTCTTACCTGTATTAAACGAGCTAGCTAACACCCTTACTCTAACAAATGCATCTTTTGGTTTATAATCAAGAGAGATAGATTGTCACAGTATGCGTGTGTGTGTTTTGGGAGAAAGGACAAAAGGGAGTGGCCAATTATAGCTCCCCCCGGAGATTTTGGTGATGATGATGCAGTTGGTCAAATATGATTTATCTCACACAAACTTATCATTTGTATTAGCTAAAATAACTCATTTATTGATGTAATTCATCTTGGTATAAATAAATGTTTCATACACATGGAGATTAGTGAAAACCATGAATAATGTGTCATCATATATAACGTAGGCAGGCATCTGATTTCCCATATTCATACATCAGTCATTGTAGGGGAACGAATATCAATATATAAAAAGATTTCTCAACCATTGTCTTAAAATACATGGAAATAGTTTTATATATAGCACACCTTTTAAACAGACATCATTTTTGCAGTTCCATTACAACTTATGACTAACAAATTAATATCACGACAACAACCAAGAAAACAAAATCAAACAGTAACCATCACAAATCTTTTCTTCACTCTGTGCTTCTTGTGTAACAATAACCATCCATCATAATATGAGAGACAATACAAAATAGTCTCTGGACGGTTCTTTTTCTTGGACTAGTCATGAGGATTATGTTCAGATAAAGAATTAGAAGTGAATTATTTTATAAATTTACTGAAATAATAATTTTTCCACTGCCTGAATTTCTTTTAGGAAAATAAGACATGATCATTTGTGGTTGGTTCAATGACATAAACATCCGAGAAGAATACTGAGTTCGATGATTTCGAAAAAAAACTCAATGGTATTTAATAAATAATGGACAAACAAGAATTATTGGGAGGGGGTGGAAATGTAAATTTAGACCTGTGAAAGGGGAAAGTTTTGCAATCAGAAGCATAAAACAAAAAACAGAAAATGAAGCGATGAAATGCATCGACTCAAGAGACAAGCAATTTATTATTGTAAATAATAAATATGAGAATGGTCCCTCGTGAATTGAGCTTTTAATTTTTTTCCCCGGTCTGAAATATTTCGTACGCCCAAATTATTGCTCCCGTTTAATACGCCGAGATTCCTCCACATATTTACGTTGTTGCCCTCTCTTCAATTATACAGATCACGACTCCAAAATATATTACATTTTGTATTATTTATATTATATTTTTCGCGTCTACAATCAATCATTCCCACATAAAAAAAATAATTATTACTATATCCATAGCCATTATACCTAAATAAATCACATTCGCAATAATTCGAGATTTTATTTCGATTATGTTTCCACGTAATTTTAATTATTTATTATTTCGATTTTTACATATATTTTTAAAATATAAAATTATATATGCAGTAATAGTTAAATACTATCAAATTCAGTTGGTTTTGAAAAGTCCATATCGGGTGTTCGGCCCAATAATCTTTAAACTGGGTTATCCTTGACAAAGTTCTAGATTGAGTTCGGTCCACTTGATCCATCACGATGACTTATAAATCAATTTAGGTTCTGGGCTCAAGGAACAATTGGGCCTAGTGTTATTTATGTTGGGATTACTGCGTCCAGGCCCAACAAAATTCTTCTTACATCTCTCCGGTAGGGATTTGAAGAAGGTGGATCCACTTGATTTTTAAATTCGTTCAACGGTCCACAAAAACTTATTTAATGACCATATCGCCCCTGCCATTACCGGTGGACTCACTCAATTTTTATTTGGGAAATGCTTTATCATTTGAGGTATTTGTGAAGTTTTTTATTTATTTCTAAATTAATAATAAAACGAATTCCATTAACATGAATGCAAGTTAAAATGTGCATATTTTTTTTAAAAAAAAAGGAATCACACCCTCAAATTTTACGTGATTTATAATTTGCATCCATTTACGAACGAATGAATGCACATCTTGAAAAACTTAATGTTGATCGAATTTTCCTAATATCATTTGCAATTGGTCCATCGATGGAGAAAGAAGGTTGTAGAATGGCTTGCACTATTATGATTGTATCTATCATGATGATTTGGTTTGCCGATTGAAGCTGATTAGTAATGTAAATATCATTTTACATAGTATATAATTCAACTATGTAATAAGTAAAAAGTACTACTACATCTACATCATTTATTAAATTAAATGATGTAAATTATTGAAAGCTCATGGGATCAAATCTTACGTTCTAAATTTTTTCTTGGAATTTTTTACTAAGAGGGAAGAAAAAAATTGTTATCTGGAGGGCAAATTAGTAAAATTGTATAACGCTTCAGTTTCATGCTTGACCCCCGCAATCGAGAAAGGCTGACCTGACCGATGTCTGGAATGCATCGAAGCATTAGAGATTCTCTTTTCTCTCTCTAAAACATTTTGCTCTTTCTCTCTCTCACATAGTGACACACACTTGTGTTCGAAAAAGTTTAGTGCTTTGTCTCGTTTCTGGCTTTTGTTCTGTCTCTGCACTTTCAAAACCACTTTCCCCCATTCGCTCAACCATTCTTCCGTATTCCCTCTCTCTCACACCCCATAGAACACACATTGTGATCTACGGGGGGCTACAATTTGAGACTTTAAGCTCAAGCCCTCTGCAGAATCCGACCCAAAACAAAAGACCCAGTAAAAAAAATGTCCTTTCAGGACCTCAACACTACGCTTGGAGTCCTCATCTTCCTCGTACTCGTTGGCGCGTTAATCCCACGCGCCTCCACCAAATCCACCATAGAACCGTGCTCGAACTCCGGCACCTGCAGCTCACTCGTCGGGTACACTCTCTACACGGACCTCAAAGTCTCCGAAGTAGCATCTCTCTTCGCTGTGGACCCCATCTCCCTCCTACTGGCTAACTCCATCGACATATCATACCCTGATGTCGAAAATCACATTCTGCCCTCCCAGCTCTTCCTCAAAGTACCTATCCCCTGCTCTTGTATCGATGGCATTCGGAAATCCGGCGGCATTTTCTACAAAACGCGTCCTTCCGACACCCTTACCGCCATTTCAGCCGCCGTTTACGGTGGTCTTGTCTCGGCTGACCAGATTAAGGAGGCGAACCCGGACGCTTCGTTGTCTGACCCTTCGGTGATTAGCGTCGGGACGAAGCTTAATATCCCGCTGCCTTGTACCTGTTTCGATAACAGCGACAACAATTTGCCGGCGATTTACCTGTCTTACGTCGTTAAAGGTGTGGATACTCTGGTGGGGATTGCGGGGAGGTATTCGACAACTGTGAATGATTTGATGAATGTGAATGCTTTGGGGAGTATGGAGATTGTTGAGGGTGACATTCTTGCTATTCCATTATCTGGTACTATTTTTTTTTCCACATTTTGATCATATATTAGGTTTGGTTTAATCATGTTTGTGACGCCTGATTACAAGATTCTTGCCCAGAGAGGACTTAAAAAACTGAGAACCCCATTTCGTTAATGATTGTAATTGTCAGTTAATTGCTCCTCTTTATAGAATAATATCTCAAACGTGGAAAATTTCAAGTTTCATATGAATTGTTAGTGGAATTTTTTTATAGCTTTAGCTACATTCCAATGAACAAATAACAATGCATGCTGATATTGATTATAATACCTGGAAGTGAAAGAACTTCACTCCTTTTGGATGTATAGATTGTTTTTTGATGTATTATTTAAAAAGTGAAGATTTTGATTCGTCCCTTGGCCTTTTCTGACTCAGCTTATTGGAGAAATCGTGTCAATTTTGATTAAAAAATGCCAGCGTATGATATCATTTTCTTCTGTTACATAGTGGCATACTTTGTGCTATAACATAATGAATTTGCAGCCTGTGCGTCTAGTTTCCCAAAGTTCGCATCAGATTACGGCTTAGTTGTTCCAAACGGGAGTTATGCCATAACTGCTAGTCATTGTGTGCAGTGCAGTTGTGGACCGGGGAGTCGCAAGTGAGTTAAAAAAATTGGTTATGTTTATCTATCTGGTTCTAGTAGGTCGTGTTGAACAATGCCTAATGCCTATCTGGGATTCTTGCAGTTTATATTGCACACCAGCCTCGTTAGCGGTTTCTTGTTCAAGCATGCAATGCAGAAATAGCAATCTTATGCTGGGAAACATAACCACACAACAATCTAGTGCTGGATGCAATGTGACTTCTTGCAATTATAGTGGCTACGTTAATGGAAGCATCTCTGCGACGTATGGATTTTTAACTTACTCTTGGTCCCCCCAATGAGGATGATTTTTAGCTCGCCTGGTGTTTTTGTCATAGCGCATTTGGATGGAGAAGTTTTTATAAGAAAATAATTCTTCAAAAAATTAATGTTTAGTTGGGACTATTACAAGTTTGCACCTGTAAAAAGATGAAATCAAGACTTCAAAAAACGTGATTTTTCATGCTTCCACGTCGTCTTTATTTTAAAAATTGGAAAAGAATTAACAAGCATATCCAAACATCGAACTGCATCTATTTTTTGGGGGAAAAAAAGACGCCGAAGAGCACAGCTTAATATTGTAGCATTATTCCCTTTCTCTGCACAGCTTATACGTTTATTCAGTGCGACCCATGGACTATCAAAATGATGATGCTGACAAAACAAACTTCGTCACATTGTTGTTGTTCTTTGATATCCAAGGACTCAGGCTAATCTTAAGCACGGCACACATTTTGCTGGATGGATTAAACCCTGTATTTCTTAGGAAATGATAGTTGACTCCTAGTTTTTTCTATGTTATATGCAGGTTGTCTACAGCTCTACAACCTAGATGCCCAGGTAAAGATGTTAAATGAGAAGCAATGCTTTTTTCTTAGAAAATATGGTGTTTTCAACATTTGACTTTACATGGAAACTTTTTCATGATCCACAGTCCACAATTACTATTAACTATTCAATTCCCTTTATTCTTGGCATACATAATTTGCCTTGCAGGAACACAGCAATTTCCGCCTCTTATTGCTCCGCCTACAGTCGTCCCAGATTTATCTTTCACTCCAGCACCTTCGCCATCCAATCCTGGTGGTTTTCCCAGTACGAACCCAAAATCGTCTACCGTGCCCATTCTTGGATTTTCACCTGCAAATGGACCTAGTGGAAGTGTATCTGGTTCTTCTAGTTCTTGCTCGTTAATGAATCGGTTGTCTTGTTTCCCAATCATCCTTATATTGTGTTTTGTCAAGTTTTCACTATCCATCCCGTTGTAGCCTCTACTGTTGCCATGGTGTAACATTTGGGGCTACGTTTTGTTTGTTTTTTTAACCAAATCCTCCCTGTGTGTTGTATGCTTACAATTTATTACTGCAGTTTTACAATTTATTGAATTGCAGCGTACCTGTTGTTTTCTTTAAAAAGTGCTCGTGCTACTGAATTGCGTTATCTGCTGGTATTTCAGTCAGTTAGCTTTTATCGCCCCTGTTTACCATCGCTAAAATACACGAGTTCCCCTGATAGGCTATCATCTGCACAACTATTTCTTGACTGATAACACACTACTCGTTTGTTTTTAGGAGTCGGGTGCCTTAAATTACCTAATTCAGGTTTCCTCGGGTTTTTTGAGTAGATTTCCGTAGAGTTTGAGCCAAAGCTAATAAAATTCGATGTTCGAGCCTTACGAAATTAATTTCATATTAATTTTTGTTTAAAAATTAACGGTTATTGACATTGGAAGTGAAAAAAAATAGAGATACGATCAAATATCTTATTAATCTTTCGTCCTTTTTTTCTCTTTCAATTTTGAAAAGGAAGCATTTATCGAATTCAACTTGATTTCGTGGGAGTTAGAATTTCCCGATCGTGCGAGGATCTTTGTAACTATTGCTTTCAAAGGTGGATTGCCCATGCAAAAGTGATTGAAACAGCGTAAAAAACTGAGGCATTTGGGAAAATTTTTGCCACATTTACCGATTTCTTAGGAAGGCAAATTTGAAAACTATCCCACACTGGTTAATTATATACATCTCATCCGTAACATAATCCATATTCCCTGTGGGTATGATTCCCCTGTCCAAGATCATGTTAATTTTAAGACAAGCTTCAGCAGAGAGATGACAAAAACCCAGCTACTTCAAAAGGACAACCGACTCTTCCAGATTTCATGAGCCCGTTTTCAACGTTCCATATTTCCTTCTAGATATTTCAAGGTGGCCGATCACAGGCTTCCAGTTACCAATGGCAATCTAAAACCATCGTCAGATTGCTTTGCCTCAAGCTTACAGTCAGCACTAGCACTGTCTTTTAAGAAAGATTTGCTGCATTTTGATGCATCGAGATCGTTGACACAACTTTCTTGACCATGCAACTCGTTAACACAGACTCCATTTTTTGAATCATTAGTCTCATCGGAGGAACTGACAGGACCAGACTCAACAGCACCAACTTTGTTTTCGGAACCATCAATTTTCACCGTACAACTGTCAAGACTTGAAGTTTTCTCATCATTATTTTGCTCCAGTGAGTTTTGATGCAAATCTTCAACGCCAAAGGACCCTGTAACTGCTGCGCTATCGGGTAAATCAGCACCAGATTCGACTGCAGCAGATACATGGTGTTTTAGTGTTTGCCGTTGGAAAATTTAACTCTTGGATTACACAAATAGAATGAAGCAGAGAATGATGATGGCCAAGTTTATCAGGAAATACCTGCAGAGTTCATTTGTCCTTCATGGAACCGATGCTCGAAAACAGTTTTCTGTAACATGTCTATCCCCGGGAACACCATCAGACTCATATACTTCATTTCTTTTCGTTTAGATTCTTCAAGGGGAACAAACCCAAATTTGTTTGTCCACGTTTCATTTAGCTCAGATATTGCAGGAATCACCAATTTCTCAACACCAAGAGAGTTGAGAAGCTGCGATGAATTTCTCACGTGAAATAAAAAGACAACAAACTACCTACAAGCCACGAAAAGATACAATTACCCACAACAGATCGATAAGAACGTCGTCATACAGCACTACCTTAAAATTAGCACTATATTCTTTCCAGTATTACTAATCAGGACACAAGCTAAGCAATTTAAAAAAATGATGAGAAGAAACTTTAAAAAAAACTAGAAACTACCTTCTCAATTGCATTTAGGAGCCGCTTGCACATCCCTTGACGACGATACATATATCGAGTTCCAATAAAAGGCATTTCTGCCAACTGACTCCCGTGGATTCTGTGAGTTAGAAAGTTAAAGAAAATCTGTTAGCACCAATTGCTCGAGTAACATAAAACCAGTCAAGGACATAAAATAGGATCACGTCGCCACACTGGCCTTATAATGAGAATCAATATGTCAAAAGTAACCCCAAACAAAAAGGACTTCAAACACTATTGAAATAAAGGTTTCTATTTGAATACAGATTCTGATCAACTCAATTTCGTGGTGTGTCCAGACTGGACGAAGATTTTCGACAAAATGTTTCAACTCAAAATTGATGAGATACATATGAAACAGAAGAGAGCACAACGAAAAATTGTAGTCGGACAAGTAGATTCTTCCTTTATCGTATCATGATGAATCTTGCAGACAGCATCCGTAGAGAGCTAACTTAATAGAAAAATATCCAACCTAGTGGTCTTTATTATAAATGTGGAACACATGCAACACGTGTCTAATAAAGATCAATCTCAACAAATCTGTTCTGTCAGGCAAAATAAATACTAAGCCAGTGCACCAGTGTACAAACCCAAAAATAATCAAATATTCAAATGTAAAAAACCTTATAGATGCTGCGGCAACAAGTTCATCACCCTTCTCCAGGACAATTGTGTAAAACCCACCAAAGTCCAGCCGTCTAATATTTGACCTAGAAACAGCAACAAGGAAGAAAATTATAAAAGTCCCATTATCTATCGTCCACGACGAAATATAATCGTTAAAGTGCTTGGCTTCCACCGAAAAATATTCATATACACAAGATAAAACAGATCAGAAAAGAAGAAAGCTCTATATAAATTGCTAGAGAGCACAAAATAAGCATATTATACTTCATCATGTAGAAGCCGTCGTTATGAAATATAGAAAGAAGATAATAAAGTTTCACTTCAATTCTCATTTACGTGATAGCACAAGAGCTGTAAATCCTACAATTTGAAATAACCAAAAGCAAACTTCAGAAGATAAAATATCAATTAACCATGACCAGAGCAAAACCCATCATAGAAGCTTCTTTACACACAAAATACTGCTTAATGAAGAATTCAATGCAGAAAATTTACCCACAGTTGTAGACAACACTGCGAATCACATTGGTTCCACTTCGCTCGTCAATGATAGGCGCAAAGCACTCATCCATAACGGTAAAAGCAACAGCTAACTTGGAATTGATTTCTTCAACCGTACAGTCTTCGTTTATGCATTCATCACGACACTGCAGAATGGTATACGTAAACCCTTCTTCTTGTTCATATCTAGTCCCAATAACCTGTAGGTGCTCAAAAATCTGAGCGCAAAAGACAATACATATCAGTGCAAAATAAAATTAAGGTGACAGAGGAAATTTGCCGGCCATTGAATATCTGGACTGGTTAAGATTAGTTGAGACCAATAGCACCATAAAAATTATCCAAGCAAAGCAAATTAAAATATCAAAAGTGCACAATTTTTTATGGATAAAACTCATCAACTCAGACACTACAATAGCCAATTACCTTTAGGCATTCCATGCTGCAAAAAGACGGATGGTCTCTGTAATCGAAATTTTCAGCAACATTCCCTTGAGTGCAGTGCACATGAACTGCAAAAGAACAAGATATTGTGTCAAATTCTTTGTGATTTATGTAAAATCGGGTTTCAAGTAAGAATACATCTCAACTATTTTGGAAGGATAAGAAAAGCATACATTTTTCCTCACATAATAGGCAAGTGAACAACTCAGCTACATTAGAATCCTCATTGTCATCAGCCGTCGAGTCAGTTTCACCACCTTTACCACAGAATTTGCAGGAACAGTGCATACAGTGCCAATCTCCAGAAGGAACCTTCAGAAAAAAATAATATGGGCATGTCATTAACTCAAATGATAGAGGACCTCAATGATATCTACTCCTGTATTTTAATTAAATCAAACGCCAATTACGCACTGACATCCTAAAACAGCACGAATGTAAATGCACATTACGCGCAGATAGCACGTTTAAGGCAAATATAGGTTAATTCATGTGCATGCTCAGAGTGACGCAAGTAAAGGGTGTGAGATTAGTTGCTATACTAAGATTAATGATGAGAAACACAAGATGTTATGCTGACGTGTATTTCCGAGGTGGTTACTATTTTCGGAGTTATGCGCCATTCGCATTTGAATACCAAATTAAAGGTAGAATTCTTAAATACTCTGCATTAATCGGCAAAGTACCAATTCACCAAATCCTTTCATAGTGCAGCTATTTCCAACGGTATTAAATATTTAATAACGAATGGAGGACAAATATTTAATAACGAATGGAGGACAATACAAACAAAATGCCAGCCATTCTTACTTCAATGCACAAGCAGCCGTGATGGAAAGTTGAAGGACAGCTGTCGCAACAGATCAAGTTACCACCATCGCCACAAAAGTTACATGTATCATCATTTGGATCGTCCCCATCCACATCCACGGCAACAAATCCTACATAGTTCGTTTCTAAATGTTTTTTCCAGGAATTTTCGAGGCACTGCAAAAGGGAATTACCGGAATCCATGCATATATGATTAAATGGATTTCCATGTTTTCCTCCAGCATGAGCCTCAAAGTCCCGAATTGTGTGTATGCTACCACAACAATCGCAAGAAAGTCCATCTTTTGTAACCCTCCCCTCAAGTAACCTCTTTCCATGTCTTCGGGATTTATACGCTACCTTCCCACCGAGGGGAATGGTTCCCAAATCAATCATCCATGAAATCAAAGTGCGCTTTCCCTCATACAATTCATAGTCACCATCTGACCCTACTCCAGGCTTACGAGCCAACAAAGTTCTCCCTCTTCCCCGACCAGACCTTGAGATTCCTCCGTCTGATAATTTACTTTTGGATGACACCTTCTCAGCAATTCTATTGATAGTGTTTGCACCACCTTTCTTCTTTTTACTCGTTTTCTTGCCTTTTTCAGTGGCTCTGAACAAAGTGCTGAGCGACTCCTCTGGGATCAGACTGAATGATGAAACATCTATAGAATCAGCATTACCACTGTCAATCTTCTCCTTGAACTTCCTGTAAGCCAATGTCACTGACCAATGAGTTCTTCCTTCTCGGTCTATATAAACAGCATCCATATACTCCCTCTGTTGTCTCTGCCTGAGGTCAATAGTCCATCCAGCTTTCTTAAGCATGTCAACAATTTGATCCCTCACCAACTGTTTCTGTTCCCTACGACCCATATCCTTCCCTTTAGCACACTCCCCCTTTCCTTTTGCTGGCCATACAATTTCATTTCCTAACTCATTAGGATCAGCCTTCATCCGCTTCATCCCACTCCCACGTCCAGCTTTCTTATGATGATAATTGTTTTGCTCATGCCTATTAAAGAAAGAACCTTTATCATTCTCACACTCGACCTTTTCCTTCTTAGTTGCAGTACTTGCAGCCCCTGTGTCCACCATTGGTGGCCTTCCACGTCCACGCTTCATTTTCTTCCACCTTCGGTTTGTCCCTTTACTGCTTTCATCTGTTTTCTCCTGTTTTAAAGACACGCCACTCTTCTCTTTCAATTTCAATGAGGAAACCCCATCTTTACCTTGAATCTTTCGAGGCCTCCCACGCCTATCCTTCTTTTTTTCCCTTTCCGGCAACATAGAAACCTCACTTTCATTTTCAACTTCTATCTTTACTACTTTTAAATCAATGGCTTGTCTTCCACATTCAGCCTCAGCCATTGTCTTAGACCTCAAAACCCTCCCGACGACTTGAGGTAAAACATCAAACCCTTGTTGCCCACTATCAATTGAATCAGTTTCGACCCTTTTCCTTTTTCTCTCAACGGGTTCTTTGTTCAGATCAAACAACTCATCTTCCACATCCCCTCCCCCCTCTTCCATCCTAGCTAACATGGAAAATATATCAAATCCTGCCACACCAAAAATAAAATAAAAACCAGTCTAGAAAAACTGAGAAAAAATTTAAAAAAAAAAAAAAAAAAAAACTCACACACATCCACGATTTATACACATCAAAATCAACAAAAACATACCAATGAAAAGAAAAACGCAACTCTGTTGACAAGCACGGTTGACCCGTGTGTACAGCTTCTACGTACTTGCTAAATAGAAACGAAGAGGAAGGGTTTAACTTGGGAAGATGGAGAGGAGGGGGCTTAAAGATTTGTTGGGTGACATTGATAATTTGTTTGTTTTTGTGGGTATTTAAAGGCAGATAGTATGCGAAAATTGTTTGTTTTATTTTGGATTTGGATTTGGTATTAGAATTGGAATGGAAGGGGACCATGTTGCGTAAATTTCCCTCCATTATTTATATTTCTTAGTTAAAAATAAATTTTGAATCGTACGTACGTACATACATACATGTAGACTTCGCTTACAATGCTATTTTTTTTTAATTATTGATCATATTCGCTACTTAAGTTTGGTTTTGATGATATGATTTCGTTGCGATTTAAATATAAATCACAAAAATATTTATGAGATTATCTCACAGATTAATTTCATAAAACAAATTTTTTATTCAACTCAACTAATAAATTTTTTTTATTATTTTTTAGTTAATTATGAACTGAATCGACTTATCCAATAAGTAAAAACTTTTAAAAAAAGAAAAGTACATATAATTTTGGCGCAAAGTTTAAAATGCAAATGGGTATATGCTTCTTTGGTTGTTCCATTTATGCATCAATCGAAGTAACTTCAAGTCAAAACAAATTGTTATTTATTAGAAGAGTAGCTCTTATGTGAGACGATCTCACGAATCTTTATTTGTAAGACGGGTCAATCCTATTGATATTCACAATTAAAAGTAATATTCTTAGTATAAAAAGTAATATTTTTTCATGGATGATCTCAATAATAGATCTGTCTCATAAAATACGACTCGTGAGACTGTTTCACATAAGTTTAAGAAAGGTGAAAAATAAGTTTATTCAAATTTTTTTTAAAAAAAGTATGGATTTTCATGTAATTTTTCCATAAAAATGTTAAAAATTTTAAATATATGAAGATGCTGAAATATTTCTGTTGTGGGACGATAACAATTTTTTATTGGAAGAGTTTTATAATCATATTGTATATAGATTGTTAGAATGATTTAAAGTATGGCAAAAACTGTGTAAGCTTCACGGTTATGTGAGAGATTTTAAATGAAAAGTAAATCAGAGTTATTCTGATATGGGTATAATTGATCTCCGATATGAGTGAGAGGTAATGAGTCAAAAGTTCAATATCTAAAAATATCCCTATGATTATTTTATTCATATTAAATTATATTCAGTTTTTATCACCGGAATGTTATACAAAATTGCGATTGCAATATCTGGGCCTATAACTATTTTTTCAGAAAAAAATTGGTAAAAATATTGCAAATTCTGGAACATATATATGATAATGTAGAACAAATTGTTTTAAATATAATAGAAAAGATAAAAATCTGATTATAAAATTGAAAACTATATTAATATCAGTATTTATAACATGAGTGAGTCTCATGATCTTAATCTGTGAGACTGGGTCAACCCTACACATATTCACAATAAAAAGTAATACTATTAGCATAAAAAATAATATTTTTTCATGGATAACTTAAATAAGAGATCCGTCTCACGAATATGACCCGTGAGACCGTCTCATATAAGTTTTTACCTTATAACATTTGTTTGTTTGGTCAAATAATATATTAGTATCCGATCTGAAAGACTTTATACAGAAATATCGTATATTAATACTACATATTTAATGTTTTGTTCTAATTTTCATATGGAAAAAAATAGTTGTCATTCATAAAAAAAAAATTATAAGTGTTTATGTAAATCGTATATTAATGTCATATTTGAATCATTTAGTACTCAAATATCATATATTAATACCCAAATTTTCAAAGTTTTATATCAAATTTGCATTGGGAAAAAAAAGTTGTCAATATTATCAAAATTTATTATTTAGTTTGATATAAAAAATTCATATATTAGTGACGGATTAACATTTGATTATGAAATCGCGTTAAAGAGGATTGTGTCACAAGGTAAACACGGAAATTTAGAGTTTTCTTGATGACACAAACACACGTGTCCATAGGTGGGCGAAGACCGTGTTGGAGGTGGCAGTCGTGGCGTGGACCGTCGTGGAGCGCTGCCAGAACCATCGCCACCACCTAGTAACGGAGCCGCTGTACCCCGGAAGCGAAGGGAAAGGATATTCTGATGTGGAATACTTGCGCTCTGAAAATCAGCGCCTCCGCCTCCTGCTTGAGACAAATCTCACGTACTTCAGCAGATGTCTGCTTCCCCTACCTTGTTACTGGAATTCCCTTCCGATGTATGTATTTCATTGATTAAAATTGTTTTTTTGAAAAAAAATTAGTTTGAACAAGATTCGAGGTACTGCTTCGGTTCAGTAATTTAATTTTAGATTGTATGTTTGTATATTGATCATGGTTCATTTATTTCTTGAATTTAATTTCTTGGAAGATTTGAGGCCATCATGTTTTCATTTACATAATTCAGCTTCACAGGCGGCTTTTAGCTGCTGTAAATTCTGAGAGTTTCCTGAATGAACTCGAGAACCTCCTTGAAAAATCCAAGGATGTCGCCTCTTGCAAATTTATATATATAGCATCATTGAACAGGGTAAGATCTTCGGATCATTGTGGATGACTTTAAATATGCCTTGCTTTTCTTATTCATTTTGTATTGTATTTGGCTGTTTAAGCTGTCTTGACTGTGCTGTAAGCGTACCAAGTTTTTTCATTAAAAAAAATATCTACTCTTGTCATTTTTCTTGACCTTCAAGATTATCAACGAGTCAGAATTTTGAAATTTTCTATTTCGATTTTGCTATGGATCTGTGGTAAAAACCGGGTTTTCTCCATTTCTTGTGTGCCTTGAATAAGCCACTTCCAGCGTTATCATAGAAATTTGTTCATTAAATCAAGGTGTAGAATCTCTCAGATAAAACTATGTAGACCAACCAAGCATTTATATTGATAACTTAATTTCTATTTTTGATACACGAATCACGATCATGTGGAGACATGGATAAGGATGGTTGGTATATTGATGGTCTATCTTTTCCTTCATGAAACACGATCAGATTCAGATTTGGAGAAGGTTGAAGTTTTGATCACTGACTGATCAAGAAGAGCCTAGTTGGTGGGTGTGGAGGGCATGGTATCAACCAATGCCGAGTATAAGAGTGGGATTGACAATGAAAATTATATAGGTGTTGGCGAGGAGCATGTTGTAGATGGTGGCAAATTTTATGGCTAGATGCATCGTGGCCAACCCAAAGGCTCTGGTATATGAGCTGATAGAAAGTTTAAATTGGTAGCCGTCCATCTCTCTAGTGTAAACTCACAATTTTACTTTTTCTTGATGCAGAACCTGACCCCTCAGGAACTACTGAAAGGTATAGTTTTTACTTTATTCTCCTACCCTTCTTCTGGGCACTTGATCATCTATTGTAGAAAATATTGCCATGTGAAAAGTTATGCAAGTGTAATGACATATATTCTCAGGAAAAAAATTCTCTGTTTTTTTCTCATGCACAAGCTAGGCCAAAAATAGTACATGGATACCATGCGACTAGTCGTTAACGCGCAATCTCTTTTCATGCTCATTTCTGGTATGTAATCTTCTCATTTAGTAATCTGAACAATTGTTGTGGCAATTCTCAAGAATATTTTGATTTGCAGCCTTGACAAAAGCATTGGGGGGTTATAAATAAAGTGGAGAAGATGCGAAACATATGGCATACTGGCAAGATGTTTTATACCATGGCTACCTGGGGACTAACTGTGGCGAGGTATATTCTGAATAGAGTAGCACAAATACTCACTGGTTCTTCCTTCTTGCAGCTTGTAACAAGGCCGGGCAGTCTTGAGACTTGCTGCAGTTGGGGTTCATCATTCGAGCAAACTGGCCTTGAAAGCTCTTTAAAAAGAGCCAGGCAATTATCCTCTTTCTTTAAGCAACATATGTAACTGTAGATCGTGCAAATCTTGTACATGATCAACTAAAATTTCTCCACTAACCATCTCCAAATTTCGATGTTTTTACTTGTAAACCGACAGGATGATGAATTTTTACTCGTCAGGCGTAATGATAAACTTTATGTAATTATTAATATTTTGCAAATACATGTTTTATATATTAAATCATCCCATTTTTTGTCTTATTGTTTGTATATATGATTTGAGTTATAGATATTGAGAGCAATTTTGTACCACATTCCGTTTGATGTAAAAAAAATGCTTGAATATTCAGTAGAATTTTAATATAAAATTGATCATCAAAACAGTTACAATATATATTTTATTTATACAAAATACTTTACCACGCTGCATGCAATTGATACAACTCAGACTGTGCAAGCCTTTTCATGGTGCTCTAGCTGTGAGGAGTTCTTGTCATGAAAATAGTTTGGTGTTTTCTTGTGTGCCACAACAGGCAATTCATGGGCTTTTTCATCCTCGCATGTCAATGATTCTTTTGATTCTGATTCTGAATTTTCTTTGCTTTTACCCCAAACCACCGAGTAAAGCCCCACAATTATGATGACGGCACCAATTAAGCTGCAATTTTCAGATGACAATGGCAGAAAAATTTAGGGTCATCGACCCTGTTCCAGTTGGATTTTGGATATACGAAAATATGCATCAAGAACTATATTTTAACCAATGTTTATATACGTAAAGCTTGTGCATGTGTGTGTGAATTACTGTTGCACTGATAATATTTGGAATAAATGCTTAGTCTTGTAAAATTGTGACATTTTCTTTTATGGGATTTACCTCCAAGGTGAATTTGCTCAGACAGAACAATGGCTCCCAACACGGCCGTGATGATCATAGTGAGTGGAGAGAAGGCAGTCACGAACACGGGCCCTCGTACCTTGTTCACCACTCCTTGCAGGTAATAGGCGATTCCTGAGCATACGATTCCCTATCATCATGCATGTCGTATCATCGTTAGTTGGCTGCCCTCATTTTAATAAGCAGGGAATCTCACCTTCTGATGAGAGACTTTTCCAGCATGAAGGTTATTTTTTTAGAATATTGGAAATTTTTTGAGTTAAATGAAGTGGATTTACCGAATATGCAGCAGCCAGAAGCCGTGAATCAAAACCAACCACCCAAGCTCTCTTCTGGCGTTCCATTATTACAGCCACCACTCCACCTTCCAAAGTCCCCATCAAACAAATCAAAGTAGTAAGCGAAAGCCCAGCCGGATAATCCTTCATTGTGTTGTTCTGTTTATTAAACAAAGTAAAATCGAGTGAGAATTATGTAACAGAGTCTATGGTTTGTGGCCAGAACATCATAAAAAAAATTGCCGGAAAACTTACTTGAAGGATAAAAAAACCCGACCAGCCCACGATGCAAGAAAGTAACATAATTGTTCCAGTGGCCCAGTGCTGGTTCGCGGAAGCAGAGCCGGCTTTGTGGTGGTTGCTGCCGTGAGAGTACCAGAAGATGTCGATAATGGGACCTGTGTAGAGTGTCATCACCATTGCTCCACACACTGTTATTAATGTTCCGATCACTTTTGCTAAACTGGAAATCCTTTTTAGATTCACTCTTTCCATCCTGTAAAATCATCCGTGAAGTTATTTTTCATCAATTTTTTATCCTGATTTTACTACAGAGATCAAAACGCATTAAGTGATAATAATTAGTGTATGTATAAACTAACTTGAAAATGACCGCCATTATGAAGGTGACTGCAGGAAGAACATTAGTAGCAGCTGCTGCAAATGTTGCCGATGCATACTGAACTCCAACATAATATAAGTTCTGATCCAGCACCGGCCTGATATCATCATATATATTCAATATAATCGACATCTTAAATTTTTTAATCACTACAAATCCATTACACATCCTTAGAACATATACATGTTGGAATCAATTTCTCATGATCAGTAGTGACTTTATTATTAGTAGTGTTGCAAGCGAGTCGAAGCGTTTCTAACCCACTCGAGAACAACACAAACGCATGAGAGCGAGGTTGGGTATGGCGGAGCACGAGTCATGCTTGCGCTTCTCTCGTAGTTACTTAATATCCATGTATCTTGATAAACTACGCGTCTTTGACAACTATTCTGATGCATACTAATAAAAAAAATGCCAGCAATATGCATGCAAGTCTGATTCAAAGTAACTAGGAAAATGGTAAACATGTAAACCAGGAGCTAGCTAGTTGCGAGCGTTACTCTAAGAAAGCAAGGACCATGATCTTCAAGAAGATTGATTTTGTCATTTTAGGCCTTGTTGTCCTGAAAACGGAAAAAAAATAGTGCAAACTGATCAAGTTGGGAATATAACATATGATAGCTAAGAATTGGAGAAAATTAATAATAAAAAATTGAAATGTGATCAAGTTTAATGATTGAAAAAAGGGGTAAAATTTCATATGATTTTAAATGTCTCGTTAAAGAGCCACGTTGATCTTCTACGTGACTATATTATTTTGTTTATGATTTTTTTTTTGTTTAACTTGATCATAATCATAACTTTAACGTATTCTGAACATGTAAAATTAAGAAGAAGATTTATACACACTTACTTGTCAAGAAAATAGGCGAAGGGGGCGAAAACTAGCGTCGCGATTGCATGACGATAGACGGCCAAAACCCAATGACTAAAACCACGTTTCAAAGAAACTAGTGTGATGATGAACATTCCGGCATAGCCAAACTGAAGAGAGATCATAGCCACATAAGGCTTAATTTTGTTGAAACTCATACTAATCATCCCCCACACATTTTGTTTACTCATTTTCTTAATTATTATCTCTCTATTCTCACTTACTAGTTTGTTCTTGCATGGGAGACGTGGGATATGGGATATGTCCTTTTATACATGAAACAGGAGAGGAACTAAAGCATGAAAGGACGAGCAATATAATTGCGCTATATGTTTCTTTTTTTTTTCTTGGTTTGAGAATATATATATATATATATATATATATATATATATATATATATATATATATATATATATATATATAAATTTCGAATATGTGGGGAAAATATTAAAACAATTTATATATTAAATTTGGGATTTTGTTTTGTTTTGAGTCATTAGACTCCATATATATATAATTAGTTCAAAATAAAAGGAAGAAGTCTTTGTGAAATGGGTCGACGTACTTTACATGTAAATGTAATTTTTTTAGCTTAAGAATAATATTTTTGCATGAATCGTGTTAAGTGATTTGTCACACAAAAATGATTAATAAAACGATTTATGAGAGTTTTTGTGAAATAATTAAAGGATAGTGGGGTTTCAATTTTTTTAAAAGCACTTCAAACTAAGAGTTTTTTTCCCCTTTTAGTCATTCGAATGAAGATATGTCGATTACTTTTTATTTCTCAAGATCCTCGTCAATTCAGATAATCCCACCCATTGCCCAAGAAGGATATTTTTTCAAGGATTATAACTAAATTCCAGGTACACTTCCCATTTATGTAGATGTTAAATGTTGAAGTGATTTCCCTTTTTTTTTTTGTTAAGTTGTTTGAATTTAGTATTTTCCCTACCTTGTTTTGTCCCCATTGCGTGATAGGTCAGATTTAAACCTATACACCCCATGAAGTTCAAAGGCCAATTTATACAGTAAAATGGTGAGATCCGTGAGGCATGCCCCCACAGTAGCATCGAATTATTAAGAGTAGTTGCTATGGCTAGGTGATTCCAACATAGAGATGTTTTATCCTCTTTTCCCTTTACCTTTTTTTTATTAGTGTGTGGATGATGAGTGGATACTCAATTTCTTGAATCTTTGAACGCAACACTTAATAATTAGGGGTTTATTTTGTTTTTCGATTAAAAATACTTGAGAAGACTATAGTGTTGGAATTATTTTTTACGCTCACATAATTTAATTAATTGTACATAGACAACTTATCTAGTAAATGACCTAATAAAGTGATCTAATTAATTATGAGTTTCCAAAGTATTAAATAAATATGTATGTTCCACCTTATGTGTAGAAACCCAGCTCAATTTAGTCTTCTATGATGAGTTAAAGACTGCTAAGGTTATATAAAATTATGATCCTCAAGACACAAATAATAACACAGAATGTATACGACACACATATGCTAGACATCTCTCATCCTCCCATCATTCTCTGTTGTCTTGGAAGATCCATAATTCCAACGTTAGCTCAATCGATGAATTCCGATAAGTGTTTATTCTTATTTATATTTTTTGATAATTCGACATGAATTTCTGACGTGTTGTGATATATGGATTTAATCACATGATTTATAGATTTATTTTATTAAATCTTCACCTTAGACCATCCCTATGACACTTCGGATAGAAAGCCAAAAGCAATGAGCTTACGAGGTACTGATCAAATAGTAGAAAAGGCGTCCTTTTCTATTATTTTGATAAGGCCTTGCTCGTTGACGAAAACCAACCCGCCAAAGAAAGAAATGTGGCAGCTCCGCGAACTCCAGTTAAATTCAGATATGTTATATTTTTTAGTTATTGGGAGAACTCAAGTATTCTCTTTCGGATTTCTAAAGCTAGATCAATATCCACTTTATGAGGGAAAGAATCTACTTTCTGAGCTCATCGGTCTCTCCTAGCACAAGAGAAGGGGTCGCAGAAGCCAATCAAACACGTTTCAAGGCATAACATATAGTATTACTTGTACCTATACACCCATAGACAAAGTCAGAAAAAGACAAAAATATATTAAAAATTTATTGTAGACAAGAAAAAATTTTACATAAGAAAATAAACATAGTAATATAACTATTTATAATCCCTTGCCTTAAAAAAGAAAAAAGAAAAAAGAAAAAAGAAAAAAAAGGAGGACGATTGCACCCATCGTTTCCCCACTAGCTCCTCATCTATGGCTCAACCTATGTAGAGAATAGATTACGTGTCATATACATATGCACACACACACATAAATTGTCACTCAATTAGCTGCATTATATAATAATATATATATATATATATTATATATATATATATATATATATATTATTTTATGTATTTTTCCTGGTTCAACATTCAAACGTAGCTCATTGAATGAACATTAATACAAAAATATTGTTGTCGTCTTCGTTTCTTGTTTTATGCAAAGATATTGTTGTCGTCGTCATTTCTTGTTTTATCATACTTTTTGTTTAATGAGAAGATAGATATATAGCAAGTGCGATAAACATATATAAAGTATAACAGAAAATGGCTACTAACAGCATAAAGTAACTAACTTTATACGTAGATTTTTGTGAAAATCATTTTGATATTCAAACATCCTATTTGTTGAGTATGGTCAGTCTACTAACGATTCTGAAAAAGTAAATAAGATACTTATAAGATATATTGACTTGACTTGTAATATATGTTAACTCGACTATTTATAGATATTATTGGATACAACGAGCATTTAAATAGTTTTCTACATACTAATACGTAAAAAACGATTCAGTAACTTATTAGTATTGCAAGACCGGCTGAAAAGATTTCACTGAAACACTTGAGTACCTTTAATAAAGAACAAAAAATAACTTAATCTAATACACTAAATTATTATTTATCATTACCAAAACTACGAGATCTAACGTACTATAATATATTTGTAATATGATGCAATTGAACAGTGTCATTTGTGCTATATGTAATCAAATTGATAAAGATGGAGTAGACCAAAGGTGTTCCAGTAGCCTACGAAGGGACTCTTTGTCGACATGGAACACTTGTGTCAGTTTCATAAGGTATATTATACGTGTATCTTTTTTTAAAAATAAAGAATATTATTTTGATATTATTATTTTTTATTTCCTTTACGTAAAAAACTTTTTGTTGCGTGGTTGACTGGAAATCATCTTAGCCATACTTTTTTGAAGTCCCTTTTTATAATAAAGTGTAGGAAAAGGACTAGTTAACTAATATTCAAATGAATCATTTCATTTACATTGTTAGGAATATATTATACTAACAATAGAATAATTTTATGACTTATAAAATAGAATTTTAAAATCCTAATCATTTTAATGTTTACATTAATTTTGTCCCTCAAATTCACTAGAAAAGAACCAATAACATCAAATATTTATAAATTTATATTTATATTCATACAGAAAATAAATCCCGATTTCGCCACTTGTCACATAAAAACAAATTGTTTACTTTTCGTCACTTAATTCTTTATTCTTTTTATTACACAATTATCGTAAATTTATCTGTATACAAATCTTATCCAAATTCAAATGGTTATATCAAAGATAATTTTTTATATATATTTATACATGCATCGTGGGCAATATTATATATATTTATTTTATTTTAGAATAGAAAAAGTGGTGATAATTTATCCAGCTTTCACGAGGAAAAATAGTATGTAGCGAATGTGGTGCATTCGAGCTAAGATTCCAACATCAGCAAAAAGCATTTGAAGAAGGGATTTATTTATATATACAGAAGAGATTATTGCAAATATCATTGCATTATTACTACTAGCTTGTGTGCACGTATAGTGCACATTTCTAATCTTTTTTTTTTTATTAAAAAAAGTATTATTTTTAAAAAAATTAAATTTTTAATGTTTAATAAGTTTTTTTATTACATAAAATGATTTTTCATGCAAAATTTAGTATAGGAATTGATGGTGATTATAACATAAAAATTCATGAACGAGCTAGTGTTCCAATTAATCTAAGGTGGATTCCTGCTTTGTCAATTTTATGAGGGAGTGTTTGTAGAAAAAATATTTTTTTCGTAAAAGTGATTAAAATAGAAATCCACTTCAGATTAATTCGAACAACTCGTTCATATTTGATGACGAGATTTCATCTAACTAAAGTAAATCCTTACAAAATTAATAGGATTTCATTGGATTTGAGTTATAAAAATAATTTAAAATATTTCTCATAAATTTTAAGCCTTCTTTTAATTTTTTTTACAATTATCATTTATCCAAAATCTATATTATAAATTCACACACTTAGTATTATTATTATATTTGAGAGATTCAAATAAAGAATGCTTTATATAAAAAAAAAATATTATAAATGATCTCAATTCTTGCTTATTTAATATATCTGTCTAACTTCGATACTCTAAAAGTTTTTTCATGAAAAATCATGAAATGAGTAGTTGAATTTTAAAATGATTACAGAATATTTTCTGGGAATGATTAAATTTTTAGTTAAAAACTTAATAGTGATTATATATGTGTGTGTGTGTGTGTATTTTTGGAGAATGGAGACAAATTGTTTTTCGAACATTAATGCCTTAATTCCTTAAAAACTATCATAACAATTAGAAGGCATTTTTAAGTCATTTGTAAGAAGACTTTAAGTTTAAGTCAGAATATATTTGGAGTTGATCGACTTATTAGTCATTAATTTTATTTTATTTTTTTTCCTTTCTCTCTTTTTTATTTCAAAATATATGGTGCGCTGGAGCCTATCAAATCGGTCTAAAGCATATAAGCTAAATGGAATCTGATTTGGACAAATTATTCGCATTATACATATCGAGGTTCACGTCATAAAGCACACAATTGATCCACTATAATTTGTGATGCAACATTTATCAATAAGCAAAAATCAAAATAAATAAGTTTTTTGTGATACATATTTATATATGTGAAATGTGAGTCGACCTGATTTATATTTAGAGTGAAAAATTGTTGAGTTAAACGCGCATGAGTTGGAATAATACTGAGATATATGATATTACAAGAAGTTATTATGTGTTAAATTATTGACATTGCGCTGCTTGATCTGGTTAGTTAGAGATGTCGTAAAAAAGTGACATCATGTCTTAACTGGTAATGCTATCTCCGCTTGGGGACAGAGTCGGTGGTAGGAAAATGATAAGATTGGTCTATAAAGTCAGAGTTCAAGTATCACGAGAAGTATATTTATATACTTCTTGGGGGGAAAGTTTGTTTAAACGTGCATGAGTGAAAGCAGTACTCGGATGAGTTAGATTTTGGAAATTTCTTGCCTGTCAACCTTATAACGTTGTGTCACTTGATCTGATTGGATACGTTAACCGTAAAAGAGTTACGTAAGATCTTAACGGGAAATATCGTCTCTATCAAAGAGATGACCGGGGTTAGAAAAATGTTAAAACTGATTTATAAGTGATATGGATGTAATTATGATAAAGAAATATATTTTTTAATCCAATAATATAATTATTTAACAAAAAATATTAAAAAATATAATCTATATAATATAAAAATAATAGAAATATAATGTACTAAAATAAAAAATTATATAATATAAAAATATCGCTAAGCTCGGTAAGCCAATAATAATATTATTTAACACACAATTATTAAAAAATAGAATCCATTTAATTCATTATTAACAAAAAAATGTTACTAAAAAAACATAATAATGCAATTCCATTTTAAGTAATAATTATAATTTTTTAATACAAAATTATTAACAAACATAATCCATTTAATACACAATTAGTAAAAAATATAATTTATCGAATAAAAACAAAGAAAAAATAATAAAAATATTAGGCAAAAACTTGTGTGAGACGGTCTCACGAGTCGTATTTTGTGAGACGAATCTTATCCATGAAAAAATATTATTTGTTATGCTAAGAATATTACTTTTTATTGTGAATATCGATTATTTGGTTCATCCATGAAAAAAGTATTACTTTTTATGCTAAAAGTATTGTTTTTTATTGTGAATATCGGTAGGGTTGACCTGTCCCACAGATAAAGATCATTGAGATCGTCTCACAAGAGATCTATTATGAAAAAACTTGATGCGTGTTTGGGTTTGTTTTCCAAATAAGATTTTTTTTTTACTTTTCATTTATTCTATGAAAATATTTTAAGTTGGCGATGCTGGTAAATATATAGTACTTACATATTTACATCTTCATATTTTCCAAGGTTAAGAAAATATTAGCATTTGTAGCTATTTTGTGTGGTGGAAACAATGATTACTAATTGTTCAACCCACCTTTAATAAGTATACCTAATAATTCATAATTAATTAATAATGATAATTACGCTCTTTTTTATGTTTTCCACGCTCAATTTCGTGTGTAAAATATATGTCAAATTTATTCATAAAAAAGTACAAATAACAAGAAATGAAGAGTAAATATCAATTCTTTATGTAAATTATTTATTTGTATTAATTTTTATTGTTCATATTACAAATTCACAACATCCGATTATCCAATATCACGTACCTAAAAAAAACTAGTATGATAATATATCACTTAACATATGATATAATTGTTAAAAATTAAAACAGTGGTTTTAAAAAATTATACATACTTAACACTTTTATTAAAAGTGTGATTCTATAATTTGTTGGGAAAATGTGAGGTTGGGTGAAAAGTGAACCTTGTATGTCCCACGTCTCTCACTGCGCCACGCTTTCGTCTGAAACGCACTACTGTAACCCAATTGGCAATGCGCCGCCGCTACAACACACCTGGGTCCTAAAATTATCTACGCATTTGATACACAGAAAATGGGTCACACGAAGGAGCAGCTCCTGTCTCTTTTGCAGGTTGTTTTATTTTATTTTTTGGAATTTATGTATATTTTCTTCTAGGTTCTTATATGAGCACATAATGGACGAGATGAATGGTTTCGCATCTGGGATTCGAGTGATTATGAGTATTAGTGGACCTAAATGGGATAATAGATTGATAGGTTTGAAAAGAATGTTCGTTGTTTGCTGATTTGTGAATGAGTTTTATTGTAATTTGAGGATAACATACCTTTCTTCACTTTGTTCGCTTCAAGACTGAGGCTTTCGATGGATAAGTGGGAGGATATGGGGGAAAAGTTTACTTTTTTTTAGCCGATGCATAAAGTTTTTGAAAACTCTCTTGTTTGAGAAGTGTTTGGTTTTGCTTATTGCAATTCTTTTGTAGCAGAAATAAATCCTGGAATGTTTAAAAGGGAGTCATATAATCATGGAAAAACGAAGTGAAGATGTAATTATTTGGCCTAAATGAGTCATTTTGATATAATGATTTAAACGTGTCGAACTTTTCCTAAACGAGTGGGAATTATGTGTCAAACGTTCGATTTTTAATGGTATTTATACTGTTTGTTCTGTTTTGCTTTCTAGGAAAGGAAAAGGTTAATTTTTTTTATTCTTGTTCGAGTATTTGGACAATGTGAGACAACTCATAGCTTGTTGGCTGTTTTAGTTTCAAGAACTCGCCATATTTGTCAATCAGGGAGTGGAATATAGAAACCATTTATGGAACTTGAATCAGTTATTCAAGATATAATTTTAATCACATCTATCTATTGTTAAATTTTATAATAACCTTTGTGTTAATTTATTTTCAGGAACATGAAATAGAATTTTCCCAGCATGAGCATCCTGTTGTTTTGACAGTTGAAGCGCAGGTAAATGAATGTGGGAGCTACGTGTGTCTCATATACCATGGTTAAAGCAACCTTTCTTTTTTGTATCAGGCAAAGTATGTTGGTCACATGAACGGTGCATTGACCAAAAATTTATTCTTGAAGGTAAAATAATCCATGTTTGTATGAATGCTCATTGCTTCCTCTTGTTTATTTTCCTGGACATATGATGCTTTTTGTTATATGACAGGATAAAAAACAAAGATTTTACATTGTTTCAGCTTTGGCAGAGACAAAAGTAGATCTGAAAGGTACGCATCACCTTTCAAAGTTGATGGCATCAATGATCTTATTAATTGGATTTTCTTTTAGTTTTCTGTTCGCTGGCAGTGTCATGTTCATTTCTTACACTTCTGTGAATTCATAATACATGTTTGAACACTAAAAGAATAATGCTCTCTTTCGTTAAACAGTTATGACTTAGAGGCGTGGAACACTGTAATTTTTTTAGTTATAACCTAAAATTTGTCTTCTGCTATACCTAATTTTGTTTCAACCACTGGAGGTAACAGTTTTGTCTCAGAGGCTTGGTCTTGGGAAAGGAGGTCTAAGAATGGCTCCTGAAGAAGCCCTTACAGAAATAATTCAGGTATGTACATGTTTGAAGAATAAATTATGTAGTTTACGAGTTTCCTTGCTAATTTGTTTTTTGCTTCTTGACACATTTTGCTAATTTATTTTTAAGGTGCCTCTAGGTTGTGTAACTCCATTTTCACTTGTGAATGAATCAGCTAGGTATATCTTTTCTCCTGCCCTCATGCCAATGCAGTGTATTTTTATGATGTTTTTTGCATACTGTTACGAGGCTATATTTTGCTCACATTTTATTCTGAATTTTGTGTAGGAATGTTTCGTTGTTATTAGATCAAAGACTGAAAACTCAGGAATACTATTTCTTTCATCCATTGTCTAACGATATGTCAATCGGTGAGCAATTTAACATTTTTACATAGAATTACAATAAATATGACCTAACATGAGCTTTTTTTTGTGTGGTTTCACTGCTTCATTATATTTATATGTGAGTTTACTAGCATGGCTCATGTAGTACGTTTGTTGTTAGCTATCATATTCTCTCTCTCTACGGATTCTTCTCTTATATTTCTTAAAAACACAAGTGAGAAGTGCTGTTTATAGAAGTCAGGTGAATTAAGTGAGTTTTTAGAGTTTGGTTTATGAAGAAAATAGCCATTCTACACCTAGTATGTGCTTGACAAACAAAGATGTATTTGTTTATGTATAGCCAAATGCGGATGATTATTACAATTGGCTTTGAGTAAGGACTCACCATCCTTCTGTCTAAGGTGCACTAAAGAATACCTCGAGACTTTTGCATGTGCCTTGGCCAGGCTTCACCAAAGGGCTGTCTCTTGGTGTAACCCTAAGAGCCATGACGGTGTCTCACTGTTTCTTGAGCTTAGGGGCCTCGGGTGTTAGTGATATCTATGCCGCAGTTTCACTTTTTTCTTTGTGTTTAATGAAGTTGTGTGCATTGGAGTTCAGAGTTCAAGCTATTTGTTGAATCATCTGTTAGTGATTGCAAGTGGTTTCTTCTGATCGTGAGTGATACCTAAATAATTATTGACTTTACTTCCAGATAGCAAAATGAGACACAGAATATGAAAATGATAAAGTGGTTTTCGCCAGCCCATAGCATGTCAATTTAAAGAAACTGTTCAAATTAATTAATCCACTAATTTTTTCAGGACCTTAACCCTCAATTCTATTCCATTGTTTTATCACTGTTTTGTTTATCATGTAACATTTCTGATTCCAGCTCTTAATTTACACGATCTTGACAAGTTTCTTAATTCAATTGGAAAATTACCGGCGTATGTTGACCTGGAGGTAAATTAAAAATGCTTCGTGATTCGTCGATGTCTGCAAATCGTTAGATAATAACCTTTGAGGCATATATAATGGCTTTATTTTTTTAAATTGCTGTGGTGATTTTGCAGGCGGATCCTACAGTAGGGAAGGATCAACCACCAGATTTAGCTGGTCTTGTTCCGTCGGGTGCAACTGTCTTGCCCGATCCTCCAGAGAACAAAGCATCCTCTCAAGGCCATGAAAAGATCCCCGTCTCTGTGAATAGCAAGCCAACTGTAGTTACAGGGGTGTGAAAATCATAGAGAATAAGCAATCAATTTATTTTAAGTTTGTAAGAAGGAAATACTTTTTTTTTCTAATTACTCCATGTGAAAATCATAGTGTTTTATGATGGATTGAACTCGAATTAATGTGCATATCTTTGATTAATACCAAAAGCTGTAAAATCATTTGATGCACCGGAAAGGAGAAATCACGTGCTGCTGCGAATTCGCCGATAGCTTTTGCAGACCCCGACAAATTTGTCGAGGAAATCTTGGAGAAGACTGTGTCCATATCTATTTCCGGGGTTTGTATCTATTATAAACAATGTGCCTATTACCTCTTAGGCATGGCTTTCAATCTCATTTAATTTTACCCAACAGATTAAACAGCAGACAGAGAAGGATCAGGAACAACTTTCTGTTACAATATCAAACCATATGAGAAAACAACTCGGTGCTCAGTTGAAGTTCATTTCTGTAAGTATAAATTTTTCTAAAATCACGGATGATATCGTATTTTCTTGCAAGTTCTCCTTTTATGTTCAAACTAAATCCTCGCCGTGACACAAAACTTATAGCCTCTGAAGTTTCTGTTCTGGTTCTGGTTTTTTTGGTTTTGTTGGAATTTCCGCAACCTCAAAATAGACTTCGTTAAAGCTATTACCTTCTTTTTTTTCATTATTGCAGACGATATTCAAGAACACAGCATACACGGAAGGCTTTCGTGCTGGTATTCACTGTCAACCAAACAAATGGTAAAGTCATCGACGTCAATGAAAAGAATATGGTAAAAAAAGAAAAAACCCATCGTGGAGAAACTGTTCAGTTGCATTTTTTTATGTTGTTCAGTTCCATAGAAAATTTTCATTCTAATTTATTTATATTTTGGATGAACCAGTTCTTCAAATTTTAATTTTCAGTTTATATTTGAAAATGCCTTTTAATTTTAGTACCTGTCTCATGGCATTCAACCTTAGAACATAAAACATAATACCAGAACCTTGTTTGGAAGATCAGATCACGGCTGGTTTCATACTCATGTGTCCATGAGAAGTTTACTAGCTACTAGTCCAAATGCTACATTTAAGTCGCGGTGCCGTATGGGCAGCCGCACGATACAACAAAGCCAATTATTGCTCTCAAGCATTATGAATTGGGGCTCCGTCTCACCTGAACTGCTCGAAGGACTGCATCAGCCGAAGGGGAGGGACGGAGTGGAGTCTTAATATTGCCACCGGAGATTCGCCACATTTGGTATCGCTGTTTCTGAAGCTATAAATGCCATGACCTTGCTTACCACATTCATGCCACGACCCCACGTAAAGGTCGTTTGATCCGGAGCATATCCATTATTATTTTTCCCTTTCAAATATTTGGATTTTTGGGATAAAAAGTTAACGTCAAATGTTGATGTTCTAATTAATTAATATTCTCTGCATCCCAATTATTTATGTTACATTTTCTTTTACGTTTGTTCAAAATATATATGTTTGCATTTATATTTAGCGACATTTCTTCTATTTTCTCGCCTAACATAGCTATTATTAATTTGAGGTTTTGTAATTAACTAAATATTGAAAAGATAACAAATCATTTGTATAATGTTTCAATTTATTGAGTTTTAACGACATGGTAGTTCTAGAGTGATACTGCAGAATATATAAAAGCACATGCATGAAACTGGAAACCTGATCATCCATCAGTTTATTATCTCATAATTTATAAATAATTCAACAGATGATCGATCATACATGCATGCACTTAGAGTTTAACAAGTTCCATAACCCATGATCCGTAGGCACGACAAACAACCTTGAACTCGGCAAATCCGGCTTGCGTCGCCATGGCCTCATACTCGCCCTTGGTTCTTTCTTTTCCATTCATTGATAGCATGATGACGTTCAGCAGAGACACATATCGTGAATAAACATCAGTTTGTGGGATTTGATCAGGAAGAATATATTCTATGACGATCACCTTTCCTTTCTTTGGCAATGCTTTGTAGCAATTTTTCAGAAGTTCCACACATCGTTCAGCAACCCAATCGTGCAGCACTGACTGCATGCATGCCAAAATTAAATTATCAAAGTATTACTATATATATATATATATATATATATATATATATATATATATGAGAATATATATAATCAACTCATCGATCGCCTATATATACATGTATATATACTTTATTTAAATAACTAAAGCCACAGTACGTAAATAATTAAATAAATATTGCAGTACCTTCAATATAATTGCATCTCCCTTTGGCACTTCAACGAACATATCTCCGCTGACGTGTTTCACTCCTGCATATTAACATACAATTATATAACTAATGATCATATTCTTGAAATCCCTCTTTTTACATTTTAAATTTTTTTGTATATATATAATAATAATAATAATATAGATTTTGTTGTGAAAAAGTAAAAATTTATGGTAAAAAGTAAAAATCTCAAACTCTCAAAATTTACCAAACTACACACTTTATAATATTTTTCTCTCTACTCAATTGTGATTTTCTTCACAAATGAGAGATCTATTTATAGAGTTTCATTACACATAATCCAAAAATAAAATACATCATTACCTACATCATCACACACAAATTTCTAACTTTACAACTCTTATTTTCAACATTCAAATATTCAACTATTATTTTTTCCATATTAAAATATATTATTTCAACACTCCCCCTTGTGATGATGATCATGATACGATGATGTCTTCATTACGTGTTTTGTACTGCCTCGTTAAAAACCTTACTAGGAAAAACCCATTGGGATAAAAACCATAGTAAGGGAAAAAGAGTGCAGTCACGTGAACTCCCCCTCATGTTGACACGAACAACTCTTCACAAATTTCGTAGATTGCGCATCCCAATATTATATATGTGCTTTCTGAATATTGACGTAGGTAGTGCCTTTGTGAAGAGATCTGATGAGTTTTCACTTGATTGAATGTGACGAACATCAATACATTTATTCTTCTCAAGCTCCTTGGTGAATGCGAAGAACTTAGGAGGAATATGTTTAGTTCTGTCGCTTTTTATGTATCCTTCTTTCATTTGAGCAACACATGCAGCATTATCTTCATATAGTATCACATGCTTCTCATCAAATGATAATCCGCATGAAATTTGGATATGTTGGGTCATTGATTTTAACCACACACATTCACGACTTGCTTCATGTAGTGCAATAATCTCGGCATGATTTGATGAAGTTGTTACGAGCGTTTGTTTCTGTGAACGCCAAGATATTGCAGTGCCTCCACGAGTAAATACATATCCAGTTTGGGAACGTGCCTTGTGTGGATCAGATAAGTATCCAGCATCGGCATAACCAATTATACTTGGATTAGCATCTTTTGAATACAAAAGTCCCAAGTCTGTCGTTCCTCGTAGATAACGGAATATATGTTTAATTCCGTTCCAGTGTCTCTTTGTTGGATATGAGCTAAATCTTGCCAACAGATTCACGGCAAAAGATATATCAGGCCTTGTACAATTTGTAAGGTACATAAGGGCACCGATGGCACTTAGATATGGTACTTCTGGACCAAGAATATCTTCATCATCTTCACATGGACGGAATGGATCCTTTTCTATGTTTAATGATCTAACAACCATTGGAGTACTTAAAGGATTTGCTTTATCCATATTAAAACGTTTAAGGATCTTTTCTGTATAATTTGTCTGAACAAACATTCCACATTCTTTTTGTTCAATTTGTAAACCCAGACAATACTTGGTTTTTCCAAGATCCTTCATTTCAAATTCTTCCTTCAAGTATGACACAACTTCTTGAATTTCCTTATTCGTTCCAATGATGTTTAAATCATCAACATATACAGCAATAATTACGCATCCGGATGTTGTTTTCTTAATGAAAACACAAGGGCATATTGAATTATTTACATATCCCTTTTTCATCAAGTGATCACTTAGTCGATTATACCACATTCGACCTGATTGCTTTAACCCATATAACGATCTTTGTAATTTCACAGAATAACATTCCCTGAGTTTTGAACTTTGTGCTTCAGGCATCTTAAATCCTTCAGGGATTTTCATATATATATTACTATCAAGTGATCCATATAAGTAAGCTGTAACAACATCCATAAGACGCATTTCTAAATTTTCAGATACCGCCAAGCTAATCAAATACCGAAACGTAATTGCATCCATCACAGGAGAATACGTTTCTTCATAATCAATTCCAGGCCTTTGAGAAAAACCCTGTGCAACAAGTCGAGCTTTATATCTTACTATTTCATTTTTCTCATTTCGCTTTCGAATAAAAAACCCATTTGTATCCAACAGGTTTTACACCTTCAGGTGTAAGGACTATAGGTCCAAAAACATTACGTTTATTTAGCGAATCCAATTCAACCTGGATGGCTTCTTTCCATTTTATCCAGTCCTGCCGATTTTTACATTCACCAAAAGATTTTGGTTCATGATCTTCATTATCATTTATGATGTCGATTGCCACATTATAAGAAAATATATCATCAATTTCATCTATATCTTTTCGGTTCCATATTTTTCCAGTATTAATGTAATTGATAGAGATTTCATGATTCTCGTCAGTTTGTGGTTCTGACAGAACATTTTCATCATCATGTGTTTCTTCAGGAACAACATTCTCTATTTTGTGATCATCCTGTTTCTCTATGAATTTTCTTTTTCGAGGATTTTTATCCTTGGAACCGACTGGCCTTCCACGCTTCAGGCGTTTAATGACATCATGAGTATCTTCCATTTGTTTCTTTGGAATTTCAATTCGAGCAGGGGCATTTGCAGCATGTATATATGATTTAGTTACCCCTTTTGTGTCTGCAAATGCATCTGGTATTTGATTTGCTATTCTTTGCAAGTGTGCAATTTGTTGTACATCTTTTTCACATTGTTTTGTTCTTGGATCCAGATGTAACAATGATGATACATACCATGTAATTTCTTTTTCGGTATGTTTTTGTTCTCCCCCTAACATTGGGAAGATTTCCTCATTAAAATGACAATCAGCAAAACGTGCTGTGAACACATCTCCTGTCTGAGGTTCAAGATATCGAATGATTGATGGACTATCATAACCGATATAAATTCCAACCTTTCTTTGAGGTCCCATTTTCTTTCGTTGTGGTGGTGCAATAGGCACATACACCATACATCCAAAAATTCTCAGATGAGAAATGTCTGGTTCTTTACCAAATGCAAGCTGCAATGGGGAGTATTTATTATATGCACTTGGTCTGATGCGAATTAATGAAGCAGCGTGTAAAATTGCATGTCCCCATATAGAAATAGGGAGCTTTGTTTTCATAATCATTGGTCTAGCAATCATTTGCAGACGTTTAATCAATGATTCAGCCAATCCATTCTGTGTATGTACATGAGCAACAGGATGCTCAACAATGATTCCCATAGACATACAATAATCATTGAAAGTCTGGGAAGTAAATTCACCAGCATTATCAAGTCTAATTTTCTTGATTGTATAATCGGGAAATTGATTCCTCAATTTTATTATTTGAGCAAGTAATCTTGCAAATGCAACATTTCGAGTTGACAATAAACATACATGTGACCATCTGCTGGAGGCATCAATCAATACCATAAAGTATCTGAATGGTCCACATGGTGGATGGATTGGTCCACAAATATCACCCTGAATACGTTCAAGAAACATTGGTGATTCAGTTTGGATTTTGACTTGTGATGGTCTTATAATAAGTTTTCCAAGAGAACATGCTTTACATTGAAACTTATTATTCTGAAAGATCTTCTGGTCTTTCAGTGGATGACCATGTGTATTTTCTATAATTCTTCGCATCATTGTTGAACCAGGATGTCCCAATCGATCATGCCAATTGGTTAATATCGAGGAATTATCAACTACCATGTTTGATTCAATGGGACTTATATGTGTATAATGCAATCCAGTAGGGAGCATTGATAGTTTTTCAATCACATATTTCTTTCCTGATTTATATGTGATAAGACACATATATTTCTCATTCCCTTCATTCATTGTTTGAGTATCATACCCATGGGAATATATATCATTAAAACTCAACAAATTTCTTTTCGATTGTGGTGAATATAAAGCATCATTGATCAAAAATTTTGTACCATTAGGTAACAAAAATTGTGCTTTACCACATCCTTTAATCAAGTCTACATGGACCTGATATTGTGTTCACCGTTGTTTTTGTTGGTTTTAGTTCCAAGAAATATCTTTTCTCTCGGAGGATAGTGTGCGTTGTACCACTATCGGGTATGCAAACTTCAGCTTTGCTCATAGCATTTTCCATATTTGAACTTCAAAAAAATATGCAATGAAATAAAATTACTGACAATACATATATAAATATAACACATATCATAATTGTACAATAAAACATTATTATATGAATACATGAAAAACAAATTATTGTACATTTATATTCTACCACTATATTGTTCATTTTCAGAAAAATCATTGAGAAAATCTGCAGCATCAAAATTGTTCATTTCTATCCCACCAACATGTTGATCATTTCCAGAGAAATCATTCATAAAATCACCAGCATCAAGATGAGTTGAATCACTCAAACGGTCACTGCGTTCAGTGAAGTTGGTCTCCTTTTCTTTCCCCTTTAATGATTCTTTATAAAGTTTACAAAGGTGCTCAGGGGCTCGACAAACTTTGGACCAATGTCCTGGAGTACCACATCTGTAACAAGAACTTTCATATCTTTTTGAGTGATTCTCATTAACACTTGTATTCTCATGATGTCTTTTCTGTGGATGGTTTGGGACGCTCTTTTGAGATGAGTTATAACTATCTCTATTATTTTCAAAACCACGGCCGCGTCCACGACCACGACCAATTCCACGTCCACGTCCACGTCCACGTCCACGACCTCGACCTCGACCTCGACCAAAACCTTGTCTTTGAAATTGATTTTGGTTTCCAGGTATAAATTCATTTTTACTTACAGCATTTACTTCTGGAAATGCTGTTGATCCAGTGGGTCGGGACTGATGATTTCTCATTAATAGCTCGTTGTTCTTTTCTGCCACAAGAAGACAGGCGATGAGCTCAGAATATCTCGCAAATCCACGTACTCTATATTGTTGCTGTAGAGTAATATTTGATGCATGAAATGTGGAAAATGTTTTTTCAAGCATCTCAGATTCTGTGACCTCATGTCCACAAAATTTTAATTGCGAGATTATTCTATACATCGCCGAATTGTAATCACTGACTTTTTTAAAATCTTGGAATCTCAGTGTGTTCCATTCATCCCGGGCGGTCGGAAGTATAACTTCCCTTATATGTTCAAATCTTTCTTTTAATCCCTTCCACAAAGCCATGGGATTTTTTTCAGTCAGATATTCACATTTCAATCCATCGTCGAGATGTCGACGCAAAAATATCATGGCTCTTGCCTTTTCTTGTGACGTGCATATGTCATTTTCTTTAATGGTCTCGCTTAGACCCAATGACTCAAGATGCATTTCTACATCTAGAGTCCATGGCATATAATTCTTTCCCGTGATGTCGAGCGCAATAAATTCGAGCTTTGTTAAATTTGACATGGTGGTACTAAAAAAAATTACGATGCATTTTATTAGTTAATAAATATTGCAATACAAAGTAACGGATAAACAACAAGTACAAGTATTTGTAAAAATAAAGAAAACGCACGAGGAGGATATTCTCCGATAAATACAAGACTCGTGAGTATGATAACCAAAATAATTAAAAATATCCTTGAGAAAGCCATCTTCTTTTTTCTTCGAAAAATTTGATGATGAATAATTTTTAGAGAAGAAGAGAAAGTTGGAGTGATTGAATGTGTTTGTGAGATGATATTTATAGGGCAAAAACTAGCCGTTTGTTACCGTTTATGACCGTTGGTGTACAAAAAATAAATGTATGTATTTGTATAATTTTATGGTAATAATATGATGTATATAATATTAGACATGTTTAAATAATTATGTATATCATATCATAATATTATAATGAGTGTCATAATTTATTTTGTTTAAAAACCTTATAGGCTTTTATACTTGTCGTATCCCTTACCGGGAGTGTGGGATGTCGTCTTAACGTCCTCCCAGGATTTATAACAAGTTTATGAAAATTTATTTTTATTATTTCTAATAATAACATTATATTGTATATTAAATAAATACACAATAAATAAATAACAGTAAAATAAATATTATTACTTTTTGTTTAAAAACCGTATAGGCTTTTATACTTGTCATATCCCTTACCGGGAGTGTGGGATGTCGTCTTAACATCCTCCCAGGATTTATAACAAGTTTTATGAAAAATTTATTTTTATTATTTCTAATAATAACATTATATTGTATATTAAATAAATACACAATAAATAAATAACAGTAAAATAAATATTATTACTTTTGTTACCTTTTTCTTCTGTTTGGAGCTTGGAATAGTATGTAGGACTTTTAGAGCTTCGTGCTGATAACGTGTTGTGAAAAAGTAAAAATTTATGGTAAAAAGTAAAAATCTCAAACTCTCAAAATTTACCAAACTACACACTTTATAATATTTTTCTCTCTACTCAATTGTGATTTTCTTCACAAATGAGAGATCTATTTATAGAGTTTCATTACACATAATCCAAAAATAAAATACATCATTACCTACATCATCACACACAAATTTCTAACTTTACAACTCTTATTTTCAACATTCAAATATTCAACTATTACTTTTTCCATATTAAAATATATTATTTCAACAGATTTCAAATTCCTAAGAACATAAAGTAATTTGAAATTATTTCCTCGAATCTAAATCATTCGATTTTTTTGATCGGATAGTGTGGTTTGGTCCGACACAAAGTCGCTCCGCCACACGATTAATATTAATGCATGGATATGAGGCATTAATTGAAAACAATCAATCGGAAAAAGAAAAAGACAAACTAACTGATATTTTTATCAGATGATAACTAATAAATTTTAACAGGAAAAGAAAATCATTAATGCTTAGATATATATACCTTTAGAGATTGGGGCAGTTCGTATGACTTCTGGAGAATCCAAGTTAATGCCACTAATCGAAGTGTGCTTAGAAATAATCATATTTAGAGTTGCACCGTTACCACCACCCACGTCCACTATTGTGTGCAATCCCTCGAAACCATTGTATACTTTAAGAATCTGTTTCATAGTTGGAGTAGACACACATCCCATTGCGTCGTTGAATATCTTGTTGGACTCAGGATTTGAGGCTAAGAGTTCAAAAACCGTCTGGGCATTTTCCAAAAGAAATCCACCTTGGAGAACCGCATCTTTTAATCCAATGCTGCAAGAGATCAATCAACATGTTCTTGTTTATGGCTATTTAGGTTTAATGTTTTAGTGGGAAAAATAGACAAAACAAAACAAAGAGCCGAAGAAGGTTAATTTGCAAAACATAGCCTTCAAAACGAGAACAATAAACATCACTTACGACGGATTGCTTGATTCCCATTGGCATGCTAGGGCATAAAGCTGTACCAATGAGACCCCCCTCTCATCTGAAACAAAGAACTTTCCTTTTGGCGCAAGTCCATAACGTAATTCAGTTGTAGAAGCATGATCAATAGTCGAACAAGTAAGGAAAGATTGAGTGACCAGCACCCGAAGCATGGAGTCGAGCACGCCGGATGCTCCCTCAACATTACGCGTTTGAAGCTGAGAAGCGATCTCAAAAGCCGATACAAGAGCCCCATCACCGGACTTTCCGATGATATCGAATAAGTCGAGTTGGATAGAAGCCATCAAAACAGATCGGAGGACATGGGATCCACATGCAACCATGCACTCAAGAAATGCTTCGTCATCTTCATCGTTTACATGTTCGCAGTAAATATCACGGACTTGCTTCTCCATACCTTGTTTTCAATACCTTATATATGATCAAATTCAATAATTTAGATGTGTGAGTCGATCAATATATCTTTGAATGATCAAGGAGATATATATATACAAGCATCACATGATGTCCTACGTACATTATGGATTTAATTAAGAAAATATTAATGCATATTTTTTTTTAAAAATCTAGTTTTAAGATCAGCATCGGCAGTCAATGAACCAACTTAGCTACTAACTTAGACGATATATATATTACCTAAATTTTGAATTTTGACAGCTAGTTGTTTGGTTTATAGCTAATTGAAGTACTTAAAAAAAATACTAATTTAATGTTATAATGAAACATTGTCTGCCTGATAACAATAACTAATAGGTAAGCTCAGGCCACCAACCGCAAGCCCTTATTTTATTTTTTTTGCGCCTGGATAATATATATTTATATTGGGAAAATAATAAATTATATTTGTATTCAACAATTTTTAGAATTTATTTGAAAAATATGCGGCAATCAAAATTTGCACAGCACAATTGATCTAAACCAGAGATAGGATGCTTACATTTAACTTCTGAAATTACTATACAGACTTTGAGAATAGTGTGTACTAGCTCCGTCTTAAATATAAATGTTAAATTTAATTATTTACTTCCAACAAGTTTTTATATTATATTAAAAAAATCATTAAATAAGTGTAAAATGATAAATTTATCACTAAAACTTGTTTTACCAATAATTTTCTTAATTTGTATAAAAGCACAAAAAAGCCTAAATCTTTGGGATTGATGAAGATATCAATAGCTTTTTGAATAGAAATTTTCCCTAACCCTACTTTACGAAGCTATCCAACCAGCGCATATATATATATATATATATATATATATATATATATATATATATATAGGTCGGCTCACTTGGGAGCATATATATGACTCCATGGTTAAGATGAAAGAATTAATAAATGGCAGCTGACTAACACTCCGATTCCGATCCACCTAATTTTTTTTCATGTATTACTTGATAAAATCTTCCTTATATATGTTAAAATTAAAATTTTACGGTAAAAAAGTAAAAATCTCAAAACTCTCAAAATATACCAAACTACACTTTATAAAATTCTCTCTACTTGTGATTGTCTTCACAAATGAATTTGTGAGACCTATTTATAGAATTTCTTTGGAAATAATCAAAATATAAATACATCATTACATACATCATCACACAATAATTTTAAATATTTACAACTCATATTTTCAACAATCTCCCTTGTGATGATGATAATGATACAATAATGATTGTCTTCATTACGTGTTTTATACTGTCTCGTTAAAAACCATACTAGGAAAAACTCATTGGGATAAAAACCATAATAAGGAAAAAAGAGTGCAGTCACGTAAACTCCTTATCATGTTAATACGAACTATTCTTCACAAATTTCGTAGATTGCGCATCCCAATGTTATATATATGTTTTCTGAATATTGTCGTAGGAAGTGCCTTTGTGAAGAGATCGATCTGATGAGTTTTTACTTGATTGAATATAACGAATATCAATATCTGTTGGGATCGGTTAGGGAGATCATCGTTGAGCTATAATAGCTCGGTTCTTGAAATATTGAACACCGATGAATTAAATCGAGTTTGGTTTGAAACCAAGCGGAAAACACTCGAAATAATCCTTCGTAGAAACCGAATAAATATTTTGTAAACCATTTAAGATATATGCAAGTTGAATGAGTAAAAAGATTTTCGGTTGAAGCATTTTATCAAACACTTGGTATGCAATATTTTGGTATTTGAAGAAGACATAAAATGCTTCAACAATGCATCTATAAAAACAGTGAAAATGATAAATAAATGCAATAAACAAATAGACACGAATTTGTTTATGGATGTTCGGAGATTTCAAACACTCCTACGTCAACCCTTCTTCCCCTTGGGAAGGATCCACTAGAAGACTTTGATTTATACAACACCTTGTACAAACCCATTCAGCTAGGACTTACCCACTGCCTAAACTGAACTCCTAACACTCACGATTGTAGGCAGCACCTCACAATCAGCATATTGTTTAATGTCTCATATGCAAAGACTACATACACAAGTTTTACGTCTTTGTGCAAGACTCACAAAACTAATTTTTGAACTTCAACTCTCTTCTATATGTGTGAGTGATTGTGTGTGAGAAATTTATCATTTACAGTGTGCATCTCAAATGTATCCTCACACAAGGGCTTGTGCTCTCAACTAGCAGATTTCTTCATTCTAACTGCCCATGCTTTGAATCCACTTCAAAGCTCTTGTTTGATCTTCAATATGTTGTATTTATAGGCTCCAACACTGATATATACGTTAGACACAAGAATATGACCGTTTGAAAAGTTTCTGTACTGTTTCCGAGATTGCAATGGTCAAATTCAGCTTGCTGGGCATTTTCCCGACTGGTCAACTCTGGTCAACTCAACTGGTCATTCAGTTGGACTGGTTTAGTTTCAGTTGGTCAGCAGCTGGTTCAGTTCAGTTGGTCAGCAGCTGGTCAGCAGTTGGTTCAGTTGGTTCAGTTTCAGCAGGTGTGCTGAAATCAGTCTAGCTGTATTCAGTTTGTGCAGAACCAGTAGCTTCATCGTCATTTATCAGCATCGTAAGCTTCGATTCAGACTTTGACTTATAAGAATGATTTGTAGATCTTTGTCTTAGCTTTCCAACGCATACTGAATCGCTTCGTTTCGATAACCGAGCTGAGATATATGACCAAAATACGGCATCTGCTCAAACGCAACTGAAATATGATAACATCCGATTTTGCCCAACTGACGTGAAATACAACTTGTTTCAAATTGAGTTTTCTGATCATTCCAATTGGCGGATAGTCATTTGGATCATCCAGTTGAGAGATATCTTCAAAACACCGAAGCTTGCCAGAAATTCAGTTTGTGCAAAATTCAGTTTCAGCTTGCTTCTTGTGTTTGCAACTTCACACTTGAGTAAATATGTTAGAAACACAATAACAAGTTTTGTTAACATCAAAATCAAGATTGCGAACATGAAATATTCCAACAATATCTTTATTCTTCTCAAGCTCTTATGTGAATGCGAAGAACTTAGAGAGAATATATTTATTTATGTCGCATTTTATGTATCTTTCTTTCATTTGAACAACACATGCAACATTATCTTCATATAGTGTCACAGACTTCTTATCGAATGATAATCCGCATGAGATTTGGATGTGTTCGGTCATTATTTTAACCACACACATTCACGCAGTGCAATAAAATCGACGTGATTTAATGAAGTTGTTACAAGTGTTTGTTTCTGTGAACACCAAGAAATTACAGTGCCTCTACGAGTAAATACATATCTTTTTGGGGAACGTGCCTTGTGTGGATCAGATAAATGCCCAGCATCAGCATAAACAATTATGCTTTGATTGGTATCTTTTGAATACAAAAGTCCCAAGTCTGTCGATCCTCGTAAATAACAGAATATATGTTTAATTTCGTTCCAGTGTTTTTTTGTTAGATATGAGCTAAATCTTACCAAAAAATTTACAGCAAAAGATATATCAGGTCTTGTGCTATTCGTAAGATACATAAGAGCACCAATAGCACTTATATATGGTACTTCTGTATGATAGAGGTGGATTTTACGTGTTTTTGCATATCGTTATGTCGCATTGTGTTGCATTTATCATTTAGATTTCATGCATTTTGTGTTATTTTAGCATTAGTTATGTTTTTGGTTATTTATGAGTTTAGTTGGAGAAAATGCAGGTGAGTTGGGAATAGAATGAAGCTTTAAAGAAGAAATTCGAGAGACCCTCGCCCGGGCGCACATTGCCATCCGCTCGGGCGCATCCAAGGTGTGGAAAAATAAATTTTGCGAGAAGCATCCACCCGGGCGGACATTCACATCCGCCCGGGCGCGGCAAAGAAAAATAAAAAGGCCAGATCTGCGAGAGATGTCCGCCCGGGCGGAAACTTATGTCCGCCCGGGCGCGATGTAACTTTGGAAAATATTTTGCGCGATTCCTTGCCATTTTTTCTGGAGAAGACTGATATGGAAGGAAAAAGGCATGAACTCAGACATATTCAGACATCATTCTTCAGCCGCCGGATGCCTTGGAGAGCACTTTTGCGCTTGGATTGAAGAATTGAAGATTCTGGGCATCGTTTCTCGCGTTTTTCGTCAATTCTAGTATTTCTAACTTAGTTTTTATCTTTTAAACATTGTTTTGCTTAGTTTAATTATGAATTATATTAGCTAACTTTATTATTTGTTGGGATTAAAGGGGATCCTACCCCGAACGTTGATTTGAATTAATTTATATTTCGATTGTGCGTTATTCTTGATTTTACTACTGTTTTACTGTGTCATTAAAGCGTAGCTAACTTTAACGACGTTTTCATATCACGAGTGAGTTCGAGAGAATAACGAGTGATAGGATAGAGACATAGAGTAGTATAATCCGCGGATCTACAATTTATATAGATATATGAAATTGGATACGTGCCGATAGTCATAGTCCTTAGGGTCGAAAACTAGGGGATTTCATAAATCGAAATGCGATTTGCTCTTGATAAATAATTGAAGACATTTAATTACTTCATTGAGTAGAATTAGTTTGGCATAGCTCGAGAGAGTAGGTTCAATAGATTAGGAAATCTTGTCGGAAGCGTAGATCACGATCGAAAGAATTGATTAATAAACGAGGGGTAGGTGAACCAAGATTCCCAACAAATCCATTTTTCATTGAATTTTAACTCAACATTTTAGATTAAATTCTCATTCATTACTTGTTGAATAATTTTAATTGCATATTTATTTGAGTATAGTAGGAATAATCACACAACTCAATTTTCGTTGCTAAATGTTAAATAACTAAAAATAATAATTGTTAAACACAGTCTTCAGTGGAACGATACTCGTACTCTTGTACACTATATTATTACTTGACATCGTGCACTTGCGATTAATTTTTGAGCATACAAAATCATATTTTTATTGGGGATTTTACTGTGCAAGTTTTGCTCGATCACTGTACCAAGAATAACTTCATCATCTTCATATGGATGGAATGAATCATTTTTTATGTTTAATGATCTAACAACCATTGGAGTACTTAAACGATTTGATTTATCCATATGAAAACGTTTAAGGACCTTTTCTGTATAATTTGAGTGGTGAACAAATATTCCACATTCTCTATGTTCAATTTGCAAACCCAGAAAATACATCGTTTTCCAAGGTCCTTCATTTCAAATTCTTCCTTCAAGTACGACACAACTTCTTGAATTTTCTTATTCGTTCCAATGATGTTTAAATCATCAACATATATAATAATAATTATGCATCTGGATGTTGTTTTCTTAATGAAAACACAATGACATATTGAATTGTTTACATATCTTTTTTTTCATTAAGTGTTCACTTAGCCGATTATGTCACATTCGATCGGATTGCTTTAACTCATATAATGATCTTTGGAATTTCACAGAATAACATTCTCTGGGTTATGAACTTTGTGCTTCAGGCATCTTACATTCTTCAGAGATACCGTAAGACGCATTTCTAAGTTGTGACAACATCCATAAGACGCATTTCTAAATTTTCAGATACCGCCAAAATAATCAAATACCGAAACGTAATTGCATCCATAACAGGAGAATATGTTTCTTCATAATCAATTTCAGGCCTTTGAGAAAAACTTTGTGCAACAAGTCGATCTTTATATCTTACTATTTCATTTTTCTCATTTCGTTTCGAATAAAAACTCATTTGTATCCAACAGGTTTTACACCTTCAGATGTAAGGACTATAGGCCCAAAAACGTTACGCTTATTTAGCGAATCCAATTCAACCTGGATGTCGTCTTTCTATTTTATTCAGTCATGTCGATTTTTACATTCACCAAATGATTTTGGTTCATGACTATCATTGTCATTTATGATGTCAAATGTCACATTGTAATAAAATATCTCATCAATTTTTTTTGTATCTTTCATGTTCCATATTTTTCCAGTATTAATATAAATAATAGAGATTTAACGATTCTCATCAGTTTGTGGTTCTGACGGAACATTTTCATCATCATGTATTTTTGCCGGAATATCATTCTTTATTTTTTGATCATCGTGTTTCTCTATGATTTTTCTTTTTCGAGAATATTTATCTTTGGAACCGATTGACCTTCCACGCTTCACCTGTTTAATGACATCATGCGTGTCTTCAATTTGTGTTTTTGGAATTTCAATTCGAGCAAGGGCATTTACATCATGTATATATATAATTTAGTTACCCCTTTTGTGTCTTTAAATGCATCTGGTATCTGATTCGCTATTCTTTGCAAGTGCACAATTTGTTGTACATATTTTTCACATTGTTTAGTTCTTGGATCCAGATGTAACAATGATGATGTATACCATGTAATTTCTTTTTCGATAGTTTTCTTTTCTCCCCCTAACATTGAGAATATTTCCTCATTAAAATGACAATCAACAAAACATGTTGTAAACACGTAGCCTGTTTGAGACTCAAGATATCGAATGATTGATGTGCTGTTTTAACCAACATAAAATTCCGATTTTTCTTTGAGGTCTCATTTTTGTTCGTTGAGGCGGTGCAATATGCACATATATCATACATCCAAAAATTCTCAGATGAGAAATATCTGGTTCTTTACCAAATGCAAGCTGCAATGTAGAGTGTTTATGATATGCACTTAGTCTGATACGAATTACTGTAGCAGCATGTAAAATTGCTTGTCTCCATATAGAAACAGAGAGTTTTGATTTCATAATCATTGGTCTAACAATCCGTTTCAGACGTTTAATCAATGATTCAGCGAATCCATTTTGTGTATGTACATGAGCTACATGATGATCAACAGTGATTTCCATTGACATACAATAATCATTGAAAGTTTGGGAAGTAAATTCACCAGAACTATTAAGTCTAATTTTCTTGATTGTATGATCGTTAAATTGATTCTGCAATTTTATTATTTGAGCAAGTAAGCTTGAAAATGCCACATTCCGAGTTGATAGTAAACATACATGTGATCATTTGGCGGAGGCATCGATCAATACCATAAAATATCTAAATGGTCCACATGGTGGATGAATTGATCCACAAATATCACCCCGAATACGTTCGAGAAACATAGGTGATTCATTTTGGATTTTAGCTGGTGATGGTCTTATAATAAGTTTTTCAAGAGAACATGCTTTGCATTGAAACTTATTATTTTGACAGATCTTCTGGTCTTTCAGCAGATGACCTTGTGTATTTTCTACTTCGCATCATTGTTGAACCAGGATTTCCTAATCGATCATACCAATTGATCAATATTGAAGAATTATTAACTACCATGTTTGATTCAATTGGACTTATATATGTATAATCCAATCTAGTTGGGATCATTGGTAGTTTTTCAACTACATATTTCTTTCTTGATTTATATGTGGTAAGACACATATATTTCTAATTTTCTTCATTTAATGTCTGAGTATCATACCCATGAGAATATATGCCATTAAAACTCAACAAATTTTTTTTCGATTGTGGTGAATACAAAGCATCATTTATAAAAAAATTTGTACCATTAGGTAACAAAAAATGTGCTTTACCACAACCTTTTATCAAGTCTACATGACCTAATATTGTATTCACCATTGTTTTTGTTGGTTTTAGTTCCAAGAAATGTCTTTTATCTCGGAAAATAGTGTGTGTTGTACCACTATCATGTATGCAAACTTCCATGGGATTAATTTCTTGTTTAGCTTTGTTCATAGCAGTTTCCATATTTGAACTTCAAAAAAATATGCGATGAAAAAATTACTGACAAAACATATATAATCCATTGAATAATATAACACATATCATAATCATACAATAAAATATTATTATATGAGTACATGAAAAATAAATTATTTTACATTTATATTCCACCAAAATATTGTTCATTTTCAGAGAAATCGTTGAGAAAATCTGCAGCATCAATACTTTTCATTTCTATTCCACCAGCATATTGATCATTTCCAGAGAAATCATTCAGAAAATTTGCAGCATCAAAATAAGTTGAATCACTCAAACGGACATTGTGTTAAGTAAAGTTGGTCTCTTTTTCATTCTCATTTATAGATTCTTTATAGAGCTTATAAAGGTGCTCGGGGGCTCGACAGATATGAGACCAATGTCCTGGAGTACCGCATCTAAAACAAGAACTTTCAAATCGTTTTGAGTGATTTTCATTACCACTCATGTTCTCATGATGCCTTTTCAGTGGGTGGTTCGTGACGTCCTTTTGAGATGAGTTATAAAAATAACTATCTCGATTTTTTTCAAAACCACGGCAGTGACACGACCACGATCACTTTCACGTCCACGACCTCGACCCACACCTTGTCTCCGAATTTGATTTTGATTTACATGTTTAAATTCATTTTTACTTACAACATTTACTTCTGGAAATGTTGTTGATCCAGTGGGTCGGGACTGATGATTTCTCATTAGCAGCTCGTTGTTCTTTTCCGCCACAAGAAGACAGGCGATGATAAGTTAAGAATATCTCGCAAATCCACGCACTCTATATTATTGATGTTGAGTTATATTTGATACATGAAACGTGGAAAATATTTTTTCAAGCATTTTCGATTCTGTAACCTCGTGTCCACAAAATTTTAATTGCGAGATTATTCGATACATCGCCGAATTGTAATCACTAACTTTCTTAAAGTCTTGAATCTCAACATATTCTATTCATCACGGTCGGTCGGAAGTATAACTTCCCTTATATGTTCAAATCTTTCTTTTATCATTTCCACATATCCATGAGATCTTTTTCGATGAGATATTCACATTTTAAATCTTCCTCAAGATGTCGACGCAAAAATATTATTGCTTTTGCCTTTTCTTGTAACGAAGATTTACCATTTTCTTTAATAGTCTCGCTTAGACTCAATGACTCAAGATGCATTTCTACATCGAGAGTCCATGACATATAATTTTTCACTGTAATATCGAGCGCAACAAATTCGAGCTTTGCCAAGTTTGACATTGTGGTACTAGAAAAATAACAATGCATTTTATTTGTTAAGTTCTATTAATATGACAATAAAAAGTAACGGATAAATTACAGGTACAAGCATTCTTAAAAATAAAGAAAAAATGCGAGGCATATATTATCCAATAAATACAAGACTAGTGAGTATAATAAACCAAATAATTATACAAAATAACCTTGAAAGAGTCATCATCTTCTTCTTCGAAAATTTTGATGAAGAAAATTTTTATGGAGGAAGAATAAGTTTGGAGTGATTAAATGTGTTTGTGAAGTCATACTTATAGGGTAAAAACTAGCCGTTTATGACCATTACAAGTTCTTAAAAAATAAATGTATGTATATGTAAATTTTATGGTATTAATATGATGTATATAATGTTAATCATGTTTAAATAATTATGTATCATATCACAATATTATAATGAGGTATCAGAGACTCTTTTTATGTAATAACATGATATTATTCAAATATATATATACAATAAATAAACAATAATACAATAAAATTATATAAGCATTACAATAATATAATCACATCATGTTATTATGATGAGGTCTCATAGACTCTTTTTATATAATAATATGATATTATATATTAAATATATACACAATATACATAAATAGACAGTAAAGTAAATACTTTTACTTTTGAATATTGTTACATTTTTTCTTGTGTTTTGGAGTTTGAAAAAATATGGAGAACCGAATCTTTGAGTATCGTGCTGATAATGTGTTAAAAGTAAAAATTTACTGTAAAAAAGTAAAAATCTCAAAACTCTCAAAATATATCAAATTACATTTTATAAAATTTTCTCTCTACTCAATTGTTATTTTCTTCACTAATGAGAGATCTATTTATACAATTTATTTGAAAATAATACAAAAATAAATACATCATTACATACATTATTACACATTAATTTTTAATATTTACAACTCTTATTTTCAACATTCAACTTTCTTATTTTCAACATTCAAATATTACAACTCATATTTTTCAACAATATATAAGTTTTTTATATTTTAAATTTTTTCATAATTTTTTCACCCAAAAATAAAATATAAAATAACAAAAAAAATTTAATTTAATCTTAAAATTTCATATAATTCATAATTTATCATGCTTCAGTACCAGGGATGTATAAGATATTTTGACATCATTTTTTGTGCAAATGACGAGATTCGACATCCTTGAATCATTCCATACACCTCTGATACGTAAAATATATGTTTTGGGATGCTTTTACATAATTAAGATCTGTGCTTCTATGATATACAATTTAACTAGCTAGCTCCTTAACGATCGTGAAATATAATCACTGGTAAGAATTTTAAAATGCACTTCCAGACATTGGAGAATTTAGAAAACCCTCGTAAATTCATGATGTTTGGAAGTTTTTCTATATATATTTCTATATATATAAATTTTTTTAAATAGAATAAGAAAAATTTTAAATCAAAAGAAGAATTTTATAAGATACCTTATAAGAAAATTAAAATTTTCAAATATTATCCTAAAAAATCTTTTAAAGATATTGAATATTATAAATTTCTTAAAAAAAGACATACTGCTAATTATTGTAGATTGAATAAACAATTAAATGAAGAAATATTCAAAAAAATTCCTAATCTCTTAATTGACTCTTCTAGTCTTATGATTCAGAATTTGAAAAATTTTCTTCTAAAAATGAAAATGAATCTTTACAAATAAAGGAATTAATCACATCTAATAACGAATTTAAAAAACAAATTAATATGCTTTCTTTGTGAGTGTTAATTGGGAGCATTGTAAACACTTGTTGTGTGAAAAATAAGATAGAGAGAACACGGCAATGAAAGCTTAGGCAATATAATTTTTATTTTTAGTGTAGAAGAAATGGTTTCAAAATAAACGCGAAAAATCCAATCTTTAATATGTTATAGGGAAAAAAATATATAAGTTAGATTATTAAAAATAAAATTTTACTGTAATACGACCAAAAATGAAAAAATATGCAAATTTCAAGTAGAAGAGTGTGTGTTTTATTATCGACACATGAGCTACGTAGGAGAATATTGATTTAAAATAAGTAATTTTTGTTGGATTAAATGATTTCTGGCAAAAAATGATCAAAACAAAAACAACCCACGTTATAGAATGAAAATCAAAATTTGAAAAGTTGCATGACTAAAATTTAAAGTAGAACAACTTACATTTCCAAAATCCTAATTTTTATTTGAATTGATGTGTTAAATTAAGTTTTGTATTGATGGGTTGTGGTCAAAATAATTATTTGAATCATTAGATAAATCCACAAAAAGCAAATTGAGATCCACTGCGATATTAAAGTCAGGTTCATATTGGGTCCAAGCTCAAAACGGGTCTAATTGCTTTTAGCCTTCAAACGTTTTATGAATAGATCATTTCTTGACATTTTAAAGGTAAGCTCTCATTTTGACATATTTTGCTCTTACAATTTTTATTATTCTAACATGGATTTGGGTAGTGTCAAAGGGTTTCCTCGGGTAATCTCCGAAGTCACTTAATGTTCTGTTTGTAACACATATGACGATCAAACCATCTTTTTGTTAAGGTTCATAACATGAAACAAGATATAAAAATATATCTATAATGATAATATTCTTTCAATTTTCTCGTTTTTCTTTTCCCATTTAAAATCTTAAGTCACTTATATTTCATGTAATTTTTTTCTTGTGAACATTGAAATAAATGGAAACGACTAAAACGTATGATTGTCGTGATAATACGATTTTTTTTTTTTTTTTTGCATTTAACTTTAATAATTTATCGTATACTATAAATCTATATATATGTTGAATTCTGAGCGCACACAATAAAATTATAGAGTTTATTTTTCTTTGATAAATATAATAACAATTTATATTATTCGGATCCAAATCGGCCCGAGATCGTAGCAGTGCCCACATGCGAGCATTGTTTCCATCTTGCAGATCAGTTAACCTAATTTTTCGTTTTCGACCTCTTTCAACTGGGAGATTTAAGACTTGTAATCAACGAATAATATGAAGCTCTTCGACGGCGATGAATCCGAAAACAATGAGCTGTCGAAGATTCAGATTGACCACGAATTCGCCAAGCGCTACGAGTACAACAAGAAGCGTGAGGATTTGCAGAGGTTCGAGGAGCTCAGAAAGAACGGCCGGGTCGGCGTTTCTGGCTCAGACTCTGAAGATTCTTCGTTTTCGGATGAGGCTTTTTCTCTCAAACCAAGTAAGAATAAGGACTTCGATTTTTTCGATGCGTTGATTAAGGTTAAAAATCAAGACCCTGTCTTGAAGGATAAGGATGCGAAGTTGTTCTATTCTGATTCTGAGTCTAATTCCGAAAATGAGAGTGACATTGGTAATGAGAGGAGAAAGGGGGGTACTGGTGATGGTAGAAAAGGTAAGAAGCCGATGTATTTGAAAGATGTTATATCTAAGCAGTTAATTGAGACTGGCCCTGAATTTGATGACGAACAGGATGATCAAATGGTCAGCAAGGGTAAAAATAATGGCAATAAAGTGAAGACTTATAATGAAGAACAGGAGGAGTTCACGAGAGATATATTGAAGGCCATCGAGGAGGGGAATAATCATGAAGAAGAGGACGGAGATTTTTTTAGAGTTAAAGAAGGTGACGATGCTGAGGAAGAAGAGGAAGAGAGTGAGATTGGGAATAAGCTGGATGAGTATTTCGGGGAAGATGAGAATTTGGACGCGGAGTCTATGTTTCTAAAGGATTATTTTCGGGAGAAAATGTGGCTTGGTGATGGGAGAAGTAATGACGCAGGGGAGATGTTTCTAAAGGATTATTTTCACATCAACATGTGAAAATCATAGTGTTTTATGATGGATTGAACTCGAATTAATGTGCATATCTTTGATCAATACCAAAAGTTGTAAAATCATTTGATGCATCGGAAAAGGAGAAATCACGTGCAGCTGCCAATTTGCCCATAGCTTTTGCGGACCCCGACAAATTTGTCGAGGAAATCTTGGAGAAGACTGTGTCCACAGCTCTTTCCGGGGTTTGTATCTATTATAAACGATGTGCCTATTACCTCTTAGACATGGCTTTCAATCTCATTTAATTTTACCCAACAGATTAAACAGCAGACAGAGAAGGATGAGGAACAACTTTCTGTTACAATATCAAACCATATGAGAAAACAACTCGGTGCTCAGTTGAAGTTCATTTCTGTGAGTATAAATTTTTATAAAATCACGAATGATATCTTATTTTCTTGCAAGTTCTCCTTTTATGTTCAAACGAAATCCAAACATAGCCTCTTAAGTTTCTGTTCTGGTTTTGTTGGCATTTCCGCAACCTCAAAATAGATTTCGTTAAAGCTATTACCTTCTTTTTTTCATTATTGCAGACGATATTCAAGAACACAGCATACGCGGAAGGCTTTCGTGCTGGTATTCACTGTCAACCAAACAAATGGTAAAGTCATCGACATCAACGAAAAGAAAATGGTAAAAAAAGAAAAAACCCATCGTGGAGAAACTGTTCAGTTGCATTTTTTTATGTTGTTCAGTTCGATAGAAAATTTTTTCATTCTAATTTATTTATATTTTGCGATAAACCAGTTATTCAAATTTTAATTTTCAATTTATATTGGAAAATGCCTTTTAATTTTAGTACCTGTCTCATGGCATTCAACCTTAGAACATAAAACATAATACCAGAACCTTGTTTGGAAGATCAGATCACGGCTGGTTTCATACTCATGTGCCATGAGAAGTTTACTAGCTGCTGTGGCTGCCTTGTTTGCAGCTGTCACCGCGTTGTTCGCTTGTTCATCCACACGTGGAAGGTGAATTGCAATTTCTGTGTTTTTTCGAGCAGCCTGCAGAGGTATAAAGATGTGAAACCAAGGGATCGTGCAGGGAAAAAAACCTAAAGGGGTGATGGATAGTCTTCTCAGTAAATCCAAAAATATTTTAACACACAAAAGCTAAAGCATCACCCTCCAATCGTTGTGCCAAATATAGCCAGCTGCACATGAAGTTAGGGACAATGGTTGCTCACCAAGATCCCACTTCTAATTATTGCACCAACTTGTTTGATTAAGTTGCAATTCAAATATTTTAAATTACTAGTCCAAATGTTACATTGCAGGCGCTGTGCCTTATGAGCAGTCACACAATGGAGCAAAGCCAATTATTGCCCCCCCAAGCATTATGAATTGGGATCTGTCTCACTTGAACTGCTCGAAGGACTGCATTGGCCGAAGGGGGGAGTGGAGTCTTAATATTGCCACCACTCCATTCGCCACATTTGGTATCACTGTTTGTGAAACTATAAATGCCATGACCTTGCTTACCACGATCATGCCACGACCCCTCGTAAAGGTCGTTTGATCCGGAGCATATCCATTATTATTTTTCCCTTTCAAATATTTGGATTTTTGGGATAAAAAGTTAACGTTAAATGTTGATGTTCTAATTAATTAATATTCTCTGCATCGCCCAATTATTTATGTTTCATTTCTTTTACGTTTGTTCAAAATATATATATGTGTGTGTGTGTGTGTGTGTTTTGAAATTAAGAATGAAACGTATTTTTATTTTTTAAAGACATGGTAGTTCTAGAGTGATACTGCAGAATATATAAAAGCACATGCTAATAATCAGTTTATTAATTATCTCATACTTTAAAAATAATTCAGCAGATGATCGATCATACATGCACGCACTTAGAGTTTAACAAGTTCCATAACCCATGATCCGTAGGCACGACAAACAACCTTGAACTCGGCAAATCCGGCTTGCGTCGCCATGGCCTCGTACTCGCCCTTGGTTCTTTCTTTTCCATTCATTGATAGCATGAAGACGTTCAGCAGAGACACATATCGTGAATAAACATCAGTTTGTGGGATTTGATCAGGAAGAATACTTTCTATGACGATCACCTTTCCTTTCTTTGGCAATGCTTTGTAGCAATTTTTCAGAAGTTTCACACATCGTTCAGCAACCCAATCGTGCAGCACCGACTGCATGCATGCATGCCAAAATTAAATTATCAAAGTATTACTATATATATATATATATATATATATATATATATATTATCAACTATATATATTATTTAAATAACAAAAGCAAAAGTACTTAACTAATTAAATAAATATTGCAGTACCTTCAATATAATTGCATCTCCCTTTGGCACTTCAACGAACATATCTCCGCCGACGTGTTTCACTCCTGCATATTAACATTATAACATACAATTATACAATTAATGATCATATTCTTGAAATCCCTCTTTTTTCATTTTTTATTTTTAATAATAATAATAATAATAATAATAATAATAATAATAATAATTTCAAATTCCTAAAAACATAGAGTAGTTTGAAATTATTTCCTCGAATTTAATCATTAGATATTTTCAAACCCTAAAGTCGCTCCGTCACACGAATATTGATGCACGGATATGAGGCACTAATTGAAAACAATCGGAAAAAGAAAAAGACAAACTAACAGATATTTTTTATCAGCTGATAACTAATAAATTTAACATGAAAAGAAAATCATTAATGCTTAGATATATATACCTTTAGAGTTTGGGGCAGTTCGTATGACCTCTGGAGAATCCAAGTTAATGCCACTAATCGAAGAGTGCATAGAAATAATCATATCTAGAGTTGCACCGTTACCACCACCCACGTCCACTATTGTGTGCAATCCCTCGAAACCATTGTATACTTTAAGAATCTGTTTCATAGTTGGAGTAGACACACATCCCATTGCGTCGTTGAATATCTTGTTGGACTGAGGGTTTGAGGCTAAGAGTTCAAAAAACGTCTGGGCATTTTCCAAAAGAAATCCACCTTGGAGAACCGCATCTTTTAATCCAATGCTGCAAGAGATCAATCAACATGTTCTTGTTTATGGCTATTTAGGTTTAATGTTTTAGTGGGAAAAATAGACAAAACAAAACAAAGAGCCGAAGAAGGTTAATTTGCAGAACATAGCCTTCAAAACGAGAACAATAAACATCACTTACGACGGATTGCTTGATTCCCGTTGGCTTGCTAGGGCATAAAACTGTGCCAATGAGACCCCTCTCTCATCTGAAACAAAGAACTTCCCTTTTGGCGCAAGTCCATAACGTAATTCAGTTGTAGAAGCATGATCAATAGTCGAACAAGTAAGGAAAGACTGAGTGACCAGCACCCGAAGCATGGAGTCGAGCACGCCGACTGCTCCCTCGACATTACGTGCTTGAAGCTGAGAAGCGATCTCAAAAGCCGATACGTGAGCCCCATCACCGGACTTTCCGATGATATCGAATAAGTCGAGTTGGATAGAAGCCATCAAAACAGATTGGAGGATATGGGATCCACATGCAACCAGGCACTCAACAAATGCTTCGTCATCTTCATCCTTTCCATGTTTGTAGTAAATATCACGGACTTGCTTCTCCATACCTTGTTTTAATTTCAATACCTTATGATCAAATTCAATAATTTAGATGTGTGAGTCGATCAATATATCTTTGGATGATCAAGGATATATATACAAGCATCACATGATGTCCTACGTACATTATGGATTTAATTAAGAAATTATTAATACATTTTTTTTTTTAAAATCTAGTTTTAAGATCAGCATCGGCAGTCAATGAACCAACTTAGCTACTAAAATTAGACGATATATATTACCTAAATTTTAAATTTTGACAGCTAGTTGTTTGGTTTATAGCTAATTGAAGTACTTAAAAATACTAATTTAATGTTATAACGAAACATAGTCTGCCTGATAACAATAACTAATAGGTCAGCTCAGGCCACCAACCGCAAGGGCTGTTTTGTTTTATAACCCTGGTGAAACTTTTTTTTGAAAAAATAGCCTAGTGTATTTGTTCATTACATGAGAGGATTATTTTTTTAAAAAAAAGTTTGACCAAGTCTATTTTCCCAAATATCCCCCAACCGCAAGCCCTTATTTTATTTTTTTTTGCGCCTGGATAATATATATTTATATTGGGAAAATAATAAATTATATTTGTATTAAACAATTTTTAGAATTTATTTGAAAAATATGCGGCAATCAAAATTTGCACAGCACAATTGATCTAAACCAGAGACAGGATGCTTATTACGTTTAACTTCTGAAATTACTATATAGTATGTACTCCGTCTTAAATATAAATGTTAAATTTAATTATTTACTTCCAACAAGTTTTTATATTATATTAAAAAATCATTAAATAAGTGTAAAATGATAAATTTATCACTAAAACTTGTTTTACCAATAATATTCTTAATTTGTATAAAATCATAGGCAAAAACTTGTGTGAGACAGTTTCACGGGTCGTATTTGTGAGACGGATCTCTTATTTGGGTCACCCATGAAAAAATATTACTTTTTATGCTAAGAGTATTATTTTTTATTGTGAATATGGGTAAGGTTGACCCGTCTCACAGATTATGATCCGTGAGACGGTCTCACATGAGACTCACTCAAAATCATAATAGCTATTTGGATGAAGTTATATCATTGCCTATTTTAATAGAAATTATCCCTGACCCTAATTTATGAAGCTATCCAACCAGCGTAATATATATATATATATATATATATATATATATATATATATATATATATATATATATATATATATATATATCCGACCCACCTAATTTTTTTTCATTTATTACTTGATAAAATCTTCCTTATATTTAAATTTTCTTATATTTTAAATTTTTTCGCCTATAAATAAAATATAAAATAACAAAAAAAATCTTAATTTAATCTTAAAATTTCAAATAATTCATAATTTATCATGCTTTAGTACCAGGGATGTATAAGATATTATATATGATAATTTTAACAAAAAAATCAAATTTTTCGAGTTACAATAAAAGTATGAACTAATTTTTTTTTTTGGAGGAAAATAAATTTTAAATTACTGACATGAAGGCCAGATAATACAACTTCTTTTAATCAAGAAGGAAATCCAATATCTTTCCAAACAACAAGATGAACACAAGAGTAAGCAAATTTTGCAAGAAAATGGGCAACATTATTGGTTTGTAGCACTGTAGCTAAACCAAACAATAGTTGTATCTTCGTTCAACTATTTTCAGCTACATTTATAGGATTGAATTCGTGTCTCTAATTTGGTGGGGATACAAATCAATTAGAGATGAAAAAATAAGTTAATTTATTACATGATGTGCAAAGATCTCATCAACCCTATGTTTGGACCACTCCTGAATGGAGCACTTCACAGCTAGACAATTTTTGTCAAGGCTAACAACTAGAGACAAACTAAAGCTCAACGGTACAGGTCAATATTTTTCCCCCCTTTGATAGCTAATCACACCATGCTTCCCATGGTGTTTGCACGTCTCACAATATATCGACTGGGAACGAAACTGGTGTCAAATTTGACATCAAGATAGGCCCAAAGTACTAAACGGGTCCCAAAAAAAAAAACAAAGAAATAAAGAAGTGGGGATCCTCTAAAATTTAAGAGAACCTTGGATAGCTTGGGCATCTGCTATGGCAGAATCACGCCTCTTAACAATTTGCTCGAGCGCGACAACTTTTTCTGTGAATAAAGTGACACCTGAGTTGGTGGACTCGACCAATTTGTTTGCTGTTTCTAAAGCAGAACAGAGCTAGTTTCCATTAAAGAGACAAAGAAAATTGTTAGTACTGACAATTTCCATTCTTTGCACAGCAAAATCACGATCATACGAGGATAAAATAGGAACACGGGCCAAGCTTATACGAGTCAGTGTGGATTTTCATTCATGTTCGATAAGCAAAGTAACGATTTCAATTATGAATATTACCAGGCAACCGTAGAGCAATATGAGAAACATTACACAATAACAAAAGAAAAGGAAAAGGAGAATACTAGAACAAGAATGAGAAAATGCCAGAAGAAAGTCAGAATGTCAACACTATTCCTATATTAATGAGAAGTTCCACGGAAAAACAGAAAAACCTTCAAATACAGGAGGAAAATGAAAAGAGGAACCCACTGTCACAAATTTCCGAAATGGGAGTTATGTACCTTTAGAGTGAGTGTTGTCCAAGAGTGGTCCGCTCCCTTAAGAGACACATTCAATTGGTCAAAATTCTCCTAAACAAACAAACAAAAGTTAGAATCTGCCTGCAGGAAATGTTTTTGGTTCCACTTTGCAGGCAGTAAGAAAATGGTAAGCAACAAACACGTGCAAAACATGGTCTGGATGAGGAAAATATAAATGCCATGAAGATAGATCAACTGCCGCCAAGAACACAATCAGCCACAAGGCTCACAACTGCTTACTTTTCGTTGATGATATATTTACTTTCAGCGCCAGAGTAATAGGCATCCAAGATGAGTAAGGGTAAACTTAGCTAAACAGAAAGGTATCTAAACATATCTTGGAAGATCACCCATCGCATAACTGTGAAAATTTGAATCTCCTTAATTCTTGAAAGATCACCCATTGCACATTACTTCATTGTATCAAATAAATTAATCAAAATAAACTTTACATAGAAAAACTCAAGTTTTAAAGCTGTTGCTGTTCGAGTCATTGTGTCCACATGACAAGAGTTTATTACAAATGAATTAGGTATTTTTTATCATTTATTTTTGCAGTGATTTAAAAGTTCACAATCAGATCTCTCTTCAAGAAAGGGGAAAGGCAGCTCCTATGATTTTACTCGACTAAAAAGAATTACAATAATACAGTATTCTGACACAAGCTAACATATTAACCAGATTAGAGTAACGAATCAACATATTTTAAAATTCGGGTAATAAAAATTGTAAATTTATTTCCTTCCAGGGGTAATAGAAATAAATCCCAATAAAACAAGCTCGATTTTTCTCCGCGCACGGTCGATGATAACCAACATATAGCGAAAATTAATAGCAAGATGAAATAATAAACAGGTACAGAAAGTTGAGACCTGAAAGACCTTAGGAAGATCGGACGGCGGCGGATGAACGTCAGTCACATCAGTCGGCGGCACACGGTGGTCGACAGGACCACCAGAATTGTCCTCGCCGACGTCATTTAGTAGATCGCTGATGCACAGCAACGGTCCCCCGACTCCCCTCATCTCCGTGTCCCGTAAAAAAGTAGTAGCAACCACGAGTTTGAGAGCGCAAAAACACTAGTCGAAGAAGTACCGAGATTTTGCTAATTCCCGACAATTAAAATTAGGATCTGTTTTATTATCTTTTTTCAATTAATAATCCTGATCGTTTTTGGGTTTGTTGATATTAACAAATATAATATTTGAATAAATTTTAAATGATATTATTATTCATAATTAACCTAAAACACGATATAAATATACATTTATAATGATATTTTTTTCTTCTCGTTTTTCTTTCCAATTGAAAGTCTAAAGTCACTTAATTTCCATGTAAATTTTTTTTTTGAACATTGAAAGAAATGGAAACGACTAAAACGTATGATTGTCGTGATAATACAATTTTTTTTTTTTTCATATAACTTTTGTAATTTATGGTATACAATAAATCTATAATAATGTTGAATTCTGAACACACACACAATAAAATTATAAAGTTTATTTTTTCTTTGATTAATATAATAACAATTTATATTATTCGGATCCAAATTGGCTAGCAGTGCCCACATGCGAAGCCCAACCAAGTACATTGTATCCATTTTGCAGACCAGTTAACCTAATTTCTCGTTTTCGATCTCTTTCCACTGGGGGATTTAAGACTTGTAATCAACGTATAATATGAAGCTCTTCGACGGCGATGAATCCGAAAACAATGACCTGTCGAAGATTCAGATTGACCACGAATTCGCCAAGCGCTACGAGTACAACAAGAAGCGAGAGGATTTGCAGAGGTTCGAGGAGCTCAAAAAGAACGGCCGGGTCGGCGTTTCTGGCTCAGACTCTGAAGATTCTTCGTTATCGGATGAGGAGTTTTCTCTCGAACCAAGTAAGAATAAGGACTTCGAATTTTTCGATGCGTTGATTAAGGTTAAAAATCAAGACCCTGTCTTGAAGGATAAGGATGCAAAGTTGTTCTATTCTGATTCTGAGTCTAATTCCGAAAATGAGAGTGACATTGGTAATGAGAGGAGAAAGGGGGGTACTGGTGATGGTAGAAAAGGTAAGAAACCGATGTATTTGAAAGATGTTATATCTAAGCAGTTAATTGAGACTGGCCCTGAATTTGATGACGAACAGGATGATCAAATGGTCAGCAAGGGTAAAAATAATGGTAATAAAGTGAAGACTTATAATGAAGAACAGGAGGAGTTCACGAGAGATATATTGAAGGCCATCGAGGAGGGGAATAATCATGAAGAAGAGGACGGAGATTTTTTTAGAGTTAAAGAAGGTGACGGTGCTGAGGAAGAAGAGGAAGAGAGTGAGATTGGGAATAAGCTGGATGAGTATTTCGGGGAAGATGAGAATTTGGACGCGGAGTCTATGTTTCTAAAGGATTATTTTCGGGAGAAAATGTGGCTTGGTGATGGGAGAAGTAATGACGCAGGGGGTGGCGAGATTGAGTTTTCGGAGGATGAAGAAGAGATAGAGAGGCAGGAGGATTATGAGAGGGAATTCAACTTTCGTTTTGAAGAGAATGCTGGGGATAGAGTGATGGGTCATTCACGAAGAGTGGAGGGATCCGTGAGGAAGAAGGAGAACTCAAGGAAATTGCAGAGGGATAGGAAGGACGAGAGAATAGCCCAGGCTGAGTTTGAAAGGATGGAAGAGTTGAAGTATTTGAAGAACTTGAAGAAGAAGGAAATCAATGAGAAGTTGCAGAAGATTAGGGAGGTGTCCGGGATTGGGAAGAGTGAGAAAAGTTTGTTGGATGAGGATTATTTGGAGGAGGAATTTGATCCCGAGGAATATGATAGGAAGATGGGGGAGGCATTTGATGACGAGTATTACAAAGCTGAGGATGTGGATCCAGAGTTTGGGAGTGGGAGTGATGAAGATGGGGGTACTTTTCAGAAACCTGATTTTGACGAGGAAGATGAGTTACTTGGACTTCCAAAGAATTGGGATGATGTGAAGGAGTCCGGTGAAGGCTTTGCTTCAGCCAGGCGAAGGATTTTGGAAAGGACAGAGGGTGATGGAGATGAGAATGAGCTTTTAGAGGATGGACGTAATGAGTCTAAGCGGAGTAAGAAAAGGAAGCCTAGTGAAATAGAGAAGGCAGTCAGAGAGCAGTTGATGGAGGAGTATTATAAATTGGATTATGAAGATACAGTAGGAGACTTAAAAACAAGGTTCAAGTACAGACCAGTGAAGCCTAGAAGATATGGGTTGAACCCTGACCAGATAGTGAAGATGGACGAGAAGGATTTGAACCAGTATGTTTCCTTAAAGAAGTTGGCACCATACAGAGAGAAGGAATGGAAGGTTCCTCGTATCAAGACTATGCAGCTAAAACAGATTAACAAAAACCCTCTTCGTGGAGAAACTTCAAATTTCATAAATAAAGATAAGAAGAAGTTGCGGCATGGGGATCAGGAAACAACTAAAGTTGTGGGTTCTATAGAAGACGATAGAACACAGCCTGATGAGTTAAATGGTGATGTGAATAACGTATCCAGACGGAGTAAGAGAAGGCAGCGTCAAGCTGAACTTAAGCTATCTCGTTCTACACTTATTGCATATGGGAAAATTCAGCCGAAATCTAAGAGCAAGAAGCAATAGTGGAGCATGGTTGAAGTTATTTCAATTTCTTCTAAGCGAGGTAATATTCATTGTTGCCAAGCTCATTAGTACTCATAGCTCGATTGTTTTAGGCCTTTTGACCCCTTTCGCCATTTTTTAAACTTTGACATTTTTTCTTTTTTTTTTCTTTTTATGAAAAGAAGGGAATTACATAGGGAAGCAATTTGGAGGAAGCATATCTAACGAAATTCTAAAACTCTGATTGTTGGAAGCACTTTTAAATGCTTATCAAACTATTACTCCATTCAGTATTCTCAAATACTGATTCATGAGCTCGTGAGTGATCATAGTTGAGGTCATCTGTGTTTCTGATGGTCTGATATTGGATTAGCAATCAATTTTTGTAAGAGTTTCATACTCGTATATTTCTAAGTTTGAATTAACTATTAGTGTATTCTTGATCTTGTTATCTATTGCCTTTACTATTCCTCCCTTACACTGGCGAGTTTCATGAACTTAAAATGAAACCGAGACTGGCTTATTGAATGGAATAAGGCTCTGCCTTTTCAAATATTGGCCAACATTTGTATTATACAATTTGTGCTCACAAGTCCAGCACATAATTTAGTTTTGATTTTGTTCTGATGTTCCATATGCAAAATCTTGTATAAATATTCCAAGTCTAGAGCCTTTACATTGATGGTGGTTTTAAATTCACATTTATCATTTGTTGTTATGCTGTTTATTTCAAATGGAGTCAAGATGGGTAGTATGCCTTCCTGACAAGACCTATCGCCTAATTCAATGATTTTTTTCACGTACAGGAGTAATTTTGAAGTTTAATTTTTTGGTTCTCATTTGCATGGTCTATGAAATTTATGAGCGCGACTGATAATTTTCGGATCAAGAACCGCAAAGTGTGATGGCTTATGATCGTGATGTGAAGTTCGGCTGCTTTTTGTTTTTTCAGGTTCTTTCTTAATGTTAAGTTGGAAAAGTTTGTGGAATTAGTATGCGAATGCTTTGCACATGTTACAATTACGTTAAATTTTTATGCAGCGACCAAAGATTTATGCCCTTTGAAAACCACCACTGCTCTTTGTTCTCTACTTTTTATCCCAAGGCTGTATTGAAATTGAGTGTTGAAACAGATTCTTATATCAAGTGGCTTTTGATATATTTAAGTTGTTAGTGTATTGTTGTTTATTGTAGTATACAGAAGATGTAAGAAAAAATGAATCCTTTCATGCATTCCCAATTACAATTCAATTGATTCCTGTGTGTGTGTGTGTCTATATATATATATATATATATATATATATATATATATATATAGACACACTCGGGCACTTGGGTTCGCCCTTGGAAATTTTCATGTCTCTATAGCAAGGGTTTACGTCCCGCCTTCGAGCATCAACTCACTGCACATTTCGAGCAGAAATTTGATTGTTCGTCGGCCATGGCTTTCAGAATCATGAAAAGAATGAAAGTTGCTTCTAAGTCGAAGCCCTGTACGAGCTAAAATATGCGCTACTCCTTGTCTATATTGGTCGCCACCAAAAACGTAGGTTTTAGCACATGAAATTTTCTAGCTTATTTATTAAAAACTTTAACGACGACTAATCATCAAATATAGTATTTTACGTGTTTTTTTTTTAAAAAAATAAGTTATAATTTTAGGGATAAATTATGAATTCGGAAAATGTTTGTTTCTTATGAAGAATGCATGCATGAGCAGCTGAGCTGTGTGCCCGCGCTAAATGTTTTAATGTAAACAACTAAGATTTCTTGGCTTAAAATATATAAAGACAAATAATTCTTCAATTTTGGACATGTCTCAACGTAGTTAGTTGTATACTTTGAGCTTCGCAGGCAAAAATTTTGTATCAGCAAAAATTTTTAAAGATAAATTCTTTAATTTTTTTAAAATTAAGATTTTTTTAAATCATTGATCGACTCAGATTCATTAATTTTAAAAAATAGGTAAATAGATATACATAAACTACTTCTTTTATTTTTAAAATTAAATCAATGTATATTTAAATAAATAAAATATTTTATTTAAAAAATAAAAAGAATCCAAATTCACGAAAATTCACAAATTTTCATATTTCAAATATTATATTACTTTTTATTAATCATATTACTAGTAATAGTAAAATAAAAAAACAAGTTTATGAATACGACATATATTTTTTTTTTCATAAACTAAATCAACGCATATTTAAATAAATAAACAATTTTTTAAAAAGAAATAAATTAATTTTTTAAAGATAACTTAATAATTACTTTACAAATAAATTTTTTTTAAATACAAATTGGTTGACTATAATTATTTATTTTTCAAATTATTGAATTTGAGTTTAACTCTAACTCTATTTTTGCATGAAACCTTCTTATTTTACCAATAAAATGTGTCCAAATTCAATAAAAATAAAAATAAAATAAAGAAAGCAACATCTGCTTCTATTAGTGACGGATGTTGTTCATCATTGATAGTAACATTTTGCTTTAATGTTGCAAAACCCACCGTCTACCTTATTTTTTAAGTTATTTTTTAAAAAAATTTAAATTAAAAAAACTCATGAAAATCAATATCAAATAAATCATTTTCGCTTGAATTAATAGTTACGGAAAAAGAAAGATAAAAAACAATTCAAAGTACTGTATGAAAACCAAATTTTGATAAGTTTTAAGACTAAAACCCAAAACATGTGACTAAAAGTACAACTTCCCCCGTGTTTTTACACGTAGAGATAATGTAGTGATGCAATTCCTCACAATTCAAATCAATTTCGAATAATTTCAATATATAAACAACAGGAAATCGAATATTGCAAAAAAAATGCCCTTCGATCACCAATAGGAGCGATTTACGGTAGCTGCTATACCACAGTTCCACTGTCAAGAACTCGAAAAAATGGCAACCGTGCCTGCATGATCAATTACATATGATTAGTATACCTGATGTAATCGTGTTTCAACTTAAATAAGTTTACCTTGCAAATTATCAGTCCCCGACTTCTTTCCAAGCCCACATTCGGCCATGTGCAAATGACCGAGGGATCCATGTAAAAGCAATATTTTGGCGACATGCCATAAACCCTCGAAACATGGAGAATTGCAGTTGAAAACGTGTAATGGCAGAGAATTAATCGCCCAAACTATCTCCCGCTGTTTGTTGTCTTTGTTTTGTTTAAGTTGTCAAGTTCCTCAACGAGTTTTCTTTCTTCGCTGCTCAACCGCTTCGGAATCTCGACTTGAACTTTAACCAACTGGTCACCTCTCTTTTTGCTTTTATTCAAAAAAGGGACGCCTTTCTTAGCCATGACCAATGTCGTACCTGGTTGCGTACCAGATGGAATTTTGAGGTCCACCATCCCATCTACAGTCGGCACCTTCAACGTTGTCCCTAAAATGGCATCTATATAAGAAACCTTGCAAGTGTGGAGGATGTTGGTGTCATCCCGTTTCAAAACAGGATCTGCAATAATATCGATAATAACAAACAGATCTCCTGGTGGACCTCTTCTCCATCCGGCATTCCCTTCGGAACGGACCCTCAAGCGACTGCCAGAATCGACCCCAGCTGGAACTTTCAAGCTAACCCGTTTCGACTTTCTTATACGTCCATCTCCGCCACATGTATTGCAAGGAGTTACGTTTTCTCCAGTCCCACCACAAGCGGAACATGTTGAGACCTGTTGGAAAACACCCAGTGGGGTCCTTGTGGATGAGATGACCTGACCTTGACCTCCACATGTTCCACATGTAGATGGTGTGGTCCCTGATTTCGCTCCTGATCCATCACAAATGTTGCAGCTCTCAAGACGAGTTATGTCTATTTCTTTCTCGACACCAAATACGGCTTCTTTAAAATTCAAAACCAGATTATAGATCTGGTCTTCACCTTCTGTGGCTCTGTAGCGAGATCCTCTTCCTCCCATGCCCATGCCATCCATACCACCCATCCCTTCAAATAATGACTCAAAGATGTCGAACGGATTGCTGAAATCCTGCCGTAGAGAGGCATTAGAGGTTAGAATAATAGCATTCAGAAGAACTATATTTCGAAGAAAGTCCACTTCTTTTAAGATCACCGCGCTACTTATGTAGCAAACAGACTTACCCCCATACCCATTCCAGAACCTTTAAGCCCTGCCTCTCCATACTTATCGTAGATGGACCGTTTTTCATCATCCAACAAGACCTGTTACACGTGTTCTCCAATAATTCATTAAGTTATACATGCTTTAACAAGCATGCATAGTTCACAAAAGGAAGCCATATACCATTTACAAAAATCAGATATTATACCTCATAAGCATTGCTAATGTCCTTGAACTTTTGTTCTGCTCCAGGTTCTCTGCATTGCAATGCAATATGTTCAGCTGCTCAAGAGTGCATTTGGTTTCAAAAGCTAAACTAAGAAACTTTTTTTTTTATAAAAAAAATGCTTTATAATTTTATATGTGTCTTGTTCGGCTTTTTGGTGCTTAAAACAACACTTAATTAAGCTAAAATCAATAATTTTCCAAAAGCCCAAATTTAGAGTTTTTCAATAACCTAAAATCAAAACAATACAGTAGCCAATTATTTCACCAATCTAACCTATCTCTCCATTCTACAAGGTAAAATTTTCCAAATAACTCTCCATTATTTTACCTTTTTTTATTTTCACTGCATGATTTGTGGCATTATGTGGTATTGTCCATAGACTTTGATGATTCTCTCTCTCACGTTACTGTTAGTATTTATTTTTATATATATTTTTTAACCAATTACTTTCTGAATCAATACACATCTCATCAACATGTTGTTCCCCGTATAGTTTTGATTAATTAAGAATAATGGTGAATACATGAAATTATCGAAAATTATTTTTCCAATTCATATGTTTGTTTTAGAATTGAAATCGTGTGTCATTGATAGTACAAAAAAAAAAACCAATTATTGTATTATTTGGTCCATTATTTTTCTTATGTTTTATTTCGAATATAAAATGTATTCAAAGTTAGCCCCTAAAAGAAGATTATTGTATCCAAGCCAATACAAAGATGTCATTGAAATGAGCATTCATATAAATATTTTGTAGTCAATGAAATGTAAGCTTCAACCATTGTTTTTACTTAAAGAAAAAACTTTTAAATATTAACTTAAAAAAGCACTTGGAAGTTATAAGGATATTCATAAAAGCTTCACTAACACACCAAAATATTTCATATAATGGGTTTAACTTTAATATAATGTGTGTGTGTGTGTGTATATAAAACTCAAATCAATGCTTAGTCTATCCATAAGATGTTGGTGAAATACCAACCCTTAGCAACACACTCAATATCTGGCTTCAACATGCATAAAAAAATACCAGTGGCTATTACGATTAGAAATCAAAGAATCCAAGTGAAGATAACTAGCAGATGAAGCCAAATAGCAAGTAAAGTGGCATGAAGACTTACTTGTTTACGTCTGGATGGTAGCTCCTGGCAAGTTTTCGATACACTGAAGAAAAGGCACAAAGAGATGAAACTTTTTTAAATTCTTACATTTCCTGAGCAAAGAATGCAGTTACCATGTGTATTGTCTACCGATGAAAAAGAGATTTCAAAATGATGTCATAGAGGAAAGTAAACAAAGGGAGTGTGATTCGATATGCAAATAGACCAACGAGATTCTTCAAGAGGACATTAAAATTGAAAAAACCCAAAGAGATCCACGGCTTTCATGCAGGGACAAAGCTCAATCATTAACAACAAATGGACAGAGGAAGGAAAAGCCTCCCTAAGGACCTCATACACAGAGTTCAAACTTAAGAACACAAATGAGAGACAAGTTAATACTCACCAGTTTTAATATCTGACTTGCTCGCATTCTTAGACACACCAAGCACAGAATAGTAATCCTGCTTTAATGAAATAAATAAGCATTTTCTCACGCAAAAGCATGGAGAAAGGAACAGCAAAGCAATCTTTTTTTTTTCCTCGATGACATTATGCTTAAAGCTATGGCAGAGGGATACCGGGACCCATACAACTCAAACCATATATACCTTTTCTTATGAAGGCTACTGTATGCCTGTGTTGGAGTTACTGCTTAGCTTTTAAATTTTGGGGTCAATGGGGATTCTGTAGGGTGAAGGACATGTAAACTTTGACTTCGGGTAACTTGTCAATAACTGATTTCATGCTACTTCAACAAAATTTAATAAATCATGTGACAAGGAATTCCCTTGTGACCGATAACAATACAAACTAAAACAGGGTACAAAATATCTCACTTTGTCAGCTCTAACAAGAAAACGAGATCCTCTTCTCTGACACGGATTACGGTATGACCCCCAAATGAAAAGAAAATTCAAGGATTCTTGAGCAAATAATGTTGAACTTCTTGACGCCAGTGGCTTGATAGTGCTAGATGTACTGCGTAGACCAAAAAATCTATCATGGATCACCTTAAATACAAACACAACCCAATATAAGATCCAGTCACAGAAGAATCAATACATGTCCAAGAATTCAAAACTGTGACCAAAAGCAAGAGTTATTGGAAGCTGAATAATTTCAAGCTCAACATGTGTCAGTAATTGATGCTGCAAGGAAAACATCTCAACTTTCAACAAACCTAACCATTTGTTTTATTTTAAGCACTTTACTTCTTTCTATATATATTTAAGAGTATCTAATAACACACAAGACTGTACACCAGAATTAAATGCTTACATTAGATGGCTTAATTATCAATGAAAAATACACCTAATTCCATGCAATATAAGGATATAATACAGTGAGCTATCTTTCAGAACTTCATGTCCGCACTTCTATTTTGAATTAATTGCATCTCGTAACCATTTTCTAAAATTTAAAATAACACGTACATGGAATAATATTCTTTAAAACACTAAGATGGTACACATAATATTTCAACAGAGGTCAAATAAAACTACTTCATAGATTTATAAAAACTTGTTCTTTACAACAACTCGTCAACTATTGCCTAGGAAGCTATGATTTCAATAAAATCTATCTTAATCGTAAAAGGCAAATGCTGTTAAATCGGGAACAATCACATTTAAATTTTGAGGAAAAACTCTTGACATTTTAGCAAGACGAGAAAAAGTTCATATGCAGCTGACACTTGTATCAAAACCAAATGAACAAAAGCCACAAAAACAAAAAAAAAACTCAGATCAACACAAATCTCCAGAGCTGCGAATCAGAAAAACAAGGATAAAATGCCAGCTATAGAAAAGAGATAACAATAAACAAGTAAAAAATACAAATTGTACATAGTAAAAAGCAGAAATACAGTTCGAACTTTAAAGTAGATTAATTTCAGCATTTGAATAAGAAGAATTCAGCACCGTCCTCGCCAATGCAGAGACACTGGTAATTTATTCGTAATAGAGGATCCTAGTACAAGCTGAGGCTGAACTCCGCAGCAATATATCCATGTACTTCCACAGTGTATGATTGCCATCCACTTTACTACAAAATGTAACACATTTAAAATGGCAAATCAAAAAATTTAGTTCGGAAAAACACAGTTTAGTTTTCGGTCATAATTATAGGCATAAAAAATCAATGACACGTATTCGCATGCCTTGTTCACTTCATCGTTAAAGAATTGAATTTAGCAAAATGAGCTAGCTTGAGCTCGAGCTAAAAGATTAACAAGCCTGCCAGTTATACACGATTGGATCCAGAGAATTTTAGAAGCTCCACTTGCGTACAAGCAACAAAATACGCAGACGCATGTAAAAAGAAAATGAGAGAGACGAGAAAAAACATTTTTTAACCCTTGAATAACACGCACAAGTTTGCATTAATCAGAAATTCAGGTCTAGATTAAAACTAAGTAACACAAAACCAAATCATATGACAAACAAAATGGCACCGCCAAAGCAGAAACGTTGTTCACAACTTAGATACGGCATAACAAACAAAATCAAGAGCTGAATAAGTAATTAAACTACGCGAACTAAGCATGTTCAATACCTTGAGTTAAGAAGGATTGGGGCAGGAGCTGGAAATTGGAGAAGAAACCGACGAGAGAGAGAGAAGGCTGCGTCGTTTCCGGATAGGGCTTTTCTCAGTTCTCACGTCGATTTAGTTTGTTTGGTGAAATTGTTCGATTCATCAACCAATTTTCGATTTCTCTCAGAGGAGGACCCAAAAAAAAAAAACAAATTGATAATTGTTTTTAAGTAAGTTTTATATGATTGTTCCATTAATTATTCCACATTAATTTTTACTGTTTAAATTTAAAAAGTTCCACATTGATATGTTTGAATGGACAATGCCAATATCATTACAATTTAAATTAGTTTTTTTATTTAAAAAAGACAGTTTAGATTATTTTCAATAAAACGTTATTTGTTTAACATTAAAATAACAACTAAGATGTGTAATTAGTAGTCTTTTAATCAAAGCAAAAATTTGTGTGAGACAGTTTCACGAGTCGAATTTGTGAGACATATCTCTTTTTTAAGTCATCCATGAAAAAATGTAATTTTTTATATTTAAAATATTATTTTTTATTATAAATATAAATAGAGTTGACATGTCCCACGTATTAGACGGTCTCACATATTAGCAAAATTAGCAGGCACGAGATAAGAGTAATTATTTTCAAAGTAACACACTTCGAGTTGCGAGCAGGAGCGCCAATTGTCCATTTCAAATCTCTCTTACGCAGTTCTTCCATGGAAGTTCTGTAAATCTGGTTTCTGAGTTTTTTGCATAAAGTTTTGCCTAAATTCGAGATGTTCAGGAGATTAATCGATGGAAGAAGAGCCTGACCTTCCACCTCCACCTCCACCGGCTGATTCGAATTTTTTCAAGCCGAAATCGAGCTGTCCGATCAGCGTTCACCCAGATTCAATCAATATAAGCCGTTCGTTCAACACCATCTCCACCTGCACCTCGACCACCTCGGTTTCTTCCTCTTCTCCGCAGGACTTGGTCAGGCAAGTTCAAGCCGCCTTCAGACGCCACCACTCACTCGGTACGGTTTATTCGTTTACTGATTTTATTTTTCGGCATTTTAGAATATGAAAATCTAGTTAATTGTGGCATTATAGTCTTTAGACTTCAGTTTTTATTCACTTTTTACATTTAGGGTTTCTGATGAGCTATACATTAAGCATTAGCTGCAGTACAATGCTCTGGAAACTGATAATATGTTCGCCTTTTTGAAGAATTCTAAATAATCTTCTTCGTATCTTTTTTATATGCAAAATTAGTTATTTTTCTTGAAAATTTCGGCGCAATCTAGTTTTATAAGTATTTCCCTTTATTTGGTATTATATCTTCTCTAATTTTGAATTCAAAAGCATAAGTTTTTATTTGGACTTTATATTAGCTCTGTTTCTGTGCTTTAACTAGGCATAAGTCAGTAATTTTGTTGAGGATCCAGGGAAGAAAATTTGCATAATTGTTGAAAGTGTATGTCTTGAACTTTTGATGCTGGTTCTCGCTCATGATAAAGAATATGGTAAGGAAGTTCCTTGTTGTTTCATTAGTTTTTCTTCATACATCGGCAGTAAGTCAATTCAAATTTATCTTTAAAATGTTTTTGTAGATAGTAGTTTACGGAAAGACTCTCGTAATTGACAGGTGACAGGGTGTTAAACGAACGGATGTGTCAGTGTAAATGCTTCTTTTGCATGTTATTTCACTTTCAAAGTATTTATCATTGTCTCTCCTTCAATGTTTAAATTTTTTAATGGCCACAGTTATTTTTGTTTATAACAAAAAAGATCTGTGTTTTTTTTTTTAATTTAACACTAGAGGCTTTTGTTGAAAAAATTATAGTATAGTTTCATAACATGATTTCTATTTAATTTTCATTTCACGTTGTTGCTTTGAAATTGTTTTCTAAATTTGTAGTTCTATTTTCCTGATGGGCTTTTAGGAATGCTGCAGCCAAGTGGAAATCAACCAAGGAGACTTTTGGTTCCTCAACGTGAAACTTCAAAAAAATCAATTCTAAAACCTAGTTCAACTATTTATGCCAAAAAAGGTAAAGAGGAGATTGAACAAGGTGACAGACCAAGTGGCTCCATACCGAAGTCCCAAATTGGGGTCTCTGTCACTGGAGACAATCAGGAGGATGCATCAATCACCCCAACTTCTCAATGGGGTTCATCATCAAATGTGCAAGAAGAAAACTTCAAACCATGTAATTTTCAGAAAGATCGATCAGGATTTTCTTTGAGGCCTGGAAGCAGAGTTGCAATTGCTTCATCAGATGCAGAATATGGGCAAGTTCCAGTCGCTGATGTGCAAAAGAAGGTTCATTTTTCCTGTGGAAATAATGCCACATCTTGCGGTAATAATTATTTTAGTGTTAATGCCTTGTGATGAAGCAATCGACAGTGTCTTGCATGTTTAAGTATCTAATCCAGTGGATTGCTGACACATGATGTAGTAATATGGATGCCTACTTGTATGCTAGACCATTGTGAGTTATGCTTTGTAATTTACAGCAATTATAGCCAATTGTACATGCAGTGGCTGATGACCCGATGATTTAATTTATCATCTCATATGGATTTATGTACATCGACAGAAATGGAATGGGATGCTGGGGATCAAGTAGATTCTTCGGCTGCTGTCAGTGAAGTCTGTAGGCATCAAAATTTTCAAAGAATGGAGATGGATGTTATTAGTTTGAAGTCCGAGAGTGGGATTTCTTCTTTGCCATCCAGAAGAACAATGGGTGTTCAGGATCAGTTACACAGATTCCAAAACTTTTTACAGAACGATTTGAGTAATGCCATGACACAATCTTCAGTGGTTGGGTCGTCTTGTGCTACCTCAACATTAATACATCCATCTTGTGCCCCCATGATTAGTTCAACAACTTATTGTTCACAACCTCATCAAATGACTGATTCAAATTCGGGGTCTGAACCATCAGGAGAAGCTGAAGCACCACTGGATGTGGTGCAACCATTGCATTCTTCAGCTAAGGAAGCTGGTGGTGTGATATCTCATCAGTCAGTTATTCCATTGCAAGCTATCAGCTCTAGTTCTGCTAAGTCAATGGAGGTTAACAAATCCTCTGTCATGTCTAAGGAGTTTCCGAGCATTTTAACAAAAGAATGTGATATTTCAAAAGATTCTTTTCGTGAAGAGAACAATTCAACTGCAGGGAATGTGCATGATAAAAAATCTGAGCCACAGTCATCTAATTTAACTTCTTCAGAAGCAAAATTGGAAAATTCAAAAGTGCAGAAACTTGAAGTAGGTGGAAGTAGTAAAGCAGCATCAACAACTCGGAAAAAGGGTTATGATCCTGACTTATTCTTTAAAGTTAACGGGAAGCTCTATCAAAGACTTGGAAAAATAGGTAGTGGAGGAAGCAGCGAGGTTCACAAAGTCATATCATCAGAATGCAGAATCTATGCTTTAAAAAGGATAAAACTTAAAGGTCGTGACTATGCGACAGCATGTGGATTTTGTCAAGAAATTGAATATCTGAATAGATTGAAGGGGAGGAACAACATTATTCAACTCATTGACTACGAGGTGAATGCTGTAACTCAATGCCCACTGTGAACTCAAGCACAGTTATCTGCATTTTAGGACATTAATCAAGTCTCTTTTATTCTTCTTTTTAATTTTATCGACTCCCGCATAGTCATCTAATGCAGCATTTCTTAGTAGGTGACAGATAAAACCTTACTTCAGGAGGTAATGAATGGTTCCATGATTAACAAGGATGTCAGGGTCAAGGATGAAGGGTATATATACATGGTACTTGAATACGGGGAAATTGATTTGGCACATATGCTTTCTCAGAAATGGGGAGAACTGGATGGTTCAATTGCTACCATTGATGAGAACTGGCTCCGATTTTATTGGAAGGTTTTCACTAATCCACTTCTTTGTATTTTAATTTACCATACAGGCATACTGTTTCCGAGAAATTGGAAATTCACAAAACATGTTGCTAGGTGATATTGGTTGTTGTCAAGGGAAGGGAGTCACTTAAGGCATCATCAAGCTTTTCTGACTTTTACCTTTGTGAAAAATGTTGCAGCAAATACTTCTTGCAGTAAACACCATACATGAGGAACGTATTGTGCACTCGGATCTAAAGCCAGCTAATTTTCTTCTGGTGAAAGGTTCACTGAAGCTGATTGATTTTGGAATTGCCAAGGCGATAATGAGTGATACGACAAATATTCAACGGGACTCGCAGGTTTTTCTATAATACATATCCTTTATATCTTGTGGTACTTACTCCATGAAGCTTGTTACTTTATAGGATCTGTGATTGCATACTACCAGTCAAAATTTATTTGAACATACTTGTCTATTTTGATAAACAAAAATAAAACACAAGTGCTTGCAATTAAGCTTCTTTCTCCTCCTACACAAAAAAGCTGAAAAGAAGTAACTTTTTCAAGCATGAACTTTCAGTGCCTAGAGCCAGAACACTCTTTTACTATTGTTTATTGTCACAAACATAATAAATTCTTGTACTTTGTTTTTTAAACTTATACTAAGGTCACATAACAACTGCAGGTTGGCACCCTAAGTTACATGTCTCCTGAAGCATTTATGTGTAATGAGACAGATGGAAATGGAAACGTTATAAAATGTGGTCGGCCATCAGATATCTGGTCTTTGGGTTGTATCCTTTACCAAATGGTTTATGGACGAACGCCCTTTTCAGAATACAAAACTTTCTGGGCAAAATTCAAAGTCATAACCGATCCAAGCCACAGTATAACATATGAACCTTTATCTAACCCATTGCTTCTTGATCTTATGAAAAAATGCCTAGCCTGGGACAGGAACAAAAGATGGCGAATCCCCCAACTACTCCAACACCCGTTCCTTGTTCCACCTCTGTCATTCAGTCCTTCCAATCAGAGTTGTAAATTGCTTCGACTAATAACTGAATCGAGTTTGGGTGATGAAAAGGCACTGATGCTATGTTCCCAACTCCAAAACATGCTAAGCAACCCCATGTCATTTCTACCAGACGAGGAGTCTGTTTCAAGAGGCCATCTACACGAGATACTTGGTAAAATTTCAACCCATTTCTTGCAGCTCCAGGAACAGTTTGCAGATTTGGAGAGAACCTCAACTGACAGATGAATTTTATTTCAATTTTGTCATTTAACTTCGCCTAGATAGCATGTAGCTTGATGATCTTTGGTCAATTTGCTATTTGCTTCCGGTGTGTTTCTTCTTGTCGTGCTGCATTCGAATGAAGTTGAGTGGTATTTTGGAATCATGTAATGAAAATATACTGCTACTGACTTGTGTTATAACTAATTTTAAGGTGTTGCACCATACGACCTTTTCAAAATGAATAAAGATGCGTGTAATAATTAAAAAAGACTTTTTTTTGTCATTGTATCAAGGTATTGCATTTCATCGCTACGTGAATTCAGGCATGTGAGTAGCTATGAATGCAAACATATATTTAGAATTTTACAAGTGAATTTAACATATTTTTAATTATAATTCATTAATTATTCCAGATGTTCGTCAAATCTAAATTTTTTTTGTCGTTAGTCTCTGTAGTATTCAGATCGATTTTAATTTGTAAAATATATAGAAACATACGAATCACTAAACATGTCGGTTCGATATATAAGTTTTATAATGCAACACATGCAAGTATGACAAAATTATGAAGTTGTTGAATGCACACCACACCAGCTGTTTGACCGATTTTGGGTGAGCTAAGTAGATGGCTAGCACGTAATTGTGGACCAGAAAAAGAGAAGTCGAGAACGATGTTTTGTTTTGAGAAACTTATTTGTCTTGTCAATAGATTTTATTTATTTTATCACCTGATTAAATTAATATAGTGTTGGATTTGAGGAGCATTTCGATACTAGCAATTGTTATTTTTAAATTGAAACTTCGAAATCTTTATTTAATTTCTTATTTTATAAAATATAATATAATCTTCTTCCAGTGAATTCAATATCATAACACATTTACCACTATATCTAGTATTTTGGAGGAATGTGAATAAGGGAGATGTTTATATTTTATTTCTGTAGGATGAATTATCGTGTGATTATTTTGTAGTTTATTGTTTGTATCATCAACACAAAAATTATGTCAAACAAAATATTATTTATCTCAATTATTACATATTCTTTACTTTATCAATCAACGTTGATATAACAATCTAATAACGCATACCAAACGGATCCGATCGATGTAAACTCTCCATTGTTTCCAGCATTTCATACAGACAAAATCGATCATATCAGTTTTCTTGCAATTAGAATGTGAAGGTCGTGTCAAGGAAAATAAAATTATTATTTTTTTCCAAAAAAAATGAAGCCGTCGTCCATAAAAATATGTAGGGATCACACTTTTTTATCCAAGTGTGCATGCGGCTCACACTAGAAATTGATTCGAGCCAGGCTTATTGTAGGGGCTATGACTACACTTTAAGAGAACCCATTGCCAGAGGATGATCGTCGTCCCCTGTGGGATGACCCTAGGAGCTCACCCAAGGGCCAAGCTCACGAGTAGCTCGCTAACACTTTTAAGGAGCTAACTTAAATTTAAATGCTCATGCGATACATCAAATTAATTGCATGCAAATGTCTCCTTTTTCCATGGTAAGATTTTATTTTATATATTTTAACGATAAAACATGTCGTCAATATATTTTGATACGCACTAGATAAACTCACGAGATAATATAATAATCTAGAAGTCATGAAATCTGCACTGGACAATGAGAATATATTGATGTGAAACATCATATTTTAAATTATATATATTTCAAAATTAATTGTTGATTTAATTAGAAGTATTTTTTAAGCCGCGTAATGCGCTTGACCAGACAATATATATCTGTGTCGTGTTTTCGAGTCCACGCAAGTGACCTGCAAAATCCAAAGCAGGTCCCCGTCTGGGAACGCCGCCCAGTCGGCCGCAACCAAACACGGAAAAGACACAATCTCCCAAGTACGAGACTTCGAAACCAGCACGTTGTCATCGGATACTTCTCCCCACGTTTCGCCGCCCAAAATCTATTCCAAATCATATACTAAATCCTGCTCACTCCATCACCACTTTTCTTTGTTTCGTTCTCTCTTTCTCGGTTTTCGATCAAAGATAATTTCGTCGACCTGTTCATGTCAAAATGATGAACTGATTCATGCTCATCTTCCTGCTATGCACCCATTCTGCTGTGTCACATCGACACCAATCAGCAATCCTAACATGCTCTCTTCCCCGTCCACGCCGCCACCTTTCGATCCGCTGACGAAAAGTTTGCAAAATCCCACTATCTTGAGGGTATCGTCAACGTGTGATTCCGGGATGGATCACAATTCTGGTGGTGCTCCGAATGGCAACGATATTCTCCACGCCCACAGCCGTGACGTGAAGATTACCGATATAGTTGGTATTGGGATTTCTGGAGTTTTATACAAATGGGTTAATTATGGAAAAGGGTGGAGGCCTCGTTGGTTTGTTTTGCGGGATGGAGTTTTAAGCTATTATAAGATTCACGGCCCTGATAAAATTGTTGTTGATCAAGATACTGAGAAAGGATTGAAAGTGATTGGCGAAGAATCGATGAAAAGGATTTCAAGGCATCATCATCACCATAGGAATGGGACTAGTGGGTCTTCTGCAAAAATCCGGAAGCCAGTTGGGGAAGTTCATTTGAAGGTTTCATCTTTGCAATTGGATTGCTTTAGTTTTTAATAATTGAAAAGGCATTAAAAACATGTTGCCCAACAGAAGGGTTTGTCTGGATATGTTTTGGATATCCCTGAGTAGATTTTTTACGAAATTGGTTTATTTGCATATTTTGGTGAGATATTATTCTTTCTATTAGGATGCTACTTTAGTTGTTTGAAAAGATTTGGCAGTATTTTGGAGTTGTCTTTCGTTTTTCGATTTGAAATCTGGTCGAAGATACACGGCATGTTTTGGAGATTTATTTTTTCCATGAGTTGAAGCTCTGTACATTTTATATTACTCGTCTTCCAGACGTTCTTGACAATCACATGCTTGTTTGTTGCAGAAGTTATCTGACTGTGTTATTTCTCTTGCATTTTATTCAATTTTTAAATGGAGGGATTGTGGTTACGATGAAATTGTTCATGTTCTAGCATTTAAATTGAGTAGTTTCTTTGTAGGTCTCGACTATTCGAGAGAGCCGATCTGATGATAAGAGGTTTTCCATATTCACGGGAACAAAGAGGCTTTTTCTTAGGGCAGAGAGCAGAGAGGATCTAATGGTATGGATGGAAGCATTGCAGGCTGTGAAGGACGTGTTTCCGAGAATGTCCAACAGTGAGTTAATGGCTCCTATGGAAGATGTCCCCATCCTGACAGATAAGTTGAGGCAAAGATTGTTGGAAGAAGGCTTGAGTGAAAATACCATTCAAGAGAGTGAGCAGATCATGAGGAATGAGTATGCAGCTCTCCAGAGTCAATTGATAATGCTGAAGCAGAAGCATTGGCTCCTCATGGACACACTGCGACATTTAGAGGTACATTTCATGTTACATCTGTTGAATTCCAAATTCTTCTTTCGTCCACTCTCCAAAGAATTATCCTTTCAGCTTTCTAGCAAATCGGAGGGTGGAAACTGGCTTGCGCTTGTGAGGTGTTTATTTCTCTCTCAGCACCATCCCCCTGTATTTTTCAATCGACTGATTGATCCAGAATTTGTTATTTTTTTCTGTATTCTTTTGTAGAGATCACTCGATCTAAAATCGTTTCATGAACAATTTGTACTCGCTTCGTCATTAGTACAATCCTATCTGAATGATTCTATGGTGAAATTTGATTGATCGCATTTACTTTCTATGGTGGATGGCCAGGTTGAATTTTTAATCATCTTGAACGGCAATCTTGTTTTGTTTATTTTTTTCAAGTATTTTGTCCCGTTTGGCATGGATGTGGGATTTGGAGATGCTAGTTTTGGACTTTGGTTGTACCTTTTCAGCTTCTTCTTGTGTCGACGCTTTTTGTCTCTGCCTAGATTAATATAGTCTGGCAAAGCATTCCTACTGATATCTTTGTAGAGATTTTTACGAAATTTCATTGAACTGGTATATCTTACACTGACGTGTAAGATATAAGATTCTGTCACCGATTATTTGTCAATTTTATCAAGTGGTGAAAAATGAGAGATATTCTTGTACTATATTGGATACATTTCTCCTCGTGTGGATGAGAAAGGAAAGAGCTTCCATGTTGCTATGACATTTAGCTCATGTTTCTTGGCAGGGAATTTGGGCTATAGATTACCACCAATTGCCTTGAGATACTGATATTCGTATGTGATTTGGATTCTTTTTTAAAAAGAAAAAAGAAAAAGAGTTTGGATTCTGTGACTACGGTATTTCATGGTGACTAGAAAAGACAGACAAAAGTGAATATCTCTGCTATATAATTTATTCTAATATAATGTAAAAATATCTTGGGCAAGTATGAATATCTTTGAGGGCTAATTTCTACTCTTGCTTGAGAACTAGTGATTTTAAACCATAATCGCCACAGGACTAAACCGTGGAAGTTGAATTATTGTTGATCGGGGGATATATGCTTTGTTTCTCGTCATTTTTGAATGGAAGCAAAGCAATGTATTTTTAGTATTGTGGATCACGTTTTCTTTAGTGACAAGCCCCTCTACTGCTGCTATGAAAGGGCATTTTTTTTTTGGGAAGGAAGTACTTGGCTGATCTTTTTTCTGTTAACGGTTCAGCAATAAATTTTTGGTATCTTTTCATTGTACAGTTTTATAAACTTTCACAGTGAACTTTCAGCATTTCTGATTGTTTTCAAGAGAGTATTCTTTTGGTAATATGTGAAGAACAGCTAGAGGATAACCTTAAATGATGTGATGTTTCAAGATCAGGCTGCAGCAGTTGTTTTTATCAGATACACTGACATCCTAAATTGCAGTTTGTTATGCGAACTTTTGGTTTGTGTTTGTGAACCAAAAAAATGCTGGAGTGTTGAAAGATGCAGAGTCCTGCGTTTCTGTAGTAATAAAATGTCGACAGAAAATTAAAATATCCCCTTCTCTTGACATTTTATTGAAGATTAGTACTGATTCTGTTACAAAATCTGCAGATTGTTTAACTATGTTTCAATTCGAGTTTAACCACGCCATACTATTAGTATGTGCATTTTTTGTATGTTGGTGATAGTTTCTCATTAAGATTTATTTGTTATTTTCTTTAGAATATTTTCATCACTTCCCTTTGGTGGTTTGTCGTTTACACATTTTTGGTTATCCTTCAGTTGGGTACTTATATGCGTTGTAGTTTAGTATCTGTTTTTTGGTGCATGCACGCGTCTTTTTTTGAGGGAAAGGAAATATGTAAAGCTTGTTTCAAGTCATTCTCGTTTTTGTACAAGTTAAAATCTTCCCATATTTTATTTCATATAAATAAAATTTGGTACTGGTAGAGTTTTTTTGCCTTCTTTTACATGTGGAGTTGTGTACTTGTTTTGTTTAAATGTTGTTTTTGTAATTTGTAGAGAGAAAAGGTGGATTTGGAGAACACGGTTGTTGATGAGAGCCAAAGACAAGTTAAAGAAGTTGGAGCATCTTCTAGATCAAGGCAAGATAAGTATAGTGGTATGCTTCATAACATTTTATTTCTTTTCTTTTCTTTTTTATTTTTCTTTGCATGGTTGAGTAAACCTTTTAATGATTCGTTCATGTTTAAGCTGTAATAAGGAGGATTCCTCGTCAAATTAACAATCTTTGTATTCTAGTCAATCATGAATTAGTTGTTTACTTTCAATTTTACTTATGTATCGTTTTTTGAAATTTTCAACAGAAAGTGCAAGTGAATCTGAAGACGAAAATGAAATAGTAGATGGAGCAGAAGAAGATACCGATGAAGAAGATAACACATTCTTCGACACCAGAGATTTTCTTTCATCTAGCTCTTTCAAAAGCAGTGGTTCCGACTTTTGGGCATCATCTTTTTCATCTGATGACAATGAACTTCATGCTTTTGAAGCGGAGGATAACATTGATCCTGCCATTAAATCTGCTGGAACCAACTTTCCTTGTATTAGGCGTCGAAAGAAATTGCCAGACCCTATTGAGAAAGAGAAAGGAGTGAGTTTATGGTCAATGATAAAGGACAACATCGGGAAGGACCTTACAAAAGTGTGTCTTCCGGTCTACTTCAACGAGCCTCTCTCTTCTCTACAGAAATGTTTCGAGGATTTGGAATATTCATATCTTCTTGATCGGGCTTATGAATGGGGAAAGCAGGTAACTTTTGCCAAGATTTCTAGTTTATTGATAGTAAACTGGAACAGTCAAATTTTTTCTCATTGTTTGTTCAGTGTATTTTTGTTCTTCTGTGTGTGAATTTTTGATTTGTTGCTTCACAGCTTTAGTAACTGAGTCAAGAAGGTATGTTTCTTCTCCCGTTGTATTGCCATAAAATTTGGGGTCCCATGTTTATACTGAACAGGCATAGCCATATTTCCTGCATGGTGCTAAACCCAAGATTTTGACCCCAGCTCAGATTGAATCTCACCAGCAAGATTGCAAAATGACCATGAATTTTACTTCTTATCAGCCTCATTAGAAGTTCTTTTAGATTCTCTCAATATGCTTTTGCGGACATCAAGCAGTCTATTTATTCCCCACGATACGGAATAATTCTTTTGGAATGATTATAAATTATTTTGTGAAAAAAATCCAACTTTAGATAATTTATTTGAAGCTTTATATCAGAAAGTACAAAGCTGGGGCTTTATTCCACCTCGTTTGTTCAATTCGACTTTGCCATCACATGATCCATCTGGTCCTTGGTTCTTGTCACTCAACGTGCTGCTGCATGGCGCTAACAAAAGTTCTTAGTAATACTGAAATGGAAGTTGAATTTTTAGCAAATTTATTATTTTCAATCGTTGTCTTTATTGTCATTGCCACAAAGTTTATCATCTCCATCAAATATTGCTGCTTACATTAATGTGAAACTCGTTGTATTCCTTGTGCAGAGTAGGAAATTGAGCTTAAAAATATGTGCCTCGTGTGTCATAGTTTTTCGTTCTTTAGAATCTTATCTTTGATCTGCAATATTTCTTGGCAGGGCAACAGTGTTATGAGGATTCTAAATGTAGCTGCATTTGCTGTGTCTGGATATGCTTCTACAGATGGAAGAAATTGTAAACCATTTAATCCATTGTTGGGGGAGACTTATGAGGCTGATTATCCAGATAAAGGCCTCCGGTTTTTCTCAGAAAAGGTAGCCATTTATGACCTGGACCAAACTTTTGGTCTTTCCTAGTCGTGTTAACTAATATAAATTAACTTTTGATGACTACCTGAGTGTAAATACTCTGCAATTTTGTTGCTAGAATGGCTTAAATATAATATTAAACGCAGAAAGTGGAAAAAGAAAGACGTCAAATATATTTGTTCAGACTTCTTGTAGTAGATGCTCCATTTCCTTAAGTTTGTAGATGTTTGTGATAATTAAACAATGGGCCGACCATTTTTTTCGATCAGGTGAGTCACCATCCAATGATTGTAGCTTGCCATTGCGAGGGTACAGGGTGGAGGTTTCATGGTGATAGCAATCTGAAAAGCAAATTTTGGGGTCGGTCCATTCAGCTTGATCCATATGGTATTCTAACTTTAGAATTTGATGATGGAGAAGTTTTCCAGTGGAGTAAGGTACTTTTTTGTTGGATGATTGTTGCTCTTTTTTTTGGGTTCATTTCATCGAGTAATGTAAGCGGCCTTCTATTGGTAGGTAACAACATCTATATACAATCTCATTTTGGGGAAATTATATTGCGATCACTATGGTACGATGCGGATACAAGGAAATCGTAATCACTCCTGTAAATTGAAATTCAAGGAACAGTCTATTATAGACAGAAATCCTCATCAGGTACTCCTCCTTTTGGTGTGATGTCATTTTAGACCCTTAAGAAGGTGGATTCCATCCAGCTTTTTAAGTAAACAGACTTAAGTGGCGCCATCTCTTCTGAAATTTTATGAAGCAGTATTCAATACAAGAAGAGAATAGTATAAACCTATTTGACAAGGATCTTCTAATACAGTTGTCGTGTAACTTGGAGTTCTATGTGCAGTACTATTCTAGCCAAAACCGTTGGAAATTATTAAATATACTCCAAATTAAGCGAATTTAGGAGTACTAAATGTGACACGTTTTTGCATCACAAAATCAAAGGATTTGTAGTTGCATACTGTTTCATATAAATCTATGACCATAGCTTGTGTTGGATGTAGTCATGTAGATACCGAAACTACTCATATTTTGCAGGTACAAGGAATAGTCCAAGAAAAGAGTGGGAAGACGGTGGCATCCGTGTTCGGTAAATGGGACGAAATTTTGCACTCTGTGAATGGAGATTGCACAACAAAAGGGAAAAGCCAGGAACCTCTCTCAGAAGCCCATTTGCTCTGGAAACGAAGCAAGCCCCCGAAGTTCCCCACACGTTATAACTTGACACGCTTTGCCATCACACTGAATGAACTAACACCAGGGCTGAAGGTTATTTGTCAAAATTCCTCATTTTTTCTCCACGGGTTAAGCAGACACTGAAATTTTTATCTGTTGTATATCTCATACGCAATAAGAACTGGAATTTTTATCTGTTGCAGGAAAAGCTCCCTCCGACAGACTCGAGACTGAGACCTGATCAAAGATGCTTGGAAAACGGGGAGTATGAAATGGCAAATGCTGAAAAGTTGCGTCTAGAGCAACGGCAACGACAGGTAGTTGACATGAACTCTTTTGTTGAAGAAATTCAACGTTTTATGGGCTTCTTCCATATTATCCGGCCCTCTGTCACTTCCCCCAAAGTACCAAATGATAATTCTCCCGCAGTAACTCAAATAACATACTATACACTAACAGTCAGGTTGAGGCTTCATTAACACTGACAAATTTGTGGAAACCAGGCTCGGAAAATGCAAGAGAGGGGTTGGAAAGCTCGGTGGTTTGCGAAAGATAAAGAATCTGATACATATCGTTACATTGGCGGGTATTGGGAAGCAAAGGAACAAGGCAACTGGGAATCTTGCCCTGATATTTTTGGCTGGGATCAAAGTTTAGACTTGGAGTAAGAAATTTTTTTGTCTTGATATCAATTCCCTCTTATTTGTATTCGCTAGAGATATTGGAAAACAGCCTACGATTCTTTCAACCATGTTCATGACTGCACAGTGCTTCGATGAAGCATCAAAATTTGTTTCAATAATAATAATAAAGAAATTCGTTATTTTTATTCCATTTGTCGTGGTTTTTGGCTTGAGAACAAATTAAGTTGATTCAGTGTACGATGATATGGCGAATTAATGTCCTACAATTCATTTTTCAGAATTAATTGGAATTATACAGAGTCACTTTTTCATGAGTTTTCCTTCTCTATCGCCGGGAGCTCTCATGCATGCATGAATATCTAGCTCCTTCCACGAATTTATTTTTGGTGAGAGCGAGCGAGGGATGTAATACAAAGCCGTGTATTCTGTTCAATGAAAAAGGTCGGCAAACTTGATTGATATGAGACCAAAATGGAATATATATGATCGATTAAACTTGGTTATGATAATTAATAAAATTTTCGTGTGAATTGAAGCAGAAGCTGCACGTAGTTACACAAGGACAAAATTTTGTCAAAACTGATTAATTATTCAGGTCGCAAATTGAACGGCCGTGGTATCTAATTATGTAGTATAATAAGCATCAGATCTTTCAAATGATCAATTTTTTTAAAAAATAAAATAAACTCACATTATTATAATCAAAACTTGCTTAGATTTTATATCAGTGAAAGTTAATGACCTACTTATATTATATACATTAACATTAAAAAAATATTTTATATATATGGTCTTGAATTTTGGAATAATGGGACACCATGTCTCAAATTCTTTTGGTGATTTATTATACTTTAAATTGAAACAGTGGATATCCCTTTAAGGATCCCAATAGAGGGGAACAATCTCCAACCATTTCTCCACTAACTAATTTGCTGTTTAATTTAAACTTTTCTAATACATTCTTTTTATGTGACAGAACAATTAAAGCCTTGATGATTTCTACATCCTCCTTTGAAAGATCAAGCGATAATGTCATGATTTTGTCTAAACTAAACTTTTAATAAAGCCCAACTGCTAGTGGAGCAATGACATATCCCAGGTTTCGGCCATGATTTTCGAAACTTAGTACCAGTTTTGATCTGCTGTATTAAAAGGCTTAAATTAAGAGCATATATCATATATGAAAGAGGAGATGCTAGACTTATTGTAAAAATATAATTATTTTCAAGGCCTGGGCAATTAAAACTACATTTGCTAGCCTTTTCAGCGTTTTTTTCATATATGAATAAATTCCATCGAAACACTTCCTTTAATGGAAATACGACTTTAAATCATGATAAAAGTGCAAAATGAATTATTACTAAAAATATCGTTAATAAAGCTAAATTGAAACATAATGATGATACAAAATGATATATATCACCACCTTTCCGGTATAAATTTACCCGACAATGATTTAATCCGAGAACAACTGCATCCAATCTAGTACGAACTCTCCTATTTCTGGGCAGAAAGAACAGCCATTTCATCAAAAGATGTCGATGCGGCCTATTTCTAACCACTACAAGGCTAGCTAAGCAATTCAATTGATGGTCTATCAAGAAAATTGTGACTATTTACTCCAGTTGAACGTAACACAACTGTTAGTTACTCCGTCCTCTGGCGTTTTGATTGAGATTGTTCCATCCAATCGATGCATTCCTTTGAAGAACCCGAGGGGTGAGCGAGCTGCCACTCCAGCTGCTTTTGTTGCTGTAGTGAAAGATAACAAAACCCAATATGTTGGTTGAGATATTAAGAGTGGTCTCATGCTATTTGATACTAGGCGAGCTGAGTAGAGAGACGTACCCATTCTTTAACCACTGGCCCTCCAGATTTAAGCTGTAAGATGCTCATGATATCCTTACCGTTTACTAGCGGTTTAAGTTCCCACACTTTCTCTAGACCTGAGCAGCACGAAGATTGGAATACATATTTCAAAGGTTGAGGGCATAGACCCATTATACACGCAATGAAGGATGACTTTGATACCTAGTTCCATAATTGAATTCTCGATCCTGTTAAATAGTTCTCTTCTGTCTGTCAATTCGGCAACCATGCTGGTTGAATTTCCACTCAAAGCTATATCTGTAGGATACAAGAGGATTGAAAGAACCAGCGCAGATCGCCAAAACTCTTTAATTTCTCGAAGCAGCAGCCCTAAGAATGCGAATATAATAGTTAAATTGGCAGAGTCAAAAGTCCACTTGTTGGCAAGAACACCTCTTCTTTGAGAGAGAGGCATAGGTTTTTCTTTTGGAAAAAATACGTGCATAGTTGGTTGTACAAATGTGTGGTTAAAACTTAAGTATTCAGGTATGTTCCATTTTACAAAGTACCACATGGTTAATTAATTACATGCACGGCCAAGATATTGAAGCTCATTTTTCACCTCCAAAACCTTGACATGCACATGAAAAGCATCTAAAGTTCAATGTGAGATCGTGGTTGCCTAGCTACAACCAGTTTCCTGATTCATCAGCGACTACATCAATTCACTTCTTCAGAGTAACAAATCAGTGAGGTAACTATGTAAGGTCGAAGTTGGATTGGGTGCGGAAGTCAGATCATTTTACCTGCTAATACTCTAAGTTTTGCCATGATTGGGACATCAATAATTTCTTTTTTCCATTCAACTTCAAGAATTTGTAAATTTTTGTCTGACTGGATCAAAGGAATCAAAGATAAGAACTTCTCCACCGCTAGGTGTAAGTTTATCACCTGCAGCATGATGTTAGTGATATATTAGTCAGGGGTAATTAACTTACACCTAAAATAAACGAAAAAAATGTTTGCAGAAGAGACTAGAATATGAAAACTAGAGGGTTACAATGAAGCATACTGTTTCTGCATCGCTAGACTTCAACTTAAGAGAAGTTCCAAAAATGTATCTTGCAACTGGAACCTGTCAAAAAACATGCATATTTAGCATACATATATGGAAAAGAAATTAGCTAACGCTTCATATATTTATTTTGAAATGCTATCTCTAAAGAAATAATTTGGTCATCTAAGCAGCAAAAGAATTGAATACGAGCGAACATCACAATGAAGCATCTGGAGCATATCATTTGGTAAATTATTAAATAAACAGGTCAGGTCAATCAACCCATAAAACAGAAGAACAGAGGAATGGAATGGCGAAACTATATAAAAAAAGGGTCTATCCACCCATAAAAAATGGGTATCTGAGTGAAATGGAGCCTAAGATTTGTTAAACTAATGCGATTACATGCAATTATTGGTGAATAAAAGAAAATGTTGGAGATAAAAGGTTAAATCTGAGAGATAAATGAATTGTGCCATCAATCAGATGCATAAACTTATCCCATCTCGGTGACATACACCCAAAATAAGTTCAATCACACAAATTCGCCAAAAAACCATATTAGATAAAGTTGGAAACTTATTTACCTGTTTACCTTTCTTGTCTCGATAAACAGTCTTCCTCAATGGAAGAAGCAGAGCAGCATATAAGGATAGCCTCAACTGATCAACCTAAAACCAAGAAAAAAAACAGACATTGTGGTAATATTATAATTCATCTCCATACAGATATAGAGTACATCGAGTATAAATTTATAGCTAGGCATTTGAAACTTTACAAAAACCATTACAAGCTTTGCCAATCAAATTTATGCCCACTCGCAATTGCTCGCAAGCAACTTACCAAATAGTGTGTTTCTTTTCCCACATCGTAGAAATAACAACAATGTAAATCAAATATTAATGATTCAAGACTCACGGTGATTGAGGAGCAGCCTATTAACTGCAAGAACCTCCACGAGGCATCCATGTAAGCAACACAAAGCCTGGTGAAATAAAATAAATTTTACCAAGTACAAAGGTGAGATTGGGAGTAACACACCATAAGAAGCAACTCAGCAAAAAACACAAGAATATCACAAGTAAATATGACACACACACATACACCAACTATGAACACCACCATGCCTGCGTAACACAAGAGATACATAGAAATAAAACAAGACCTTCCATAAAGAAATCGATTTTCAAATTTGCACATGTTTAGATAGCACTGAGAGTCTCTCTCTCTCTCTCTGTGTGTGTGTGTGTGTGTGTGTGTGAGAGAGAGAGAGAGAGAGAGAGATTACAGCTTGAATCTATTATTGATAGCACTAATACAAGGGTGCAGAGCCCAATTGGACATCCAAATAAGAAAATCATTTCAAACTCAATTGGCGGTGCAAAAAACAAAACAAAACAAAATCCTACAACTTGCTTCCAACAAAGAAAATTCAATCAGATAAGGACTGATCCAACTATAAGGAAAGTAAAAAAAACCTTTCACATCCATCCAGTGTTTGAGGTTCAATCTCAGGAGGAAGACTGAATACAGACCAAAATAACTGCAGCTCAGAAATGTAGCTCATTGCATCCACAGGTCGATTGCCAGATATCATGAGATCAATCTAAAAGATTGAGTGCTTGAAATCAACACATGACTTTGACTTAGGAGTAAGGTCAAGATACTGAAAACTTAGCCCCGCTACAAAGCATTATTAAAAACAGTAAAAAGCACACCTCGTGACCGACACGCTCTCTGCTAATTTTACCAATGATAGCAGCTTTTACTTCATCATCCATCGCAGCTATCTTCAGTTCTTCATCTAGAACAAATCCAAACCTTGCACCTGAAATTCACTCAGAACAGGTTGGCTCTAACAGAATTCTGTAATTTCTTTCTTATGGAATGCTTGAATCTACTCCACTAAAAACAGAACATGGAAACAGAAGTTTTCAGTGAACTACCAAACCGAATTGCTCGAAGAACTCGAAGGGGGTCATCCAAAAATGTCTCCTTCGGAGCAGATGGGGTCACTATTTTTCCTGATTTCAAGTCTGGAATGCCTGTAACAAAAAAGTAGTAAGTAAGTTTGAAACAAAAGGAGAGCATATGACATAATACGACAATTGAAACATAAATATGTGAGACCTCTTCCTGTTAAGTCTTCGACTGAGTTCGTGTTAATGTTGTAGAACATGCTGTTAAAGAGCAAGTTTATCAATAATCTACTTTAAAGCACTTCAATCATTTTAAACTGAAACAAGATAGATAGCTCTCCTCCCATAACATCACATATGGTCATATACACAAGTGTTCATACATCTATATTTGTGTCATATGCCCCCCCATCTGTGCGAATTACAACTCTGAGTTCTCACAAAAATATGAATATAAAAAAACTACCTGTTGATGGTCAAATCCCTCCTATAAGCATCCTGTTGAGCAGTGCCAAACTCCTGCAAAAACATAGTTATTAACAAATTTTAAAAACTAGAATTTTTGAAGTTCACCAAATAAGGGCTTGCCGCTTGCAGCTGTTGATGGTTGCAAAATGGTGTCTACTATTCTCTATATACTTAGCGCTCCTCTAACCAAAACATGGCCAGTAAAAACACTCCGGGACTCAGATATTTATCCCATTCATATCAGTGCCCACATTTGAGTATAGGTTCCTACTTCTACGTGTGGTTCATTTGTTGAGCTCATTTCCCTAACTTAACACTAGATTCATTCAATAAACTGAGTGGAAGATCATTTAATGCACTAACCATTGTTGGAATACGGCTAATGTTGGTGTATTCTTCAGATCTTAAGTTGACAAAATCAATCCACACATCAAAGAGGTGCATCCTCGCTGTTTCCAAATGTTTTGACTGATTCGGATTGCTGGAAGAGAGGCATAATTAGCAAATATCTATGCTCTCTGTTCAAGGAATGCTGTTTACATACTAAAAGATTTAGACAAGATCATCAATTAAAAGAAAGGTAAAATCAAAGAAAGTACCTCTGAATCAAGCCAACTCCTTTTGTTTCTTCCCCAGTAGCAGACAAATACTCGTTTACTTTGTCACAAAACTCCTTTCCCACCATATTCTCAAGAGCGATGTCTATATCGTAACACTCTTTTCCTAAAAGCTACAGTAAGAAGAATGAGACCGATTAGTATGGATACTCGATAGATATTCATCAGAGACTTCTATATGCTCAAAAGAAAGTGTATGTGCATCAATAAATGAATAAAAGAAATGCAAATACCATATTCGACATGGTTTACCATCAAGTTTTGACTGTATCCGATGTGGTTAATGATCATATCTCGATCGTCATTCTATAACATGAGAGCTAGTTATTTAATTTTTGACCAGGAATTAGCTTGCCTTTATTTAAAAAAGTCGATATAAAAATAAAATATAAAACATGAAAATTCCTAATTGATATGACAAGCGTTGTATTTTAATTTATTGATAATGAGACATATATTATACATTGCAAATCCACCCAATTCCTCTGCCTGCCGAATACAGCGTTTTCTTTAATAAATATCTAAATCATTCATAAAATGACTCAAGATCCGCCTGGTATACCATAATAAAGAAGATCAAATATTTCCAAAAGTTTTACCACCGCGAGAAATGTACTAAATAACTCATTTATAAAATATCCAAACCATTCATAAAAAATCTCAAGAAAAACCGCCTGGTAATCAATAATAAAGATCAAATCTTTCCAAAACTTTTAGCACCACAAGCAATTTACTAAGAAGGGAAGCACAAAAAATAAGGATGGAAGGACACAGGAGTAAAAGGGTCCCAACCTTATCACGAACCCAGCCTCCAGCAACCCGAAGCTCAGTATTAAGATTAAAGTGGCGGCAAACTTGAAGTAGAAGGTCGAATATCCGATTCTCCTTGTCCGTCAGAATAATTGGGTCATTTACATGAACGGACGGCGGCAAAGAACCCATGGTCGCCGTCGCGGGGACTTTTGCACCAGCACCCATGCAGAATCTTCGATAAAAATAATGATTACAAGGACGTAGAAATCGGCAGCAGTTGAAACTAGCGCTTGTGATAATAGCAATACGGCGGCAGAAAGCAAGAGAGGGGAAATTCGAAGGGTTTGAGCAGAAGACGAGGGGTTTACGGGCGGGGGAAGATGATGTGAAGAGGCGGGGATTTAGCAATTTCATTGAATTTCCTGATGGTTACATTATTAAATCGCATGGCTTTAACCGCAAAACACACAGGGAAATTTTAAGCATTTATTTATGTTATGTAGTTATGATTAATTTGACATCCATCCCTAATAAATCCATAAAGATCGATATATGTGTTTTTTAAATCTTCTAAAACATAAAGCATTATAAGTAATTAAATTTGACTAATTAACTTATACAGATTTTTGTCCACATAGTGATTGTTAATATTTTCAAAAAACTGGAGACTATCGAGGCCATCTTAACCAACAAAAAAAAATGTTTTTCCCCCCAAAAATGAATTTATAGAATACAAGTACTGGAATTTAGAAGAAGTTAGGTTTATCGCGTTATATGACTTGCATACGATACTATAAATGAGAGATATCAATGTTCCACCAACGTATGGATTAGTTTGTCATAACTGTAAGTGAAGTGTACTTGCAATAAATGCTTCGAATTCAACTATAACTTGCTTCATTCTTGGGATACTTGTTTGTTCACTCTCGAAACAATCCCTTTTTAAAGTTCGAGCTAGTGATTTTGTGTTTCAATATTTTGATGGGATCGTGTAATTGAAATATGACTTGTTATCCACACTAATATCGAATGAGTCAAGATAACAATAATACTAGCAAGGATGATTTAAATTCGTATCTATAAATTGGATAGTAATCAGTGTTTTACTCGCATGTCGCACGTGCTGATGAAATTTTTATCCGCAAAGCAGCATAACATTTTATTTGAAATTCATTGAATAACATAAAAGATGGATCAAAGATAATATGATACTAGCATGGAGTTCGATTGATACCATGATACCATGAAACAAAACAAAAAATGGTTCGATTCAATTAAGTCTAGTTGACAACCTCAATTCTGATGTTGCATTTTGATGGAATGATTTGATGGAAATTAGAAACTGGGACTACCTATTTTTCTACGCCTTTTTCGAATGTACATTTTGACGAAAACAATTGTAACTATGCTATATACGAATTAAGATCAAGCTTGAAGCCTTGTCTGCCAAACCTATTGACATCCCTAGTGTTGGCTGTTGATAGATACACATCTATGATAATCGATGCTCGTCTCTGGTAGCTACTTGATTCGGCTAGCAAGAAACCGATAATGATTTACAAATTTGCAAGTTGTTTATTGTATCAAAACATATCCCTCCGACATTATATGCTTCAGTGATTTATATGATGGCCAAATTGCATATTTTCTTGAATTTCAGCTATATTAGGAACCGTCATATAATAGATGCAAAATATGGACTGAAGCTATTTCCAGATTTTTTCTGTTTAATTAATTACTCGAGCTACAAGTATTTCCTAGCAACAAATGGCAGTGAGACAAATTAGCAGCACAAAAATCTCAACTTTACCGAGTCATCAAGGGACTCGAGGAGTCTCAAGTGTCATTGCAGCGGCAGCCGGCAGGGTTCACATTTTTTAAAGTCTACCATTATAATTTCTCTATGGTGACGCTACTATTTGCTTCAGGTCATTACGATGAACTTCTCACACATTAAGAAAATCAGCTGCACCCTTATGTTTCTACCAAAAACTAAAACCCTTTCCTGATTTTTGCAGATTATAACCATACCTTTCAGATCATAATCCTCTTTCCGCCTTGATTATCATCTCCAGCTGCATGTGAAAGAGAAGGTGAGACCTCTTTGGGCAATATTACAGTCAAACAAAGCCAACCGGCAGAGAAATATGGACACTATTTTCAAAGCACAAAGCAAGAAACAACAAATCCTAGAGCAGATTTTAGCCAGGTGATATGAATGTAAGGTGCATCTTACACAATCTATCAGAGAGCAACAGGCTCAAAGATCCAAAAAACATAATTGGCTTTAATTTCTGGCAGCAAAATGCAAATAATGTGATTCTAAACCTTGTTATAAAGGTTTTTCACGCATGAATCATAAAAATATGGTCCAGTTCTTGTGTGAAACTCAAAGGTATCAATTCAATAATAGAGATTCATCATCCTCATGCGTCATCTAATCTACATACCGGTGGCTGGCTTAAAAAAAAATTTGAAAGTTTTTATTTTCATAGACTTCATCATGTGTAGAACGAGAAAGCACCATGTTATTGCTACAAGTACACCCACTTCAATTCAGCTAAGAGTTGCAAACAAATTGAATCACAGATATCATAACTCAAAACAGCCAACTATGATAACTTCGGCCTCCTTTTGTAAGCTGACAATTTGTTTGAGCCAAGATCCTCTTTCATTTTATTTTTAAAAAATTTACATTTGAAACAGAATTTCTTCAATCACTACAGTTAGTCGATCGAGTTGCAGCTTGCAAGTACATTAAAGAAGAGATTTCAAGTAGTGGACAAAGTCTTGACAACATTTGTTGATACAAATGATTGAAGAAACTAGCAAATATAAGTGGACAGCTTGACACTGTCAAGCGGATAATATGCATGGATGACGAATTATTTCCAAGAATCCAAGAAAGTTACAAGAAAGGCGGTCGACGGTGGAGATGCCAGCGGCGGAGATTGGTCGGCCGGCCTTGAAGGATGAAGAATCTCGCGAGACACAAGTATGGTGGCCCAACTGGCCCCAAAGAGAGAAAGCCTCTCCACTGTTAAAAAAAAGCGGGCCGGAGAAATTTTTTTTAGAAACTCGGAGAAGGAAGTCATTTAAGTGTTTTTTTCAATATAATAGTTTTAAAACCATATATATACACTTAAATGGCTTCGTTCTCTAAGTTTCTAAAAAAAAATTCTCCGGCCCGCTTTTTCCTAGTAGTGGAGAGGCTCTCTCTCTTTGGGGCCAGTTGGACCACCATGCTAGTCTCTCGGAAGGTTCTTCATCCTTCAAGGCCGACCGACCAATCTCCGTCGCTGGCATCTCCACCACCGACCGCCACCTCCACCTCGACCGCCCAAGTAACCGCCCTTCTTGGAACTTTCTTGGATTCTTGGAAATAATTTATCATCCATGCATATTATCCGCTTGACACGCTATTTTGGGCCAGCCGTGCCCCAAATAATGAACCTAACTTGGTTGCTTTATTCATTCAATGTAGGGTAAATGATTCATAACTTCATTATTTTTTCAGTTATATATACTGAAGGTGTATGTGTGAAAAGCTTCATTTGGTTCGAGTTTTAATTAGAAAGACCCCGAACTTGTGGAAATTTCATTATTCATCTAATCGTTTTTACTGATACGGCTGCTAGGTGGGGTGAGGTTAAGGATGTTTTTGAGTTTGAATTAGCTTTTCTTTGTATGTGTTGTGTATCTGAGGCATCTTTCGTCTGCACAAAGTACTGAATTTATAGAAAAAACTCGTCCTTAAAGCTACAATGAAAATCATTTAAAACAAAAAAAAAAGAAACAAAATAACTAAACGATGATCATATCATCCTTCATGCATGCACTTGACTTTATCACTTATTTCTCTTCCTAAAACAGAAAAAGGGAAACAAACTAACAATGTATGGTGTACGAAAGATTAGTGAGGGATGTGACTGTTGAAAATTGTTCAAAATTATTAAAAAGAGAAGTAGAAAAAGCAGAGGAGAGAATATAATAGTAAAAAGAGAAGAGACTATTCTATTTTTGTCTTTGTGACAAAATTCAAATGTCATGATGATTATATTTTCAATGAAAAATTTGTGTTGAAAATATATTATTTCAGTATCTACAAATAATGAAAAAAACATAAGACGACAACCAACTAATTAACTAAATATTTCTATATCAAATCTCCCCAACAAACAATTATCATTTTTCATTCTAGATATGAACCGGATCAATACGTGAGACCATCTCAAGAGAGACCTACTTGTTAATAATATAATAAAGATATAATTATTTTAGATAAAACTTTCTTAAAATCAATTAGAAGTTCGTTAATATAAAATGATATTATCCTCGTTTTGTTTAGGAGTCAGTGACTCTTTTTTTTCCTCTTTTTTTCATTAGCTTATTCGATTAATTAGTTGCCCCTTTTGCCCTCACTCCCTCAAATCTACACTGAAACCCATGTCATGCAATAACTCGAGCCAAAAATTGGATGAATCAAATCGGTCGAATTCGGCGACCGAGTTAGATTGTTAGTTCGATTGTAGACTAAAGAAGTTTGATTTCATTGTTGGTCTTTGTTTTGCTTTACCAAACAGAGTATTTTCATGTATTTGCAATCTACAGTCGGATCAATCTTTTTTATAAGAATTTTAGCATTTTAGTTTTATATTTACATGGGTTTTACAAATTTTTTCACATAAATTGATCAAATAATTGGTTCCCATTGTTTGTTTTTGAGAAAATTGATTTATATTTTTTCGACTTATTGGTTAACATTACCTGTCATTGACAGCCAATTCCAAAATGTGACGGGTTATAGAGTTTAATAAAAGAAATAAATCTCTTCTACAAACTTCTCTTTTCTATATGATGTAGAAACCACAAGTAAATCAGAATAAATTAGTAAAAACATTAAATTTATATCCTCAAAAAATATTCGATTTAAAAAATAAAGAACTAATATAGTCCATAAGATGTTAGAACAATGTTTCATGATTTATTTTGTTAATAACGAACAAAGTTACTATTGCGAAAATTACGGGGATCGATCTGTCCGGTCAGATCACGAGGTATATATATATATATATATATATATATATATATATATATATATATATATATATATATATATATATATATATATATATATATAATGCAAACACTGGCACCCTCAAGTTGGTGTGTTACTGAAACGAATAAATTAAATATTCCATGCTATTTGACATGATCGTAAGTAGTCAAATGCATAACATTTCAATGATGCAGGTTAAACAAACACAAGTGGGAAAACATTCATCTTTAACCTGCAGCATTGAAATGTTATGCATTTGACTACTTACGATCATGTCAATTAGCATCGAATATTTATTCGTTTCAGTAACACACCAACTTGAGGGTGCCAGTGTTTTCATCATCAATATTCCCCAGTAAACCGTTGATTCTTGAAGTCTCAAGCTCATGATGACAACCGGAAGAAGAAATAATAACATTTCAAGGAACTTGTGTGAGACGGTCTCACGAGTCGTATTTTGTGAGACAAATCTCTTATTTTGGTTATTCATGAAAAAATATTATTTTTTATGTTAAGAGTATTACTTTTTATTGTGAATATCGGTAGTGTTGACCCGTCTCACAGATAAAGATTCATGAGACCGTCTCACAAGAGACCTACTCGTGATTTTATCTTCAAAACACAACAGTCTATTATTTCGAAAGAAAAAATGAAACATGTGATCATAAGTAAATTATGTATAAATCAGAAAAGTTATTTTATTAACATTTACTTTGTGTATTCCAAAACAATGTCGATAAATTTTATAAGGCGTCTTTTAATAAGATGCGTACTTTCTTTAGAATTGTTTAATCATTTCCATTACAGAATATTTTATACTATCACGTATCCTATCAATCCATATTTTCAAAGGAAATTAGCGGCTGTTGCAGTGTCCAATCGTACCTGGAATGATCAAGGTATGTCACATAAACTGAACATTTATTACAAAAGTAGCAATTCTTACAATATTTAAAAAAACTTACCGGTGCTTTGTAGGCTTTTGGGGTTTTGGTTCAATAAGAAGTGTATCTGACCCAAACATCCTGGTTCAATCGTACCTGATTCAATATAACTACTTCTGCAGTTATATCACCCGTAATGGGTGGGGTGAGGTTATGAATGTTTTTTATGTCTATTCTTGACACTTTGCTATTTTCGTTTAACTAAATCCTGGGTCAGGATACAAAAAGATAACACTATTCATATGGTGAGAGCATATATTTTCCTTAAAAAAAGTTTATATGATATTCGAAACAAGATTGGAAAATCATGTTCGACACTAATACAGGTCTTCTTAATACATGACCTAATGGCCAGCTTACTGTGGGCCGTATCGGGATACTAATGATTCTTATTTGAATTAGCTTTTCTTTGTATGTGCTGTGTATCTGAGGCTTCTTTCGTTTATGAAAAATCGTCTTTAAAGCTATAATGAAAATCATTTAAAAATTTATCGTATTTTCATATGCTTATGACTTTAATTTCACCCAAAGAAGATAGGAGATGATGTTAATTCTTTAGGGATTAAAGACATTTATAAAAATAATGCATGATCGCCCACCATATATATAACTCCAATTTTAAACTTATTTTTTTATGTAACTAATTAATTGTTAGAATTAGGAAGTATATGAGTTTGAATAATTATTGATGAATATATTAAATCTTAAATAAATTATTATATTGAAAATACTTATATCATTTGAGAAACTTCGCATTTTATATTTTGGTTTCGAAATTTAAAAAAATAAATATAAATATTAAACATGACATTGTGCTGAACTTAATCCATTCTCCACAAGTTGAAGACGATAACTAAACGATGATCATCATCTTTTATGCACCACGACTTTTTATTTCACTTCCCTAACAAAAAAAAGGGAACGAAATATTAATTAGTGAGGTACGTGGGTGTTGAAAATTGTTCAAAATTATTAAAAATAGAAGTAGAAAAGCAGAGGAGATAATAGAATAGTAAATTAAAAGAGAAGAGACGTGGTTTCTTTCTCAAAAAAGATAATGTAAAATAGCGTCACCACATTATGATAATTAAGTATCATCAAACTAACTACTTTTGCAGAGGTCCTAATAGATTATACCTAGCTAGATAAAAATATAATTTGAGAGAAGTAAAATTAATTAATATTATTAAAATTTAGACACTGATCACAAACCTGATAAAGTTTGTTTTGTGTCAAGTATGACTTAATTTGTCGCTGTAAATAAAAAAAAAAAGAAGAAAAAAGATGAATTTAATTATTAGAATTCATCAAGCAGAAAGCGAACCGGCAAAAGATTACCTTACCTACCTTATGAATTCATAAAGAGCAGTGCACATTAAGGAAATCTGGCAACCGAACACAACCACTGAAACAAGTAAAAATAATAATAAATTTAAATTCCAAGGAAATTAAAGTAACATTGCGAAAACATTAGGACAAAGAAAATGATCTACTGTTTAAATCAAACATCCTGCATATCATTGTTAATTAATTAAGAGATTTAGTTAATGTCTCATATATAAATAAAAAAGGTAAAGGGAACGGAATTTATCTTACCAGTAGGATAAGGAAACTGATAATATTCCTCATCAACCCTAAAAACACGAGATCAGCTAGCCATCAGAACTATTTCGAAAATAATAATAATAAATAAAATAGGCATAAATTATCGTCGTCGATCAGGGGCACAGCCAATATATTTCCTCGCGCCTTGTCTTTTTCGTGATAGAATCCAACGAGCACAAGTCCTAAAAACAGATTAATTAGTCGTCGTTTTTGTTGAGAGGGAAGAAGACTATGAACAATTCACACCTAATAATCGGAGACATTTTTGCGTAATTGATTATTCACCGTCTGTCCGTGCTTTTAGTTTCTTGCCGAATGGAGGAGGATGAGTACTCATCATATTAATATATATAATTGTAATTATCAAGTGACCAAAAATAATCTTTGTGTATCTTTATCTATATCTATATTTTATGTTCCAATTATATATATATATATATATATATATATATATATATATATATATATATATATATATATATATATATTTTAAAAAAACCCTTATCTTAAATCATCTCTTTAATTATATCTCAAATTAGTAGGGACAACACTAACGTTTATTTATTTATTTATTTATGATTATAAAGTGACAAAAAGCTATATAACGTGTTCTATGTATGTCTATCTATATCTATATTTTATGTAAAAATTATATATTAAAAAATAGAATAATGTTAAATATATAATTAATATATCGTACAACTATATTTACAACAATTATATCGAGAGATTTTATATCCAATGTATCATGAGATTTGATAAATAAACTTTTTGAATTGATATTTTTATGGTGTAAGAATAGTTGTACAATTTTCATTATATCTAAAGTACATTAGTTTAAAAAATATGATCTCACCTTATCTTTTCATAAATTGTCTCTTTATATCTCGATTATTGGAATATTCAATATATGAGAAATAATCATCTTTAAATACTTTTGTGAAGTTTAAAAATTAAGATGTATTTCATCAATACTTTTATAAACTCTGTAAGAATCTATTGGTATATATCAAGAAAAAAATTTCATTGAGTTTTAAAAAATGGGTGAAAATCATTTGAGATAATAAAATAAATCAGAATCCGGTTTCTAGGTAAGGTCGAAGTGTCGAAGTTGGATTGGGTGCGGGAAGTCAGATCATTTTACCTGCTAATACTCTAAGTTTTGCCATGACTGGGACATCAATAATTTCTTTTTTTCATTCAACTTCAAAAATTTGTAAATTTTTGTCTGACCGGATCAAAGGAATCAAAGATAAGAACTTTTCCACCGCTAGGTGTAAGCTTATCACCTGCAGCATGATGTTAGCGATATATTAGTCAGGGTCATTAACTTACACCTAAAACAAACGAAAAAAAATGTTTGCAAAAGAGACTAGAATATGAAAACTAGAGGGTTACAATGAAGCATACTGTTTCTGCATCGCTAGACTTCAACTTAAGAGAAGTTCCAAAAATGTATCTTGCAACTGGAACCTGTAAAAAAACATGCATGTTTAGCATACATAAATGGAAAAGAAATTAGCCAACGCTTCATATATTTATTTTGAAATGCTATCTCTAAAGAAATAATTTGGTCATCTAAGCAGCATAAGAATTGAATACGAGCAAACATCACAATGAAGCATCTGGAGCATATCATTTGGTAAATTATTAAATAAACAGGTCAATCAACCCATAAAAACGGAAGAACAGAGGAATGGAATGGCGAAACTATATAAAAAAAGGGTCTATCCACCCATAAAAAAGTGGGTATCTGAGTGAAATGGAGCCTATCATTTGTTAAACTAATGCGATTACATGCAATTATTGGTGAATAAAAGAAAATGTTGGAGATAAAAGGTTAAATCTGAGAGATAAATGAATCGTGCCATCAATCAGATGCATAAACTCATCCCGTCTCGGTGATATACACCCAAAATAAGTTCAATCACACAAATTCGCCAAAACCGTATTAGATAAAGTTGGAAACTTATTTTACCTGTTTACCTTTCTTGTCTCGATAAACAGTCTTCCTCAATGGAAGAAGCAGAGCAGCATATAAGGAGAGCCTCAACTGATCAATCTAAAACCAAGAAAACAAACAGACATTGTGGAAATATTATAATTTATCTCCATACAGATATAGAGTACATTGAGTATAAATTGATAGCTAGGCATTTGAAACTTGACAAAAACCATTACAAGCTTTGCCAATCAAATTTAAGCCCACTCGCAATTGCTCGCAAGCAACTTACCAAATAGTGCGTTTCTTTTCCCACATCGTAGAAATAACAACAATGTAAATCAAATATTAATGATTCAAGACTCACGGTGATCGAGGAGCAACCTATTAACTGGAAGAAAAGCAACACAAAGCCTGGTGAAATAAAATAAATTTTACCAAGTACAAAAGTGAGATTGGGAGTAACACACCGCAAGAAGCAACTCAGCATCTCTCTCTCTCTCTCCCTCAACTTGCTTCCAACACAGAAAATTCAATCAGATAAAGGAAAGTAAAAAAACCTCTCTCTCTCTCTCTCTCTCTCTCTCTCTCTCCCCCCCCCCCTACAGCTTGCTTCCAAGGAAAGTAAAAAAACCTTTCGCATCCATCCAGTGTTTGAGGTTCAATCTCAGGGAGGAAGACTGAATACAGACCAAAATAACTGCAGCTCAGAAATGTAGCTCATTGCATCCACAGGTCGATTGCCAGATATCATGAGATCAATCTACAAGATGGAATGCTTGAAATCACACATGACTTTGACTTAGGAGTAAGGTCAAGATACTGAAAACTTAGCCCCGCTACAAAGCATTACTGAAAAAAGTAAAAAGCACACCTCGTGACCGATACGCTCTCTGCTAATTTTACCAATGATAGCAGCTTTTACTTCATCATCCATAGCAGCTATCTTCAGTTCTTCATCTAGAACAAATCCAAACCTTGCACCTGAAATTCACTCAGAACAGGTTGGCTCTAACAGAATTCTGTAATTTCTTTCTTATGGAATGCTTGAATCTACTCCACTAAAAACAGAACATGGAAACAGAAGTTTTCAGTGAACTACCAAACCGAATTGCTCGAAGAACTCGAAGGGGGTCATCCAAAAATGTCTCCTTCGGAGCAGATGGGGTCACTATTTTTCCTGATTTCAAGTCTGGAATGCCTGTAACAAAAAAAGTAGTAATTAATTTTGAAACAAAAGGAGAGCATATGACATAATACGACAATTGAAACATAAATATGTGAGACCTCTTCCTGTTAAGTCTTCGACTGAGCTCGTGTTAATGTTGTAGAACATGCTGTTAAAGAGCAAGTTTATCAATAATCTATTTTAAAGCACTTCAATCATTTTAAACTGAAACAGGATAGACAGCTCTCCTCCCATAACATCACATATGGTCATATACACAAGTGTTCATACATCTATATTTGTGTCATATGCCCCCCCATCTGTGCGAATTTCAACTCTGAGTTCTCACAAAAATATGAATATAAAAAAACTACCTGTTGATGGTCAAATCCCTCCTATAAGCATCCTGTTGAGAGTGCCAAACTCCTGCAAAAACATAGTTATTAACAAATTTAAAAAAATAGAATTTTGAAATTCACCAAATAAGGGCTTGCCGCTTGCAGCTGTTGATGGTTGCAAAATGGTGTCTACAATTTCTGTATATACTTGGCGCACCTCTAACCAAAACATGGCCAGTAAAAACACTCCGGGACTCAGATATTTAGTCCATTCATAACAGTGCCCATGGAAGATCATTTAATGCACTTACCATGGTTGGAATACGGCAACTGTTGGTGTATTCTTCAGATCTTAAGTTGACAAAATCAATCCACACATCAAAGAGGTGCATCCTCGCTGTTTCCAAATGTTTTGACTGATCCGGATTGCTGGAAGAGAGGCATAATTAGCAAATATCTATGCTCTCTGTTCAAGGAATGCTGTTTACAGACTAAAATATTTAGACAAGATCATCAATTAATAGAAAGGTTAAATCACAGAAAGTACCTCTGAATCAAGCCAACTCCTTTTGTTTCTTCCCCAGTAGCAGACAAATACTCGTTTACTTTGTCACAAAACTCCTTTCCCACCATATTCTCAAGAGCGATGTCTATATCGTAACACTCTTTTCCTAAAAGCTACAGTAAGAAGAATGAGACCGATTAGTATGGATACTTGATAGATATTCATCAGAGACTTCTATATGTTCAAAAGAAAGTGTATGTGCATTAATAAATAAATAAAAGAAATGCAAATATCATATTCGACATGGTTTACCATCATGTTTTGACTGTATCCGATGTGGTTAATGATCATATCTCGATCGTCATTCTATATCATGAGAGCTAGTTTTTAATTTTTGACCAGGAATTAGCTTGCCTTTATTTAAAAAAGTCGATATAAAAATAAAATATATAAAACATGAAAATTCCTAATTGATATGACAAGCGTTATATTTTAATTTATTGATAATGAGACATATTATACATTGCAAATCCACCCAATTCCTCTGCATACCGAATACAGTGTTTTCTTTAATAAATATCTAAATCATTCATAAAACGACTCAAGAACCGCCTGGTATACCATAATAAAGATCAGATATTTCCAAAAGTTTTACCACCGCGAGAAATGTACTAAATAACTCATTCATAAAATATCCAAACCATTCATAAAAAATCTCAAGAAAAACCGCCTGGTAATCAATAATAAAGATCAAATCTTTCCAAAACTTTTAGCACCACAAGCAATTTACTAAGAAGGGAAGCCCAAAAAATAAGGATGGAAGGACACAGGAATAAAAGGGTCCCAACCTTATCACGAACCCAGCCTCCAGCAACCCGAAGCTCAGTATTAAGATTAATGTGGCGGCAAACTTGAAGTAGAAGGTCGAATATTTGATTCTCCTTGTCCGTCAGAATAATTGGGTCATTTACATGAACGGACGGCGGCAAAGAACCCATGGTCGCCGTCGCGGGGACTTTTGCACCAGCACCCATGCAGAATCTGCGATAAAAATAATGATTACAAGGACGTAGAAATCGGCAGCAGTTGAAATTAGCGCTTGTGATAATAGCAATAAGGCGGCAGAAAGCAAGAGAGGGGAAATTCAAAGGGTTTGAGCAGAAGACGAGGGGTTTACGGGCGGGGAAAGATGATGTGAAGAGGCGGGGATTTAGCAATTTCATTGAATTTCCTGATAGTTACATTATATTTTATCTGAAATACATTATGTGTGCAACCGAGGTTACTAGCCCTGTTTCTTCGGTAAAATTGGGATAACCTTAATATTTGTATTTTTATATTATTTTTGTATTGATATTTAATTTTTAAATCAAATGGATAAACTCAATTTGAAATCGATGTGGATTTGATTTCAAATCCACTCATGTTGCATTTTGGAGATAATAATTTGAAATCAATTGACTTTGATTATAATTTTATTATTTGCAACAAATTGGTCAAATCTTAAATATAAATATCATTTATTTACATTATAACATAAAATAAATTTTAAATGACATCTTTATCTTGTAAAATTGAAAAAAAATGTTTTTTTTTCCCCAAAAACGAAGAGAGGAAGAAAAGTTATGCCTATTTATACAATACAAGTACTGGAATTTAGAAGAAGTTAGGTGTATTTTTTTTAATAAAAATCAACGAAAATCATTTAAAAATTTCCCCAACAATGTATTCCGTCGTCTATTATTTCCCTCTCTCTCACCATTATTCATCTAATCGTTTTTGCTGATAACGCTAAATCATATTTTCTTCCGCTATTAGGGTCAAAATATAACAAGAAAAACACTATTCAAATGGTGATATCATATATTTTCCAGTGTTTTTCTTAGACAAAAGTTTATATGATATTCGAAACATGAAAGAAAAATCTTGTGCATTCTTCTCATCACGTAAATTGATATCGAGATACTAATGAATTAGCTTTTCTTTGTATGTGCTGTGTATATGAGGTTTCTTTCGTTTATGAAAAAAAACTCGTCCTTAAAGCTATAACGAAAATCATTTAAAAAGCTATCGTTTTTTTTTTCTCGCCCACCATGGGGCTTATGACTTTAATTTCACCCAAAGAAGATAGGAGATGATGTTAATTCTTTAGGGATTAAAAACATTTATAAAAATAATGCATGATCGCCCACCATATATATATCTCCAATTTTAAACTTATATTTATGTAATTAATTGTTAGAATTAGTAAGTATATGTTTTTGAATAATTATTTAAAATTATTGAAAAGTGACGTAATGAATATATTAAATCTTAAATAAATTATCATATTGAAAATATTTATATAATTTGAAAAACTTCTTTACCAATGCATTTTATAATATTTCGGTTTCAAATTAAAATTTTAAAAAAAAATATAATATTAAACATGATATTAATTGTGTTGAACTTAATCCATTCACCATAAGTTGAAGACGATAACTAAACGATGTTGAAGTGACGTAATGAATATATTAAATCTTAAATAAATTATTATATTGAAAATATTTATATAATTTGAAAAACTTCTTTACCAATGCACTTTATAATATTTCGGTTTCAAATTAAAATTTAAAAAATAAATATAAATATTAAACATGATATTAATTGTGTTGAACTTAATCCATTATCCATAAGTTGAAGACGATAACTAAACGATGATCATCATCCTTCATGCACCACGATTTTTTTTATTTCTCTTCCCTAAAACAGAAAAAGGGAACGAAAGATTAATTAGTGAGGTACGTGGGTGCATGTTGAAAATTGTTCAAAATTATTAAAAATAGAAGTAGAAAAGGCAGAGGAGATAATAGAATAGTAAATTAAAAGAGAAGAGACATGGTTTCTTTCTCAAAAAGATAATGTAAAATAGCGTCACCACATTATGATAATTAAGTATCATCAAACTAACTACTTTTGCAGAGGTCCTAATAGATTATACCTAGCTAGATAAAAATATAATTTGAGAGAAGTAAAATTAATTAATATTATTAAAATTTAGACACTGATCACAAACCTGATAAAGTTTGTTTTGTGTCAAGTATGACTTAATTTGTCGCTGTAAATTAAAAAAAAAAGAAGAAGAAAAAAGATGACTTTAATTATTAGAATTCATCAAGCAGAAAGCGAACCGGCAAAAGATTACCTTACCTACCTTATGAATTCATAAAGAGCAGTGCACATTAAGGAAATCTGGCAACCGAACACAACCACTGAAACAAGTAAAAAAAATTAATTTAAATTCCAAGGAAAAGCTGTAACATTATATTGCGAAAACAAAGTGAAATCTTAGGTCAATTATGTCCATATAAACATTAGGACAAAGAAAATGAATGATCTACTGTTTAAATCAAACCTCCTGCATATCATTGTTAAGATCAGTGCATCGGCCTTCTCATATAAAAAGGGAAAAGGCCGGGAACGGAATTTATCTTACCAGTAAGATAAGGAAACCGATATTCCTCATGTTCAACTCTAAAAACACAAGATCAGCCATCAAAACAAATGGCAATATCAAAACTATTTCGAAAATAATAAATAAAATAGCCATCAATTACCGTTTATTAGGGGCACGGCCAATATATTTCATCGCGCCTTGTTTGTTTCGAGATAGGATCCTACGACCACAAGTCCTGAAAACAAATGAATTAGTATTTGTTGTTGTTGTTGAGAGAAGAAGACTGGGAACGATTCGCACCTAATAATCGGAGACATATTTACGTAATTGATTATTCACCGTCTGTCTGTTTGTCCTTCTGTCCTTTTATAGTTTTCTTGTGGAGTGGAGTAGTACATATATTAATATATAATTATAATTATCAAGTGACCAAAAATAATATTTTTGTGTATCTTTATCTTTATCTTTATCTATATATATATATATATATATATATATATATATATATATATATATATATATATATATATATAAACCTTATCTTAAATCATCTCTTTATATCTCAAATTAGTAGGACACGATTATTTATTTATTTATTCATGATGATAAAGTTTTAAAAAAAAAAAACTCTCTTGTTATGTTTGTCCATCTATATCTATATTTTATGTAAAAATTATATATTAAAAAATAAAATAATATTAAATGTATAATTAATATATTTTATAATTATATTTACAATAATTATATCGTGAGATTTTGTATCCGATGTATCATGAGATTTTATAAACATTATTAAAAGAATCTATAAGTATCCAAAATAAACTTTCATGGAGTTTTAAAAAATTTATATGACATTCGAACTCAGTTTTAAATACTCTATAAAATTTTATAGATATTCAAATTTTCAATTGACTTTTAATAATTCCATAAAAACATGAAAGAATAAAGTGCACAATGAAATGTTAAAAATTATTGGACGAATTTTTTAAAATAATTTCTTTCTATTAATTCTCTCTCCCTCTCCATTCAAATTATGTTTCAACACAATCTCTCTTCCCAATTGGAAATGTTTTTAAAATAAGTTTATCTAAATATTTTAAAAATAAGTAAAATAAGTTTATCTAAACATTTTAAAAACTTATTTTTAAAATAAGACCGGACAGCTTATAAGCTCTTAAAACAAAGTTAGCCAAATACTCTCTTAATGACTCCAACACATATAAAATACAATATATTAAAGTACTATACGAAAACATAAACATATTTATTATCTATATTATTTTATTAAATTTTAATGGCTTATTAGATTTACTAACTTTTGTGTATGTGCTTATGATAAACAATATATATATATATATATATATATATATATATATATATTGTTTATATATATATATATATATATTTCTCATACTACAAAAACATTCTATTTTAATTGATAAAAAAACCATAAAAACTTATTTTAATAAACATGTATCGATCTTATACAGAACTATCATATATTCTTAATAAATTGTATTTTTATCTTTATCTATATTTTTAAATGTTAAAATAATTATATCATCATAAAATAAAATAAAAAATTATTATCAGAAAACATTTTTAAATTTTAGCATAATCAATAAATTTTGAGTTATTTATCAAAAAGCATTATTTTTTATGTAAATCGATAAAAATAAAGCGGGTGAAAATCATTTGAAGGTAATAAAATAAATTAGAATCCCGGTTTCTACGATAAAATACAATCATTATCATTAATTGTTATAATTTTTGAGAAAATCCGGTTTTGATGCATTGTTATAATCTCTTGAATTGCCCTACATAATTGGATTTTCTCAAAAATTTAAAAATGTTTTCTGATAATAATTTTTTATTCTATTTTATGGTGATATGATCATTTTAATATTTAAAAATATAAATATAGATAAAGATATAATTTATTAGGATAGGATAGTTTTATATAAGATACATATTTAATAAAAAAAATAGGTTTTTATGTTTTTTATCAATTAAAATAGAATGTTTTCGTAATTTGAGAAAGAGATATATTTTGTATGTTTTCATAGTTTAATACATATATATATATATATCTGTGTGTGCTTGTTATATTATATATATACGTGTGTGTGTTATATTATATATATGTGTGTGTGTGTGTGTGTGTCGGAGTCATTAAGAGGGTGTTTGTACATTGATGGCTTTCATGAATTATCAAAAGTCAATTAAAAATTCGAATACTTATAAAATTTTAAAGAATATTTAAAAGTCGAGTTTGAATATCACATAATTTTTTAAAACTCAATGAATATATTTTTTTGGATAACGTAGATTCTTACAGAGTTTATAAAAATATTGATGGAACATCTTAACTTTTAAACTTCACAAAAATATTTATTGATTATTATTTCTCATACATTGAATATTCCCATAATGGAGATATAAAGAGACAATTTATGAAAAGATAAGGTGAGATCATATTTTTAAAATTAATGTTTAGGTATAATGAAAATTGTACAACTATTCTTAAGCCATAAAAATTCAATTCAAAAAGTTTATTTATCAAATCTCATGATACATTTGATATAAAATCTCTCAATATAATTGTTGTAAATATAGTTGTACGGTATATTACTTATATATTTAATATTATTCTATTTTCTAATATATAATTTTTACATAAAATATAGATAATAGAAAGACATACATATAACAAGATAGCTTTTTGTCACTTTATAATCATAATAAATAAATAAATAAATAAATAAACGTAAGTGTTGTCCCTACTAATTTGAGATATAATTAAAGAGATGATTTAAGATAAGGGTTTTTTTAAAAAAAATATATATATATAATTTGAAAATAAAATATAGATATAGATAAAGATACACAAAAAGATTATTTTTGGTCACTTGATAATTACAATTATATATATTAATATGACGAGTACTCCTCCTCCTCCATTCAGCAAGAAACTAAAAGGACAGACATACGTTGAATAATCAATTACGCAAAAATGTCTCCGATTATTAGGTGCGAATTAATGTTCATGGTCTTCTTCTCAACAACAACAACAACAACAACAACTAATTCATGATCTGTTTGTAGGACTTGTGCTCGAAGGATTCTATCTGGAAACAAACAAGGCACGAGGAAACATATTGCCCGTGCCCCTGATCGACGACGGTAATTTATGCCTATTTTATTCATTTTCGAATTTGTTTTTATATTTCCATTTAATTTGTTTTGAATTGATCGCTGGTCTTGTGTTTTTAGAATTTCTTCTGCTGAATTGATAGTATATCGTTCTTTAGAAGGTAAGCAAAATATTCATTATATTCCCTTTTGCGATTTTTCATATCCAATGGCCCATGGGATCTAACTAATTTCAGTAGTATTTGATGATTCGTTTCTACCTAATAATTGTTTTCATGTGTTCTTCGCTCTTCTTAAATATATATGTTTTACCTTTTTCAGCATTGGGTTGTGGTTACGTAGTTGTCACCTTTAGCCAGTGCATGGAAATTTTTTTTACGAGGTTGGTGTCTCTGATTGATTGTCACGGGACGAAATAAGAAATTAATTACAATATTAATTAATTAATGAAATATGATAAGGAACCCATTTAATTTTTTTTTTAACAGTCGCAGAGCCGCACGAAGCAAACGACTTTATGAGGGAGGAGAATGAGAAACCGCACAAGATATGGCTTTTTGGAATTGAATGAGCTGTGTTTTTAATTTTTTTTTTCTTAGTGGTTAGTTCTAGGTTAAAGTTTTGTGATATTGATAGCTAAAAGCATAAAAAACCAAGACCAAATTGGAATATCATAATGCATAGACGATTTGTGACAATTTTTCCTAAACACATAGTTAAGTAGGGACGATTTTAAGAAATCCTTCGCAAAATTCCGTATAAAATTCAAACTTTGTTGCGACATAAACAAACAATTAAATTCCGTCGCAATTTATCGACGAAAATTATATCTGAACCGTCAAAAATTCTATAATTCTCTCGATCTTCTATATTGACGACGATTTATCAAGAACCGTTGGTTGATTTTGTGACGAACCACGGTTTTTTAATACTAAAAACATATGGTAATTTGCCCACAATTTTATTAAAACTGTAGATAAATTTGAATTTCCGATGGTTTTTATATATAATTCCGTCAGCATTTGCTCAAATGTTTTTTAATCCTTCAAGAGAAATTCAACTCCAAAATTCAATTGGAAATAGTAATATCACAATTAACTGTCTATTATTTCCTCCTCCATCATATATAGGGGTATCACATTTTTATATTATTATTATTATATAAAATCATTTTATTGTGTGATAAATAACATTTTTAAAAAATTGAGATCTTAAGTTCGAGGCATCTTCCCCAATTAATTAAAAAAAAAAAAAAAAAAAAAATAAAAAATATCACTTGATATGACTTGCATACGATTCTATAAATGAGATAAATTAATGTTCCACCAACGTATGGATTAGTTGGTCATAATTGTAAGTGAAGTACTTGCAATAAACGCTTCGAATTCAACTAACTTGCTTCATTCTTGGGATACCATATTGAGTCTCATCGTAGGGCCAATTTGGCGACATGATCCTATTTTTATGTCCTTAACTGGTTTTATGTTACTCGAGCAATTGGTGCTGACAGATTTTCTTTAACTTTCTAACTAACAGAATCCACGGGAGTCAGTAGGCAGAAATGCCTTTTATTGGAACTCGATATATGTATCGTCGTCAAGGGATGTGCAAGCGGCTTCTAAATGCAATTGAAAAGGTAGTTTCTAGTTTTTTTAAAGTTTCTTCATCGTTTTTTTAAATTGCTTAGCTTGTGTCCTGATTAGTAATACTGGAAAGAATATAGTGCTAATTTTTAAGGTAGTGCTGTATGACGACGTTCTTATCGATCTGTTGTGGGTAATTGTATTTTTCGTGGCTTGTGGTAGTTTGTTGTCTTTTTATTTCACGTGAGAAATTCATCGCAGCTTCTCAACTCTCTTGGTGTTGAGAAATTGGTGATTCCTGATAAATGAAGGACAAATGAACTCTGCAGGTATTTCCTGATAAACTTGATCATCATCATTCTCTGCTTCAGTCTATTTGTTTAATGCAAGAGTTAAATTTTCCAACGGAAAACACTAAATCGCCATGTATCTGCTGCAGTCGAATCTGGTGCTAATTTACCCGATAGCGCAGCAGTTACAGGGTCCGTTGGCGTTGAAGATTTGCATCAAAACTCACTGGAGCAAAATAATGATAAGAAAACTTCAAGTCTTGACACTTGTATGGCGAAAATTGATGGTTCCGAAAACAAAGTTGGTGCTGTTGAGTCTGGTCCTGTCAGGTCCTCCGATGAGACTAATGATTCAAATAATGGAGTTTGTGTTAACGAGTCGCATGGTCAAGAAAGTTGTGTCAACGATCTCGATGCATCAAAATGCAGCAAATCTTTCTTAAAAGACAGTGCTAGTGCTGACTGTAAGCTTGAGGCAAAGCAATCTGACGATGGTTTAGATTTGCCATTGGTAACTGGAAGCCTGTGATCGGCCACCTTGAAATATCTAGAAGGAAATATGGAACGTTGAAAACGGGCTCATGAAATCCGGAAGAGTTGGTTGTCCTTTTGAAGTAGCTGGGTTTTCGCCATCTCTCGGCTGAAGCTTGTCTTCAAATTAACATGATCTTGGACAGGGGAATCGTACCCACAGGGGATATGGATTATGTTACGGATGAGATGTATATAATTAACCAGTGTGGGATAGTTTTCAAATTTGCCTTTTTGAGAAATCAGTAAATGTGGCAAAAAATTTCCCAAGTGCCTCAGTTTTTTATGCTGTTTCAATCGCTTTTGCATGGGCAATCCACCTTTGAAAGCGATAGTTACAAGGATCCTCACACGATCGGGAGTTGAATTCGATAAATGCTTCCCTCTCAAAATTGAAAGAGAAAAAAAGGAGGAAAGATTAACAAGATATTTGATCGTACCTCTATTTTTTTTTCACTTCTTATGTCAATGGTTGTTAATTGGCAATATCAATTAGATAAAATTTTTGAGAGTTAGATATATGAACTTAGATAATGCTCTCTTCTTGAGTTACTTTTGATACTTTTGAAAATGAATTAACAACAAATAGGATTAAAAAAAAGTAGTTACGAAGATACATTCAAATCTGACTTGCAGGTTCGGGAGCAGCTAAAGCGGTAGAGTAGATGCTACCTGTGGGGGCAGTGCCCTCACAGGATCTCAGCCATTGATTTTATATGGTGATTAAATCTGGGCCTTTGATCACTTCATGGGGTGTATGTGTGTTTAAATCTGGGCCTTTGATCACCTCATGGGGGCAGTGCCTCACAAGGTAGGGTGAAATAAACCAGCTAAAGCTCGATATTTGGCAAATCTATAAAATGATTAAAAAATACCAAGTAGATATTTTTGGAATTAATTGGTAAAAATGAGATAAAGAATATAATCGGAATTCAGGGGTGTTCATCGTTCGGTTCGTTTTCGGTTTTTTATTTCGGTTTTCGATTTTAAAAATATATAATCCGATATCCGAACCATTTTTCTTCGGTTCAGTTCGATTTTCTACCAAAATGGTTCGGTTATTTCGGTCGGTTAATTCGGTTTTGATCTAATTATTTAAATTAATAATATAAATTTATTGTAAAATATAATATGTTAACTTTTTATATATTTTCTTAGTAAAATATTTAAATATAAGGTCTAAATTAATTAAACAATCAACTAAAAATTGTTCGAAATTGTTTTCCATTCACTAAATATCATATCAAAATATATAATATAAATAAAAATATAAAAAATTATTAATTTAATGAAATTTCGGTTTTTTCGGTTTGAACATATATAATCCGAAACCGAACCAAATAAACTTCGGTTTTAACTTTTATATCCGAATTACAAAATTCGGCTTTCGGTTCGGTTTGGATTTTCGGTTTTTTCCGTTTTATCCGAAGTTTGAACACCCATACGTACGGAATTCTACATTGGTCAAACAAAAATAGATTGAAATTGATTTCGAAAGGCTCGAGAACATCCAACTTCATTAGCTTTGGCTCAAACTCTACGGAAATCTACTCAAAAAACCCGAGGAAACATGAATGAGGTAATTTAAGGCCCACACTCCTAAAAACAAACGAGTAGTGTGTGATCAGTCAAGAAATAGTTGTGCAGATGATAGCCTATCAGGGAAACTCACTTATTTTATCGATGGCAAACAGGGGCAATAAAAGCAAACAAACTGAAATACCAGCAGATGGGCAATTCAGTAGCACGAGCACTTTTTTAAGAAAATAAAGGGAATTGAATAGTTAATAGTAATATAATATCTCAATCATAATCATGTATTTCACATTATGGCACAATGATAATGCTAACAAATATATCACATGATCAAGCAATTCAAACTGACTCGATCTACCCTGTTCCCAAATATCTTACGCTCTGATACCACCTAATGTGGGGCCTCGGGTCCGATATCTAATACTAATAATTTTAAATGTATCAAACTAAACGATTTAATAAAATACATAGTTTCTTGTTCACAAACTGACATAAACATCGTCAGAATAATTTAAATGTCTCAAATGTTTGAAATAAAATTTTCAACATGCCAAAATAAAGTATTGAACCAAAGAAATCCAAACATCATGACATAGCTCCTAAGACCCGAGAATCCCACTCTAACTCGTGTCTCCTCGCCTGGAGCTGGACTCTGGCATCCCAAGCCTCGCCTCACCTACCGTCAAGCACATGAAAACAAGAGGTAGCCGACATGCCGGTGAGTATAAACCCAGTATGATACAATCAATAACATATGCGAATTAAAATTTCAAATATCTCATATACAATTCATAAAGATGCAATATAATGCAATGCATGATCAGAAGCTGTGGGCTATCAATAAATCTCAAGATCAAGTGAATCATCTGGTCATAGGGTACCCAAGGGAATAGAATCACCCAACAACATCCACCGACTCATCCGCTCGATGTGGTGTGTTGTGTTCTACAATCCCAAGACTATGGTGCGCCTATAGAGAGTGTTCAGGCCATAGCAGCGACCTACGCATACATTATGCCAACTCAACTATAGCCCCATACGTCTAACAAATCAATAAATCAAGGCGACCTCCGCCATATCAAATCTGAATAGACAAGTGGCTTAATATGCAATGTAATGATGCAAATCAATATCATCATTTCGATATAATAATAAACTCATCTCAAGGCCACAATCATCATCAAATCACAAATAGTTCATCGAGTCATAGAGTTTTCAATTTAAAAATAAAAATGATACTTTTATCTCGTATGTTATCGACCGTAACATACCTTTCGAATATTACCAACAAAAGATCAAAATATATTGTTGAGAAGTCTTGAACCCTTGCAGTCTACTCGATTCACTATCAACCAACTTAGAGGAAATAATCTTGAGCCAACCCAAGTCAATACTTCAACCAAATCTTCAATACATAAATCAAGAACTCAGATATCGTATCAATACATAGCACTTTTCGTACAAAATTCATAATTAATTCAATACGGCTTCAAATCAAGATCCGTAGATTTCTTAATCATAATATTCCATAAAAACATTCATTGGATCATTTCATCAAACACATGGCATGTGTGCTAAAAGGTTAGCTCCTCTTCAATTCCATTTTAAATTCAAACCAACACAATCACAACATCTCTATATCTCAATATCAATTCAAATATCAATTCTAAACTTCAACCCATTTCCAAACTTTAACAAAAATCGGAAAAACTTACATCCTTGTGAAGCCCGTGATGAGAGGATCACAAATCTAACTTCATTTCATAATTTCCTTGAACAAATCTCCCATGGATTGAAGAAGAAATTAGAAGATGGAAGGAAGAATGAAGAACCTTAGCTCTAAACCGATAGAGAGAAGAGAAGGATGAAAAGAAATGATACAAAAATCATTTCCCAAGCTAAAATATACCATCCAAACCTCAAAACACGTTTTTTGACTTGCTGGGCGCTCGGGCGGTCACATATTACCGCCCTAGCGCGGACCATGCTGTTAGAAACCCAAAAATCCAGAAGCATTGGCGCTCGGGCGGTCGATTCTTACCGCTCGGGCGCCACTCTGCGCACAGGTACTGTAAAGATCGCTTCAGAAACGCCTCTTTCGGTCAGAATTAGGAAAAGTGGTAAACTACAAAGTTGTATCTCTATGTCTTGGCTTGCATCTCCCAAAATGTCAGCTCATTTGAAGGTCTGAGTAAAAAGTTATGCCAATTCTCCCAACATGTGTCATTGTAGGAGCGACGGTACGCACGACACACTTCGAGGCGCTTTTGGCTCGTCTTCCCTAATGATTTGAACAAAACTAAAAACTGCAAAGTTATAGCCTTATGTCTTATCTTTCTAATGAAAAAAACCTGACATCAATTGGATCAATATACAAAACATTATGCTAAAAACCACAACTTGTGCCATATTTTTCATACCGTTTCTGCACGTCCATTACCTATTTAGCTCAAATTCCACCTTTGATTCTACCCATCCATTATATATTCCATTCTATAACATCATTACCATTCATATCATAATGTAAAGCCAAGAACCATCACACTACTGCTATATTATATCAAAATTCGGGCATTACATTGTGGAAATTTCATTATTCATCTAATCGTTTTTACTGATACGGCTGCTGGGTGGGGTGAGGTTAAGGATGATAGAGATCCGAGCACGTATGAGAAGCAAACACGATTATCTAAATCGCACCCTCAACTCAATATCAAACAAGGATCTATTATGTTGTCCCGATCTTTTGAAACAAGTAAAGATTTGTGATATTCACCTTTAAGCGATTAATACTTAGCAACAAATATCAACGATAAAACAATTGAATTTCGAACGAACCTTCAAAGATCTTGTTTTGACAATCCGTGCGAAGAACAATCGACAAACGCCACAAAGATGAAATCTTTGATAAGTTTGATTTGGTTTTCTTCTTGTGAAGAACAAAACTAAAAGCTTTGAAAGTTGAGAATATCTCAAACAATTTTTATATCAATCAATTATTTCGTTCATCCCCCTTACAATACATTATATAATAATCAATACATGAAAAGTAGTGCACAAAAGTCATAAAGAAAGTTGTAGAAAAATTCTTCACGGAACTGGACCGCGGGTGTAACGCCCCAGATTTGACGACTGTATAAAATTAGTTTGCGGAATAAAATAAACACTGCTGTACTGAGGTCCTCGGGTGCCACTACTGCCGACCCAAGCTAGCTCACTGGTCCCCGCCCTCGGCCCTGGCCTCATCAGTACCTACAACAATCAAGTCTAGTGAGTCTAAAGACTCAGCATGCATATATCGCAGGTAACGAGTAAAATCTGAAGTAAAATATGCATGGGATAAAATATCATGCCATGAGACATGCTGAAAATAATCTGTACTGAGCAATTATAATACGTGCATGCTGAACTGATAATCACAGTAAAAATAATTGCTCCTTGGAGCCTGCACTGAAATAACTGATAAAACTTTTCTGTTGAGATTATGTTTTACGCCTGTGGCCACTGCACTAAGCTGAACTGATCGGTAACTGACTACCGGGGAGCCTGAAACTGAGCGGGCGGTCACTGAAGACCCGATGGTACCAACCTGAACTGAGCGGTCACTGAAGACCCGATGGTACCAACCTGAACTGAGCGGTCACTGGCGACCGTATAAATAATGCTCCCACATAGTGAATGAACCACAAGCCATATCGCATAAATCTCAAAAATAATCATTTTCTGTTTTCATGCACGTAAAATAATTAACTGACAATAATGAAAATATCCTGAAATTTTACCAACTGGAATGGATCGTCCCCAGGCTCGCTGCAACCTAAAAATGCCATGAAAATATGCAATGGTTTTTCTTAGGCAAATTTATGCAATTAAATTTCTAAAATGCGACAACTACGTCTTACGACCTCGTATTTAATCATGACTTTAAACCAACCCGAACCAACACTGAACCAACGTGACGTCATGATTAAAATACGCTTAAAATTATGAATTTATGCTCCTAAAATTATGAGGGTCGAAATCTAGGTGAAATGGAGGCCAAAACATGAAACGCTCTTTCGAGAGTCAATTTGGCACATCGCACCGTAAATTCTCGAACGACCTCAAAAATGATCCGAATCACGAACGGTCAAAAACATGACCTTCCTAACTCAATGGGGCACTGTCCAGTCCAGGGCCATAGGCTAAAAGCCAACCAAGAACTCAGACGAGCCCTCGCACCGGCACAGCAACCTGCTGTCAAAAAAATCCAGCAGCTGTGTAGTGCGTAGTGTCTTGCTTTGATCGATGTCTTGCGTCGTTCCAGTGGCCATTAATTTACCGTGGCACGACCTAGACATCTTGGGGTGTGGTATGGACCGTGGCTAAGGGCACAAGGCCGAACCAGATCCACACCAAGCCACAAAACGAAACGCAATCCTGCTGTCAAAAATGAAGGGGCGAGAAGGGGAGGGGCTGTTGTGATGTTTTATTTAAAAACCGAGGAGCCATGGACCGAGCCACCAAAAGGGCGACTTAGTCACGTCTTAGACATGCTAGGGAAGTGATCCAACCATGGCTATGAGCCCTAGGGCAGCCGAGACCAGATCCAATCCCACATGACAGCACACTGAAAAACTGAAGCACAAAATGGCAGCAATGGGGAGTTGCTGTCATCTCGTTTTCTAGGCAGCAAGGGGGCTGAAAGACTGGACCAAAGTGGTCTTAATACATCCTACTACATGCCTAGATGCAGCCTTGGAAGCCTGGAGTCGAACCATTCCCTGAAACTCACAAAAACAATACAACCGTGAAGAGCATCAAGGAAGTCAAGAAAATTCTGCACCAATTTTTTTTTCGAAAATGCTTGCTGTCAAGATAAATCTGTTTCCTGCTGTAAAAATCGAGACCATTTGATGCTATAAAATAATATAGGACTTGATTGAGGTTTAGAAAAGAATATAGACATGCCTGGTTCGTTTTTGAAAGAAAACGAAAAGAAGGACGACGACGCGACGCGGAGGTGGAGTGGCTTCTCTTTTCTACCTTCTTTTCTCTCTTGGTGCACACGATTTTCTCCCTAAGAATACTACTGAAAACTCACGGTTTTTCTACTGAAATGGCTGCTGATTTTCGAGATTTGGGAGAGGGGAGAGTGATCTAGATAATGGGGAGGATAGGTGCAAGATATAAGGGATCTCAAGACTAAGTCTCCAACTTTGAAATCTTGTTTGATATCAATATTGTTGGGGTGCTTCTAGAATATAAGTGGCCGATTTTTCCTTTGGTAATTCTAGCCTAGGAAAGGCTCTACTAATTAATTAAAATGGTACACCCAAAAAATCCTAGACTAAATTACTAATTAAAATCAAAGGTGAGATAATGAGGAATCATTTCTATCTTCTAGTTGTGAGATAAAGGGAAAATGTTTGATATCAAAACTTTTGATGGGATAAAATGGTGCACTTGGTCGAATATGAGTCTAGGTGCAAGGGAAAGAATGGCTTAATTAAATTATTTGGTAGAGATTTAAAAGTTGAGGGAAAATAATTATCTAGAAAAAGTTTAAGGGGATAAAGAAAGGATACCAAACTTGAGAGTTGATAATTAATTTAAACTAAGGGGTGAAGTGGCCGAAAATTTGAGGATAAATGGGGAGGGAAAATATTTTCTTAAACCTTGAATTTAAATCTCTAGTGTTTAATTTACCCGATAAATATTTTATGGAATTAAGAAACTAATTATCTAACTTATTTACTATTCTATCTCAACTTAATTAGATAATCCCATAAACTTTATTTTACACTAAAATCATCACTTGTTAATTAGCTTAAATAAATTCTAGTAATATTTCCCCAAATATTAAAATTTATTTCTATGCTCCAACTCCGGTCCGGCCTCACTGAATTTACTGAAAAGCTGAAAATCAAGCTACTGAACTGAAATAATAAAATAATTAATTTCAAAGAAATGCATTAAAATAAACATGCACTGAAGTCAATTAGATTTCAAAATAATAGAATTATGCATGGCTTGTACGCAGTCTAAATTCCGGGTTCTACAATCCTTCCCCCCTTAAAAGAAATTTCGTCCTCGAAATTAGAACTCACCGAATAACTCGGGGTATCGATCTCTCATCTCCGGCTCAGACTCCCACGTAGCTTCCTCCTCTGAATGGTTGAGCCATTTGACTTTGACTCGCTTAACAAGCTTGTTCCGAAGCTTCTTCTCCTGTCTGTCTAGGATCTGCACAGGTCTCTCCTCATAAGATAGGTTCGGAGTAAGCTACAACGGCTCAAAATTCAGCACATGCGAAGGGTTCGCCATGTACTTTCTCAACATGGAGACGTGAAAGACATTGTGTACTCCGGCCAGATTCGGCGGAAGAGCCACACGATACGCTAGCGTCCCCACTCTGTCGATGATCTCAAACGGTCCAATAAATCTCGGACTGAGCTTCCCTTTCTTGCCAGATCTCATGACACCCTTCATAGGTGCCACTTTCACGAAGACATGATCGCGCACTGCAAACTCTAAGTCTCTCCTCCGCTGATCGGCATAACTCTTCTGCCAGCTCTGAGCAGTCCTCATCCTATCACGGATCTTGGCTACTACCTCTGCTGCCTGCTGAACAATATCTGGACCCAACTCTGCTCTCTCTCCTACCTCATCCCAATGAACAGGAGATCGACACTTGCGTCCATACAGCGCTTCATACGGAGCCATACCAACTGACAGGTCAGACACTCGGTTACAAATCGTCTGATGTCCTTCTTCATCCCTGGCCACCAATACAATAGCTGCAGATCTTTGTACATCTTCGTACTCCCAGGGTGAATAGAGTACGGGGACGTATGGGCCTCCGATAAGATGTCTGCTCGGATAGAATCACTGCTAGGAACCCATATCCTATCTCGGTATCTCACAATACCGTCGCTGACTGAATACAAGACACTGCCCTTGGCTTCATCCCTCTTCTTCCACTGTGCCAACTGCTCATCTGCGGCCTGACCACTGCGAATACGGTCCAAAAGGGAAGACTGAATGGTCAAGGTAGATAGACGAGGAACTCTACCTCGCGGATAAGTCTCCAGATCAAACCTCTGCATCTCAATCTGAAGAGGTTTCTGCATCGTCAAATGAGCCATCACTGCGACTTTCCTGCTCAAAGCATCGCAACTACATTAGCTTTACCCGGGTGGTAGCTAATGTCACAATCATAGTCCTTCACAAGCTCCAACCAACGCCTCTGACGCATGTTCAGCTCCTTCTGTGTAAAGAAATACTTGAGGCTCTTATGGTCGGTGAAGATCTGGCATTTCTCTCCATACAGATAGTGCCTCCAAATCTTCAAAGCAAAGACTACTGCTGCTAACTCCAGATCATGGGTAGGGTAGTTCTTCTCGTGGATTTTCAACTGTCGAGAAGCATATGCTATCACTCTCCCATGCTGCATCAGAACTGCTCCTAAACCAAGCTTCGAAGCATCGGTATAAAGGACAAAATCACCGGATCCTGACGGTACGGCCAAAACGGGTGCTGAGATAAGAGCTTGCTTCAAGGTATCGAAGCTCTTCTGGCATTCCTCGCTCCACACAAATTTCACATTCTTCTTGGTCAGTGCTGTGAGTGGAACGGCAATGGAGGAAAATCCCTGAATGAATTTCCTGTAGTATCCTGCTAGCCCAAGAAAACTGCGGATCTCGGATGCATTCTGAGGCACAACCCAATCTCTGACTGCTGCAACTTTTGCGGGGTCTACCTCAATACCATTGCTAGAAACGATGTGGCCCAAGAACGCCACCTTCTCTAACCAGAATTCGCACTTACTGAACTTTGCGAATAATTTGTGTTTCTGCAATGTCTGCAACACTGTGGTCAGATGCCTGCTGTGCTCCTCCCGACTCTTGGAGTAGACGAGAATGTCGTCTATGAAAACTATCACAAACTGGTCGAGGTACGGCTGAAATACGCGATTCATGAGATCCATGAAGATCGCTGGCGCATTCGTCAGACCGAATGGCATCACAAGGAACTCGTAGTGGCCATAACGAGTCCTGAAAGCTGTCTTTGAAACATCAGCATCTCTCACTCTCAACTGATGATAACCAGAACGCAGATCTATCTTGGAGAAAATCGAAGCTCCCTGCAACTGGTCAAACAGATCCTCGATCCTCGGCAGTGGGTATTTGTTCTTAACTGTAACCCTGTTCAACTCCCGATAGTCAATGCAAAGCCTCATCGAGCCATCCTTCTTCTTAACAAACAAGACCGGCGCGCCCCATGGAGAAAAGCTCGGGCGAATGAACTCCTTGTCCAGAAGTTCCTGAATCTGCTTCCTAAGCTCTGCCATCTCTGTCGGTGCTAGTCGGTACGGCGCTTTGGATATCGGAGCCGTACCTGGCATAAGCTCAATAGAAAACTCCACCTCTCTCTCAGGTGGCATACCAGAGACGTCCTCGGGAAAAACGTCTAAGAAATCTCTGACGATCGGAACATCTGAGGCTGACTGGCTGGGTTCCTCGGGGACAGCTAAAAAGGTCGCTAGAAATGCCCGACACCCTCTATGCATGAGTTTCCTAGCCTGAACATATGGAATAATGCGCGGTAGCGAAAAGTACCTGTCAGGCTCAAATAAGAACTGCTCCATTCCAGGCGGTCGGACAAGAACAGATCTCCGCTGGAAGTCTATCAACACTCTGTTCTTCAGTAGCCAATCCATCCCTAGGATGATGTCGAATTCCGGCATCGGTAGCACAATCAGATCCGCATATACGAGCTTACCGTGCAGCTCAAGGTCTATATCTCGGATAACATTGGTGGCTGCCATCTCCTCGCCTGACGGCAACACTACTGAAAAGGCTATGTCTAGCCCAATGGTCTTGATCTTCAGAAAGTTTGCAAAGACCTCCGATATAAACGAGTGAGTGGCCCCTGAATCTATCAAGGCCTTGGTAGCTTTGCCGGCTATGAAAATTCTCCCTGAAAGTTCGGAACACTAAGCAGAACCCAAAGATCATAGGAGCTAAGCTTATAGACATGCAAAGGTCAAAGTTCTTCTAACTAAGTCTCGAACATAATACTAAGTAGAGCATGCAACCCTATTGCAATTCTAAGTTCAAATCTAAATCCCGATTCCCAAAATACGGAAATTCAGTGATAACTTAAAGTTTAAAGATACCTGTCAACAACATGGTCTCAGGGTTGGTTTCCGCGGCATGGAGAGCGAAAACTCGGCCCTGAGTAGGCAGATTCCTCTGAGGGCAATGTGGCAACATGTGGTCTGGACTGCCACACTTAAAACACTTTCCTGAGCCAGCCATGCATGCTCCAGGATGGCGGCGAGAACACCTCGGACAGACTGGGTACTCCTGAGTCCTCGGGGCTGGGCGTCCCCGCTGCTGCTGCTGCTGGTGGGGCCCTCTGTTCCTAGGCGGTCCATTGAATGGCCTCTTATGCTGCTGCTGATGCTGATGAGGAGGAGGGCGGTGGGGTACCTGGATTGGGCGCTTGCCCTGGCGGTCTCTCTCGATGTCCCGCTGATCCTGCTCAGCGGCTAAAGCTTTGGAGACTGCGATCTCATAAGTGGCAGGGTCAGATACCCTAACATCCCGGCGCAAGATCGGCCGAAGTCCCACCAGAAAGTGCATCAACTTCGCTCTGGCATCATTCGCGATCAGGGGCACAAAGTGACAACCCCTCTCGAACTTACGGATAAACTCCGTAACCGACATATCCCCCTGCCTCAGACTCATGAACTCTGTGGTCAGTCTGGTGCGAACCTCCTCGGTAAAATACTTGGAGTAGAAAACCTCCGTAAAGCGGGTCCAAGAAAGTGTAGCCAAAGTCAAGGCTACCGAAGCTCCTTCCCACCATAAGCGGGCGTCTCCAGTAAATAAATAGGTCGCACATCGAACTCCGTCGGCGTCTCCCAGCTCCATGAAATCAAAGATAACCTCGAGGGACTTGATCCATCCCTCGGCAACCATGGGGTCAGATGTCCCGGAGAATTCCTTTGGGCGCATCTTCATAAATCGCTCATAGACGGCCTCGGGCCCTGTCGGCCTAGTCACCACAGCATTGTTCCCCGCAAACTGTGCGAAGAACTGTGTCATCCCAGCTAACATCTGGGCATTCATGTCCGGTGGGGGTGGAGGTGGAGGAGGAGGAGGAGGAGGTGGTGGTGGAGGAGGAGGTGGAGGTGCCTGCCTCTCCTGACTCTGATCAAACTCGTTCTCAAGACGGTACGCACGGCCCCCTCTCGGGCGTCCTACTTGGCGTCTAGGAGGCATACTGTTCCAAACATAACCCATACGTAACTAACATGCATAATTCCATAATTTATTATAACTGAATACTGGAATACTGAATGTCTGGAAGCATGCTGACAAAATAAATTCATGCTTTAAATAATTGCTGAACAAAATGCTGAACTGAAAACTTACAGACCGAAGACGTGGCTTCGTGAGCTTCTCGCAGTCAGTAGTAGTGAAACCCTATACAGAACCACCGCTCTGATACCAATTATAAAGGCCCTAAAACTTCTTGCTTGAAAATTTGTGGAAATTTAAAAATTTTCTTTTTAAAAGAACTTAAATGGCCTTTCTCATAAAACCAATCGATGAATCAAGTTCAATGTTTAAAAATATAGCAGCGGAATAAAATAATTGTTTTCCAACAACAACAATTTAAAAAAAATGTTTGATATCAAAACTTTTGATGGGATAAAATGGTGCACTTGGTCGAATATGAGTCTAGGTGCAAGGGAAAGAATGTCTTAATTAAATTATTTGGTAGAGATTTAAAAGTTGAGGGAAAATAATTATCTAGAAAAAGTTTAAGGGGATAAAGAAAGGATACCAAACTCGAGAGTTGATAATTAATTTAAACTAAGGGGTGAAGTGGCCGAAAATTTGAGGATAAATGGGGAGGGAAAATATTTTCTTAAACCTTGAATTTAAATCTCTAGTGTTTAATTTACCCGATAAATATTTTATGGAATTAAGAAACTAATTATCTAACTTATTTACTATTCTATCTCAACTTAATTAGATAATCCCATAAACTTTATTTTACACTAAAATCATCACTTGTTAATTAGCTTAAATAAATTCTAGTAATATTTCCCCAAATATTAAAATTTATTTCTATGCTCCAACTCCGGTCCGGCCTCACTGAATTTACTGAAAAGCTGAAAATCAAGCTACTGAACTGAAATAATAAAATAATTAACTTCAAAGAAATGCATTAAAATAAACATGCACTGAAGTCAATTAGATTTCAAAATAATAGAATTATGCATGGCTTGTACGCAGTCTAAATTCCGGGTTCTACAGCGGGTGCGGTCTGGTTTCGAATTTTTTATTTAAAAAATAAAATAAATTTTTTTTAACATGACCGCGGGTGCGGCCCCGTAAGGAGCGCGGGTGCGCTAGACCTTCGGCAACATGACCGCGGGTGCGGCCCTGTTTTGAGCGCGGGTGCGCTGGTCCTTCGGCAATTCTTTGTTGAACTCCACCATTTGCTTGAATATGCTTGATTCATCATCTTTTATCACAATCAAGCTTGAAAGTCCAAAACAACAACGCCACTTAAATCTTCCCCCAAACATGTGCACACGGTGCCTAGCCAGATTCATATCAAAGGATGTTTTTGAATTTGAATTAGCTTTTCTTTGTATGTGCTGTGTATCTGAGGCTTCTTTCGCCTGCACAAAGTACTGAATTTATAGAAAAAAAATCGTCCTTAAAGCTACAATGAAAATCATTTAAAACAGAAAAAGGGAAACAAAATAACTAAACGATGATCATATCATCCTTCATGCAAGCACTTGACTTTATCACTTATTTCTCTTCCCTAAAACAGAAAAAATCAAGGGAAACAAAATAACAATGTATGGTGTACGAAAGATTAGTGAGGGACGTGACTGTTGAAAATTGTTCAAAATTATTAAAAAGAGAAGTAGAAAAAACAGAAGAGAGAATATAATAGTAAAAAGAGAAGAGACTATTCTATTTTTGTCTTTGTGACAAAATTCAAATGTCCCGATGATTATATTTTCAATGAAAAATTTGTGTTCAGTCGAGAAAATGAATGTCAATTCGACACGCCATTCAGTTTGCCTTGTTGATAGGCCAATACAACTAAATCAAGTTACCTCCTATCAATCAATATTTTCCAAGGAAATTAGCGGCTGTTGCAACGTCCAATCGTACACTACTACAAAAACGCAGTGCAACGGTGTTAAACCGTTGTATTTTCTACCAACGACAACGGTTTTGCAACGGATTTAAACCGTTGTATTATCTACCAACGACAACAGTTTTAGTCGAAACTACAATATTTGCGACGGTCAGCATATAACCACCGTCGCTAATTAGCGACTGTTTAAATATCCGTCGCTAAATTTAGCGACGGTTTACTAATCACCGTCGCTAATTTAGCGACAGTCTTTATGTGCCAAAACCGTCTCAATGTCGCGACGGTTTACATATTCCGTCGCTAATAGTTTACGTAAAATAAAAAAATTTAAGAATTTAATAAATCTGTGTTTTGAATTGGTACAATCGTGTAAAAGATTAAAAAATTTAAAAGTCGTGTATAATAAAATCGGGTGTAAGAGATAAAAATTTTAATTGTTGTAAAGTGGTAAAAAAAATCGTGTAAGAGATAAAAAATTTAAGTGTTGTAAAGTGGTAAAATCGTGTAAAAAATAAAAATTTGAAGTGTTGTGAAGTTCTAAAATTGTGTGAGTGAGAAAAATTTTAATGGTTTTGAAGTGTAGTGGAAGAAATTGAAGCAAATTTGCATGTATTTATAGAGAGAGGTGAAAGAAAATGGGGGGAAATTTAGGCGGCAACGAATTTTTTGAAAATGGCGACGGTTTTACATAAACCGTCGCAAAATTGTAAATCGGCGACGGTTTATTCTAGATTTGGCGACGGTTTATATATGACCGTCGCTACATTTAGCAACGGGTTTAAGAAAAACCGTCGCTAGTTTTAAATATGCGACGGGTTTTCTTTAACTGTCGCTAAATTTAGCGACGGTTTAAAATAAACCGTCGCCGATTTATAATTTCGCGACGGGTTATTTAAAACCGTCGCTACTTTTTCGCTAAACAAAAAACCCTTTCCACAACGGTTTTCTCTTAAACCGTTGTCGAATGTCCCAAAAAACTGTTGTCGTAGCCCGAAAAAAACACAATAATAGACAACGGTTTTAAAAACCGCTGTCGTAGGCCAAAACAACAAAAATCGTCCTTAAAGCTACAATGAAAATCATTTAAAAACAGAAAAAGGGAAACAAAATAACTAAACGATGATCATATCATCCTTCATGCACGCACTTGACTTTATCACTTATTTCTCTTCCCTAAAACAGAAAAAATCAAGGGAAACAAAATAACAATGTATGGTGTACGAAAGATTAGTGAGGGACGTGACTGTTGAAAATTGTTCAAAATTATTAAAAAGAGAAGTAGAAAAAACAGAAGAGAGAATAAAATAGTAAAAAGAGAAGAGACTATTCTATTTTTGTCTTTGTGACAAAATTCAAATGTCCCGATGATTATATTTTCAATGAAAAATTTGTGTTCAGTCGAGAAAATGAATGTCAATTCGACACGCCATTCAGTTTGCCTTGTTGATAGGCCAATACAACTAAATCAAGTTACCTCCTATCAATCAATATTTTCCAAGGAAATTAGCGGCTGTTGCAACGTCCAATCGTACACTACTACAAAAACGCAAAACGACAACAGATAAAATCCGTTGTCGTAGGTCATTTTCGACTGTTGTAACCGAGGGTGTTGTTGAAAATTTCTTCAACGACAACGATTTTAAACCGTTGTCTTTTCTACCAACGACAACGGTTTTGCAACGGTGTTAAACCGTTGTATTTTCTACCAACGACAACGGTTTTGCAACGGATTTAAACCGTTGTATTATCTACCAACGACAACAGTTTTAGTCGAAACTACAATATTTGCGACGGTCAGCATATAACCACCGTCGCTAATTAGCGACTGTTTAAATATCCGTCGCTAAATTTAGCGACGGTTTACTAATCACCGTCGCTAATTTAGCGACAGTCTTTATGTGCCAAAACCGTCTCAATGTCGCGACGGTTTACATATTCCGTCGCTAATAGTTTACGTAAAATAAAAAAATTTAAGAATTTAATAAATCTGTGTTTTGAATTGGTACAATCGTGTAAAAGATTAAAAAATTTAAAAGTCGTGTATAATAAAATCGGGTGTAAGAGATAAAAATTTTAATTGTTGTAAAGTGGTAAAAAAAATCGTGTAAGAGATAAAAAATTTAAGTGTTGTAAAGTGGTAAAATCGTGTAAAAAATAAAAATTTGAAGTGTTGTGAAGTTCTAAAATTGTGTGAGTGAGAAAAATTTTAATGATTTTGAAGTGTAGTGGAAGAAATTGAAGCAAATTTGCATGTATTTATAGAGAGTGGTGAAAGAAAATGGAGGTAAATTTAGGCGGCAACGAATTTTTTGAAAATGGCGACGGTTTTACATAAACCGTCGCAGAATTGTAAATCGGCGACGGTTTATTCTAGATTTGGCGACGGTTTATATATGACCGTCGCTACATTTAGCAACGGGTTTAAGAAAAACCGTCGCTAGTTTTAAACATGCGACGGGTTTTCTTTAACTGTCGCTAAATTTAAACATGCGACGGGTTTTCTATAATTTCGCGACGGGTTATTTAAAACCGTCGCTACTTTTTCGCTAAACAAAAAACCCTTTCCACAACGGTTTTCTCTTAAACCGTTGTCGAATGTCCCAAAAAACTGTTGTCGTAGCCCGAAAAAAACACAATAATAGACAACGGTTTGAAAAACCGCTGTCGTAGGCCAAAACAACAACGCCACTTAAATCTTCCCCCAAACATTTGCACACGGTGCCTAGCCAGATTCATATCAAAGGATGTTTTTGAATTTGAATTAGCTTTTCTTTGTATGTGCTGTGTATCAGAGGCTTCTTTCGCCTGCACAAAGTACTGAATTTATAGAAAAAAAATCGTCCTTAAAGCTACAATGAAAATCATTTAAAACAGAAAAAGGGAAACAAAATAACTAAACGATGATCATATCATCCTTCATGCAAGCACTTGACTTTATCACTTATTTCTCTTCCCTAAAACAGAAAAAATCAAGGGAAACAAAATAAAAATGTATGGTGTACGAAAGATTAGTGAGGGACGTGACTGTTGAAAATTGTTCAAAATTATTAAAAAGAGAAGTAGAAAAAACAGAAGAGAGAATAGAATAGTAAAAAGAGAAGAGACTATTCTATTTTTGTCTTTGTGACAAAATTCAAATGTCCCGATGATTATATTTTCAATGAAAAATTTGTGTTCAGTCGAGAAAATGAATGTCAATTCGACACGCCATTCAGTTTGCCTTGTTGATAGGCCAATACAACTAAATCAAGTTACCTCCTATCAATCCATATTTTCCAAGGAAATTAGCGGCTGTTGCAACGTCCAATCGTACACTACTACAAAAACGCAGTGCAACGGTGTTAAACCGTTGTATTTTCTACCAACGACAACGGTTTTGCAACGGATTTAAACCGTTGTATAATCTACCAACGACAATAGTTTTAGTCGAAACTACAATATTTGCGATGGTCAGCATATAACCACCGTCGCTAATTAGCGACTGTTTAAATATCCGTCGCTAAATTTAGCGACGGTTTACTAATCACCGTCGCTAATTTAGCGACAGTCTTTATGTGCCAAAACCGTCTCAATGTCGCGACGGTTTACATATTCCGTCCCTAATAGTTTACGTAAAATAAAAAAATTTAAGAATTTTATAAATCTGTGTTTTGAATTGGTACAATCGTGTAAAAGATTAAAAAATTTAAAAGTCGTGTATAATAAAATCGTGTGTAAGTGATAAAAATTTTAATTGTTGTAAAGTGGTAAAAAAAAATCGTGTAAGAGATAAAAAATTTAAGTGTTGTAAAGTGGTAAAATCGTGTAAAAAATAAAAATTTGAAGTGTTGTGAAGTTCTAAAATTGTGTGAGTGAGAAAAATTTTAATGGTTTTGAAGTGTAGTGGAAGAAATTGAAGCAAATTTGCATGTATTTATAGAGAGTGGTGAAAGAAAATGGGGGGAAATTTAGGCGGCAACGAATTTTTTGAAAATGGCGACGGTTTTACATAAACCTTCGCAGAATTGTAAATCGGCGACGGTTTATTCTAGATTTGGCGACGGTTTATATATGACCGTCGCTACATTTAGCAACGGGTTTAAGAAAAACCGTCGCTAGTTTTAAACATGCGACGGGTTTTCTTTAACTGTCGCTAAACTTAGCGACGGTTTAAAATAAACCGTCGCCGATTTATAATTTCGCGACGGGTTATTTAAAACCGTCGCTACTTTTTCGCTAAACAAAAAACCCTTTCCACAACGGTTTTCTCTTAAACCGTTGTCGAATGTCCCAAAAAACTGTTGTCGTAGCCCGAAAAAAACACAATAATAGACAACGGTTTTAAAAACCGCTGTCGTAGGCCAAAACAACAAAAATCGTCCTTAAAGCTACAATGAAAATCATTTAAAAACAGAAAAGGGAAACAAAATAACTAAACGATGATCATATCATCCTTCATGCACGCACTTGACTTTATCACTTATTTCTCTTCCCTAAAACAGAAAAAATCAAGGGAAACAAAATAACAATGTATGGTGTACGAAAGATTAGTGAGGGACGTGACTGTTGAAAATTGTTCAAAATTATTAAAAAGAGAAGTAGAAAAAACAGAAGAGAGAATAAAATAGTAAAAAGAGAAGAGACTATTCTATTTTTGTCTTTGTGACAAAATTCAAATGTCCCGATGATTATATTTTCAATGAAAAATTTGTGTTCAGTCGAGAAAATGAATGTCAATTCGACACGCCATTCAGTTTGCCTTGTTGATAGGCCAATACAACTAAATCAAGTTACCTCCTATCAATCAATATTTTCCAAGGAAATTAGCGGCTGTTGCAACGTCCAATCGTACACTACTACAAAAACGCAAAACGACAACAGATAAAATCCGTTGTCGTAGGTCATTTTCGACTGTTGTAACCGAGGGTGTTGTTGAAAATTTCTTCAACGACAACGATTTTAAACCGTTGTCTTTTCTACCAACGACAACGGTTTTGCAACGGTGTTAAACCGTTGTATTTTCTACCAACGACAACGGTTTTGCAACGGATTTAAACCGTTGTATTATCTACCAACGACAACAGTTTTAGTCGAAACTACAATATTTGCGACGGTCAGCATATAACCACCGTCGCTAATTAGCGACTGTTTAAATATCCGTCGCTAAATTTAGCGACGGTTTACTAATCACCGTCGCTAATTTAGCGACAGTCTTTATGTGCCAAAACCGTCTCAATGTCGCGACGGTTTACATATTCCGTCGCTAATAGTTTACGTAAAATAAAAAAATTTAAGAATTTAATAAATCTGTGTTTTGAATTGGTACAATCGTGTAAAATATTAAAAATTTAAAAGTCGTGTATAATAAAATCGGGTGTAAGAGATAAAAATTTTAATTGTTGTAAAGTGGTAAAAAAAATCGTGTAAGAGATAAAAAATTTAAGTGTTGTAAAGTGGTAAAATCGTGTAAAAAATAAAAATTTGAAGTGTTGTGAAGTTCTAAAATTGTGTGAGTGAGAAAAATTTTAATGATTTTGAAGTGTAGTGGAAGAAATTGAAGCAAATTTGCATGTATTTATAGAGAGTGGTGAAAGAAAATGGAGGGAAATTTAGGCGGCAACGAATTTTTTGAAAATGGCGACGGTTTTACATAAACCGTCGCAGAATTGTAAATCGGCGACGGTTTATTCTAGATTTGGCGACGGTTTATATATGACCGTCGCTACATTTAGCAACGGGTTTAAGAAAAACCGTCGCTAGTTTTAAACATGCGACGGGTTTTCTTTAACTGTCGCTAAATTTAAACATGCGACGGGTTTTCTATAATTTCGCGACGGGTTATTTAAAACCGTCGCTACTTTTTCGCTAAACAAAAAACCCTTTCCACAACGGTTTTCTCTTAAACCGTTGTCGAATGTCCCAAAAAACTGTTGTCGTAACACGAAAAAAACACAATAATAGACAACGGTTTGAAAAACCGCTGTCGTAGGCCAAAACAACAACGCCACTTAAATCTTCCCCCAAACATTTGCACACGGTGCCTAGCCAGATTCATATCAAAGGATGTTTTTGAATTTGAATTAGCTTTTCTTTGTATGTGCTGTGTATCTGAGGCTTCTTTCGCCTGCACAAAGTACTGAATTTATAGAAAAAAAATCGTCCTTAAAGCTACAATGAAAATCATTTAAAACAGAAAAAGGGAAACAAAATAACTAAACGATGATCATATCATCCTTCATGCAAGCACTTGACTTTATCACTTATTTCTCTTCCCTAAAACAGAAAAAATCAAGGGAAACAAAATAAAAATGTATGGTGTACGAAAGATTAGTGAGGGACGTGACTGTTGAAAATTGTTCAAAATTATTAAAAAGAGAAGTAGAAAAAACAGAAGAGAGAATAGAATAGTAAAAAGAGAAGAGACTATTCTATTTTTGTCTTTGTGACAAAATTCAAATGTCCCGATGATTATATTTTCAATGAAAAATTTGTGTTCAGTCGAGAAAATGAATGTCAATTCGACACGCCATTCAGTTTGCCTTGTTGATAGGCCAATACAACTAAATCAAGTTACCTCCTATCAATCCATATTTTCCAAGGAAATTAGCGGCTGTTGCAACGTCCAATCGTACACTACTACAAAAACGCAGTGCAACGGTGTTAAACCGTTGTATTTTCTACCAACGACAACGGTTTTGCAACGGATTTAAACCGTTGTATTATCTACCAACGACAACAGTTTTAGTCGAAACTACAATATTTGCGACGGTTAGCATATAACCACCGTCGCTAATTAGCGACTGTTTAAATATCCGTCGCTAAATTTAGCTACGGTTTACTAATCTCCGTCGCTAATTTAGCGACAGTCTTTATGTGCCAAAACCGTCTCAATGTCGCGACGGTTTACATATTCCGTCGCTAATAGTTTACGTAAAAGAAAAAAATTTAAGAATTTAATAAATCTGCCTTTTGAATTGGTACAATCGTGTAAAAGATTAAAAAATTTAAAAGTCGAGTATAATAAAATCGGGTGTAAGAGATAAAAATTTTAATTGTTGTAAAGTGGTAAAAAAAATCGTGTAAGAGATAAAAAATTTAAATGTTGTAAAGTGGTAAAATCGTGTAAAAAATAAAAATTTGAAGTGTTGTGAAGTTCTAAAATTGTGTGAGTGAGAAAAATTTTAATGGTTTTGAAGTGTAGTGGAAGAAATTGAAGCAAATTTGCATGTATTTATAGAGAGTGGTGAAAGAAAATGAGGGGAAATTTAGGCGGCAACGAATTTTTTGAAAATGGCGACGGTTTTACATAAACCGTCGCAGAATTGTAAATCGGCAACAGTTTATTCTAGATTTGGCGACGGTTTATATATGATCGTCGCTACATTTAGCAACGGGTTTAAGAAAAACCGTCGCTAGTTTTAAACATGCGACGGGTTTTCTTTAACTGTCGCTAAATTTAGCGACGGTTTAAAATAAACCGTCGCCGATTTATAATTTCGCGACGGGTTATTTAAAACCGTCGCTACTTTTTCGCTAAACAAAAAACCCTTTCCACAACGGTTTTCTCTTAAACCGTTGTCGAATGTCCCAAAAAACTGTTGTCGTAGCCCGAAAAAAACACAATAATAGACAACGGTTTTAAAAACCGCTGTCATAGGCCAAAACAACAACGCCACTTAAATCTTCCCCCAAACATTTGCACACGATGCCTAGCCAGATTCATATCAAAGGATGTTTTTGAATTTGAATTAGCTTTTCTTTGTATGTGCTGTGTATCTGAGGCTTCTTTCGCCTGCACAAAGTACTGAATTTATAGAAAAAAATCGTCCTTAAAGCTACAATGAAAATCATTTAAAACAGAAAAAGGGAAACAAAATAACTAAACGATGATCATATCATCCTTCATGCAAGCACTTGACTTTATCACTTATTTCTCTTCCCTAAAACAGAAAAAATCAAGGGAAACAAAATAACAATGTATGGTGTACGAAAGATTAGTGAGGGACGTGACTGTTGAAAATTGTTCAAAATTATTAAAAAGAGAAGTAGAAAAAACAGAAGAGAGAATAGAATAGTAAAAAGAGAAGAGACTATTCTATTTTTGTCTTTGTGACAAAATTCAAATGTCCCGATGATTATATTTTCAATGAAAAATTTGTGTTCAGTCGAGAAAATGAATGTCAATTCGACACGCCATTCAGTTTGCCTTGTTGATAGGCCAATACAACTAAATCAAGTTACCTCCTATCAATCAATATTTTCCAAGGAAATTAGCGGCTGTTGCAACGTCCAATCGTACACTACTACAAAAACGCAAAACGACAACGGATAAAATCCGTTGTCGTAGGTCATTTTCGACTGTTGTAACCGAGGGTGTTGTTGAAAATGTCTTCAACGACAACGATTTTAAACCGTTGTCTTTTCTACCAACGACAACGGTTTTGTAACGGTGTTAAACCGTTGTATTTTCTACCAACGACAACGGTTTTGCAACGGATTTAAACCGTTGTATTATCTACCAACGACAACAGTTTTAGTCGAAACTACAATATTTGCGACGGTCAGCATATAACCACCGTCGCTAATTAGCGACTGTTTAAATATCCGTCGCTAAATTTAGCAACGGTTTACTAATCACCGTCGCTAATTTAGCGACAGTCTTTATGTGCCAAAACCGTCTCAATGTCGCGACGGTTTACAAATTCCGTCGCTAATAGTTTACGTAAAATAAAAAAATTTAAGAATTTAATAAATCTGTGTTTTGAATTGGTACAATCGTGTAAAAGATTAAAAATTTAAAAGTCAAGTATAATAAAATCGGGTGTAAGAGATAAAAATTTTAATTGTTGTAAAGTGGTAAAAAAAAAATCGTGTAAGAGATAAAAAATTTAAGTGTTGTAAAGTGGTAAAATCGTTTTAAAAATAAAAATTTGAAGTGTTGTGAAGTTCTAAAATTGTGTGAGTGAGAAAAATTTTAATGGTTTTGAAGTGAAGTGGAAGAAATTGAAGCAAATTTGCATGTATTTATAGAGAGTGGTGAAAGAAAATGGGGGGAAATTTAGGCGGCAACGAATTTTTTGAAAATGGCGACGGTTTTACATAAACCGTCGCAGAATTTTAAATCGGCGACGGTTTATTCTAGATTTGGCGACGGTTTATATATGACCGTCGCTACATTTAGCAACGGGTTTAACAAAAACCGTCGCTAGTTTTAAACATGCGACGGGTTTTCTTTAACTGTCGCTAAATTTAGCGACGGTTTAAAATAAACCGTCGCCGATTTATAATTTCGCGACGGGTTATTTAAAACCGTCGCTACTTTTTCGCTAAACAAAAAACCCTTTCCACAACGGTTTTCTCTTAAACCGTTGTCGAATGTCCCAAAAAACTGTTGTCGTAGCCCGAAAAAAACACAATAATAGACAACGGTTTTAAAAACCGCTGTCGTAGGCCAAAACAACAACGCCACTTAAATCTTCCCCCAAACATTTGCACACGGTGCCTAGCCAGATTCATATCAAAGGATGTTTTTGAATTTGAATTAGCTTTTCTTTGTATGTGATGTGTATCTGAGGCTTCTTTCGCCTGCACAAAGTACTGAATTTATAGAAAAAAAATCGTCCTTAAAGCTACAATGAAAATCATTTAAAACAGAAAAAGGGAAACAAAATAACTAAACGATGATCATATCATCCTTCATGCATGCACTTGACTTTATCACTTATTTCTCTTCCCTAAAACAGAAAAAATCAAGGGAAACAAAATAACAATGTATGGTGTACGAAAGATTAGTGAGGGACGTGACTGTTGAAAATTGTTCAAAATTATTAAAAAGAGAAGTAGAAAAAACAGAAGAGAGAATAGAATAGTAAAAAGAGAAGAGACTATTCTATTTTTGTCTTTGTGACAAAATCAAATGTCCCGATGATTATATTTTCAATGAAAAATTTGTGTTCAGTCGAGAAAATGAATGTCAATTCGACACGCCATTCAGTTTGCCTTGTTGATAGGCCAATACAACTAAATCAAGTTACCTCCTATCAATCAATATTTTCCAAGGAAATTAGCGGCTGTTGCAACGTCCAATCGTACACTACTACAAAAACGCAATACGACAACGGATAAAATCCGTTGTCGTAGGTCATTTTCGACTGTTGTAACCGAGGGTGTTGTTGAAAATGTCTTCAACGACAACGATTTTAAACCGTTGTCTTTTCTACCAACGACAACGGTTTTGCAACGGATTTAAACCGTTGTATTATCTACCAACGACAACAGTTTTAGTCGAAACTACAATATTTGCGACGGTCAGCAAATAACCACCGTCGCTAATTAGCGACTGTTTAAATATCCGTCGCTAAATTTAGCAACGGTTTACTAATCACCGTCGCTAATTTAGCGACAGTCTTTATGTGCAAAACCGTCTCAATGTCGCGACGGTTTACATATTCCGTCGCTAATAGTTTACGTAAAATAAAAAAAATTTAAGAATTTAATAAATCTGTGTATTGAATTGGTACAATCGTGTAAAAGATTAAAAATTTTAAAAGTCGTGTATAATAAAATCGTGTGTAAGAGATAAAAATTTTAATTGTTGTAAAGTGGTAAAAAAATCGTGTAAGAGATAAAAAATTTAAGTGTTGTAAAGTGGTAAAATCGTGTAAGAGATAAAAATTTGAAGTGTTGTAAAGTTCTAAAATTGTGTGAGTGAGAAAAATTTTAATGGTTTTGAAGTGAAGTGGAAGAAATTGAAGCAAATTTGCATGTATTTATAGAGAGTGGTGAAAGAAAATGGGGGGAAATTTAGGCGGCAACGAATTTTTTGAAAATGGCGACGGTTTTACATAAACCGTCGCAGAATTGTAAATCGGCGACGGTTCATTCTAGATTTGGCGACGGTTTATATATGACCGTCGCTACATTTAGCAACGGGTTTAAGAAAAACCGTCGCTAGTTTTAAACATGCGACGAGTTTTCTTTAACTGTCGCTAAATTTAGCGACGGTTTAAAATAAACCGTCGCCGATTTATAGGAGGTAACTGGTTATTTAAAACCGTCGCTACTTTTTCGCTAAACAAAAAACCCTTTCCACAACGGTTTTCTCTTAAACCGTTGTCGAATGTCCCAAAAAACTGTTGTCGTAGCCCGAAAAAAACACAATAATAGACAACGGTTTTTAAAAACCGTGGTCCATAAGATGTTAGAACAATTTTTCATAATTTATTTTGTTGATATCGAACAAAGTTAGTACTACGAAAATTACGAAGATCGACCTGCCCGATCAGGTCACGGGGTATATATATATATATATATATATATATATATATATATATATATATATATATATATATATATATATATATATATATATATATATATATATATATATATATATATATATATATATTTTACAAGGAGTCACAACTTTAGAACAAACACAAGTGGGAAAACATTCATCTTGAACCTTTAGCATTGAAATGTTATGCATTTGACTACTTATCCATCATGCCAAATAGCATCAAATATTTTATTCGTTTCATTAACACACCAACTTGAGGGTGTCAGTGTTTGCATCATCAATATTCCCCAGTAAACCGTTGATTCTTGAAGTCTCGAGCTCATGATGACAGCTGGAAGAAGAAAGAATAGCATTTCAAGGAAGCAACGAACTAGTTGGTGCTCAAATTAAATTAGAATACCGAAAAGAACATGAGAAACTTGTGACCAGGCAGAGTTACACTCGATGTTAAATTTAAATTCGACTACAAAAGAGATCGGTAATTAAAAAAATTGGTGTTTATTATCGAAAAGTGCCAAATTGAATAAATTCAACCAAAGAAGAACACGAGAAGAAGATAACATCACAGTCGAGAAAATGAATGTCAATTCGACACGCCATTCAGTTTGCCTTGTTGATAGGCCAATACAACTAAATCAAGTTACCTCCTATCAATCCATATTTTCCAAGGAAATTAGCGGCTGTTGCAACGTCCAATCGTACACTACTACAAAAACGCAAAACGACAACGGATTTAGGCCATTTTCGACTGTTGTAACCGAGGGTGTTGTTGAAAATGTCTTCAACGACAACGGTTTTAAACCGTTGTCTTTTCTACCAACGACAACGGTTTTGCAACGGTGTTAAACCGATGTATTTTCTACCAACGACAACGGTTTTAAACCGTTGTATTATTTACCAACGACAACAGTTTTAGTCGAAACTACAATATTTGCGACGGTCAGCATATAACCACCGTCGCTAATTAGCGACTGTTTAAATATCCGTCGCTAAATTTAGCGACGGTTTACTAATCACCGTCGTTAATTTAGCGACAGTCTTTATGTGCAAAACCGTCTCAATGTCGCGACGGTTTACATATTCCGTCGCTAATAGTTTACGTAAAATAAAAAAAATTAAGAATTTAATAAATCTGTGTTTTGAATTGGTACAATCGTGTAAAAGATTAAAAAATTTAAAAGTCGTGTATAATAAAATCGCATGTAAGAGATAAAAATTTTAATTGTTGTAAAGTGGTAAAAAAATCGTTTAAGAGATAAAAAATTTAAGTGTTGTAAAGTGGTAAAATCGTGTAAGAGATAAAAATTTGAAGTGTTGTGAAGTTCTAAAAATGTGTGAGTGAGAAAAATTTTAATGGTTTTGAAGTGAAGTGAAAGAAATTGAAGCAAATTTGCATGTATTTATAGAGAGTGGTGAAAGAAAATGGGGGGAAATTTAGGCGGCAACGAATTTTTTGAAAATGGCGACGGTTTTACATAAACCGTCGCAGAATTGTAAATCGGCGACGGTTTATTCTAGATTTGGCGACGGTTTATATATGACCGTCGCTACATTTAGCAACGGGTTTAGGAAAAATCGTCGCTAGTTTTAAACATGCGACGGGTTTTCTTTAACTGTCGCTAAATTTAGCGACGGTTTAAAATAAACCGTCGCCGATTTATAATTTCGCGACGGGTTATTTAAAACCGTCGCTACTTTTTCGCTAAACAAAAAACCCTTTCCACAACGGTTTTCTCTTAAACCGTTGTCGAATGTCCCAAAAAACTGTTGTCGTAGCCCGAAAAAAACACAATAATAGACAACGGTTTTAAAAACCGCTGTCGTAGGCCAAAACAACAACGCCACTTAAATCTTCCCCCAAACATTTGCACACGGTGCCTAGCCAGATTCATATCAAAGGATGTTTTTGAATTTGATTAGCTTTTCTTTGTATGTGCTGTGTATCTGAGGCTTCTTTCGCCTGCACAAAGTACTGAATTTATGGAAAAAAAATCGTCCTTAAAGCTACAATGAAAATCATTTAAAACAGAAAAAGGGAAACAAAATAACTAAACGATGATCATATCATCCTTCATGCATGCACTTGACTTTATCACTTATTTCTCTTCCCTAAAACAGAAAAAATCAAGGGAAACAAAATAACAATGTATGGTGTACGAAAGATTAGTGAGGGACGTGACTGTTGAAAATTGTTCAAAATTATTAAAAAGAGAAGTAGAAAAAACAGAAGAGAGAATAGAATAGTAAAAAGAGAAGAGACTATTCTATTTTTGTCTTTGTGACAAAATTCAAATGTCCCGATGATTATATTTTCAATGAAAAATTTGTGTTCAGTCGAGAAAATGAATGTCAATTCGACACGCCATTCAGTTTGCCTTGTTGATAGGCCAATACAACTAAATCAAGTTACCTCCTATCAATCAATATTTTCCAAGGAAATTAGCGGCTGTTGCAACGTCCAATCGTACACTACTACAAAAACGCAAAACGACAACGGATAAAATCCGTTGTCGTAGGTCATTTTCGACTGTTGTAACCGAGGGTGTTGTTGAAAATGTCTTCAACGACAACGATTTTAAACCGTTGTCTTTTCTACCAACGACAACGGTTTTGCAACGGTGTTAAACCGTTGTATTTTCTACCAACGACAACGGTTTTGCAACGGATTTAAACCGTTGTATTATCTACCAACGACAACAGTTTTAGTCGAAACTACAATATTTGCGACGGTCAGCATATAACCACCGTCGCTAATTAGTGACTGTTTAAATATCCGTCGCTAAATTTAGCAACGGTTTACTAATCACCGTCGCTAATTTAGCGACAGTCTTTATGTGCAAAACCGTCTCAATGTCGCGACGGTTTACATATTCCGTCGCTAATAGTTTACGTAAAATAAAAAAAATTTAAGAATTTAATAAATCTGTGTATTGAATTGGTACAATCGTGTAAAAGATTAAAAATTTTAAAAGTCGTGTATAATAAAATCGTGTGTAAGAGATAAAAATTTTAATTATTGTAAAGTGGTAAAAAAATCGTTTAAGAGATAAAAAATTTAAGTGTTGTAAAGTGGTAAAATCGTGTAAGAGATAAAAATTTGAAGTGTTGTGAAGTTCTAAAATTGTGTGAGTGAGAAAAATTTTAATGGTTTTGAAGTGAAGTGGAAGAAATTGAAGCAAATTTGCATGTATTTATAGAGAGTGGTGAAAGAAAATGGGGGGAAATTTAGGCGGCAACGAATTTTTTGAAAATGGCGACGGTTTTACATAAACCGTCGCAGAATTGTAAATCGGCGACGGTTTATTCTAGATTTGGCGACGGTTTATATATGACCGTCGCTACATTTAGCAACGGGTTTAGGAAAAATCGTCGCTAGTTTTAAACATGCGACGGGTTTTCTTTAACTGTCGCTAAATTTAGCGACGGTTTAAAATAAACCGTCGCCGATTTATAATTTCGCGACGGGTTATTTAAAACCGTCGCTACTTTTTCGCTAAACAAAAAATCCTTTCCACAACGGTTTTCTCTTAAACCGTTGTCGAATGTCCCAAAAAACTGTTGTCGTAGCCCGAAAAAAACACAATAATAGACAACGGTTTTAAAAACCGCTGTCGTAGGCCAAAACAACAACGCCACTTAAATCTTCCCCCAAACATTTGCACACGGTGCCTAGCCAGATTCATATCAAAGGATGTTTTTGAATTTGATTAGCTTTTCTTTGTATGTGCTGTGTATCTGAGGCTTCTTTCGCCTGCACAAAGTACTGAATTTATGGAAAAAAAATCGTCCTTAAAGCTACAATGAAAATCATTTAAAACAGAAAAAGGGAAACAAAATAACTAAACGATGATCATATCATCCTTCATGCATGCACTTGACTTTATCACTTATTTCTCTTCCCTAAAACAGAAAAAATCAAGGGAAACAAAATAACAATGTATGGTGTACGAAAGATTAGTGAGGGACGTGACTGTTGAAAATTGTTCAAAATTATTAAAAAGAGAAGTAGAAAAAACAGAAGAGAGAATAGAATAGTAAAAAGAGAAGAGACTATTCTATTTTTGTCTTTGTGACAAAATTCAAATGTCCCGATGATTATATTTTCAATGAAAAATTTGTGTTCAGTCGAGAAAATGAATGTCAATTCGACACGCCATTCAGTTTGCCTTGTTGATAGGCCAATACAACTAAATCAAGTTACCTCCTATCAATCAATATTTTCCAAGGAAATTAGCGGCTGTTGCAACGTCCAATCGTACACTACTACAAAAACGCAAAACGACAACGGATAAAATCCGTTGTCGTAGGTCATTTTCGACTGTTGTAACCGAGGGTGTTGTTGAAAATGTCTTCAACGACAACGATTTTAAACCGTTGTCTTTTCTACCAACGACAACGGTTTTGCAACGGTGTTAAACCGTTGTATTTTCTACCAACGACAACGGTTTTGCAACGGATTTAAACCGTTGTATTATCTACCAACGACAACAGTTTTAGTCGAAACTACAATATTTGCGACGGTCAGCATATAACCACCGTCGCTAATTAGCGACTGTTTAAATATCCGTCGCTAAATTTAGCAACGGTTTACTAATCACCGTCGCTAATTTAGCGACAGTCTTTATGTGCAAAACCGTCTCAATGTCGCGACGGTTTACATATTCCGTCGCTAATAGTTTACGTAAAATAAAAAAAATTTAAGAATTTAATAAATCTGTGTATTGAATTGGTACAATCGTGTAAAAGATTAAAAATTTTAAAAGTCGTGTATAATAAAATCGTGTGTAAGAGATAAAAATTTTAATTATTGTAAAGTGGTAAAAAAATCGTTTAAGAGATAAAAAATTTAAGTGTTGTAAAGTGGTAAAATCGTGTAAGAGATAAAAATTTGAAGTGTTGTGAAGTTCTAAAATTGTGTGAGTGAGAAAAATTTTAATGGTTTTGAAGTGAAGTGGAAGAAATTGAAGCAAATTTGCATGTATTTATAGAGAGTGGTGAAAGAAAATGGGGGGAAATTTAGGCGGCAACGAATTTTTTGAAAATGGCGACGGTTTTTGTAAAATCGTCGCAGAATTGTAAATCGGCGACGGTTTATTCTAGATTTGGCGACGGTCTATATATGACCGTCGCTACATTTAGCAACGGGTTTAAGAAAAACCGTTGCTAGTTTTAAACATGCGACGGGTTTTCTTTAACCGTCGCTAAATTTAGCGACGGTTTAAAATAAACCGTCGCCGATTTATAATTTCGCGACGGGTTATTTAAAACCTTCGCTATTTTTTCGCTAAACAAAAAACCCTTTCCACAACGGTTTTCTCTTAAACCGTTGTCGAATGTCCCAAAAAACTGTTGTCGTAGCCCGAAAAAAACACAATAATAGACAATGGTTTTAAAAACCGATGTCGTAGGCCAACAAAAAACAAGCTGATAGACAACGGTTTTTAAAAACCGTGGTCCATAAGATGTTAGAACAATTTTTCATAATTTATTTTGTTGATATTGAACAAAGTTAGTACTACGAAAATTACGAAGATCGACCTGTCCGATCAGGTCGCGGGGTAATAATATATATATATATATATATATATATATATATATATATATATATATATATATATATTACAAGGAGTCACAACTTTAGAACAAACACAAGTGGGAAAACATTCATCTTGAACCTTTAGCATTGAAATGTTATGCATTTGACTACTTATCCATCATGCCAAATAGCATCAAATATTTTATTCGTTTCAGTAACACACCAACTTGAGGGTGTCAGTGTTTGCATCATCAATATTCCCCAGTAAACCGTTGATTCTTGAAGTCTCGAGCTCATGATGACAACTGGAAGAAGAAAGAAAAGCATTTCAAGGAAGCAACGAACTAGTTGGTGCTCAAATTAAATTAGAATACCGAAAAGAACATGAGAAACTTGTGACCAGACAGAGTTACACTCGATGTTAAATTTAAATTCGTCTGCAAAAGAGATTGGTAATTAAAAAAAATTGTGTTTATTATCGAAAAGTGCCAAATTGAATAAATTCAACCAAAGAAGAACACGAGAAGAAGATAACATCACAGTCGAGAAAATGAATGTCAATTCGACACGCCATTCAGTTTGCCTTGTTGATAGGCCAATACAACTAAATCAAGTTACCTCCTATCAATCCATATTTTCCAAGGAAATTAGTGGCTGTTGCAACGTCCAATCGTACACTACTACAAAAACGCAATACGACAACGGATAAAAATCCGTTGTCGTAGGTCATTTTCGACTGTTGTAATCGAGGGTGTTGTTGAAAATGTCTTCAACGACAACGGTTTTAAACCGTTGTCTTTTCTACCAACGACAACGGTTTTGCAACGGTGTTAAACCGTTGTATTTTCTACCAACGACAACGGTTTTAAACCGTTGTCTTATCTACCAACGACAACAGTTTTAGTCGAAACTACAATATTTGCGACGGTCAGCATATAACCACCGTCGCTAATTAGTGACTGTTTAAATATCCGTCGCTAAATTTAGCGACGGTTTACTAATCACCGTCGTTAATTTAGCGACAGTCTTTATGTGCAAAACCGTCTCAATGTCGCGACGGTTTACATATTCCGTCGCTAATAGTTTACGTAAAATAAAAAAAATTAAGAATTTAATAAATCTATGTTTTGAATTGGTACAATCGTGTAAAAGATTAAAAAATTTAAAATTCGTGTATAATAAAATCGCGTGTAAGAGATAAAAATTTTAATTGTTGTGAAGTGGTAAAAAAATCGTGTAAGAGATAAAAAATTTAAGTGTTGTAAAGTGGTAAAATTGTGTAAGAGATAAAAATTTGAAGTGTTGTGAAGTTCTAAAATTGTGTGAGTGAGAAAAATTTTAATGGCTTTGAAGTGAAGTGGAAGAAATTGAAGCAAATTTGCATGTATTTATAGAGAGTGGTGAAAGAAAATGGGGGGAAATTTTGGCGGCAACGAATTTTTTGAAAATGGCGACGGTTTTACATAAACCGTCGCAGAATTGTAAATCGGCGACGGTTTATTCTAGATTTGGCGACGGTTTATATATGACCGTCGCTACATTTAGCAACGGGTTTAAGAAAAACCGTCGCTAGTTTTAAACATGCGACGGGTTTTCTTTAACTGTCGCTAAATTTAGCGACGGTTAAAATAAACCGTCGCCGATTTATAATTTCACGACGGGTTATTTAAAACCGTCGTTACTTTTTCGCTAAACAAAAAACCCTTTCCACAACGGTTTTCTCTTAAACCGTTGTCGAATGTCCCAAAAAACTGTTGTCGTAGCCCGAAAAAAACACAATAATAGACAACGGTTTTAAAAACCGCTGTCGTAGGCCAAAACAACAACGCCACTTAAATCTTCCCCCAAACATTTGCACACGGTGCCTAGCCAGATTCATATCAAAGGATGTTTTTGAATTTGAATTAGCTTTTCTTTGTATGTGCTGTGTATCTGAGGCTTCTTTCGCCTGCACAAAGTACTGAATTTATAGAAAAAAAATCGTCCTTAAAGCTACAATGAAAATCATTTAAAACAGAAAAAGGGAAACAAAATAACTAAACGATGATCATATCATCCTTCATGCATGCACTTGACTTTATCACTTATTTCTCTTCCCTAAAACAGAAAAAATCAAGGGAAACAAAATAACAATGTATGGTGTACGAAAGATTAGTGAGGGACGTGACTGTTGAAAATTGTTCAAAATTATTAAAAAGAGAAGTAGAAAAAACAGAAGAGAGAATAGAATAGTAAAAAGAGAAGAGACTATTCTATTTTTGTCTTTGTGACAAAATTCAAATGTCCCGATGATTATATTTTCAATGAAAAATTTGTGTTCAGTCGAGAAAATGAATGTCAATTCGACACGCCATTCAGTTTGCCTTGTTGATAGGCCAATACAACTAAATCAAGTTACCTCCTATCAATCAATATTTTCCAAGGAAATTAGCGGCTGTTGCAACGTCCAATCGTACACTACTACAAAAACACAATACGACAACGGATAAAATCCGTTGTCGTAGGTCATTTTCGACTGTTGTAACCGAGGGTGTTGTTGAAAATGTCTTCAACGACAACGATTTTAAACCGTTGTCTTTTCTACCAACGACAACGGTTTTGCAACGGATTTAAACCGTTGTATTATCTACCAACGACAACAGTTTTAGTCGAAACTACAATATTTGCGACGGTCAGCATATAACCACCGTCGCTAATTAGCGACTGTTTAAATATCCGTCGCTAAATTTAGCAACGGTTTACTAATCACCGTCGCTAATTTAGCGACAGTCTTTATGTGCAAAACCGTCTCAATATCGCGACGGTTTACATATTCCGTCGCTAATAGTTTACGTAAAATAAAAAAAATTTAAGAATTTAATAAATCTGTGTATTGAATTGGTACAATCGTGTAAAAGATTAAAAATTTTAAAAGTCGTGTATAATAAAATCGTGTGTAAGAGATAAAAATTTTAATTGTTGTAAAGTGGTAAAAAAATCGTGTAAGAGATAAAAAATTTAAGTGTTGTAAAGTGGTAAAATCGTGTAAGAGATAAAAATTTGAAGTGGTGTGAAGTTCTAAAATTGTGTAAGTGAGAAAAATTTTAATGGTTTTGAAGTGAAGTGGAAGAAATTGAAGCAAATTTGCATGTATTTATAGACAGTGGTGAAAGAAAATGGGGGGAAATTTAGGCGGCAGCGAATTTTTTGAAAATGGCGACGGTTTTACATAAACCGTCGCAGAATTGTAAATCGGCGACGGTTTATTCTAGATTTGGCGACGGTTTATATATGACCGTCGCTACATTTAGCAACGGGTTTAAGAAAAACCGTCGCTAGTTTTAAACATGCGACGGGTTTTCTTTAACTGTCGCTAAATTTAGCGACGGTTTAAAATAAACCGTCGCCGATTTATAATTTCGCGACGGGTTATTTAAAATCGTCGCTACTTTTTCGCTAAACAAAAAACCCTTTCCACAACGGTTTTCTCTTAAACCGTTGTCGAATGTCCCAAAAAACTGTTGTCGTAGCCCGAAAAAAACACAATAATAGACAACGGTTTTAAAAACCGCTGTCGTAGGCCAACAAAAAACAAGCTAATAGACAACGGTTTTTAAAAACCGTGGTCCATAAGATGTTAGAACAATTTTTCATAATTTATTTTGTTGATATCGAACAAAGTTAGTACTACGAAAATTACGAAGATCGACCTGACCGATCAGGTCGCGGGGTATATATATATATATATATATATATATATATATATATATATATATATATATATATATATATATATATATATTTTACAAGGAGTCACAACTTTAGAACAAACACAAGTGGGAAAACATTCATCTTGAACCTTTAGCATTGAAATGTTATGCATTTGACTACTTATCCATCATGCCAAATAGCATCAAATATTTTATTCGTTTCAGTAACACACCAACTTGAGGGTGTCAGTGTTTGCATCATCAATATTCCCCAGTAAACCGTTGATTCTTGAAGTCTCGAGCTCATGATGACAGCTGGAAGAAGAAAGAATAGCATTTCAAGGAAGCAACGAACTAGTTGGTGCTCAAATTAAATTAGAATACCGAAAAGAACATGAGAAACTTGTGACCAGACAGAGTTACACTCGATGTTAAATTTAAATTCGTCTGCAAAAGAGATTGGTAATTAAAAAAATTGGTGTTTATTATCGAAAAGTGCCAAATTGAATAAATTCAACCAAAGAAGAACACGAGAAGAAGATAACATCACAGTCGAGAAAATGAATGTCAATTCGACACGCCATTCAGTTTGCCTTGTTGATAGGCCAATACAACTAAATCAAGTTACCTCCTATCAATCCGTATTTTCCAAGGAAATTAGCGGCCGTTGCAACGTCCAATCGTACCTGGAATGATCAAGGTATGTCACATAAGCTGAACATTTATTACAAAAGTAGCAATTCTTAAGTGCACAATATTTAAAAATGTATGTCACATAAGCTGAACATTTATTACAAAAGTAGCAATTCTTAAGCTGAACGTCCATTCGTTCAGCTGAACATTTATTAAAAATATTTATTACAAAGGTATGTCACATAAGCTGAACATTTATTACAAAAGTAGCAATTCTTAATTGCAACGTCCAATCGTACCTGGTTCAATATAACTACTTCTGCAGTTATATCGCGCGTAATGGGCGGTTTTTTTCTCAAAAGATTATGTAGAATAGCGTCACCACATTATGATAATTAAGTATAATCAAACTAACTACTTTTGCAGAGATATATATATATAAAAATGGAATTATCAAAAGTCAATTGAAAACAATAATATGATTTATGGAATAAACTTTTTTTATAAGTGAAAAAGGATAGTTCTTACTTCATACACACTAAAATATTAAGATTAGATAGTTAAAGATGTAAAACTATATAAACACACTTACATTTTAATTAAAAAAACAAATAACGAAATATATTATCATCAACAAATGGATCTTTCTTTCAGGTGGGTGTCTGTTTAGTCCGCGGCTTTCACACGACAACAAAAAATAACGTGAATTATTAAGGAATCGTTTTCAAAGTTTTTGTAAGTTGCTAAATTTGCAGCTTCATTTCTCTGTTGGTTGATTTTTTTTGTGTTGTTTGTATGTGTAGTTGATTTTTGTTTTAGGAATTTTGATTATACTAATGTGGTTCTGTTTTACAATTTTGTGGCAGTGCAATCTTGTAATTGTTTTTTGAATAGTCCTTTCAATTCGAGGGATGCTTTTGTAAAATTGTGCTTGGAGTATTTCTTTAAGAGCTCAAATGAAAAATTTTAAAATGAAATTTTGCCTCGTGTGGATGCCCAACCTAATGATTATTCATCTATACTTCTATGCAGTTTCATTATCTATTTGTTTTAGATTAATTTTCCGCTGCGACAATTTTAAATAGTATAAATGACGGTGTGATTGTATTTTGGTTATTAAGATGCTACTGAATTTTTGTTGTTATAATGATCTTGGAATATTCATATCTTCTTGATCGGGCTTATGAATGGTGAAAGCAGGTTAACTTTTGCCAAGACTTATATTTTATTGTATTATCATAATAGTAAACTGGAACAGTCAAAATTTTTCTCATTGTTTGTTCAGTGTTGTTTTTGTTTCTTTTGTGTGTTAATTTTTGATTTGTTGCTTGACAGCTTTAGGAACTGAGTCAAGAAGGTATGTTTCTTCTCCCGTTGTATTGCCATTAAATTTGGGTCCCATGTTTATACTGAAAAGGCACAGCCATATTTCCTGCATGGTGCTAAACCCAAGATTTTGACCCCAGCTCAGATTGAATCTCACCGGCAAGATTGCAAAATGACCATGAATTTTACTTCTTATCAGCCTCATTAGAAGTTCTTTTAGATTCTCTCAATATGCTTTTGCGGACATCAAGCAGTCTATTTATTCCCCACGATACGGAATAATTCTTTTGGAATGATTATAAATTGAGATTTATAAATTATTCTGTGAAAAAAATCCAACTTTAGATAATTTATTTGAAGCTTTATATCAGAAAGTACAAACCTGGGGCTTTATTCCACCTCGTTTGTTCAATTCAACTTTGCCATCACATGATCCATCTGGTCCTTGGTTCTTGTCACTCAACGTGCTGCTGCATGGCGCTAACAAAAGTTCTTAGTAATACTGAAGTGGAATTTGAATTTTTAGCAAAATTATTATTTTCAGTCGTTGTCTTTATTGTCATTGCCACAAAGTTTATCATCTCGATCAAATATTGCTGCTTACACTCATGTGAAACTCGTAGTATTCCTTGTGCAGAGTAGGAAATTGAGCTTAAAAATATGTGCCTCGCGTGTCATAGTTTTTCACTCTTTAGAATCTTATCTTTGATCTGTAATATTTCTTGGCAGGGTAACAGTTTTATGAGGATTCTAAATGTAGCTGCATTTGATGTGTCTGGATATGCTTCTACAGATGGAAGAAATTGTAAACCATTTAATCCATTGTTGAGGGAGACTTATGAGGCTGATTATCCAGATAAAGGCCTCCGATTTTTCTCAGAAAAGGTAGCCATTTATGACCTGGACCAAACTTTTGGTCTTTCCTAGTCGTGTTAACTAATATAAATTAACTTTTGATGACTACCTGAGTGTAAATACTCTGCAATTTTGTTGCTAAAATGGCTTAAATATAATATTAAACTCAGAAAATGGAAAAAGAAAGGCGTCAAATATATTTTTTCAGACTTCTTGTAGTTGATTCTCCATTTCCTTAAGTTTGTAGATGTTTGTGATAAGTAAATACTGGGCTGACCATTTTTTTGGATCAGGTGAGTCACCATCCAATGATTGTAGCTTGCCATTGCGAGGGTACAGGGTGGAGGTTTCATGGTGATAGCAATCTGAAAAGCAAATTCTGAAAAGCAAATTCTGGGGTCGGTCCATTCAGCTTGATCCACATGGTATTCTGACTTTAGAATTTGATGATGGAGAAGTTTTCCAGTGGAGTAAGGTACTTTTTTGTTGGATGATTGTTGCTCTTTTTTTTTTTTGGGTTCATTTCATCGAGTGACGTAAGCGGCCTTCTATTGGTAGGTAACAACATCTATATACAATCTCATTTTGGGGAAATTATATTGCGATCACTATGGTACGATGCGGATACAAGGAAATCGTAATCACTCCTGTAAATTGAAATTCAAGGAGCAGTCTATTATAGACAGAAATCCTCATCAGGTACTCCTCCTTTTGGTGTGATGTCATTTTAGACCTTTAAGAAGGTGGATTCTATCCAGCTTTTTAAGTAAACAGACTTAAGTGGCGCCATCTCTTCTGAAATTTTACGAAGCAGTATTCAATACAAGAAGAGAATAATATAAACCTATTTGACAAGGATCTTCTAATACAGCAGTGGTGTAACTTTGAGTTCTATGTGCAGTACTATTCTAGCCAAAACTGTTGGAATTTATTAAATATACTCCAAAATAAGGGAATTTCGGAGTACTAAATGTGACGCGTTTTTGCATCACAAAATCGAAGGATTTTTAGTTGCATACTATTTCATATAAATCTATGATCATAGCATGTGTTGGATGTAGTCATGTAGATACCAAAACTACTCATATTTTGCAGGTACAAGGAATAGTCCAAGAAAAGAGTGGGAAGACGGTGGCATCCGTGTTTGGTAAATGGGACGAAATTTTGCACTATGTGAATGGAGATTGCACATCAAAAGGGAAAAGCCAGGAACCTCTCTCAGAAGCCCATTTGCTTTGGAAACGAAGCAAGCCCCCCAAGTTCCCCACACGTAATAACTTGACACGCTTTGCCATCACACTGAATGAACTAACACCAGGGCTGAAGGTTATTTGTCAAAATTCCTCATGTTTTCTCCACGGGTTAAGCAGAAACTGGAATTTTTATCTGTTGTATATCTCACACGCAATAAGAAGAACTGGAATTTTTATCTGTTGCAGGAAAAGCTCCCTCCAACAGACTCGAGACTGAGACCTGATCAAAGACGCTTGGAAAACGGGGAGTATGAAATGGCCAATGCTGAAAAGTTGCGTCTAGAGCAACGGCAACGACAGGTAGTTGACATGAACTCCTTTGTTGAAGAAATTCAACGTTTTATGGGCTTCTTCCATATTATCCGGCCCTCTGTCACTTCTCCCAAAGTACCAAACAATATTTCTCCCGCAGTAACTCATAAACATACTATACACTAACAGTCAGGTTGAGGCTTCATTAACACTGACAAATTTGTGGAAACCAGGCTCGGAAAATGCAAGAGAGGGGTTGGAAAGCTCGGTGGTTTGCGAAAGATAAAGAATCTGATACATATCGTTACATTGGCGGGTATTGGGAAGCAAAGGAACAAGGCAACTGGGAATCTTGCCCTGATATTTTTGGCCAAATCCCAGCCGATCAAAGTTTAGACTTGGAGTAAGAAATTTTTTTGTCTCGATATCCATTCCCTCTTATTTATATTCGCTAGAGATATTGGAAAACAGCCGACGATTCTTTCAACCATGTTCATGACTGCACAGTGCTTCGATGAAGCATCAAAATTTGTTTCAATAATAATAAAAAAAAAATCGTTATTTTTTATTCCATTTGTCGTGGTTTTTGGCTTGAGAACAAATTAAGTTGATTCAGTGTACGATGATATGGCGAATTAATGTCCTACAATTCATTTTTCAGAATTAATTGGAATTATACATATAGTCACTTTTTTCACGAGTTTTTCTTCTCTATCGCCGGGAGCTCTCATGCATGCATGAATATCTAGCTCCTTCCACGAATTTATTTTTGGTGAGAGCGAGGGAGGGATGTAATACAAAGCCGTGTATTCTGTTCAATGAAAAAGGTCGGCAAACTTGATTGATATGAGACCAAAATGGAATATATATGATCGATTAAACTTGGTTATGATAAATAATAAAATTTTTCGTGTCAATTGAAGCAGAAGCTGCACGTAGTTACAGGACAAAATTTTGTCGAAACTGATTAATTATTCAGGTCGCGAATTGAACGGCCGTGGTATCTAATTATATAATATAATAAGCATGAGATCTTTCAAATGATCAAGTTTTTTAAAAATAAAATAAACTCACATGATTATAATCAAAACTTGTGTAGATTTTATATCAGTGAAAGTTTTATATCAGTGAAAGTTAATTACCTACTTATATTATATACATTAACATTAAAAAAAATATTATATATATATATATATATATATATATATATATATATATATATATATATATATATATATATATATATAATATATATATAAGGTCTTGAATTTTGGAATAATGGTGATTTATTATACTTTAAATTGAAACAGTGGATATCCCTTCAAGGATCCCAATAGAGAGGAACAATCTCCAACCATTTCTCCACTAACTAATTTGCTGTTTAATTTAAACTTTTCTAATACATTCTTTTTACGTGACAGAACAATTAAAGCCATAATGATTTCTACATCCTCCTTTGAAAGATCAAGCGATAATGGCATGATTTTGTCTAAACTAAACCTTTAACAAAGCCCAACTGCTAGTGGAGCAATGAGATATCCCAGGTTTCGGCCATGATTTTCGAAACATTGTACCAGTTTTGATCTGCTGTATTAAAAGGCTTAAATTAAGAGCATATATCATATACAAAATGATATATATCACCACCTTTCCAGTATAAATTTACCCGACAATGATTTAATCCGAGAACAACTGCATCCAATCTAGTACGAACTCTCCTACAAACCGTCATTTCTGGGCAGAAAGAACAGCCATTTCATCAAAAGATGTCGATGCGGCCTATTTCTAACCACTACAAGGCTAGCTAAGCAATTCAATTGATGGTCTATCACGAAAATTGTGACTATTTACTCCAGTTGAACGCAACACAACTGTTAGTTACTCCGTCCTCTGGCGTTTTGATTGAGATTGTTCCATCCAATCGATGCATTCCTTTGACGATCCCGAGGGGTGAGCGAGCTGCCACTCCAGCTGCTTTTGTTGCTGTAGTGAAAGATAACAAAACCCAATATGTTGGTTGAGATATTAAGAGTGGTCTCATGCTATTTGATACTAGGCGAGCGAGTAGAGAGACATACCCATTCTTTAACCACTGGCCCTCCAGATTTAAGCTGTAAGATGCTCATGATATCCTTACCGTTTACTAGCGGTTTAAGTTCCCACACTTTCTCTAGACCTGAGCAGCACGAAGATTGGAATTCATATTTTCAAAGGTTGCGGGCATAGACCCATTATACACGCAATGAAGGATGAATTTAATACCTAGTTCCATAATTGCATTCTCGATCCTGTTAAATAGTATTCTTCTGTCTGTCAGTTCGGCAACCATGCTGGATGAATTTCCACTCAAACCTATATCTGTAGGATACAAGAGGATTGAAAGAACCAGCGCAGATCGCCAAAACTCTTTAATTTCTCGAAGCAGCAGCCCTAAGAATGCGAATATAATAGTTAAATTGGCAGAGTCAAAAGTCAACTTGTTGGCAAGAACACCTCTTCTTTGAAGGAGGCATAGGTTGTAATTTTTTCAAAAAATACGTGCATAGTTGGTTGTACAAATGTGTGGTTAAAACTTAAGTATTCAGGTTACAGGTAGGTTCCATTTTACAAAGTACCACATGGTTAATTAAATACATGCACGGACGGCCAAGATATTGAAGCTCATTTTTCACCTCCAAAACCTTGACATGCACATGAAAAGCATCTAAAGTTCAATGTGAGATCGTGGCTGCCTAGCTACAACCAGTTTCCTGATTCATCAGCGACTACATAAATTCACTTCTTCAGAGTAACAAATCAGTAAGGTAACTAGGTAAGGTCGAAGTGTCGAAGTTGGAATGGATGCGGGAAGTCAGATCATTTTACCTGCTAATACTCTAAGTTTTGCAATGATTGGGACATCAATAATTTCTTTTTTCCATTCAACTTCAAAAATTTGTAAATTTTTGTCTGACCGGATCAAAGGAATCAAAGATAAGAACTTTTCCACCGCTAGGTGTAAGCTTATCACCTGCAGCATGATGTTAGTGATATATTAGTCAGGGTCATTAACTTACACCTAAAACAAACGAAAAAAAAATGTTTGCAAAAGAGACTAGAATATGGAAACTAGAGGGTTACAATGAAGCATACTGTTTCTGCATCGCTAGACTTCAACTTAAGAGAAGTTCCAAAAATGTATCTTGCAACTGGAACCTGTCAAAAAACATGCAGGTTTAGCATACATATATGTAAAAGAAATTAGCCAACGCTTCATATATTTATTTTGAAATGCTATCTCTAAAGAAATAATTTGGTCATCTAAGCAGCATATGAATTGAATACGAGCAAACATCACAATGAAGCATCTGGAGCATATCATTTGGTAAATTATTAAATAAACAGGGGTCAATCAACCCATAAAAATGGAAGAACGGAGGAATGGAATGGCGAAACTATATAAAAAAAAGGGTCTATCCACCCATAAAAAGTGGGTATCTGAGTGAAATGGATCCTATCATTTGTTAAACTAATGCGATTACATGCAATTATTGGTGAATACAAGAAAATGTTGGAGATAAAAGGTTAAATCTAAGAGATAAATGAATCGTGCCATCAACCAGATGCATAAACTTATCCCATCTCGGTGATAAACACCCAAAATAAGTTCAATCACACAAATTCGCCAAAACCGTATTAGATAAAGTTGGAAACTTATTTTACCTGTTTACCTTTCTTGTCTCGATAAACAGTCTTCCTCAATGGAAGAAGCAGAGCAGCATATAAGGAGAGCCTCAACTGATCAATCTAAAACCAAGAAAAAAAACAGACATTGTGGCAATATTATAATTTATCTCCATACAGATATAGAGTACATTGAGTATAAATTGATAGCTAGGCATTTGAAACTTTACAAAACCCATTACAAGCTTTGCCAATCAAATTTATGCCCACTCGCAATTGCTCGCAAGCAACTTACCAAATAGTGCGTTTCTTTTCCCACATTGTAGAAATAACAACAATGTAAATCAAATATTAATGATTCAAGACTCACAGTGATCGAGGAGCAGCCTATTAACTGCAAGAACCTCCACGAGGCATCCATGTAAGAAACACAAAGCCTGGTGAAATAAAATAAATTTTACCAAGTACAAAGGTGAGATTGGGAGTAACACACCATAAGAAGCAACTCAGCAAAAAACAAAAGAATATCACAAGTAAATATGACACACACACATACACCAACTATGAACACCACCATGCCTGCGTAACACAAGGGATACATAGAAATAAAACAAGACCTTCCATAAAGAAATTGATTTTCAAGTTTGCACATGTTTAGATAGCACTGAGAGTCTCTCTCTCTCTGTGTGTGTGTGTGAGAGAGAGAGAGAGAGAGATTACAGCTTGAATCTATTATTGATAGCACTAATACAAGGGTGCAGAGCCCAATTGGACATCCAAATAAGAAAATCATTTCAAACTCAATTGGCGGTGCAAAAAAACAAAACAAAACAAAATCCTACAACTTGCTTCCAACAAAGAAAATTCAATCAGATAAGGACTGATCCAACTATAAGGAAAGTAAAAAAAAAAACCTTTCACATCCATCCAGTGTTTGAGGTTCAATCTCAGGAGGAAGACTGAATACAGACCAAAATAACTGCAGCTCAGAAATGTAGCTCATTGCATCCACAGGTCGATTGCCAGATATCATGAGATCAATCTACAAGATTGAATGCTTGAAATCAACACATGGCTTTGACTTAAGAGTAAGGTCAAGATATTGAAAACTTAGCCCCGCTACAAAGCATTATTAAAAACAGTAAAAAGCACACCTCGTGACCGACACGCTCTCTGCTAATTTTACCAATGATAGCAGTTTTTACTTCATCATCCATAGCAGCTATCTTCAGTTCTTCATCTAGAACAAATCCAAACCTTGCACCTGAAATTCACTCAGAACAGGTTGGCTCTAACAGAATTCTGTAATTTCTTTCTTATGGAATGCTTGAATCTACTCCATTAAAAACAGAACATGGAAACAGAAGTTTTCAGTGAACTACCAAACCGAATTGCTCGAAGAACTCGAAGGGGGTCATCCAAAAATGTCTCTTTCGGAGCAGATGGGGTCACTATTTTCCTGATTTCAAGTCTGGAATGCCTGTAACAAAAAAAGTATTAAGTAAGTTTGAAGCAACAGGAGAGCATATGACATAATACGACAATTGAAACATAAATATGTGAGACCTCTTCGTGTTAAGTCTTCGACTGAGTTCGTGTTAATGTTGTAGAACATGCTTTTAAAGAGCAAGTTTATCAATAATCTACTTTAAAGCACTTCAATCATTTTAAACTGAAACAAGATAGATAGCTCTCCTCCCATCACATCACATATGGTCATATACACAAGTGTTCATACATCTATATTTGTGTTATATGCCCCCCCCATCTGTGCGAATTACAACTCTGAGTTCTCACAAAAATATGAATATAAAAAAACTACCTGTTGATGGTCAAATCCCTCCTATAAGCATCCTGTTGAGCAGTGCCAAACTCCTGCAAAAACATAGTTATTAACAAATTTAAAAAACTAGAATTTTGAAGTTCACCAAATAAGGGCTTGCCGCTTGCAGCTGTTGATGGTTGCAAAATGGTGTCTACAATTCTCTATATACTTAGCGCTCCTCTAACCAAAACATGGCAAGTAAAAACACTCCGGGACTCAGATATTTAGCCCATTCATAACAGTGCCCATATTTGAGCTAATTTCCCTAATTTAACACTAGATTCATTCAATAAACTGAGTGGAAGATCGTTTAATGCACTGACCATTGTTGGAATACGGCTAATGTTGGTGTATTCTTCAGATCTTAAGTTGACAAAATCAATCCACACATCAAAGAGGTGCATCCTCGCTGTTTCCAAATGTTTTGACTGATCCGGATTGCTGGAAGAGAGGCATAATTAGCAAATATCTATGCTCTCGGTTCAAGGAATGCTGTTTACATACTAAAAGATTTAGACAAGATCATCAATTACAAGAAAGGTAAAATCACAGAAAGTACCTCTGGATCAAGCCAACTCCTTTTGTTTCTTCCCCAGTAGCAGATAAATACTCGTTTACTTTGTCACAAAACTCCTTTCCCACCATATTCTCAAGAGCGATCTCTATATCGTAACACTCTTTTCCTAAAAGCTACAGTAAGAAGAATGAGATCGATTAGTATGGATACTTGATAGATATTCATCAGAGACTTCTATATGTTCAAAAGAAAGTGCATGTGCATCAATAAATGAATAAAAGAAATGCAAATACCATATTCGACATGGTTTACCATCAAGTTTTGACTGTATTCGATGTGGTTAATGATCATATCTCGATCGTCATTCTATAACATGAGAGCTAGTTTTTTATTTTTGACCAGGAATTAGCTTTATTTAAAAAAGTTGATATAAAAATAAAATATATAAAACATGAAAATTCCTAATTGATATGACAAGTGTTATATTTTAATATATTGATAAAGAGACATATATTATACATTGCAAATCCATGCAATATTTAATATTTTTGGTTTGAACTAGGTCAGATGATAAATAATAAAATAATTATTTATAATTTATGAAGTTAAATAATTTGATTTTATTGGAAAAAAAATGAAATGGTAATAATCAATTAATTATTCAGTGTAAGCAAGGGGATGTGATATTATTATGTGATCATGAAGTCAAAGGACTATTTACCTTTCTCATTTTTTGATTTTTTTAACAAAAATTAAAATATTACTTAAAAAACTACTCTTACAATTTGGATTCATTTCCCCAAATATATGTTTAATTTGACAAAATCAAAACCAACAATTATTTTTTCCAAAAATATAATTTCAACATCATCATTACCATCGACACAATCACAACCAAATAGGTTCAAGGTTATAACATACTAATGTCTTCATGATTAATCATATCATCGATTTTAAATATAATTTATAATATTATCACAAAAGATCTTATGGGTAGACAACATTTAACATAAAAGTTGTCGTCAAACGAGAGATACAAATGTATATTTTCTATCCACTAAAACATTAATTAAATTTTTACCTACATCAGAAAAGATTGTACCAAGATATTGCCACAATGTTGTTTTATATATATGACTAAAGTCAAATGACATTTCACATTGTGAAATGCCGTTTACCACTCATTCTTTTCCCCAAAAAAATGAATCATCCCAAGGACCACAATTTATGGAACAAAAAATTTCACTTTTCACAATGCCCTTATATGATTTAAAACTTGATTTTTGCACAAGCTCTCCCTGCAGGAGCTATCCCTCGACTGCACAGATGGATATGCAAATACCCTCACGAAGTTAAAGTGAGGCGGAGTTTATCATCTGCATTGATGTTGAAGTTTTTGAAAGACATGAAAATTAAGAAGATTTGAAGGAAAATAAGGTAATTTGTGAGGTAAAAACACTCTTGCAGATATACTGTGATAATTCATTATACCTCTGAGTAGGGATACTTTAACATTCATAAACCGGTGTTCTAAAACTCAGGCTAGGCGGTAGCCTAGGCACCTCCTAGGCGCTATGTCGATCATGTCACTAGAAGTTAGGGATTAGAATATTGGTAATCTAGGCTATATTTAGTATGCTTATATTTTATTCTAGGTAAGGTAGTAATTCCCATGATTATGGTCTATCAATTAGGGCTAAACTTTAGGAGTCTCTGTGTATATATTTATTCCCTGTACCTAATCAAGAAGTAACAAGAAGATTTCTGATAATTTCAATCTTCATGGTATCAGAGCTACGGCTCTTCTCTCTCAAATCGCAATCTCCTCCCCTATAACCTCATTCTCGTGTAGCCATCCTCAACCATGGTGAAACATGGCCTGGCTACCGAAACCTTAAAATCAGAAACTCCAAACCCTAGCCCCACCGAAAACAATTCCTTTGTCATCACAAGCCACAAATTAAATGGCCCTTTGTCATCACAAGCCACAAATTAAATGGCCACAATTATCTTCAGTGGTCTAAGTCGGTTAAAATGTTTATTTGCGGTAGGGGGAAGGAGGAGTACTTGATGAGCGAGTCGGCCATCCCAGAGAAGACGGATCCAGACTTCAAGAAGTGGAACATCGAGAATCACATGATTATGGCGTGGCTTATCAATTCTATGACAATGGAAATTGGAGAGAATTTCCTGTTATATGAAACAGCCCTTGAGATGTGGCAGGCCGCAAGGGAAACATACTCTAGCTCAGATAATACCTCAGAGCTATTCGCTGTAGAGTCGGTACTATATGACTTGCGGCAAGGAGATCAGCCAGTCACTCTATATTACAACGCCCTTGTACGACAGTGGCAACAACTCGATGCATTTGAAAGCCATGAATGGAAGTGTGCCGAGGATGGTCAGCGATTCCTCAAAATTCAGGAGCAGAAGAGAACATTCAAGTTCTTACTAGGTCTCAACAAAGACTTAGATGAAGTCCGAGGCAGAATAATGGGTGGAAAGCCACTTATGAACCTGAGAGAAGCATTTGCTGAAGTTCGAAGGGAAGAGAGTAGAAAGCGGGTGATGATGGGCACCCAGAATAACTCGGTCAACGTAGAGGGATCTGCACTTGCATCATACGGTGCACATCCTGCCAGCCAACAGGATACTCGTTCTCAACGCAAAACTCGACCATACTGCGACCACGGTGCCAAACCAGGCCATACAAAAGACACCTGTTGGAAGATTCATGGGAAACCTGCTGATTGGAAGCCTTCCAGACCATTCAATGAGCGAACTGATTGGAAGCCTTCTAGACCATTCAATGAGCGAAATAGCCGAGCAAATTCAGCCACCTCCACGGAAGTCACTTCATTCTCAAAGGAGCAGATCGAAGCCTTACAGAAGGCATTAGCCACCACTCTAACACACCACGATACCACGAGCCAACCTGTCAGTTTGCAGGCAAATAAAGGTAACAAGTATTATGCTTTGTCTACTTGGAATACTCTATCTCGTCATTGGATTATCGACTCAGGAGCATCAGACCATATGACGGGAGACCGGTCCCTGTTTCAAGAATACCAACCAAGCCAAACCCAAGTGACCGTGTGGATTGCTGACGGTTCTAAATCCCGAGTTGCCGGGATGGGAAAAATCTGCCTAACCTCAACTATCACCCTTCAATCTGTATTGCATGTTCCGAAATTAGATTGCAACTTGTTATCAATAAATAAGTTAACATCTGATCATAATTGCTCCGCTGAATTTTTCCAAAATATGTGCATTTTTCAGGAATTGGGATCGAGGAAGATGATAGGCAATGCTAGGGTGTGCTCAGGACTCTACTTGCTTAACTCACCAACAGAACCCACATCAAACCATGTCACCCTTAGTCAGCCCAATCATAAGTCAACCAATTCCAAGGTTTCAAAGTCTGTTTTAGTTTCTAGAGTCAATAAGGATACTGAAGTCATGTGTTGGCACTATCGTCTAGGACATCCAAGTTTTTATTATCTTGAAAAGTTATTCCCTCAATTGTTTCTGAATAAAAGACCACAACACTTTCATTGTGAAATTTGTCAACTTGCAAAGCACACACGCTCAGTTTATCGAAGCATTCCTTACAATCCATCACAACCCTTCAATTTAATCCATAGTGACATATGGGGAGTGTAACATCTACTAATTTTAAAAGCGCGGAAATATTTTTTTTTATAAAAGCTTCGCAATTTCAAAATAACATTTAAAAATGATCTTAAATATTTGACAATAAAATTGGCGTAGTTTTAAAATTTCCAAACTCCTCTAAAATCATACGTAAACAAATAAAAATCTTAAAATCGTCATCGTATAAAAAGGTTCATCTCCTCTCAAAATCTCATAATCAAAATGCGGAAAACACGTGGTCCTCGGGTCGTGTCACCCCACCAAGTCTGTCTACTCAGTGTTCAGCACCTACAGTCTTCTCAATAACAAGCTCATCTGCATCACACACGCCTAGTGAGTCTAAAGACTCAACACACCTGTACCGTTAATAACAAGTACATATACAAATCACACAGCAGTGAAAAATATCATACTCAACATATATTTCATGAACTTAAAAACATAATGTAAACGTGTCGTATAAAATCATGTCGTGTCAACTCATGTCGTCTCATATCATGTCATCTCATATCATCGTATACGTGTCAAAACAGCTCATCATGTCATTATAAACTTAAAACATTTTCTTTTACTTGAATTCAGTTCATTAGTTGTGACTTTCGTATCAGCTCTATCGTATCAGCTCTATCGATGGATCCATCTACATGTAACCGTGGTACCCGGCGGCGAGGGACATCAGCGACAGCATTACCCGTCCACTGAGCCCGGGCCTCAGCTCATCATATCATGTCAATGGAAATACGATCGTCGGGCTCCCTCTGGGGCCTTCTCCCGTAAACGGGCTCCCTCTGGGGCCTTTTCCCTCACGATATCTCCAATCATATCATCGTATACATATACATCGTCAGTCACAACCAACTCCCATCCTTCAAAAACATCATCATATTCATCACTTAATAAAAACATAAATATACGTAATTTTTCCTTTAAACCAAGCATGCAACGTATTTATCGTAATTACATAAAAATCATGAACGTGATGCATAAACATTTAAATCATGATAAAATGTGCTCAGGACGCTGCCAAGACCAAAATCTCACCTCGGGTGCAAAATGTCCATTTTGCCCCTGGAAACCCAAAAATTAGCGTTTCACCTCTAGACGTAAAATTTCACGTTTTTGATCTTTTCTTAATTCCATTGACTCTAACATGTCCCAAATAATTATTTAAGCCTACATGAATTTTCCCATATTTATATTTGGCTTAAATCGACGACTTTTAAATTAATTCTTCCATATAACATATTAATGAGTTTTAATCCTGAATTAAACCAAACCTTAGCATAAAATTCTCAAATTAAAAACTTAGACTTCTAATAATTATTTGAGCTTAAATATAATTTCATCAAGCTTAAATATAGGCGTTTCAATTAATCCTTTAACTAACCTTTCGTGAGGCGACTAAATCCCGGATAAATCCAAATCTCGTTATTTTGATCCGAAGCTTACCAAACTCTTAAAAATGTCCCAAAACATATTTAAAATCATCCCTAGACATAAACTCGAGCCTATTTCATAACTTAACCGAATTGTTTTAAAACTTAGACCGAGGTCCCGATTTTTAACCCGAATCATACCGAAACTTAACAAAAACTTTCCCAACTTTTTACCACACCTTAAAAACACTTAAAAGGTCCTAACAACCCTAAAACCAGGCTCTTAAACATTCGGACCACCCCTGAAACGCTGCTAGAAAAATCCAGCAACTTCCTTACCCACAAATCATAGTACCTCATTTCCCCTTCTTGCGATCTAGCCTACTCCCGGTTGATCCAGCCCCGACTCAACCCTCCTTAGGCCATCCTAGGACCACACTACACCTACTGAACCCACGCAAAAGATTCCATGCACGCTGGAGTTCACAATTCCTCGCTAAACCTCCCTAGATGCTCGAACAAGACCCTCCTCGATCGATGCAACTCCCTCGTGCATCCTTCAAGTCCAGACCAGCAAGCTTCGAGCTCTTCCAGATCGTGACTCAGACTCATCAGAGACCAGTCCACGGCCTGGAGATGCCCTCACCCCGTCGGCCTCGCCTTTGGTCCAAGCCCCAACCCGAACGAGCCTTCCATCGCAAGAATCACTCGGCCCTTCAGCCTACAGCAACCCACAACCGATCCTAACCCCCAACCGACATCTTGACACATACAACAGCCCCTTAACACTCTAATACAGTAGCCCTTTGCACAAAAAATCAGAAAACGTGAACATCAAATCACAGATGTAAGAAACCACAATAAAACCGAAAATCCTTCATTACAAAAAACTTGGATCGAAACATTTCATGCAATCACACCACCATCAGTATATATTAACGTGTATGATGCAGAAAAAATGATAAAAAGCATGCCTGGAGATGATTTGGTGAACAAATCAAGAAGAGGGAGGCCCAAGAATATTTTTCCTTTGCCAAGAGAGTGTGCAGCCGAAGATTTCCTTTGTGAGAATGGAGGTGACCGAAGCTTCAGCTGGGTTATGATGAAACCGAGTGACTTTTGGATGGAAAAGGGGTGGGTGTCGGTTGTTGGGGGGTTATGGGTAGGTAAAGAGGTGTTTGAATTAAATAATATAGTTAATTTGAGGTTTAGTGGGCACTCATCTTGTTAATTAAATTTTTAAAAGATGTTTAAGTCCAATGAACTTAAAAATTGACCCGTTAAATTCAAACACATTCCCGAAAAATATTTTGTGCTGAAAAGATTTTGAAAATATTAGCCGAACTCTCAAAAAGTCTACCGATTCGATAAAATTTGCGTAGCGTTAAAAATAAAATCTTGCGGGTAAAAATACCCAAATAAAATCCCATTTTTGAGAAATACACTTAAAAACACTTTAACTTAATTTATAAAAATAAATCGTGCAATAAAATAATTTTCCTGAAAATTCTCCGGTCTCCGATCCTCGTTCGAACGTGAAATGGATCTAGAAATCTTAATGCATGAATTTCATGAATTAAATCCTATCATGCATGAATTATGTATAAAATGCATAAAAAGAATTAAACACATAATTAATGAAATAAACATGTATTTACTGCTTTAAAACAATTTAATAAAATACCAAATAAATTTAATAATTTGCATGCATGTGGTTCCCGTGCACTTCCAAATTTTCGGGACGTTACAGGGAGCATCCAGAATAGCTAATATTAATGGTGCAAAATGGTTTGTCACTTTTATCGATGACCACACTAGGCTCACATGGGTATTTCTCATGAAAGAAAAATCAGAACTTGAAAAAATCTTTCTAGCTTTCGAAGCAATGGTTCAAACTCAGTTTATGACAAAAATCCGGGTACTAAAATCTGACAATGCCAGGGAATATTTCAACCTAATTCTAGGAGACTATTTCTCTAACCATGGGATAGTTCAAATCAGTTCATGTGTAAATACACCCCAACAAAATGGTATAGCCGAACGAAAAAATCGTCACCTATTAGAAGTTGCCAGATCCATTATGTTTTCAACTGGTGTCCCGAAATATTTATGGGGCGAGGCGGTGTTAACTGCTGCCTACCTTATAAATAGAATGCCATCCCGAGTCTTGCAGTTTGCCACGCCATATCAAACCCTAATCAAAACTTATCCCCATGCCGCCATCCTATCTTCCAACTTACCAACAAAAATCTTTGGATGCTCCGCATTTGTTCACATTTATCCACACGACCGTAGCAAACTCGATCCTCGATCCACTAAGTGTGTCTTTATCGGCTATTCTTCCAACAAGAAAGGGTATAAGTGTTTTTGTCCTAGGACTAGAAAGATCTTTAACACTATGGATGTTACTTTTCTCGAAGAGACTCCCTATTTCACCAAAACTGTTCTTCAGGGGGAGAATTCGAGAGAAGTACAGCCTTGGTCTTGGGATTCTCTCCTCACTACTACACCAAATTCCCCACTCCTCATTACTACACCAAATTCCCCACAACCAAATATGCCACCAAATGACTCGAATCCACCTCCTACACTTGTTGATGACCAGGTCCAATCCCCACAACTCCAGCTAGACATACAAGTATACACCCGTCGGCCGAGACCCACTCCAAGAATCAGTGAGCCACTGACACATCCTACTGCTGACCCGTCATCGAACTCGGTTCCGATTCCAAGCACGGAGCCACACACACTGGAACCTCCACCTTTCGAAGAGTCCGAAGAGTTACCTATTGCTCTACGAAAAGGTACCCGGAATTGCACTAATCATCCAATACAGAGGTTTGTTTCCTATGGTGGTTTGTCACAGAAATACAGGGCTTACATCACAAACCTTGACACGGTACCTATTCCGGGATCAATACAAGAAGCTTTGAAGCACCCGGGATGGACTCAGGCGGTTCAAGAAGAATTGAGGGCCATGGAAAAGAATGACACGTGGACTATCACAGATTTACCTCCTGGGAAGAAAACCGTGAGCTGTAAGTGGTTATTCACCGTGAAATGCAAGGCGGATGGAAGTGTTGAACGGTTAAAGGCCCGACTAGTGGCTCGCGGATTTACTCAATCCTACGGAATCGACTATCAGGAGACATTCGCACCTGTAGCTAAACTATCAGGAGACATTCGCACCTGTAGCTAATTTTATTTCGATTATGAAACAAAATATAGTCAGTATGGTATTTTTTTAGTCTTGATTCTGAATTATGAACCTGACTTGTTTGCTTTATTCATTCATGAATGTAGGGTAAATAATTCATAATTTCATTATTTTTTCAGTTATATATATTGAAGGTGTATGTGTGAAAAGCTTCATTTGGTTTAATTAGAAATGATGCATAACATGTCGGAATTTTCCAGCTCTCTTATAATTCGCTTGTCATGTTAAAGTACTAAAACATAAGTAGATAGGATAAACGAATCATTACTATCTTTTAACTGATAGACTGGAATTTTCTTTTATATATATATATATATATATATATATATTTTTGGGATTGATTATGGTTTACACTGCCACGAACACCGTTCTAGGGTTAATAACTCGGATCGACTGTTCATTTTAAATCAAACGTTCTTCAAAAAGCATGTTAAACTTGGTTTAAATCGTTTTTATTTTAAAAAATGCGAGTGTTGGGTTTGTTTGTTTATTTATTTATTTTGGGTGGGCGGTTGATGCGGTAAATATGAAGTTGAGTGGGTAATGATACTAAAGGGGTATAACGGTAGTAATTATTTTAGTTTATATATATAAATGCAGTTGAACCTTCACTCGGAGTCGACAATGAATCTCTTGAAGTTGCAAGGGAATGTTTTTAAGATTGATTCGTCCGCACTATACAACCAAACAAATTGTGATTCTTTAATAGACATTTTCAGTTCTCGAGAAGCAATTGCAGGTTGTGAAACTGATAGACAGTGAAGGAATTTCCAATGGTGCATCTACGTCCGCAACAAAGAATTCTGAAGTTTTGGAGGTTTTGCTATCATTGGTCTTTTTTCGCTCTGCTACACTGTATTATCGGGTGTTTATTAGTTTTCATTGGATTGTGACTAATTTAAATGCGTCCCAGTCAAGAGTTTTTAAATTTTTATTTAGAACTACAAATCAATAAACGTTGTAGTTGGATTTGATTACTACCCGTGGATAATTCATTGATCATTAAAATGATTTCATATGGAACACCTGAAGGATATATGCTTCGTCTTTTGGCTATATGACATCTGGGTTAATATGTTGGTCTGTGCTGTAGTAAACTGTTTTGTTTCCCTTGTTCGAGGAATTTTTTTTCCTTAGAATCCCAATACTAGTTGTGGAAATTGAAAGTGCATGCATGATATTCGTTGTCTCTTATAGCTTTGCATTCTTTTATTTCTCTCTCTTTCCATTATTCATCTAATCGTTTTTGTTGATACGGTTGCTGGGTGGGGTGAGATTAAGGATGTTTTTGAAGTCTATTCTTGGCACTTTGCTATTTTTCTTTAACTAAATCCTATTTTTCTTCCGCTATTAAGGTCAGGATATAACAAGAGAACACTGTTCAAATGATGAGAGCATATATTTTTCTGTATTTTTCTTAAAAAAAAAGTTTATACGATATTCGAAACAAGATAGGAAAATCATGTTCGACACTAATACAAGTCTTAATACACGACCTAATGGCCAGCTTACTGTGGGCAGTATCGGGATACTAATGATTCTTATTTTAATGAGTTTTTCTTTGTATGTACTGTGTATCTGAGACTTCTTTCGCCTGCACGAAGTACTGAATTTATGAAAAAAACTCGTCTTTAAAGATATAATGAAAATCATTTAAAAATTTATCGTATTTTCATATGCTTATGACTATAATTTCGCCCAAAGAAGATAGGAGATGATGTTAATTCTTTAGGGATTAAAAACATTTATAAAAATAATGCAGGATCGCCAACCATAAAACTCCAATTTTAAACTTATTTTTATGTAATTAATTAATTGTTAGAATTAGTAAGTATATGTGTTTGAATAATTATTTAAAATTATTGATGTGACGTAATGAATATATTAAATCTTAAATAAATTATTATATTGAAAATATTTGCATTTTATATTTTGATTTCAAAATTTAAAAAAATAAATATAAATATTAAACATGACATTGTGTTGAACTTAATCCATTCTCCATAAGTTGAAGACGATAACTAAACGATGATCATCATCCTTCATGCACCACGACTTTTTAATTAGTGAGGTACGTGGGTGTTGAAAATTGTTCAAAATTATTAAAATAGAAATGTCAAAAGACAAGTGTAAAGCAGAGGAGAGAATAGAATATAATAAAATAGTAAAAAGAGAACAGACTATTCTATTTTTGTCTTCAACAAAATTCAAATGTCATGATGATTATATTTTGAATGAAAATTTGTGTTGAAAAGGTATTATTTCAGTAGAAAACATAAGACAACAAGCAACTAAATATTTCTATATCAAATCTTTCCAACAAACAATTATCAAACTAACTACTTTTGCAGTTATATATAGCATAATGAGTGGTTTCTTTCTCAAAAAGATCATGTAGAATAGCGTCACAACATTATGATAATTAAGTACCATCAAACTAACTACTTTTGCAGAGTTCCTAACAGATTATACCTAGCTAGATAAAAATATAATTCGAGAGAAGTAAAATTAATATTATTAAAATTTAGACACTCACAAACCTGATAAAGTTTGTTTTGTGTCAAGTATGACTTAATTTGTCGCTGTAAATTAAAAAAAGATCACTTTATTAGAATTCATCAAGCAGATAATAATATAAGAAAGATTACCTACCTACCTACCTGATGAATTCATAAAGAACAGTGCACATTACGGAAATCTGGCAACCGAACACAACCACTAAAACAAGTAAAAAAATAATAAATTTAAATTCCAAGGAAATTAAAGTAACATAGCGAAAACATGAAAACATTAGGACAAAGAAAATGATCTACTGTTTAAATCAAACATCCTGCGTAACATTGTTAATTAATTAAGAGATTTAGTTAATGTGCATCCTTAATTCTCATATATAAATAAAAAGAGAAAAGGGAACGGAATTTATCTTACCAGTAAGATAAGGAAACTGATAATATTCCTCATCAACTCTAAAAACACAAGATCAGCTAGCCATCAGAATACTATTTCGAAATAATAATGATAATAAATAAAACATGCATAAATTACCGTCGTCGATCAGAGGCACGGCCAATATATTTCCTCGCGCCTTGTCTGTTTCGTGATAGAATCCTACGAGCACAAGTCCTAAAAACAGATTAATTAGTCATTGTTGTTGTTGTTGAGAGGGATCCAAGAAGACTATGAACATTAATTCGCACCTGATAATCGGAGACATTTTTGCGTAATTGATTATTCACCGTCTGTCTGTGCTTTTAGTTTCTTGCAGAATGGAGGAGGAGAAGAACTCATCATATTAATATATATAATTGCAATCATCAAGTGACCAAAAATAATCTTTTTGTGTATCTTTATCTATATCTATATTTATGTTCAAATTATTATTTTTTTAAAAAAAGACCTTATCTTAAATCATCTCTTTAATTATATCTCAAATTAGTAGGGACAACACGTTTATTTATTTATTTATGATTATGATTATAAAGTTCAAAAAAAAAAACTATCTTGTTATGTTTGTCTATCTATATCTATGTTTTTTTATGTAAAAATTATATATTAAAAAATAAAATAATATTAAATGCATAATTAATATATCTTATAACTATATTTACAACAATTATATCGTGAAATTTTGTATCCAATGTATCATGAGATTTGATAAATAAATTTTTTGAATTGCATTTTTATGGTACAAGAATAGTTGTACAATTTTCATTATACCTGTAACATTAGTCTAAAAAACATGTTCTCTCACCTTTATCTTTTCATAAATTATATATTTATATTACAATCTGGTCTATATTCAATATAAGAGAAATAATAATATTTAAAGATTTTTTCAAAGTTTAAAAGTTAAGATTTATTCAATCAATACTTTTATAAAATTTATAAGAATCTATTTGTATCCAAAATAAAACTTTCATGCATGGAGTTTTAAAAACTTATATGACATTCAAACTCAGTTTTAAATACTCTATAAAATTTTATAGGTAATAATTCCATTAAAACATGAAAGAATAAAGTGCACAATGAAATGTTAAAAATTATTGGACGAAATTTTTTCATTAATTTCTTTCTCTCTATTCTCCCTCCCTCTCCATTCAAATTATGTTTCAACACATCTTTATTCCCCCTTCAAAACAATTTTAAAATAAGTTTATCTAAACATTTAAAACAAAGTTAGCCAAACACTCTCTTAATGACTCCAACACATATATAATATAATATATTAAACTAAACGAAAACATAAACATATATATTATCTATATTATTTTATTAAATTTTAAGGGCTTATTAGATTAACTAACTTTTGTGTATGTTCTTATGATAAACAAAATATATATATTTCTCAAATTACGAAAACATTCTATTTTAATTGATAAAAAAAACATAAAAACTTATTTTAATAAACATGTATCTTATACAGAACTATCATATCTTAATAAATTTATCTTTATCTATATTTTTAAATGTTAAAATTATTATATCATCATAAAATAAAATAAAAAATTATTATCAGAAAACATTTTTAAATTTTAACATGATCAATAAATTTTGAGTTATTTATCAAAAAATATTATTTTTTTACGTTAATCGATAAAAATAAAGTGGGTGAAAATCATTTGAAGATAATAAAATAAATTAGAATCCCGGTTGCTACGTTAAAATACAATCATTATCATTAATTGTTATAATTTTTGAGAAAATCCGGTTTGTGATGCATTGCTATCGCTTGAATTTCCCTACATTATTGGATTTTCTCAAAAATTATAACAATTAATGATAATGATAGTATTTATCGTAGAAACCGGATTCTAATTTATTTTATTATCTTCAAATATTGATTTTCACCCACTTTTATCTTTACTATTAAAAAATAATATTTTTGATAAATAACTCAAAATTCATAGATTATATTAAAATTTAAAATTGTTTTCTGATAATAATTTTTTATTCTATTTTATGATGATATAATTATTTTAACATTTAAAAATATAGATAAAGATAAAAATATAATTTATTAAGATATGATAGTTCTGTATAAGATACATGTTTATTAAAATAGGTTTTTATGTTTTTTTATCAATTAAAATAGAATGTTTTCGTAATTTGAGAAGGAGATATATTTTGTATGTTTTTATAGTTTAATACGTGTGTGTGTCGGAGTCATTAAGAGGGTGTTTGTACATTGATGGCTTTCATGGATTTATCAAAAGACAATTGAAAATTTGAATACTTATAAAATTTTATAGAATATTTAAAAGCCGAGTTTGAATATCACATAAATTTTTAAAACTCCATGCATGAAAGTTTATTTTGGATGTCAATAGATTCTTATAAATTTTATAAAAGTATTGACATCTTAACTTTTAAACTTTGCAAAAATCTTTAAAGATTATTATTTCTCTTATATTGAATATAGACCAGATTGAGATATAAATATATAATTTATGAAAAGATAAAGGTGAGAGAACATGTTTTTTAGACTAACGTTACAGGCATAATGAAAATTGTACAACTATTAATCGATCTTGTACCATAAAAATGCAATTCAAAAAATTTATTTATCAAATCTCATGATACATTGGATACAAAATCTCACGATATAATTGTTGTAAATATAGTTATAAGATATATTAATTATACATTTAATATTATTTTATTTTTTAATATATAATTTTTACATAAAAAACATAGAAATAGATAGACAAACATAACAAGATAGTTTTTTTTTTTTGAACTTTATAATCATAATCATAAATAAATAAATAAATAAACGTGTTGTCCCTACTAATTTGAGATATAATTAAAGAGATGATTTAAGATAAGGTTTTTTTTTAAAAAAAAAAAATATAATTTGAACATAAATATAGATATAGATAAAGATACACAAAAAGATTATTTTTGGTCACTTGATGATTGCAATTATATATATTAATATAATGAGTTATCCTCCTCCTCCATTCCGCAAGAAACTAAAAGGACAGACATACGTTGAATAATCATCAATTACGCAAAAATGTCTCCGATTATTAGGTGCGAATTGTTCATAGTCTTCTTCCCTCTCAACAACAACAACAACAACAACAACAACTAATTCATGATCTGTTTGTAGGACTTGTGCTCGAAGGATTCTATCTGGAAACAAACAAGGCACGAGGAAACATATTGCCCGTGCCCCTGATCGACGACGGTAATTTATGCCTATTTTATTCATTTTCGAATTTGTTTTTATATTTCCATTTAATTTGTTTTGAATTGATGGCTAGCTGGTCTTGTGTTTTTAGAATTTCTTCTGCTGAATTGATCGTATATCGTTCTTTAGAAGGTAATTAAGCAAAATATTCATTATATTCCCTTTTTGCGATTTTTCATGGGATCAAATTTCAGTATTCGATATATGATTCGTTTCTACCCAATAATTGTTTTCATGTGTTTTTCGCTCTTCTTAAATATGTTTTACCTTTTTCAGCATTGGTTTGTGGTTACGTACTTGTCACCTTTAGCCAGTGCATGGGAGATTTTTTTGAGGTTGGTGTCTCTGATTGAAATAAGAAATTAATTACAATATTAGTGAAATATGATAAGGAACGCATTTTTTTAAACAGGAGCAGAGCCGCAAGAAGCAAATTAAACGACTTTATGAGGTTCGTGATTATTAGCACTTACAATCTAAACATATACAGTCTGTCGGGAATCTGAAATATATATGTTAATTGTTTGATTAATGGACCTGCTTTTTTCATGCCTTTGGTGATAATATTTTGTTTACTGCATTTTATCCCCAAATCCCATGTTATAAAATGTTTTTTTTTCCCTTCAGGGAGGAGAATGAGAAATCGCAGAAGATATGGCTTTCCTTTGTGTTTTTAATTCTTTTTCTTTGTGGTTAGTTCTAGGTTTAAGACCACGTGGCATGAGGAAGATTTCGTGGCACGTATGTTTAAATGGTTCTCAATTTCATCGTTTAATTTTAAAATTATAGGATTTTATTGAGCTAATTATAATTCGAATATTTTGTTTTTTGTTCCATAGTTTTCGTATGCATTAGATATGATATTTTTATATATAATCAAATGGAACTAATATATAACTCTGGCTAGTAATTTTTTTGCTAAATTTGTGTAAATATTACAAAATATTTAAACTAATTCAGCTTTTCAAAAAATACTTATATTTGCACGCAATAGTTCAAATAATTTCCGTATAGATTTTCTTTATATTGTATATATGAATATCAGACCTTAATTGGGCTGTTATTTTAGCTTGATCCACCAAGCTTTTAATAAATATATGGACAAGCATGACAATTGTATTCCCTCAAATGGGAAAACAAAAAAACATGTATTTAAAGTTTTGCCACCTAAAATACAATACACTAAGTAGCATCTTTAACGAAAATTTTGGGTCGGTCCACAACTGCCTTTCAATAGCAGAAACTGCACTTGTACAAATTAGTTTGTGCCTTTCGGTATACTGTTGGAAATTCATGGTAATACTAGTGGCAGATTCATTTAAAATCATTGTGTCTTACGCCTAGAGCAGATGAGATGGTGAATGTTTGCTCACAATTCACATATTTTTTAGAGTCAAACAAGAAATGTATTCGTGCAGAGAATTTACAACCAAAAATAATATGAATCAATTCAGAATATCTAGCTAGCTAAACATCAGTTTACCTTCAAGTTCGAACCCACAACGTTTCCAAGGAAATTAAATGGCCTTTGGTTCCTAGTTTGAGCCGCCGCTGCAGTTCCTAAGGGAGATGCATGTATGGTAATAGGAAGAATCCACTCGCACTTGTCCCTTTCCTCTATCATAAGAGGATGATCATATCTGACATCAAAGAACACACTAAGCAATCAGAAATTGTTGATCAAGTATAAGTATCATGCATGTCGAGTCTTAACGTCTTTATATGGTTTCATTTACAAACTTGCAACATAAAATCGCACAATATTTATGAAAAAATATGGATGTAAGTGGATAAATGCAAGTACTCTTGATGCATAAAAACTACATCAGGACCGATGACCATCGCACGTGGACATATAATCATTTAAGTTAGAAGTAACTTATATTCACAATGCATATGAGAGATTGAAAGATAAGCACGTATATGAAAATCTGAAAACTTTAATTTCGAATCGAGCTCGAACATACAAAATTTAAATGAATCGAGCTCGAATAACATCATACTCGCACACGAGTCGAGCACCCCTAGTTGCAACTAATATATGTATCCGATCAAGGCAAAAAATGGGATGGCGATGTTATTACAATAGTTAATTAAAGTTTGTCGAAGTAAGATGTTGTTAGATATACTTTAAAATTAAATATCCCAATTTACCCTTCACGAGAAATTGGATTTATTTAATATTTAGTTATATGACCTAATACTCAGATATATTATTTTATAATAAGTTAATTGAAATTCACGTGAATGTTTTATCTTTGTAAAGATAAAAAGTTCATATTAGGATCTGTTTTTATCATATTTATAAGTTTAGGAGGTGTGAATTGTAATGATACCAAAAAGTAAAATATATAATGGTGACTGTATAATATCAATTTTTTAAAAAAATTAATTGTTTAACTTATGAGACGAGATGATATAAAATAATAATATAATAATTTATAACTTTATTTATTTAATCAAAATATGTCGAACAAAACAAAGTTGTGCATTGAATGTATCTTTCATTTTTGACAGGTGAGTTAAAAATAAAATAAAAAAATAATAAATAATAAATAATAAATATAACACAAATATAGATAAAAATCTGTGTGAGACGGTTTCATGAGTCGTATTTTGTGAGATGAATATCTTATTTGGGTCATCCATGAAAAATAATACTTTTTATGTTAAAAGTATTATTTTTTATTGTGAATATTGATAAATTTGACTCGTCTCACAGATCAATATTTATAAAATCGTCTCACACAAAAGACCTACCTCAAAATATAATAACCCAAAAAAAAAAAAAATATCAAACTTCCTCATAATAATAACAAACATTTAAGCCCAAGGGTAAACGTGTAATCTTGATGCGGTAACGGATAGGATAACGAACCCCTGAGAGCAATGGGGCAACAGAGCGAAACCCATTCCAGCTTCCATAGCTCAATTTCTTCACTCAACAATGGCGGCCCTTTCGTTCTGTTCCTCCCTCGCACCCAATCTCTCTATAAATCAAAACCCAGCAACATTTTATCTTTCTAGAACCAGTATTTCGTTCCTCTCTCATTCCCTCTCGTCTCTGAAGCTCCACTCTAAACAGGCCGCGTTGTCTTTCATACCCAAATCATCTGAAACAGAGGCCGCGCCTTCTTTGACTGAGCCGGATACCGATAAGCCCGATCCAGAAGAAGAGCCCGTTGCTCAGACTGCGGAGCCCAAGCGCGAGGAAGTGTTTGCGGTTGTTATGGTAATTCGGCTTGTTTTCATTTGTATAGTGCGAGTGTGTGCCTATATATTGGTAATAATTGTAGAAATCTGGTTGTTCATGGAGAAATTTACATTGATCTATGATATAGACCAAGGTTTTGTTTTGTTTTTTTTTTTTTTTCGAGTTTGTGTGATTGTAAAATAAATATTGATGTGTGTAACTGAGCTTTTCAAGGACCACATCAAAGTTCGGATATTTATCACGATGGCAAACCATTCCAGCCCTCCCCAATCCATCGTCTGTTTGTACTCATTTTCATGATCCATGTCTGCCGAGACACGTCTCTTGTGGGTTTTTGTCATTTTAATTTGGCTAAATGTGTGTGATTTGGGTTCTGCTTCTTTCACTTGTCTTTTGGCTTTCTTTAGTCATTGACATCTGGATTCCGTGGTTAACGTTCTTACAGTGACCACAACTGCCATATGCATATCTCAGATGCAACTTCATTTTTCTGATTAATTCTTTTTCTATTATATGTTTCGAATAAGGTTGATAATGTATTTGGGAACGCTAAATTTTATGATTGTTAAGGTTCTGTGTAATTTTGAACTTTGATGGTCATGTTTAGAAGTTGATTTGCGATGCATTCTGTGGTTTGTATATTTGTTTAGGTTGGATCGAGGCAATACATCGTTCACCCTGGACGGTACATTTATACGCAGAGGCTTAAAGGTGCCGATGTGAATGACAAAGTATGTATTGCAAACTTCTTTACTGATGTATATCTGATAAATATGATCAAGGTGTTTTCCCTTTTCTCTTCTGCATGGCTGTGAACTTTGATTGTGTTTCTTTTTGCCTTATGTCATATTGGTGTGTCAATGAACTGCTGGGGTGCTAGAGTACATGCACCTGTGTAATTGTTTCATGATGTTGCTTAAGATGAACTTCAAAGAACCTTGTCTAATTAGATATTAAGGTATTGTGAAAGGCCCACGTCACCTAAACTTGGGATTGTGGGAACGTTAATGATCCTATATGCAGTAAGGAGAGCAGGGGGAGTAGCCCCACTTCAAATTCCACACACGAGTTTCAGATCTTTGTCCACCCCTCCAATTGAACTGCACCAAGAATTTTTATCAGGCATTGGTAAATCTTGAAACAGTATTTTGCTGAACAGGTTACCCAAATTTGTCGTGAGCTCCAAGGATTTTTATATGTTTAATTTGCATATAAATCTCCACTCAAGACCACTCTTGTTGCTTCTTTTTTCCTCCCTTGGTGATTTCATGTTAGATCAATGTATTAGATGTATAATCCCCCCATCATTTTTTGTATTGGCAACTTCGACACATTATATACTACTTGGGACAATCATGTTATAAATCCTCTGTCCAGATCACTCTAAATAAAGTATTGCTTGTGGGAACGAAGACGAGTGCCTACATTGGAAGGCCAATCGTGTCCAATGCTGTAGTTCATGCCATCGTGGAAGAACAAGTATGATCAGTTCCAAAGTGTTTTCAAAGGTTCCTATATCCTCATTCGGCACTTACTTATCATTACCATTTCTTGTAGACATTGGACAAAAAGGTCATCGTGTTCAAGTACAAGAAAAAGAAAAACTACCGAAGAAACATTGGGCACAGACAGGTACCAAAATCTCATATATATTTTACACTATATTTATTAGATTTTTACGTATTCTTTTCTTACAAAACTGTTTCATGAATGGATTTATCCAGCCCATTACCAGGATTAGAATCACGAGCATAGCTGGTTATGAAAGCTCACCTGCTGCTACGCTTCCATCATAACTTACACCTGTAAATTTTAATGGTCGTGTTTTTTAACCTTGCCCGAGTGTCCAGAAGAATTATGTTTATATTCTACGGAGCACAGCTATTTTACCAATTTTTTGCAATACTTCGAACATCTAACGAAATATGGAATTTGCATTTTTTGTCCAAGTCATCTTCCATTTTTGTGTATGCTTAGAAGATTTCTCGTTCTTCCTTCCACGGTCTATGTTGTTTGTTTCTCATCGTGACACAGTAGAAAAGTATAATAACCTCTACGTAGCTTCAGGTTATCCCTAAGAAGTACCTTTTATGCATTTGGTAACCTGACGTTGCGCGATATGACCAACTAAATAACCCAGGTTGTCATTGATTTTTCAAGAAGGAAGTTCGAAATTCGAATCACAGTATACATTACACAAGCATGAATTTGAAAAGAAATGGTCTGTTGCATTTGTGCAGTATATATCCATTAACTAGATAGGAGAATGGATGGACGTTATCTGGAATGAAGTGAAGTAGGACCGGAAGTTTTCTCATTACATTTCACCATTTTATCATGTGCCATATATAATAAAACTACTAATTGCAGGTATTCTCCGGGTGGCCTTTTTCTTTCGAAAATTCAGCATTGCACTAAGCACAAGGTGTGGGCATGCCGCTTGTACTTTATTTAAACTTCTAAATGGTCAGACACAACATGCTATTAGAAAAAGATATCAACCATTATTCATGTCATGCAACTGTCGTGAACAACGTAAGACAAAAATAAAACATCAACACGACTACAACGACAATCTTTAAGGTAATTACTCAATCTTAAAATTTCATAAACTATATTAAATAAATATGAAACTAAAAGTTCCTGCCGAAATAGTCAAGGTTCAGATAAGTGTTCCTCATTGGTCTCCGCCCACCATTCCTCGCCAGCTACCCCATCGCGAGTCTTTCTCACCTGCATCAGTGAATCTAGTCTATACAAGTAATATATAAATGAGGGATTGTTAGCTTAATTATAATAGTATTTGTCTCAATTCAACGTTACACTCCCACCCAATATATATTTGTGTTTTGTCAATAATTTTTTACGTAAATATGCTTTGATGAAGTATATGTATATGATCAATTACCTATACATACAAAAATAATTAACTCGGTGCGGCTGAATTTATCAGCGCGACTTGCAAATTACGGTGTCAATATAATTGTTTACTAATATACATCAAAGAATAGCGACAACAATTTCTTACGTCATAAAAAAAATGTGCGAAAAGAGTTGAACGATTCATGCATGCAATTTATTTCCGTATCTAATTTTTGAATGAGCTTTATACTGGAATGATAATACGTACATTACATAGGAAGCCATTTTCTAATTAATCACTTAATGATTCAAAGACAATATTAATTAATAAAAAAAATTTGTGCATGCATAAGTTTTCGGTACGAACCTGTCTTTTATCAAAGTAGTGAACGTTTATTCGTCCCCTAACACAGTCCCAATTCCATGAATATGATAACTTTATCGGCTACCTATTTAATTCCATTTCTTTATTTAATTAACAGTTAATGCATATCAAATAATCGACTCTTTGCTCAAGTTGCGCTAGATTTGGCTTTAAAAACTAGATACAATTACTCAGCCTCGGTAAAGCTTGGGAAACTGAATGCTCCACTACCCAGCAAACTGGCAGGTCACACAGAATTCCACAAGATTTGGGAAAAAGTAATAAAACAAATTTAAAAGATGTTAATAGACAAATATTAACTTAAGTCAATACAAAAAAATTCACGATTTCAACATATTTAGACGAGCCAAGGATACCTTCTAGTGATTAGCTTGAACCTATAAGCTATTTGGCGTCTGGCGATGACACATTTGACGACGACTTCCACTTCCAGCCTCATCCTGCTGTAAAAATTTAAAAGAAGAAAAAAAAAACAGGGAGAATCTTATACACATCTTTTTTGCCTTGGGTTCCAGAGAAAACTAAACTGGCAATCGATGATGATTGCTGCTATATTGTCACGCCATTTGAATTCTCCCGTGACTCAAAGAAGAGTCGTATAGTTGAGTAAATGAGAGAAGGCTCGGCCATTGCACCATTTCCATAATCTCCACAGGCTAGCCGCTTTGACACGGGTGGGATGAGGGAAATTCCAAGATCATCAATAACCATGAGATGGCGTTCTGTAAAAGGGTTATTCCACATGAAGGTATTCATGGCCGGGGCTACGAACATTGGTTTACTGAAGTCCCATGCCCGTATGATGCAGGTCAGTAAATTGTCACACAATCCCCCAGCAATCTAAATTATGACAGTCAAAAACAGAAATTCACTATGGAAGCAAGGTTATACTGAAAGAATGGTTATGTATAAAAAGGTATAAAAGGTATTTTCTACTACATTAAGATAATGCAATTTCATAAGAGGCGATGATGACTCTCGACACTTGTCAAGTTGAGGATCGCATATCTATTTTGTAGACAAGTAAGCAAGCTTGTCCTTATTAGGTTAAAATGATGGGTTACTACAGACACTACAAAGTTTGACACGGTAATATTTTTTTCCAAAAATAAAAACAGAAGTTAACATTGTAATATATTTACCTTGCCAAGTGTGTTTGCCGATAAAGGAGCTATGATCATAATATCAGCCCATCTTCGTAGCTCAATATGTAAGACACTGTCACCCAATTTGTTCCAAGTGGACCATTCATCCTCATCGGTATAAAGTGTCACATCCTTAGGAAGCGATGCTGTGTCTATAAAATGCTTTGAGGCCTTGGTAGCTACTGCTTTTACTTCTGCCCATTCGGAAAAGCAATGGCAAAGATTAGCAAATTTTATTGCAGCCACACTTCCACTTGCAGCAAGTAAAATACGAGGCTTTTGAGAAGCATTGTTCATTTGGTGCACCTCCATGCCAGAGCTGTCATGTTTTGAATTGGCCATAACCTTGTTCGATGTAAAAGGATAACAATCTGTGTGAGCCAACTAATATCTGAAGAACATCAGGACATAGCATACAAATTTGTATAATATTTATCGCATGGGTGAAATTCACCATCGGATTATGAATTATGCTCAGCCCCACATGGAAATTATGCATAATTTTTCATGATCCAACTGTACTATGCCATGGATGCAGCATACAAAGACCGATGAAAAGGGGGAGAGATGGCCGAAGAATTTGTTTGATTGCAACCTTAACAAAGGTTGTTGTGATAATTTCAACACAAAATAACTATCAACATATGCGATTTTCCATAATTAAAACTGCTAAATAAATACATTTATGTGGCTAGAATTCAAAAAAATAATATAACTCGAAATGCAATCATTTTTCGTTAAAAAAAAATTCTTACAACCACTCCATCTCAAGTACAAGAAATCTGGCCAAAATGCATACAAAATCTGCTAGGCAAAACATCAACCAATGACCATTAATATCCAAAACTTGTTCAAAACAAATTTAAAATAGCGCAAAATCAAGGCCAAAAACTACCGAGTAACCATCCAAAAATGTTCTCAATAAAGAAATTTATAAATTACCTACATCTTCAAGCAGTGATAATGGCACGCCCCGAGGGGAAGAGAGACAGTCAAGCAAAGCAGTGGATCAAGTCCGGCAAAGAGAGAACGATGAACAAACGAGAGAAAGGATGGCAGCTCTGCTGAGAGAAGGCAGTGGATATTATTGCTCATTGGTCGGTGTTTTAACTAGATTTTGTATGCATTTTAGGCAGATTTCTTATACATGAGAACATAGTTGTCAAAGGCGTGAGGCGCAAAATAGCGCTCAAGTGTCTTGAGGCTTCAAGCGCAAAGCGAGGCGCACGCTTTGCGGAAAAAAGCGCAATAAACAAAATATTATCAAAAACATCAAAATAAAAGAAAGAGTCTTTGAAAATGGTGATAGATGAACAAATCACCTGTTATATTATTTAAAATAAAAAACACAAGTTGTAATTTTAAACAAAAATTCCTAAAATTAGGGTTTAGTGGTTTACCAACTGGGTAGCAAATGAGAAGCGGCGGCGGCGACAAGGCAGAGGCAGAGAAGACTCACGCAAAAATGCAACAGTGGACTTCAGCAAAGGCAGACAATGTAAGTTAGGGATTTTCATATAAATGGGCTGGGCTTACCTTTGGAGCTGGACTTGGGCTAAATTTTGACTTGGATAAAATTTAAAAAACAAAATTGGGCTGAAGCGCAATAGGATCGCTCAGAATTTCTCAGGCCAAGCGCACTGAAGTCTGAGCTTGATCCACCTGCTGCCCTTCGGGACAATCCGAAGCGCAGCCAGGTCGCTTCCCGCTTAAGCAAGCGAGGCGAGCGCTTTTCACAACCATGCTTGAGAATATTTTCTTGGAGTGGTTTTTAAGAATTTATTTTTTTACAAAAAATGTTCGCATTTCAAGTTATATAATTTTTATGAATTCCAGCCACATTAACATAAATGTAGTTATTTAGCAGTTTTAATTATGCCAAATCGCATACGTTTATACTCATTTTTGTGTTGAGCGTACGTTAAGGTTACAATCAAACAAATTCTTCGGTCATCTCTCTCCCAAAAACCAACATCATCGGAAAGAATTTCGACAAGCCTATCCTTAGCGAAATTCGAGCACTTGGCACCAAACATCCCATGCCCATCAAACAACACCAAAGAAATGCACATTTGGGCTGCCATGAATGTTTGTTCAAACACAATAACTATCCTGAATTTCGTTTTCAGGGATTTCAGGGTAGTAACCTCACTGAGTAAGCACAAAATATTCTAATCTGAAATTGTGAGAAGGAACATTAACAACATCTGAAGATCGGTTAGCAAGAATGTGCATTTAGCCCTGTATACACTCCCAATTCTTCCTTTTCATCTCCATTTGAAGATGGTGGATATCTGCCACAACACTTTCCATGAACAGTACACAACCCATTTTTTCAACAATAAAAAGAAACGAGGTTACAAGGTACCGAGTCCCTTGTAAACCAGCTGCCAGAAAAGTTATAAGGTACCGAGTTTCTAAACCCGGTCCCTAAACATGGAACTTATTATTGCATTATTAAAACAAATTTTCATTCAAAATTAGTTGATGTGAAAAAAAACACCCAATTTTTTGTATCCGCGATTGAATTAACCTTTTCTGCTCGGTTAAATTTTTTCTTTTCTTTTTCTGAAAGATTTAATCCATATTAATTGAAATTTTGGAACTTCGATTTATGATCGATTTCCCATGCACATGAATAAAATTTTGAATTACTGATGTGAGATCACCAAGTAACTTCAAAGTCATATATTGTTGATAATTGATATTATTTCAGAGCAATTAGAATGACGTAGGAGCTATATAAATTGAGTCAAGCTACCGTCCTAAAATTTAGTTTATTTTCTCGTAGACCCACGTAAAAATGAATAAGCCAAATTCTCAAGTCTTGCATCACTCAAGAGGACACAAACCACGACATAGGAAAATATTGGTATGAACCATGAAAATCCAGTTGACACTTCATCCAGATAAGGAAATGAAATAAATTGAGCAACTTGTATAGCTCCTCTGTCACTCTTTAAATGATGTCAATAATTTAACTCTTCAGAGCTCATTGATGATCTCCCGTCAAAAAGTTAATTACTCAAATAATTTATTGCATTTAAGAGGTACGCAAAAAATTACAATTAATCAACAGCTTTGGCTAAAATTTATCCTATTCTTTTTATAAAAAAAATCAAAAGAGCAACTGAACAGTTCTTACATAGGGATGACAACGGGGGGTTTGGCCAAACCCTGGCCCTGCCCGGCTGCCCCGCCCCTATTTTGGCCACGCCCTGCCCCCATAACCCGGTAGACTTTTTTTTTTCATTTCAAGACTTCTACACAAGAAAAAATGTCCAAAATTTCAATATCTATAATTACATGGCTGGTGTTATGCTCTATTAAATGTCAATAATTACAACTTACAGCGGCGAAAAAAAAAAAGCCTACCTCAGGCAATCGAGCTTTTGATTTCTTGAATCAGAAAAATTATTGCTACCCATGTTCCAATCGTAGACACAAACCAACAATATTACATTATTAAAAAAAGTAAAGCAATTTTTATCACCCAACGATCATAATTATTTTGATTCATTAAAAATGAAAAGAACTTTATTTGGGAAATTGTTCTTTAACTTTTTTCCAACATTTACGTGTTACCGGTTACGCTTGAGCAACAGAGCAAGCCAAACCTTGTAACCAAAACTACTTTCATTTGATTTGATGAACTCGAACATCTCTTTACCCTTTCTCTTCTGGGTTTTAAATTTTTGCTTGTTACCATTAAGTTAAAGAAAAAAATATGATTTGAAAATGCAAGTTCAATTTTTAAAATATGTATAGAAAATTAAAAACTGTAGCAAGTTACGTACGTTGGAACCGAGGTTGAATTTGAAGCCAAGAAGGATGAACAAGAGTCCACGGCAGCACCGGTCCGGGGAAGGAAGAACTCCTGGAGGAGGAAGAGGCAGACGGCCTTTTTTAGGTTAGGGTTACAGATTTGCCGATCTGGGTAGGCAGTAAGACTTATATTATTAATTAAATTAAATTAATTATTAAATTAAATTTAAAACTTAAATAAATTATTAAATAAAATTTTATTTAATATATGAGATTGATTTACTAAAACTCGTTACCCATCCGGTGTCATCTGTTTCACCTAGTTTAAATCCGCCCAACCAAGGTGATTTAATAGGTGGCGTTTAGGTGCTCGGCGGTCCAAAACCGTCTCGATTTTAGGCTAGTCAAAACTTCTAGGCGCTACCATATTAAACGTCCGCCTAGGCGATTTTACAATTAAAAATCCGCCTAGATGGTTTACACTAAAAAAAAACAAATTATGATATTACTAATTATAGTATATATGCATATCAGCGCTTAGCCGGATTTCTACTTTTTTTAAAAAAAAACGAATGAACTAGAATAAGAAGAATTTGTATCGGATGAAGAGGAGGAAGAAGCCATGGATTTTGAGTTTGAATCCGATACAAAAGAAGTATTGGAAAAATATGGAGATGAACTAGAAGAGTTAGATGTTTAGGTTTAATATCAATATATTATGTTGGAAAAAATGTTGAACAAATTTAATTTTCATTATACAACGGTTATAGTAAAATAGTAAACTGATGTGGACGATTCATATATAAAAATTTATTAATATATATTTATTATTACAATTTTAAATTTTATAATAATATATAATTCATATACAAACATAATACTCATGAACCACTTAATGAATTTAAACTTTAAAAAAAACTGCCTAGGCACTAGGCGGTAGGTAACCGTCCGCCTACCGCTTTTTAGAACACTGGATTTAATACATGTCCGGATTTAAATTCAGTTAATTGACATCCCTAATTAAATATTTTAATTTAAAATTACAAATGATAAAAAACATATTCTTAACAAACATATCAAATTATTAAGTTGTGAGATAAATATAAATATAGGGTTAATAGCTTAATGATCCATTAAGTTTTTTCATTTTATATTTTAGTCTTGTCAGTATTCGATTTTAGATTTTACTCATGTAAATTATGTTATGTTTTGGTTTTTAATCTTTATTATCATCGACTGTTGACGGGAAGTCGAACATGTCAACATTTCTACTATCACACCAGCATTTTTCGATATCACATCAGCATTTTCCGTCGTCATGTCAGCAGTCAAAGAAAAATGACAAAAAATCTAAACATAACATAACTTATACTGTTAAAATCAAAATACCGCAGAGTAAGATACAATGAGTAATTTCATACTCTTTTGTGTGTGTGCGTGTGAAATTTCACAGTCTTTTCAAGTATGAAGCGTTTGGTAGCTCAATCTACCAACAAAATTCACGTAAGTAGATTATTATTATATACAGATTCGTTCCGACAATCCTGTCAACCATGATTATCAGTATCAGATCTGCCAGTTAGAGTGCAGTGTAGCAAAATTCAGTAGATCAAGAATTCAGATGAATTGCATCAGCAAGCAAGATTTGGTTAAGATATTCCGGTTCTTCAATAAGCCAGACGGCTTCGTCCTTGACGTTTATCGCGTATTGGGCAACCATATGGGCAGCAGTGTTACCCGATCTTTCAACGTGCGAAAAGGAACAGCGATCTAATTGTTTGACATAGCTCTTAGCCTCCTGCAAGGTACAGGTAGTATCTGGAGGATTATTTTCGTCCGATCCCTCGAGTATATTGATTGTATCGTGTGAATCCCCTTCCAGTATAATCCGTGTGAAATAGTACTCGACAGCAAATTCAACTGCAGATTTCGCAGCCATTGAAGATGCAGCGTTTTCATCCATTTGTTCTGGTAAGAACCTGGCTTGAGCGGCCATAAATTCACCCCTCCAGTTCCGGACAACGACCCCGGTTCCAGAAGCATTCATTTCTTGGAAATTGGCTCCAGCAAAATTAGCTTTGTAGACATCTGTGGGTGGTGGAATCCATTTTTCTGGATAATTTCTAAGTACTCCAGATTGAGCCGTGGGAATATTCTTTACTATCTGAGAATATGGAAAACAGGCTTCTTCAAGATTCATCGATATCATATTAAATATGGGACCTGAAATTTCTTCATCACAATGCCTGAATTCGGATGATTGAACTCTAGGACTGCTCACATTTCCAAATTCCTGCAAAACAGAAAGAAAAGAGATCTTACCGATTGGAAAACTCAAAATCAAACCAAATTATTACAACCAATTGAAGGAACCAAAACAGGCAAGAAAATACCAACAAAAATAAAAACACTACTATTGCACCTTATGCTAATGCTTTTTCACTCAGAAATCATATCTTGAAACATTCGTTACGCTTTAAAGACGTTCATGATTAATTACCTCACATCAAAATCCATACTCACATCGAAGAAAGTGTTCACACTTTCTGCATAAACCATCAAACCCGTTAGTAAAGGGTCAAAAAAAGTACTCTTGCATTTCACATACTGCTCAAGCACATTATATTTAATCTTCTCAGTTTACATCCAAACAATAGCGTTAAGGACCTAGGCTTCTAATTAATTCTTCCTAGTATGATAGATATATGATATCCGTGTTTCATTGCAAACCCCATACATTCAAGTAACTCTTCCAGTTTTTTGCTTAGTAGAATCACTAAGGCCATCCACAGTAGTGAATATATTTCCTCCAAATATTTGTGGGTCTCATAGTCCACATCACCAATCAAATATTTCACTACTCAAATATTTCAAATTTCACAATCAAATATCTCACCAATCAAATATTTATGGGTCTCACTGTCACTTTAATTAATAGTTTATTTTCATTTAAATAAAATAACTTACAATTTTATAAAAAAATATTAAAAATATTTATGAATATTAAAAAATATTAAAAATATTTTTGAATATTTTTGAATATTAAAAAATATTAAAATGATTATTAAAATTAGAAAGTTTAATTAAAAAATATTAAAAAATGAAAAAAAAAATATGAATAACCGGTTACAAATTTGTAACCGGTTATTCACTTTGTACACAAAACAAGAAGACACAGTGGTGAATATTTGGTGGCTCCAAATAGTTGGATGACATGGCACCCACAATACCCACTATTGTGGGTGTCCTAATAGCAATACAAAAGATGGATGTCATTTGAAACTAACCAATCAAATCACTGCTCCAAATCAAATCATCAATCCCAGTGGGGTCATATGTGTATCATCAAGTAACCAACCTTTGTTGATTCAAATTCTACAAACTTTTTGATACTTTATCTCTTACCAAAAATTACATTATATTTGATCATGCATGACAAGATGTACTCGATCTTGAAGTTGTATTTAAATCCTCCGTATTTTTTTTTTATACAACCCTTTGTTGTCTAAAAGGGAGTGTAAATTGGACGTTAATATCGATCATGCAGATTCTTGTTAGAATGTGCATACATGACATCCATTGATGAACTCTGAGCTCATGAAGATATCAATTATTGATTAATGAGAGAAAAATATCTGAAGCACCGGCACAGAGAGTCTATATTAATATATATACATGAGATGATATGTAACTCTAACTTCTGGTCTACTACTGTAACTAACTAACTTGACAGCTGTCAAGCAATCTATTTATAACACAACCCCCTCTTGTAAGATGTTCAATAGGTCAAGCTTGGATAAGAGGTGGTGATGTTGATCTGAACCCATGGCCTTGGTGTCTTTCGACCGGCTACTGTCGAGTATGGATATGAGAGGTGGTAAGTATACGAGAACGAATTTTTTCACGCACAAAGTGAAAATATATTTCAATGTGCTTTGTGCGCTCATGATATAACGGATTTGCTACAATGTGGATTGCCGTCTGGTTATCACAAACGATGTGAGTGGGCAAATGAATAATCAGGCCCATGTATGCTAGAAGATTTCGAATCAAAGTGATTTCAAAGGTCCAAGATCTTTAATGTCAAGATGCTCGTGCAAATATTCGTTTAGGGCAGCGATTGCAAGAGAATCATCACACGTGATGACAATATCATCAACATAAAGAAGAAGTAAGGTGATTGAACTACCTTGTCGCTTGTAAAACAGAGAGTGATCATGAAGAGACTGTAAGTATCCATCATGCTGCATAATTTGACATAATTTTAAAATCCATTGACGAGAGGCTTGCTTCAAGACATATAAAGATTTAAGGAGTTTGCAAGCATGATTTGGCCGTTGTCTTTAAAACCTTTGAAGAATAGACATGTAGATCTCCTCATGTAAATCACCTTGGAGAAAGGCGTTGGTTACATCCATTTGATGTAAGGACCAGTTCTGGGCAGTAGCCACAGTTAAGACACATCGAACCGTAACTATCTTCGCAACCGGCGAGAATGTGTCAAGATAGTCAATGCCATATTGTTAGGTGTAACCTTTGGCGACAAGGCGAGCTTTGAATTTGTCGTTGCTGCCATCTGCCTTGTGTTTGATTTTGTATACCCATTTACAGCCATTGGTATTTTTTATCGGGGGCAGAGGAACAATTACCCAAGTTTGGTTAGCTTCGAGAGCATAAATCTCAGTTTCCATGGCTGAATGCCATTGAGGATCGGAGGCTGCTGTAGAGTAACTGGCGGATTCCGTTGTTTGGGAAATACAAGCCAAGAAAGACTAGTGTGAAAATGATATATTATTGTTAGATAGATGATCAAGAAGACTGTATGGGGTAAAGCAAATGTCAAGAGAATACATAGTCTTTAGTCCACTGGGGAGGACGATGTGATCATCCTTCTTCGAAGGTTGCTGCTAATCTTCCTTTGAAAAACCAATTTCACATCCTCCTCCTTCACATGAGGAATCACGAGTAGATAATGCCTTGCCTCGACATTTTACTGATGTTCAATACTAGCAAATGTTGAAGCTCTTGGATCAAAACTCAATTCATATGTCACGAGAGGATAATGAAGTCTTGGCGAACCTTGCAGGTAATTTTACAAGTTTGATGATTGTAAATGATGCTAATGAATGGATTTTAGACAGTGGAGCAAATGCTCACATTACAGGTTCTTATAGTGGCATAAAAAACTCGCAACCATGTGACTCCGTTGTTGGATCTGTTAGACTGCCAAATGGTAACACTATTCAAGTTTTATCCATTGGTTCCATCCATATTGCCCCTTCTTGTACATTACACCGTACCCGATTTCAACTTCAATCTCTTATACATTTCCCAATTCCCCAAAGACCATCGATTTTCCATTAGCTTCTACCCATATTTTTGTCTTTTTCAGGACCTTTTGAGTGGGAGGATCACGGGGATTGGTAGATAAAAGCGTGGACTATATGACCTTCACGGTCTCTCTTCCGTCGTGGTGTAATATTCACCTACCCAAGCCAAGAACAGACACATGTCTGCTCCAACAGTCCTTTCTTCAAATACTTGAAACATTTCTCATTGTAATGACGTTGATATTGATATATGGCATAAAAGATTTGGTCACGTGTCGGTGTCTCATTTATAATTCTTGTCTTTTATTAAGCAAAAATCTCTTAAACATCATTGCACATTATGTCCTCTGTCTAAGCAAACCAGAAATGTATTTCCCACAAATGCTAGATCATCATCTCCTCATGCCTTTCATCTCTTACACATCGATATATGGGGTCCCTATAGACATTAAACCCATAATGGTTTCAAGTATTTCCTTACTGTGGTTGATGATTTTTCAAGAAACACTTAGGTTTTTCTTATGCAGTTCAAATCAGATACTCTACAAATCCTTAAGCAATTTTTTGCCTTTGCTTCGAATCATTTTGACAAACCCATAAAACACGTTCGAACTGACAATGCTCTGATACCATGTTAGAATGTGCATACATGACAGCCATTGATTAACTCTGAGCTCATGAAGAAAAATATCTGAAGCACTCGTACAGAGAGTCTATATTAATATATATACATGAGATGATGTGTAACTATCTTCTAGTATATATAGCTACTGTAACTAACTTGACAGCTGTCAATCAATCTATTTAACAATTACGAAGTTGAGAAGAAATTTACAACAATAATCGAAGTTAAGGGAGTAAATCAAGTGCAACGAATCTCAAGGTTAGGGGATTGATAACGAGTGCAAAATGGACACTAAATTCAAGTCGCAAAATCTAGTACAGTATTGTGGTAGTAGAGCAATTACTTTTGTTTGAAGAGGAGCAGGCAATTCTTTGCACATAATTTCTATCTGAAAACAAACAAAAATTAGGATCAAATCTGTATGACTTAATACGAGACAACACATAACAGGTTTAGACGTGACAGTCAAACCCAAAAAAAAAAAAATACCTTTCTTGCCGTGACGCGTTTAAGTATTGGTTCAAGCATCATTTCCAGCTGCTGCAATTCTTCTATTCCCCATTTGTGAAGATACGTGCTCATTATGAGCCTATATATTTGGAGAACAAAAGCATTTCAAGATTTACTATTAATATTCATGAGAAAATGTGTGCCAGATATATTTAGTATCAGACCTGAGTTGCTTCATCTGTTCGTCGATCCCACAGTCTAAATGTTCAACACCATTCTTGTTTTCTCTCTACAACATTAAATTAATATTTAAAAAAAAAATATTTCTTCCTATTATAACATCGTAAGTGTGTACAAAGAATTCTAACATATATACATTTGATCGCCTTATCTGTACATACGGATAAATGTAATGGACATGGCATCATACAACAATTGCTCTCTATCAACACTATATTTATTGCTATGTAAAATTGAAGAATGATCTTATGGATTCATTAATGAGGTTAAAATAAAGAACGTGGTTGAAAAGTCATCCAGAAAATAAGACTTAAGAATATGGACATAAACCCAACCTGTGGTAACTCGAGATCTCAGCAACTGGCAAAGCCGGCTGTAAGGGGAGGCACGTTAGGCGGGTGTCTAAGGCCTCCCATTGGTAGGGCCTCAATTTTTTTCTATATTTTTATTATTATTATTTTTTGTTTGGTTTTTCCATTTAAAACTTTAGGTGGACATCTCAATTATTTTATTGAAAATTTGAAAAGGTGGTCAATATTTTTTTTTAACTTTGTGTTAAAAAAACAGCTCTCTTTTTCTTTGTTAAATTGCTCCACTTAGATGAGTTATATGTTGCTCAAATTATGTCAACTATCGTGCTTTTTTTTTATTAAATGTGATTTTTTTGTATGTTCGTGTGTTATGGTTGGTTTTTTATTTTAATTAATTCCGTTTTGGTCTTCGGATTCTAAAAGCTTTTAGTTTTTTATTTGGCTTTTGGATCGATTTTTACTTAATTCGATCATAATTATTCTTTGCATCTATTATTATTTAAACTATAATTTGTATTTGTTTTATGACAAAAATAAATTATTTACGCTTCCTTAGTTTGATGATTCTTATTTTATTTGTATTATACATCAATTTACCAATGACTCGTGAAATTAAAGAGTTTGTTTTTAGTTTCTGTTTTTTTTTTCTCTTTCGATACAATTGTTTATGTCATTATTTTTATTTTTAAGAATTTGGAATTTTGATTATTAGATGAAGTGATTGTATACCGGTTGCAAGAATTTGGAATTTTGATAGAATATTATTAACCATACAGATTACGATAGCTTTTTTGCTGATAGAAGTTTTTCAAAGCTGATAATACCACTTAGCCAATAAGTAGCATATTCACAAGAAAGAAAAATAAAATGATGATACCTGCCTATCTTATGCAGAATCCATATTATCAATCTTTTTAGTTTTGATTTGTTCGAGTGATTCCACTTGGGATTGTTGGGAAATTGGAGGTATGGAATAAAAATTGTGGCATGAATTCCATATGTTGAGATGGAACTGAGTGGCAAAGCAGTGGACAATTTGGGTCATTCATGAATAAACATCTGTGAGATCGTCTCACAGTAGACCTGCTCATGAACCAAATATATGGTCTTGGTGTTTGTTCAACGGGTATGGAAATATTAGCCACGATTTTTCCTAAATTCACACAAACTATAAAAATCTTAAATTTTTAAGACAACGATCATAATATGTAAAAATATTTAATTTTAATAATCCGCTTTTGTGATTGCTGTTATTATTTAATATAAATATCAAGAAAATGTACCTGGAAATCAGCTGAATGCTTCTCTTCATCCGATTGCATGGAAAACTTGCGGAGTATGTCCTCGATCCTTCAGTGAATAAAAGACCAATTTTAGTGGTGACTTAATTAGTCACTAAAAAAATTCATTGGAAACAATTGAAACAAGATGCTGAAAAACCCTACAACTCTAACGTAGAGATTGATAGACAAGTAACTAGATTTATTTTATCTATAATTTCACTCGTATTAAAAAATTATAAATTTACTAGGTCATAAGTGAATCTCGGTTGAATTCAAGCTACCCAAAAGGTATATTACCCTTAGCATAAATCTAATGGTTCGTGTTTTTTCAAATTAACACTAACAACATTAATATTAAACGTCCATGTATCCAGATATGAATCTTTGGATACACGATTAGTGTACTACCCTAAGAGAGTGTTTGGTAGGGGTGATAAGGTGGATTTATTTTTTTTAACACACCTTATCCCTCGTTTGATACACGTGATTATTTAACCAAGTCAATACCTCTCATTAATGATTAGGTTATATTAGGTGGGTTAAAATAATATCTCCTCACCCCCTAGGATTATTTATCCAACTCTTAATCCTTCCTATTTTTCCAATTTTACCCTTCTCCTATATCCAAACTCACCACCACTTCCCGCCGCCGCCACCTCCGGCCGACAACAGTCGTCGAATGCCGGCCGATCGCCGCCGGCAGCCGATGCCGGACCACCGACCGTCGCCGCCGACCGATAACTTCCGGCTGGCAGCCGTCGACGCCGCTGACTGCTGGCAGTACCGACGTTGCCGGAACATCGCCGCCGGAGTGGAAGAAGAAAAAAAAAGAAGAAAAGACAATTTTGTCCTTTTATCAAAAAATTCAAAATTATCATATACTTAAAAATCATACCAAACATAACACCATATATTACATTCCTACAACAATCATTTTCTTTATCATTTACTTACTAATCATTAGTTTATTTTATCTTCCAAACCAAACGTAGCCTAAGGGTCATGTGTATTTCATGGTATAGCATTAATTATTCAAGGGAGTTAATTCAGTTCATGTAACATGAATATCTTTATGCAGCAACTAGAACAAGAATCATTGTTTGCTAAATAGCAAACTTAATAATCCAATTAAATGCACGGAGTAATGACTTATCCATCCATTTAGCATGGTCCATGAAGAATTATCCATTGACACTCGATAAAATGACATTGTTTCATTTTCTTAGGTAATGTTTTGACTCAAGTTCCTCAAAAAAATTAGAGCTATAAATTATTATGTAATTCACGCCGCCTATCATACATTTCCATCATCGCTTCTCATGAGCCAAATGATGCCTTAAAGAAGAAAAAAAATTCATCTAATTAGTTTGGGGTACATATACATTAATGAGATGGCTAGTACTTCAATTCAATCATGCATGTATCTAAAGGTTGATATCTGAAAACATGACCAATATTAATGTTGATAGTGTTAATATGACAATATTGGTAATTGATTTAAGGTTAAGGTAATACCTTCCGGGTAGCTTGAATTCAAGGTTATAAGGTTCATGATTGAGAATTGATATCTACAATTTTATCAATTACTCATGTGATTTGAATAGAACTCTTTTGTCATTCTCTTGTTTGACAGCATCCACATCGCTTCCTATATATAAGGCGGCGGGCATATATATTAGTATTGTGATAAGATGTTTATCAAAGGCAACCTCCCTTTATGTCCAATGCATGAGTTATTATACCATGAATGATGATGGTTTCGTTATTTCACGTATGATTTCTTTGTGCAAGTTATTAACTAACCTGTTTTCATCCAAATTAGTTCAAAATCTAAACCAATATGGGGTCAAATTCAGTACTGTTATCTAATAATAAGTTAACGCACTTAATAGATATGGCTATTATCCAACTTAAATGAAACTGATATGTGATATTTATGATGAGTAAACAGGAGATTAATGTGTGTTTATTATGTACATATATGAACCATACTTGGAGCTTGCATAATTGTGATGCCTTCCAGCTGGTGAAACAACATGGGCGACAACTTCGGCATCACACAGAGTTGAGAGCTCACGAGCTTTCTTAAACATCCCTTTGCGTCTCTTGGAAAAGGTCACCTGTCTAGCTGAAATATCCTCAATTTTCTTCATCTTCATCTTCTCTCTCCCCATATCTAAACACTGTCACATGAACAAAATAAATCAGAAATGAAAAATAGAGTTTCAGAAGCCAGGGTTGATTTTTTGTACGTGTCGGTCCATTATATGTAAAATATGTATCAACTTGCAATTTTATAATAGTTCTTTTATATATCAACTTGCAATTTTATAATAAAAAAATATTGAGTCCCAAGTTTACAGATAGTGATCCCCACAAAAAGGAGTGTGTACGGCTTGTGGTTTCCATTTTTTATTTCTTGAATAGACAACAGGGCCAAAGATAAATCCAAGAAATCTCATGGATACGCTCTTGTATTGCTACAAAACCGCAAACCCTCATGCAAAAATCCCACCTTCGTATCATGCAAACAAAACCTAGATCTCATTTTCTTGAAAATATAGAAAACCCTAGGGTTTGTTTGAATTTTGATTATATTTTATTATTTAAAATTAAACAATAAACTAAATCTTTAATCAACACATTACTTATTACTTATTTATGCATTGACAAGACAAAATAGAAGGAATTTTAAATGACATTTTTAAACATATATGTAATATCTAAACAAAAAAATTAATTATAAATCTATGTCTAACTTTATTAATCCAAAGGGGTAACTTGCACGTTTCCATGAAGCGTAGCCCTTTGGTCAGGAACGGAAAAAAAAGGCATAAAAAAAATCAAAGTCGAAGACTTTTGCAAAGAGCAAGAAAAACATCAAGACAAATCTGTCACAAGTGCCGATCTGAAAGCTTTTACCTTCGACTTTGTGGAAGATGGTTTCTTACTGCCGGAGCTTGATTACTGAAGTGCGAGAGAGGTGAGCTCTAGATTTGAAGTAGCAGTAGCTTTGCGTTAGAGAGCTGTGGGGGTAGAAAAAGCAAGCAAAGAAAGCAAACGAGAGTAAGCCATTGGTCATGTAAATATCGATCGTTTGTTTAAATAAATATAAAATGACTAAAAGTCCAAAAACAAGAATTTACTGGACTAAAACTGGAACTTTAGAAGTTAAAAGGATAAAAAATGAAAAACGGTCTATCTACCGGACCAAAGTTGTATTTTTTTTCCTAATAAAATTTTCAAATTTCTATTGTCATAATATGCAAATGAACTGAGTTCGGCCGATTAATTTAGTTTGACTGTACTTTTGCTTGCCCCTAACCTAGACCGCCATGCCCAAACGTTGAACAAATGCCCAACGCAACAAGAGGGGATAGCTTAAAACGTAACTCCAACAGTTCCATATTGAAAATACATATTATTAGGATTTAGGAGCAATGTATTAAATTGAAGGAAGAACACGCTGGACATACAACCTTAATTATTCGTACTATAAGTGTATATTATAGAAAACTTATGTTGTAATAGCGTCACTGATCCATTTCACAAGGATTTTTAGTTATGTTCATGCATGAACTGACCTGGAGAAATCGCTGAATGATAGGAAATTACGTCAGAAAGCAGGGTACGTATCACCAAGAAATTCCGGTTCTTTAATGAGCCACTCATCCTCATCGATCTTTACGCTGATCGCATGTTGGGCAACCATATGTGCGGCGCTGTTAGCTGATTTTTGAACATGTGAAAAGGCACAACTTTCTAATTGTTTTGTACAGGTCTTGGCTTCCTGTAAGATACCAGTACAATATGGAGAGTCGGCCTCATCAGAATCAATGAGGGGTATCTCATTACATAATGATCATCGCCTTCCAATATAACATGTGTGAACCTAATAGTCAACAGCGAATTCAACTGCATATTTTGCAGCCATTCAAGATGCTCCATTTGTTCCTGAAGAACGTCCTGGCTTGAGCTGCTCCTCTCCGGTTCCGGAAAACCACTCCGGTTTCAGAAGCATTCATTTCTTGGAAATGGGCTCCAACAAAATTAGCTTTATAAACATCTGGAGGTGGTGGAATCCATCTTCCTGGATAAATACTATCTCCTCCAAGAACTGTGATGCTAGAGATGGGACATGCAGTTTCTTCACCATTTTCTGCTGATTGTACGCTAGTCGCGTACCCTTTCCCATGTTCCTGGAAATATATAATTCAAAGAATATTTAGTTTTGCTGAACTTTTGTTCATCAAACTCTAATATTTTGCATTTAACCATGCAGTTTAGCATAAGAAGTTTTTTCATCCCTTCTAGCTGCAGCCAATGGAATATTGATTACCCTTCTAGTAGCACTACATGCAAACTTTGAAAACAAAGTTTAGCTCATGCATGGGCAAAACACTTGAGGCGAGAATTGTATTCTCTATTCTTCAAAAATAACATTATGATCCAGCATTGGTACTTACGAACTAGGTAATTCGTTTTTGAAACTATAAGCCTACTATTTTTAAGCAGTAGCCCTACATGCAAATTTTGAAAACAACAAAAGTTTAGAACTGGTCACTCTTTATAAATGTGTAAATGAACTCTTGTATTTAAATGTCAACTTCTTGAAAACAATGTTTCTCATAATCAGATCGGTGATCGCATTATTTTAATGTAAAATTTGCACCAAAATAGATTTTGTGATTGGAGATAGCCTTAGACACCACCACCCTAGCTAGAGCGCCATCAATTGCCATCAACTCAACCCACTCATACACCACTTGTAGTCACTAATCACACGCATTGTAGTTGGGTCAAAATTAAAAATTAAGGGGAAATAGCCAAATTTGTTTTCTAAATTTTAATATTGGGATTTGGTCCTTCAACATTTTTTTTCTTTTTTGGTCACGTTTAGCTGGATTGCTGATGTGATTCTACAAAATGTTGACATGTCCAGCGTCATGTTGACAATCCAACGAAATTGGACCAATAGCAAAAAAAACCAACTTATGGGACTAAACCTAATTTTTTTACTACATAATTAGATGACAAAAACCCATAATAGAATACTACTTTTGCAATGTTTCTTAAATTAAATACACATTGAATTTATTTTCCAGCAAATATATTAGCAAGGAAGTTAGCAGAATAAACCTCTGTTTCCCGAGTAACAGAAAGCTCATTCATGGCAAGTTCTTTCTTGAAACCCGAAAAAACAGAAAACCAAAATTTACATTAATAGAGTCACAGGAGTAAATAGAAATAAATACAAATTCACCTTTCTTGATGTGACATTTCTTAGTATTGCCTCATCTCCAGCTGTTGCGACTCTTTCATTCGACGTTGGTGAAGATACATAGTAATTATACAATGTATGCTAGAAAAATTCTCCTTACAATAATCCCATCTTGAATCCTAAAATACTTTTAAAAAAACTATTAAAGCAACTAGTTCCACATGTCAAATGCGTGTTGAAAAAAAAAAACAAAATCACATTCTATCAAAAAATAATAATAATAGAAATTAAAAGAATGAATTTGTGAAGTTTGTTGCCAAACTAATGCTACGATTCATTTTTATTTCGACTATCGTAAAAGATTATATTTTTTTAGGAGTGATTGAATTTATAGCTTATGAAAAAAGTGGCCAAAAAAAACATTGTTTGAAAGCAAAAGTAAAAAACTGAAAATCTATTTGATAAATTAGTGATTATAATATTAAATTTTTTCTAAAATCATTTTTGTAGAAATATAATCAATATTCCACCCGTTTTTAAATTTAAATTAATTTAACAAGAAATTATCGCAAAATTTGGAAAGCTACGAATTAACCATATTGGAGCGAACCGGAGCTTGGCTAATGCGAAGCCTTTCAAGTAGGCGTCTCTTTGAAAATGACAGATGTCTAGCTGAAATATTCTCAATTTTGTTTGTCTTCGTCTTCTCTTTACCCATTTTAGAACCTACCCCTTTTAAACAAACACAATATGAAAAGTGTAAGATTTTGACAAATATTTTTTTATAAAGCACGGAATCTACAGTCATTTTTCAATATTATCCCAAGCAAGTCCTGCCACTTGAACACAGAATACAGGGAAAGGTTTATAGCTTGTTGTATTTTTTCAACAATTTATATTCCAACTTGAAAAAAGATCTAACTCCAACATCAGCTACCTCACGCCTGTCCCCACAGAACAGTACGAACTGTACGGCATTTAAATATTGACCATTTTATCACGCCTGTACAACATGGAAAATATAAATCCAATCGATCGATATACGTATCTTGTTGTGTTGTCACAGAACTTCAAATGCTCATGCAATAATCCCATCTTGATCTCATGCAAAAGAAAACCTAGATCTCATTTCACTCATGAAAACACAGAAACCCTAAAGAAATAGAACTCAAGAACCATCAAAAGAAACCCCCCTCACGAAACTTTTTATCAAGACATGCTTATAAATCCAAAAGTTTCGACAGTAAACCTGCTGATTTCCATCAAACTCGTGAACATCTTTTGAAATAAAGCGTAAAAATCAAGATAAACTGCAATAAAGACTCTTGAGACGGTGGATCTGTAAATATTTACCTTTTCCGGAGCCGGGTTCTTGTTCCCGGAGCTTAGTATCACCCAAGTATGTACTAGGAAAATTCTAGATTGCCAAAAAAGGTACAAAACTTGTGGGCTTTGTGGGTGATAATAATCAAAAAAAAAAAAAAGGCAAGAAAGAGCACAAGATGGAGCCATATGGCGGAAGCACGCGAATCCAAGTAAGACACCAAGTGGTGATTGAATAATAGCCAAGTATTTGGAATATGTTACAAGTTTTTGTCCAAAAGTTTCACCATCATTTTTCACAAAAATAGTATAGTTCTAGGCTTCTAGCCACTAATTTTTAATTCTTTTTTTTAAAGTGTCACCTTTTACGTGCCATTTTCACAAAAACATTACCTTTCGATTCTGTATTTTATGTGCTTAGATTATATATTTATTTTATAATATAATAAATCATATGTGTTGCTAATAATGTTTTTTTAACTTCTTTGACTTATTACATTATTGTGTTCACAAACTAAAACAATTTTTTTTAAACAAAAACTAATGTTAAATTATCTCTAATTTTAACTTTGTCAGAAGAATCTTTAACACGATCAGATCCATGAAAAATATTATATTCATGTCAAAAGTATTCTTTTTCACATAAAATGATTCTTTTTCACATAAAAAACATCATTTTTTGTTAGTTGTAATATGAAGAGAAAATTAGCATTTTTTGTTTTAGTCTTGTAAGTTGTCAAAATTTAGTTTTCATACAGTAATTTAATTTTTTTTTCATTTTTTTTGTTGTAAACCACTTAACTCATCGAATATGATTTATATGACATCAATTTTATCATATGTGACCCATGTAGGGAGAATGAAGCTCACATTACTCACATAATCACATTAAAATTAAATTAATAAATAAAACATGCAAAAAAAAAACAATACGACCTCGATACTTCAAAATAATAGGAAAAAAATTTGTAGATTTTATTTTATATTTATTTATTTATATTTTAATGATTTGCGTTAAAAATATTGTTTTTAATGTAAAAACAATTTTTACACCGTACATATAGATAGACTTATCTCTTGGATATAGAATCATTGCACGACATACTCATTTAAGAAGAACCGTTTTTCAAAATAGAAAGTTAATTAAATTTAAATCTTTTTTTAGGAATTTAATTTTTAAACAAAATTAATACGATTTCTACCTATATATTATTATTTTTCTTCCCTTCTAAATTTTCTACTACGTATATTTAAGGCTGGAAAAAAATACCGAATTTTCGGTATAACGAGGTTATTTTTCTTCCCTTCTAAATTTTTTACTACAAACAAAGTTCAGTAAAACAATTCAACTCATAGTTGAGAATTTAAATTGTCGAGAAGTCTTATCTGATCTATAGCCTAACCTTACAGCTAGCTAGAGAATTGGATGCTGAGACTCGACTTGTTGAAAAGCTGACATGCTTCAGAAATCACAGGACCTCAGACATTGTTGCAAAGATAGCGGATGAAGAAGTCGCACATGTTGCGGTGAAGTTTATTGGTGTTCATTGATGTCTTGGATCTCCAGACACATGTTGTAGTTGGTATTTATTGTCTTTATGCATTTGTTTTGTATATATCTTTTCATGGTCTCTTTGATTGTCTTAAGGAATTTGTTTAGTATTGGTAATCATTGGCTTTGAAATTACAAGAGAATGAATTTTTTTTAATATATTTTTGGTATGACGGTATGATACCGATACCGTAACGACTTTTCGGTATACCGAGAAGTCGGTAAGGTAACGATATCATTTTTCTCATACCGGTATTTTCGGTACGGTATACGGTATCTAAAATTTCGATACGGTGTGCCGTACCGACCACCTCTATATATGATGAAAGAGTAGGTCTTTCATAAGACGGTACGGATCAATTCTGTCCATATAATTTACAATAAAAACTAATATATTTGACATAAAAATAATATTTCAGTGTAATTAGTTCACGATACTAACATCAAATACATCATAAACAATTAAATTCAAACAATAAGCTATATCAAGACATCCGCTAAATTATAAAAACTTCATGTTAAAATATAGCATATTCTTCATTGACTCTGAATATATAATTTGGTTTAATAATATTCTTTATTTCAATCTAACGATTCAAATTCATCGTTATGATAAATTGATGATAATTTCAAATTACTCAACTGTAATATTCTATTATTCGTTATAATCATACATTATTCAATAATAATTAATTTCAGTGTTATTTAACAATTTATCATATTTATCTTAGAAATGGACGAATTTTAAATATCACAAAAAATATGAAATATATATCTCAAATTGAAGACCTCGTATCAATGATTTAAAAAATGAAGTCAAGTTCATCGATTATATAAATCGATAAATGACAAGATAAAAAATAAAATCGAAAGGTAAAAACTTGTATGAGACGGTCTCATGGGTCGTATTTGTGAGACGGTCTCACGGGTCGTATTTGTGAGACGGATCTCTTATTTGGGTCATCCATGAAAAAATATTATTTTTTATGCTAATAGTATTACTTTTTCTTGTGAATATGAGTATGGTTGACCCGTCTCACAGATTAAGATATGTGAGACGATCTCACATGAGACACACTCAAATTGAAAAGCTGATTTCTCTTTCCTACGTACGCTTACTGTTCGACAACGTTGAAATAAATTGGTGAATTCCCCCAACTAACTTTTAATTTAATTTTATTATTATTATTATTATATAATATAATATTTAACATTTTCAACACCGATATATCCATCTGATCATCAAAACAATTACATTTATCAAAACTAAAAGAACAAAACTTTTATATCTTCGAGTTTTCAACGTCATTTTCAAATTTCAAATCATTTGGACTTCATATTACCAAGATATGACATATTTCGTCAATTGAATATTGTTAATTATTTAGTAATATCAAATTATTAAATCAATAAATTGTTATATTTATTTCAGGATAATATCTGAGAATTATATATAATTATATGTATATTCGAGTGTATCTGATTTATATTAATTAATATATATTGAAAATTATTTATCAAATATATAACACATACATTATCTAAATATCTTCACAGGAAATAATGAACTCATGAGTTACTCGATTTGTTTAAAAAATAAAAATTTAAATCAAAGTTATTCAAATTTGGGGAAGAGTAGACATCTCAACTCTATACATTTCTGCCCAAAATATTCTTGACAATGAAAGGCGTCATTTAGGATATTTTGGGGGAGGAAAGATCATTCCAGTACGATTATTCATGCATGGATAGAGGATAATATTCCTCCATTATCTCTTCCTTTATCAAAATTGAGCACAAATTATTTATGTTCCATTTTTTGTCGTAATTGAAGTTACATTTACAAGTAGGGATAGCTAGGGAATCAAGTAGTACACTAAGATGTCGATTTATCTAAACTATTTGAGAGTTTTAATTATCTTGATTGAAAAAATCACAACATACACTATAATATCTAAAAATTCATAATATTAGGATAATCGACGCCAGTTTTATTAATTAAGAAATGTGTTAATTGATAAATAAATTGTAATAGTTTAGAATATATATAGATCAAGGCGTTTCACTAAAATTTGTAGCTGATGATAATAATACATCTATAATCTTTTAGTCTTTGTAACAACTAAAGTTTCATGTTTCGATTGCTATTCTAAAATAAATAATTATTACACTCCAAAAAACACTATCACAATAAATGCACTACGTGCAATCTATTGGAATCGCGCATGTGACCTGACTCTGCTACAAATTGTAGGATCAAAAATTTCCAAATATAATATTTTAAATCGTACAATATCCAAAATCACGTTTCTCTCTTGATATGAACAATTATTAGTGGATATACTACTTGATAAAGTAAATGTTCAATGATCAAATAATTGATACATTTTTAAGTTACAGATTAGATCAATTTAATGAATGTTACACCATTATAAAATAAGTATGAAGAAACCAAAATAAAATATAGATTAAATATGGAAATCAAATTATTGACGAATTTTGGGAAATAATAGAACATGACACGAAGCACTACAAAAAAACGGACCACATAGCGACGATTTTAATAAAACCGTCGCGAATATAGCGACGGCTTTCAGTTCACCGTCGCTATATAGTGATGGTTTTTAATAAACCGTTGCTTATTTAAAATAGCGACGGTTTATTGAATAACGGTCGCTAAACTAGCGACCGTTATACAAAACCGTCGCTATTTAGCGACCGGTTTTTATAAACCGTCGCTCATATTGCGACTGTTTCAAGCACCCGTCGTTATTTAATGCGACGGTCTTTTTACCCGTCGTCATTAATAAAAATGGAGACAGTTTTATGAAACAGTCGCAATATTATAACGACGGTTCTAGTCGCACCATCGCTTTAAAATAACGACGGTTTTTAGAAAATGGTCGCCAAATTAAGTAAGCAACGGTTTTTAAAAAAATAGTCGCTATTATGACGACAGTTTGTTGACACCCGTCGTTATAATAGCGACATGTTTAAACTAACTGTCGCCGAACTAGATCGGCGACGGTTTATTTCAAACCGCCGCCATAATAGCGACGGTTGTAAAAAACCCGTCGCCGATCGGTTTTTCGAACAACCGTCGCTATATAGCGACTGTTCTTAATTAAACCGTCGCTATGTTTGTATATATGCCGACCTTCCCGAACATTTCTTAAACGATTTCATCTATGTTTCGATTTTTTTATAACTCTATCAATTTTTTTCTATGTTTCGATTTTTTTATTTTGTACTAACATTTTTTTGTATTTATGTTGTAGATTTCCTCCTCGATATGATCTTCCAACGCGTCGTCGGAGTGGCAAATCTTCGCACAAATCAGGTTTTAAATTCTTTTTATACAGAAAATTTACTACTCGCTTTTACGTTTTTCGTAGTAGGTTTTTTTATGTTTTTTACGGATAAACACCATCGTTATATTGATTTTTACGATAAACACCGTCGCTTTTTAAGCGGCGATTTTTTTAAAAAAATAGCTGAACAATATAGCGACGGTTTTGAAAAAGCCGTCGCTTAATACAGCGACGGTCTTTTTATTTTATCCGTCGCGTCATATAGCGACGGTTTTGAATATCTGTCGCTTATATTAGCGACAGTTTTTAGCAGAACCGTCGCTAAGATAGCGACGGTATTCTTCAATAAACCGTCGCTAATATAAACGACGGGTAGCTAAACCGTCGTTTTTAGAAGGCGACGGGGACTCTGGTGTCGGATAACCAAACCGTCGCTTTATCTAATTAGCGACGGTTTTAGCGAAGGTTTGACCGTCGCTAATTTCCGTTTTTTTTTTAGATCTTAACATATGAGATAATAAACCAGCTTAAAATTTTAACATAATTTAAAAGATCACGATTATATCCATATATACTTTTTCCAAATAAAATTCATTATAATGGTGACTGACCTCGGATATTCTTGGCATAGGCCCGGATATTGATGATGTGGCACATCGGCGTCCAAGTAAAAAATCAAAATTTTAAAAAATATAAGTTAGTAAACTAAAACCGTGAATTGACCTAATATACTTGACAAAAACAATGTTTTAGGGATGACAATGGCTCGGTTTCAAATTCGACCCGCGTAAACTCGTCATGTTTGTGGCGGTTCCAAACCCGGTCAAAAAGGTCTCATGACGGGTTTGGACTCGGGTATGGGACAGGTCTCCGGTTTGCCTAGTCTCGCCCAAACCCGTCCCGTATATATATAATATTTACATATATATAATATATATATATATATATATATATATATATATATATATATTATTAATAATAATAATAATAATAATAATATATATTATAAGTTGGCGGGTCAAAGTTGGTTTGGACCCGCCAGTTTCAGGGTGGGGTGGATCCATAAATCATTAGGGGCGGAGTGGGTCATTTGTAATGAATTTTTTTGTAAAATATATCTCTTGAATTCTGATATTTATTTTTAGGCAAAAATTTGTGTGAGACGGTCTCACGGCTCGTATTTGTGAGACAGATCTCTTATTTGGGTCATCCATGAAAAAGTATTACTTTTTATGTTAAGAGTATTATTTTTTGTTGTGAATATGAGTAGGGTTGACCCATGTCACAGATTAAGATCCGTGAGACGGTCTCACATGAAACTCACCCTTTTTTTTAAGACATTTACATTTAATAATCTATATTAAAATTTAAAGCCGATTTATTTATTATCTTACACATTTAGATCTTATTCTTTTATTTAGCAAAAATTTCAATTATTTAATTTCCTTATTTTATCTATCTTGAATCTTGGTCATTTCATAATTAGTTCGTATAATTTTGTAACATTCATTAAATTGATCAAAATAGTAACTAAAAATGTATCAATTATTTTGTTAGTTAAATATATACTTTTATCAAGTCCTATATTCATTCTATAATATTGTTGTAGTGTAATAATTATCTCTGTTACGAGAGTAATCAAAATGTGATGATTGAATTATTCTACAATTTAAAAGATCGAAGTTGCACAGTTATCTCTAGTCGTAACTTTTGTTAAAACGGCATTTGTTTGATCATATAATTAATATTAAAACTAAGGAATGCAATTATAAAAAGTAGAATGAGTCTCATGTGAGACCGTCTTACGGATCATAATCTATGAGACGGGTCAACCCTACCCATATTCACAATAAGAAGTAATATTCTAAGCATAAAAAGTGATACTTTTTCATAGGTGACCCAAATAAGATATCCGTCTCACAAATACGATCCGTAAGACCGTGTCACACAAGTTTTTGTCTAAGAAGTAATATCGTCAGAGAGTGCAATAATTGTTAATGCTGAAAGAACCCGCAAATTTACTAAAGTATTATAATTTATATCACCTCTCTTAATTAAAAAAACCTAGATTAAAACGTTGTTAATTTATAAATATTAGACTGAATGCTGCAATTTGTAAATCGATTATTTTAATTTTAAATATACTGAAGGCACTCAAATTCTATTAAATAATTCAAAATGAATCAAACAACACTCAACCACAAGCAAGCAAGTCCAACCATCCGCTCGACCCCCAAGATCATTCCCGAGGAACTCTGGTGCGAATGATTCTTGTTATACTTAAATTTCATCACCTGATTTACGGGGAATGAAATTTTACTAGATTAAATCTCAATTCCCACGATTTAGAATCAAAAGGTCCCGACATTCTCCCCACAAAAACTCCTGAGAGAAACAAAACTTGAGGTATGAAGCATCGCCTCTGTCCAACCAGTGTAATGAACCATTTCAAACGCATCAACTTTTCGAGTGGATTTAGACTCGTTGCAGTAAAAAAACAGCTCGAAGTTTTCCCACAATATCAATATGTCGCCATCTTTAAAAACTTTAATGGGATACATGATTTCAGACGTTGTCTGAAACATTATAGGGATCACATATTGCCTGCGACCAAGATTCTTCAACTTGGTATTCCTTCATCGTCCATATAACTATCGTATCCCACGAAATATTCTGACATAAACATAAGCAGTCCTGTAGAACAGACAGGCTTCTCGAATCCGGGAAATGATTTGGATACGAAGGAAGTGATGAAAAGGGTTTGAAAATTTCGGTTTCGAGATCAAAACAAGAAACAAAATGCTCGCCATTGGAATCTTGTATCAGCCAATGAAGATTTCCATTCAGGAAAACTCCCTTGGAACCGTAAAGACTTTGAAATGGACCGACTGGCGCGACGCTTCTCCACGACCCTGTTCCTATGGTGTAAACCAGGCACTCACCAGATTTCATCGGAAAATTGGAACAGGGCCACATAACATCTTGGTAATTATTCCAAACAACCTTGTACTGCCCACTTATTGAGCTTAACCCGAATCCAAAATCCCAGATGTAAACATCTTCTTCATCAATGAATTTAGGCTGGGGAAGAGTGATGTACTCACGTGTGATTGGATTACATATGTAAAGAGAGTGCTGGGTACTAAGGTCGCACAAGAAAAGAAAACCATTAACGGAACCTCCGATGAATATTCTTGAATCAGGTGAGGTAATGAACGATCTGGGATCGAATTTCATGACCAGATTATAGTGAAGATCGTGGTTTTGAAGCTCCAAAACATCCTCGAATTCGAATGTTTTGCATAAATATCCATCATCTTCAAATTGATAGATAACTAGGCCGGGATTCGATAAAGAAAGATGGCATTTGGCAAACTCGGGAGCAGAGAGGATTTCAAGCCATCGCTTGCAGACTCGTTTGCAGCTTACAATGTCTCGAATCGGAAGTCTTGACAGAATACATAAGATGATTTCTGATGGAAGACTATTCATCAAGAATTAATTGGTGGCTTCTGTATTTATTCCGGGTATGTACGTATCTTGTGTAGAGCTGGAGAATTGATATGCTCTATATCCAGATGAGATGGATTTAGGAGGATGACTCAATATATTTATAGTTTAAATTATATTAATTTTTTAGAGAAAAAAATATAAAAGAAAATAAAAAAATTCACAATTTCATTCAAGAGATGTGATATATATTAGTCATCATCGATTCTTTTAGTGTTGAATCTTGACTAGACTTTTCTGTGCTTAGTTTGACTTTGAAATAATCAACAAGTTTTTTTTTTGAACCAATCATCAAGTTAATTTGATTTTTGGAATGTGTTGACGTTGTATGGGTCATTGATCTGCAGTCGAGGCAATTCCCAGAATGTAGGGTTGAATCAATCGCAACTCGTCTCTTCTGGAAAGTACGAGAATTTATCATAATCTTTATAAAAACATCGATTCCTCCCTATCCACTCAAGTAAAAAGATAATGAAAGTGTTTGGAGTTGCTTAACGTATGATTAATTATTAGATGTTCGATTCTCTTTATCAATAATTTCCAGACGAATTTTGTTGTATAAGATTTGAACGGTCGTGATTTACATATTATTGTGTTAATTGAGTTTACTTATCGTGAGTCAAATGACAACAGTTATAAATATCATCGTCACGAAAAAGAACAAAAAAATAATAATTAATAGTGTAGCATTCGATATCATCGATCCATATTTAAATTAGCTTGGAGAATATGAAAAAAAAGGAGTGGCTGATTGCAATTTGGGGAAGGTGAAGAGAAAAAAACAAGTAGAGGAAAAAGTTAAAAAGCTACGTAAGGAGGATTTGTTGGATAAATAAATAAGAAGAGTGTTGAAGGGTAAAGGAAGTGGGAGTTGTCTCGTGAAGAAAATAGCCAAATGATGTCTTCTTATAAACTCCGAGTTTGAATAGGATTTTAGGGCCCCAAGGGGTACCAGAAGTTTTTAGAAGGGAGAAACGCTAATAAGTATTAATCTTTTTGGACCAAATTTAGTTGGAAAATATTGTCAGAAAGAAGCACACGCACATGGGACCATGATACATTAGAAAGTGCAAGGCGCGCGGGTGCGCAGATTCTCGCGTGCGCGCGCCTTGTTGTGCGCGCGGCCGCGCGCAGCGCTGTTTCTGAAAGCATGCACGTCCCTTGGCTATGATGGCATCAGTTTTTCGCCCAACCAATGTATCTCTTGACTAGAATGGTGTCTGTTCGAAGCATCCGGTCTGGAGAAACGTGTCTCCTCAACGCAACCAATGATCATCTATAAATAATCCCTCCAACCATTGTCCAAAGTTGCTGAACTTTTTGCTTCATCTCCTCTTCTCATATTGCTGCATCGTTTTTGAAAATATACTTGAAAGCTCTACATATTTAGTGTTCGCTGTGATCGAGATTTGTAGTGTTGCAAACTCTCGACTTGAAGTCGTTGTATTTTGGAGACGATTGTCAGTAACGTATAGCACTTTATACGGACAATTTTGTCTTGCGGAGAAAGGATCCTCCTTGCCTCGACTTGATCTTATTGTTGCTGCGGTTGGTTCGAGATTCAAGTTGCTGCTTTTGTTCGTGAATCAAGACATCCAACATATCCAGAGTTCTAGATTGAATGTGCAGCAATTGATGCTTGGCCACATATTTGATGAGATCAGAAATTAAAAGAAAGGAGGGGAACAGTGTTTCGAACACACTATAGATAAATCGGGGAATTGAAGCATTAAATCAGAACATTAATACAAGAAATCCTACACTTTAATTCTTTAAAAAATAAATAGATAAAAAACTGGACAAGTATTCTCGCATGTGTTACGTGGAAGTTTCCTCGTCAAGCTTCATATATTTAAGATAGAGTACATGACAGGCAACCATTTGTACATGCCTTATCGGGGAAGGAAGATTTACGATGGAACAAGTCATCGCTAATCTTTATTATTTATTGAGTAAATTAATTTTCGTGCTAAAACAATAGTTTGTAAAGTATGTTAAACAATTAAATCACATTGGACAAATATTACACAAATTCATCCGAAAAAATATTGATAACGAAAATTAAACTTTTAATTATTAGTTAAAAAATTATTTATTCCACCGATTCGGATAGGTAAAGGACAAGTTTGCTGTCACATTTGATTTCAAGGTTGGTGATCCTACTTTAATAATCAAAGACTAATTCAAGTATATATAGGACCACTTGGTTGTTCGATTCAAATAAAATAATAAATAATGCTAAAGATACGTCCACGAATCTTTATATCAATATTTACAATTGCGACAATTTTGACTAAATAATTTTTTCTTTCTTTTTTCAATTTGTATAAAATACTAAATTGACATAAATTGATATTTTGTGATGCTTGAATTCATCCAAAGAAATCAATCAAAAATATTCATACATTTACATATTTTTTTTAGTATATTTTCATTATTAATTTTGATTCGCCGTGAAATTTAAACCACTTTACGCAAATAATAGTAATAAAGAAAGTAATTGAGAAAAATATATATCTTAGTACTAACATATTAATTTTAATATTTTAAAAAACATTTATTTCTAACTCACACACGCAATTTTTGTTGCTTAATCAACCCCTTTAACCAAGAACTCGGAAAAAAAAATAGTTTTTATCCGTCAAAAGTGTAGATTGGGCTACTGCTTCAATCTAACCCGTTCTGCAAGAAGAATGGAGGTGTCCTCTTCAGTTTTCCCCGCGGGAGACATGCATGAACTTGGAGTCGTAGATTGGGCTAATCCTTCAATCTTGGCCATAGGTGGAGGTGGTGTATGTATTTGAGCAATCCCTTCAAGAACTTGCACAACTCCCCCCATCCTAGGCCTAAGCGACGGTTGCTCTTGGATGCACCAGTAGCTTACTTGAATGGCTCTCATTACCTGTTCCATGTCTACCTCGGATCCCACAAGCCTTTTGTCAAGAATTCCTTCCAGGCCACCCTTCTCAAAACACTCTTCATAAGCCCATAAAGAGAACTTCTTGCCGTTAGTTTCCGAGGAGACTTCGAAATTGCGCCTTCCACTTACAATCTCCAACAGCACCATCCCGTAACTATAGACATCAGCTTTCGCGGTTATTGGAAGATTCGCGAGCCATTCAGGCGCTAAGTATCCTCGAGTCCCCCTCACGTTGGATAGGCTCCGGTGCCTATGTTTGTCCTGGGTCAAGAGTTTTGCAAGCCCGAAATCCGAGACTCTGCAATTGTAGTCCTCATCCAAGAGTATGTTCTCGGGCTTTATGTCACCATGAAGAATGCAGTCCCGGCATTCCTCGTGGAGATAGGTGATCCCTTTTGCCATTCCTAAGGCAATGTTGTATCTAGTTTGCCAGTCGAGAACTTTTTTCTCGGATAATCCATCGTCTGAACTATATAGAAAGCTGTCGAGAGAACCATTCTTCAAGAACTCATACACCAGTAATCTGTGCCGCCCTTCGGAGCAGTACCCTATCAACCTCACCAGATTTAAGTGGTGAGTACTACTAATAGTTGCCACCTCCATTTTGAATTGTTTCTCTCCCTGGCCAATTCCCTCCAGTTGTTTTACTGCAACGACTATTTTATTAGAGAGGACGCCTCTATAAACCGACCCGAACCCTCCTTCACCGAGCTTTTCCTTGAAGCCCTTCGTTGCCTGTAAGAGCTGCTTGTATGTGAATCGAATGGGAACTCCAGAGGCATACTCAGAAGGAGAATACTGAGAAAGTAAGCTTTCGTATCCCGGTTTCGACCTGTAATGGAGCAGTAAACCACATACTAAAATGACCATGGCCAAACTTCCACCTAAAGCCACGACAACGATCTTCAATGAATCGGATTTCTTGTCGACTTCTCTTAAACGAAGCGGAGGATTTGGCAATGCAGGATCACAGACCTTCACGTATGATGTACTAGGTCAGAGCCGGAGACTGATACCCACTGACAAATCTTGATTTTTTCATATAACAAACTCCAGTGCCATCTGCGAAGGAAGTGGACGCTATACAAATAGAATCAGAAAGACAGTTAGACCAGCAAGCTCCCATATTCGCTGTAAAGAAATCAGATTCATATTCAGGAGGGTATGTCAAGAAAACAGAATTATTCAAAGTCACCATTGTTCTATCTGGACAATCTTGAATATCCTCTTTATACTTGCAACCTTTCCTACTGTCCTTGGGATCAATGAGCTCAAAATTCTGTGACGGACATCGACAAACGGGGGCGAAATTAAGCTCATCATAAGTGCAAATCCCCATATTTCCACAATAACCAAAAACCCGACACTGGTCACTAACCGCAGTCCATCTCACAATTTTGTTTCCACTTCCACTACTCAAAGAAGAACTATAAATCCTCAAATTCCCATCACTATCTAACTTCACAAACCTCAGAGTACTATCACGGATCTGACCATAATCATTGTCACGAGCTATAAGACGCGGATTACTCGGAAACAGTGGATCGAAAAGCTGAAAAATACCTTCTGGTTGCATGCCTATGCTTGGTGATTTCACGGTATAGTTACTAGGTGCGTCCATGGGTGAAGAGCTATAATAATACACAGTGTCATTCCATTGGAGGGTTATGTTTCCCGAGCGCAATAGGCGAAAAGAGTATAACCCAGACCGTAGAACATGATTAACAGTGAAATTTTGTCCAGTAAGAATTGTATCGGTGGGATTATCAAAGGTGGTCCACATTGGAATGTCACCATTCTTAAGCACAAAATTACCAGAATCATTAAGAGAAGCCACAGTTATTCCGAGCCCAGATGTATTGGACCGCCACACTATGGAACCACCCGTCGAGCTGGTGAGAAGCTGGAGGTCTCCGGATGGTAGGAAGCGCAGGGTGGCGGAGGAATCAACCGCGCCACCAGGATCACCGCCAGCTTTCCAAACTGGGATCCCGTTGTAGGTGATGGCAGCAAAATAGATGTTCTCAGATTCTTGAACGAAAGATAACATGAAAGTCTTGTTCGGAGATGTCCATGATTGATCAGGAGTTGAGGCATATAAGCTCAAACCCGGAGATACATCTTGTCCTAAACAGGAGCCACCTGCGCAAATGATGCAAAGGAGCAGAAATTTCATGTACGATGATCGGAAATTCATTTTCTTGTATTCCATTTCTTTATTTTCTCTGAGACTGAAAACAGAAGGATGACAACGAAAGTAAACACGTTATATATCCGCACTAGATATTTTTCTAGAAGCCAGTACAAAAAGGTCCTCCAATTAATAGCAAGTAATAATAGAACAAATTTTTTCCATGGAAAAATGAAAACTTTATAGTGGGTTGTTCCCCTTGTCTTTTCGATTTTTCTTTGTTGATTTTTCTTGCTCAACCGATGCTTACGAAAACTATAAATCACGTTCAGCGTATAAACCATGTATCCGTTCAAACTAATTCGAGAAGAAGTTGACGACAACGACCAAATGGGAATCTTTTTTTTTACATTAAATGTAAAAACAACTCAATTATTGACACCATCAGCAACCAATATGGTTTCAATACTATAAATTATATTGTATAGAAAAAAATTCTAAAATTTCAATTATGGATCAATGATTTGTATATTAAAAGGTTTATAATATAAAGTTCACACCATTGTGCCAGCAAGCGCCCATGGCCTAATGGATAAGGCGTCTGACTTCTAATCAGGCGATTGTGGGTTCGAGTCCCACTGGGCGTGAAAATTTTTGTTCTAATTGGCTAAGAAATCATGTATTTGCAGCTTTTTGTTGGACCACGGCCCAATGTCTTTCAACCATGGCCCAATTATTTATCCACTCGAACGATCCTCTTCCGATTCGCCTTAAATCCATTAAACAATATATTCACCGATCCATTGTCCACTCTCTTTATTTATGGTCAACATTTGTTATTAAATAAAAATCATAATTAAGTAATTAATATACGCAAATTTATCCTTATAATATCAATATCCATAATACAACAAATAATTTTGGAAATATAGCTTTTCTATTTTTTTAAAAAAATTACGATTAAGATATTTATTTAAAATAAATATTATTTTGATATGAATTGCAAAAATTAATTTCACAATATTTATCGCGGGGATCGAGTGTAATATATATTCCAAATGATGCTACTACGTACCTTACATTTATACATAAATTATGAGGGTTATTATTATTTATATACCACGTACATATAGGTCGAAACTTTTAGTGGTCAGGGATTTTTTTACACCAATCGATTTTTACAAAAATATCATATTCATTTAAATAAATAATATTTTTCATATGATTTACTCATAACTATAATATTTAATCCTCTTTAAAAATTCACATATTATCTCTAATATCGTTATTCAAATAAATAATTGAAAATTATAATAAAATTTTATGAATCAACTCGATTAATAACTATTATTTTATACACATGGCGTGGATGTGTCGTTCGCTGGTTATTGTTGTTGTTGTTGTATGGGTTCTACTTAATTAATACACACTGAATTGGTCCATGCAGTACTTTAATTTCACACGACTAACTCTATTCTATAAACCACATTTTTATTTTAATATTTTTATTATTATTTGGTGGGTCCTAAAATTTTGTTAGAATTTCGGCTGTAAATGCAACTTTATTGTTATTGGACCACAATGGATTATATAAATAATTAAATAAATATATAGTTTGATTAAGTTGCGATGACATGACATATGAATGATATCAAGGATGACAAGACTTCACTAGCATAGTTAGTTCCAATTAATTAATCAATTAGTGGACTAATCATTATTATTAATAATGACGTACTTTTGAAGTTAACATGATCCAACGACACTACAATACACAATATACATGATCCAAACTCAAATTACTGATAAGTCGAGCTTGAACTTAGGCTTTTTAGTGTGATATAAACGAATTCATATCCAATTCAAAATTTAAATGGAATTCAAGTAGAAGACCTCTTTTTATAATGTGTGAGCATTTTTACACAAAATGAAAAAAAATAAAAAAAATTGTGCGTCCATTAATTTTATATCATGTGTTATAATTTATGGGATTCATAGATAACCTAACTTCGATATTTTTTTTATGAGACATTTCACAAGAAAATAAAATAAAAAAATTCACACCATATAGAAATTATGTCCATGGCTAGTTAAATTTATTTATTGAAGGCTACAACCACTTTAGTACTTGATTACCATAAATGACTTGACAAATGTTTTTGGCTAATTTCCTATGCATTACATAGTTTTAGAAGTTCCTTCTTTTAGGGGTGGAAATGGAGCATCCTTAGTGGGAAAAGGGAATCCTTTGAATGGGACCTTCGGTAAACATTAAAATACACAATATTTATAAACTTTTTGCCATTAGTGCTGGTCTCAAAAGTGCAACATATTATCAGTCCAAAATTATTTTATATATATAATTTTTATATGTATAATCTATATGAGTACAACTGAAATGCCACTTACTTATTGGATTATTTATTGGATGCGATGAAATGTATCAAAATTATATATCTATTATTTGAGTGTCAGATACACGATGCTCATTTAGTTGCGTTTGACGAGCGAAAAACATATCAATCAAAGGATATATATATATATATATATATATATATATATATATATATATATAAAGGTTTGAATATTGTTACGTTTTTATGCTTGGAACTTTAATTAACTTTTTTCTTGCAATTTAATCATTTCAATTCCCATCAATCTTTCCTTAAAAAGTTTATAATGCAAATTGGCAGGTTGGGTAGCTTGCATGATAAATGGGAGAAATTGTTAAAAATAAAAACTTGATTATTATTATTATTATTATTATTATTATTATTATTATTATTATTATTATAATATGTGTGTGTGTATTATTTATTTATTTATTGAAACAAACTCGATTACGAGTTGAAGATGGAAAAATAAAATTATATTTGTGGGTTATATAAATTTTTTTGAAAAGATTTTAAAAAAGAAAAAGGCGTAATTAAGTGTTAGTGTTTGTTTGAGGTGCCTGCCCTAAATGGACAATGTCTACAGCAAAGTAATAGCAGCTATGAGATGTGAATTGGCTGAATTTCTTTTCAAACACAAAGTACAATGTAGCATTCATTACTGATATACTTTATATATATTCTTCAAATAAGAATATTTGAAATCGTAAATATGGCTCGACAAGATAATAAATATTCAGATACGAAAGTTTTTCATCGACTAAAATAGAGAGCTTTCGATGTTCTTTTTTTTTCTTTTTTTTTTTTATAAAAAAGTAAATATAATTATATTCTTCTTGCTTTAATAATTTATGATATATGATTGTCTTTATTTATGAACAAATTAATTCTTCATAGTTTTACGTGATATAAATTAATTTTGGTTTTTGATTCCTCTGTTTTTTTTTTAAACGAAATGGTACATACCCCATTTTCTACTATAAATAGCAGATATTAATGTCATTTAAAGATTCTGAATCTTTGAACTCTCAAGCACTTACATAGTTTCTCTCAAATATTGTTTGTGTTCATCTAAAAAACTTGCTGATTTTAGCATCTAAGTGGCTATGCCGAACACCCCTCCGACGCTCATTCACGAGTTACCTTCTTGTTTGCAGGTGTTAATCCAGGCCATTATCTTCACTCAATTCCCCAAACACTATAAATTGTTGATTTGATCTTACCCGGCTCACCCATTTCAGCGAAATCACATCACATATCTAACCCGATCTAATCTTAACCCAAAAACCCTTAATCCAAACATGATTTTTCTAGGTCGGGAAGTCCGGTCCTGTTTTCACACCCAGAATCCGTATCCTCATTATTTATTTAATTTATAGAGCACAAATATAAAATGTCATTGGTCCCTCAAAAAATATCTCAATTAACAACTAATACTACAAACAAATAATTTAATTTATTACAAATATTATGAAATTTAATGGGAAAAATTCTCCATGAAAAAGGAAATAACACTTGGTAGTTAAAAACTTTTTCTAAAAAAAATAATGATTGATTCGATAACTTCGCCTTCTATCAGGATAGACCTAGAAGGGATCGAGGGGAGCAAAGTGTACACACACAAGCAAAAACATGTGTGAGACGGTCTCACGGATCGTATTTTTGAGACGAGTCTCTTATTTGGGTCATCCATGAAAAAATATTACTTTTTATGATAAGTGTATTATTTTTATTGTGAATATTGGTATGGTTGACCTGTCTCACATATTAAGATCCATTAGACGGTCTCACATGAGATTCACTCATACAGTTGGATCCATCTAGAGTTCATTAAGAAGGAAAAAGGAAACATTCTTGCAGAATGAATTAATTACAGACGGAAGCACATAAATTAATTATTATGTTATTTAAAATTATTAAAAATATAATTTATTAGACCAGAAACGATGCTAATATTGAACATAAACGATGCTAATATTGAACATAATAATAATAATAATAATAATAATAATAATAATAATAATAATAATAATAATAATACAGTTAATTATGAGGTTCATATTGGTATTTTCCTTTTTCTTTTTTTCTTGTCGGCAAAAAGAAAAGATGAACAGATTATTGCTTTCCCAATAATTGATAGAACTCAGTCATAAATAATATGAATCTGCGTAGATTAATTTTGCTTTCTGCAGTGAAAAAAAAATTCATATAAAATATATGCACGATTTATTCAATATATAGCAATGAGTTATATTAGGATGAATTATAAAAAGATTAAAAACAAAGTTTTCATTGATTAGCTTGAGCAGCAAGCGCCACTTGATCCACCTACGCAATTATTTCATTTAATTACATATTAAATATTGCAATTAAAAGTGCTGAATTAGTATCCGTCCACGTGTTTGCCTAATTATTACGAGGAATTTTAAGTAATTTTCCCACAAGATTCTTCGGTAAGATTGCAAAACTATCAATATTAAGGAAAATACATTTATTTTTTAAAAAAATTTTGGGTGTGAGGGGGTGGTGCTGGATTATGGAAGATCTCAAAAGACCAGACCAAGTGTTTCTTTCTACAAAAACCCACGAGGACTTTCCTCCTTAATTTAATAACAACAACAGTTAAGATACATATTAGAGTTTTCCAACGTGATTTGCGTATATAAACTTGTAAGGTCTAGCTGTTACTGGTTGGCTGAGTCACCATGATTTACCTCCTCTCACATTCCTGTCGGGCCGAGGGTGAGGGGCGCCTAAAGTGAGCGATTTCACTTTTTGGAGCAATATTAGAGTTTTCCAACTAAAAATAGTTTTTTTTACGTATATAAACTTGTAAAGATATCAGTCCTATTTACTAAATCACAGTGATGACATATCAAAATACAGATACTTGATAATCTTTTTTAAAAAAAGAAAAAAGAAAGAAGGGTGACTTTAACAAAGCAATTGGAAAAATCATGGTAGATACACTATATCTTAATCAGTTGAAAATATTTTAAAATACATTAAGAAACGAGGGAATATGACCCACTATATGATTGATGGGTCCGAAGGGCCACTAAATATAATTGTCTTCCTCAAGCATCATGTGGCTTTGTTCATTTTAAGTCCGGGAAGATAATCATACATAGTGTGACCAAGAAATTAGACAATCAGGGTGCTCCATGTTGAAAAATATATAATATATGTTGTTTGACCAATTAGTATGAGGTGAATTCACGTTATCGACACTTTTTTGGACGAGTTTGTTGCGTAAAACTTGTCCAGTACTGGTTTAACTACTTAGCTCGGTTTGTAAGCTACTGCGTTAGCGTGTGTGTACCGAATCATATCATTTTTTGTTTAAAAAAAGAACTGATCTAGAAGGAAAACAAGATTGGGAAATGGGTATTATTTTTCTTCTTTTTTTGACACTTGGGAGATGGTACTAATCGGAGCATGTATGTGTATCTAGGAGGAAACAAAGCACACCAAATATCAATGGACTAGAGGGGAAGTAAAGCAACAAAATCAGTTGCTCGAGGAAGAAAAAATATGAGTTGCACTAAAATCAAAAGATTGCCCCCCATTTGCACAAATTAACGCAAGAAGTTTTAAGTTTTTGAGAAGTTGTGACTTGGTTTTAGGTTCCCAATTCCACTCCAATCTGGTCAAACATTTATCACACCCCAATGAACTCATTCTTACATCATCATTCTAGACATTATCATCAAAGACAGCTTCTTTTTTTAATATATAAATTTTTAACCCAAGTTTAAATAATATCACTGTAAAGCTCAATCAATCAAATTATCCCAGCGAATTATTATTATTTTTCCCAAGAAAATCAATTTTTCTTGATTAATTTTTTCAATGAGTTGACTGGAGCTAGAAAATTCTATTTTTTTCTTACAATTTTCCTTGCAAAAAATGGACGAAATAATTTATGTTAAATAAGTCGGCTTTTTGTCTATGATTAAGCTGGTTTAATTGTATATACAGATTTATTGAAAAAGAAAAATCTATGGGAACTCAAAATGTGTGTTGTCCCTCAAAATTGCCTTCTTTCACTCTCATTCTTCAAGTGAGGGGGGAAGGGGGAGGGATGATATTTTGCTCTTTTCTTTAACTTTCTCCCATTATACAATGAAAATGGAAGATTATTATTATCCTACCCCCTGTATAGGAAACACTCATCATTGCTCCCAACGATCTTTTTCAACCTTAGAAACCTGAGCTTCTAAGATTGATATTCCCTCTTTTCCATCCCATTCTGTATCATTCCTCTGCTTTTGCTCCCCTATCCTACCATTTAAATATCCCTCTTCGTATCTTTTTTTCTATCCCACCTTCTTCATGATGGATGCTTCGTCCGCTAACTCTGTTAATGGTTTCTACAACTTCTTGGCTCGTGGGATCGATGATCTCGAACGTTTGTTTCAGTCTAACAACTTCATGTCCATTCAGTTCCTGCAGAGGGTTCTGTCCCTCTTAAGATCATTCCACACCCAGTTGACTCTTCTGGTTCAGAAGCTTCACTTGCCTGTTGGTGAAAAATGGCTTGATGAGTACATGGATGAAAGTTCCAAGCTTTGGGAGGTCTGTCATGTCCTTAAAACTGGGATTTCAGGCATGGAAAATTACTATTCTGCCGGCCTTAATATCACTTCTTCACTCGATGGCCATCGCCATTTAAGCCCGCAGCTTTGTCGACAGGTGATGAATACATGGCGGCCATTAAGATTCAGAAGGGTTTTTTTTTTCTTGTTTTTTCATTTCTTGATTGTGTTCTTGACCTTTTTTATATTTTATTGTTATTAAAAAAAAACAGGTTATTCGGGCTTTATCAGGGTGCAGGAGAGAGGCCGTGGGGCTGGAGGAAGAAAACAGGTCATTAATGGAGACGAGAATCGAACCAGAATCGTTGAAATTTGATGAGAGAGTTTCTGTAGAATCAAAGCTGAATGGATTCAACGGGTTCAGGGGAGTTCTATATGCAATGAGAAATGTCAGCACTCTGCTTCTGATGATTCTGCTTTATGGGTTAGTTTACTGCTGGCCCGAGTCGAATTCGATAGGAAATGGATATGAAGGCCGCCTTCTCTTCGGATCATCTTTCATGATCTCCACAGGCAGGCTACAACAGAGGGTAGCCTCCGAAATCAATCAGATTTCGGGGCGTCCCGGGATTCTGTTGTTTGAATTCAGGAGATCAAAAGTGGTCATGGATGAGCTGAGAGCAGAGGTGGAGAGGAAATGCTCGCAAGGGATTGTGGAATGGGAATCAGAGGTGGGAATAAGGGAGAGAGTGGAGAGTTTGAAGGGATGTCTTGGTAATTTGAGGGCCGGAACTGAGAATATCATTGGACAGCTCGATGATTTTTTTGATGAAATTGTTGAAGGCCGGAAGAAGCTCTTAGATTTCTGCAGCCATAGGTAGAGAATTTAAGAGGTCATTAATTTGAGGGTAAAAAAAAAAATACAACTAGTGATAAATTAGCAACTTTGGTTCATGGGCAACTCTTCATTTTAGTTCTATTATACATTATATTTTTTCTTGTTTTTTCATCTCCCCTCTTGTGATCCTTACTCTAAAATTTTTTACGTTGAACGAGAATCAAATAGTGTATTCATCCTACTTTGTTATTTAAATTTAAATTCAAATAAACCAGCTCGAAATTACAAAAAATAAATTCGAAACAATCACATGGTTTTCATCATAGAATGAAGCATGAGAATCTAATGGCCACTCAAAAAGATAGCATCACAGTAAAAGAGCAAACATGACATGACTACAACAAGCTGTAATGCAAAGCAAGATACACGCATCAAAACCAAACAAGAAAAAGTAATAAACCTGAGCAGTAAAAAAAAGAGATGAAAAGAATGGAAACTTCTTTCCACAAAGGTCAAAATCTTGCTAACTCCTTGGGTATCTTTGAATTATTTTGTTTAGGGTGTGTCATTCTTTTATGAGTATTTAATGAACTTTGCTGGTGTAAATGACTGATTTTATTGCAGTAAAAGAGGAATGATGTTTCGGGACAACATTATATTCCTGGATTTGGCTTTAATGTGAAAAGTGGATGCATTCTTTTGTATTCTCTGAAGCTTTTGTCTGATTCATTTAGTTCCCTTGAAAGCAATGGATTTCATGATCTTCAAACGTTGCACTTCCCCTCCCCGGCCTCCACCACCTAAGGGCCCAATGAGGGCCGTTACCGCAGTTCTTCTTTTCGAATAGAAATTATTATTTATATAACAAAACACATTTTGATATAATAATGGATACAACAAGAAGTAAAAGTAGATTCTAATTTTTTTTCCCATATTTTTATGTATTTTAAATCACCCCACACACAAAAAAATCATCTTCTTTGCATCAATTCCATGATGATTTTTTATCCCACAGTTGCCATTTTCTTCCCTCTTTTCCGGGTGGAATGTGGAGAGAAATTGATAATAATTGTTATTATTATAAAAATATCTTGGGAGTCCCTTTCTCCACCATCTAACCAGATCTCATGCTTTTTGTCCTTTGCCGGAAATTCATGCCTTCCCTGCCTTTGAAAGAAACCCCCTTAAATAAGATAAATATCATTTAAAAATTACATAATCATCGAGTCAAAGAAATTAATAATTAACAAAGACGAACTAAATGCAAATAATGCATGTTGCTGGTGGTTTTAGCAACAGTCCGAGTCCGGTCGGTCCAATACAGACCCTTTGAACGCGTAATGTTTACCGTATTCTTGTGACATCCACACCATATTATAATAATATCACCGTCTCTTTAGTTATTTTCCATGTATCCCTCCTATTCATGTAACCAAGAAACTGAAATTAGACCACAACATACCTGCGGGGATTCTGGTAATAAACAAGTGAGAATGTGGACATGATTCATTGTCACCTGGAAATAACTCGCACGTCACGTCTTACACACGGAGCTCGAAATCTTATGATCAATCCATCGAAGTTTTCACAGGCAAACAACAAGGTGGACAGTTGATTTAGTCGATCATTAGTAAATATAAACTCGAGCAAAGGAAAAACGGTGTAAAATAGATCATCCTATTAACTCGAGGGACGTCCCTCGATTAGTGATGCAAAGATGATTATTGATTCTCTCCACCAAGGGATGCACAACGTATTGGAGTGAAGGTGTTAAAACCAGCCATGTTTTAGTACAAATTACCGGATCAATTTAAGGGCACATACATCAGTACTTCACAACAATAACCCATAATACAATTCCAAAGCAAGTATATATCGCAAGAAGGAAGTGATTTTTTTGGCAGCAAAGCTAAAGACAATACATATGATCTCAGAAAGCCAAGTTAATTACGTTGGGAGGCATGCATCCTATGTATCAACGAAAATTAATACCCGATTCTCCAAAAATTATAACATGAATGATCTGATATCCATATGCTCAAAAGAAATCCTAATCGGGCAGATCAAAAGTACTGATGTGTAGCTCACACTTCTCCTGTTGAAAATTCCCAACTTGCACTTCTGGACGCCAAGCAGATGGCCTGAAATATCAATATCATGGAAGAATTAATGACTTGTAAAGAGTCATGTGAATTTTAAAAGAAAGAGTAGGTCTAGACGGTCTCACGAATCTTTATCTGTGAAATGAGTCTATCGATATTCATAATAAAAAAATAATTTTTTTTATGGATGACCAAAATAAGATATCCATGTCACAAATACGACCATGAGACCGTCTCACATAAATTTTTATCTAAAAGAAAATAAGTATTCAATATATGTTTTTACAAAATTTATAGAAATCTAGTCATATCTAAAATAAAGTATATCTCCGCCCTTTCAAATCACATTTCTATTTACAAATATTTATTTTCCTCTTCCAATATATGGGTTTTCAGCAAAATTTGTCAGTCGGATGTTTTATATATTGGTAATTAACAAGACAAGACATTCTGAACTCGCTTCGTATGATGCTAGAGTTCCCAAGTACCTCTCCGCGTCTTCAAATATGGAGTTGTTTTTCTAGATTTTGTTCCAATTAGTTGACCACGACATTCTCCAAAACCCCGCTCCGTCGCGCCGCCGGCGCTCAAATCACGTTTGATTCACGCTTTTTACCTATTGTTACGCGCGATTCATTACCTACTTGTAGCGGGGGATCTTGGGGTTTTGTCTGTATATTTCGACGTTCCTTTATTATTTTTTCAACTCTGGATTGTTGTGGAGAAATGAAGGGAATAGAATGAATGAAGGGTAAGAGCACCGGGAAGGTTTCTGCGGAATGGATTCCAATTTTTTCCATTTGTTTCTTCTTCTTTGGGATGTTTTTCACAAACAAGTATGTCTAGTTCAAGATTTTGAGTTCTGTATTTTTATTTATTTTTATTTTTTTCACTTTTGGGGATTTTGATTTGTGGTGATTATGTTATCGATTTGGGTTTTGCAGATTCTGGGTACCTCTGCAATCCAATAATCAGCTTATTACTCAGCACCGGCGTGACCAGGAGTTGCAGGTCGTCTCTGAAGAAGGTACTACCAAAAAGAAGGTATTTTGATGTTTTGATTGAGCCTGGCATTTTTTTCTCTCATGTGGACCAATTTGGGTTTAAGATCCTTTTTTATACCTTTTTTCAGAGTGTTTTTGTCTTTGAGATTTTTATGGATAAAAAAGAAGACAATATTTCAAGATTGGATTCAAATTTTATTGTTTTTGTTGCTCTTGGTTTGGTTTGGGTTGATTGTTGTATCGTGTTTATTGTCTTTGTTTTAGAAAACAGAAGATCAAGACAAGGATGTAATGAACGAGGTGTACAGAACCCACAAAGCTATCCAGTGCGTTTCTATTGTCGTTTTCTAATAATGTGTGTGCGCCCATTAATTATAAGTTTTAAATTTTATATGAAGATGAAATCACATATTCACCTTTTCAGGTCATTGGATAAGTCGATTTCGATGCTTCAAATGGAGTTGTCCGCCTCTCGAAGTGCTCAGAATAAGGGAAAAATAGACAAATTACCTATAAGTTCTGATAAAGAGCCACTTAGGAAGAAAGCATTTATGGTGATTGGTATCAATACTGCTTTCAGTAGTAGGAAGAGGCGTGATTCGGTCCGAGAGACCTGGATGCCTCAAGGTGAACCTGAGTTCTCTTATCGACCCATGTAATTTTTTTTTATGGAAACGTGGGTGACAGTGTTTACGTTTCAATCAGGGGAACAACTTCGAAAGTTGGAGCAAGAGAAGGGGATTGTTGTGCGATTTATGATTGGTCACAGGTATCTTGGTCGCGTATAATCATTGAGATTACATTCTTTTCATTCATTTTCAGGTTCTTTAGCTTCCTCATACATCTACGTACCATCACGACATTGTATATTTGAAATACTTGAACAAAGATGTACATTTTTGGCAAATTTCATGAAATTGTATGCAACGTTTATACTAAGTTTTATAATTTTGAATATGCTCCATTTATGTCTTTTCCACATTTGATGCAGTGCGACGTCTAACAGCATATTAGATAGGGCTCTTGACTTGGAAGAAGCTCAGCATAAGGACTTTCTTAGGCTGGTAAAATAACAATGCTGCACTACATTTGTCCCTCTTAAATATTCCTAAGCTAGAAGTATTGAATCTTGACCATGTAATATGACAGGAGCATGTCGAGGGATATCATGAATTGTCTGCAAAAACAAAAACTTTCTTTGCCACTGCAGTTTCAACGTGGGATGCTGATTTTTATGTCAAGGTTGATGATGATGTCCATGTCAATTTGGGTGCGGGATTCCAACCATTTCTATTCCTTCACTTTTGAAGGCTTTTTCCTTCAATTTTTTATTTACCAAGTGTTTTTTATTTCCAAGTGTTTTGCTAATAAAGGTACACTGGCTGCAAATCTTGCCCGTCATCGATCTAAACCGAGAGTTTACATGGGCTGTATGAAATCTGGACCCGTTCTTGCTCGAAAGTAGGGTTCGAAGTTTCACTGGATCGTTCTGTTTTGTGTTTTTTCAAGGATAGTTTTTTTTATAATAATTGTGTTTTCCAGGAATGTAAGTACCATGAACCGGAGTACTGGAAATTTGGAGAAGAAGGGAATAAATATTTTCGGCATGCAACTGGACAGATATATGCAATTTCCAAGGACTTGGCTACATACATTTCAATCAATCAGTAAGGATTGTGTTTTTTTATAAACTAGAATTGATTGTTTTTTCTCAATTCTGTCTGAATTATATTTGTTTGAAGATTGTAAATGGTAAAATCAGCAAAATGTTGATTAATGATCCTGTGACATGGGATTGGAGAAACTTACGCAGTAATGCATCTACTACACGGAGAAAACGTCCCTGTTTTTTCATCAAATTCCATCAAAATGCTTGTCCGTCATTAAGCTACAATAATTTCTTGGTTTTTTTTCCCCAAACATACCCTTAGATATTTGACGCAGGTTTAAAAAATTACTTGCTATTCATAATATCACGCGTCTGCTAAATATTAAAGGTTCGGTTTTTAATTTTTAGGCCCATTTTGCATAAGTATGCCAATGAGGATGTGTCACTCGGATCTTGGTTTATTGGTCTAGAAGTTGAGCACATTGATGACCGTAATATGTGCTGTGGTACTCCACCAGGTATGGTTCCTCCAAAGTTTCATGACTACATAATGTTACTCCTAACACATCATTTATTCAGAGTTATTCAACTAAATTTCATTTTGAATTCATAGATTGTGAATGGAAGGCACAAGCAGGTAACGTATGCATTGCCTCGTTCGACTGGAGCTGTAGTGGAATCTGCAAATCTGTAGAGAACATCAAGTTTGTACATGAACATTGTGGCGAAGGGGACGATGCACTTTGGAATGCTTTGTTATAGATATCCTTCGATTCCAAAACATCTTGGCAACCCGCCATTTCAGGCCTCTAGACTGATGTAAGAGAATTGTTAATGTGAAGCCACGTGAGGAGGAATTCAGCGTATGGATACTTTTAAGGTTCGTCTTCTAATTTAGAGAGAGAGATTTGGTGCATATGGGAGCTCTTAGTGTTTCTGAACGATTCTTAAACCAGTGTTAAAAGTGGAGAAGATTGTATTTTTTGTTTGCTGATTCGTTTGGGCAGCATGGGACGACTGGATGTACTTGCATGTATTCTTTAGATACTCAGTTAAAAAGAAATTCAGTTGTGGATATAATTCTTGATTTACAGAATGTGCTGCGCCTTGCTCCAGGTATTTTATGTATTTTGTTTCTGCAATGGGTAAAAATCTCTGGTTAATTACACGAAGTCAACTAACTGTATGGAGCTTTTCCCTCAGTTTCATCTTATCGAGCAGCTCTATATTAGTCTATGGTTGACGAATTTAAACTTGGACGTATTTATAACTGGGATGATGCGAATGAACGAGATCATAGTCGGAAGATGCTGGCCAGATCCTTAAATGTCGTCCAATGTCATGTCAGCATTTTTAAGTTAGGCGTTTGAATTCCATATACATAAAATCAATCAAGTAGAAAATGTATTTGATGGAGGCCAATGGAATTATGGATAATTGGTGTCTCGTTCTCTCTCAATAATGGCAAGAACAGAATATGGTCCCAATCATAATCATAATCATAAAAATATAAAACACAAGCTGTGAGTGAGCGTACTACATTGAAACGATCCAATTATTTTTTAATTTTAATTAATGTTTGTCATGTGCGACACACTGACACTGTCTATCTAGAGAAAAATAGAAATGTCTTCCTGCCTACATCTCCTTTCTCATTGGCTACCATTTAATGTTTGTACGGATATTGGTGGAGTTTCTTCGATAATTTCATTATTTATCCAACTCATTTTCACCATTGAGAAGAATGAAAATAATTTTCAAAGATAAATATTGATTTTGCCATTTACAATGGTCAGATTACTGATTTAACTTGGAGAGTTCATCACTACAGAAATTTCTTCCCCACCATTTCGTTTGATTGCTATTCTACATGTTTTTTTTCTCGGGAGTGGCCACATGCAAAACACTGGCACCATAATCACACAGAGATGGGCAGAGGACAAGAACAGAGTCGCCACGGCCGCCGGAATAGCTTCGTTCTCCCGATGTTTTGCCGCTTATCGATTAAAGACGTAAGATTTAGCCACACAGAAGATCGAGCGGATGACCCTTCATCCCCCAAAGTCAGTTGCATGGGTCAAGTCAGACGAAAGAACAGAGTCACTGGCTTCCTCCGCCGCAACCAGAACTAACAATATTAATCAGCATTCTCACAGTTACACGAAGCTGATCACAATTTTCTCCAGCAGAAACCTTGTGCCGCCGACCAACACCAACAATGCCAACGTTTATTCCGGCAGCAGAAGAAGTGGTAGCAAGAGTTGCAGAACCAGCAGGGAAATGATCAGCGTGAGTAATCTGAGAATGACCCGTCTGAAGAAATACAATCATGATGATTTCGGTGATCCAGATAGTGTTGAGGCTGTAGTTGATGTCGGTGAAATGGATCCGCCGCTTCCGGTGATGAAGAGGGCGACGCCATCGGGTGGTGGCGTCGATGAGGTGAATATTTGGAAGCGAAGATTTAATGGGGTAGCGCTCCAAAGCTTGCAGATCGATCAAATTAATTTATCGAAAAACAAATTTCTCCCACCTACAACTGTATGATAATCATGAAGGATTCAAGAATCAGAAGGCGGAGAAGGTATTCGAAAATAGTGACGAGTTCAAACTTGTCAATGAACTCATCAGAGTTGCAGATTTTCTCTTCGTTCTTTAATCTGTTTTTGCATTTGATTTTTTTTTTAATTTCATTTTCTTAGATTTTAATAAAATTATTAAGAAGGTTATTTTGATATATTTAAAAATTCCATTCTTTTATTACAAGATTAAAATTAATTATCATAAATTCTTTTAACCTTATATTGTAATATAGAATATATATGTCTGTGTTAATTTCTCATTAAATAACAATACTTGCAAAACAATACAAACTGGAGCTGTAAATAGAGTAGTTGGCTCAGACATTAAATAAATTTTACTTTGACTGACCTCATAAAAGATGGATCCAAATGGGTATGGGTTAACCCTCTATAAATTTATATTTATTTTATAATATTTAAAGTACAAAAAAATAAGATAAAAACTAGGAAAGTATGAAACACAATTAAATAAGTAAATTTATTAATTCAAGTATAAAGTTTTTTTTAAAAAAATAGAGTAGTTGGGTCAGACATATAGATATTGATTTATGAAAAATAATTTATTGGGACCAAAATTTATCGCTTGGATATCTGAAGTTATGAACTCAATTATTAATTTTGATCAATAGACGACCTTGTGTATTATAATTTTCCTTGAAGTAGTTGGTTGCCCTGATTGAAATAAGTTAGCTTGCCAAATTTCCATGAATGAGCAGCAGAAATGAAAGATTATTTGTCATTTAGTAAATGTCTTGTCGAAGCAAGTGAAATGCATGTATTTGGCTCAAAATGAATGAATCAAAATGTGACCAACAGAAATCGAGTAGGTTGACTGTCTGTCTGCACTGGGGCTACTTTGGGACACATTATTGTATCATTAAACAACTGTACTCCACACAAGATGAACGGGATCTTCATATTAGTTTGAAATGCACTAAGGTCTTGTGTTGTCTTGTTTAGTGGTTAAACTGCACATCATATTTTGCAGAGATATATCAGTTCATTTGACAAATTAGTTGCTTTCTGTAATAAATCTAATGCAAAGGAAGGAGGAGCATCGTTTTCAAGTTTTTACAGCTTACCCACTTGAGATTTACTCTTATATTTACTGAAAACGATATTATATGAAAAACAAGTAAAAATCAAGTTGGCTCTGACTAACCCTGGAGTCACCAATAGAACAGAACATCCCAGAACCATTATTTTCTATCAAGAAAATCAATGTCACACATCTTTGTATACCAGTGTGTTGTGCAGCCTCCACCCAAATTTAGTGCGATGGTTTTTATTGGTAACTGTTTCTGTGTCAATTGTATAGCGGGGGTGACATCAGAACGTAATAGTTTAGCCAGCTAGATTTGTATTGGTTGATGACTTTGTATGGGTGGTTTGCTTAATATGTACCTATTTGTGGGAATCATTTTTTTTTTTATTGATATCATTGATTTGTTGTAGATTAAGAATGTCTTAATCTACAACAAGTCAGACTAGACAGACCAAACATATAAAATAACAACTTTAAACTAATTTTTGTACTCTAAATGTAATATCTAAAAAATAAAAGAAAATAAAAATGAGTCACTTGAATTCTTTCAGCATCAAATAACCAAATTTTATTTTTGGTAGGTTCAGTTGGTCCCGGATCTGTGAAAATATGGATCAGTTTCGGTTCAAATGGTAAACGGGCATGACCCACCCGGTAGAAACCGGGTGGGTATGTCCCCTATCCAGAAGGATAAGGAACAACCAACGAGATCACCACCTTCGTTTCATGTTCATTTCTGTCCTGCAAAACAATGGCGCAATCGCTAGCAACACCTGTTCTCCCATCACTATCTATAATTTCCAACCCCTTTTCCACCTCCTCCAAAACTTCACTCTCTTTTCCTCTGTCCACCTCCCTTCCCAAGGTAAAGTTTCGATTTTTGTGTGGTCTTAGGTTTACCTGGGTATGGGTTTTTTTTTAATTGATTTGAGTCGTTGGATTTCTATGGTTTGGTTGTTTTTGGTGCTTAGATTGGTGGGCTGAGCATAAAATGTGCGCGTGTGGGTGGGGTGGAGATACCCAACAACAAGAGAGTTGAATACTCGCTGCAGTATATTCATGGGATTGGGCGTACCCTTGCCAAGCAAATATTGGTCGATCTCAATTTTGAAAATAAGGTAACGAAAGATTTTTCGGAGGAAGAGCTCACCACTCTCCGTGAGGAAGTCTCGAAGTACATGATCGAAGGGGACCTTGTAAGTCTTACTCTCTAACTCCATGGATGTTGATTTTGTTTATGTATTTGAACTTTGAAGAGAATGTTATATCTCATGAGTCACAAACTAATTAGAATACAGTGGGAAGCATCCGGTTAGGGGTGGAACATAAGACGTAGTGTGAAATGAACTTGAAAGTTTGAACTGAGTTTGTGGGTTGTCTGGTGAATGTAAGGTGAGTTTTCTTGGTAATGCTCGAGTTATTTGCTTAATCCAAATGGGATTGAGGTGAAAGTTGGGCGCTCTACTTCAAAAACCCAGATTCATGTTCTGCTTATTCCTCTCTATTCATTGGGTGTATTATGATTGCTTGGTCATGCCGCATGTTCGGCAAGCTTGATCTTGTGCATCTTTGTCTAACATCACAAGTCTATCTGCACTTTGGATACTTTAGGCACGAAATAAAGAAGCTTTTTAATAAACTCGGCTTTCTTAAGTGCTTTTTATACAATGTAGAAGCAGTTTATATGTTTGTGAAGAAAAAGCTCAGGCATAAGCCCAGAAACCACATTTTCTAGCGGAAAAATATATTTTAAAGCACCTTCTTGAATGAGTTTTTCCTCAAACACAGTTTTTTCTTCCTAGGAGGAAAAAAACAAGTTCTTTTTAACTTAAAAGCTTATCTATGTAAATACTCTCTTAATTGAATGGTGACATTTCTCTATATTATGTTTAGAGGAGATTCAATGCACTTGCAATCAGAAGGTTGAAAGAGATACAATGCTATAGGGGTGTTCGACACAGTCAGGGACTGCCTTGCAGAGGACAGAGGACTAAAAATAACTGCCGTACCTTGAAGGGCAAAAGGGTTGCCATCCCTGGGAAGAAGAAGAAGTAAAGAAAAAATATGCAAAGATGAGCTATGTTAGTGCGACATTGTTAAGAATTCTCTTCAAGAATTTACGTTTTCCGTTATTTGTTTGTGTACTGAGGTAGCAATCAATTTATCCAAAGATTTTGCCCCTTTATCCTCGTATTCAGCCTTCTTCGATCCAATCCCTTCTCTCTTATATTGTCATATTAAAGATGCAAAGGTAGCTTGGATATATATATATACTGAGATGGAGGCAATATTATTTTCCAGACCTTGGATATATGTACGGAGAAAATTATGCCTCTAAAATCTCTACTATATGGCCAATATTCCATTGTCTGCAATAAACATTTGTAACTATGTCATGAATTTCATTTTCTAAAATTCACAATTCCTACATTTAAGATTGAGTTTTTATACTTATGGCAAAAATACTCTGAATCTGGAAAAGGAGAATAAATCATCATACCTTAGAGAATATGTTATTCCAAACTAGTATTTAAATTGTCTAAATGCAGGTTCATCGATTCATCGAAAATGTTCACCACAGATATAATAGTCGTCAATGGCTCAAACAAACAATGGGGTTTAGGCTTGATTGCTATAAAAAAAATTTCATGACAACAGTGGTCGTGTAACCAACATTTTTAGGGCAACACTGGTTATTTTATCCAGAGTGAGAGGAATGCCTTAGAGTTGGTCGAATTCAACATAATTAGTCATATCCTTCTCGTATCTGATGATGTCAATCTGTGGTTACATCCATCATCGGATGAAATGCATGGATAAAGAAATTTGAAATCTATAAACTTTATTATTAATTGGTTGGACGAAATTGGTCACATGTAAGAAATTCATGGATAAAGACAGATTATATGTGAAAACTATCTTAAAGAAACAAATATAATGAAAATACCACTGCCTCAGCAGGTATAGTAACACCCTGGAATTTGCTATGCCAGAAGAGAATTCCATGAATTTAGGTTCTAAAAAGTATCGTACACGCTCATCAGCGTACATATAATCAAATATAAGACCACATTCTTGAGGAACTAAAAAGATTATTTTGTCTGAACAAGAATTAACCTAGACTTCTGTGCTGCTATCAGATTGTCTAAAGCTGATCAATTGACAATTTCTATGCCCGTTAAAGATGTTCCTGCATGGAGTTGAAGGGCCACATCTCCAACGACCTGCATGATTCAACCACAATGAATTACGATATCACATGTCAGAGTTTGAAAACTAATACGGTGACAAAATAGGAAACATCATAAATTATAACCTTCGCCATGGATCTATAGGAATATTCAGTAACTCCAGCAACATGAGGTGTTATAACGACATTCGGAAACCTCAAAACGTCATCATCGGGATCAAATGGCTCGGTCCATGCAACATCTATCCCTAAGCCTCCTAAATGACCGGTTTTGAGATGATAAAGTACAGCATCGTAGTCCAAGAGGCGACCTCGTGCTATGTTTATGAGGAGAGCACCCTGAAACAGAAACGGATCATCTCCTGTTGACTTGTAATTCCAATACAATTTGCGACGACTTTGCAAAAACCAGCATCCATAAAGTAGTAGTCGGATCAAACCTTTTTCATGGAAGATATGAAAACTTTGTCCACAATGCCAACCTGAAAGAAGCACTTATAAACAAACTATTCGCCCCAAACAACACATAATTAATTAAATGAGGAAAATAGTGAGTAAAGCATATGGGAATTCCTTGCCGTTTCGCTGTTCAATGATAAGCAACAGACTACTATGTCCGCCTGGCTTGCAAATTTCAGAACATCCCCATGGCCACCCTTCTCGTCTACTAGGTCATCATCGGTACCATATCCATTGAATGATGCTGGATACATATAGTTAATTAACTATATGCTAAATGCTAAATTTATTCTACAATCAGCAAGTTATATGGTTAACATAGTAAAGTTTTATACCAACAGATTTGCCCGAGTTCCATGAAGGTGAAGGCCAAGTCCTTTTGGTAGCAAGTATTTTCACACCAAAGGGCCTTAAACGCTTGGCTAAGTGGGTGCCTATATTTCCAAATCCCATGAGAAATACCTACATGAATAAGGAGCAAAGATAATGCATTGAACGAATTAATCTGATTTGCATTGATTCAAACCAAGTGACAAATGAAAATTACATTCCTGCGTCACTTTTCATCAGCTGTAAATATCTTCCAAGTTCCAAATAATTTACCAATGGACAATTCAAATGTGTATCAATCCCTTCACGCTATAAAACTAGATATACCTTGCTGTCGAGTTAAAGATTTAAATTTAGCTACACATGCTGACAGCAAATAATCAGGCATTTAAAAGTAACTTTATAGAGAAATACTATTTGATAGAGTTTTAACAAACATAATATCTAGTGATCTCAGAGGTTTCTCATTTGGATTCAAATAGAACAGCAGAAAGCAAATGCACAAACAAATTAAGAATATGGTTCCATCATTAATTGACATACGATGAAAGACTGATCGGATGCATGAGAGCGGAATAATGCAAGTTTTCGACTTTGTATTATATCAAATAACACACTTATTGTAAGAAGTGTCGAAGGAAACTGTGAAAGAGGAAATTCACCGTTTTCCCAATCAATGTGTCACCAATTGGATTTCCTAGCTGTTTCTGCCTCACAGCTATGCGCATGTAGTACTATATCAATGGAAACAAAATTGCAAAATTAACTCAGTTCATAAATGGAGAAAACCGTAAATAAATTTCTAGATAATTCATATGGAAATTGATGTATTTCTTCTGGCGAAGTCTATTATTGAGAACAGACAGAAATTTATAAGTAAACAAATTGAAAGTATATGGGAAAAAAAAAACCAAAATAGTAGGTCAAGGCTACCCTGGTCCATGAGAACCAAAACAATCCTAATTACAATTCGCCCAACAAATATTTTTGTTTTGTGACATCTGATTACATATACTTTCTCTAGCATGTTATCATACATGTAACATAAGTTGGCCAATGAAATAAAAACAGGCCATGCAATCTTTCACCGCTCATGCTTCACGACACATTTCACAGACATACCAATGGCAATAGATATAGAAGCTAAAACTGCATGTTGAGATTGAAATAGACCAACTTGCTTACGAAGGAGGCCCAACATCAGATATATCGCCATTTCAGCACATGAAGTTGCATTTCCAGTAGCATCGCTTGGAATTCTAGCAACTTTTATTCCACAGTTTGTAGCAGCCTTTATGTCAACCCCTTCACAGAAAAGTAACAACATAGGTGTTGAGGTATAAGGATAGCTGCAAATATCTTTTGATCTGCAGGACATAATTCTAATAAAGAATGACTCGACCTTCAAGGCCAACTCCAAATTGCATGATAAGCTTCATTTGGTTTGCTCGGGATATGATATCTGAAGTTAGACGCAAATCTTTGACAACACACAGATCATAGTTTCCAATAACATCTGGGACATCTTCAAAGGGGACTACATCAACCTAGAGCAAAGCATATAGTAACATCCAATGAATGCACAAAGTACAATACCGACACAAATTTAAGATACATCTTTGTTAAAGAATGTACTAAGCTATAAAGACGTGAACCGACAATGCAAGCATATACAGTAACATTAAGCACCTGTATGAATGAATGGGCTTGCAGATAATCTTTTGTATAATTATGAGAAGCAGGAAAATTTGGCCCACAGAATATAACACGAGTGATGGGCTTGCCACTGTCACCCATCTGTTCTTTGACCTCCAGTGTACCTGATGCAAAGCATCTATTAACTTATAGAGAAAACCAACTGTGCAGTAATGACCTTTATCTCTAGAGTCCAGAAAGGCTATGCAGTATCCAGCCAAATAAGAAGGAAAGCACATTGTAAATAGTTTCATTTAGAACATCTAGTGGTCAAGAACCTACAGAAAGTCTGTAGTTTTCAAGAAAGCGTAAAGTCCTACGATGTGTAGCAGAAACTAAAAAAAGATGCACAGAATTGAACTTGATCTAAATGTTTAGATCCTTAGGTTAATCGATCACGAGCCTTTACATATTTAATTTGGTTAACTAATCTTTTAACGGGGCCATAACATTGGTGCTTATTCAGTCAAAAACACCTGCAAGGAACCATATTAATAGTTCCATTAGAATTTTGAGTTTCTAGATAAAGGGGACCACTACCATACCTTTGCCAGAGACTAACAGCAGAATACACATTTAACCACGACGAAGTTCATTTTTTCATATACCCGACAACATCGACGATATGCATCAAAATAAACTAGAGGATGATGATTTCGCAAGGAGCAAACACAAATATAAAGTCCCACAAACACAGCTGACTTGGTGTGATGCAACCTCAAAGAGATGCAGTAGAATGTCAAAAGGCTCAACAGTCAATAATAAGAAATTCTATATGATTGAATTAACGCTCTTCCATGGTTGATTGCAGAAGTAGAGATTGGAAGTTGATACATAAGCATAATTGGGGATGATAATATACACTAGTCGTTCACTGAGATGCGGTGGTTTTAAAATATGAAGTACCTTATTTTGTGCATGACAAAATACAAGTTGCCCTTCGGATTAGCATACGTTTGAAAACTACAAGTTACTAGCCTGATTTATGACAAACGCAAAAACCATAACAGTCTACAACTACAAATTACTAGCATAATAGAAGTTGGTTGATTCAACCATAATCATATTTGACAATTCTCTATTAATATGCCTCCTAAAATTAAATTAAACGTTGAATAAAAAAGAAATAAAAATAAATTAAATTTGTCCAACTAGCTTTGGATAAAAGTAAATAAAAACAAATCATGCATATCAGCATATGCCTCAAGTATTTAGCAGTATTTCTATAATTCAGCCAAATCTAAATCATACTAAAGAACCTGGCCAGCTTAGATTTCTTATCCTTCTAATTGTTCTTGGTATCACAAGTTTGCTCCCACAGTTGAGAGCTAAGAAGGATAGAAACTGCATTTCCTTTACTAACAACACAAGGCAGGTCTATGAGACTCATTACAACCAAACGAGGTATCTTAGACGGAACATTCTATTTAAAGGTGATTACTTTTCATGAAACACGACTCCCAAATCACGACCCCAATTTCCACTATTTGATTTTCTTCCAATCCTCTCTAACAAGAGGCACACAGAAAACAAACCCATTGGCATAGCGTGCTTTTGTTTTGCATCGATGATTTATATTCCACAAAACAAAATCGAAGTAACCCATTATTTTCTAGCGCAAATACAACTCAAAGCAAAAGGAAGAGAACGATACAATGGAAAAGGCCCAAAAGGGTTTCACGGAACCTGAAGAAGATGAACTGAGGCGTGGCTGTCCGGTGGTGGTATTACTCTACGATGATGTGACGCTCCTTATATGGCCGATGATTCTGTTCTCATCAACCAAAGGCTTAGCGAGCACTGAATCGATACGGGAGGCCGCATTACGATACGTGCGAGAGCAGAGACCAATGGTGCCAGCACTCTCACCGTGGTTCAACAGTGGATATATTATATATTTTGCAGTGTAAGTTTCACATTAGCCATCTTTTAATATTGATTTTCAATGTAGTGATTCACGCTGTATATGTTATCTCAGACGTGTTATACTGAAATGATTTTATACAAAAATATCAGTTATCAATTAATGTCTTGTGGACTCCACCATATTTTTATTTAAATGAATTCTGAACATCAATTGACGTTCTTGTACAAAATCATGTCAGCATAGACTGAATCTTGATTTGAGCAGAATTTAGATATAGGAATAGGACTCGAGTCTTTAGATGTGTTGTTCCTGTTCCTGTTCCTGTTCCTGGTTCAAGACTATGATAGAAATCGTGTTTCGGCCGTTAGTCGTATGCCCGGAGTTGCTGAATATGGAGTTAAAAGAAAATTTATTCAAGAAAAACTCATAATTTCTCGTCACAATACTGAAATACATATTAGGATTCAAAAGTTTCTTGTTAAAGTCCAATCATTCAATTGTTCTTTCCATCTCATACAAAAAATTTAATTATACTGATGCGATCCGGGTGGAATGGGCGAGCCGGGTCGGGAGCTCCACCGGATCTGCTATCAATATAATGATGGGAATAAGAGCAATGAGATATATCTCCGTAATATGGCTTCAGCTGTAACCTGCACACAATGAAAGGAACTCGTGAATGGGCGCCGGAGGGGTGTCCGGCGTGACCACTCCGATGCTTAAGTCAGCAGGGTACTCAAGCAAGAAAACCAATGTAGCCAAGTGATGGCTGTGATATTGGTGTGAATGAATGAATGAATCCATGTAAATGTAAAGAGAAAACCTGGTATTTATAGTAGGAGAAGTAATAATGACCTCGTTCTCCGTGCTACCTAGCTACTAATTATAGTAGGACGGCTGAGCACACCCTATATTCTGACATGTCAACTCATCGGCACGGTGTCAGAGATGGGACAGTCGCCCACATCCTATTCTGCTAGTATACTCGAGTGCGGTGCTCATATCGAGGTGGCCGGGTAGAATGCCTCCCTGGAGATTTATACAAGAGATTTATACAAGAGCCCGAGCCTATGACTGCCCGGAGAGTAGAGCATGGGCTTCCACCTGCCCGGCTCCAGAAGAATCCACCTGCAGACTTACTCGAATTTGGGAATCCATTTGATATTCCGAGTCATCCATGACCCGGGCTCTTACGGGGGTATCATCACACATCCCTTAAATAGTCGGGCTAGAGTCATACTCGCTGTCCCGATCAGTCATGCTTGGATTCCCAAAGAGATAATCAATCTTGTTCTATAAAAGCATCGGGGGCTTCATGTCTCCTAGAAATGAGAAGAAATGCCGGAGTATCGTGCCTCATGGACTTGAGATAAGATGCCGAGGCCTTTTGTCTCTCGGACTTACTGAATAACCAAGGTGCGGAGCCTTGGGCCGGGGAGCAGATCCCAGGACTTGGAATGGTCGAGGTGCGGAGCCCCGAGCCAGGGTGTAGTGCCCTGGGCTTATCAATAACCAAGGTGCGGAGCCTTGGGCCGGGGAGCAGGTCCCGGGACTTGGAATGGTCGAGGTGCGGAGCCCCGAGCCAGGGTGTAGTGCCCTGGGCTTATCAATAACCAAGGTGCGGAGCCTTGGGCCGGGGAGCAGGTCCCGGGACTTGGAATGGTCGAGGTGCGGAGCCCCGAGCCAGGGTGTAGTGCCCTGGGCTTATCAATAACCAAGGTGCGGAGCCTTGGGCCGGGGAGCAGGTCCCGGGACTTGGAATGGTCGAGGTGCGGAGCCCCGAGCCAGGGTGTAGTGCCTTGGGCTTATCAATAACCAAGGTGCGGAGCCTTGGGCCGGGGAGCAGGTCCCGGGACTTGGAATGGTCGAGGTGCGGAGCCCCGAGCCAGGGTGTAGTGCCCTGGGATTATCAATAACCAAGGTGCGGAGCCTTGGGCCGGGGAGCAGGTCCCGGGACTTGGAATGGTCGAGGTGCGGAGCCCCGAGCCAGGGTGTAGTGCCCTGGGCTTATCAATAACCAAGGTGCGGAGCCTTGGGCCGGGGAGCAGGTCCCGGGACTTGGAATGGTCGAGGTGCGGAGCCCCGAGCCAGGGTGTAGTGCCCTGGGCTTATCAATAACCAAGGTGCGGAGCCTTGGGCCGGGGAGCAGGTCCCGGGACTTGGAATGGTCGAGGTGCGGAGCCCCGAGCCAGGGTGTAGTGCCCTGGGCTTAATAGATAACCAGAGTGCGGAGCCCTGGCCTTCGTACCTCCGAGACTTAAGAGAATATGCCGGGGCCTCGTATCTCCCGGACTTAAGAGAATGTGCCGGGGCCTCGTATCTCCCGGACTTAAGATAATCTGCTTCTCACAGCTGTAGCTACTGGCATGAAATTAAAAAGAACTACAGCTCATATTCACTGAGCTCATGGGGCCTGCCGCTCTGCTCGACCGATAATTTCCATATCATTTCCAATAGCAATAGGGCACTACACCCTGGCTCGGGGCTCCGCACCTCGACCATTCCAAGTCCCGGGACCTGCTCCCCGGCCCAAGGCTCCGCACCTTGGTTATTGATAAGCCCAGGGCACTACACCCTGGCTCGGGGCTCCGCACCTCGACCATTCCAAGTCCCGGACCTGCTCCCCGGCCCAAGGCTCCGCACCTTGGTTATTGATAAGCCCAGGGCACTACACCCTGGCTCGGGGCTCCGCACCTCGACCATTCCAAGTCCCGGGACCTGCTCCCCGGCCCAAGGCTCCGCACCTTGGTTATTGATAAGCCCAGGGCACTACACCCTGGCTCGGGGCTCCGCACCTCGACCATTCCAAGTCCCGGGACCTGCTCCCCGGCCCAAGGCTCCGCACCTTGGTTATTGATAAGCCCAGGGCACTACACCCTGGCTCGGGGCTCCGCACCTCGACCATTCCAAGTCCCGGGACCTGCTCCCCGGCCCAAGGCTCCGCACCTTGGTTATTGATAAGCCCAGGGCACTACACCCTGGCTCGGGGCTCCGCACCTCGACCATTCCAAGTCCCGGGACCTGCTCCCCGGCCCAAGGCTCCGCACCTTGGTTATTGATAAGCCCAAGGCACTACACCCTGGCTCGGGGCTCCGCACCTCGACCATTCCAAGTCCCGGGACCTGCTCCCCGGCCCAAGGCTCCGCACCTTGGTTATTGATAAGCCCAAGGCACTACACCCTGGCTCGGGGCTCCGCACCTCGACCATTCCAAGTCCCGGGACCTGCTCCCCGGCCCAAGGCTCCGCACCTTGGTTATTGATAAGCCCAGGGCACTACACCCTGGCTCGGGGCTCCGCACCTCGACCATTCCAAGTCCCGGGACCTGCTCCCCGGCCCAAGGCTCCGCACCTTGGTTATTGATAAGCCCAGGGCACTACACCCTGGCTCGGGGCTCCGCACCTCGACCATTCCAAGTCCCGGGACCTGCTCCCCGGCCCAAGGCTCCGCACCTTGGTTATTGATAAGCCCAGGGCACTACACCCTGGCTCGGGGCTCCGCACCTCGACCATTCCAAGTCCTGGGACCTGCTCCCCGGCCCAAGGCTCCGCACCTTGGTTATTCAGTAAGTCCGAGAGACAAAAGGCCTCGGCATCTTATCTCAAGTCCATGAGGCACGATACTCCGGCATTTCTTCTCATTTCTAGGAGACATGAAGCCCCCGATGCTTTTATAGAACAAGATTGATGATCTCTTTGGGAATCCAAGCATGACTGATCGGGACAGCGAGTATGACTCTAGCCCGACTATTTAAGGGATGTGTGATGATACCCCCGTAAGAGCCCGGGTCATGGATGACCCGGAATATCAAATGGATTCCCAAATTCGAGTAAGTCTGCAGGTGGATTCTTCTGGAGCCGGGCAGGTGGAAGCCCATGCTCTACTCTCCGGGCAATCATAGGCTCGGGCTCTTAATCTCTTGTATAAATCTCTTGTATAAATCTCCAGGGAGGCATTCTACCCGGCCACCTCGATATGAGCACCGCACTCGAGTATACTAGCAGAATAGGATGTGGGCGACTGTCCCATCTCTGACACCGTGCCGATGAGTTGACATGTCAGAATATAGGGTGTGCTCAGCCGTCCTACTATAATTAGTAGCTAGGTAGCACGGAGAACGAGGTCATTATTACTTCTCCTACTATAAATACCAGGTTTTCTCTTTACATTTACATGGATTCATTCATTCATTCACACCAATATCACAGCCATCACTTGGCTACATTGGTTTTCTTGCTTGAGTACCCTGCTGACTTAAGCATCGGAGTGGTCACGCCGGACACCCCTCCGGCGCCCATTCACGAGTTCCTTTCATTGTGTGCAGGTTACAGCTGAAGCCATATTACGGAGATATATCTCATTGCTCTTATTCCCATCATTATATTGATAGCAGATCCGGTGGAGCTCCCGACCCGGCTCGCCCATTCCACCCGGATCGCATCATATACATTTATACTCTCAGATTATTACCCCAAGAATGAACCCCGCTTATTAAGATAATGTTTATCGTTGGAATACCCGAAGGATAACATTTTATTAATCATCTCATGCTATATATAAATATCATATAGTGTCCTTAAAACTCTTTTTATAATATTCGTGTATGGATACCATATACAATAATGCATAGTTTGGTATACTTGATAACTAAATGATTAATAAGTTATCATCATCCCATGTTTGGTTCATTTTTTAACGGCTCATAAAAATTGGATGGACCCGTGATAATGTTGGTCCACCATGGAGTAGACATCCCTCTAATATACAGGGATATCTCCATGATAAATAATAGATCCTGGAAATGACATTATTGCCCTCATTTCTCAAACATTGGGATTTAAATTAGTTTTAGATATTCATTCGAAAAAAATTTGCTATTGATATTGTGATAAGGCATACATAATTTATTAAATTTTAAAAATATATTTTTTTATTAAAATTTAAAACTAAATAGTTAGTATTAAAATTAATCTATACTATTTATTAAACTTGAGATATTTCACAATTTCGTCAATAATTTATTTAAAAAAAATTCATAATCAAATTATAAAATCACGAAACAATAAAAAATATTAAAACATAAATAAAACAAATATATAAAAAAGTGAAAAATGAACTAACGTATTGCACATATCAAATTAAAAATTTAAAATTTATAAGATAATTTGATAAATACTTTATTTATAATTGTTTTATGACAATGAATACACACACGCATATATATCATAATTTAAGAATTGAAATATGCAAGTGCACGATCTCGATAATAATGAAAATAAAATTTTTATGATAAGATTAATTTTGTCATTACAATCAAATATATAAATTTAATCACTCTGGTTAAAATCATACCAAATATTCAATATATTATCTTACCATCATAATTATCTTTGATTTATCTTTATATTATATATCTCATACTTATCATATCATGTGTACTAAACTATGTCTAAAATTATGGAACAAATATCATAAAATGTCACGCTGCGATGATTTGGAAATCATGTGTATTTTTGGGTAAAAAAAGGATGTGTTCTGTTTCTTCCAAGATCGAAGTATGTATGTGCTTTGGATTTCCAGAGCATATAATACGTACAGATGCTGATAAATTATGGTCTCCTGTCCTGTTCTGCAATAGACAAACCCAAGCAACTTGATTTTGTTGAAGTTGTCAATAAACAATTAGAATTTTCTGAACTATTAAGAAAATCATGTAATGTGTGTGCACAAGGAGCGACCATATTAATCAGAAACTGAGTATTGATTTTTTGATGAAGTCTTTCACAAAGTTTAACTCCATTAATTGGTCCATCGAACCAGTAATTTCTACGAGGAGTGCACAGAGAAGTGCATGTTGCAACTATTTACGTATTCCTATGAATAACATATAAACAAGCTGTTCCATCTCCTTTAGGAGCTCGAACAAAATGTAGCACTGATAAAAATATCAAGCCCACAGTAAAAAATCAAGAACCTATCTTGGATCAACAGTTAAACACTTGCAAAATATGAAAATAGCTCAAAAGAGTAGCATAGATATGGAAAGATGCATAAAAAATATCCATAATCTAAATAAACCAGCATCTATGCATGAGTCAACAAAGAAAATTCTACAAGCACAGTCACAAAATTTACAGGGGATGTAGATACAACATTATCTTCAAAGAAGTTATGATACAAGTAATAATAAATCAAGAAGACTCTTGGACAAAACAGGTATAATAATCGTGAAATTGTTTGATCTACCACCCATCTATGGGATAACATCAAGATAACCCTTCAAATTCTAACACCTGACAGTGGTCTGCAGAAACCATGATAAAAATAGTTACTTTAATATTAGCGTTTGTCATCTTAAGTAGGGAAATAGGCACAGTGTTCAAATAGCTGAATCAAGGCACAACTTTCAAATACTCGTGCTAAACCTCCGTGTATCGTTCGAGTAATTATCGAATGATTTCTTCCAAGTTTGATGCTTTTCGAGGTCGTGCAGATGCTAAATCTCTGAAGCACCATGTGAACTAGAGCAAACTTTCTCCACTGTTGTTCATCCTATAGAAAGTTGCAATTAAATAAGACTATCAAGTTTTCTTAGTTCAGAAAATGACCATGTTTCCCCAGTCCCCACCCCCAATGTATTCAAGAAAAAAGATGACCATCATTTGAAGACATAATTCACGGATAATGTGTTAGTTTCCCTTAATAATGTTTAGCAATAGGAAATTAACTCAGCAAACAATAATATAATCAGTAGACTTGCAGAAAAAGGTTAAAGTGAGCATGTCGGCAAACATCAAAATGGAATCACCTCTAGCCAATATTCACAGCAAAGAATAATATGAAGTGCAACAAATTTCCAAGAAAAAGAAAATAGTCACGCAAGTTCAAAACACTTCATTTATTTATACTCCTTCGAGAAACACTAGAGTAGAACATTCATGCTTATAAGCAACAAAAATTCAAGCTACATAAAGAAATTCAGAATAAGTAATATTTCATTAAAAAACACCCTTTTTCCAGGTTGAAAGAGATCCAAATCAATCGCAATCTTTACATTTTGAACATTACCATATCCAAAATACACTTACAGATTCCGAATCAACAAGGAATACAAATCAATTAACAACCCCTTGCTCGTGGCAACAATTCCCGTTGCCAACGTGTACGTGTTTGTTCCTATCACCTTGATCTCCACCATGATCATGATCGCACTCGCCCTCAGAATCAGAATCATCCTCATCAAAAGGCTTTTCTTTATGGAAGATGCAGCATTTTTTAGAGCTTTTCTTGTTCATAAACTCGTTGTCAACCGTCCCCTCTTTCCAAGACACCTTCTTTTTAGGGCATTTCAATTTCAACACCAGAACCGAAGGATGTTCCTGATGATTTGAGGACGACAGTGGGTCTAGGGTTATGGTCGTGGTGGCGGTGGCTGTGGCTGTGGCTGTGGCGGTGGCCATGTTTGTGCCCTATGTTTGTTTGATCTTCGACGTTCGTGCGCATACAATCATGACGCAAATAAATAAAACAATTAAATTAATAAAGAGTATACTTTTGTGACGCATATTTTTTAGAATAAATCGAAAACGTAATATTTTTTTATATGAATGGAATTCAATTCACAAAATCAAAATTAATTTGTAGATCATAATTTTTTTATTAAAATAAAAAATTGTATATTACATAATTTGTAGATTTTTAGAATTTTTGTATTTAATAGGTTGGCCCCTAATCGGATGCAAAATCAAGTCCGAATTATGAATCTATTTTTTTTTTGTTTGAATGCAATAGACTCTGCCCCAAGCCACAAGTCATTTAATTTAATCTTTGAGCATCTTGGACTAGAATTTTTGGTGTTGATGAAGTGAAATTTGACATTTTTGTATGCATTTATAATGTACCGGGAATAATATGTGATGGTACGTATAGTTGAAATGCATGTTTTTGAGTAGGTACAATTTTTAAATTGTAGGAAAACGGTGAGACTAGGAGCTACATTTTTTTGTGTGCGCCATTTTACTCTATCAAAATTTTGATATCTAAAACAAAAACATAATATTAGTAAAAATGATTGTTGTATGAACTTTTGTAATCAAAATTTAACCAGTTTTTGTATGAACTACATGAGATCAAATAGTAATCTTTTCATATTTTCATTCAAAACTCGAATATAAACACAGTCGGACTGTCCAGATAGAAACTAAGTATTGGAATCTACCGCTTTACCATCGCATACGCAAAAGAAAGTTCAATCTAGTACATGCCTACATGGTTTCCGTGGATGTAAATGTCGATATTTAATATATACCAGCTTATGCATGTTGAATCAAATTCTTGAATCTACTACAGAACGTACATGTTACACAAACTGCATTATTCAATGGATGCAATAAGTAGAAAATCCAGTAGGAATGGAGCCGACTCTTCAACACATATTCATTACATGTGTCAACAATTCGTGTAAATTGTTTTTTTTTTCTCTATTCTTTGATATATACTGGGCTAATATAATAATCTGCAAATCATGTGTAAATTATGTTAATCAAGTAAGCCGCACGCCCAAGAAGATACTGGTATGAGAAAACGATTCATGATAATTTGTCGAGCGCTCACTTCACCAACTCAAACACCCTTTGAGTCATAAATTTCGAATATTTATGGATTATAAAATTTATGCGCTAAGGCTCGTACCATTTCATGTTTCTTTCAAGAAGCCAGAAGATTAATTTTTTTCATGTGCTTGCTATGGGGGTGGCTTTAGTATATTATGAAGCCTAGAGACAGACACCCCGAGAATAGGTATTAAATAATTCAAATCTTAGTATATCTTATCTTGGGTGATCTGATATGGGCTGCACGAACTCCTAGCTTGCTAGCTAATTCACGCAGTTGCTGCAAAATGAATGCAGAAGGAAAATGCATGCATGCAATTATGGCAAAATTATTACTGAACCAAATCATATTCAGTGACACCATGTGCCAAGCACGCAAACAATCATACACAAACGTGTGTGTCTGCGTAACCTTAACTATAAATATAGGTACTTCCGAATCCCTTCCTTGTAGTTGGGACATCCATGCTTGCTATCCATATTCTCCATCCTTTTATTTCATATATTTGATCATCCACCAATAATGCCGAAGGAATTAGTAACTGGTGATGAAGTCCGCAGGAAGATCGCTCCAAAGGGGCATTTTGTGGTTTACGTGGGCAGTGAAATGGCAAGATTTGAGGTCCCCACGTTTTTCTTGAAAACTCCTATGTTTCAGAGACTTCTTGATAGAGCTGCGGAAGAGTACGGGTTTGGCAATAGTGGTAGAATCATTCTTCCTTGCGATGAACAAACTTTCCGAAGGCTCGCTTCAATTTTATCAAACATAAAATGCTAGCTAGGAAGTACTTCTCCATATACAAAATAGTCGGTGTGGTGCCGGGAATGTAACTGAAATGGACGCAAGCATGTGATAATATCAAACATTTCGGCGAAACATAACTTGCACATTATATTCAGAAAACCTATTCATGATAAATTTCATTGTTTTACTTAGAGGTGATTGTCTTCTCCATGCTCTACACCACGACACTATAGGCACATAGGCAACAAAGATGAGGGGGCCAAATGAACGACATCTGTTAGAGTGACATGCTTGTATTTTCGTTGAATCCACAAGAAACAAATAGAAAATAAACGGACGACATTCCCATACACATGATTCATGTATGTCCTTAACTGGTGAAACATAGCAATTCTTTGAGCCTTTACAATAAGTTAATAACTTGCACAGTTACACCGCAAATGAAATAGCTGTTAACCAAGTGAACATGTAATTTCAGTACAGTTAGCTATTTCTATTTAGCTACATGTATAAATGGAGTTCTGATATAAAAAAAAACATGTATAAATGGAGTTCAACTCGGTTCAGTACAATTTTCTATCTGTGCAACTTCATGATTTCACGAGTATTTCAGAGAACTTGGCTGAAGTCTTATAAAAAATGATACACCTTTGCACTCACAAAGATGACACCCATCAAGTGTGTACTATTCTTCCGTTAAGGACTTCAGATTCAATTTTCAGAAAGAAATAAAAATAAGATGGTAATGTTTGTTTGCACTTCAGAGATGGAAAACACCCCCTAAGAATGAATACAAACATTTACAAACAAGAAATTTTATTGATAAAACAGAAAACAATTACTATTTCAGACTTACAAAGATGATAAACAGCAGGTAGCAAAGTGAAAGCAGAAAACCGAGCAATTCAATGAAACGGGAATTCATGCCTTCTGAACGTTTACAGAGAACATTTCAAAATAGTATCTGTTATTGCAGGAAAAGAGAGTTTAAAAAGAAAATTTTAAGCTGATCCAGTCTTCCTCTGCTGAAATATGACAGCATAAATTGGGACACCAACGCCAATACTAAATGCTGTAAGTACCCCGAGAGTCATTGTCAGTTTCTGATTTTTCATCCTGTCCAAGTTGTACATATGCTTTGCGTGAAGGTAGAATGGCTCGTCATGACCGTGTCCTCCTCCCATTTTCTTTACCCCAGTTGAGTGAATGCCCCTGTTAACTGTCAGAATACAACAAACGACACAACTCCACGAGTTAAATATTGCTAAAAGCAGCATCCTTTGGTGCTCTGGGGGAATGTACCCAGAAGAGCAATCAACTTGATATGATGCTGGAGCAAGTAGCTAAAAGGGAACTTGTAAAAAAATCATGATTGGATAATGGCCACGTTTCAATGGAAGTGAGAGGAGGAAGGCAGGTCGTATTGGAAGTTAGTAATATAAGTAGTCATGCAGCCCACAGGGGGATAAAAAGTACTACATAGGTGTTGAAATTTAATTTTGTCATAAATTGTTGAATCCAATTGATAAATGGAAGGAGATATCTGTACTCCGTAGTAGTTAGTGAATTAGTTGATAAAAGAGTGAAATCTGTTGGGTAAAAAAACAACTTATAAAGTAAATTCAAGATTTACACGGACATTGATGGACAATAGGATCTAATAAGACTTTTCATCGGCGATATATCAACTTCTGAAGATGGTTTGTGCACGCTATAATGTCATCCGATACAGCAAAATTTAGGTCTTTGAAATTATATATCTACAAAATTTAACCATTGAAATATGAACATACTCATGATCTATACCGAAATTCACTACCAATGAGCAGGATAAAATTAATCTAGACGCTGAAACAACAGATCAGAAAACATAAGATAAAGAACCCATAAATGAATCAATCATAAAGAACTGATTTTTTCACGGTATATTGAATAAAGAACAAATACGATGCGGAAAAGCGTAAAGAGCCAAGGCGGAAACCTGATTTAGCGAGAAATGGTTGTGTGGAAGAACATAGCAGCTTGGATGCACACGATTTCAATCCGTTGTTCATTGCCATTCCTCTCTTAAATCAAAACTTTCAACGCAAAATCAAGACAAGAGAATCTGCTTCTGATTTGTGTCTTCAATTTCCTGCGAGGCAGAATCGAAGAAGGAAATGGTACAGGAAAAGGGTAATTGTGAGTTTGTGATCGGCGTGTGAACAACTGTTTTGGGCTTCATGTGTTGGGCTAATAAATGGGCCGACACCCAACACCTTTTTTAAAAAAGAGAGCCCAACTATTAATAAAAATTGGCTTGACTTTCATATTTGAATTTTCCTTCGACTGACAAAAAGATGATTTTTTTAAGAGGCAATGAAAGTAGTTTTCAGAATAATTTTCTTCAATATCTATTGGAGATGGCTAATTTTATTATTGTTTGATCAAATTTTCATCAACAATTTCGCTAAGAAAAACAAGATAGAATAAGTTTAAAATTTAAAATAGTTTAAATAAAAGGAAAATGTACTTTTTGATATCGTATTTTGCATATGTTTAATTTTAATCATGTTATTATGTTATCAGTTATGAGTCAATTTCCAACCTTAGTGGTTGTAACTTGTTTTTTTCCCCAATTTCGGTCTTTTTTTGTCCGGATATGTTGAAGGTAGAAAATTAATTTTTGGATTTTGATTTTTGGTAGAAAATTAGTGTGTAGTTTTCTTAAAAAAATTCAACTTAAGCAAATGAAATGGGGAGAAAAACTCCAAAAAATGCAGATTTCAAGCTTTGGTTACTGAATGTAGATGTTTTTATTATTTTTAATTGTAAGAAACGTGACTTTATTTTTTTTAAATTTCATTTGCTTAGGTGGATTGTTTTTTTTTAAAAAAAAAAAGTCACGTGTGCTATTTTTCCACTAAAATCCACCGTGGTCAAATTTTGGGTAAAATTTTTTACAGATATCGCGAAAAAATGTAAATTAATATATTAAGAACGTAAATTGATTAACATGACTAAAATTGATAAAAATGCAAATTACGAGATTAAAAATTAAATTTTAAGCTAATTAAAATCAATAAAATAGAATAAGATAGTCAATTAGTCTTGTAACATGGACAGTTACGTGGAACTAATTTTCTAGTATAACACAATAAATATAAAAAAAAAAAACTGAAGTATAAGAATAAATTCTCTCTCAAGAACAATTAAAACATTGACCCATTGTGGTAAACAGGTAAAGGCAGTCATTAAGCTTTGAATTTTGAAATCGTACTACATAAACGTATCGACGACACTTATTCTTAATATTATTTTGGATAGGTATTAATGACATAATGAAATAATCAATTGCATAATTATTACTTCTTAGTCAAAATGTAAAAAATAAAAAGAAGAATGGAAGATCATACAGAACCATGGGCATTTCATATTCTTCATTGGAACCACACCATATCTTCCAAATTTGACAGACATTGAAAAGCTAATTATTTTCACAAGGAACCACAATTCACATTATATTACACAGCCGTCTCTGCACACTAAAATCTAGTGGTTAAATAACAAGCTAGCTAGCTAACAGATTTTTACATGCACAGATCCAACTAAAGAGTTAACATCACTGAGGAGAAAACGGGGTGGTGGTGGATCGTCTAAAATCCAAAGACTTGAGGGCTGAACTTGGGAAAGGCTGTGTGCCAGGCATCCACAAATTTCCATTGTGTGGTAACAACACTTGAGGATGATTGCTCTTTGTGGCATCTTCTCCAGTATTTGAAGCAGAAATTTCTTTGTTTACCTTCACAAATTCGAAAAATTCTGCAACTTGGCGGGCATACCTGCACCAGCAACAATATTGCAAGTCACAAAATGAGAAGTGATCGAATCAAAATATCATCAGATGCTGTCTGGGGAAATATTTAATGAAGCAACGATACTAGCATTCTTGGTGATGATATCCTCACGTGCAGCCAACTTTTACCGAAATCAAAGCCATCTTCATGCTTAAGTATGTCCCAAGAATATGGAAATAGAGATGATGATCAATGATGTACAAGATAATTATGGTAGGCGGATTAAAATAAAGATTAGACCCTCGAATTAAAAACAAAGAGCAACTTTGAGGGTTGAGACAGCATCAATTAAAAATAGTATTTATCATACTACAAAATTTTCTTGCTCATCCTGAAACAAATATCCAAAAGTACGCATGAAAGAACAGGGAAGATAACATACTCCTCCTTTGCTTCTGTGTCTCTGCTAAAATCAATGTCTGGCTCGCAGTCAAGAACCAAGGCAGGAACCTACTCATCACCAATCAAAAGTAAGTTCAAGATTCAATGCAACAATTATTTGTAGAATAAAGTCAAAATCAAGCATAGACTATACCTTTTGGATGCTTGAGTGCAAATGATCGCCATCCAAATAAAACACACGATCCCTTATCTTGGGGTGTAAGCTCCAGTCTATGCTGTTGGTTACCTTGCTCACAGACAGCACTCCATGATTTCCACTTTGGAAGGGGAAAAGCCAGCTTTCATGCTTTTCATGCAAGTCTTGTAAATATTTTAGAGACACTCCACCTTCCTCTTCTCTCTTTCGCAGCATCATACGCTTGTGGCAAGTATCAGGGCTTGCACGCAGATAAATAAAACCATCAGGGATAAGACCAGGCAAACTTGAAACAACGGGATCGAACCACGAGTCGTAAATGCTGATCTCCATCTCATTCATCCACTTTGCCTCGTGCACGGCTCTCACAAAGACCTTCAAAACAAAAGACAATATCAGCAAGGCTAAAATAACCCGACGAAAACACTGATGCTTCACTAGAAAGCAGAGACTTGAGTTCAGAGACCGTGCAGAAGTCTTGGGACATGGATTCAGTGGATGACACGATTATTTTGAGTGGCCGATTACCCCAAATAACTGAATCACATTATGGTTGATTAAAATTTTCCTGGCTGCTTCTAATATTTGATTGTCAAAAGTGATACTTAAACAAACTGCCATTTTTCATGGAAATATCCCACCATACCAAAATGCATTAAGCATTGATATTACCTCGAAAATATACACTGGGAAAAAGGAAAAAAAATCGCAGGGAAAAAAGCAGCATATCTAGTGATAGACCAATGGAAAAGAAAAGCATTTCTTCATGTTAATAAGATAATGAAAGCAGGATTAATAAAAGGTAGACACTTACCATTCTATCACTGAAGACACTTCTCTCCATCAGTCTGAGTGGTTTGATACCACCAGATGACTCTCTTTCCTGCATAACTCTTGTCACAAACACATAGTTTTGAAAGGTATAGGCATATCTCTCTGGCTCAGCATAAAATGCATCTAAAATATTGAAGTGGTCCGGACCAACATTTTGCCACTTGTCAATGGGTTCAGGAACAATCTCCACAAGATCTCTTAGCTCTAGTGTTTCATTGGCTATTCTTTGCAAAAACGTGGTCTTTCCAACACTGATATTTCCTTCCACGCAAAAAGTGATACGCTTCTTTTGGACCAGCTTCAAATCATTCTCCTTCAGCTCTTCGTCCACACTCTGCTTGATAAATGTAGTTATACTCTCAGCATGGTGTTTGTGTATGATTCCAACAGAACTCTGTAAGAACTCCACCATTTTCTGACTGGATTTTCCAAAAAACTGCAACAAAAATATGCATTCTGTCGTCAAAGCAATCTAAGAAAAACATCTTTACTCGTATGTTTACTACAATTTCCCCACACTTGTTAAAAAAATTTGAAAGCTGGTAAACATTTTGCAACAGCCTAAAATGATATTCGATTTTATTCGCCTCCTTTACAAAATACTTTGTACCAAGCCAGCTAAAGAACTTATTTTTTTCCTTCTAACTTCGTGTTTAACTTCGATTTATTTAAAAAAATCAAAATCAGGTCACCAAACGTAAGGAAATGCCGCCAATAACCGCACGCTTCCGTCTTCCCATTACTTCCATTTCACCAACAGTGGAAGGCCACTAAAACAAATCCAACTCCTCACATAGAATTTAAATACAGATTCACAAAATCCAAATCTACAACACAGGGATAAACAAAATAACTAAACCTCTTGAACATAAATAACACAGGTTAATTATGTACCTTCTCTTTGTAAAGCTGTTTGAGCTCAGCAACACCTTCAAAACCTTTATCGACCAGCTTCCTCAAATTTCTTGGTCCTACTCCTGGAATCTTCAACAAATCAGGGCTCGACAACACCACCACTCCATCACCACCACTAATCCCGCCTCGCCTCCGCAGCACCCGTCTCTCCTCAGCCGCCACTTTCACATTCTCTACATCATTCCCGCCATCCGGGGATAACTCACCTCCATTACCCGAATTTTCGGCAAGCGTAGTAAACCACGCCCTCAGTCTGCACCCAACAGTACAACCATAAGCGTTATTCTCCAAAACAACCCAAGCCCTCGAAGGCACCAAATTGCCACCATAACGAAAGCTCCAGCAGTTGTCAGCCCATAAACCGGAGGCGGAAATTCTCATAACCCTGAGGCTCCGAGCTGTCGAGGTGGAAAAGGGGCTTCTCTGAAAATGGGTGTGTTGATGAGGGTGACGGAGAACGGAAGCGGAGGACGACATTTTTGGGACCAAATTGGAGGCACCGCTGAAAAACCCAGAAGAGAAAAAGCAAGAAGCATGAAAGGGCAGAGTGTTAACAGATAAAATAGGGGGGCCAGGGGCACATGGAGTTCTGCTCAGCAACTTCTGCATCGCTGCGGCGCATCTCACACCCACAAATCCAAATAATATATCTGAGTTTGTTTATATGTAGGAAAACAAAGGTTTTGAGACGCCAAAGGGTTTTTGGGGAGTGGAGAAAGCAGCGGTCTTTAGGGTTTGGACTAAATAAATGGAGACAACACGAATTCTTGCCACAGCTTACAGGCGGCATCAATAGACATACATATCCCTATTTTGGGGGACAATTTACTTTATTTATTGATTAAATATAATCATTTTTTTATAACTAATGACAATATATATACACACATACACACGACTTGGAACACACGTGCATATATATATATATATAACATAATATATGAATATTTAAATTTTGATTTAGTTATAATATTTATATAATTAAATATGATATGAGATTTAATAATATTAATTATAAAATATGACAGAACAAATTTGAAACAAACTTCAACAAAAGTTAATATATAATGGTTTTGATAACATAACGTAAAATTCAACAATTATCAATCCATCCGATCCTGAACTCCCCAGCAGAAGAGAGCTGTGCATCACTTTTTTTTTTTATTATTTGTGTATTTGAGACACACCCAAAGAAGACATGTCGTGAACACAACACAATGGAACATATCATTACCTATAGATGAAAATAGTGTACAAATACAAAATATTTTCCTCTGCCAAGAGACCTAAAATAAAAATGATTCAAATTCCGATAACAATCCACCGTTACGCACTACGATCTAAATTAAATTGCTCAGATCTCTTAACGTAAAATGAGAAGTAGATTAACACCATTCACTCATTCATTCTGCTATCCTGGGACGTGAACATAATAAATAAACAACAAAATGAAAACAATTTCAAACACTATTGCAAATGAGGAGAGTTAAAAGGCTTCCAGTTGTGTCAGTCCATCTACAATGGTTTTATAAAGGGCTGCGGAATTCTGAAAGATTTGACTGAACTAATATATTTATTTACAGTTAAGGTCGTCACAGTATGTTCAATCACTTCTTACCACTCTCAAGAATTCTGTGCAGATGGAAACCCTCGCCTTGATCTCCATTCAGGGACCTTTTCTCTAAGAAGCAAGCTGCAAGCTGTCTTATTAGCATCTCAAGAGATGAGAGAATGTTACGTCTAGAGTTTTTCGTGTGTGGATTAGTTGACAAAATCATGGCGTTGACTGCATCAGCCACCAGCTCCCGTTGAGAATCAAGAAGAAGATATCCAACAGAGGATTTGTGTGGTTGTTCATAAGCTAGCAATGCTGCACAATCCTGGCAGGAGAAGAAACACATAGCTAAAGTCATAAAACAAACAGTGGTTCAAAATCCATCCTCGTGCCAAAACAGAAGGCAAAAGGGATTTGCAACATAGACAACCAACACAAGACAGTCAACGGGACAAGTAAGCCATATCCTATGTAGCAATTTTCCTGCATCTTTTCTCAGAACAAATGCTCTAGGGGTTCTGTCCAGCCGATGTCAACATCATATGGCCACCAAAGCCAACTCCACATCCTAGAGGTAAAAATCTACGTATGCACCCAACAACACTCGCAAGGAGAAAAGCCAATAAGCGAACTTCTCAAATTGGTCTCAACAAAGATAGCTTGTATAAAATTGTTTGCTACATGTGTATCCTTATTCTTTAGGAACCACACAAGCTAACAGTCAATAGGTTCATGTAAGCAGTTTATGAAGAACATACGGCCACAAACATTAGTAACTGCGCGTGTCAGAGATTAAAGTAAAACATCAAGTCTTCTTTACTCTACCTTAACTAAGTCATCAAAATCTGATGAAATCTTGAACTTATGAAACTCCCTTCTGCCATAAAGAATAGCTTCCTCTAACTTTCCACCCTGACACAAATTCAGAAAAATAAAAAATCAGAATTTCACGGGAAAATTGCCACTCTTATATACGAGGCTAAATTCCCCCTTTTCCAAAAAGGGGAAGAATAAACTGCATATTCAAACATAATTATTCAAATAAATTCTAGATTAAAAAATTCTTAACATAAAGCATTGAGTTGGACCATGAAATAAAGAATGAAGAATTAAATTTTATGCTAATCATATTTAACTGACCACTTAAATATTAATTCCTAATTTCTTCAATGACATCCTTTTTTAAAGTAAATTCATTTTTCTTGGTAAAAATGGATGCACGATGACTTTAAAAGAGGAAAAACGTAGATACCAAAATAATACCAAAACGGTCCTGCCCCAAAATCAGTGTTTTAAATAGCGAGCTATAGCGCATTATGGAGAGCGAGAGCCACATAGGTCCATAAATTGGCAGATTTGAGCCAAAAAAGAAATTTCAGAGCTGATTTCAGACTTCCCAAGCGAATAACGGTCACCAAGTGTTCAGAGCCGATTTCAGAGGCAAAGTTGGAACCCTAGATCTGATTTGGCTCGTAGATTGACTTATTTTGGCATGTAAAGATGAATTATTATGGTTTTATGGCTAATTATCTCACTTGTTTATTTATAAAAGTTTCTATATTTTTAAATTAAATAAATTAACTAACTGACGTGTGAATAGCTTACGCTATGCGCTATTTACGCTATGCTATGACAGGACAAAACGCTACGGGCCAACGCTGCTATGCTTTTTAAAACACTGCACAATAAAATAGGACAAATATATAAGATAGCATTTGGATAAAAATGGAAGGACTTGATTTATAGGAAGAGATTTGATTTGAAGGGGATTCGAAGAACGAATTTCAAATATACTCAAGAAGAGTGTCATTTGAAATCTATCACAAATACTATAAAAAATGCTTAACTTTATATATAGTGGATTTAAAAATTACTGATTTAGTCCATCTAAACAATCAAAAAAATGGAAATAATGGATTTGAAATCAAATCCATCCAAACACAACCTAAAGGAAAAGATACACAATATAAGGTTATGGCAGCTCTATTTTTTTATCCTGGTTAAGCTTCATCATTAGTCTTGCAATTGATTAGTGATCCACTTCCGGCTGATTATAGGATACTCCACAAAAGCACTGACATATAAGCATGCTGACAAGTTTCTACATCAAATATGGGCAAGGTGTGGTAAAAACCAAATCATCACTTTTTAGCATCAAAATCTTAAGTGCAGACAATCCCACATGGAAAGAAAAGGGTGTATAACGTAGACCCATGACATGCCTAAGCTAGGTTAGAGTATTACGAAAAAAATATTTACCCGAACTAGCTCAACAAATTTTTGACAATGTAGCAAAAAACAAATAATCGATGCATCATCCTGCAGAGAACAACAGAATCATTAAGAATAGTCAAAAAGGTATTGCCATAACAGCAAACTAAGTAGTGACAATCTGAAGATAAAACTCGAATGAAAAGGAAGATAATGTGAGAACAAGGAGCGATAGCAAAGATAATTCATGACATTCAGTTTAAAAAAACAAGGACGCAAATAAATAATCTCGGAGATGGTCTTGTGTAGACAAAACCAGGGTCTTGTGTAGATAAAACCAGGAGATCCTAGAATACTCATATGGTGGATCTATCACCAACTACTCAAACTAAAACTCGACCTCTTCACAAAAGATCAATAATTAGTTCTTTTATCTTTGAACCATTCATATTGCCAAGTGTACCAATTCCAAATTTCAGGTGGAGTCGATCTGTTTTTATGAGATACACATCAGGCCAAAAGAATAGTAACAGAAAATTTTCAGCTAAGGATGAGAGGTGTCTCAAGAGAGTGAAGGTGAAAAAAATAGAGAACGGTTCTCGATAAGATTCATAAGAAGCTACAGATATAATAATATTAATAAAAAAGCCATGCCATTAAGTTAACAAAGAAAAGGCTCGAGATAAGCTACCTGAATAATTTGAGGATACCATTCCTGAATTTTTGCAAATGCATCATCAACCCGGCCACACCTTATTAGCTACATGAACGAGAGGAGGATACTATCAATTGCTATCCGTGTGCAAAAGTTGCAAATCAAATATGATAAATAAACCCATGGGAAAACAAAACTTTCATCTCTCTCCAAGAGGCAATTAGTCAAAAAATTGTGGTTGATCCAGTCGAACCTGCCTATAGCCACCACTTTTTCGTGAATTTTCTCCAATATATTAGGAGTAGACAAATGACAACCCATCTTGAACTCTCAAGCATGATAGCTAAATTAGTTGACGCCCAATAAGCTAAGACAAATATTGGTTGTTATGAAATTATCAACTGACACCATTCCTTTTAAACTCAGTATAACAGTGCCAATTTTGATTTACATCTAGTCATAATGATACAATGAGCGCCTAAGGGCATCTGCAGACCGAAGCACGTGCTATTTGTAGCACAAGGCCATATGAACCAGGCAGTACGACAAAACTATAAAGAATCAATGCCCATGACTTCACGAACTAACATACAATGATTGAATGAATGTCCAATGAACAGTGAAGAACATTTGTGTTGTGCACGTACCAATGAAAACCTAACATGCTCCAGTTATATTCTGTAAAGTTGCTTATTAAATCCACAAGAGGAAAAACTAAATTTCATTAGGAAGTAGGAACTGCATATAACTCAAAAACTATTTTTAACCCTTGCAAAAAGGGAGAAGATAAAAAGTAAAATGACGCTAAGCATTTTTCAAATTCAATAGTGCAGAAGACAGTCCCTGCTGAAATCTTAAGAAAATATAAACTAAATTGTGACTTCAATAAACTAGTTTCAGTGAACAGTTATATTATTTGGCATAAACCTGACGAAGAGTCCTCCTTTGATTCAGAGCATACACAGAATCTTCTTCACCGCAGCCAATTTCTGATACTAAAGAAATTGGAGGAACCGTACTTTTACTAGCCATGTCGAATAGCTTAAGTGTTTCTTCATACCCATTGTGTTGTAAATAGGACCGAACTATTCTGGAACAAAATACAAATGAAATTTGTCAAAGAATTTGGTGGCGTTTTGTTTTGCTTAACCTACTCAACTCAAAAGTTTCGAGAAAAATGTAAAAAAATGGTTTTGAAATGGTATTTGGACTTAAATTATGGAAATTGATGCGATATGTGAAAAGAGATATGGTGTGATGAATACATGGAAACGAATAGTCTTATGATAAGTAGAAGCAATGGCAGAGCCAAGAATTTCGAACTATCCGCCTAAGATTGGAAACTCTATAATCTTTTAATTTTTTAAAATTAACCACCTGGGCTAATATCAAATTAATACAGAATTATCCAAAATTTACATATAAAAATTTTAAAAAAATAATGAGGTTACCTGGGCCAATGAAAGTGGCTACGCCACTTAGTAGAAGAACATAGAAAAAGAAGAAATAATGTGTGACATTATGGTGCAAATAGCTGATTTGAAATATGACATGATGAGAACTTCAGTAGAGTTAAAAAACTTGAGACCTTATGACATGATGAGAACTTCAGTAGAGTAAAAAAACTTGAGACCTTTGAAATTTGAAGCCAGACACTGGTTGGGCTCTAGAGTTGAACTCCTAAGGCCCAGCCAAACAGAGCATTTATGTTTGACCCAATTCTTTATGAATGATAACAACAATACCCAACAAGCCAATAATACCAATATGCTCTTTGTATGTTTGAAAAAGCCACTCACTACGTGACTAAGAATTTAAAAGTTAATTATTGCCGATGACTGAGTCTTATAGGATTGTGACTCAATGGAGAGAAAGCGTGGTGAAAAGAAAAAATTAGAGTGTCATCTTGCATAATTAAGCGGAAACCATTTGCGAGACCTTAAAATGAGTATTAATACTAAAAAAAACAACTGTAAATTTTGAAACAATTTGTGAATAGTTTTTTCTTACTTACTCATAACCAGCATCCTGTGGCACTGAGATTTTGTTGATATCTATCTGCTGCCTTGATCTATGGTTTGCTTCATATGCCTGTTTGGTTTGACAAACACAAGAGACCATAAAGAAATGTAGCATTTGAATCGCTCGAAAATTCGAAATGTATTAACGTGCAAATTGGCATTTTATAAAAAAATTTATGTCCTAATTTACAGCACATGATGAATAAGGATTATGCAACAGATTTGTAATTGAAAGAAAACGGTGTATGAAAATTCTTTCATCGAGAAAACACAGAGGCTGTAGATTAATTTTTCACCTCAATTTGAGAGGCCGAACACATTCACATTGGGAGTTCAGTAGACAATAATTGAATTCATATCCTGATTAATAAATATGCACTTTAAATCAAAAGAAAATAAATTTTTAGTACTACATAATGATTCTGATCCTAAAATGGGAAGGCAGTATTAGCAAATCGATGGATGCTTCACAGAAATGAGCACGTACAACATGAATTAAGTAAGTATGATTCAAGTAGATAATAAGGGAAAAGACAGTGGGCGAGTAACTAAGATGGCTCGTTGATGATTGAACAAAAGAAGATGGATGGTAAACTTACTTTAAGATCGAAAACAAATGGATCCTTTCCAAAGTTAACAGTTATCCTGTCACAAATAGATCAATGCACGACCTTAAGAAGTTCAATTATTAAAGGAAACTCGCTATCGCATTGACTTGGAGATCATATTAGAGCACAAATGGAAAGAAGACGTATGTTCTTATAGCTCACATTAAAAAATATATACAAATAATGTAATAATTGTCATGACGCACTCTTCACTCTGGCTGTGAACAGCAACCGTGGGAAACACCGGACCCTTGATATCTTTACAAACAGTTCCTACTATAGCTCCATTTTTCCTGTTACATAGATGATTTTCAAAAAATATTCACAAGCGAACCCAAGAAATGAATAATATGACGCCCAACCCAAATAAATAAAGATATGTTTCTAAGAAACCAGTTAAAAAGAGCTAGAGAACACTTTGTTCTCAACCAACAAGCCCACTATAAAATACTAAAGCATCCAACTTCATAAGTAATCCCAAAGAATGAATTCTTACGTGAAAAAAAATTGTTGTTTAGCATAGTTTATACCACCTCCCACTGTATCACCAGTTGAGAAAGTTGGGCCAAATGTCTCTCCCTTTCCGCATCCACGATAAATTAACCCATCATCCCCATGATATCCATAACTATTTGCTTCCCATCTGTCAGATAGAGAAGGATCAACAATGACTTTAGAATACAATAACAAGAACTCCAACATTGTGAAACTTGAGAACTTTAACCTAAAATAGGAGAAATAGCTAAATTGTAGTCTCAACTAAATATTAAATATATATTTTATACCATATGCACTGGTTTAGTTCTTAACAGGTATAGCAGTTTTTTTTTAAATTTGAAATTATTCCACCTAAATTGGAAACGTGGCAATCACTTGGTAATGAATATCCTATAGACGCACGTACAAGAATAATAAAACAATACACACACCCAGGCTGGCGACGGAGTTTGAAAGTAGGAGTGGTAAATCCGATTGCAATTTGCCCCTTAGCACCCGCATTCTTCACTGAGATCTCAAAATAATAAACCAGCCGCTTCATTGGTGCGGCCCGATTCGCCTGCACGACTCCGACGTCGTGCCCATGTAAATTAACGTTTGCATACGATACCGAAAGCTTGTCGGGCCCTACCATTGAAAACCCACCAGAGCTATTTACGGTATCTAGCGTAGTGGGAGACTCCTCACCATCCTCGTCAAATTCGTGTTTACTTTCGGGGGATAGGGTTTGGGAAGTGTTGCGCCAAACCTGGAGGAAGTAGGATCCAGCAAAAGCGTTAGGTAATGGCAATTGATTTTGTGAAGTAGTTTCAGACATTTTATGAAGGATCGATTAAAATTGCGATAGAAAAAAATATGTGAATCTCCGACGGGGAAATCAAGGAGGTATCTTGAGGAACAGGGCAAGAACAACTTAGACGGTATTTGGGTCACCATGAAAATGTATTACTTTTTATGCTGAAAGTATTATTTTTTATTGTGAATATGGGTAGGGTTGATCCGTCTCACAGATTATGATCCGTGAGACGATCTCACATGAATCCATTCGAGCAACTTTTACATTGTGATTGGATGTTTAAAATTTTGAATTTAGACCTAGAAATAAAATTAGATTTAAAATTATATTTGGAAATATATATATTTAGAATTTTATCTAGTTTGATTTAAAATTTAAAAATTATATTTAAAATTCATTTCTTCTTTGAAAAAAAACAAGATTTGAATTTGAAAATTTAAAATTAAACTAAAATCGAGTATTTCAAATTTCAAAGGCACAAGTTATAGAATCTTAAAAATTTCGTCATTTTACTATTTAAATAAAAATCTACACATTTTAATAAATAATTTTAAGATGAAACCTTAATTAAATTCACAGAAATTACCTTCGATTCCTCTTTTTCTTGAAATCTCTAGTCGAAATCTCATCACTTATTCATTACGGTTTATAAGCCACTATATCTTTGATAATCTTGGACTTTCTAATATTTTATTTTGATCCAAATAATTATAACTGTTTTTTTTAACAAAATCAAAATTTATAAAATAAAAAATATTACATTTAATAATATATATATACACACACACACGCCGACATTAGATTTTTATATAACACAAGCATTCGAACTCTTGAATTTTCTAATATTTTATTTTTATCCAAATTTGGTATAATTATTAATATTTTAACAAAGTGTAATTTTATAAAATAAAATGACTCAATTCATTATCGAGTCACAAATTATTTATAAAAGCTCAAACTCGTTAATATTCCAAAAAATTTATAAATAGAGGAAGATTCTCATTATTCAAGAGACTCTCATTATTTAATACTTGAACTCTTTAGCATTCACATAACATCTTTAAATTACTTTTTGAATTGAGCGTCGGAGTGTCTACGTCAGACAAACCCCGACGTTTTTTATGTTTGTTTGTGACATAGGTGATAACCTACAAAATTTTCTCTACACCAACAACTTGGACTCGCTTATGAGCCAGTCGGAATACTCGTGTATGATTACTTGGATCTGTTTACGGAGTGAGTCTCATGTGAGACCGTCTCACGGGTCATAATCTGTGAGACGGGTCGACCCTACCCATATTCACAATAAAAATAATACTCTTAGCATAAAAAGTTATACTTTTTCATGTGTGACCCAAATAAGAGATCCGTCTCACAAATACGACCCGTGAGACCGTCTCACACAAGTTTTTGCTCTGTTTACGAACATGTAGAGTAGTCCGAATAATCATAATTTCTTACTACATCAATTACACTTAATAATAGTATCTAGATAATACACACATATATATATATATATATATATATATATGTGTGTATGTATGTATATATATATATATATATATATATATGTGTGTATGTATGTATATATATATGTATGTATGTATGTAAGAATTTTATATGCATAGCGTATGTTGGGTATATATAATAAATTTGGATTTGTAATATAATTTGACACTTCCTGGTATTCTTATTTCTTACCACCAAAATATTCCGAGGTTGCCTTAACATGGATCGATAAGATTTGAGAAAAAGATTTAGAATTTCAATTTCGAACCGACGTTCATATTATATGAATTTAAATTTATTATTATGATTGATCCTAGTGTAAGTAACGTGTGCGTGTATATTAAATATACATTCTTTTTACCTAATCGAATTTTATTGTTAAATTTTATTTTTCATAAATATTTCGGGAAGAAAATCTATTATATTCTAAAAATTATGATGAGATCATGTTCCAGGATATATACACGTGTATGTTTTGCCGATCCTAACAATTTTTGGGTCGAAAACTAACTTTAAAAAAAAATCCTAAATCATAATGCATACTTATATTTTTTATGCAACTAAGTCAACTTAAATCGATACAATAAAGATAATATTAAAAACTAAATAATACACGATATTCAAAATATTTCTATTATTATTAAAATAATAAAATTAAATATGTCCAAAATGATGACTAAAAAATAACTTGACTCATATCATAGAGCTAAAAATATTAATCAAGTTTATGTAATCAAGTTGATCAGTAATTTCAGATAAGAAAAGACTAAATAAATTAAACATTAATAATTTCATGGCAAAAACTTATGTGAGACGGTCTCACGGATCGTATTTTGTGAGACGGATATCTTATTTGGATCATCTATGAAAAAATATTACTTTTTATGCTAAGAGTATTACTTATTATTGTGAATATCGGTAGAGTTGACCCGTTTCACAGATAAATATTCGTGGCACCGTCTCACAAGAAATCTACTCTAATTTCATTGTCTAATCAAGAAAGAAATAAAAATCGAGATTCAAAGTGAGTGAAACCATGACTGAACCACAATGAAAATGGCTCTTCGATTGTATTACGTAGTCATTACTTTACAAACGTCAAAACTCTTTCCAAATCACATAATCATCTTTACCATTAATCGTCATTAATAAGTGTAACAGAGTCGTTTGGCTGCAACCCATTTTTTTATTAATATTTATTTACTTATTTATTATTTTCATTTACTTCTTAAATTATTATATGTTTATATATTAATATTAATATATAAACAAATGTATAACCAGAATAGATTATAAGATAAAAATATATTTAATTTCGTCTTATACAATAAGCTCATCACTTTGTACTATTTCGGGCTGGCGCGCCTTTTGTATCAAGTACTTCACCACAATAAAAAATATTGTCTACTACTTGAAATAACTTATTTTTGAGTAAGTCTATTGTGAAACGGTCTCACGAATATTTATATGTGAGATTAGTCAACTCTACCGATATTCACAATAAAAAATAATACTCTTAGGCATAGTTTGGTACACATGATAGGATAAACATGTGTTATATAATATAAGGATAAGTTAAGGATAAATAAGATGTAGGATATTATATTTAATATTTGGTATGATTTTAATAAGAGTGATTAAATTTATATATTAGATTGTAATGACAAAATTAACATTATCATAATAAATTTTATAATTTCAAAGTTGTTGCTTGAGTTCATATTTTTTATCTGTTCATGTGTCGATAGTACTTGCATGATTTATTTATTTTTATCTAATTTTATATATTATATAATAAGATAATTGAGCCCTTGATTTTTTGAGTCAAGTCAAATATCAATATTTAAGGTTAATCGAGTGATGATAATAATTTTATTGAGATTTATAAAAATTATTTATATAATTATCTCGAATTCATTTATATAATTATCATATTATATAATATATAAAAATTAATAAAATATTTATTTGATTTTACTTTCTACCTACTAGCATAGATTTATAAAAAATATCATTTATAAATTGAGGGTAATTAAGTAATTTGTAGTGTATTTTATCATTAAATTAAAACTATCACACCTCTTACTAAGGATGTTTTATCCTTCTAAAAATGTATTTATCAAGGGTCATGAGCTTTTTAAAAACGTACCAAACGTGGGATAAGACGGATTATTTATCAATCCCACCCTTATCCCTTGTACCAAACAGTACCTTAGTATAAAAAGTAATATTTTTTCATGGATGACTCAAATAAGAGATTTGTCTCATAAAATACGACCCGTGAGATCGTCTCACACAAGTTTTTGCCTTTATTTTTTACTAGCATATATAGTACACCTTTATATATATGTGTGTGTGTGTGTGTTTTTTTAATGATTTGTGAAATATAAAGATTGGTAATATCTTCTATGAGAATAAATATTTGAAACAAGAGCGAAAACAAGAAAATGGAATTGTGATCTGTAGATTGCGGAAAATATGTTAATTTTCAGGAATTCAAAAACTAATGAACAAAGCGCTAGCATGGAAGAGGGACTTAACACCCTATAAAAATTGCCAATTATTTGAATTGAAAAATTGACAATTAATATGGCAAAAATTTCAAATTTTAATATGTAAAGTTCTGACGTTCGAGATCCAACGGTAACAAATATGATCTTCACCCTAACTTTTTTTTTTAAATTTAAAAAAGGCAACTAATAGACAAACTTTTTTATATATATAAATGAGAGAAATACTACTTTTCAATTTTAAGTTTCAGTCAGATATTTGGTATCTCATTCCAAAACTAGTTGATTTGCTCTTTTGAAGGACAATCCAAACTGTGTATGTGTGTTTTCTCCTAAATAAGTAAATAAAAAATAAAAAAATTATATAACACCAAATTTAAATTATATGTGCCTCGAAACTTGATCCCTCTTGTATTTTAGGTTATTTTCTGCAGCTATATTTTTCTGTATTGTCTAAAACTGATTAAATTCGAATTTACATCATTATCAAAGTGTAGGGTCAGAGAGGCAGTTAGGTACCCGGGCTCGTGCTTTTGTCTGTGTACTTCTTCTTTTTAAGGACAAGACATCTAATAAATCCCCATATGCAACGTCAAACGAAAATAACTTTTCATCCAACCATATTATATATGTCTAATTTATTGCCCATGGCGGCTCCACCATTCACCATAGTTCTATGATAACATTGCCAGAAAAAAGTGGCATATATTAATTCATATCAAAAGAAAGAAAAATGTGTAAGAAATGGTGATAGTTATAACCTGCATTTTTTACAAACGGTACAAGTTGCATCAACTCTAGAAAATTGAAACACATATGCGCTTCTTCTTTTGACAATCAAGTTCTCGCAATCACTCGTTGATGATATTATATGCTTATAATACCCGTGATTGATGTCCTTAAACACACACATCATAAAAATAAAATACATCATCTACAGAGAACGTTGAGTGCTTAGAAGACATCAATCGAAAGAAATCAGAAAAACTTACAAATCATTCGATGACCGGAAGTAACGCTCGATCTGGTTCTGCATATTGTTTATCGTGTTTATAAATGTATTAAAACATGAATTTTGAGAAAAATTCTAACATTTGATATGAGAGCCGTGATACCTCTGCCTTGAAATTTGTTTTCATTTTATGAAAATCCGATAGCATAAAATAGTGTGTCGGTAAATGTTTCTTTTTTTCATTTATTATTATTATTTTTATTATTATTATTATTATATATATTAATATATATTGTTGGTAACAATTCATTTTGATGTAGACCTTGGGTAATGAATTCATTTGTTTATTATTATTATTTTAATAAAAATATAAATATAAATAATTAATTAATGTATTATTAAGTTATATGTAAAATTCAGTATACATATAACATTTGGTTGAATAATTTGTACATATTAAAATAGTTTTTTAAGTTTATGTATAATTTAATTTGTGCATAAAATTTGCATTTTGTTATATGTTTGTATAATTTGTTGTTTATGTATATATACAATATTGAATGGAATAATATTAATGCACCAAAATTAAAATTATAAATATTGTTTATTGTTTCGTGCAATAGTATGATATTACAAATCATTATAATTCACAAATTATTCATATTCAATTATTATTATGTTTATATAATTTTATACGAACGAATTAATTAAAAATTTGAATATAAAGTTATTGAACGAAAAGTTATCGATTATAAAGATTCAAATAAATGTAGATAATTAAAGTGAATAATAAATATAAAGTGACATAATAAAATATGATCTGGGGGAGTTCTTCATATATCAGTTTAAACTACCTTGACTAATGTCTCCCTGATATATGATCAGTTCTTCATATATCAGTTATTAATGAAGAACAACAAGAAATTGTTGATCAACCAAACAACCTGAGGATATAAACTAGAATAAGAAGATCAATTATATATAGTGATTATGTTGTGTATTTACAAAAATCGGATTTTAACATTGGAGCCGAAAATGACCATGAAACGTTTTTTACAAGCCATGAGATATAATGAGTCAAAATTATGTTTTAATATTATGAAAGAAGAGATGAATTCTATAACATTTAATGGAGTTTAGGATCTTGTTTAATTGCCTGATAATGTAAAAGTTATTGGATGTAAATGAGTCTTCAAAACAAAGAAAGACTCATTAAGCAACATTGAAAGATACAAAGTAAGACTCGTAGCTAAATGATTCACTCAGCATGAAGGAATCAACTACAAGGAGACTTTTTCTTTTGTATCTAAAAAAGATTCTCTCCGTATCATTGTAGAATTAGTTGCATATTTTGAATTAGATTTACATCAAATAGATGTGAAAACAACTTTTCTCAATGAAGAATTAGAGGAAGAGGTTTATATGAAACAACCTGGAGGATCTTCTCTAGTAATGGTGAACACTTGGTATGTAAGCTTAAAAAATCTATATATGTATTGAAACAAGCTTCCTGTCAATCACTACAAGAAAAACGGGCTACGACAACGGATTTTATCCGTTGTCGTAGCCTTTTAAAAATTGTTGTAACTGAGGGTGTTATTGAAAGTCCGTTCAACGACAACGGTTTATAACCGTTGTGGTAGGTAGCATTTGCGACGGTATATAAAACCGTCGCTAAATCCATTCGCGACGGTTTTAATCATACCCGTCGCTAACTTTAGCGACGGTCTACATATAAGAACCGTCGCTAAATTTAGCGAAGGTCTACATAATAACCGTCGCTAAATTTAGCGACGGCCTACATATAACAACCGTCGCTAAATTTAGCGATGGTCAGCATATAAAAACCGTCGTCGTCGTAACATTTAGCGACGGTCTTTAATCATGCATTCCGTTGCTAATTTGTTTCGAAAAATAAAAAAAATTCTTTTAATAATTTAATAAATCTAAAGAAACTAACAATCGAAACTATAAGCGTGTAAAAGAGAAAAATTTTAAGTGTTTTAAATGTAAGAGAAAAAAATTTTAAGTGTTGTGAAAGGATAAAATTGTGTATGAGAAAAATTTTAAGTGTTGTGTGAAGTGATAAAAATGTGTATGAGAGAAAAATTTTAAGTGTTGTGTGAAGTGATAAAAATGTGTATGAGAAAAAAAATTTAAGTGTTGTGTGAAGTGATAAAAATGTGTATGAGAGAAAAAGAGAAAAATTTTAAGTGTTGTGAAGTAGTGAGAAAAATTTAAAGTGTTGTGAAAAAAAAATGGAGTGGGACGCGGGCATTTATAGTGAGTTGGCGACGGTTTGTTGTAAACCGTCGCCAAAATTTAAATTAGCGACGGTTTGGATTTTATCGTCGAGAAATTTAGCGACATGTTTTGAAATACTGTCGCATGTTTTAATTTGGCGACGGTTGCAATTCACACCGTCGCCAAATATTGCGACGGTGTTTTAAAAACCGTAGCTACATTTAGCGACGGAGAACATTAAACCGTCGCTAATTTTAAAAATGCGACGGTTTGATTTAAAACAGTCGCTATAATGAGCGACAGTGTATTCAAACCCGTCGTTGATCTTAATTGCGCAACGGTTAATGTCAAACCGTCGCTAATTTTAGCGATGGTTGTTTGAAATTCTGTCGCTAAATTTGACAACGTCTTCCCCTACTGTGGGGCCCTTAGCTCCTAATCGTTATTACAATGCAATCTGATTAGGGTTAATTAATCACAGCGGAAAACGAGTTTAAATTTTCTTTACAATGAGCCCAAGTCATTTTATTTTAATACTAATAATAGTATCTCATCTCACGTCATAATCATGTCCACACGTAATCACAACCAATCACATACAAACATCTCATATCCTCGGGACATACCCCGATATATAGATACATATACATATATACTGGGAACAAGACATAAACATAAACCTCAGCCCAAGCTGTGGCTCCCACCAGAAGTACCCTCTCCGGTCTCCTGATATCCTGGAGTACCTGCCATTGTCTACACACAAAGACAACAACAGCCCCCTTTGGGGGTGAGCAAAGCTCCGTATGGAACAACCAATCATATATACCACAGATATCTAAACAATGATATATGGTTTGCAATGCATGTATGTCGTGGAGGTATCAGGTCAAATGCCCATCCACTGAGCACATGTCAGAATCAATCGAATCGCTATCAAATCAAATCAATGCTCGAGCTGGCACACCTGCCTCAATAAGGGATACTCATATGATAGCGTCGACAAAGCGCCATCAAATCCCAAATCTCATATCCAATCATCGGGGCCACAAATGTCTATGCTTTACGGGTCATATAATACCAGCATAGCAATTGTGTTCACAAACCCCAGAATCCAATCAAATCATATCAGGGTATCCAAGGATCATAGCTCAACGTGCATGTCATGTATCGATGTATGCATCAAATGATGTGTGTTAACAAAACATTTATTTTATACATCGATATCTCAATCTCAATGTCATGTATGCCACATCAATCAACAAATAAGGCATATAGACACATAATCTCATTCCAATCAATCCAATCAAGCCGACATATATCATATAATACAGATACCTGTCGTATGCTACCCGGTCGCAACATACCTCAATTCTTCGTTCCAGTTGATGTAGCTTGAAGATATCAGTATAATACTTTATCTACATCAATAACATATTCATTCCAATCAATAACATACTCCAAAATCATTAATATGAGTTTCAAATATCATTTGAAACTTCAAATATTCATATCAAATCATAATCATATCATAAATCAATTCAGACTTCAAATATGAGTTTCTTGTCAGTTATTCTACCGCATATATAACCGACAAATAATTCTTCAATCTCAATCAAATGATTAAAATTCTCTAATTATAATAAATTAAGAATAATTCAAAATAACATCACTATAATCATCTCTCCTTCGTTAAAATCATACACTATTCAACAATCTTCAATTCCAGTATGATTTAACAATTTATCAGATTTATTCCAAAAATCGACGAATTTCAAACATCACCAAAAATATAAAATGTATACCTCAAATCGAAGACCTAGTGTCAACGATCCCAAAACTAAAGTCGATTCGTCGATTGGATAAACCGATAAGTCGTACGATTGAAAATAAAAATAAAAAACCATCTTCTCCTTTTTCTCTCACCTCTCTCTCGTTTCTCTCTGTTATCTCTTTCTGAAGCTCACTTTCACGTGAGTTTCAAAGTTTATCTTTTTTTTTTTAAATATTATATTATATTATATTATTATATTATATTAATAATAATATAATATAATACATATACTATTTAACATTTTAACTTCGGTATATCCCTTCGGATCAGTAAACAATCAAATTTGCCAAAACTCAAAACATGAAACTTCTCTATCTTTGACTTTTCTATGTCATATCCAAGTTTCAAATCATTTGGACTTCATATGAAAAAGATACGTCACTATTTACCATTTTGTCCTTAAAATTAATTCATTATTTTTCAACTTATCTACGAAAATACCATCAAAATAAATTGAATATTTTTCAACTTATTTACCAAAATACCATCAAAACTATTTTAGTCTCGGGGTCTCACACCTACCATTGTTATTTGTCCAAAAACAACGCTATTCGACAACGGTTTCTTAAAACCGTTGTCTATTTTCCAAAAAAAAAAACGCTAATAGACAACGGTTCATAGTATGAACCGTTGTCATTGACCCTAAAACCGTTGTCTTTGACCCCCCAAAGACAACAGTTGCTTAAAACCGTTGTCTTTGGCCCCTCAAAGACAACGGTTTTAAAAAACCGTTGTCTTTGATCCCCAAAAGACAACGGTTTTGGCTAAAACCGTTGTTAAAAACGCTACGACAACGGTTTTGCACAAAAATCGTTGTCGTATGGCGTTTTTCTTGTAGTGAATGGTATTTGAAATTTCATGATGTTATATCTTCATTCAGATTCGCAGAAAACATCATGGATCAATGTGTATACCAAAAGGTCATTGGGAGTAAGATTTGTTTCCTTATTCTATATGTGGATTATTTATTACTTGCAACCAATGACAATGGTTTGTTGTATGAGGTGAAACAATTTCTTTCTAAAAACTTTGATACGAAGGATATGGGCTATGCATCTTATGTCATTGACATTAAGATAAATAGAGACCGAATTAAAGGTATTCTATGTCTGTCTCAAAAAATTATATCAAAAAGTTTTAAAGAGTCATCAGATGAAAGATTATTCACCAAGTATAGCTCCAATTATGAAAGGAGATAAGTTCAATTTAATCCAATGCCCAAAGAATGATCTAGAGTGGGAATAAATGAAAATTATTCCTTATGCTTCTGCGGTCGGAAGCTTGATGTATGCCAAGGTTTGCAATAGACCTGACACTGCATTTGTTGTTGGGATGTTGATCAGAATAATCCAGGTTTATACCATTAGAAAGCAACAAAGAATGTGATGAGGTACCTTCAAGGGATCAAAGATTATATGCTTATGTTCAGACGAGCTTAAAATTTTGAAGTAATTGGCTAGTCTGATTCAAACTACGCTGGCTGTCTGCATTGATTCACGAAAATCCACTTCAGGATATATTTTCATGCTAGTTGGTGGTGTTGTATTTTGGAGGAGTGCAAAGCAGACATTGACTGTTACTACCACTATGGAAGCGGAGTTCGTGGCTTGTTTTGAGGCAATCTCACATGGTGTATAGTTGAAGAGTTTCATTTCGAGGCTTAGAATCACAGATTCTTCAGGTCATCAAGAACATATTGTGACAATTCAACTGCTGTTTTTATGGCTAAAAATAACAAAAGTGGTAGTCGAAACAAACACATCGATATTAAGTATTTAGCCATACGAAAACGTGTTAAAGAGAAGAAATTAATTATCAAACACATTAGCACTGAATTGATGATTGCAGATCCTCTGACTAAAGGCATGCCACCATTGAAATTTAAGGATCATACAGAAAGAATGAGACTTGGTTTCTTTATGTAATTTTGTTGTAAGAACAAATTAATAAAACTATGATGTGATATTTTCTCATATTGTGTACACATTAATTGATTCGAGAAATATTAATAAAATTGGACCTCGAATAAACATAAGATTTATTCATTAAGCTATACAGATTTGAGAGATATAATACATAGTGATATATGGAAGATAATAATTGTTTTAAGATTATTTATCGCCATGATTCATGTATTTTGTTTTCTCCCATGGAAAATGAGATATGAGCCAAGTGGGATAACGTAAGAAAAAGTGGCACATATCAATTCATAACAAAAGAAGGAAATGCGTGTAGGAAATGGTCATAACCTACGTTTATGACAAATGGTACAAGCCGCCTCAACTTTAGAAAATTTAGGCGCGGATGCGCTTCTTTTTTTGATAGTCAAGCTCCCACAATCACTTATTGATGGTATGAGAGACCTATAAATACCGGTAATTGAGATCCTTAAGCACACAACTCATAAGAATAAATATATCATCTAAAGAGAGTGTTGAGTGCTTAGAAGACATCAATAAGAGAAAATAAAAAAACTTACAAATCATATTCGATGGTCGGAAATTAGGGGTGTCAATCTTGTCGAGTATCGGGTTTCGGGTCAATCCGCAATTTTTTTTTTCAACCCGAACCCAACCCGAACCCGAGGCAACCCGAAAACCCCCAACTCGAACACGAACCCGTTTATCCCGACTCAACCCGTCTAACCTGAATTTTATTTTTTAAAAAAAAAAATTAATGAAAAAATTCAAAATAATAAAAATATTTTAATTTAAACACATAATAACAAAATTTCCGATTTTAATTTGAAAGTTTAATTGTAGAAAATTAAAATTATATTTACTAAATCAAATAAGCAATTATTAAAAAAACAAAAAATATACAAAATAAATATTAAATGATGAAAATATATCATATAAATATACAATAAATTTTACTTAAACATATAATATATAAAAATATAGGTAATATTTTCCAAAAAAAATTTCGGGTCAACCCGTGACCCAACTTTACCCAACCCGAAACCCGTCTAACCAAATGCTAACCCAAACCCACCCAATCCGAAATCGAAAAACTCTAACCCGAACTTGATTTTTTTCGTTTTGGGTCGTGTCGGATTGATGGATCGTGTTGCATTTTGATACCAATAACGAAAATAACGTTCGATCTACTTTTACGTACTGTTTATCATGTTTTAAACCATGTTTATAAATTAAAACATGAATTTCTAAAAAAATTCTAACAAACATTGGATCTCACACCCACCCGCATGCTTGCGATAAATAGCACACGAAATCCCATGCAAAAACACAGCACAAAAGTGAAAAACATGGAAGACACGATAGTCTTGTATCCAGCACCGGGCAGCGGCCACTTGATCTCCATGGTGGAACTCGGCAAGCTCATCCTCAGCCGCGGCCATTTCTCCACCGTCCACATCCTTGTCATTGCCGGCTTCAACGACGCCCCCGCTACAGCTGCATATCTCCGCAACATCTCAGAAACCTACTCTTCCATCATCCTCCACCGCTTCCCTACTGTCCTCCATGTCAACACATCTCCGGCAGTCAGCTTCCTTGCCAACATGTTTGGCTTCATTCGCCTTAACACCGTTAATGTACACCAAACCCTACAAAAAATTTCAAGAACATTCAAAGTTCATGCACTCGTTATCGATTTCTTTTGTGCTTCAGCCGTTCCAGTTTCTGAAAATCTTGGAATTCCTTTATTTTTCTTCTTCACTTCTGGTCTTGCCGCTCTTGCCGCTTATCTGCATTTCCCTACAATTCACAATCAAGTTGATAAGAACTTTAAAGATCTTTATGATACAAAATTGCAGATTCCGGGCCTGCCGATGCTCCCTGCAAAACAGATGCCCCAGCCTGTTTTGAATCGAGATGAGCCCGTTTACTACGATATAATGTATTACTCCCATTGTTTGTCTCAAAGTAGTGGGATTATAGTGAATTCATTCAATCAGCTTGAGCCCATCGCTATGAAAGCCGTAATTGATGGATTGTGCATCCCCAATGGGCGAACTCCCCCCATCTACAATATTGGGCCATTGATTGCTGATTCTTATAGCAAGTTCAACAATCAGGGTGATCATAATCTGCAGCATTCTTGTTTATCATGGCTCGATACACAGCCGAGTCGGAGCGTTGTTTTCTTGTGTTTTGGCAGCATGGGAACTTTCAGCGGCGATCAAGTGAAGGAGATAGCAAAAGGATTAGAAAGAAGCGGGCACAGGTTCTTGTGGGTTGTGAGAAAACCTCGGTTGCATGAAAAGATCAAAGAATTTGGAGAGATCGGGGAATTTAATGTCATGACGATAATGCCTGAGGGGTTTCTTGATAGTACTAAGGGAAGGGGTATGGTGGTGGAATCGTGGGCACCTCAGGTAGCGGTGCTAGAACACCCGGCTGTGGGTGGGTTCGTGACTCATTGTGGGTGGAATTCGATCCTGGAGGCGGTGATGGCCGGTGTTCCAATGTTGGCGTGGCCATTATATGCTGAGCAACACTTAAACAAGGCGGCCTTGGTGGCGAGCATGAAGATGGCGATTGCGGTGGAGCAGAGGGGAGAAGATGGATTTGTAGTTGGAGAGGAAGTGGAGAAAAGGGTGAGGGAGTTGATGGATCATTCTGAGACAAGTCTGGAGCTGAGAGAACGAAGCCATAAGATGAAACTGATGGCAATTGATTCCTTGGGAGACATGGGTTCTTCCACTGCTGCACTTGACAAATTGGTACGTGTCTGGCTAGGGAACTGACCTGCTCATCTTATTATATATATAATAATGAAATTCTGAATATAATAATAAAATGTCGTGTTGTATTATTGCTATATATTTTTATATGGATGTTTATGGAAGGCCGGTTTGTTTTCAAAATAATGTAAAATATCTTATCAATTAATGTTAAAAAAAATATGCCTATTCAGTCTGCATTTTTGTTTATAACATATCAAAATAGAGTTTCCGACATATGAAACTAAGTGGACTGAAAGTGTTTCACTGTATTTGCTATATAACTATTCTTAGTTAGAGGTTAAATGGTAAATTATAATTTGGTGTGATTTGAATTTTTTTTATTTTTGTCGTTTTTGGACAATTCACGATTTTGATATATTATTTTCAATTTTTTAGTCTTGTTTCCTTTTTTCTCGTAGTGATACAACATGGAAAATTAAAGCTAGTGTGCCCTATATTATGTCATTGCTATGGTGAAAGAAGACTGAAATTGTATCTAACACAAATTAGATTAATGTCTTGAATTAATTGATGATGCGACCAAAAATTATAAAAAAAAGTATAAATTACAGAAATAAAAATATAATTTCTGTTATATTAAATCTTGTTCTTACATTTAAAATTTTATTTTTGTACCATCGACTGTGTGAGACAATTTAGCAGTGGTGTAGCATGTATATTGTCCCGATTTTTCTAACTCGATCATACAATATTACCGAGTAGTATTGTGACACACGTAATGTGTATACCATATATTAATTGTGTATATTAAATATTATAAAATATAATAAATTTTCATGTAACTAACTAACTAACAATAAGAGATATTTTAGCATATATATTTGCAGACACACACAATTATTTAATAATATTGATATATCCACAGATTCGACAACAAATTTCAAACACAATCTCTGTGCGTGTGACTCGCCGGTTGCTTGAAATTTCATAATCACATAATGATAACATTCAGAAGTCTCGACATATTTCTTCAACAATCCTCCAAATAAAAATCAGCCATTCCCACGTCAAATAAATTAAATAAAAACAAAAGGCACCTAACCGAGACCAAAACATCAAGATTTATAAGTGAAACAGATTTCGCAGTAAAATCATGCCAAGAGGGTAAATAGGAGAGGCAAAATTGAATCTTCTGGCCATTTTTGTTCCGTCCTTAGTTTCTGTTAAAAGATAAATATTTTGGCGACTCTGCAGAAGTGGTCTTCCATATATTGCAATGGGCAATTAACTTCCTGTAAAATAATGGCCAAACCCGAGTTCTCATTGCACATAACTAACATTAGTCACATTTGATGTTTCGGTAAATTCTCCTGACAAACAATCTAGAGCCCAGATATCCAACTGCGCCTGAAATTTCACAGCAGATAAAATAGTTATTGACAATGTATAATGCTGATAGGAAAGAACTTCTAGCTGCAATGATAAAAGTAGCTCGTTCATGCCTCGGTGAAGGATGGAATAAAAGAACGAACAAACTTACCACATAGTATTCCCAACCCAAGACAGAACATCAAAGTGTATCCAAAATAAAAGCTGGTCTGGAAGAAGCCAGACATCTTAGTCTTCACGTGATAGTAATACACAGAATAGAGGTACACATAAAGAGCAGTAGAAGCAGCAGAGAAAAATGAGGTCCATTGCCAGTGATAGTTCTCCGCATTCAGCAAGAAATAAGTCCCAACAATTGTAACACAAATAGTGACGATTATCAGAATTACAAACACAAGGAGCATGAAGCCGTAGACATAATAAACCTGAAAACAACACAGCAAAGAATTACACATACGGCTCCGTTAATTACCCAGGTAGAGGATAATGCATTTAAGATCCTTGGCCAAAACTTGATTATTCATGTCAAAAGCTATAGTTTTATGACAGTTTATTCAAGAGTTAATTCTTTCAGCCACTTCCTTCGAATGGCAACATATATCAAATTGTCCGAGATTTACCAAGGAATTCACTGGCTTAAGGCCAAAACAGACCACATTCCAAATACTGTAACATTTGAGACTGTTCGGATCACCTTATAAATTGTTTCAAACATCTTATAAGAGGGTTAATAAATAATAAGAAATTTGCAAGTAAGTGATTGTTAATTTCTTTTCAAAAAAATCTTATCGAAATAAAAAATAAGCTATAAGGCCTCGTTAAATCTTTTATAAAAATAAAACCCATCCAATTTGTTTTTTAAGATATCATAAAATTTTATTCAGGATCACTTCAATACTTATACAGAATCCTAATTATCCTCCGAATTCTTTTCCCTCAACAATTTTCTCCTCTACTAGATTTGTTGCAGTTCCCTCTGTGTTTCTTGAATGAATGACTTTATCCAAACATTTTTAAGTAAACTATTATAGCTTTATATGATCCTTTATTCTCAAACTATAAGAACCTACCGTATCTGATTGTACTTTGTACTGTAGAAATGGGGCCAAAAAGAAACAGCAAGTAAGCAAAACTCAGACGTCTGATTCTTAAATCATTTCTGCAGATGCTTCGATGAAAAAAGAAACAAAAAGTACCTTGTAATTCCAGAAGGAAGTGAAGACAAAATACATTTCAATGAAAATGCTTCCAAACGGAAGCAGACCACCCATGAGAGAGATAACTGATGGTGTGAGATACCATTTCTTCTCAGGAATTGGACGGGGAATTGTCTTAACTCGGCAAGGATTGTTTGGAGTACCGCTCCAGTTTCTTCCAACAACAGTACCAAGAAGTGCCAATGGGAAAGAAATAAAACCCCAAATGATGAAAACAACCACAATGGTACCAAAGGGTATAGCAGCTAGCGATCCATAAAATATGGCAATAGTGTTCAAGACAAACCCAATACCAAAGCACATGAAAGGAAACAGTGATGCCGTGAGGATCATTGACTTTATCCATTTTTTACCTGAATAATCATTTAGTTTTATAACAAGTTAAAGAGGTGTGACAGTTTATAAGTGAAGGAAATTTTAAGCTACAATAAAAATTCACCATAGATGGCAGTAAAAAAGAAACATACCCCCATTTCGAGAATACATGCCACCACTCACATAACCAGCAATGAATGAGGTGAATGCATAACAGATGATAAAGGTCGTGACAATTGCTCCTCTCCTGATATACAAAACAACAGCACGTTATATCACTTGAAACAAGTCAGATGAGTATAACAAACAAATACAAAATGTTCTAATATCTTGGAGCAACTGACACCATGATAGTTAGTGCTAACCAAAGGAAGATGAATTACATGTAGGTAACAAAAAAAGGAAAAACTACCGACTCAAAAACGTGGGAAAACGTAAAAAGTGTTCAAGAAACAGGAACTACGAGGCAATCATCGAGGGAGTTGAAATCAATAATGAGCCTTATTAACATTTTGATATATATGTAAATTACTATAAATCATCTAGGTAGAGAAAAAAATTTCGTAAAATGTGCACGTTGATGCAAAGTCATACAGAGTGAAATCAACTATTTAATGCCTAATGTAGACAAAATAAAGGATAATAACATCACTGACAATATAGATGTCGTACATGATTTCTATTGGACGCCTAAAATTTAAATTTACCATTTCTTGATTCATTGTTTTCCTTCTTTCTGGAAAAGGTTAGGAGATCGGAGGCCCTGACAGGAGAAATTGACAGACCACCTTAACTATAACAAACTCATAGAAACAAGAATGGACCCAATAATTTGAATTTGTCGACAAAGAATTAGATCCAACTAAAAAGTTACACTCCAATAAATTGTTTGGATGTCATATCAACTATTGTGTTTGTCATATGATCTTAAATTTTCCAACCTCAGGTCATTGTTGAACATGATACCGACCGAAACAAGCTATATCTAACCCTTAATTCATTTTATAAATTAAAATAGCAACGAGATCTAAAACTCTATATATGCATTTGACGTACCCTATATATAACATCCCGATGATTGCCAAAATGATGACAAGAAGTACAAGTGTTGCTAATTGAGCACCAGTGCCAACAACAGCCGAGAGAAGAGCCAAATTTTGTGGAGGCCGAAATACATCACCATGGACAAGTTTCCACCCTGACTCCTCACTCACATCCCGCTCCTACACAAGATGAGTAAGAATTTAAAGGAATTTACTTTATGGTGCAACAAATTTCAGTAAACTTTATGCAGACAAAAAACAAGTTCAGAAATAACTACCAGCGTCTCAAGATCATCGTCTTCCCGAGCATATTTGGCATAATCATTGCGAAGGGTGCGCATCAATATCATTGAAACCAGACCAGTAAGGAAAATCACCATCATGAAAGAATTAAAAACAGAGAACCAGTGGATCTGCAAAATGATGATTACTGGATAAGCTGACTAGGAGGAATAACATAAACTATAGGATCAACTGAACAGCTAGTATATGCTCCCCGTGTTCAATGGTATCTTTAAGGAAAGGTGATCAGACATTGTGCAATACATTATTACAAGAATAGATGAAATCACTGACAAAAGCATATATTCCAATAAATAATTAAACACCTGATGCTCAAAAAAGGGATAGTCTAGATAAATGTCAAAGCGGCGTGCAAACGTTATATTGGTTGAAACCCATTTAACAGAGTAAGACATATCTAACACTCTTCCCTCTTCAAGTGGTTTAGGAACTTCTTGAGTGAGATTGACGTGAATGATCTGCAAGCACAAATATTCAATTTCAGTTAGAAAATGTACTTGCACCTGGAACATAAAATAATTACTGTGTAAAACAGACAAAACATCTCATTGAATCCACCTGGTTTTCATTATATTTGATGATGAGATTCTTATGAGTAAATAGCACATGCTTTGTATCGCGAGTTCTATCAGGAAGCACCTCGCCGATAAAACCTTCACAAATGAAGTAAAGTTTAATCACAGTATAACATAAACAAACGACTACACTTATGAAGATATATAAACGTACCCCACAATGGCAAATCATCTTATCGCCAAAGAGCCATGCGCACACACAGAAACAACAGGGGTTAGAAAGAAAGAGCAAGAGTGCAAAATAATAAAACATTTCGAGAAATAAAAATTAAAAGGAATAGACAAATTTCCTAGCCACACCAATGCGGTATGTATCATCTCATGTACGGACTCTACAATCGTGGGACACGTACCCATAAAAAATTCAAACCAGTATAAATTCTCTACAGCGTCCCTGAACTGTTTAACCTTAACTGCGTCCAGTTCAATCTCACAAATTGTAGTCTTATCAACATCTTCTGCAAAAAGATATTGTAGAATGAAATGGCCATGGTTCTGGGAGATGAAAGATCGTAACTAAAAAAAATTCAGTTAAAGAATATTACTCTTAAACTTTATATCAATTTGGCTATCTATAAGTTCATTCCCACCAAGAACCTCGCCAAGACCACCCCACTTGTGAGCAGCATTTTCAGATGACCGGCAAAATGGGAGGCTGTAATAATTGTAGGTTTCCTGGGGATTGTTAAACGGGCCAACCTTGTTTACCCATAGAGTGACTGGATCACCGGCTTGATACTGCATATTTTGAGAAGTAAAGATTCAAAAATGCATAACGTAATCATTCTGTCTACATCACTCAATGGAGAAATTAGATTTCCTCAAAACGAAACTCATCAAAGAGACATTAACTTTATGATCAATCGGACATCAAATACACACGTATGTGTTTATACATAAAATCTAGTAATTATAAGAATCAAATCCACAACAGAAAAGGCAATACAGCTAAACGTGAATCAACACAGAAATAAAAACCAGCATAAAACTGCATGTATACGAAGCACACCAAAAGAAACCTGTTGAACGTCGGGGCGACGACTAGAGACATCTTTTTACCCTAAAAAGGACAAAAAAATTGAAGAAAAAGGAGGAAAGGAGGGAACTTTCATCTCCCGTACATACTAGATCAAGTTCCTCTTCTCGCCATAGACACTACCAGTTGCACAAAACTTTGAAAGCCGCCGACAATCAAATTCAACCAAAATCACTATAGAAGCAATAAAAAAACTACACACCCTGTAACCTAAACAACAATTGAAATAACCGCGTATGCAACCAGCAAAACAGATAAAGTTCATAAACCGACATCTTCACCTTTCCAAAAGTGGAGGAAACAAGGAACAAGAAGGAGATAATGAAGATGCAGAGTGTTCGAACGGCGTCGCACATCGCTTGAATTTCTCGGTGACACGGAGATTGCTGGATCTGAATCAATAACGCGCGAAGGCCAAAGATCAAATTTTCTTCAACTCTCACTTCAATTTCTGGTTAGAAATTCAGATCTCAATAGGAACTGGAACTGGGTTTTCCGACGAGATATAACGCTTATATTAAACTCAATATTCTACCCTTTTTTTTGGATCTGATCAATATCCTAATTATATACACAAATACAACATAAAATTATCTGCTCTCTCTATACCTCGGTCAATTTTTATTTTTCAAAAAAATTATATATAATTAGTAATATATCATATTAGTTTTTAATTTAATACCAAAATATTAGAATTTATAATATATATATATATATATATATATGTATGTGTGTGTGTCTATGCGTGCTTGAATTATTATATTTATTAAAAGTCGGGTACTCCAATATTTTTTTATTAGAAATATGGTGATTAGGGACAGTCAAGGTTTTATATTGTTCTAGGTGTCTATCTATGATTATGGTTGTGGAACGGTTTTCTCAAAACATTTTTCCATATTATTTTTATTTTTATAAAAATATATATGATACGATTAAAATTCAAATATAAAATTTGATGTGAAAAAACTTATTATAATACAGTAATAATTCATACAAAAAATAAATACAACTATAACTTTTATATTATGATTGATATGATCATCTAAAAATTCAAATGTTTATATTATGATATTTTAGTTGTAGATTAGATAAAATGTACTAAAATATTTTTTTATGATATTTCTATTAAATAAAAGGAATATTTTTAATTAGAGAAAATATTATTTTTAGCTTATAAAAAAAGTACCATGACAACAAATTTATCTATTCCAAGCATCTTGATTTTAATAATATAATACATATGGTATATCTATGACTAATGAAAATTCAAGTAATTTAATATCACATGATTGTTTGAGGATTAATGTAACGTCCGAAAAATATGTCTGCATCAGCTTTATTTTTTTCTACGATTGCCAAAAAGCTTCAAATGGCACAGCATGTTGTCCACCTCAGCTTCCAGTGTAGTAGCATTGGCCCAAGGGGGGCATAAACCATGTGTTCAAGCTTTTGGACCTGAGCAGTTTGATGAGCAAGATCCAATATTCGAGTGTAAAGCCAAAAGCTCATTCTTTAATTGGTGGTACTTTTCCTTTTGTGCTGGTGTTTTTGTGGCTCTCGTCATTTTGAACTACATCCAAGACATTCTAGGCTGGGTTCTTGGCTTTGGGATCCCATGTATTGTTATTTGCCTTGCCCTGACTATTTTTTTCATGGGGACTAGGACATACCGATTTCGTACGCACAGTGATGATAGAAACCCGTTTATCAGAATCGGTCAAGTGTTTGTCAGAACAGTTAGATACTGGCAGACTAACCCTACGCCATATCCAGAGTGGAGGAAGCTCAGGGAATTCTACCTCTTGAGGGCATTCAGCAATTCAAGTTAGTAAAAAAATGTTTTCAGCTTATTAATTAATATTTTCACAAACAATAGAATGCAAGTGCTTTCTGTACAATACAAACCTATCAAAATTATGTCCTTATGCAAAATGCTAATTTGGATTATTACAGGTCCTATAATTTACAGACCACAGATCCAATGAGTGTATGGTGGCTTATACCTCAGTATTTACTTTTCGGAGTTGCTGATGTGATCACCATGGTCGGTTTCCAAGAGTTCTTCTACGACCAGTCTACTGGAGAATTGAAAAGTTTAGGTCTTTCTCTATACCTGTGTATTTTTTGCATTGGGAGTTGCTGAAAAGGCCACGAGCAGAAATGGTCCGACTAGTTGGTTCGCGGACAACTTGAATCGGGCACACTTCGGTTACTTCTATTGGCTACTGGCAGAGCTTACTTCTGCTTCACTGATTGTGCATGTCTACTTCTCGAGATCATATACTCACAACAGGAAACTTCTTGTTTGATATTATCATTTTGAAGGCTACGAATTTCTTGGGGAAACAGACATAAATGATGTGCTGTTCGTTGAACTTGTAGCAAACTATATAGTTTACGATGTATTCCTGCGTTGTTTCGATATGATTTTGTAACCAATCCTGAAAGGTGGACTGGTAGTCTAGTGATTAAGGTATTTCTTTATCATTTTTTCTGTGGCTCAAGAGGAATCCTTTAGTCTTCGAAGGAGAATACACCTGAGTGCTGGTGAAATTCTAACCTGGGTGCATGGGATGAGCCATGCACGTACTTGAGGATTTTTGAATGCTGTTATCGAATATTTGCTTAGTTTGACAAAAAGCGATCCCACTAATCTTGGAGATAGCTATTTTATTTTTATGATTATTTCGATTGTTTCAAAAAGCTGGTTATGCTTTTCAACCGAAATTAAATCGTATAAAAAAAGTCGATTGCATTGCTGTGTTAAAAGGAAGCAATTTATCAATCTTATTGTATCAAGAAAATGAAATGATTAAATATTTTTCCTTGAGTATAACACATCCACAGAAAGTACATATAGTTAATATGACTATTATTTTGTAATTTTATACTTCTAGGTTTCTGCATTCGGCAGATCAGGACATATTTTAACAGTACATTTATATTTCACATAGATAAATAGAAAGAAAAACACACAGTTTAGAACATTTTTTCAATGTCATTATATATAACTTACATTTATTGTGATTAAAAAAAGCTTACAGTTTGTCAATATTTTATTGAAACTATAAATTATGGTAGGAGTTTATCTCTCAATTCTCAGAATTTTTTCTTTACTTTATTTGTTTATGACATCATATTTGTTCAGAAGATCATAACGGACGGCCAAATTTAGTATCTACAATCCTCGCGTTTTTAAAAGTTAGATTTTTTTTCAGTTTTTACAAAAATTGGTGTATCTTTGCGCCTGACATGCCCGCAAATTGAAAAATTATTCAAACACATTTATTATTTTAGAATAGGGAAAACTAAATATTTGATCATGTATATTTGTTTTCTTGCAATTTTAGCATTCAATATTGTCAAATTTCAATCGTAGTATGATATTCGTGACCAGATTTGTCCGTATATTTGCTGAAGTGTATATATTTAAGATAAAATTATTAATTTATAGTTATTATTATTAGGTGTTTGATGACTCAACGAAAATCATAATCTTAATTTATTAGTGCTTAAATTTAGATTATCATCTTTTGTTAGTCTACGAGAACGTAAGCATTAGTTTATTTATCCAATATATTTGTCATGTTAATATCTATAATCACAATCATTTTCTTATGTATAATAATTATTGATTAGTCATTATATCTCAATTAATCACCAAGGAATAATGCGTTTCTAGAATTCTCAATTAATCACCAAGGAACATGTTCCCTAACCACAAACCCACGTTCCATTGTAATATTTTCAACCGCTAATCTATCATCCTCTTACGTTTCAGAATATAGAAAATTGAACCGGGTTCAGAGCTTGACACTTAGCCTCGTATCTTTATTTTTTTTACAATTTTATTAATTTTTCCAAAATGACGTTAATATGACACCGAACGTCACATCAAAAAAAATCAAAAGATACATAATTAAAATTAAAATTTAATAAAATAAAAAGTAAAAATCACAAATTAAAAAAACATATTAGAAAAAAAATGTGATGTTCTATTTTGCAATATTGAATAGTATTTGCGCATGTGCGACAGGTACCATATGACCTTTATTAGTTGTAACTGAATTAAAATTTAATACCTAATTATTAATATTTGGTATGTTTAAAGAAACCAATTGAATATTGACGTTACAGCTATTGCTCATTTCCATAGGAAACCTTGTACTACTCTCGATTTAAAATATTTAATATTAATTAGAAAGAATTATGGTATAATTTCCTTTGTCTAAAGTCTAAACGGAGTGGCCGGCCTGTGACAAGTTGTTAACAAGTGATTAAGAAATATAATAATAATTATTATAATTATTAATTGTATTTACTATATATAAAGAGATTAATGTTTTAATTTTTTGTTCGTCTCATTTTTCAACGGTATCACAATATTTATGACGCGATGTTTGTTTCTGGAAATTAGATTATACGAGGAATAAAATCTAATAATATTTAATAATGGTAAAAGAAATAATGATTGGACGAACAACGGTACAATGTGGCATCGTTGGCAGTCTCCGAGTATTTGACAGGCTGTGCCTATTCATACATGAAATTTGCCACTCCATTTCTACCTCCACGTTCAATCTCACATCAACTCGGCAGAATTGTAGGATTGCGAAGAACTTTACTTTCCTGAATTTCATTCATCTCTGGCAATATCAATGGCTGAGGAAACCAAGAAATCAATTCCTGAGTCGCCTTGTGCTGCAGAAGAGGTCGCGCTGTCTGATGTTCCATTGATCGAGAAGCCCGCAACCATTGTGGTGGATAAGCAGGTGGCGCCGCAACCTGAGCCTGAGAAAGTTGAAAACCCGGCAGCGGAGGAGGCGGTAGAAGGGGAGAAGGGAAAGGAGGAGGCGACGACTGAATCATATTCGTTTAAAGAGGAGGGTAACAAAGTTGATGATCTAATTGACCCGCAGAAGAAAGCCTTGGATGAACTTAAACTGTTGATCCAGGAGGCACTCAACAAGCATGAATTTACTGCGCCGCCGCGTCCGGCAGATAACAAGAAAGATGATGAACCTAAAGCTGAAGGGAAGAAAGAAGAAGAATCAAAATCTGAGGAGAAGAAAGAAGAGCAAAAGACTGAAGCTTGCGAGGTATCTACTGAAGTTCTGCCGCCACCTCCGCCAGGCAATGAGCCCGTTAAAACTGAACCGGAGGCTGCGATCGATAAGAAGAATGAAAAAGAAATGGTCCCACCTCTTCCTGTCGAAGAGAAAAAGGAATCGCCATTTGAAACAGTACTAGTCGAAAACGTAAAAGAAACGGCTGAAACTGTGGTCGAAGAAGTTAAAGAAACTATAATTCATGAAGTCAGCGTCCCTGCCCACCCACCCTGTGAGGGATCCACCGTAGCCCCGACAGAGGAGGAGAAGCCAAAGGAGTTACCTGTCACAGAGGAGAAAACAGTACCAGCGCTGCAGCCAGAGGAAGTTTCTATATGGGGTATCCCACTTCTTGCTGATGAGAAGAGTGATGTGATTCTCTTAAAGTTCTTAAGGGCTCGAGATTTCAAGGTGAAAGATGCTTTCTCCATGCTGAAAAGTGTGGTGGCATGGAGAAAAGAGTTCAAAGTTGACGAGTTAATGGAAGATGAAGAAATTATCGAGGGACTTGAAAAGGTTGTTTACGTTCATGGGGTGGATAAAGAGGGGCATCCTGTTTGTTACAATGCTTTTGGAGAGTTTCAGGACAAGGATTTGTACAGCAACACTTTTGTCGATTCCGAAAAGAGAACCAAGTTCTTGAAGTGGTACATTCAGTTCTTGGAAAAGAATATCAGGAAACTTGATTTCAGCTCTGATGGGGCTTGCACTATTGTTCAGATCACTGATCTTCAGAATTCCCCTGGACTCAACTTGTTCAAGAAAGAAATGCGCCAAGCTACCAATCAAGCCCTCCAATTGCTGCAGGATAACTATCCCGAATATGTTGCAAAACAGGTATACAAACAATTCGCACACGTAAAACAATGATGATGCTGATCGGTAAAAATCAATTTTGCTGCTTTTTTGGGATTGAAAATTTCATCTACGTTTTTCTGCTTTTCTTGGAGTAAAAAATTAAATATTTCCTCTTATAAACCACTTCTTTTAAAAGCCCAAGCTCACGGCATCAACATTCCATTATGTCGGATATCAGGAAATGAATATATTGTTAGAGATCACTTTTCTAAAAAGCTTCGGCTGATACGAGTTGGCCCAACAAAATGATTTATACTTCTCGTTTTTTTTCTTGTTAGTTTTAATTTTATGCTTGGTTCTAATTAAGTGTTCCAGCATTATGTTAGCATTACTTTTTATTGATTGTGCTGGTTTTTATTGGTGGATGCAAGGTGTTCATCAATGTTCCATGGTGGTATGTGGCTTACAATAGGATGATCAGTCCATTCTTGTCTCAAAGAACCAAGAGCAAGTTTGTTTTTGCAGGCCCTACCAAGACTGCTGAGACCCTCTTCAAGTCGGTTATTTTATGAATTTTTGTTCCATTATTTGCTAGTAGTCTTAGTAATTAGGTGTCATCATGAAGTGTATCAATGTTATTTGTGATTTTATGCATCAGATACTTAGCACCTGAGCAAGTACCAGTTCAGTATGGTGGCCTTAGCAAGGATGGTGAGCAGGACTTCACCTCTGCCGAGGCTGCAATCGAAGAAACTATCAAGCCCATAAGCCAACACACTATTGAACTGGCAATCACCGAGGTGGGCTCGTTTTTCTGATCTATTCAGAAAAAGTGGGAATTTTAAATTTATAAATTATAAAGTTCTATTGTGATGTGATTTTCCAGGCGTGCATTTTGGTTTGGGAGTTGAGGGTGGTAGGCTGGGATGTTGCCTATGGAGTTGAGTTTGTGCCATTCTCTGAGGGTGGATACACACGGATCATTCAAAAATCAAGAAAGATTGGACCAACTGATGAGCAAGTAATCAGCTACACCTTCAAAGTCGGTGAGGCGGGTAAGGTGGTTCTGACATTTGATAATCAAACTTCTAAGAAGAAGCTGCTTGTCTACAGGTCCAAGATCAAGCCTTCTGATTAAAAATTATGATTAGAGACAAACGCAGAATGCAAAAGGGTTCGTCTTGCACATCAGTTTTTGTATCTTATTCTTACTTATCTTTGGCATAAAGAAGTGAGGGAGTTATTGCTTCGTAGTTCGATTTTTCCCCTTTTTTATTACAGTTTTGTGGCTGGAGTATTTAAATGTCGTCTGGTATAAAGATTTAGCAGTGCTTTTTGGACATAACTTTGTGTTTTGCTAGTGTGGAATGGTTCTCAATGCTTTCCTGTTTTTGTACATTTTACTACATTATATTTGTAATTTGTTGGAGTCCATTTTGTTTCTTTACATGGATATTGACGTCCGAAAGATTCTTATCATACCATTGTCCTGTCTTGTGTTTATTTGTGATAAAAAACCATGTTCAGAGATTCTGAGTTTCTGGTTCACAATCATTTTCCCAACCTACTTAATCAATCAAGACATCATTTTCCCAGCCTACTACTAATCAATCAAGAAAGTGGTGGTTATTCTCAATTCACCATTAATCATTAGGTGAGGTGGCATAGACAATATTCTAAAAAAGTCAGGCAGGCAGGCAGACGACTGCCTACCACCTACCACGGTTTTTTTAAAACCAAAATCAATTGGGACATTCACAAGTATTATGTTTTTGTAATCTTATAAAATTTAAAATTCTAATAATAAGTTAATAATATATAGATATTAATACATTTATATATATCGATCAACCAGTTCATATATTCACTTACAACATTCATAACACGAAACTTAAAATTCTTCAACAATTTTCCAACATAATATGTAAATATTAAGCCTCAAAATCTAATTCTTCTAACATCTAAGGTGAGTGATACCTTAGATGATTTTGTCAGAACACGGAGTACGAGTATAAAGATAAAGAACCCACAAACATCATATTCTTGGATTTTTCTTTTTTATTTATTAAGCCTGTTAATAAAGTATAATAACCATAAATCGATATTACAACTGATATCGAAATCAAGATCATATATTTAGTTAGTATTAGTGGCAAAGTTGATGTAGTTATTTAGATGATAATTATAAAACAATAATCGACCATATGAAAGACGTGATAAAACGTATCTCCATTAGAATTTGGTAACTGATTTTGAGACCTAACGCCAATTCCAACAGTAGTATTAGTAAAGTTTAATTGGGTATTTTGAAGCATTAAAACGTATTGGGCCTCCATGAGGCGAGTTTGGGCTTAGACGAGGAGTGTTATTGATCAATAAAGTAAAAAGCCCAAGCCAACAAAGGGGGACCGGACCAGAGCTGAAAATACAGAACGGTCTCTAGGAAAACGCCACGGTTTCAATGTTACAGGCACAAAACGATCCACTCGGCTGAAGCAGGAGCAAGTTCATCAATTCAGTGATAGAATTGGAAAAACCTACTCAATTCAGCCCAGTTTTCGTGGTGACAAGTACAAAAAATGGCGGAAGAAAACAAGGCTGATATTCCAGCTCGATACGATTTGAATGCAAAATGGGACGCCTGCCTCGATTTGGGCCTTCGTCGCTTTGTTTACTCTTCGTTCGCCGGCGCTTTTACCGGGCTGCTGCTCTTCCGTGAGTATTTCTGCTTTCCTCTGTTCTTTCAAATATGGTATGTTTCCCCCTTTTTTCGGATTCGAAGTTTTGGTGATTAGATCGTAATTATTTGTGTAATGTTGCGTCCCTTTTTCATATGCGTTGTAAACTCAATATGAATTGCCGTGTTTTGGATTATTAATCCGTTTGATTGGTTTTCAATTTATGTGTTTCGGGCTTCTTAACAGCATGGCTAGATACTGCAATCCCTGCACTATTATGCAAGTATGGAAAAGGGGAACGTGGAGTTACTGCGCGATAGCGTTCTTACCTCTGAAAAATGTATAGTGTGTCCCTTAAAGGATCTGCCATAGTTGTGCTATGTCAGCGCTGCGTTGTTGATTGCCTGTCCTTGTAATACTTTCTTTTCTTGCATCTATATTTGATGAGATTTTCCTTTACAAACACGAAAGTCAAACTTACATAGAACTCACAAATTTACTCGCTCCGGGCTCTATGCCAAATGTAATAGGATGATCTTTACAAATTGTTTCCCCCCTGGCGTCAAGCATACTCTTCATTTTTTTGTTATTTTCTGCAGCTGGCTGTATTTTAGAGAATCAACCCCATAGATTTATATCATTTTCATGGAAACCATGTCAAATTTTGTCATATTCATGCTTTCCATGTGTGCCCCCATACTAAGCTTTAAGGGTTGCTCTCGTCAGACAATTTTACTAATCAGTTATGCTGCTTGTTGTGTTAGGGAGTCCGGTTACACGCTGGGCATCTGTAGCTTTTGGTGCTGGAGTAGGGATTGGTTCTGCATACTCGCAGTGCTCTCATAAATTTGACGAATCTCCGCCAAAACTGAATCCTAGCCTTTCTGACTCCCCTCCTTCTAAGGTAAATATGTTCTTACTGATACTGATTTTACTTTCATTTATTTGTTATGGAGTGAGTACGATTAACTATATTTTCCCATTTGTATTTTCCCAAAAATACGCATCTGTTCAGTAAATATGAATGTAATATGAGAAGTATATTTGGTCTTTCCTGAAGTATGAGTTTTAGAAGTTAACTTTATTTACCTAACTGTGAGCTCTATGCTCTGAATTTCTAGTGAAGATCATTGAAAAATGTTTTACTGGCTTTACTTTTTGGAATAGTTATTTTGGCAATAAAACCTAAAGGTTGTCTGGGTTCTATTAAATATAGATGTCTCGTGAGCATTTCCTTAGAAAAGCTAGAGCTTCTGAGATTTGTCTCAAGTATGGATTAGTTAGGAAGGAATTTTTGTGAAGTTCCATGAGGAAAAACACCCAGTTACCAAAAATGCACTTTTATTTGGATTACCAACCAGTATTCATATTCATTTGTATAAAAACTGAGTTGTGAGATGTTTGCATCATCTGTTGATTGGGAAGCTTACATCATGTGTTTGTATCAGTTTTGTGTCCTAGTCGTTATTTTAGGCATGCCTGCACCAGCCCAGTCGCTTCTGTCTCCATTACATGTGTCCCTAGAAAATCTGTCATATCCTTGAGGATGTGATTTGTTAAAATTATGTCTTGATACAATGCAGGCTGAGGAGGAATGAAGTCATAATTGCTTGGCAAGTTTTTACATAACTCAGAGCCTTTCATCTAGTTTGCAATTGTTTTTCCTCAAAAGATGTAGTTTTGAACAGTTGATCACCAACTGCTATTGTATTATCACAATTTTCATGAATGCTATCTCCGTGTTTCGCACTTCATGTCTGAAACGTCCACTACTCGTTTTTATTTAAATTGTACTAGAATTTTTTTTCTACCATTCCATTCGGCCGAATATACTAACATGTACACATATATATTTTAAAATACCTTTGTTCCATTTGAAATAAACCGACCAACTATTATTTGAAAATCCAAAATAACTAAGTGCAAAACATAAAATCGTAAACCGTGCAGTCAAACCTAGAACTAGTATTTTTCAAAATAAAGTATAAGCATCTTAAGTGCTCTCAAAACCTCTCAAAATCATAAGTTATAAAAATCTTTAAAATAATCTTAATGCGAAAAACTAGCAAAGGTCATCGGGGCACCATCAGTCCCACTAGTGCAACCATCAAGTCTTTCATCATCAACAACATCATGCTCACCTGTATTGATCACACCCAGTGAGTCTATTGACTCAGCAAACCTAACCATGATAACAAATAATAGATATACGTTCACATGCGGCAGTGGAAAATGCTTATAATAAAATAGCTTTTTATGAACATGCATGACTTTAAATTCTTTTCCTTTCATCATATACGTATATGTTTATCTTTTATTGAATTCGTATCGTTAATTGTGACTGATTTTCGTATCAGCTGTAGGTGTATGGATCTATATACGTATAAACATGATACCAGGCAGCGGGGACATCATCGATACCCTTATCCGTCAACTGAGCCTTGGTCTTACATATCATCATATTAGTCACAATCAAGTCACATCCTTTAACCTTTTCATTATATTCATCACTTATAAAAATTAATACGTATATATATCATTTTTCTTTTAAACCAAGCATACAACATGTTTTTTAGAAATATCATTTTTCCTCGTAAAATTCCATAAACTTTCAAAACAAACATTTTAACATTCATTACATCATTCAGGGCACTGTCAGGACGTCTAACATTTTTCAGGTGTAAAATGACAGTTTTGCCCCTAAAACCCTAACTTTCTCAATTTACTCTTAGACGTCAAAACGACGACCGAATCTATCCAAACTTAACATAACACTTTAAAATACACTCAGAAATATTTCTTAGACGTAAACTTACGCTCTTCGACTAATTTTCCAATTCGTTTTAAAAGTTAAATGTACGTCCCAATTTTAACCCGAATCGACTCGAAATATAGCCTAACTTTACCAAACTTGAACATAGCCTATTAAAACCTCACCATGTCCTATGCAACCTAAATCAAGCCATTTAAATCCTTCGGAAAGGCTTAGGACGCCTACTGAATTTTTTAGCAAATAGTACTTCAAGATCCATTACGTGTCCAAGGTCTTTTATTCTTCTTGGCATAAATTTGATCAAACCGTAGCTTAATATATCATGGGTTTCTTCAATCTTAGACCCTAACCATCATGTCCAGATCCTAACCAACCCTCCTAAGACCATGACCGACCCCTAAAGACCCTGCTGGACCAAACTTAAGGAACCTAGAACCCGCAGCCCCCAAACCCGATCCCACATGGTGCGCACACCCAAAGAACGCTACAACCCTTACCCTTCGAACCAACCTTCCCTCAATCAGCCATATCTCCTTTCTTTGCCAGCCCTTAAACATGGACCTAGGAGTCCTTAAACCTACTGAAATTAGTCCTTTTTCATAGCCCTATCATGGCAGTCCTTTTGTGCATCATAATCATAAATTTATAAACATAAAAACTCAAGTTTTGCCATGACAACGAAAACATAAGATGTTGTATCATATTTTTCATGCAAACATGTATTAATACATATAATATGGTATGAATGATGGTTGAATGAAGATTAAGGCGTGTCTTTGCGTATTATACGCACGAAATTCGATCTTTGACGCGAGGGACGTTAGCGGAGAGATGGGAAAGCAAGGTGCTGTGTTATTGAGCCACAAAACCGACGAGAATTCCTTGAAGACGTGCGTGTGTGTGGTCGTGTGTGGTAAGGAGAGTCCTAGTATTTTTTTAGGCTTGGGGCGTGGATTATGAGGTGTAGGAGCTTAGGCTTTAAGACCTTGTTTTTAAATAAAACATATGATACAAGTTTGGGCCCAATAATCTTTGTATAATAGGCCCATTATAAAGTACGAAAATTATTTTATTTAGAAAAATTTTCAAAAATATTAGCCGAGGTCCAAATAATCCCTATTTTTGTCAAAAATTGATTAACGGTTTAAAATATGATTCAGCGCATGAAAACACCTCAAAAGTTGTCATTTTTTAAAATATCATTTAAAATATACCATGTATTAAATAATTAAAAATAATCATTTAATAAAAATATATTTTTTTGATCTCCGTTAATCGATCGCATTTCGAATAATATTTAAAACATAATTTTATGCATACTAATATTAAATCTTATTTTAAACATATAAACATGCTTATCATATTAATTAATGTAATTAAAATAATTTAATTTATCATTTTTTCTAATTTTATACATTTGAGTTATATATATAAACATTCCATTGCTGGGCTCGCTAGTGTTGTTCTCGTTATTGGAGAAATAACAAAAATCCGTGGGATTATTACATGTTTAAGGAATAATATTACATAAATGAATAGGTCTAGTTCAACCTTAGTAATCTTAATGGTTATCTTATATATAGATTGTTGAATACACTAGGGTTGAACTAGACATATTCGTTTATCTAATATTATTCCTTAAACATGTAATAATCTCACGGATTTTTGTTATTTTTCCAATTACGAAAACAACACCGGTGAGCCAAGCAAGGGAATGTTTAGGGGGCCCAACATTTTGCTTTAATTTGGGCCGAAATAACGAACTGTTCATAAAGCCCAAATTATAAGCCCTCATGAATTAGGAGGCTCTTAGATACGCTTCTACACTAGGGCTTTAATTCAGGCTGACGAGTCTGCAAGATCTCCTCAGAAGATAATTTTCATCAATGGCGCCCAAAGGTCCGAGAATGACCCGAAATCCGGAGCTGATCCGGGGGATCCGAAAGTTGTCCCGCTCCCAGATGTACCACAAGAGGGGTCTCTGGGCAATCAAAGCCAAAAACGGCGGCAAATTTCCCCAACACGAGAAAGCTGCGGAGGCTGCCCCTGTGACGGAGAAGCCCCCAAAATTTTACCCGGCGGATGACGTCAGGAAGCCGCTATCCAACAAGCGCAAGTCCAAGCCCACCAAGCCCAGGTTATAATTCTCTTATTATCCCTAATGCTACTCTTGTTTTTTCTTTCTTGCTGATTTTTATTTTGTATGTAGAGCGAGCATTACACCTGGGACAGTATTGATAATCTTGGCTGGAAGGTTCAAGGGAAAGAGAGTTATTTTCTTGAAGCAGCTTACTTCCGGATTGCTTCTAGTTACCGGCAAGTTTATTTTTCACTATGCTTTAATTCTTGGGGATTTTCTCTTTATCTAATTTTCCAAAGTCTTGGCTGCCATTTATTTGTATTCCTCGTGTGATCATAAATCTTCGGTAATGTCCTCTTTTTTGATAATGTGGTTGAGGTTGCTATCCTATTTCCTTGGGGCGCAGGTTCCTGCCATGACTTCTTGGGATTGGCTCTGAGAAATACATATAATAGATATGAAGTTTCATGGGGTCTGATTGATTTTTAATTTCTGAATCAGTTCGCTCCTTTGCTGATTGTTTGGTTGATAAATTTTTGTCAGTTGGCTCATCATTCATGAGTCCTGCATTATTTAGAGTCTGGATTTTTTTTTATCACAATGTCTTGATTTAGTTTCCTGTGGGTAGCTTGTAGGTGTCATTGAGTTTCACTGATAGCTCGATTGCATCTATGATTTATATAAAATGGGAAAGAACAAAATTGAATTGAATTGTGCATTAATTTTAATTTGACGGCATATTTCCGGAAACGGCAAAAGGAGCCTTGGTTTTTCGAAATTTCTCCCCTCAGATCATTATTTCCTGGTACTATTATTACTTATAAGTGTATAGTTTAATTTACTGTGGCCACAGGACCATTCAAGATCAATGGTGTTCCTCTAAGACGTGTGAACCAGGTATTTGTTATTGCATCATCCACAAAGGTCGACATTTCCGGGGTAAACGTAGATAAATATGAAGACAAGTACTTTGCCAAGAAAGTGGAGAAGAAAAATAAAAAGGGAGAGAATGAATTCTTTGAAGCAGATAAACAGGTTGGTTTTTCTATCATTCTCTGATCTATTATTGCTCGTTGTTCCTTCTTTAATGGCACAGTGGCTGAAATGTAGGATAAAGCCGCACTTCCAGCGGAGAAGAAAGACGATCAGAAAGCTGTAGATGTATCTTTATTGAAAGCCATTGAATCTGTTCCAGACCTCAAAGCTTATTTGGGTGCAAGATTCTCACTCAAGGCTGGCATGAAACCTCATGAGTTGGTCTTTTAGGGAGAAGCACTTTTCAAATTATTATTTTCAATTTTGTATTAATTACTCTTTAGTTTTTTATGTCCTGTTTTTTCAGTAGAACCGCATATTGGGAATTCTTTGTATCTCCAGCTCTTGCTTACCCTCCTATTTTTATTATCCATCGAGGTTTACATCTTACAGTTCCTTGGGGGGAATTTTATATCTCAAGTTCATTAACAAATGCTATATTCTCTCCAGATTCTCTCGAAGAGCTGATCTGCGGGCGGGGCCCGCTATGGAATACCTTTCTTGAAAAATGTCATTGTCAACTTGAGCAGTTCTTACGTACAAAATATGAGTTACGTTATGCATGTGCTGCACGCGCTAATATTATATTCATTAATATTTTAAATATAGGATTAAATCAAGTTTTATTGTTGAAAAATAATTTCATTTTGTGAGATCCTGACAAAACTAAACTTTATAAACAAGAAAATAAATTTGGAAAAACTTTATAACCATTTACATTTTGACTTGTAAAAGCGAAAAAGTAAAACTATAATTATAATTTTTTAAGCGTTGAAATTTAATATGTAGCTTTTACATATTATCTTAGAAAAGTAACCTAATTTTATAATTGGGAGAAAATAAATTTTCTATTTATTTATTTAGAAAAAAATTGAAAACACAAAAAGAAAAGGTATTAAGAAATGTATATTTGATGATAAAGGTCGTTAATAAATTATATGCGTCGATAAATTAATAGTATATAGATATATGTTTCTTGTTATATTTATGTTATTTCAACTATTTTATAAAACTAACTTTTGGTATGACTTACCACATCATTTTTATTTTTCAATTTTACCTCGACCTCATATTTAGTATTTATAATTCATTTAATTTATTTATTAGTATTTCATTATTTTTTTCCTTCTTTTCTCAACTAGATAGCTCCATCAATTGAACAAGTAAAGTTGATCGGAAGCAATCCCTATGGGTTGGGCTCTGCCCCTAGAACAATCAAAATGGGTCAGATTCGTTATGTCTCATATCCGTCCCGCCATGGAAAATTGGGTTACTTTTTAGTGGCCTGGCCTGAACGAGCCAATCCATATGGGTTACGTGTTGTGACAGGTTGGATATAATTAAATTTTTACTTATGCTATTCATATTATTTATGTATGTGAACTTTTTTTAATAATAATCAACAAAAAAATTTATATGATTTGATTGTGACATTTATTGTTTGTTATTGTTTAACCATTGCTAATATTCCTATTTCAAATCTCGACTATTAGTTTTGTTTTCGTATTTGTTTAATTTTTTTAACAAATTGACAGGTTGACCAGCATAGTCTACAACGAGCGAAGAGACGAGATGAAGTTTCCCAACTCGTCATGAAAACTATCCCTCAGCGTAAATCTGATCGAACAACTCGTTTTTTGACTGAGAATGCTTTGAAAGACGGAACCATTTGGTTCGTAGATTCGTATTTCCAACTAATCAATCTAAATATGAACTAGATGGTGGATAGTTTCATCAGCCAGAGAAGACAGTGTTTACAATCATTGGAGCTAGTCCATCTGGACTCGATCCTTCACTTCTGCTCATCCCGTTTTTTTTTACTAGATCAAGTATTTAAAATACATTATTTTGTAAAAATAAAACTAAATAAATTGTTTAATATTAAAAAATAAATATAATATGCATAAATAAGTGTAATATTCATATATTATATTATATTATATACAAATTATAGGGTACATAAGTGCTAGTTATTAGTATTATAAAATAAAAGTTCAATCTTTGTTATGACTAGGATGGTTCCATTTTTCAAATTTTTTAAAGGGAAATTGAAAAGGATACTCAAAAAATAAAATTTTGGACTTCTTTAAAATTATTGTTGAACAAGTCTCATCCAAATGGTAGTTTGATGGAAGACCTGGTAATTTAGAGGCTCACAAAAAACAAAAAACAAAAAAAAAGAAGAAGAAGAAGAGCACCGACCAGTTCTATTGAGAATAAAATATATTTTTGAACCTACTGAATCAGTTTTAATGAAAATCGAACTAATCAAATAATTGCAATGCAAAAGAATGTACGTCTCAATTATGGTATGCAACATCCTAATTGCACCTCTCTCACATCCATAGCTGAATCACATGCAAACCAAACAATTTTTATAAAATTAAAGAAATAAGGACATACTGACCTTTGTACTCAACTTGGAAGAAATGACTAATGACAAATCACTTGGTGCATCCTTCTTCTTCAGTGAGCTTTTCCTTTCCTTTTCACTTATCTCCCCTTCAATCCGGTCATGCAAATATTTCTTGTTCTCTATACAAGTCAACTGATATCAGCCAGAATGTAAAGCAGGAGTTTGGTGTTCTGTATTTACCCAGTGAAGCTTCTGTGTCTTTCTCGAAATCCAGTTCTACATTATCACAAGAAAAAAGCATGTTTCACAAGTTAAATTCCCATGTAGGTTTGGTGCCTCGACATGAAAGCAATCAGCAATTTCTCCACCGCTCTACTTGCCTCAATTGTCACTATCTCCCAGCCAACAAATAGAAAAATATACCACAATTACAGTATACGACTGAAATGGTGAGGACAAAGGAACCCATAAAAACACGAAGGAAAAAAAATTATGGGAACCTAAACCAGTGCACTTAGGGCTACCCATTAAAAAGCAACAATTTATTTTGCACCCAATTTTTTTTTTTTTTTTTTTTTTTTTGCTCTCTTAAAATATGCATAAAAACCAGGTAAAAAAAACATGTATTCTTCACCTCTACAAAAATTTCCTCCTGTCAGCTACATGTCCAATATATTTTTTTGTGAAATAAAATACAAATAATACTAGAAAAAACATCCAGATTCATGGACCTCTAACTTGTAAACTCCTCGAAAGAGCACAAGTGAAAATTTTACAGCAACACTGTGAATGGGTGATTTCGAGCCCAAGAAATGAATTCAAATTAAGGCATATAGAATGTTGATCTTCTATAAATCTGTAAAAATATACTGTCATATAAAAACGTACATCTCCAGGTTAATAAATAAGAGAATCATGATGGTAGCAAAGAGCATTTCAGATCACAGTGTTCGAAGTTTGATTTTTTGAAACAAGTATCTAGGACTAAAATTTGGAATTTCCTCCATTCATAATTTTAGCTCCCAACCTCCCTCTCCCCGGGCAACAACATGGTGTAAAAGGAATACACATGGCATGTGACAATGTGCATGAGATGGATGTTTCGAATTTACATCCCTTATGGAACCCCTAAAGATTGAATCGCAAGCTTAGCAGCAACCATTGAGATATTATTTTTAACTAATTCCATTGATATATCCAGTCTTTCTAGGGTATCTTTGGTATCCATTGCTTTTAACTTTGCATTCTGCAATGCTCGCACTTCAGAATGAGTATTTCCTGCCATCACAAAGAAAAGTCATTCAGTTTATTACCCATACTTTCATGATTTCATCCAACCAATTCATATTTATTTCAAACTAGTAGAATAAATTTCTCTGTTCGGTCTCTATATCTACTAGATTGCTATTCTCAAGACTTTAAAGATAAATTTAGTTCTCATCTCTTGACCAGAGCGGTGAGTGTCAATATACTGATTATGACCTAGAAAAATGGCAATCAGAAAGAGTATACTGGCAAGGGTAAACAAAACATGTGAATGTAGAATCTGTAGATAAACCATTTCTGCACCAGAAGAATGGAAAAAGGAAAGTAAAAATGACAAGATGGGTATCCAATCCTAAAAGTAGACCAAGGAATTGACATGGATGATCAAGTCATGAGCTGCAATTCCAAGGATGCATTATGCTTTCCTAGAGGATCAATTACACATCAACAGCTATAAATATGGTAACCATAAAATATGTAAAAGACATAGTCTCTTTCATTGATATTTAGTTAAGCACTACATTATTTGCATGCTTATTTCTTCCAATAAATTAGGAGAAAATACCACAAAGAAGAAAATAATCCCAAAAGCATATCACCAAATACATCTAGGCTACAATTACGGACCCGATCTCAATCCCTAAAAGTAAGATTTGGTTTACTGGAATTCAATATTGATTTGATTTGATTTTTCAGCACGCCCTTCAAGCAAAAGTGTGATACCCTTGTCCCACATCGAAAAAAATCAAGATTTAAAATGAGTTTATAATGGCTTACAATGGACTTCTATAGCAACTTGGGTTAATCATTTTCGTAAAGCGAGGACGAATACGAAGTAGTTGCTATAGGGGCCCATTGTGCAGTCACGCAGGCGCGGGCCTGGGCTCGGGGCGTGACAGAATGGTATCAGAGCCGGTCACCGGCATGGAACACCGGGAAATAAGTGCTATGCGGGGCAAAGTGCTACGTGCATGAGAGCCACCTCTTGAACCTGCGGGGCAAAGTGCTACATGACGGGAGCCACCTCTTGAACCTGTAGGAGCCATCTCTAGATTCTCGGTGCTGGTGGATCGAGGGGTCAGGCCGCGACGAGGACGTCGCGTTCTGAAGGAGGGGTGATTGTGATACCCTTATCCCACATCGAAAAAAATCAAGATTTAAAATGAGTTTATAATGGCTTACAATGGACTTCTATAGCAACTTGGGTTAATCATTTTCGTAAAGCGAGGACGAATACGAAGTAGTTGCTATAGGGGCCCATTGTGCAGTCACGCAGGCGCGGGCCTGGGCTCGGGGCGTGACAAAAAGAATCATCTGCTTCAAGCTTGAACAAAGTCTGAAACTTAAATGACTATTTTTGTGAATGCAGTTACTCCATCAAATAAGATACTTCATTAGAACTCTTCCAGAGCACAAACTTCACGTGGTTATTGCACAACTTCTGGTTCCAACACAATCCTTTTCTCCCTTTTACTCTTAAAAATTCAAATATCAAACAACTTTAGCCATGGTAGGTAGGTTGTAAAATTCTGGCAAAGCTCTGTGCGGATTGTTTTCAAATGGGGGCTACTTTTCACCACTCATTTCCTTAGGTAAATGCATTCATCTTAAATAGTAAGGTGAATTAAAGATGACAAATGATGCAACACAAGCTAGTGCGAAAACTATTGTGGTGTTTTAACGGTGTCAGTGCTTCAACATATTGAATAATTTTTATTTTTAAAAGATATTAATTTCCTTTCTTCAGATAGAGAGGAAAATGGAATGGACGAATGCATTTCTTTTATTTTTCAAATCTTCCCTCAACAGGTGACAAAAATGGGAGTGCACTATGGTGGCTGAAAGGCAACTGTTAGTGGTTGAAGTAGTATACATACATCTCTATCCAACTATTTTTATAATTATCAAATGAGGTGTTCTTTTGACCAAGGAGGCAAACAAACATTTGATGAGAAGTCACCTCAAATACAAAAAGGGAAAACATTTAAATGCCAGTACCTCACCAAAAGGAAAAATCATTCCCCAAAACATTTTAGTAATTCATTTGTATCTCCTTAAAAGAAGGTTTTAGATCAAATAGATCTAATGTATTTTGGAAATGTTAGTTATTTATTAAGGAATATTGTAAAATACCTACGAGCAAAGCTACATTGTTGGAATTTAAATTAGGTCACATAAACATACCTGAAACGGGTTGAAATCCCACGAAGGAAAGACGCTCAGTTATGAGTGGAATGAAATTTTTTATGGAACTCAAGTTTAGGTTCTTTTCGGCCCAGAGAAGAGAATTCGTACTTTGAGTCTGCAACAGAGCTTCCTGAGGAGCCTGCTACCAATAGATCCACAACCTGTTAGGGGTTAATTATTTCTGTCAATTAATTGTTCATGTCTAAGATGTTGTCCTCCACTTTGTAACTTTTCAATTAGATAGCCACTTCTAAAAACAAAATATTTATTTCCAAATTAATTAAACGAGTATTTATCAGAAGTTATTATTTTGAGGTGTGTAAAAAAATGGGTTAGACCAAAGTTCACTTCCTTCTGATTTCTAGTCAGCTATTTGCCACCATTCCATATAAAGGGCGCGTGTTTATTTTTAAAAATGCACTCTGCTTAATGCATGCTGAATGAATGCACCGCAGGAAAAATTCCCTTGTCTGTCCTTGGGCTGATCCTCTCAGCGACCATGGACGCACATGGGAGAACTGACATAAATATTAGGGGGTAGGAGGGAAAGAGACGACCTTCAACTTTATCTCTAAGCTATTCAAAGTGAAAAGAGCATCCTTCAATTGCAAAACTTTGGAGCTTATTTCGGTCGTTTCGGATGAAAAATTGTCAATAAGTGGTATCACTTCACCAGTCATGTAAGGTTGTAACTGCACATCATTTAAAAGTAAGCAATAAATAACTCAGGAAACTGCACAAAAAGAAATGCTTCAGAAATAATGTTGTCAACATTTAGAAATGCTTCCTGTCACTCTCAGAAACATCACTAAACCAATAAAGTTATCAACATTTAGAAAATAATGTAACCCTCCATAGCAGATGCATGAACTGTTTCGAGCATGGCAAGAAAAGAAATCGAGGGCAATTGATCCAACCAATGAGGTGAAGCTTGCAACATATGCTTTAAAATATGTATTATATGTCTCATATAAAAAAATTATTGTGTTTATGCACATGTACAACTATAACTTCATAATAACGTTGAATATAACAATAAAAAATTTGACAAAATTAATTCAATTAGGTAGTTAATTTTCAGCAAAACAATGCACGTATTTCTTTCTAGTATAGTTACAAAAAAACATAAAATTTATAAATAATAATACAAGAAAGATATGGAATAATTAAAGTAGTTCATAACAATGAAATTTTGTTAAAATGTGATGGAAAAAATGTATATTAACAAAATGATAACAAAACGATAACAAAACCACAAATTCTAGGAGAATGTCTAGGTCTAAAATGAGTCCATCTTTTTGCAATTTTTAATTTAATCAAGAGATGGTTGGTCAGCCACCACACGAAACAATTGAAATAAATCATTGACCTAAAACAAGAATAATTATCCTAGAGTGACCTGTGATTGATGATTTTAACTGCTAAAGATATATAGCTCTTCTTAGATCCAAGGGAAATACACAATCATTTCCGTTTCCAAGAATGATAATTGCAATAAAATCAAGTAGATGAATGCAAAAAAAAAAGGAGCTTATTACTAACAATAGTATGCATTCAAAAAAATCTTGGCTACCGCATCGAAAATTCCTAATAAGACTCAAAATGGTAAATATAAAATAGGCAACTTAGTTCCTGATAAAAAACCCTCTTGAAGAAAATAAAAAAAAGTATTAAAGCAAAAATATCATACAACAAATATATGATTTTAAAAATGAATCTTCAGATAGGTTTGCTTTAATTTTTTATCACGACCCTCGGACCTAGATGTTTTTACACCACCCGCAACCATTGTAGAATCAGACGTCTCAATATTAGAAATCTCATGAGTAACCATTTGAATCTTCCTCTCCAATAGTCAAAGCATCTCACGCAAATCATCTGAATTCGCCACATCCAACTCAGTTGTTCAAGCACCTGGCTAAGAGTAGTTCATTTTCCAAGGACTCGATTTTCTTATTCTCGTTGGCCAAATTTTTCTCCAACCTAACCAAGTTTTGCATAAGAAACCCTTATTGATTTACCATGTTGGTTGCTTGTAAAGAAGAAGGTAAATTTTTGAACTTCTGAACTACACGGGATGCTTCATCAAGGGAAGGCCAAGTTTCAGGTTGAGTCTCATCTCCATGGTAGACAATTGCGCAAGCTTCAATATTGCAGAGTGTTTTCAACTCATTTAGTTTTTTAAATAAACCCGGCTTCCTTTTCCTAAACGTCTCACGTCAGGCTCGTTCATCAGCAATTAACTCATACCTTATCTTTGATCGAACCATGGTAATATTCCTTAAATTACAAAATAATTTTGAAGGATATTCAAGCTTATCTGACATAGGAGTATAAATGCACGGATGATAATTAAAGTTAATTGATTATACGTGGTTTAATCTAAGTGAACCATGGTAATATTACTTAAATTACAAAACAATTTTAAAGGATATTCAAGCTTATCTAACATAGGAGTATAAATGCACGAATGATATTAAAGTTAATTGATTATATGTGGTTTAATCTAAGTTATTACGGTAATTATTATTGGATGCATGACAACATGGTTAAACAATAAACACATATTTATGTCATGGAATTGTAATTATATGATGTCTTCACTTAAATAGATGCAAATTAAAATTAATTTTGAGACAATTAAGTGTAGTCCCCAACACATAAAGTGAAGTTGAGCTTGTACATAAACTTGTCCTAGAGTTTAATCCATTGCATATAAAATCAATATATCATGTTTACACCAAACTTTTGATGATTGGCTATAATAATTTTTTTTATTATCAACACCAAAGCACCAAGATATGATCAACTAGATAACGATGTAAATTTTTTTGAATTGACACTTGATATTAAGAACTGATTTTTCCGGTAAAAGTTTTGCAATCAAGTATATCAACACACAATTTTCTAAACTTCACTCTTTACACGCCAATGATATTTGCTATCTTTGCATCACACATAATCAAGAGGATGACTTTGTCATTGAAAATAGGGATGCAAAGGATGATGCTCTGTCTGATTGATTGTATGTTTATTTGTAATTATAATTTTTTTGTGCATAAACAATTCTTATTCTCAACATATTATGTTAACAATTTTCAGTTCTATCGAGAAACTCATTAATCTCACTAGAAACCACCCACAACACGTCACCTCACACTCTCTGCAAAAAGTTAGGATAATAATCCTTAGTACCTATTTCTAGGAATCTTACCCATAAGCAAACACTACTCAGAAGGAATAACACAATAAGGGTGACTTATGTCATACAGGAAACCCAACTGCCAAAACTTTATAGCTTAACAAAGCAAAGCAATATCCACTTTACCTTCAAGATTTTAGTTTCAAACTTTCAAGGGTTGAAAGAACTGCAAGACCTTGTCTTCTTGCAAACTCAGACCATAATTTTTACTTGATCGCAATAGTTATACTTGAGCATGGAAAAACACAACATGATCATCAATTGATGGCAAAGACCCAAATCAGTGTTTACAGAAGAAAATATTTTAGAAGCTACTTAAGAACTCGAATCATCATGACACATGTTTAAGAATGCGAAATGATGGCTTACTTGTTTAAAACCAACTATTTTTACACGGCCTACACCCCTTATCGAGACTAAGGCTCCAATTTGGAGTTGTTCAACCTATGATGCAAATAAGAGAATATCAGCTAAGTGATAACTTAATAATAAGAAACAAACTGGCAGGCAGAGAAGCTTACTTTCTCTATGAAGACCAGACAACCATATCTAGCAGCAAACGATCCTTCTATTGATGTGCCCCCAAAAACAATTGGATCCAACACGAAGTGCACAAATACATCGTTCTTAAGCAAAGACTGCAGCAATGTATATAACATGATAAAAATATCATGAAAATCGGAAAATAGGTCAATTCTACACAAACAAGAGAGAATATAAATGCATCACTAAAAATGTTGCTGGCAAGGGGTAAAGATTTTCTAAAAATCGATGAAAATTTCAGGTTATATATTCTCTTTTTAAATAAAAACACATGTATTGAACGATAAAAAGGGCTATTAGACTTAGCAGTACTCTGTAGAATTGTAGCTGAAAATCTTTGACACAAAACAAATTGGTATCATGCTTCGATTTCCAAGAGAGATTTTACCTTTTAAAATTTTGTCAATTGATTGGTTCGTAAAATATCTTTTAAACTCTCAGCAATGTCGTTTTAATTACGTAAAATAAAAATCAAGAACTATAAGCTTGTGTCGAAATCAAATAATGCAAGGTGAACTAATTATTCTTGTTCCACCACTGATAACAGTCAGCGTATTGAACTCATTAGGTGGGGAGATAACAAGCATTGGAGCTTGAGTTCAACTCCTCAAGAGAGTTTTCATTTGTCTAAGTTCTAGGTCCGTTGCCGAGAGACAACAAAAGTATGTGCAATTCCAATAAGGTAAGTGAGGAAATTTTTTCTACCTCCTCTAGCAGCGCTAGATACCTTGCTTCATAAAGATGTATGGTTTTAGCTTCAGAAGGAACAAGCACCTGTACAATGGAAAACAGACATATATATATTTTAAAAAAAACATAGTAACGAATCGAAAAAACGCCATTCATTTGGTCCCAGATAAGTGATGGTTTAGGAAAACCACGGATGCGTGCGTTGCCTAACATAGGATTTGGTGTAATCCATTATCATGCTGAATCAATAAACATGTAAACAAAAGCGAATAAATTCAATACATTAATAGTCTATGATGAAGTTTGAATGAGCAACATACTACAACCCACAAAACTAAATGGATTTTCACACCAACGAAACGTAGCCATGTTTCTTTTACACTAAATAACCAAGAATTCTCGCGTCAGAATCATCACAAACTCAGCCTTCGCATTAAAACCTGTTGGATTGGGAAGGGGAGGAGCGGGAGCACCAAAGAGGATGCTTGAATCCTGCGTCTCTGCCGAGTGAAATTCACTCGGATTTTGGGGTAAATAGAGGAGAGGGGATTGTTGATATATATGGGTGAGATTACAGGAGAATTAAATGCTCCTCCTGGTCTGGAGATTATAGGAATCATATTGGATTATACGTTAATCCTTCTGAATTTCTTGGCTTGTGGTGTAAACGTAATCCCACTGGATTCTCAACTTAAATGCAATTTTTAACGGTTACAAAACTGGAAATATCAAATTCAACTTTCATCCTCGCAACAAATTATATTTTGAAAAGGGACCGAGCTTTTTTATATTTTTAAAAAATATAAAAAACAAAAACTTGTCTGAGACGGTCTCACATATCGTATTTTGAGAGACAGACATCTTATTTGGATAATCCATGAAAAAATATTACTTTAAAAAAGATTTATAGGGATTTATACAATTTTTATACAGAGATTTATATAGGGATCTTATAGAGATGACTAACAAAAATAGGAATTTATACAATTTTTTATTAATTAAAAAGGGTAAAAGGTAAAAATGCATGAAACATGGAGTAAAAAATAAGTTGGACTTTTGTCAGGTATTAAAACAAAAAAAAAATTTGATGGGTCATGAATATTAAATAAATCATAGACAGATGTATTTTTTTCGAAATTATCCTTATTAAATTTGAAATTTTTTTCATATTTTTTTTTTTATCTATTCAGCAAGTCGAAGACAGTCATACTTGATCCCTAAACCCTCAAGTGGTCGGGTATTTTTATCATAAAACATTTAAATCGTGAGATGAAGTTACAAAAGATGAGCTAATACATCGAAAAATATGAATAATATAACAATTTTTCATTTTAAAACTTAAACTAAATGTTAAAAAAAAACAATGTCTGAATTTTTAATTCAAATTTATTCGGCTAATAATGAGAAGAAATTTTATCTTTTGAATAATATATTTTTAAATTATTTAATTTTTTTATTAATAACAATCAACCAATATATTGAATTTAATAATAAATAAGTTAATTTGACAGCAGAAATGATATACTTTTTTACAATAATATTTAAATTTTAAATATATTTATCACATAATATTAATAGTTTAAATGATTTTTTTAAATATTTATATTTATTAATTTTAATAATTAATTATATAAATAACACATAAAATACTTAGTTAAAATAATAGCAAACAATTTATGAAATTAGAATACTCTAGCACATTTAGGGCATATAAAAATAATTAAAAAAAATTCAAATTAGAATCCTCTGGCACATTGGGGGACAAATCAAATTCTCGAATGGGCCCCTGAATTCGGAATTCACACGATATAGTCCCCACGAAATCGTGTGAGTCCCACTCCGGAAAATTTTGCCAGCTAAGTTTTCCCCACGATGCATCGTGGTTAGTGTCTCCGGTATTGCTTACACCGGAAAGAAATGGATGGGCCACCGGAAAATGATTTATGTTCGATATGTCACTCGAATTTCAATATCCCTTGCCAAGCCAACTGCTCCCATTGGTTCTGCGGTGCGTTCTTATTTTGCATGCTCACCCACATTACAACATCTCCACATCTCATGAATGCCAAGATTTTGGTTTATCTGGTTGATGGGCCCTTTTAATTTCGGAAATTTAGCATTATATCTATATGCGAGTCTGCTGTTGTAGAATTTACCAATTTCTTGACGTTATTATAGATTTCAAGGTTGCAGCATAATGCAAGTAAGGGAAACGGCGAAATGATTTGCCATATTGGCAAACAAATATATTATGAATTCAACATCAAACTTGTTATTTTATAAAGTCTCGTTAAAAGAAGCTGTTGGCCAAGAACGTTGAGACATTCGTTGGTTGCTTATGGTTAGGTTTGAATGCGACTGTGTTGTAAATCTTGCATAATATAAATGGTTTGAAACCTTTGGCATAGGAAGAAAGAAGTATTCTGAAGTGAATTATTGTTTGGAAATTATGATTATTGCTCAGTACGATCGACTTTATGATTTACAAGCATCACTAAGGACCTTGCACCATTCCATCTGTGATGTGCATAAATAGGAATTGAATTTCCTCTTGCTTTATTGGCATAAGAATTAAATGTATGTAATCGAAATATTTTGTTTGGGTGATGGGATTTGGAACTTTGGTTCAGGGCCCCCATCCTTTATTGCCCAGTGAACTCTCAAATTACTAATGTGAGACATGAGTATGAAATTGTCACTGCGTCCAGTCCATTCAGCTGAAATCTGAGGCCAGGGGTCTATGTTTTTTCTTTACCTTCTGTTACAGTTTATGCGAGTGATAAACTAGTAACATATAATCGGTTGTTTTCTATATTAGGTAGTTGTATATTACAAGTTTGGGATCATGGAGCTGCTCTTCACCCCTGTAAGTGTCCCCTGTGCCGCCGTGAAATCACCTTGTTGGTTCCCAGGGAAGCATCATCAAGGCAATGTCTCGTGGTCAGTACTGCAGAGATCTTGCAGAGAATTGAAAGATATAACCGTCTATATGGTGAAAGGTCAAATGGTCTGATGCAGGTTGTAATTTTCTCCTATATTCCTGACAATATTTGATGGTTGAGCTTTTTAATGATAATATCTGTATCTTTCTGTTCGTGTTAGAGTTTACTTGTTACTTTGTCGTTATCTATTATGCATGAGTGCGCCTGTTCTGACAATCCTTTATTTTTTCCTGTTGATAAGATACTCTGGTATCTTTTTAAATAATTTCACCCACACGTGCAGAGGCTTTCACATGAGTTTGTATCTGCTTGATTCTTGTACACAGGAAAGATGGGATAATTGTGTTATTATATACATGGAGTATTTTTTTAGGACAAAATTTGAAGAGTACATGGAATATATGCAACACGTTCCCCGATTTACATTTGGTTCTTCTTTTAATAACCCCTTATGGTTGCTATTCTTGAAACTGACAACGGTTTTTTTTAATTGACAGATGACACGAAATCGATCTTTTTTTGAAACTGTTAAGGATTTTTTTAACTGATGGATCACGAAACCGTTCTTTTTTTCAGAGAATGCAAGACCTACCCTTTCTTCTCAGGAGACTTTTACGAGATATTAGAGATCCACAAAGAACACTTCCATTTGTTATCAGAGCACGTGTTTACTTGGCAGTTAAGTTATCCTTCCCTCTGCCTCTGATGCTACAAAAGATCATGATCTTCTGTTATAATGTGCTATATGTTGCAGTAACTCGTGTTAAGCTTCCGAATAGATGCTATTGTCATGTTGCCAATGCCGCATGACTTTCAATGCTCCTTGATTGTCAAGCCATTAATTCTGGAAAGTATTTTCAAAGCTAAAATTATGATTTGCTACGATGCTGAAATGTTGTATCAGCATTAATATGAAGTATTTTAAACTATAATACGGGTAAAATGGGATCATGAACAAACGTTTTCTCGAAGAAAATGATTGTGAATTCCAGAAATCAGCTCTTGTTTTCATTGAGAATTATAACTTCAATCTATACCAGATGGCTCTCTGTTTACGGAAGAAGATAGTTCCTCTCACAATCCTTGTCCATGACTGAATTGTTAGTTAATCATTTGGCAAATAAATGGATGATGTGAAATATATCCCATGAAATATTGTATGCCTTCTTATATGCCGTTACTTACAGAGTCAGGTCAAGAGAGCGTTATGGTTATATGGTTATGTTATTTTATTTGTGCACTTTCATAATCTACCCAATTTTTTGGAATTCTGAACAAAATTGTATTCGTCAATCCTCCTTTCAGTTTTTCCCACCACATTCTATTTCACGCAGTGGTAGCTTCAGTAATGCCATCTGAATAAAAAATTTCCAGCTTTCTCTGGTTTTTAATTACCTCATGTAGATTAATCGGCATCACTTATCAAACCTAACACTACACTACTGGTTTTAGATTGATATTTCTAAATTTCTGCTACGCAGATGGTTTCTAGTGCTATATATGTCCTCAGCCCAGTGGACATTATTCCTGAAGGTGCTACTCTATCAATGTTACATTATTCTTAATTGCGTGTTGTTATCTACTTTTTGATCTTAACTTTTTTCCATCTTTCCTCATAGGACTGCTAGGTATAATTGGCTTTCTGGATGATTTGATTATCATACTCCTATGCTTCCTGCATGTTGCTGCCCTGTATCGAGCTGTTCTCCTTTCTCGGCATGGAGGTTCATAAATTGAGGTGGATGTTTCAGAGAACATCCAGAAGAAAGAAAGCACATGCTTTTTTTTTTGGGTCAAAATTTACAGCCTCGCTGGCTTGCACTGAACTGAAAAGGGATTGACAGCCTACTTAGGATTCTTATCTCGTGCCTTTACTTCATATGTAAACATGTATGTAGCATTGTTGACCTCTTTCTGAGACTAATATCCAAATGAGTGTAATGTTGCTCCTTGGTGGCTAGGAGTTGTGCAATCGTTTATCTGCCAACGGCTGCAACTTAAATTTTTTTCTTGCTGGTTCTGGAAAAGAACAGAGTTTCTATTCTTGTTATTCATTGTCTGAGAGGGTGTGATTAGTAGTAGTTTTGAATTGAAAAGAAAGACACAGACTTAATACCATTTCATTTTTGTGGCACGAGTGGACTGCACTAATACTAGCGGAGAGTCTGTTTCTTTTAATTGAATATAATCTTATGGCACATGATCAATCTCATTCTATTATAATTTATAATGTTACATGAAACTTTCGATCTACTTCAGAATATGTATAACTGTGGAAACTCGCATATCATTCTCGAGATGGAAACTATATAACGTAATATTTTTAAATATCTATTCAGCATATCGCTAAAGCTTTAGTAGGAATCCGGAAGTCCAAGTGGCTTCCAAGCAATGTATCTTACTCTACGTATAAATGATCAATAATATCATAATGTGTGCTTATAATTCTGTATGGACGATATTTTCTCTGCTATTTTGGTGGTAGCTGTTAGTGTCTTTTTCCTGAACGAGAGTTGTGTCCTTGTCAGAAGATGATAGGCATTCTGCTGAAGGCTGAACATATCCGTAACCAAAGCCTGCAGCGGAGTTGCAGTAGGTTTCCACATTTCCATCCATACTCTGTAAGTTGATGTTGTTTAGAATTATGTGGGTGCAGGGGACTGTGTCACTGCATGCAAATTTCATTGCCTTTTGGGTTTTTGAAGTCCCCGTAATATTCCGGTACATAATTTGGCTTATTTCCACTGCTGATGTCTAAAATTATGAAGTAAAAACAAGCTTAAACATTATTTTTGTCTTAGTGAAAGACTTGAGAGTAAATAAATTGATACGTTATAGAGTTGATGTGAAATGGGATGTGTTTTTATTGCTTTACCTGATTTTGACAAGTAGTTGGTGAATCACAATAGAATTGGTCTATGATAATTGGATTGGAGACATTATCCATCCTCACATTTTGATAACGTATGGATCGCACATGACCAGAACCTCCCTACGAAACCAAGACTTTTCATTTTCACAATCAACTGAACCAACATACCAAGATTATGCAGACAATCTCTAGTGAAGTAATGAAATGTACGACCTCAAATGAACTTTGTATTTTTAACTGCTTTAGGGATAAAGACGTTCGCATTTATCATACTTCTATTTAGGGGACGTGTAACTTCTCTGCTGAATCTTTGGTTTTTTTGCTTTGGCTATATTAAAGAGCATGAGAGTTCACCTGCCAAGTCTTGATCCTAAGGCCATTTGTTGTACCTCGAATGAATGCATTATCCAGTACAATCCGTTCAACTATACCCGTGGAGTTGTCTTTCCCAAGACTACCAATACTGTGATGAGGGAACGAAAATGTAAGTATTCATTCAACAAATTTGAATAAATCTTGGTATATTGAATTCTTGGCTTTAAAATTCTGATTTCAATAGCAGAATGGTCTTACTCTAATGACAATTTGATATGTATATAATACCTATATAGATTACCTAATCCCATGACCAGGTCCACAATATATATTCTTCATCTTGATACCGGAGCTAGCATTAACGATTGAGATGCAATCGTCACCTATATTTCAACATACAATTTCATTATGTTTGATTGTTTGTGTTAAATTTCCTCCAAGAGTACATCTTGTACGCCAGTCTAAGAAGTCAAACAATTGAATATATGTTACTAGTAGAAATATAGAACCTGTTCTGATTTTGCAGTTCTGCACAACAACATTGGTGGATCCAGTTATATGGATTCCATCGGTATTGGGGCTATCTTCTGGAGATGAAACTTTCACGCCAGTCACACGGATTGAGTCAGAATGTGAAATTACAAAGTTCATCTGTTGGCTATTCTGTATGGTGAGTCCTTTGATTCTTACAGCGGAGCTTGAATCTATAGTTAAAGCCTGCAGCAGCATTTAAGCAATTTTTTCATACCTAGTTTCTCCTTTTCGCGGATTTATCTTACAATTAGAGAAGTTTGGCATGATAGTGGACATATTATAAATTGAGTAGAACCTCACCGTTGGTGCTCCTTTGCATGGCTGAGGGAGAAAGATGATACAAGAAGACAAGTAAAAACATCACCAATTAGTAACAGTGTCTTTTCACTTATGATAAACTACGACTACGCTATTTTGTTTAAGATTTACGTTGGACTTGTTCTTTTTGCAAGATTCTGCCCACCATTTGCTGCCCGATCCATCAATAACTCCATTTCCTTGGAAAATGGCCTTTCTTATATGATAGAAATTAAGCCACATTCTCGGGTTCTTTGGATCCCAGTTCTTTGGCTCATTGGGTGCTACAATAGTTCCTTCAATCTGCACATGCATTTAGATGTGCATAACATGTTGATAGACTTCAAAATGTATATAATCTTGTTCCTCTTTCCTCCAAGGTGTTGAACTAATTAATGATATGAATATCTAAATGGGATATGCATAAAGTATACCTGGATTACTATCTTATGAGCACAAGGCCCTCTAAATCTTGTGGCATTGACAAGATAGCGTCTCCCTTCAGGAACCAAAAAGACTGATTGCATTTGTGAAGAGCAAGCTTGCTTCCAAGCATTTACAAAGGCCTGATATTATACATCAGCAACTATTTTAAAATAATAAATAAACTAGACGAAATATTCTCTCATTATGTACTCTTGAGGAACATGTGTGGCATGCATGTGATCAAGGAAGAACAATCACAACATTTTCACCTGAGTATCATCCGATACTCCATCCCCAACCGCACCAAACGCTTCTACATTAACAAGAATCTTGTTCCCATGGCCACTTCTCCATGATGGAAACTCCAACAGCTCATCAAAATCGTCGCCTCCATCTTCTTCCACCTCCCATTCCTCTATATCATCGAAAATCTCAAACTTCTTTGGAAAATCTCTGTCTTCACTTTTAATGGGCGCTATAAGCAAAACAAGAAAGCAAAGAAATGTTAAATTGTTCATTGTTTTAAGGGCACTTGATTAGATGCAGTTGATTTGCATAAATCAAACATAACACATTGAGGTATTAATTTATAAGGATGGATTCAGTTTTGAAAGTGGGATATGGCTTGGCTTGAAAGGACATGAAGGTGTTACATTTTTTCTACATATGCCTACACTTGAAGGGTACGAATATATAATGTTTGAGAACTTTGCTTCACTCTTTAGACTAGTGTCCCACACCACTATATCTTACTTCTCCCCAAGTCAAAACTGATATCATGAGCCAATGTAAACAATCTTAGATCCAAAAAAATACGGACTCGATACTCCAGTTTCAGTTTTTTGCGTGGGCCAAACACGGTGCAAGGCTATTTTACATGTTTGGAGAGATGGCCTACATCTTGGAAAGGGCTACATCGGAGAACATATCATCCGAGATGGCCTAAAAGTACAGGAAAAATACACAATTTTACCAATATTTTATGTTTTCTTCGTAAGCACGTCAAGACCATGTTTGTCTTTTACTATATGTTGAAATACAATCCTACATAGACAGACCATAGCACTGTTGTAGTGATGTTTCTTTGTAAGTACGTCAAGACCATGTTAATGGTAATAATGATTCCACTTCGTTTGGCCCAAGAACATTTGATACAGACATGTACGCATAATAGATACTCGTGGTAATACACACGTGTATATATCAGGAATATAATTTTAAGTCATATAATTTTACGGTTTTACGATTTTGGTACTCTATTACCAAATTTGGGTAAACTTCAGTTGTAGTATTGCATATTTCGATTTAATCATTTTTTATTGAGAGTATTTATGTAATCATATCAACGTTATGTCATAAAAAAAAAATTAAAATTGCATAAAAACAAAACAAAAATATATTATTAAAACTGAAACTTGATATTACATAATACATTTATAAGGTAGATTATTGCATGTGCGTAAAAGCATTATTTAATAAATCATTGTATAACAAAAGTAATCAAAATCTTTAAGGCAAAAGAAGTTAAATTCAAGATTCAAGTAAGTGTATAGGAATACCACATATATTAATAAAAATCAAAACCGTGGAGTTTCAGAAAATTTTGAGTATTAAAAAAAAATTTAAAATTTCTATATGTCCATGTTGTTTGTTCCGAGAGGAAATAGTGAAAAATTGTTCTTAACTGAAACAAAGAATTTTTATCACACATTGCTTCTTCTCTGTTATTTTTATCACACATTCCTTCTTCTCTGTAGACATAACAGAGAAGAAGCAATTTATATTTAGATGTCCACTTTGATCTCACCGGTTCGCAAATCAAATGTGCTATACGTTGTTGGGCAGACAATACATCCATCCTGCAATGCATTGAACAAATACGTTATTGAAGAATGAAGCGTGCTTTCATATAGGTTATGACTGCATAAAAGGACTAACTGCAATCAGCAGCATTGCAACTTGCAAGTGACAAGTAAAATATATATAGTAGTTTCATCTTACCCATGCTAAAGCACACAATTTGATGGCTAAGAAAAACATATACATGCACGATTTCCTAGTACTTGATCATTTTACTCAGGTAAGGGGCCATCCGCCCATCCCACTATCACCTGTTAGATGACCCTTTCGCAGCATTGATGAGTTCATCAGCGAGGCATTCAGCTATGGTTTTAATATTCCTAAAAGCACTCTTCCTAGCACCAGTTGTAAGCAGATAGATGGCCTGATTAATACGGCAGAGGGGTTAGATATCAACTGCTTGACGTCTGACGACACCAGCAGAACCAATCTTGCTCGCATCTTCTCTAGGTCCACTGCATCATAAGAAAAACGCTAATTGAAACCAAACGAGAATTTAAAAAACCAAACGAGAATTCTGACAAAATGAGTTTGGCCCAACAAAAAAGCTTGAGTAAAGATTCACTCAGTTTGGCCCAAAATTTTTCATCCAGCCGGTGCTATTATCCTCTTCATGAAGGTATACATAAGGGTCATATCAAAAAGGGGCGTGCAACTGTAACAGGTAATCATTGCAAGTCTTCCCAAGACGAAGCTAAAACATTTTCCTCCAAAAGTAATATCAAATATCACATTAACACCTGGACATTACAACTACACTTGAAGCTCAAGTGCCAAGATAATTATGATTAAAAAAAAAAGTTACTTCAAATGCAACAAAAGACAGTTTTTTAAACCTGTTGATCACAGCACCAACAATAACTTGGATTGGGTTCTGATCTGTGAGCAAATGAATGATTTCCATGGTATGCTCCATGATTCTGACAGCCATCAGCTTCTTCCCATTATTACGCCCATGCATCATGAAGGAGTTGGTCAACCTTTATAGATTTGGGCACTGGGCCTTCCTGAATCGCTTAGCCTGGTACCTCCCAGAGGTATGAGGCATGTATGTAGGGTGCTTTGAAGCAGTGGCAGTGATATAATCCTCGACAGAAATGTCATTAATCTCGAAGAAGTTAAATTAATCCGACAGATAACTTGGTTATTATTTGAGGATAATACAATGACTTCAAACGCCAATGACAAAACACCCTTCGCTTTAATCAAACTGCTTCTCTGCCCCCTTTTGTCATTGTTTAATATGATTGTTTTACCATGTCTGTTCTTCTTTTTTTTTCTTTTTAGAATATGTCTGTTCATTTTTGATAAATCGAGTCCAATCAATAAAAATAAAACGTAATGTTAAAACTTTAAATTTATTCATCAAACCAACAAATCTGAATTACTTATTGAATTCGATTCAATCAATTTAATTTCGTTATGATGAACTTTTGCACGCCCCTGAATAACTTAAATATACATAAAAAAATCCCAGTTTTCGAAAAAATCAGTACATTAGTTTTTGAAAAAAAAATTATAAAAAAAAAACTCTACGAACTATTGTACAGTTTTTCTAACATAAAAAACTATTTTTACTGAATCAACAAAAAATTTACCTGAATCAGCAAGTCTAAATGAATCAAAATTTTAACAAGTTGTGTGTCTTTCCAACAATGAACTGCAAATATAATCATCACAAAGCAACAAATATTTTGTGATTATAAGGTGTAAATTTAGATTCATCTTACTAGTATCTAATTTTATGATAAAAAATATTCCTACAGAGTTCAGAACAGTGAAATTTACGACTAATATTCAACCCAAAACAACAAGAGAGTGAGCAACTTCAGCTGTTAAATTTACGACTAATATTTTGTGTCTTCCTTACACCGATGGGAAGCTGTTCCTGCCTTGAAGAGCAAACTTGAAATCTGCGTAACAGCAACGATATTCATTCGTACTATGTTAAGATTGGCGTGTCTTCGGGGTGTTGTTTCCCTCCACAAACTCCACAAATATCAACTGCCCACCCACTATCTGAAAAGGCATCGAATCTCAACACTTTAAAAGGAATAGGAGAGAAATCGAGACATGAAGTTATCAAACGTTACTGGAAATCATAGTGAAGCAGTGTGATTGTGGTATGAGCTACAAAATTCGGAGCAAATCTGTCTCTTAGTGGTCGGTCTCGATTCGACTTACAAAAACCAACAACTTCTCACTTCGAATGTGTATGCATGCAAGGTGTAATAAGTCACAGTTGTAATAAGCACCAGTGAAGCATATATATGTAAATAAGGAGTATTAAGTCATAGTTGGTACCCTGCCATTCATGGCCTTCAAAGCATTCTGAGCCTCGATTTCTGACCCAAATTTGACAAAGCCAAAGCCTTTATGCCTTCGAGTTCTTGGGTCTTCGATAAGCCTCGCTGTATCAATCACCAATACAAAAAAATTAGCATGGGTAATCAATAAATTCAACAGTGAAGCAAACAAAAACATCACAAAACAATAGTTCTCTCAGAAATATGATGTCTTGGGTTGAAACAAATGGTCGCATAGAAATTCACCTTGTTTAACCAACCCAAACGGGGAGAATAGCCTCTTTAACTCTTCAGTTGTAGTGTAAAACGACAACCCTAAAGGCAGAAAACAAAAGGGTTTGATAAACTTGGGGATATATTAAAAAAGTGTATTTTCGCACAATCGTCTGATCTTACTGGACACAAAAAGTTCAGAAACCGCTCTTTTGGCCATTTGGGAGCTTAATCTGAAACCAACGGAAGCTATTCAATGATACAACCGTGAAGATTTATGATCAGACGACCTCAAAATCACATACCTCTTCTTCACACCGAAAGTCAAGAATGGATAACAGCACAGAACTCTTTGCCGATGAATGAGTTCCACATATTTCCTCCACTATTTCAATTCGAAATGGAATATGCTTGCCAAGTCTCCAAACCTAATTTGGAGAGTTTTTGGAGAGTTTATCGGTGGGGAAGTTATTTAAAAATCCCCAATCATAATATTTCTTTGCATTCACTTCCTACCCACAAAATTGTGGTACTATTTCATACAAAATGTGGTATACTTCATGTGGAAATGTGGTACACTTCATGTGGAAATGTGGTACTAAAAAAGTACCTAGGGACTGAAAACAAAGAAAAAAGACGGCTGGGGACTGAAGCCAAATTTCCCGTTTATCGGTCGACCCAAATTCGAAATTTCGAATACCATCCAATTTGAAAATTACTGGAGATAATAAATAGCACGCGAACTCGAGAAAAAAATTCACAATTAAGTAACAAAAGTGGAACTTAAATTATAGCATGTGATCGTCATAACATTGCTCCAAATGGCCGACAGGATTGTGAGACCGCACAACAGCAGATCGCACAAGGAGCTCCCCTCATGGGAGGAAATTTAACTCTCACACTGCTGTTTGCGAGTCTCGATCACTGATCATTGCTCCAAGATTCATTGCTGCTGATCAACTGAGCTAAGCTCATGTGGGCGTGATCGTCATAACATAGAATTACAATGGATACATTTAAACATTACCGGATAGTTTTTTAATTCAATTTAAGCCAGTATATCCCGAGACAAAAATTTGTGTGAGATGGTCTAACGGGTCGTATTTGTGACACGGATCTCTTACTTGAATCACACATAAAAAAATATTAATTTTTATTGTAAATATGGATAAAGTTGACATGTTTCACATGAGACTCACTCATATCCCAAATGACCATTTGCAGTCATTCATCGAGCAAATTTAATAATTTAGCAATAATTCATATGATTTACCCTCAATTTTTTTATACATTTAGATATCGATTGGTTTGGTAGATGATATAATTAAAACAAAGATTAAAATTATTAAAATGAATAATCAATGTTGTGTGATATAATATTATTGTTTGATATGATTTTAACATACAAGATTAATTTTATATTTTTCAAGATAATGACCAAAATACCCTTGTCTTTATTTAAAAATCCAAAATCATTAAACCATCTACCAACCAACTGTTACACAAGCATGACAAATTATTGTTGTCAAAATTATTAATTGAAACAATACCTGAAAGAATTTTGACTGACATAATATATAATATAACTCCAACACGAATATCACATTACCATTTTAGCTTACACATACATTGGAGTAATTTCACTAGCGCAATGATCCACAAACCATAATAATCGACAACGGGTTGAACAAATAAAATAGCCCAATGATCCAAAATCTATGCCCAGAAAAAAGCGTGTACCACTAGTTTTTGTTGATATTTTTTACTAGTTTTACGTGCTTTCACTCCACATTCAGCTTCGAAAATGGATGATTTTTCACAAATTTCTTCTAACCTGCAATCGCTGTACCAAGTGAGTTCTGTCTTGGTTCAGCTGTGAATCCCGGTCTCTTCCACAATGACTGCTTCAACAAAGACAACTTTAGATCTTCTGCAAGCGTTTGATATTCTTGAGATCCTGCTAAGCGTTGATATTCTGGGAATTTTGAAAGAGAATATAAAGGTAAAAATATTATTTAATCCAAGTTATCGTAGATATGAAGATCTATAACGGAGTGGGATTATGAGTCTTTATCACATCAGATTTTATAACCCAAAAATGAGACACAACAGATAAAAAGCGATTACAAAACCCAACCCAGTTCATACCATGCGCCGAACATTGCCTGTAAATATAACTTCAGAAAAATGTCACGGAAGTCGTGATTTAGCTGTCCTTGATGAATGTTCCACAGTTACCCAGGGAGGTAATCAGAATTCAGACTAGGCCGTGGTGGCAACTATTAGGTGAAAATAAAGCTTTTCTCAGAGAAGATAAAAAAGTGCGATTAGTGTTGGCAGGCAAAGTACTGGAGAAGACATTTAACAGCGCATGAACTAAAGCAGCATCCTACCAAGTGTTTTAGGCCTACCGAGTTAGGAATACAAAGCTTAACAAGGAAAAAGGTTTCTACAAGTTAAAAAACAGAAGATACTAAGAAAACAATCTCTCTCTCCCTCGGATCATTTGTTATATTACATAATAAATATCAATGATGCTGGGAAACATACGGCTGACTAGAATCATATTGTTGTGGATATGCAGTAGCAGTTTGTGGTGATGCACTTTTTGCATAAGCAGCAGCCACAGGCGCACTTCCATAACCACCAGATTGATCATAGGTGGGCTGAGTTTGAGATGGTTGACCATAAGCCCCTACTTGACCACCATAAGCAGCATCTGATTGCCCTTGATATCCGTATCCAGTATTACTGGCAGAAGTTTGTTCAGCATAACCAGTTTGAGCAGCTGGATAAGAACCGTAGCCTCCAGTAGTTCCTGGCTGAGGATATGCAGGAGGCTGTTGACCATACCCTGCAACAGGCTGCCCCCCTTGTGCGGGATAACCAGAAGCAGGTGTCATGGCAGGGGGTGTATGACTGTATCCATCACTAGAGACAGTAGAACCATAGGGAGGATAGTTTGGCTGCATCTGTCCGCTCGATGGATACTGGTAGGACTGTTGAGATGGTACATTTTGACCATATGATTGAGCACCTTGATGAGGCATGGCTCCAGGTGGACTAGGCCTGGGTTGACCATAGTGTTGAGGATGGGTTCCCTGGGGTGGCATGCTGTACATTTGTTGCTTACCATACTGGTCTTGTGGATCGTACCCTGATTGTGCGCCACCTTGACCATATGATGTTTGCTGCCGACCCATGTGCCCAAAATGCTGTTGAGCAAAATGATGATCGTACTTAACTTCATTGTACCCATGGCCATAGGGTTGGGCAGGTGTTTGAGAATAAGGTGGTGGATGACCATAGTCAGGACCTTGTTGTCCATAGTTGTAATTGCCCTAGTAAATGAGGAAGGAATTGTTCAAAATAAAAGGGGCCCGAATGGACCAAATTTTTTTACATAAAACACCAACCTGAGGTGACGGCCCTCGTACTGCTGCTTGGGGCCTTTGTTCCCAACTTGAACCAAAGTTGCTTCGAGGACCCTGTTGGGGGGGATAGTTACCGTACGCCGGAGGGGGATATTGTGAACTCTGAGATGGATATGGTCTTCTTTGTGGATACTCATAACCCGAGAACTGTCCATGATGGGGACCGCGAGATCCCCATTGTGAAGCAGCATGTCCACGTGGACGAGAACTTTGCTGACCATACCCACTAGAGTGAGGCGAGGGCCTTGAAGTCTGCACAAAGCAAATGAGTTTATATGAAAGAATTCGATATCCAGTAACAACAAAAACTCTGAATTAACTGACTGCAGGATCCAATGTTCGATCTGTAGTCAAATGCACCTCAATACACAAGATACCTGACCAAAAATACACATTGTTGGATACATCCATAGTTACTATGTATTAATCCACATAGAACAAACAACATAAATCAGCACAGAGACGATATACTTCAAAGAATTCTGAAAGTATGATGTAACATATCAGATATAAATCAATAAAAAATGTCTATATCATAAATCACAAAGATGCAACGAGAATACAGCTAGAAAGCATATCTAAGTTTTGAATGAAAATAAAAAACACAAGTCAAAATATTTCCAAGATCAAAACAAAACCTTGATGCTTAACATGTTTATGATGAATCAGAGGAATTCTCTTTATTCAATTACAAAAAACAAAGCCCGCGAAGTATAAGAAAATACAGCAAATTTCAGGAGGAAACAAGATAGAAGTGCTATTAGAGAGATAACTCTTTGGGTGTGTTTGGTTGAGTGGATTAAATAAGGATAGATTAATAGTCAAATATTTATCGTTAAAATTTTAAGTTGTTTTAATAATCATTTTGACCCGTTTAAGATCCAATTTTATGGATAACTATTTGATTAATAAAATTGGATCTTAAATCGGGTCAAAATGATTATTAAAATATCTTAAAATTTTAACGATAAATATTTGACTATTAATCTATCCTTATTTAATCCAATCAACCAAACACACCCTTTGTGAACAACAGATCCATTCTCTGTCTTCAGAATTTGAGCCTGAGCCATGTAAGCAACTCCTCAATCATTTCACATCCAAAAATGATCTGATTAGGGTTCTCAAAATTCTTTTGTCTTCCTTATTTTGCTAATTTATTGCTTAATGCGGACCAACTCATTAACTAGCTATTAAACTCTTAGCTCATGTTTACGGTATAATAGAAACATACTTCCAAAAGTTGGATTGGAGAACGTGAGGAACGGAATTTCCTACCGACGAATTCATGTCATGTCATGTGGAAATTGTTCGAACAATTAATTTTTCAATATTATGTGGCTACTTAAATTTTCAAAGAAATCATAAATTGGGTTAGAATATAATATCAAAACGGAATTACGAACTTCAAAAGGAAACCACCTCCGCTTGGCTTCAAAAGGCAAAACATACAAATCAAACTTCGAAGCATAGAAAAATGAAATCTATTTATTCTCTAACACATGGCATGACATTATTTGATTTTGGGCAAATAGAGCCAAACTACTTGTATACAGATGATTTGACTAGACATGGCACCGCTTTCTAAAACGTCTCAAAGATATGATATCAGGCATGCCAGAGCCTTATTAGTATTATCAGTTTCTAAGTCTTGAAGCAATCTTACCAACCATTAACATCCTGCACTGTCGAGGTCTAATGCTTGATACATCTCTTCTGGGGATGAGATTGAATAGTAGTTGTCTATTGATACACCAACAAGGCAATGCGAACCGGATGTGTAAGGTAAAGCCAAATCTGCATTTTTAAAGCCAACCAATTCGAAATCGGCACCTTCAAGATAAACAAATCACGCCAACCGATATTTTATTTGCATTTCAGATCTTCGTAACAGCATTCAAGATTCTTGATAGGTATGTGTAATCATTGGTATTCAATTAAATAAGGTCGCCATATAAAGGTATGCTTGACTCAGAGAAGGCATCTGATGTTTGTATAACCCACACTAGCTTATTAGGTTAACCATGTTTAGATACGGGACAATAATGTGTTGTTGCTTCCACATACGAAGGTTGGCAATTGAGTAATCCATCAACCATCAGTACATTAATTCAAACAGCACAGTGAACTATTTATCCTTAATTTTATCACATGCAAACTTCATCAAACAATAAGATCTTTAAATGTCATAATGGCATGGCATAAAAAACAACAGATATCCAAGAAAACCAGTAAGTTCTAAAGCTGGTAGCAAGATTTATTTGTCATCAGTTAACGTAATATCAAGAAGATATTTCATATCCATAAAAAACAATGTCCTACTAAAGCCAAATATCATCAATTCCTCGAGCTAACAGCAGATACTTAGCTGCACTGCAATGTTCAAGCTAAGGCATAGCAGTTTCTTTGGAAATAAACAATGAAATCACAAGGATATTTCACCAGCTATTACATGATAATGAGATATTTCACCAGCTATTATTAAAAAAAAAAAAAAAAAAAAATAATGAGTGTGGTTGTAATCAACAGATAGAAACACGAGATAAACAAATCAAGAGTATGAAGAAGAGGCATCGGAAAAAATAAGAATGTGCATTTAACACCTATTATATAAGGATCCAAGAGCGGGAGCTTTCAAACAAAATTTTAAAGTAAAAACTTGTTTAATACCGTAAATATGCTAACTGAAGGAGAAAACCTGGACAAACCTGATTCATTACATCTTTCATCATATCTGTTGCAGTCTCAATCTGCTTTTTATTGCCAGAAACACGGACAGTCCTCTCTGTAGGTTGGTTTTCTTCAGAAAGATTTTGCTGTATCAACTGGAATCATAAGATGAGCAAAACTGTTGGTAAAGTGGTAATGAAAAACTTGGTTGTGCTCATCTGAAGGCATGCTGATATGAATCTGCTACCTGAATGCGAGCCCCGGATCTTGTCTGTAGGTTCCTGATTGTTTCCCCGCCCTTTCCAATAATTATACCAACCTAAATCACTCCAAGCAAAGTTATACAGTCAATCAACAAAGAAAACAAAAAGAAGAGGGGAGAGGTGCAGAGAGCAAAAGATATTTGTATAATAAAAAGTTTAAAAACCTTCTCAATTGGTACTTGTATTTCGAGTTGTTCTCCACCTCCAGCAGCCTGCACTGTGTTGAATCCCCTAGCAACAAGGGACGGAGAACCTCCAGCATCAGCCTAGAATACAGAACATCAGTAGCTTCAACTAATGTATCCACGTACTATGAGTAATAGGACAAAGTATAAAATGATAAAAGAAAAGAATCTACTTCAGCAATTACAGCCTTTATCAAATTCTCAGCCCTCTTAATGTTTTCCAGGGTTCCAGTCAGCTCCAAAGGTCGTGTGGTAGACTGTGGGTCCGCTTCAGCATCCTTCATGATCTGAATTTTGGCACCAGAATTATCTTGCAGGGAGCGAATGGTATCTCCTGCCTTGCCAATCAGAACCCCAACCTGTAACAACAAAAAACAAAACAAGTAGTTATGATAAATATCTAGAGGAAAAAAAGGAACTGTATGATGGATTTAGTTCAAGTGTCCACAAGCAATGCGTGGCCTTTCCACCAAACCAGGAGTTTGTAGTATAAAGGTAAAATAAATAAGGGTCCTTATTAATTTAAACAAGTTGGGACAACATAGCAGTTGGAATTGGGCTTTATCAATCCCTTCATTAATTCACCTTGTCATTGGGAACCTCCATTTGGCGTGAAATAATTTGTGTCCCAGAAACTGACTGCAGCTCATCAGAAGGAACATTGTTCTCTTCAGGAAGTTCCTTGGGAGATTCTTCGACTTCAGCCTTTGATTGCTTTGGTTCCTCTCCATTTTCAGCCTCAGCATCCTCATTGAATACCCGTTCTTCAGTTACAACCTCCGAGGATTCTTTAACAGGTTCGTGAGCGTCCAACACCAACTCACTGTTGTCAATTGCAGACTCAGATTGCTCAATTTCCTCATCTTTCAGTTCACCACCCTTCTCCTCCTCTTGGTGTCCATTCTGTGAAACTGCCACAAAAGCTAATGAGCGCAGCTTCTAGATAAATTCCTATCCATTTTAACTTTTTAAAAGTAAAAAATCCAACAACACTGAGAACGCCACATCCAAGAAAAATTAGATTAACGATATAGAGAATAATTATATGAAACCGACACGCCTTCGAATTAATTGTCTCATCAGTTTTCAGCTAAAGTGCAAACGACCATTAGGTGACAAACTTTTTGACGAGGGTCACATAAATACGAGTAAATATAACACAACATTTTGTCACATCCATGAATGTACAACCTGTATAACCAAACAGAGCGGTAATGAAGCCGAATTACCAAGGTCAACCATTAATGTAAAACCTGTATAACCAAACAGAGCGTAATGAAGCCGAATTACCAAGGACATCTGGCTCGTTAACATCTGCCTCCAAACGCGGCCTCTTTAGCTCCACCTCATCGGCACCGCCATTTTCTTCTTCCTCCGCGTCGTTCTTAGACGAGTCAGGATCCGATACGGCTTTGGACGGAGACTGCGTAGTTGATTCTGGCGCGGACGCCTCCAAATCTTCGAGCTTTCTTTTGTGGTGATCGGTGAGTGTGGGGCTAGGTACGGGTGACGCAACCAATTCCTCCTCCGCCATAGCTTTTCCGGATCAGATGAGTGACTAGGGTTTCCGAGAGCAGTTACTATTCTCGTGTGTGCTTTGTGATTTTTTTCAGGACAGGAAGGGAAATAAACCAATACCAACCTCTCGTAACTGAAGGGATATTTAACTATGACCGGTTAGTTTGCACACGCGTTGCGTAAAGCGTGTGTTCAATGGTTTATTTTATCCTATTTATGTGGGTATTATCTCATGATAAGATGGATGACCAAGATATACCATACACATATAAGACCCACTTTAAAAAAAAAAAAATTGTATGTGTAGCAAGATCTTATCCGTTGAAATGATGTGATGGTAGTGCTCATATAGGTAGGATCTCATTAACCGTGTACGGAATGACTAAATTGATATTTGAATAGTTGAAATAAAAAAAAATGTGTTGAAATTTAAAAAAAAAAACAAAAGTGTAATATTAGTATCGTGATAAAATTGAGGAAAAAAAATTGATGTCCTCTTTAAATAGTTATTATCATGTTCTCAAACTTAATAACATAGTACATCTCTTACTATTTATTAAGGCTGAGTAGGTTAGAATAACTTCATTGGTCTGTTTTTTAAAATACTTAAAATACCCTTCACCCTCACTCTCTACATTACTAATTATATATATTTAATAAAGTGTTAAAAAATAAAAGCAAGTCACATGTAGTTTAGTGGATAAAGCCTATGTTTCTTAATCATGAGGCTGTAGGTTCAATTTTTGCTTGGGTCTTTTTTATTCTTTTTTAATTTATTTTTTAGTCCATATATCAAAATTATAATGTAGCCACTCATTATTTCTTATAAATATATTTTGATCCTTATTTAAATATAAATCAAATAAATTATAAAAACATATCGTACAAACACGCAACGCGTTCGTCGTTGTACTAATAATTATAAATATAGGATAGATGATGAATAGGTCAGCTGAGGTTAGGGCATCAAATGGCAAGCGGGTTAATTTGGGTTTTTTATTAGAAATTTAGAACACAAGGCCCACATGTAGTAAAATGCGTAGCCCAATCAATTTACAAGAGAAACCCAAGTAACAATCTAACATTATGTTTGGTTGGATTAAAAATTATATTTGGAACTGAATTTTAGATTTAAAATTCGAATTTTGTGTTTGGTAAATATAAATGTTATTTAAAAATTTAATTTAATTTTTTAAAATAATTATATAAACCATATTTTTATAAAATTGTTTTTTCTTAAAAAATGAAGAAAATAAATTTCATAAAGAGGAAATTGAGAAAAAAAAAAGTTAAATTTTTTTATATAAAATTAAGTTTTCTAGTGTTAAAAATAATGGAGGTTTTAAGAAGTATTAATTTAGTAAGTATTTAAAAAATAATATTTTTGACATAAAAAGTAATACTTTTTCAGTGGTTGGGTTACAGAACTGTCTCACAAAATGGACCATTTTGTTGATTTTTATGGAAATGATATTTACAAAATTTTAAAATTAACATTAAAAATAAATTATTTTGCCCATACCTAAATCTCATGCTGAAGGGATTTGATTTAGTTAAATCTAATAAAAATTTCCAAAGGTTTTATTGTAATTATTAATTTTTTGTAAGTCAATTCCTTATATTACATTTAGATGAATGAATTCAAAATCAATGAATTTCGATTATACTTTTATTGTAAACAATGAAAGAAATAGATGAAATTTTAAATCCATAACTTATTTATTTACCCAAAGTAGAATTAATCTCACATGCTTTCAGTATTGTGTGAACATGAAATCCATCGTAACAAGTAAATTATTAGATTTGAAGTTTATGATATTGCTTATCTAAAACTAAAAAAATACATTTGAATATATTTGAAATTCATAGATCCGAAATACATCAATCAAAATGCAACCTTATAATATATCATGTATTATTAGAAAACAAGATGATAACTTATTGTTAAAATAAATTTAACAGAAAGTACGTAAAATTGACTTATTCATATATTGGGAGCAAGTTGACAGGTAGGAGCTAGGGTGGTTCATACAAGTTGTGTCAATTAATCTTTGAAAAGGGACATATAGCTCTAACTTATAGACTTGGTACTCCTCAACGAGCCCCGTCGTCTGTAGGCAAATGACATGTGCAGAAAATGCAATTTTAGGGCGAATCAAGTTCACGTTGATACCCATCCCCCATGCCTTCGCATTTTAGGGACCTTTTTGACCCCCAAAATAAGTTCTCTCCCGTAAATCGAATCGAAAAAAGTGTAATTATAAGAAAGTTTTCCAATACTAATGTGTGTTTGGAAATATGGAAGAAAAACAATCTGCATATTGGTAGAATCAATTACAAATGAGAGTGATCGGATTGTATTTAACGTCATTGTTAATGAAAGATTTTTAATAGTATTTGCAGATGTTTATAAAAGTAACTATGAATTTGCAACTTTGTGAAAGAAAAATCAATGATAACTTTCATATATAGACTTACATGCACAAAAACTTAAAAAAGATGATGTTTATTTACACATGCAGGAATTCAGAGGTACACGGACGTATACCTAGACAAGTACTCGAAGTCTTCAACCCCTATTACGTACTTTATTTCAAACCAACCGACAAAAAAAAGGAAGAAAGAAAACCCAACTAAATCTTAGTTACAAACAGCACTTACGACTCATGCATGTACTCTGAAACATAAAACTAATATATTGTACAAAACCACAATCATATATGCATGCGCGTGATACATATTTCTACGCCTACATCTTGGAAATTTAGAGGATGTCACGGACATGGAAGATATTTGGGTTCTTGATGACGATATCGTACATGTAGATGGAATTGAATCTGGAGAAGTCCCATGGCAAAGATATGAGATCTATGGAAGAACGCTTGTGGAATTGGAAGAGGTCCGGATCCCCGTCGTAGTATCTCTCCCACCCTAAACCAGTCAGAATCTGCTCGAGAAAACCGTATGATGACACCAATTGGCCTGTTGGTAAGTGAACCAACACCTTCTTTTTCGAGCCGCGTCTTCCGTCTGATTCATACTGATGATCTGATGCATTTTCGACCAGTTGCATTACTCCGTTGTTTTTGAATAACCAAACACCAGACATGATGATCTAGCTTCTTGATATATAATAGGGGGAAATATGAATCTGCGAACAAGGGAGAGGACTGTTTAATATATTGGAAATGAGATTGTGCTTGTGGTGGACACGATGAAGAGAGGAAGGCTGGAGGGGTATTTATATGCGTAATTGGGACAGAAAGAACAAAGTAAGAATACTCTTGCAATCACTTGGTATAATTGCCAGTGGATGAAAAAGAGAGCTGATGTTGATATATTCACGTCCTATGATCATCTATCTTAAACAAAATAAAATTTCCCATTCAAATGATCTCGAGTTCGAAATTCAAATATAGCCAAAAAAAAAAAAAAACTGTAAGTAATTGTTTATCAAATTTAAGTTTTGTTCCTAAAGTATATCGGAGCGTCTACCGACTTGCCAAATTTTCGATCCGTCTGTCAATCTGTATATTTTTATGGGTAGAAGGAATGGATAATCTGCTCAACTTTTGGTTAGATATGTGTGTAATATAAATAGATATTGTAGTGACTCTTTCAACCTTTTTTATGATTTGAGCGGGCGACGACAAAAAAGGAGATGACGAAGAATCTGTCTATGTGTGTTTTAACTTAATTTTCAATATATATATGGGGAATCTGGAGTTGTCTCTTAGAGAGAGAGAGAGTGTGTGTGTATATATATATATATATAATATCGACACAAGGAGAAAGCAAATTTGTAGGTTGAAAAGTCAATATCGATAACTCAATTTGTTACGCCCACTTAGATCACGTGCTCCCACGCTTGAAGACAGTGATATATACGTCGGAGCAGAAGCTGGAAAGATATAAAAATTGTGCACGAAGGGGATCTTCATTGATGTTACTCTTCATATTCACTCTATGCATCTTCATTTACACACACACACACACACACACATATATAAAATTTAATCTAATTTAATATAATTTAAATAATATCATATCTTTACAAATACCGTATTGTAATTAAGATTAAACAATTAATCAATCACCCTGATTTTTTTTTTTAAATGTGATATAGTTTATTAACAATTGAAACATGGGCAGAGTGGATCAAAATAATCGATTCCACCATTACATATTGGACCACACCACAGCCTTCGTAACACTGTCTTTTCTTTATTTTTCTTCTAAAAAAAAGAAGGCATGCATGCAATATACATGAATATTGAGGAGAATGATCACATGCAGTCACATGGAGAATGCTGTTTTAATGGTCCAACGTCTACAGCGTAGCCTAGATCTCCAATAATTCGTCGTTGGGGGTATACTTGTGTAGTACCACCATATCCACTACGTCGTTTTCTAAGTACACGCACGCCGTTGAGTGCGGGGAAAATTCGATATAGGATAAGAGAGGGGATGATATATCTTTGAATAAAAAAGAAACATATAGACATAATGATCGTTGCATTCCTAAATTTCATTCGAAAAACACACGTAAGTCCTGATACTGCAAAAATATTTTTTGGGTTAGTCTCTGTTTGACATATATATAACTATTTAGACGAATATTTATTGTTTAGATTCTTATTATTTTATAAAAATATTGTCGGTAATACAGTCAAATAAATCCTTTTACGATGATTCGGACCAATCGCCAATCATTGTTCCTGATTTGGGGTTTGGAATTTTTAATATCATGGATAAGCATTTAAAAAAAATTAAATTAAATCCTGGGCCGCACACCAGTTTGGGAGCTATTTTACTCTTATGGAATTAATTTGACCTCCTGATGCATACAGAGGTGAACAAAATTTAAACCAAAATAATCGATCAAAATAAATTATTTCAGAATGGTTAATTCGGAAGTTCGGTCATTTAAATATAGTTTATTTCGTCTGAATCAATTTGGTTTTGGTATGAATTTCAAAATTTTGTTTCAAATAACCTATTAAATTTATAGATTACGAAGAAGTAAATAAAAATTAGAAGTAGATAGTGTTTGAAAACAAAAGTGAAAAACTGAAAATCAGAGTTGAGTAATGATTGATAAATAAGTGGTTCTAATACTAATTTTTTTGAGTGAGTCTCGTGTGAGACCGTTTCACGGATCATAATCTGTGAGACTGGTCAACAATACTCATATTCACAATAAAAAATAGTACTCTTAGCATAAAAAGTAATACTCTTTATGGGTGACCCAAATAATAGATCCGTCTCACAAATAATACCCGTGAGACCGTCTCACATAAGTTTTTGTCAACTTTTTTAGCATAATCACTTTTGTAAAAGTAAAATAAAATATTATACCTTTCTGGATTTTAGTTAAATCAAGTAGAAACTAACATAGAATCTAGATCATGTTTAGCAAATTCATTTTTTAGTGATTGCATGATAACTTTTTAAAACCGAAAGCCAAATAAATCATGATCTAAATCTTAATGGTCTTTTATTTTTATTTTAAAAGAAACATTTGATTATACTACCTAGGAGTGTGATCACGGTACAGTTTGCGATTTTTTTTTTTAAAAAAATTCAAACTAAATTGTCATATACGATCGGTTAGTATTTTAAATAAGAGTGGATCTCATTGTAAGACCATTTCACGGATCTCATATTTCCGATCAATTTTTGTGAGACAGATCTATTATTTGGATCAACCATGAAAAAATATTACTTTTTTTACTAAGAGTATTACTTTTTATGGTGAATATTGATAGGGTTGACTCATATCACAGATAAAGATTCGTGAGATCATCTCACAAAAAAACCTACTCTAAAAAATTATGCAACAGCAAACTGTTAGTTTATTAATCAACTCTAAAGCGCAAAGCTATGCCATATTATGAAATAGCGCTGATTACAAATAATAATTTTGGAATGTCACATTAAAATATTAAGAAATACTTTTATTCTCATTACTTCTTTCAATTTAAAATATAAAAATATATAACAAAATCTAAATAATACCACCACTATAAAATGGGTACATAAAAATTGCAAGCAGCCATCACAGGATGTGTGTGTATATATATATATATACACACACATTGCAAATTTAGAAGAGAAAACATCTATACATATCCCTTTAACTAAGCTTTCGTGGTAGGTAGATAGATACAAAAGAGGCAGTGCAAATTTCCTCGATCAAATGAACTCCGATATACATACAACCATCTGACAAAACTAGTTCAACGTATCTGTGATAAGTTGAATTATGGTTTCGCCTCCATCCATCACTCGATGTCTTTTATGGCATCCTGGATTCATATTGTACATTGAATAGAAGAAGAATAAGTCAATATATTTACAGCTTCGAACGTTCAATGCATCAAAACTGTGTCCAGCCATGTTCGTGTGCGCGTATGTACCTTAGCTAGGCGTGTAACGTAGGTAGCAGCGATTGCTGTTGCTAACAGCCCTAATCCAAGTGTCAATAGCTGACCATCCCCTCCACTGCCTAACCCTACTCCAGATTCTTCTTGCTGCAGATTAATCAAATCCGATACAAGAAAAAAGGGAATGTTAACTACTTGAATGCTGCTCAAAATTTTCAAGAATATCAGAATCTTAAGTGACGCGCTGCTTCATATCAGATGAACAAGTGAAACTCACAATAACTGCTCTGCCAAATGCACCAGCACTCACATATGCCCATGTTCCAGGAAGCATACCTAACCAACTGCAAATACAAAACAGCATAGCCGAATATAAATCAACTTATTTAATATTTAATAACATGCTTGTGATACAGGTTTTTTTTTTTTAAATACAAATAAAATGCATGGTACTCAATGACATGTAATGTACAAGGTCATGAAGAATTATTTTCATCAGTTGGAGAACAATTTCCAGCTGATTATCATGTCTTGCAAATTACAATTGCAGTTCAGCTCTAGTAACTGGGGTCATAATTAGATATGTCAAAAGAAAAGGGATATGCTCTACTGTCAAGGCATATGCGCTCTAGTAATAAATGAATAGAGCATTCATAATTATTATTGCTTAAGTACATATGTCACAGCTTTTAAAAAATAAAAGACAAAAAGAAACTCTATTTACGTATGATAACGCAAATCACAATAGTTTAAATGTGTAATATATAGCACAAGCACAAGCACACCAATCATTTAACTGGAACTGAACGAAAACTAATAGAAAGAAAAGAAGATGATGCCGACCTTCCAAGCACATAGGGTACAAATTGAACAGATGTAAGTCCGTATAGATAATTTCCAAGAGAAAAGGGAAGCAACGGGCTCAATCGAAGCAGAGTAACAACCCTGAAACTATTTTCCCCAATAGCTTTGTCTATGGCAAGGAATTTTGGGTTTCCTTCAACTAGCTTAAGAATGCGCTCACGAGCAAAATATCTGGCAATTAGAAACGCAACACTTGCTGCAATCTGAAAGCAGATGGAATGCAACGTTGGTTACCGAGATACATTTTTTCACAGCCTCCTATAATTATAGATTACAGACGTACCGTGCCACTGATTGAAACGATAATAGTCCCAGTAAACGAACCAAACAGAAGACCAGCCGACAAAGTCAAGGGGATGGCTGGTATTGCAAGTATCTGCAAGGAAAAATAACACATCACTACATGATAGATTTGTAGCAGTGTCATATATACGAGAAAATTAATTGGTTCCAGCATTCAACTGAAGAAAGGGATCTTTGGAAGCAATTCAACAAGAACTAGGGAGGATGTGACAATCACAAGATGGAAGCTATCTTGCATGGATCAAGAACATGACTCGCAAGGTGCGATATGTCGGCTATAGTAATTCAAACCAGTTTTCATGTTTTCACTTTCCAAAAGTACCTGTTAAACTTCACCAATTCCACATAAATGCCCTAAACTGTTCTGGTCTGTCAACCAATTAAAAGTTCTTTGCTAGAAACTGTGTTTGATGAAGAAAGAATAGCCAAAGATAGAAACTATGGTGGGAATTCAATTCCCTATCAAGTAATTTTGAGTAAGCTGAAACAGGGGTTAAGTGAGCGCATAACAGACTACTTCCTACTACATGATATGCCCAATAAGAGGAATAAGCAGATTCTTACTTCTAATCCTGAATAAACTGCAACAAAAAGAGCGTATCCAGCTGGCCCATAACCTGCAATAGAGCAGTCCTACGAGAATTTGAGGAAGAAATATTTCTTTCTACATTAATAACATATAAAAGAAACATATGTTTTTTCTTAAATTTATAAGATGTGACTATCCAGAAGCTGATATAAACGATCCAGACTCGCTCTAAGCAATGACTTCTGTTGTGATTCATAGGTGCTTCAGAAAAGATTCATTCATCAAACAAGTCGGCATCATTTTATTTACTCCAGCAACTGACCATTGCCACTAAAAATTAGATGAAGCAACTGAAGTTGGCAGCGGTATTTCATCATCAGTTATTTAATGCAAAGAAAAGGGACCTAAAGGTGGTGCACACTGAACCATGAATGTGAATTCCGATACAAAAAGATAAAAATCTTGGTTTGATGGATTTAAATTAGTTTGAACACCAAGCAGCAATGCAAAATTAAATTAAATTATACTCAAATTTCAAAGTACAATTATCCACAAAATATTTTCCAATAAAACCAGTATATATCAGAATCTAGACTTGCATTGTATTTTTTTTTTTGCCATCAAAGAGGCCAACTTGTGGAACAGACCCCCACCAAGCAGCAATATTGACAGCTTGTTCGGCTAAGTTTATAAGTTAATTAAAACAAGTTATGAAACATTCAACTAATTTTTTAAGTTCATATAATTTGAATTCAAACAATATAAATACTTATTCTTATATCCTAAATTATTTACAAATCAATTTTTCTTCTCTATTCTCTTTTAATCTTTAGATCATTTGATTTTTTCTTTACTCTCTCGTTTTTTCATTCCAAGTGACTTATCTTATCCAACATCTTTAAAAGCTTAGTTTTACGATATCATACAAGCTTCAAACAATATCAGTTCCGCTATATCTAGCAATATTTTGATTCCAAACTCAACATTAACCCAATTTCATCAAGACAACAGGAATTGCATCAAAAGTTGATTAAGTCAGATACCCAGCAGAAGAGAATAAATCAACAAATCAATTGCTGAAGCTCTTTGTGAGAGCCAACTACAATATACAATCCACCAGTAAAACTTTCCACATAAATCAATTTAGCAACATAATTACATAAATATCCGAACCAACGATCAAGCATAACCATCGAAAAAGGAGACAGAGTGAACAAAGCAAAAACACTACCATCAATGATGCTAGAAAACTGGGTCAAGAAAGCATTGATCTGATCCTTGTAAATGTATCCCACAGCCCCAAATCCACCAACCACTCCCACAAGCAGGAGTCCAGCCAATATTGTGCCTTTAAGAGCAGCCCCTCCTCCGGTGGAGGTGTCACCATCATTTTCTCCTTTTGGGTTGAAATTCAAGATTTTACTTGCATTATCTGGAGTCTTTGGGTGGGTCTGCTGCCGTTTCTTGATCTGTTTGAGGGCGCTGTATGGCTTCAAGAAATGAAATCGACTGTGTTTGATTGGGAACACTGGGAAGTCTAAGTACGGCCATTGTTGGAGAGTGATAGACAGGGAAAAGGAGGAAGAAGGGAAGGCGTGGCACAGTGGTATCGATGGTGCTGATGCGGTTCTAACTGAAGGAACGGTGAGCATTTTACACCGATCACTGTGGAAGGATAAAGTTGGTGCTGCCCTGCTGCTTCTTTTTTCTCCTCCATTTATTATTATTTATTCATGTTTCTAAGTTGTTTTTTTTTTTTTTTAATATTTTGATGTTTGATGACTTGAAAATTCGTTAATGTAAATGTTTGTAAATTATATTAATAAAATAAATCATATTGGATAAACTTTGTGTTAGATAAACTTGTAATCATTGACAAATGATCACTTACTTTGCCAATTCAGAAACTTTTTGAAACGTAAATTGGTTTTTTGGATCTTGTTGGAAGAGGGTCATTTCATTCTATAAGCTTCTAGCTCTGGAGAATATACTAGCAGTATCTTCTATAAATTGTGGCCACATTTGCCAATTGTCTTGGTTTTCTCTTGGCTGCCTTTGGATTTCGATAATTATTTATTGGCATTGGAAGCAAGTTTATAGCAAGGTAACGAACGTTTCACAGTCGATTGAAATGATTAAATATTGAGAAGATTTTAAAAATTATTCAAAGAATAATTAATTAAGAATTTAAAATACATTATATAATTATGGTTATGTTTTTAAAGAATATGAAAGCTGACTAAGATGTAATGAAAATTAAAAAAGTTTGAAAATTAGCAATAGCTTGAGCATAACAAATATAATCGCATTTGAATCCCAAAGCCTTAAGCTGAGCATCAATTTCAAAAAGTTTGTCTGTCAAAGGTGAGTGTCAATTTCAAAAACTTTTGCTGGTTGTTTATCCGCTCTTGATAGATGAGAATTTTGAGCATGTTTAGCTCGTGGTAAATATTTTTACCAGTGGATCGAGCTTCTAAATTTTAATCAGGTCGAGGTCAACTAGTGCACAATCTTAGCCCGACTCCATGTGAATCCCAAAGCCTTAAGCTAGATAATTATGCAGGTCGCATAGCCTACCTCATGCAAACATGTAGTGGCGTTGTTAAATATTAGCTGTTTTGTTGGATGATATAAGATCAAAATCCCACGGAAATACTCACATGTCAGGCTTCTTCGTTTCAGCTTAATCAAGCGATTGGTTCCATTGAAGCAATAGCAAAGGCTTCCAAGTTGTACATCATGGATAACACTGATCTTTCGGCAGAGAAAACTGAACTGATTGCAAAGTTCTTCAGAGATCCGAAGTATTACCTTGGTCCCAAAATCAAATGAACGATGACTTTTTAAGCTGGCAGTTTCGTGCTGTAGCTATCTTGTGTAACTTTGAACCTTATCAATGTCACGTCTTTTAGTGCACATTGCCTGTAGCATAGCAAATTGAATACTGCCAGGAAATCTTATGTTTGCCTGTTTCTGTTTTCGAAAACTAGCCAGTCATACCTTTTAGATTGTTATGGCACATTCACATCATGTCATATCTAAAAACCGGGAAACAAATTCAAAAAATCCACAGGAAACAGACGCTGTGAGGACCAAATGCAAGTTTAAGATTGTCGTGATTGCTGCTAGCAGATGAGTGCTGAAGAGTTGATTAGTGCGCTCACACCATTCGGACACTTGTTTGCAGCTGACAGCATAGCTGAAAAACAAGGCTTACTGTTTTATTTTAACAATTTACTATTCTCTACTTCCTAAGGAAAAACGCTAATTCGATACATGGCAAAATATAAGCAGCAGGATCTAACAAACTTGTAATCTAGGAAGAATGCAAGAGTATCGAGTGGTTACATAATTGCCAAAACTGCAAAATCCGATGGAAAACCAAGATACCAAAATTATCTCAAGCTTGGACAGAGCAAGACACAATGAAATGTTGAAAATTGACCTCACGACGGGGCACCAAGATAAGAGGCAAGACGCAAAATGTCACTGAATACTCCACCAGCCGTAACTTCGGCCCCAGCACCCGGACCACGCACAATCAGAGGTTGCTTAGCATACCTCTGTGTCGAGAATGCGATTATATTATCAGATCCAGATAGTTGTGCAAATGCATGTTCTTTCTTGTATCTTCGCAGTTCCACTGTTCCTTTCCGGTTGACAACATCCACTACCCCAACATATCTCAACACCTTTTCATAATTCAATAAATTAGATCACTAAAAATCAATAAACAGAAAATATAACTATAATGAAGTTCAAATACAGCTATAAGTCTGAAGGACACTCACTTCACCAGCATCTTCAGCCTCCTGTCTTTGTTTTGCCAAGTCTACATCAAACTGAGACAGTTGCTGAAGAAACAATTCAGGTGATGCACTATCCTGAAATAAAAACCGTAGATAATTTCATAATCAAATATTAAGCAGTGCCACTGTCAAACAGCCATGTACTCGTCAATACTTCACTTGCCTTTAATGGTTCTGGCACGAGGGTCTGAACTGGAATATCCGACAGTTCCAGCTTTAATCCAGACTCTCTGGCTAGGATTATCACCTGTGCCACAACCATACAACAGACAAATTCATTCCCCTTTTATTCACATTTAGGAAACGTAAGGACCAGGCTTGTTGTATGTCTGGTAAACAATTATGCCATGGCATGGTAACTAGCATTCTAGCAACATGGATGCTAAAGGAAAGATGATGATGAAAACAAACTCCAGTCACACAAACTTTAGCCAGGACCAGGTATGCCCACAAGCTGACCAAAATGCAAAGGAAAATGAACATCAATTATTAAGCCCCTTTTCAGAACAATCTCAGGGCAGTGAGAATTTTGCTTCATTAAACCAATTTTCTTGAACAAAATGGTTAGGCACTAAAGGTGTAATGACAGAGCATGAAAAAAAAATATAACACAATACCTTCCGGGCAACATCCATTCCAGATAAATCATCTCTCGGATCTGGTTCAGTGTAGCCCGCTTCTTTTGCTTCTTTCACCACTTCACTGAAAGCTCGGGCACCCACGAAGTTGTTAAATATATAGCTTAAGGTCCCACTGCATCGACACATACACTTGGTGAGAAGACAGGTGAGCTATAACATCCTGAAGCATTTTGATTTTTGCCTATTCAGTTGGCAGCAGGACCTAAACTTACATTTCTAGAAAAAACTACACAAAACTTTAAGTATTTTTTTGTTGGGGTGGAGAGATATTACCACCCCCTGGGTCCACCACTCCCCCGTGCATAATGATTCAAGACTGGAAAAGAGCAAGCCATATTTCCTTGAGGTATGACTGGAGAAACACTAACCTGAAGATGCCTTCAATTCGCAGAATTTTATCCCCAGTCTCGAGAAGCCCTTGCAAAGTGCTAATGATCGGTAAACCAGCTCCGACAGTTGCTTCATAGAAATAATGTGTATAGGATTGACGCTGAAGAGTTCTCAATTTCAAGTACTGCACGCATGACAATGTAGAAATTGAAAAATCAAGTATGAAATCTTGTTAAGATATTTTCACCAAGTATGCATATAAAGCAGGTATATTCTTAGCAGAATAAATACTTAAAGGCAGACATCAACGCATGACATACATGTATAATGGGAGAGATGTAGCATTTGGATGAGCACACGGGAAATGAGACCATTCATAACAAAAATTGATATTAATCAATTATTTCGGGTGTCACATGTATGCATTTCTTTGATACCTGATCAAGGGGACCTGAATTAGCTTTCTTATTTGGAGTGATCACGTGTATGCCTCTGCACAACCAATCATGGTAATGGCTCGCCACATAAGAGTCTGCAGTGCAATCTACTATAACGGTATTAGGGATGAAATGATTCCCGTGAACATGCTGAACAAATTTCTGAATATCAGCCTTGTCTTGTTGAAGATCTCTCCATATTGACAAGTCAATCCCCCTAATTACCGACATGACATGTTAAGCCATTCAAATTATAAAATTAAACGCACTTTAAATTTAAGGGGTGTATTGATTTTGAGCATCAGTAGAACTAGAGATAACATAAACAAATTGAAGAAACTGAATAGAAACATGTAGAATTTTAGGGAACCTATAGGATAAAAAATATTTCAGTAACAATTTAAAAATAGTTATAAGCATCCAAAATAAGAAGTAAAGAGATTAGAAGCTCTTTTAGAAAGGAAGGAGATAAATTGTTTCAAGATCTTAGACATCTTTTTTTTTTTGAATGAGATTGAATGAGATCACAAATCGATATCATATAGGCTCTCGTAGCTTTTCTCTGTACAAATAGAAAGCTACAACTTTAAAAAGAAAAAAATCTATACTTCTTTTGAGTTCCAAAACATCTTATAGTATATAGGGGATCATAAGATTTTAAAGTACGTTTATACCAAACACACTCTTACTCTTACCTGTTTAAAAGAATGAAAAAGGATGGGGGAAAAATTATCTAACACCATCTTGAACTATACAACCTCTAAAGGATCTTTCGTCAACAGAACCCCATTTTCTTTGCTCTTTTTGCTTCATCCATCAATGAAAAATTAGTTCCATCCATGACAGAAAACAAGTGGTCATATTGTTGGATACATCATGATGGCAAAAGGTTGAATGAAGAAGCTCTCTTAGAACTCCCGAAATTATTTAAAAAAGAAAAAAAAAACTCCCGAAACTTACGTATCACTTAATAGCATAGTACTTGATCCCATAATCCCCATTACACGCAGATCAATGTTAAACTTTTCCTTGAGGACTGCTGCCTGTACAGAGAATTGACAGACATATTAAACAAAATATAAAATTTAATACGAAAATTACAATGCAAAAAATGAATCGTTTAAAATGTACTCTAAGGAACCAAAACGTTGATCCCAATTTAAGATTTATTCCACTAAATATACTAAAACCACTTGAAAACTCCAGTACGGAGAACTTTGGCCATAAGAACATAAAATCATACATCTGAACTATTGTAAGTAAAACATAAGAATTTCATGTTGCCAGCTAGTCCACACGAGGGGTAACCCACACATAATCAGTTGGCAGTAATTTTTGTCAACACCAAACAAATTGTCTCAAGTTCATTGCTATGATGGTGACTATTGTAACACTATCTGCTTTCACAAACACTAAAACTGAATCTAATGGAGAGCAATAAAGATAATACAAAAAGTGGTTTGTAAAACATGTGCACAATTTATGATATCAAATGCATTTTCAACTGGAAGTTAAGGAACTTTACATCCAGAAGGAAGACATAATCCCATACAAAAGAAAGTCCAGAAATTCTGGCGCTATTGGAAAATATATTTGAAAAATCACTTATACCTGGTCCCTAAGTTGGTCAAGCAATGTGCCACCAATCAATCCTGGTCCAATAATACCCATCGATATGGTAGTTCTTGATAGATAAAATCTTGCGTGCACAGCACGTAAAGCTTTTATGCAATCTTCTCGCTTGAGAACTACAGTAATATTATATTCAGAACAACCTTGAGCTATGGCACGCACATTGATATTAGCCTGAACATTGGTCCACCGAGTCAGGAAATATATACATACAGTGGAAAGAAAGTAAAAGGAGAATCTTATTCTCTAACATATGGAAAGAGTATACTATGAGGGTCTTTTAATTATCTCATTCAATGTTAAGATGTTAGATCATAAAAATAAGTTGGAGCCTCATAAATTTCCTTCTCCAACTTATTTTTAAGGACCACATAAGCTCCTAACATTTATATTTTGGAGCACACCTGCTCCCATGCTAACTTTTTACTACATTTCAACACATTATTCAAAACCTAAAACATCTTATTTCACGTTTGAAAGATCTTAAAAGCTTTGTCAAATCTGATACTAGAAACAGTTATGAGTTCCTTTAATCCACGTTATTGAACAACAGACCAACTTGATTTTGCAGGAGCAGTAGTTGAGTACTTGTGATAGTATGGAAGACATTAGAAAATTATTCAATAGTTGGCAAGTTCATTAACCTTGGCAAGAGCATTAAAGAGCGTCGCACTAACTCCAGGAGTACTCGCCATTTTCTGGCCAACCGCTGCCAGAATGCTACAATTGGGAATAACTGCAATCTGAAAAAAGAATAACATAACACAAATCTCTTGGAAAATGAATACACTGTTGTCAAACAACGAATGCCCGTGGAAGAATAAATTATCAAAGACATAGGCGCCATGAATTTTAACAAATTAGTTTTAAATCATGCAGTTGAGTAATATTTAAGCAGATCTTGTCTGCAAGGGAATAAGCTTGTATCTAAAGTTTTATTGAACCCTTAACTCTTACAAGTGATAGGATCAGATCACTGCTAGTATGATGGGTAAATGAAGCAAGAGTAATTGGTTGTCATAATGGTAATTGTGACAGCTTAATAACACGTTAAAATCATCAACAAGGTTGAAGACTGAGTTATATCACATAACATTGATACCGTGTTCAGATTAAGTAGCAGCACTTCTTGTTGTTATAAAACAGTTCTAACATGCACATCAGTCACAAATAAATGTCCTAAAAAAGCCCTTGGAGAGGAAGATTACAAAACCTTCTGCACAGGCTAATTCTTTTAGCTGTAAACTAAAGGTAAATTGTAGTTTGGAAGTAAATGGTTATTTAGAAAGTATATTGACAAGTAATCTTTATGGAAGTAAGTAACTCGCACAGTCATATTCTCAAATACTTCATATAATATACTCTCACCAAAAAAAATGCTGATTTACCTCATCATACACACATACAGTCATATATATACGTGCATATATATATATATATAGAACGCTTGGCCATGACTTGGCATGTTAGATCCAAACACTTGGTTAAAGCCAAACAACCTGAGAGAGACGGCCGGCATCCAGTGCCTGACGAAACCTAATTTCTAAAGCTGCAGCTACAGCCTTAACCTCCTTCTCAGGAACAGCAAAACACACAGAGTGCTCGCTACTAGCCTGCATTGAAGTAAATCAAGTAAGAATCCTATATGAAAGTGATTGTAAACTTAATCAAGAGAGAAGAAATCAGGTATACCTGGGATATCATGATTACATTAGCTCCAACATCCTTCACGGCGCCGAAAATGTCACTGGCAGTACCAGGAACACCAGCCATTCCAGTCCTGAAAAGAAAACAATGTGAGCAATAGCTCAACCATGGGAATGGAAGGAAAAACAAAAACTGAATTGCGCACAATAGCTATCATCATAATATAAATTGAAATCTCACCCTTCAACATTTACAAGGGCTAAATTGTCGATTGTAGCAAATCCTTTAACTGGAGAATCCACCCTATGGCAATCTTCAATTCCAAAACCAGCAGGACGACAGATTACTGTACCAGGTGCAGCCAGGTTGAAGATGTTCCTTATAACAATTGGAATGTCGTATTTCATGACAGGAATAATTGTACGAGGGTGTAAAACATTTGCTCCAAAGTATGACTGCGCATGTCCATAATGATCACTAATAAGTGAATGTTAAGACGTATTACCAAAGACATTGGAAGGTATAGTTAAGTTACCATTTCCCAAGCCTCCTGATATGACAACTGCTTCAATATCACAGCCTCGCTGACTGCCAAATGAAAACATAAGAGGCAAAAATAGCAGAATGATTCATCAATAATATCATGAATGCTCCTTGATAGCTAAAAGAATATATTAAGGAAATAGAAAAGGATGCAGTAGGATCCTCAATATATTTATTCAAAAGGATCAGGATAGTGGAATAATACTAGAAAATATGTTCTGATGTCTTTCAGCTGATACATATACGAGAATGAGAGTAACAAACCTTTTCTGGGGTCTGCACTGTACACACCATCAACAGTCAGTCCAAATAGTTACTTGGCGTGCTTTAAATAAAGCACCCATAATTGCAGCCGAAAAGTCACTTCCATCTCTTTTTAAAGTCGTAGGTATATTCTGAGGTGTACTGGCAATAAACCCAGTCGCGATAACTGTTTTAGCCAAATTTTGAGAGTACCACTTCTCAAGCCTTCGGCTTGACTCCAAATAATCTGGATCAACTTGATTAGAACTTGTAGGATTTACAATAAGTACATCTCGCTGTGTCCATAAAAGTGCACTCCACCCCACTCTACAATACCAGGTAAAGAAATGCTATGATCAAATTGTTTCACAGAACTAGCAAAGTAGACATAATCATATCCCTAAAACAAAAAGGCATCAAGATAACAAACACCTTTCTGACAACAGCTGACAGCAATTGGGCGGACCATAGCTCACCGTGTCCCACAACAAAGTCTGAAAAAGATTCCGTTGCATGACCAGCTGCAGTTCAGGATGAATTTCATAGGTCATTACAAAATAAAACAGCATGCATGTCACTAAAGAAAGTATAGTTTGTTGAGAAGAAAAGAAAATCAATAGTTCATGTTCATGAGATTAATTTCAGGATACAAATATTAATAAGTGTGCATATTTGCTCACGAACATGGTTTCAATAGTTCAATAGTTTTGATAAATCCAGGTTGACGATGAATCCGGTTTACTGATCGTGAAACACTTACTTACTTGAATTCATAAATGGAATTATTTTATTTTTTCTAATCAAATCCCTTTTTTAGGACACAACATTGGTACATTGGATAATGGGGAGGTCCAGATGTCCATATGGATGATTCAATAGGATAGTCAAACTCAAGTCGGAATACATAATCTTTGCAGAAACAGAGGACCTATATGGAAACTAAGATGGGTCTCTGTGCCATCATAGTGTAGAAACATAAAGTAAAGACTGCTGAGAATGTTAATCTTTATTTTGGAGTCCTTGGACAAAATTCACAGAAAAATGGAGATAAAATACAGTTATAGGTTTTGTTGATCCCACTAACTCTTTCCGTTACTTGCTTCAGAAGATATCATGCCATATGATGAGGGAAACATAATCAAGGATTTTCATATTGACATATTCTAAGACATCAACAAACAGAAGAATTAAAAAAGTTTGGTTAGAGCTGGGTGCAGACCCAGCAGGGCTGGGAGGTAAATGGTAGCAACCACCCCTCTGATAACAAAAACAATTTGTTATATGTAATTCTTCTAAAAGAACCAAGTTACGCCCACCCCACCACACACACACACTCTGATACGTCTTAACGCCCTCGGTGCAAATTATGAGCCACCCCTGTTTACACTAAACAAATGACAGCACTACTATAGTAAATGAGTCAAAACCATTAATATAAGGATAATTATTTCTGCCAAAAAACTACTTCTTAGGCATTTCATATGCATGACATACCAATGTGTATTGCGCGTAACATTGCCTTGAGGTTATTAATATCCTCATGCAATCGAGCCAAGAAATTAGTCCAGTTCATCCCCTTCAAGTAGATCAACTGCCGTCAACTTGTGCTTTTCTAAAACAGCTTCTAATGCAATTACATAGGAATCATCCCGAGACTGTGCCTTGTATATGAGATCATACATCATGTCGGTCACCTTTGACATGGCAGACACAACAACTAATTTTCTCTCTGACTCATCCTTAACAATAATGTTAGCAACATTTTGGATCCTTTCAGAATTTCCCACGCAGGTGCCACCAAATTTATGAATAGACCAAGTGTCACCCTTCGGAAGTTGAGCTTTTCCAACAGCTTCATCCAGTAAAATATCTAGAATATAGTCATCATCCCGGAAAAATATAGTTCATTAGTGACACTAGATTCTGTTATTTGCTTGAAACTTTGAATCCCTACGTAAAGATGGTAAAAATAAACCTGCACTAGTAACTGATGCAAAGATATTGAGCTTATACGAATCCGTCCCTTGTAACCGCGAAAAATGACCTGTTCTGTGGATAAAAATAACATAAATCTTCAGCTAATGCATAAGAGAGTCAAAAATACTTTAACAAACGTCCATCAAAAACTGCAATTCTACAGCTTCCAAAATTAAACTGTTTACAGATAAACAGTGACAATTAATGAGAAGATAAACCTACAAAACTAAAGATCATGCTGGAATGTTAAAATAAACTGAAGAGTCTTTTTTTCCTTGTTGCTCCCTGTATAATGGAGAGATGTCAATTCCAAAAGTAACTTTCGGGAGTTATGTCAATGATTTGCTAGTTCCAAAAGGTGGTTGTAGAGGAAACATTGATTTGCTCTTTTTTTTATGTCTGAAATGATAAAGGGATAGAAGAAGAACAATTTTTTATTGTGAAAAATTGAATTATTTCAACCAACAAATGGTTCGATTCTAACTTAGAACGATTCAGGACCAAGAGAAATTTTGGACAAGATGTAACTCGTAATGTTCTATAAATTGGAATTAAACAAACAACCACTAAAGAGAAGCAATCTTAAAGTCACGAGAAAGAACAAAACGAGAAGAAACTGGTATCCTAGGCAATTCAAGAAATAAACCACGAAAACAGATAATACATATTTCTACAAGCTCTGGCCGAGCTATCCACAGTACAACATCTACTTTATCTAAAATAATGAATTGCATGACCACATTCATAAAAAATTAATAAATAAAATATTTTTTAAAGCATACATGCGCATTTCGTACATATATTATTTAACCTGGTGATCCAGTAGAACCAACCCAATACACGGTTTATAATTAGTTCTGCAAAGATTGTAAATTTAATCGCTATGATTGGACTTCCAAAAACATACAACTGGGGAAAAAACACCGTCCCAGGTGGCTATGCAGACAAGTGAATCATCAATTTATTTACTACTTTCAAACCCCAGAACATAAACTGAAATATTTAAGCGTCCGGGTGAGGAGAAACTGGAAAGAATTGAACAAACAATAGAAACGAAATGCCCCACTTTTTCCAGCGAAGAGACACGGGAGTTGGCTACCTGGAGAGTGGAGGGCGTTGAAGGAGAGTGAAATGATGGATCTTGGTTGGTGGAGCCAATAATTTGTCGTGTTTGAAGAACGGGCATGGAGACAGATTTTGCAGAGAAGAATAAGTGAATGCCATTTCCCTTCTCCTCCGTCGGGCGTTGTACTTTTGCGGCTGCGTGTTTTACAGTAATAAATACATATAATTGATGAGTCAATCTAATACCTGATGCTCCATTCCAGTGTCTCTCGATAATAACAAATTATATTATGTTTTATCAATCATTTTATAAATAATTATTGTTTTACATATTTTTTTTATATTATGAATGCTATTTCAAAATTTAATAATATAGTAAATAATATTTTTATAAATTAAAAAGATTAAAATATTTTTTAAGTTGAATAAAATATTTTTAGTTACACCTTCAACAAAGTGAAGTTTAAAGTTCTTTTGCTTATTGTATATCTAGTTTACTGACAGCACACGTCGCGTGTTTTAATAATATTTGTTATATTTATTTGGTTTATATTTAAATGATGATCAAAATATAATTATAAGAGATAATGAGAAACTATAATGTAAATTTATGTAATGTAAATTTGATACATAAATTAAAAATAAATAGAAAAAAAAGAGTAAAGTAAAAATTAAACCTACAATTTGAAGTTTATCAACAAATGCTCTATCCGCTAAGTTACATGTTATTTGCCTTAAAGATTTAAAACATTATTAACATATATAATTATTAAAGCACATCATAACATCAAAAGTTAAATAAAGGTATTAATAAAATAGTATAAATATTAATTAAAAATTTCACACTTCAATCTTTAAATAAAGAAAAACGTGTGTGTATAGATATTATAGATATTTTAAAAAGTTTATTAAAGGTATTATTTAATCAATATTTAAAAATCAACGAAAAGACTTATTCATCAACGAAAATATCATTAATATATAATTGAATACATTACAATAAAGAAAGAATGAGATTTATGCGGATATTGGTATTGTTTCTACATAATAATCATGAGAAAAATGCCGCAGAAGGAGAAAGAACTTTAAAGTTCGCCATGTTAGGTTATTCTCAAATTAAATCAAAATCACGTATTTTCTTTTGGTAAATAAATACTATATTTATGCAAAAAATACTCTCTATTTGATGACCGTACCTTTTATGGTATCTGAGACCGAGCTTGTAGTTAGTGAGATTCATCTCTTGTCAGATTAAGTGCTCTCCGAGTTCAAATCCCTCTTTCTTGTAAGAATTAAAAAAAAATACTTTTTATCTCCTAAACTTAATTTTGGTCTTACAGTAAAAAATTATTTAAATTGAAAATTTTAAATATAATAATGTTTTTATTAAGAATAAAATATGCACTCAACACCACCTTGTCTCCAGCTTTCCTTCTCGTCGCATCATAATATCATCATCATCTTCCAAACCTTTCCTTTTTCCCTTCACACTCCGAAATCAACCCATATCCGCCATTTTCTCTCCTTGCAATCTACTCGGACTTTACTGAGACTGACCATGTCTTCAATTTTGTTTATGGAAAATATCTTAGAGGCTACTGATGAGTTTCAAGACTGGGAGGTTCTCCCCTCCAACTCCTGTCTTAATTCTGGCGACTCTTTCCATGATATTCATTCTGGACCCTTTATTCAGAACAACCATTTCTCCTATGAAGCTCAGAGTTCTTCCTTGGAGGATTTCGATGATAATAAATCAGCAGACTCAGGTAATCCCAGTTGGATTGATCCCGGGTCGGATGAGAAACCCGTTCAGCTACCTTTACAAGGAATCCGGCGAGTTCTGGTCGGATTCCAGCAGTACCCAGTCCGATGACCTCAGAACTTGCGATTCTGTGGAAGGAAACGGGCCTACTCTTTCCCAAATGCAAGCGGGTTCGGAAGGAACGGGGGAAATAGGTGATGGAACAGTGGAAAAGACGGAGGGTTTGGATAACTTATGTTCCGAATCCGCTCGGATTGTGGAGGTTTCTAAGAAATTGGATGACTCTGTGCAGAGTTCTGTTGTGGGTATTGACTGTGACACGAGTTCGTGTGATGAGGTGGAGGCTTCAGCCTTAGAAATGCTCCAAAACGAGTCAATCGGACGCGTGGGTGGCTCTGTTGTGAACGGGAATGGAAACCATAAACCTGTTGAGATAAAAAAGAGTGGTGTGTTGTGGTGGAAGATGCCAATGGAGTTCCTGAAATGCTGTTTGTTCAGAATGAGTCCGGTTTGGAGTTTATCTGTTGCGGCTGCTGTGGTGGGGTTTGTGATTCTGGGCCGCAGATTGTATAAGATGAAGGCTAAGACCAAAATATTGGAGATTAGGTTTGCTTTCGATGATAAGGTCAGTGTATTTTCATTGATTATTTTTGTGCTGTTTCAGATATTAACACTGCCCTGCATCAAATTCTTGAAATCAAAGTTGTCAATATAAATCCGTTGATTATCTGAAAACAGTATTGATTATTGATCATCGGTGTGAAAGATTGCATTTTTTTTTATTTCCTGGAAATTGTGACTGTGTCTTTACTTTAAGTAGTGTAAACTGCATTCTTGAGCCTATTGCCGATATAAAAGACCTTCATACTTTGTTACTGATCCAAAACAAGACCCGTAAATTGAATTAATAGTTTCTCGTGCTTATTCTTTCTAGAGCCAGGGGCCTATATAGCCCAAGAGAACGCCATATGTTGATGAAATCTTTGAAGTAAAAAATGACTTAAGTTTGCATGTTGAGAATGTCTTAACGTGATACCATAGCTTATAAAATGTTGTACCAAGTTTGTGACACCGAATTTAAAGTTGTTTTCTTGGGCGTAATTTCCACTTTGCAGAAGGCATCTCAGGTCATGAGCCATGCTGTGCGTCTGAATGAATCATTTTCAGTGGTGAAGCGTGTCCCTGTGATTCGGCCTTCGCTGCCTGGTGTCGGGGTCACAACTTGGCCTGCAATGAGTCTCAGATAAGCATAGTTTGTTTATCCGTTAGCTGGAAAGAAGATATTTCTTGTCATGTTGAGGACGAGAGAATCATCTGTAGGCTTCAATTCTCTCCTCTGTATAATATTTTGTGATTGGTTTGTTTTGCCTCGAAGATTTGTTTGTGTGTGTGTGTATCCAAAACTTTTACATGCTTGTTTCATGGCATCCCTCGATTTTTTCCGTTCATCTTATTATAGATTTTGTGCAAAAATGCATGATGTCAAATCGAAGCCGTAGCACTATATTTTCTGTTCAAACACCAGACTCAAAAAACAGCATTAAGTTAGGAATATAGCTGTTTTTAGAGTGAGTCTCATGTGAGAGACGTGTCAACCATACTCATATTCATAATAAAAGGTAATACTCTTAACATAAAAAGTAATACTTTTTCATGGATGATCCAAATAAGAGATTTGTCTCACAAATATGACCCGTGAGACCGTCTCACACAAGTTTTTGCCCTGTTTTTAAAAGGAGATTGGTGGAGTGGAGCATGCTCAATTATTTCCATGGAAAACTATCATGCTTCCTTTTTCCATTTTTCATGACTTGTGTAAGTTTGAGCAAAGTGGGAAAAAGCTGTGTTTTTTTTATATATAAGATTCAGTTCGAAACAAATATACGAGATTAATCATCAAAAAATTTTGTTTTCTTGTAAATTATTTTCATGAACATCTTGTACAAATATATTCCGTGTAAATAAAATATCCAAAGAGAGAGTGGGCGGGTTAGGCCGATTCCAATATGCAAATTAACATAAGAAAACGATCTTGAGCGGCGAGGACCATTTTTTGTGGGCTTACCACGGATGATTAATTGATGAAAACTTGAATATCATTCTTTAATCTTTACTTTATCTCGTTCAAAGAAGATAATAAAATACCATTAATTCGGTTGTGTTCTCTCACTTTCAAACTTTTTATTCTTTGAGAATGATATAATTTTTAAAATTATGTGTGATTCTTTATCGAACCATTCTATCGATTATCGTTATGTTTTTTTCTTTAAAAGAAAAAAAGAAAAGACAACTAAAAAAAAAGGAACACGTAAGTTTCGTTGCAGACAAATCTTGACTAGATTTATCTTTTGGAGGAAATAAGCTTTCCGTCAATAAAAAAAATAACATGATCCCTACGGCGGATTTAGATTATTTTTTTTTTAAAAAAATAATCTATACCTAGAAAAGTTGCTTCGTCATCGATTGAGGTTTCACCACTTTTTTTTAAAAAAAAAAAATATTTACGCCATACCGCAAGATTTGATAACTTATAATATAAGAAAAAAAATAAATGAAAAACATAAAAGACTGTAAAATTTTTATTATTATTCTACATAAATTACATATAAATCATCTGTGTTTACGCAAATTTTGACTGAAATTCTATCCAAAAGAGTATAATCTAATCTAACGCCACTATTTAGTCGGTTTCATTTTTTTTACTCGATTTTGTTTGTGAGTCGACCTTCGAGAGGAAGTGGGACTGGGAGGATCAAATGGTCAAAAGAGATATTTTTGTCAATTCATATCCAAAATCTGAGCTCGAAATTTATATGTTAGAATTTAGAATTTCGAAAGCTCGATCATACCAAAATTTTAAATAAAATCAATCTCGAATAGTATGATATTAACTCTACTCATTTGCAGTCCTAACTGCGGCTCGATTCACATGAAAAAAAAATCGTTTATATTATTTTCTTTTGCATTATTTTTATTTTGACAACTTAAGTGTTTACTGCCAGTTGGTTTTTTTTTTTTTTAAAGTGAGCACTTACGGATTGATTGAGTGTTCAAACTTCAGATAAAATCGAAAAAATCGAAATTTTAAATCGAAAAAACCAAACACCGAACAAAGTTGTAATTCGAATATAGATATTAAAACCAAAGTTTATTTTTATCAATTTGAATTATATCCAAAACCAAATCGATCAAAAAATTGAAATTTCATTAAATTAATAATTTTATATTTTTTTATTTATATTATATTTTTTTGAGATATTTTGTGAATGAAAATCATTTTTTATAATTTTTAATTGGTTATTTATTCAATTCATTTAGACTTGATCTTTACATATTTTATTAAGAAATCGTTTAAAAGAAAACATATTATATTTTATAAAATATTTATATTATTATTTAAATAATTGTACAAAAACCGAAATAACCGATTTTTTTTGGTAAAAAACCGAACCGAAAGAAAATGATTCAAATATTAGATTATTTAGTTCTAAAACTGGAAACCTGTCACGCCTCGAGCCCGGGTCCGCGCCTGCGTGACTGCACAATGGACCCTATAGCAACTACTTCGTATCCGTCTTTGCTTTAAGAAAATGATTAACCCAAGTTGCTATAGAAGTCCATTGTAAGCCATTATAAACTCATTTTAAATCTTTAATTTTTCAGATGTGAGACAAAAGTATCACAAAACCAAACTGACTTATAACCCCTACTCATACCTCGTGCCTCCTCTTTTGATGAAACCGTATTCCCATTCCAAATTTGCCCGGAAAAAATAATTTGAAAGAAAACTATTTCGAGAGTAAAACTGTAAAAGTAAAAGATAAAAAGAAAATTGTTGTATAAAACAGACGTCCCTTACAAAAATTATTTATGCATCAAGAATTACAGTCGATACACTAGGTAGACATACAATTCTAAAGATTTGATCAACGTCCCACTTTTCATTTGAATAACATATATTGACAAAAAGTGGAGAGATGGAGTTGTCAATTTGATTGCGCCTGGATGGCGGTGGCCATTTTGAGTCTTAGACGCATATCCCGAACTCGTTTGAAGATAAACATTTATGTACATTTACGTCTAAGACGCATATCATAGATTTTATCTCATGTTACCCTCCCGCAGAACATCTATCATGTTGAATATCCTCTTGTCTGAATTCGATTTAACCTGTATACATGAAACACTCTAGATTCGAACACATCACTGGGAAACAAAACGGCATGCAAAAAAAAAAAAGAGAGTTAAAGCTCATACGAGTATTATGCCTCCAAAGTGTTCGTTTCAGTTATTATCAGCAGGCCAAAGTGAACGAGTAGTTGTGTGATGATTAAATTAGAAACGAGCACATTAAGTGAGTTTAAATGCAGTGACAGGAAAACAAATTAAAGTTGGTTTAGTCATGTTCAATGTTGGTACTGCTGAGGCGCATATAACTTAGTGATGGTAGCAGATACACATTGGCAGAACCATATGGGAGATTGAGTTGCTAAGAATAAAGTAATTGATTTGGGATCACTGGTGAACAGATATGATACAAGTTCATCAAATCAAACACTAGCTAAAGAAATTTCAAGAATTACCTTCTTGGCAAGAAAAAGAATTGCATCCACAGTTCCTTCAGCATAGATGGATCTACCACAAACATTGTGCTGAAACTCAAAGGAAACACTTTTCCCCACATATATATTTTTTTCAGAAAGGGGGAAAGAGCAAAAACAGCTAGTAAGGAGAGTGAAAGGAGAGCTTATAATATTTACACTTGAAAGTAGATGAGATCAAACAGAAAATGATGAGACAAGTGAAGATATTTACGTGCCGTCAGCTGATGATAGATGATACATGTGAAATGCATGACCAGATAAATGCTCTTCTGGAACTCCCACCATCTCGGTTTGTAACTTGGGGTCTCGAATTTGCATCACCTGATAAGACCAGAAAATAAGAATTTTTTATGAAAACATCATTCAAGTCCCTATTAAGAGAAGAATGCTGCCAACCCTGGTTTTCCACGGATTAAGATAATGTTAACTAGTTTTTAAATCAACAGGGGAAAGGATCTTTAGCAACAACAAAATTCTCTAATAAACAACTCTTCAGGTAAGGAAAGAAGCTGGATCATAAAGGATGGATTGCACACTTCATTCCTCAACTTAGACTGTGATATCTTCCCACTGGTTTCAGTTTCTAGTGGGTAAATATATCACAACAATAAATCAATCCTCCTACCGAAAAAAAAGGGATACAAATAGAAAAGGTATAGGTATGCCAGCCAGCCGGCTGTGAATTATCTAGGTTACAATAATCGGATCTTTTTACTTGATAGCGGAAAGAGTTGAACAAAGTTTTTTTGCACAGATCCGTGAGCCTCATTCCACATTTAAATTATAACTAAATACAAACTTCACACAAAAGAAAAAGGTTGCTAAATCCAAACCAGAACACAGTGAAGCAACAAAAAGACTAACATGCAAAAATTTTCTATACATGTTGAACTTAAATTTGTGCCAAGGAGTATAACTGGATGCTAATTTTCTCAATGAGTTGGCATCCATTTTCATAAAAAAAAGACTAATATTATATCCCCACAAATGCTCGCCTGATCTAGATCGTAGGAAACTCCAAGTTTCTGAAAGCAAGAGATAACATCCTTGGCAGTTCCAGAAATGTCCAATTTGCTTGCTTGATGGGACTCCATCACCTTGTATAAAGTTCGAATGTATCAGAGAGAATATATGTTCAACTTCAAAACAGATTACAGGGTAAAAGACTGAAAAAGTAAGACCCTTAAGTTGAGGTAGAAATGTAATAACAGGAACGACGGTAAAAGATAGCAACAAGAATTCATTAGCATGACTATTGATAACACGCGAAGTTTTAATTTTAAAAAAAAAACTTGAGGTGAACAACATAAAGTTAATTCGAAAACAGCAATAATCGCTCGAGATGCAGTAAAGAGCTCAGGATTAAAGATGACAAGATGAAGAACTCGAGGTCAATGGTGACACAATGAAAGGTTTCAGATCACTTATGCACCAACCCTATGCAAAATCTATTCTTATCGTTGAGAGTAAGAAATATACCTCTAACTTATATCCAGAAAATGCTCCGGGAAATTGTTCTGCCATAATTTCCATGGCTGCAAGAAATGCGACCACCTATGAAAGTTCAGATAAACAAGTTTAACATGCATTCACAGTATACGAGTCAAAAGTCAACAAATTCTTAGCACCTGTTTTCCCATTTGAGGTGAAATCACAGCATAGACCTTTGAGTCCTCCACAATCTTATAGAGCAGCTCCCTGTCTCCTCCAGTGGTTCCGACCACAAACGGTACCCCAACTTTGCAATATAGAGCAGCATTTTCTGTTCACCGCATCAAGATAGCACAAAATTATCAGATTTCAGGATACCAGCAAGAGCAGCAAAAACATTCAAAGTTTCAAATTTATTGAACGCCCTTGGCTTCCTTTTAAGTCTACACAACCAATGTTGTAGGAAAATCTAGTGCTAGTGAGAAAGATAACCAACACGTTAAGACACTGCTGCAGGGAGCGATATCAACTGCCAGCAAGGATTGTGTAAAAGTTTGATACAGAATTTCCCATTCATCAGTCAATCTTTAGCGACATTTGATACAGAATTTCCCATTCATTAGTCAATCTTTAGCGACACTAGAATGGATTTAAAAAATAAAAAAAATTGATTCACAGCGAAAAATATACTCTAATTTTGTGTAAAACACAAAAGTTTCAACTCAACCAACTCAAAGTCTAAAGTATAAACACTAAACAAAAGCAAACATTACTATGAAAAGAGACAACCGTGTTTACCATTAACAGCAGTCGGAACAGTGTAGTCGACGACAATTAAATTCGGGTAATCATTAAATGTAGAAGCCATAATCTTTTCTCTATCCGTAGGACCATGCACTTCAATCTGTTTTCCACAGGCATCCACAATTTTCCCAGCGTCATCTGTGCCTCCTAATGCCACAGGCACAGGATCAAGTCCAGCAGATATAGCTGCCTCAAGAACAGCCCTTCCCATTTTTCCTGTACAACCATTCACCTTCCACAAACCTTGCGTGAATACATTTATATGCTGAATGTGAATAACGTTCTTCCACTCAACAAGGACTTACCATGATAGGAATTCCAACATTTTTGGACACAGCTGAATGAGACAATGCCACAGATTGAACTGAGGCGCCTGACATCGTCACGAAAAGCTTACGACAGTGGCTAGACCTAGTTCCTATTGAGCTTTCAAGCCGCAGGGGTAGCTTATTGAGCTGCGAAATCGCGGAGGTGATATTGAGCGGGGCCTCGGCCAAGAAAGCCATTGACGACGTGGGTGGCGGACTAGGTGGAGTTTGAGAAGGAAGAAGGGCAGCCGGGTTTTAGCACCAGGGGCGGACCAGAAATTTCGTCAGGTTGACGCAAATAATTCACATTTATATATAATTTCTTAATCTCTAATGTTTTGAGCTTCTTTATTTTTAGTTTTTAGTACTGTCTTGATTAAAAACAAAATTTTATCATATTAATATTCCAAAACTTTATTGTATTGTATTAATATTCTAAAAATTTAATGTTCATGATCTGAAAATTTGGTGGGTAAATACATATTTTATTTACTTGCTTAAGTTTTACTCGAAAACGTTTTTGTGTGTGTCACGCCAGCATAAACATTATTCTTTGAAACTAGCAACTTTTGGAACAACGCAAGCACGAGAAAACTAGATAGGGAAAAAGGAACAACTAGATATCATCCTCGTGCGTTCGAAAGGAACATAATATATCCAAAATGAGAACAAGCACGAGACAGAAAACATGGAGCCAAGACCTAGCTGAACAAATCTTGGTTCAAACGCTCAGCGCATATGAATGAACCAATAATGCGTCTAAATGTATTATAACGTACAGATGAGAGAAATATGTTAGATAGCAAGATACCGAACATATTCTGCTGCCAAAAGCTATCAGAACTATATCAACAGCTACACCATTTCAAAGAGAGGGTTTAGGACGCTAGACTTTGTTAACCAAATCTGTAATAAATCAACGAGAAGAGTGGTAATTAACAGAGTCACGCGTGTCATGTCGTCCTGGCCTAGAACGACTGATGTTATCCAATGCGGATCCATATAATCTGCTGCTGTGGCCATAATCGAAACCATCATTGTACATGGTTGAGTGGGGGTGGTGTCCAGATACTTCAAAGGGAACTGGAGAATCAGAAAAACTTGCTAACGTGAGTAATCATGACAGATCAATAATAAGACAAGTAAATGACAGATGGAAAAGTCATCCATCACCTCGTGCACGATTAATTTTGTGCTCCAAAAAGCGGCGTGGTGTTGGTAATCCCGTAGATTGTGGTGAGAATTCCCCGTGATTATCTGGTAGAGGATGCGGCCTTGGTTTGAAAGAAGAATTAACAGTGGGTGACGTCTGTATTTGTAAACTTACAGATGGCTTGTCTTGGCCAGAAATCTGTAACACAAAATGGAATTTTGTTACTGTTGCTCACGATAAATCAACTACTAGGTAGTAGGCTACCAGTTGTCCTCACGCCTCAATGAGTGGCATCTAAACACGCGCAAGCTTCTATATATCATTTAGAAGTAAAAAGCCAAAATTTGTCATTGTGAAATAAAAAGATCAGAGTTCAAGTGCCATACTCTGAACTTCAATGTTCTCCTGTAGAGTGTCACAAGACCAGAGAAAAGCTTGACGGCATACTCTGCAATCTCTTCTGACTCATATTCAGCAAATGCGAACCCTTTTGGCTTGCCAGTTTCCTTGTCGCGGGGAATATGCAACTCCACAACACGGCCAGCTTGAATTAGAATATCATATAGTACCCTTTCACTCACTCTTTCATCAATGTTTCCTGGACCGTGGACAAGCACTTAAACTCGCTATTAGTTTTCAAACAAGACCAACTTCAACCAAGTTCGCGGAAAGCAAAAATTTAAAGGTGCGAGTTATTCTAAACTTTTTTCCCCAGAAAACAATCAACGGAAAAAAACAAATTTCTATTGGAGATATTCTCATTGAAATCTGACAAAGTTGGTGGGACGATATGGGAAGGAAGTGCATCAGCATCGAAAATATGATCGGTGCTCGTGCTTATGCCAATATTCGGAGACGGAGAATAATCAACCTCAGAGCCAATTAACATGGCCATATGTGGTCTTTTAAAGGAGCAGATAATTTACAATAGATCCAGAGGCATCAATGGATTGAATTATAAGCTGTCAAGGAAAAGACTTCCCTTTCTCAAGTTCAACATGAATTGAAACTTCACTGGATATTTCAGTTCCTTTTATTTTCAGAATTAGAACAAACAAAGATAGGGCACCAGTTACAATTACCAAATCGCCGAAAACCAATAAGCAACTCATGACGGAAACTATGCGTGCAATATAAACTGTCGAAAAAAAATGACAGCAAAAAAGGCACAACGATTGTTCCCAGCCAAACAAAACACAATTGAATCAGGTCATAACTCACCAATATAAACAGAGGAATACGAGTTGTCAGCCATGATTGAGACAAATCTGTCGAAGAAACGGCAGCAATTTGTGAATGTATGGAATAACAAGGATGAGGCCCGACTCCTGAGGAAGCGAGCGTGGTGAACGATCTTACGACGTATTTGGATAGGATTGGATTATGGAGACAATTGGGCCTGTGGTAATGTAAAGTACGGGCCCTTTCTGTTGAGTTTAGTTCATAAGGTGCGAATTATGGGTTGGGTTTTCCCCAAAATTTCAACAAAAGTTTCAATATATCTATTTACCATATAAAATAAAATAGTTTCGAAGATTAGTATCTTTGTTTGACAGTGATACCCCAAAATTACAGAATATCGGCCCATAAAGGCCCAAGCCTCTGATAAAACTCAAGCCAATGAGCCCATGGGCATGACGAATTTAATTTTTATTTGAGACAGCATCTTAGCCGGCCCATTAGTTTGTCGACTAGTTGAGCACATGCTCTTGATCAAGTCATAGCAAAACAATAATATATTATCTATACTATATTCTTACGTATGAGGATATGATAATAACTACTTAAAGAGGAAATCAAATTTTTTTTTCAATTTTACTATTATATGATACTGATATTACACTTTTATTTTTTCTTTTTTTTTAAATTTCAACACACACTTTTATTTTTATTTTTTTTATTTCAACCATTCAAATATCAATTTAATCCCTCTATAATTTGTCAAATTTCACTTTAATCCGTCGATAATGATTAAAAAGATTGGATGCGTGTGCATAGTAACTAATATAAAATCTGATTGCGATGTTTTTTTAAAAAATTTATGTAAATAGATTTAGTTGTTCATTTATAATTTATTTGCTCCAGACATGCTCAAGTCCAACAATTACATTATATTTTTTTAGTTGAAACAATATTCTATTTATGTTTTTAAAAAAAGTCAATGGCAAAATAATATTTATATATATCATCATAAAAGAAAAATCGATAAATAAATCTATCTAAACCGAAAAGGGCGACAGAATCCCAGAGCAGTGACGCTGGTATCCTAATTTCATCGATGCCGTTACCCGATACAATTCTTACTCAATGCTGGTTTAACGTCGTTTCTTAGTTCCGCGAGGCGTCCTTTCCGGCAACAAAGTGGGATCTTTGTCCTTGTAATCCTCTCTTTTTGGTGTCTTTCTAACACACAGTCTTTTCTTTTTACCTGAATGAAGCCATTTACTGGGTGGGGATTGCGGCAAATTTTTAAATTCGAGAACAACCAGACCTACCATAACATCCGCGGTTTGAGATTTTGTAGTATATTAAACGATAACGGCGAAACTTTCAGTGGAGACCATCTCTCAAATACGTCACAGTACGACGGAAGCAACAAGATCGATTCATTCTTCTCTCTTCTATAGAGGCGTGAAGAAAAATACTCAGTTGAGTCAGATACAGCTCTTGGGGGTGGGCATCGAACTTGTGATTCTGAGTTTCAGTAGTTTCCAAGACCTGATTTTGAATCAGGAGATTTTGGTTAAACAATTTTTTTTTTTCTGAAATAGATATTTTTTCTTTCGATCATCCTGCTATATCTTCTCTCTAACGAAGTGGGAATCGCGTGTCTGGATCTCTTAATCGAACCATTTGTTTTGTCGGTCAATTTGTTTCTCCCGATTCGGCTCTCCTGATCAAGAATATTACAAGCTTTTTCTTGACCATCATAATTGTTGAGCTCCGATAGATTTTTTTTTTTTTTTTTGAAAAGAGCTCCGATAGATTTTTGGTTTCATATATTTGGTTTAAACTGTACCAAACACATCATCAGCCCCTGGTGAAAGTCTCCATGTTCATAAAGTATTCTTGATAGAATCCAGAGCAGTATAAAGAAAATTACAGCTCCTGGTTATGCGAATGCTGGCACTTGCGTAATTTTTGTTTATCAGTGCATGTAAATCTTTATCTTAATCCTACTGTGATCTATTTTCATTTCCTATGGTTTACTTTCTTCAACATCATGGCAATCTGCTGATTTTATCTTTAAAATCCTCGGTTTCTGATTCCGCGCAACCAATCTAATCTTAGAACTTATGTTGTGTAATTCAACTTATTCATATTCAGGCTAGGAAATTGAGACTTTTTTCTCGGTGTCCACCCTTTAAAGCCCTTTATGACCCGGGTGACAGGGCTATTGTCTCCCCCGATCGAATTCTGTCTTGAATTTTTCAACTTTCGATTCACTCGTGGGATCCGGGCGGTCCGGGGACCACCACGGCTACTCTCTTCTTGAGAATCCATACATCTCTTATCAGTATATTTCTTTTCGAAATACAAACAGTGGAATCGCTTGACTTATATTAATATCGATCGCCATCCAAGTTTCAATATCTACCTTTGTATAAGAGAAAAATCGATAATTTTCCAATCAAAATATTTTTTATCTGCAGTTTTTTCTATCGATAGAATATCTACCTTTCCTAGAAAATTATGGATATAATTACTCTTCAGCATACCAAAAAAGGTGTCTTAATTTTAATCAAGATTCAAGTTTCACCCCCAAAATGATTCACACTTCCCCCTCTCCTGGCCTGGTTAACTTCACAGCAATCCCTAGGTCCAACTTTCCCTGTTTAGTTTAAAATATCTTTATCATTGAGATTAACATAGCTCCTTTGACTTCCATTGTAGGCCATTCCTGGTGTTTTTGTTTGGTAGAAGTGTTTTTTGATAGCAGCACTTGGATTGGATGTGCAATGCAGAGGTCACGCAGAGCTCTTCTACAAAGAAGAGCTTTGGAGAAGGCTCTTTATGGACGAAATCAGTTATATATGGTTTCTCTTTCTTTTGTGATTGTTCTATGGGGTCTTGTGTTCCTTTTGAATTTATGGATTGGCTATGGTGATGGTCGAAAAGGTCAGAATCTTCTTGAAGAACTCTTTTACTGATTTCAAGTACAAACTTTTTTCAATTCATGGGTTTGAATCTGAATTATCAACTACTCATTTCCTTCCTCATTCTTTACTTGATTAGCTTCCATTCCCTTCTTCCTCATTCATTACTTGATTAGCGCTCTCACTCTCTCTATGTACATATATGTGCGTGAGTACGCATACGTGTGCATGCGACAGTTTCAAATTTTGAGTTGTAAGTGTAAATTGTAATAATCAGAGGTTAAATTTCATGTATTTGAGTGGTTTATATGTGATTATAGTTACATGTTGTGGAGCAACTATTGTTCTGTTATCTTGTGTGGTTGGCTACGTGGCACAAGGGTCTAAATGCAACACTTGATATGTTATGCTGGTTTGACTATTTGAGTTTTACCATTACTATCAATTATAATTTTAAGCGTAGTGGTAGATGCTTGGTTTTACACATCATAAGTTGTATGGTGCCTAACTTCAAAGTTTGTTACTTGAAATTGTTATTGTATTGATGACATATTTGTTTTCAACAACTGAACTTTGCTTGCCTTCTGGTGGGTGTAGATGAATATCTGGAACTTTCTTTTGATACCCGAACAAGGAACAAAGACAAAGGGGCATGCGATGGGGATTCAAATTCTGTATTACATGAGAATAGCGCATTTTCGGAGGACACTGAATCTGAATTTTGCTTCGTTAAGTCAACCGTTGGTGATACAAAAACAGGTTTCAGTAATGATGAATCACAGGGTACAATGGAAAGTATAAGCCCTGAGTCTGAATCTGCATTCAATTTAAATTTACCCACAAATTCAGAAAAGGAAAAACATAAAAATGACCGGTTATTATCTGCTGCAACTATTGGCCTCGATGAATTTAGGAACAAAGCATTAAGTTCTAGAAGTAGATATCTTAGTGATCAGAGTGGAAGCATCATACATAGAGTAGAGCCTGGAGGAGCAGAATACAATTATGCTTCAGCGTCAAAAGGTGCAAAGGTCTTGTCTTACAACAAGGAAGCTAAGGGCGCTTCAAATATCTTAAGCAGTGATAAGGACAAGTACCTTCGAAATCCTTGCTCTACCGATGAGAAGTTTGTTGTGATTGAACTTTCCGAAGAAACCTTGGTAGATACTATTGAAATATCAAATTTTGAACTTCATTCTTCCAATCTAAAAGATTTCGAGGTACAAGGCAGCCCTGTTTATCCTACAGACTCGTGGGTTGAGCTGGGGAATTTTACTGCTGCAAATGTGAAGCATGCTCAGAAGTTTGTTCTTCCGGACCCAAAATGGGTGAGATATGTTAAACTAAATCTTCTTACCCATCACGGTTCAGAGTTCTACTGCACACTCAGTGTTCTTGAGGTATATGGAGTTGATGCTGTTGAGAAAATGCTTGAAGACCTTATTTCAGTTCAAGATAAGCTATTAGTATCTGAAGAAACATCAAGTGAACAAAAGCCCCTGTCAAGCATGCAAAACCCATACGAAGATTTAGCTGATAAACCCAATGCCTCTATAGGAATCTCTGACGTGAAAGTTGGAAGTGTTCCTGACCTAGTTGAAGAAATCCAGGGGCAGCAGGTTAGCAGGATGCATGGGGACAGTGTTCTTAAAATTTTAATGAAAAAAGTTAGATCACTGGATTTGAATATAGCTGTTCAGGAGCGATATTTAGAAGAGCTGAACTCCAGATATTCTGAAATATTCGAACAATTTGATAAAGAAATGGGAGACAAAGGTCTCCTGCTAGACAACATTTTGTTGGACATCCTGAGTTTCTCTAAAAGCAAGGATGACATGGTATGGAAATTTACTTTTGTTATCATGGAGACCATCTGTTAACATATCTTAAACTGCAATATTCATGATTGGCAGATTAAGGAGATCGGTGATATTTTGTCCTGGAAAGCCCTAGTTTCCATGCAGCTGGACATTATAATCAAAGAAAACTCCCGTCTCAGGTCGCATAAAATTGATTTCAAATATGCAAATATATATAGTTTGTTGGTCTTAACATATTCTCTTGTATCGTATTTGCAGTTTGGAGGTGGAAAGAGTTGGGAGGAATCAGTTGCATTTGGAGAATAAAGGGATCATCATTTTTCTTGTATGTTTATGGTTTGGATTCTTTGCTCTCATGAGGTTAATGGTAGAGATGAAATGGCCACCCCAACAACTGAATGTGGTGGAGAAGTCCGGGGAATTTTGGTGTGTGAGGTCTTCTTCTCCTTCTCCTTGGTTTTGTCTATTGCTCTCCACTACACTTACTTTGATCATCCTCTCCTTGTAGTTTTTTGCAAATATCAACTCGATCATCTCTTCACACCATCTTCATTATTAGTCCGTAGATATCTCAAAGCACAGCGCTGCTTAATGATCGATCCTGATGAGTCATTTGGTTTAACTATATTGATGGTTATGTCCAAGATTACCATTAATCATTAATCTTGCATGTATTCTTGAAGATTCAAATGAACAAAGAAGATTTGTGGCTGTTTATATGCCAAAGTTCATTTATTTTGTAAACAAGTTCTTATCAAGGGCCCACAGTTTATTTTAAAATGTTTATCACGTTATTCGTTCAAATTTTATATTTCTTCCTCCTGAAAAAATTATTTATATGCTTAACTTTTGCTGAATCATCAATTTTTTTTTTATCAAAAAGATGGTGTCGTGGTGATTATGTCATGACACGTCTATAAATCATTAAATTTTCATTCTACTATTCATTATCAAGAAAAAGTTGAGTTTTTTTAGAATAAAAGTCCCAAGTTTCAAAAAGTTTTCATGTGATATTCATGTACTATTATTTATTGAATTGTATGTTCTTTTGGAGTGATTTCTTTTTCATTGTCATTGAGGGAAATTTTCATACTATTTTTAAGGTGATACTATGAGAATACATGTATTAAGGATGAATATTTATCCTAAATATATGAGATAATATATATATATATATATATATATATATATATATATATATATATATATATATATATATATTTGATGTATAATTTTGATATGATTCATCACGTTCTAATAAGTAGTGTCATGACTTTGCAGTAAACATAAATATGAGCACGGTTGATGTACTAATATTATATCAAAATTATATATACATGTATATATATATTTATATTATTAAGAATATAGTTATATTTTTTATTTATTGAATAATGTATATCTTCAACCCCTAATTTTAGCTCATAATATTTTGTTTTTGTAAGATATATGTTGTTAATTTAGTGATATATGACATGGTATAAAATTTTAAAATTGATATAGTATTTCATCATCCTTGATAAATATAGTTTATGGTAGAATGTGTACCTCTTTTGGATTCTAACTTCTAATATTTTTTAAACTCCAACCCCAATAAAAAAGAAAAAAAATGGTTCTGTAAACTATACTTCTCTGTTAAGTAGGTTATTTCTTCTTCCTACTTTTTTTCTTTGGGAAAGAGGCTTCTTCTCCTACAGGGGACTTGTTCCTGCGTAGAAAAACCATTGGAACAAGTGTGATTCACCTCAATCCAATGGTTATCGTAGAATTATGCCAATATACATGAGTTATTGATTTATTTATTATTAGGCAAAAACATGTGTGAAACGGTTTCACGGGTCGTATCTGTGAGACAGATCTCTTATTTGGGTCATCCATGAAAAAATATTACTTTTTATGCTAATAGTATTATTTTTTATTATGAATATGGGTAAGATTGGTCGGTCTCACAAATTAAGATTCGTGAAACTCACTCTTATTATTATTGTTACATGAGATTTTTGGTGTATAAAGTAAAGAAGGTTGAGATAAGTTTTTTTTTATAAGAAGAAGGTTGAGATAAGTTGAAACAGAGAGGCGGGAGACCGGTCAGATATTAATTAAAAAGAAAAAAGAAAAAAAGCGGGAATTCGACATCAACTTGTAAATATTAAATGGGTGTATAATAATATAATTCAATGTTAAGAAAACGATTTTATGGATTATGTTAAAAAATAATATTTTTATATAAATTGGATAGACAGCCTCGGTATGGTTGTTTGAATTCAATAATTAGATCCTTTTCCTTTTTCCCTTTCTCTTCCCTCCCATTTCTCTCTCTCTAACCCTTTTTCCATCTGCAAACTCTGACCTAATTGTCTAACCACCCAGCCTCCTTTCTTTTAGTTACTCTTCTACTCACTTGATCGAGATTAAGTTTCTCCGTAACCGTTTGATCCGGCAAATTACTCGCTGAATTTGTTGTTGTAGCAGATCTGATCAGATCACTGACCGCCAATCGAGATGACACCCGCCGGACAGTTCGGAGATACCACTTACACTAAGATTTTTGTGGGAGGGTTGGCATGGGAGACTCAAAAGGACACTATGACTAGTTATTTTCAGCAGTTTGGTGAGATCATGGAAGCTGTTGTCATCACGGACAAGCCTACTGGTAGATCCAAAGGCTATGGATTTGTATGAGTCTCCCCTCCAGCTTCTCATTACTCGCAAGTTAAATTTCCGGTTTTTTGCTTAATAATGTGTGTCTCTATTATGATTGCTACGTAGGTTACTTTTCGTGACGCGGATGCCGCTATGAGAGCTTGTGTTGATGCTAATCCTGTGATCGATGGAAGGAGGGCTAACTGTAATCTCGCGTCCTTGGGTGTTCAAAGATCTAAGACTTCTGCCGTCAACACCAAAAATCATAATAACAACGGTATGTTGAGTAGTAGTTTGGTGTTGATTGTGTGTGTGTCTCGTTGGTCGCAGTTCTTTGATACATACACAGTGTTGCAACTTACAAGATGGTCATTAACTTGTTGGGTTACCATGGAGAGTTTTATAAACGTGGGATTGAAGCCAATACACCTTTAGCTTTAATTTTAGGGGCCTCTGGTCTTTGTTGTTCTATTTGAATTAATGAATCATTAAGAAATGCTTTACAACCACAGCTTAGTTGGCACAAGATAATATGACAGGTCATTCTTTCATTCTCGGTGAAGGCGCTTTTTACTTTATTTGTATGTAAATTTTGTCCATAAAGTAAAAGGTTGCTGTCGGTACTGAAACGTAAAATTGGATTTCCTTAGGTCATAAAGAATTGCTGTTGCGCGTCAAAATTCCAGATTTTGGTAAATAATGTGGTGCATGGCTGAAGATTAAGCATTGTTTTTTTTATTGTGGATGCATGCAGGTGGGACGAGGAACATGAGGGTGATAGGGGGTTTTCATCATCACGTTCAGGCGGGTGGAGTATTTAATCAGTCCGCTGGAAACGGCTTCCCTCAGTATTCTGTCCAGCAAGGGATTCCTAGCTACAACTTTCTTTATGGGTATGCACAGTTAATAATACTTGTAAATTCTGTGAATGCGCGTGGGCAAAGGCAGATCCAACAAAGTTGAAAGAGGCCATCGCCTGTCTGAGTTAAAAATTATAATTAATTAAGCATTCTTTCAAAAATCCTACTTTTGCCCCATTACTATCTTACCTTTGCTTAAATTTAATTCGAAGATGTATTCGAATTTATTTGAAGTAGGCTCAAATTCAATGCTTTCAAATATATATCGAATAAATTTTTAGCTTACGGCTCGATTTATATTTCCATCTAATTTCCCTTCCTAAATAGTCAATAAAAAATCTGGGACCGTATCGAGAATGGGGACGCATGCTTTATTGCAGCAGATTTTTCGCTTTACCTAATCCTTATGTTTTGTGATTTAAGGCTGCACACACGTGTGTTGCCAACTCATTCACACCCAATCTCATAATACTAGCTGGCTAGATAATTTTGAGTTCTGTTCTATTCACGCATGCTAGTTCATATTCCCATTTCCCACCACCCTCCATCATCATTTCCACCAAATCACATTTCTTTCTCTCCCCCCTCTCTCATACAGACTTAACAAATGACAACCTACCGACAAATAATACTTGTAGCATTATTCTCCCATCTTTTCTTATGAACGACAGCTGTTCTGACTCAGCAAGCCCGTTTTCTACTCTTCAAGAATCACGAGATTTTTTTTGAGTTGCTATAAAAAAAAAGAACCGAGTGTAGGATAGATACCAAAATCAGCTGTAATCAAGTGCCTTTTTTTTTTTATCGATTCTGTCATCTGCATATATATGCATACGTAAAAACTGATCAACTTTAATCGGTATATGGGTCTTAAAATATTGTATTTTGGGGAGATCGACCCCCTCTTTCTTGCTGGGTCTGCCTCCACCTGTGTTCTAATTTGGTGATTTTCAAAACATGTGCTTGATAAATAACAAATTAAACGAACGTTAGTGATTTAAATCTATATCTACAACTCTTTTAATCATTTTTTATGAATATCAACATGCAGGTACACTCCGTTCTCGGCTGAATATGCTTACCCTGCGGTATGTTTGCGCAAAACTACCCCTGCACTAAATAGTAATTTGCTTCAGAAGGCTGGTATAAGGAAACTAAAAATGGTTTCAATCAAGTTGATCGAAGTGTGGTTTTATAAAGTACCCTAAACGTTTGAAGCACACCGTTACTTATACTCTCTCAATCTCACATGAAAATCAAAGAGTGGGGTTTTTCAATTAATTTTTTTTTTATCCGCACTTCATTTTTAAATCACGTTTTGTTTTGTTTTGTTTTGTTTTTTTTTTATTTTCACAATTCAAATTTTGTTGGGTTGGTAGTCTGGTTTTACTCAACATGATCGTGACAAATACGCTGAAAAGATTATTCCCTAGTATATTTATAGTTCAAACAAGCGCAAAACATTTCTTGATTCTGATATCCAAGTGTGCCATCAGAAAATAGGTCTTGGATAATCTGGAAAATGTGATCTAATTTATTCTTCCAAATGTAGAATGAAAACATTGCATGTACTATGTGATAGACTGTAAAACGATTAATTCAATATCATAATATTTGTTTAGAGTTATTACGGTGTGTATGGAGGAGCCAATGGAGGTCAGTATCCCTTATATGGATCTGGGACAGGTGGACTGGTGTCAGGTGCTGCTGCAGCCTACTATCCTTATAATCTCAATTTCAGCGAGGGGTGCGAAGGATCCACTGGATACACCACCAACCAGGGTCATGGCGGCATTCAGTTTCCTCAACATCTCTTTCAGTATCAAGCAATTAGCTCAGCTGCGGCCCTTTATCCCCACCATTATGGCACCCCTTTATCTATAGCCCCGCCGAGTCCACTGCAATCAGGTCTGTTAATAAATTGTCCATTCCAGTGATCACCCAATTAAGGGAAAATTATTGTCATTTTTGGTTTGATAACTCTGGGGATATGACATTTTTAGCTGTTGCATGTTATAGAGTTGGACTAAAAATGATTCTTTCCCTAATGAATGCAGCCATTTCTGCGTCCATGATATACTATGTATTCGATTGTGGAACTAGGAACTGCTAATACCTTTGACAGTGGGCTTTGTTGTGACACAGGGGTAACCATGGCTCTGCATCGTTGAGAGATTCACACAGAAAAGATCAAGAAAGATTCATATCCATTCTCCTCCAAAGCCCGTTTGGCCTAATCATGGTTAATCTCTTTCCACTTCCCTCTGTGGACGCCCATGCCGCCCTGACTGTGGCATTCTGCCGTTTCCACACATGGAAATCCAGCCCTTCATAGGGGTTGCATCCAAATTTGGATTACCCTTTCTCCATCTCTTCATGATTTCTCTGGCTGTAGAAAAGGTTCCTGCAACAGAGAATCACAACATACATGCATCTCATTCATACCCAACACTGGCCTCTTGGCATACGAGTCATCAGGCAAAGTGTTGCATGCTATTAGTACTTTTGTTACTTTCAGCCCTGGAAAGGCTTAGAAAGTATCATTTTCAAAAGGCTACATTTCAAACCACTTTTTTTAAACTTTTAACAGGTAGTTTCAAAATGTTGATCTTGAAATGGTTGAACACTTCAACATCTCCCTTCCCTGGATATTTCAGCAGATCAGGAAATTAGGGTCCCTGATTCTGTTTTGTAATATGCCTAATCTCAGGACTTTGTAACTTCAATTTTTTTTAATCAAAGTAGGTTAAAAGATTTTAATTTTTCTCTCACCGATCTATTTCGAACTCTGCTTAATTTTATCTGTCGGATGGAGAAATCGATCATCTCTTCTTAGGAAAAAGGGAGATTATCCATCCCACATCATGTTTTCATCTTTGTATGTATATACAAGTAACCATTAGAATGGCTAAACTTGTGGAGTTTATCCCTGCTACACAACCGTTAATTAGGTAGGATAAATACCCTTCTTTTGAAACTTTAATCTTTTCTGGAACTCCATGAAATGGTTGTGGAGTTCCAATTGCATAAAAACTAAACCCAAGATGTTTTTGGTGTCTCTGGGTTTGACTAGTTCTCTAGCACATGCATCAACCATGGTTAGGTTTCAGGCAGGCCATCTTTGTTATCGCACTCTCTCTATATGTATGTATTGAGGACGGCAAGCATGCAACTTTATTATGCTTTTTCTTTTATCAAGTCAAGTCTACTATGGTTTGTAATGTAAGAAGGAAAATGGGTCAATATCGTACAGTAGATGTTGATGAACCCGGTACTGTTATTTTTCTGTTTAATCTATTTAAGAACTGTATTTTGTCTCTACCGACCTGACTCATTTAAGTACTAACGATGCATTAACTAAACATGCAAATTATTCTATGAAGTGGCTGATTCAAGGACGTCGATATCTTTTATGAGTATATCTCCACTTATTATTAATATTTCTTTTCGGAATATATATCTCTGCTTATTTGATTGATTCACTAGTTGTGATTATGATGACGTTGATTTATCAACTATAGTAGTCATTGGTGTCAATAATGAGTCAAGAATATTTTCATTGGATCCAATGTTAGGTAATAAAATGTGACCAGCAGTTGGTTGGTTGATCTTGGCAGACAGATAAGATGAGGATCTTCTCTTCTCCTTTAACTTGTCTTATTTTTTATTTTACTTTCTCAAATGGTACATTTTCGCTTTTTTTCCACAAATGTAAATCAAATGCCAAGTTCTTATCTCCATAAAAAAAGTAAATTTTTTTTTATACTTTTTATGCATAAAGAAATGTTTGTACCTTACACTGTTACACGTATGTTACCATGTCGTTAAAAGTCCTACCACTTCCATTTCCGTTACGTCTTTTTTCGCACAAACTTCACAAGAAATATCAAATATCAAACGAGTTTTCAATTTTATCTTTCTTTAGTGACTGCTTGATTACAAGATCTCAAATTAAATTGAGATATATTAAGAAAAAAATAGAAGATATATTGATAAATATGAACACATGTGACATGTCTATTATGTTAGAAAAAAGAAATGTTATCTATATAATTGAGATCGAGAGAGTATATAAATTATAGGACAAATTTGTAAATAAACTTTGATGAAGCTTCTCCTTCCACGGAATTGATTTTCAAGGTAACTGATGAGGACATGTTGAATCGGGAAAGAACTTGGTGGACAATTCCACCATGTCGTGTTGATAAGCTGGAGATGGTCGCCCGGGCGTCTGGACCTGCACTTTCAAGAGAGAAAGAACGTTAATGGGTGACAGAAAATTCTCCAACATGACCACCCTGACGATCAAGTCAATTAACGATTATAGAGAGATTTTTGTAATAAATGTTGTAGGCTATATGTAAATGAATGCCCAAATGTTTCAACAAACCTAATATTTATAGAAAGAAAGACAATGATGACATTGTTTTCAATGCCCACTTACTAATTATAGCAAGATGGTTACCATACCCTACTTTTCTGACGCCAACTTGTCAAACTGTCATTTTCGTCTTGTCAAATCAATGAGATTTTGAAACAAATGATTATCAAGATAAAGTATCTTAAACTTGTGCACTCGAGTGAAGTGCTATTATCGAGATAACCCGGGTAGAGAACCATCGCCAAGGAACTCGTTTGGAAGCCCGACTATTATTGCTCTTTTTAGAAGACCATTTGTGTTCTAATCTAATGCTTAAACGACTGCCCACCAGTTTTAATGTCACCAATTTTACTATTTCAATGCATGTTTTTTGTACTGCTTTCTCATTATATTGGTTTTTGATGTGTGTTAATTATTAACAACATTTTTTACACCCCTCCAATAAAGTATTAATAAAATCAACCATCGAGACTAGCTAAGGTTTTGAAAAAAAAAATCAAATTTGCATTTAACATATAAATATTTTATATATGTTACAAATATAGAAATGTTACTAAAGTTTTGAAAATAGTATGTTTATGATTCAGATAAACAGTCTTTAGTATTTCTCATTAGGTATAGTATAATCTTTGAAAATAAATGCGGAGGTTCAGTGTGGGAGATTATTTTCCGACAAAGATTATTCCGACACAAATTACATTTTAAAAGAAATATCGGAAATGAAACAGAATGTCAGCTAATTATTTTGTCTCCAATTAATCTATATCTATATCTATATAAATATACCAATTGAATTGTGAATTTCCTCTATTATCCTCATTAATCTATATCTATATAAATATACCAATTGAATTGTGAATTTCCTCTATTATCCTCATTAAAATTATACTCTAATGACACTTTGTCTTCTTTTTATGTAATTAGTTAATTATTATTAATCAATTATTATTAATCCATTGACTAATTATTATTTATTACTCTTTCACTCACTTTCATGGCATGACTATAAATAATATCAAAATATTTGTTCAACAACTAATAATTCGAATCAATATGTAATAATATTATTTATAAAATGAATTGTTTTGTGAAAATACCTTACAAATAATAGTAATAGTGTTATACGTTCTTTTATTAAAATAAATAAAAAAAAATTATGCTAATAGAGGTTTCGAACTTATTTTTACAATTTATGTATTAATTATATTTTTCATAATCTTAGTTTTTTACAAAAAAATACAAAAAAATTTATAGGTTTCGAACTTATTTTTACAATTTATGTATTACTTATATTTTTCGTAATCTTAGTTTTTACAAATAATACAAAAAAAATTATATTTAACAAAACATAAAATAAGAAATTATAAATTTATATGTCGAGGTTTAATCTATATCTATCTATATACAAATCTATATATATGAATGTGAATTGTGAATTTACATAAATATCCTTATCTTCATTTAATAATAATAATAATTTACATAAATATTCTTACCTTCATTTAATAATAATCATTAATAAATGTTTTTTTCCCATATATTCTTTTAATAATAATCATTTCATTAAAACATTTTTATTTTTAATTTTAAAATTAATTACTTTGATATTTAAATTGACATCAAATTCACAGAAAATCATTATCATAAATACATGTTTATTTTTTGTTTGTTTTTCATCTATTCATTTAATAATAATCATTAATATATTTTTATTTTTAAATTTAAAATTAATTACTTTAATATTTACATTGACATCAAATTCACATAAAAGCACTATCATAAATACATATTTATTTTATTTGTTTTTTTCATCTATTAATTTAATAATAATCATTAATATATTTTTATTTTTAAATTTAAAATTATTTACTTTAATATTTACATTGACATCAAATTCACAGAAAATCACTATGATAATGTTATAAATTTAAATAAATTGTTAATATTACGAACATTAAGGTAATAATGGGAAAACAAATATAGATGAGTGTGATTGAATAAAATTAAATTATTAATAAATATTAACGTCATATAAAACATTTTTTTCCTATTTAGAAGGTAGATATATATAGATTACTTATATATCAACAAAAATATGTGATTGAGAGAAAATGTTTGTATGTAAGTGATTTCATTGCAAACATTTAAGTTATTTAATCAATTTTCAATATATGATGCTAAATACATATTACTAAATAATATATTATCTATTAATTAATCTATTAAATAAATGACTTTCATTTGTGAGCTTACTATTATATTATTTTTTTGTTTTACAATTTGTCATGTTAATGGTGTTATTTAAGTTATTTTTTATCTTAGTTTAATAAGATCATTAATAGTGTATTTAACTCAATCAAACTAATTATTATTTTAATTTAATTTTAAATTTAATTTTTATTAGTTAAATTTATATATTGCCGTCAAATAATAATAGGAAGACAAAGGGAGATGAGTCGGACTGAATAAAAATAAATTATTAATAAATATTAATGTCATACAAAATTTCTTTATGTCGTTTAAAATAAAAATATTTTCAGACTCTTTATGTGTCAATAGAGATATGTGATTGAGAGAAATGTTTGTCTGTAAGTGATTTCAAACACTGTTTTTAAGTTATTTACTCATTTTTTTTATAAATGCTGCTAAATAAATATTACTAAATAATATGCTCCATTTGATTATTTTGTGTTCTTGCAATGGGAGGAGTTTTTTTACCCTAGCGTTACATGTTTGATTGTTATATGTCATTTGCATTGATCATGTAATTGTGTTTGAATTGTTTATGTGATTTGTTTGTTTGCACAAAGAAAAGAGAAACAAAATCAAATATCCAACAAAAATGTTTATTTTTCAATTTTTTATTGTTGAGATATTTTTTTAATTTTTAAACACATAATGCATTGTTATCTGTTTGCTTAGATTACTTAGTTTGAAGTGACTTACAAAATACTAAAAAAATTGAAATATTTCTTCTTTTTTACCTTATGTATCAGAATATCAAGAGATAATATTTTTTATTTATTGAGACAAATATATTTCCAAACTTCTGTCTATAAATCAATATTTAATTTTTTTACGATATTATTATATTCTCTAATCAATTCTTTTTACTTAGATTGCTAGAAGGCATTTTAATTTGAGTTTTTATGTTCTTGCTTATATTATTTTTGTAATATTATTTATTATGAAAATAATAGGTGAACTACAAAATTTGGTCGGTCTAAGAGTCCTCTGATGAACGACAAATATGGATAAATTATTAAAATATATAATATCAAATAGATTTTTGGAATGCGATTTTGTTCTAATTCAATGATTATGCATTATTCTAAATTTTAATTATATCACAAGTTAATGCATGTTTTGTTGTTGCTAGATATATTTTGTCAATAGTATAATATTTTTCTATGGTTTAAGAAAAATTGTGTGACTTTGTATTATATTTTTACGGCTGCTTTTCTAAATGGTTTTATTATGATTTCAAGTCACTATTTTTCATTTGTGTTTTTTTTAAAGAAGTGGAATGAATATCTATAAAACGATGACATTAATAAGGCGTCTTCTCTTTATTTGAAAAAAATATTGGAAAATTTATACAAATTGTGAATAATATGAGTTAATATTTAATTGGAGAGTGATTTATGCTTTTTATTGCTCGTATATACTTCAATTTCTTTGTTATTGTACTAAATAAATTATTTTTAAACTTTGAGTTATCATTTTTTTTTTCTTATCGAAGTTCTTTGTGTTATGATTTTTTATACGTTTTGGTTAGTTTTGTTGGCGGCAATTGGTTAGTTTATATAAAAATAAGTATAAGAGTATACCAATCAAAGCCACATATTCTGGGTCTTCTGTTGTACGAAGAGAATAATAAATGATTTATGTGAATTATATAATTTCTTGGTTTTTCATACATATAGTCTACGAAATGCGTCAAATTTCGAACAAAAAAGTTAAGACAAACATAGTGGATGAAAAAAAAGAGACATGTTGCACCATAGTAGGTCGAACCATGGTGCTTGAGCTACTATGCGGTTTAAAAGATTTGAGTTGCACCATTACTACTAGCTATAGCTTTTGGTAAAGCGGCAAGCGCTCGGTCCTACAATTGGTATCAGAGCCAATATCACGGGTTCGATTCTCATTAATGGCAAGAAGTTCAATTCTTGGTAGGAAGATTGTTGGGTGCAATAATTGTCCCTGCTTGGTAAAACGGCCGAACCGTGGTGTTTGAGCAGATGTGAGGTTTAAAAGATTTGATTTGCACCATTACTACTAGCTATAGCTTTTGGTAAAACGGCAAGCGCTTGGTCCTACATATTATGTCCTAATTTCTGTATGATATAATTCAAGCACATTTTTTTTATAGATATTTGAAATTAGGTCCAACTAAGTAACATGAAACATATACATATATATTAAATCATATTTAAAGCAAAATGTTAAGATCAAGAATGATTCAGATTTAAATTTCAACGAAGCACAATGAAGAAGAAATTTAAGAATTGTATGTGTACGTTAAGTGTTATGTAATGATTATGTTGCTACTTCATGGTTGTGCGACATATGTATGTCATATAAAATGTTAATATTTTTCAATAAAATAGTTTTTCAAAAAGAAAAAATTCTTCTTTCAGAAAAAGAAATACATGAAAAACAAATTGTGCATAATTCTCATTCTATTTATAATGGTATGAGAACAATTCTAAAACTTTCTTGACACAATATAATAGATCAATTCTGTGCATTTTATTGAGACATTAACCCAATTTCACTTTATTTCCTCCAATATTATCTCGATATATTTCGAGGTGACTACGAGATTGTTTTTGTCTCTTTTTTAGTCAAAGTGTCTAACCAGCTAATTCATAACATATATGATGGTAGCATAGAATACTCCTCGTCAAATAAATTCACTTAGCCAAATATTAAATTCAAATAAAATTCTACAATATTTCATCAAATTAATTTTGACTATCATAAAATGCTCATGAAATCTAAGTGGTTATATTATTATATGAGATATTGAATAAGACAAATACTTTGACATATATTTGAATGATATCTCATATGCATATCTTAATTACATTATTCGTATCTCTTCTCAATATTTTTAAAATACAATAATTAATTTTGTATATCGTTCCACAAGATATAAAATATTATAAAACAAAATATAAACTCGATATAAGAAAATTTGTTTTGTTTCAATGAATAATATAATATTATTTTCTAAACGCAACAAATGATATTGAAATTATATCATCCTCGTGACATGATGCACGCAATCATTATTTCAAAGCTTCCAAAAAATGACGATCAAGATGACTTTCTTGAATTGCGTCAAATTAAATGAGAACACAATTCTAGGATATAGCCATTTGAAGAGATTTCAAGTATTTTTCTCACAGTGATTGAGAAATAGTTGTTAAAAATTTGTTAACCTTATAGCTATATGTTGTAATATCGATACTAAATATATAAAAAAGATATCACAAATATCACAATATTTGAAGAAGGTGTAACATTATTCATTGGTTATGTTGTTGAAAAATATATATGTTATACATACTTTTAGTCACAAGTGAAAACTTATACGAGTAAAAGTATTTAGGAGTTATAGTTGATGATTTCAAAAACTGAAAAATCATTTAACAACAAAAAAAATATTCGGAAAAATAAGATTATCAGATAGAAATAATGTAGAAAACCGAAAAAATGTCGTGATAAAGAAGCAAATTATGAGCATGTCAGATCCCGGATAAAGATTGTAAATAACATAAAAGATGTTAAAGACGATCAGATATTTGCTGAGCATACCAAAATAGTTATATGCATATTATAACAAACTACGACAAAGAGTTGTTGAGTTGTCAAAATCAACCAAGAAGCATATTGGAAAGTGTGTCGAGTAGATAAGATAATTTCTCTGATTCATATACCGTCTATGGTCATGATTTTTTTATTTTATATGGCTTGGTTTGTTTCAGTGGAGAAATATTATTAGCCATGTTTTAATTCAAATAAATATTATCAAAATTTCGTACATATATTTTCAGTAGTTTAGATTTTTACGTGCAACGTACGTGCATTTTTCTAGTACTTGTAAAATAGACGTTGGAGCCAGTCCACTCAGTCAATCTGCTCCACGTGCCAAAATATAGTTGGCATCTTACGGATGAGGCGATTCTTTGTAACCTGTGGTTTGTGAATCTTTGCGGCCTCTTTGAGGCAACGTGCGAGTGAAGATATTTTGGGTTGCGTATGTCGTTAAGTGTTAGATTTTCAGAAGTTCGAGTTAGGAGAAAGGAAAACAAACGATCGAGGATCAAATTCAGTTTCTGTATTGCATTCTTACTTCCTCCGCTTAACAATGGAACACTGATTGTGGAGGCCGTTTCAATCTCCTTGCTTTCCTTTGATCTATTGCAAGATCAGTTCGAGTGGAAAGTGATGGTTGAAGGGTGCTGCTGACGGTAACTCTTAAAGGCTGAATAAATTTAAACGAGTTCGTGTTTCAAAGTGGTGAGTTGATGGCGCAATTTTCGTCAGTAAAGCGCCTCTTCAGTGGTGATACTTTGTCGGTTTCGAGGTTCGAATCCAAAAACCACTGTAAAGTTAAAGAATTTGGTGGTTGTGGCGGCGCAGGATTAAGATTTACCACCTACTCACCATCCATCAAACGAGGAAATCACGAATGCAAGCTCAGTTTTTTCGATAGTTTCACAGTGCATGCCTCCTCTTCGTCCGATCCTCGCAATGATCCCGACGGAATTTCTTATGAAATCTTATTGGAGGAGTCTGTGGAATTTGAGAGTGATGATCTTTCTGGTTTTAGAGGCCTGGTCTTGGATATTTCTTACAGGTCTGCCTTCCGTTCCTCTTAGTTCCATACTGTCGCTTTATGCTGATTGTTATGGGCACTCCACATTCCAAAGAGCATTCGAATTACTTCCATTTCTGGGCTTAAATCACCCTTCCCGAACTATACTAAAAGAAAAAAAGAATCTTTGTTTCCAATTCTCGATTCTTGTACCAGTTACATGATGTAAAGTACGTATCATTTGCCCATCGGTTTTGTGCTTTTCTGGTGCTGCATACAAAATGTCTGCATGCTTCTCTTCCACAGGGGATAAACTAGAATATACAAACTGGAATAATAGTTTTTTTTGTAAAAATGATATACATGAATTGCCCCTGATGCTAGGCCTGTCAATGTTGTCTGCTGGAAGCGTGCAATTTGTTTGGAATTCACGGATAAGGTGAGAGTTTTTGCTTGCGTGCTTCAATTCATGTGTCAGAGTATCATGTGATATACAAAAGAAAAAGAAAGATAAAAAATGTCAATGATTAGACGAATTTTCCTTCTCATCCATCCGTCTTTCCAGTTGGCAATCCAGAACAATGTTTGATCTTTACCTCCCATTCTCATTTCATCTGTAGTTATGTAGCAAATTTGTTCAAATTACAACCTTGCAATTTCATCTTCTAATTGCAGGCTGATGTTTTAGAATATTATGATCAAACTGTAAATTCTCCAAGTGGTTCCTTCTATATCCCTGCAGTGTTGAGGGTGAGATGTGATCAGGGATTTTTGTGTGGTTATTTTTTTATTTATTAATTTTTTTTTTCAAATTTCCTGCTCATTGAGTTTCTTTAATTTTTGAATTATTCCTGATTTTTCATTCGAACTAATCAATGATACTTTGCTGCATCCACTCTCCCAGGTTCCTCATTTACTACAAGTTGTGAAGAGGAGGAAAGTCAGAAGATGTCTTAGTCGTAAAAATATTTTAAGTCGTGACAATTTCACGTGTCAGTGAGTTCTTGAACCATAGAACCCAGATTTGAATATCCGAGATTCGATTACTGTCATTTGCTTGAATCTTATTAACGGAACTGGAACCTCTTTCCACGCACCGAAGGAGTAACAAGGAAATAAGAATTTCAACTTTACACTAATTGCAGCATCTTTGTATGTTATTCTTTTATCTTGCTTTAAGGTCCGGCTACAATAATTTTTCATTTAAATTAGGCTTGATGTTATTGCCTAGCCAAAGCCTCTTTCCAAGGAGAGATTTTACGTATTTTGCATGCATTATATTAAGACTCTGAGGTCCAGTTACTGGGTACTTGTAAGGGTGCAAGTTTCTTGATCGACGCAACTATGTTTGTTGCTTAAATGATGTCTAGATGGTCCGATTAAATTTGCTGAAGGCAAATAATAGCAATCTCTAATCCTTGAGTAATTGCGAGGTCGTTTTATTTTCTCCAGCTTTTTCAATATCATTCTCATTTGTATCATCTTTTCACAGGATTGTTAGTAACATGAACATGTCTTTAATCATTAGCATTCTGCTTCATCAGTATTTATTTATTTTGACCCATATATACATATTTTTTCACTTGCCAGATATTGTGATTCTGCTGAGAACTTGACCATTGATCATGTTCTTCCAATTGCACGGGGGGGAGAGTGGACATGGGAGAATCTGGTAAACAAAGCCTATATTTGTTTTATTCTTTGGTGTGAGTTGTTTGGAATATTAAAAAATCACAAGTGTGTACTTTTCACTGCTGTTTTTAACAGGTTACCGCCTGTGCCAAATGCAATTCAAAGAAAGGTCAGAAGACCTTGGAGGAAGCAAATATGAAATTGGCGAAAGTTCCCAAGGTGAGACCAACATATGCATAATATAACCTGGAATCACAAGGACCATAGTGAGAAGAAGCAGAGTTTGCTGATGCTTATTGCCTGGATTAGGGGTGTAAATGGGTCGCGTTTACATAAAAATTACTGTCTGTGAAAATACTCCCGAGGGCTGATGATGAATGTCTAGTAGACCCTTGGCAAAATGCGAACCTAGATGAATTATTGATCGTCTATCCTAAGTAAAGGGCATTCGATTTAGCAGTAAAATGGCTCTCAGATCATGTTTCTTTTTTTATGCGATTCTTTTTACAATTATCCTATGTTTTGTTGCAGGCCCCCAAGGACTACGACATACTTGCCATACCACTGACAAACAGCGCTATAAAAGTGCTTAAAATGCGGAAAGGGGTGCCAGAAGAGTGGCGGCAGTACCTCTCGAAGCCATATGTTTAGTGTATAGAAACTTTTATTGACTCTACCAGGCATTGTAATATGACGAATGCACTCTTCCCATTGTACCAGAATGTGTGATTAAGTGGATCAGTGCTGCATGAATATAATGTCTTGCCAATCATCATAAGTTAAACGGTTCTGTATTCTCTCATTAGCAAATCCTATGGTTTCTTTTGAATAAACTAAGAAGAAGCGCGTGTGTTGCACGTTGTGCTCGGTGATTATTGTCCAAGTTAAGTTTGTGCATTGGGGACCTAAACTTAAATTATATAACAAATTATTATCTCTTGAATTTGTCATGTCACGCGAATTTCCACTAACAAAGTACTGGAGACTTGCAATGTTAGTTCTCGGATATATATAAATAACATGTCAATTAATTTTAGCCTTAAGTATCCAAATTTCTTCTCGGAAGTTCGTTTGTAATAGATGTTGTGTTAGGTGTTATGGGATATTTTGGGTAACATTCGACTGGGTTTCCAGAACATGTAGTCTTATCTCAACTTAAAATAGTACGGTTTGATATGACCAGGTTTGAGACAATAATGACAAACAAATTGGCGTCTCCTTCTCTTCGGCTTCTAAATAGAAACTAGCTTATTTGGTGGGAAGATTTGGCCATAGAAGTGACTGTAGGTGTATTTGATGTGTTAGTGTTTTTTCACAAATACAGTTGGTTTTGATGATTCTCCAACTTCAAACACATTGTTGTTGAAACCTAGACCAGCCTTATTATCCTTTCTCATCATCAGTATAGATCAAGCTTGGTTGTGCTTGTATTAAACTTAGCAAGTGTTTGCGTTGATGTTTCAAGATCCCATTGATCTTGCACAATTCCGAATCCTTCTTACTTAGGATTATCTCAAGTTTGGCCACAACACTCTTTAGCTCAGTATTTTCCTTTGAGAGAGTTGTGTTCAATTTATTTCTCTAGGTCCATTCAACATACAACTCCTCATGTAATTTTATACGCTCTCCAGAGTGATTTCTCTGGTATCTACTTCCAGATCTTCCTGATCACTTGAATTTCCAAAAGTTGCAGCATTGAAGCAGACTGATTTTTGAGTGATTTTCCGGTCAGACATTGTAAGACAAGAGGCAACACCCAGTGGATTGACTTGAAACCAGTGTCTTTCTTCAAAGAGTACAGTTAGGTAAGTGTGATTTTCATCTTTATTAGATTCTTGCTCTTCATCCGATTTCTGATCGCTTAAGAAAACATTCACCCTTTATTTTTGCAAAGTCATTCGAACATTCATTCGCATAATATCCAAAACTAGTGCACTCTCTACATTGCACAAAATCAAATCTCTTAGGTCATATTGATTCTTACCTTCATTCCTATGTCGAAATTGTCCTTGGGCGGAGAAGAACATTTGAGTTTTTCATGAGCAATTAGACTTAGAAACTTAGATTTTTGTCAAACTCTTTTTTTGCCCTTTAATCATTTTCAAATAATCTCCGAACTTTTTCAAAATTAATGAGATATAATCTTCACAAAGGTCCGACTCATTGACTTCTTGTGACAATTGAAGAATATCTTTAGGAATCATTTGAAATTTAAAAGGAATAGTCTTACATTTGTCTCTTTTTTGTAGATCCATTTCCACTCGAAAATACGAAAGAAACTAATCAAGTTATCTAATGTGAGCTGAGTTGTATCTCTTGCTTCATCAATTGTGTGGATCTTGATATTGAAACATTATGGAACTAATCCTAATACTTTACTGGCCAACCTTTCATTTGAAATCGGATCACCAAAATCGAATGCTTCATTGTCTATCTTTCTCGAGCGACGGTCGTACTCAGTGATTGTCTTAGTTTTTTCCATCCTCAAACTTGCAAATTTAGAGGTAAACATTCTTAATTTCGTCCTTCGTACTCTTTCGGATCTTTCACAATATTTTTGAAGAATTTTCTGTGCATTCTTAGTAGAAACGCAGTTGGTAATTAGACTAAAAATGTTTATATCAACTCAAGTGAAGATGATATTTTATTCTTCTGAATTGTAGTTCGAAATTTGGATTTCATCTGTTGTCCATTCGTTTTTAGCTTGATTAGACTATCACCATCTTCATCAACTCATTTTGGTGGAGTCCAACCATTGACCGCTCATTTTCATCATATTTCATCTATGAACTTGGTATAAAATCTTATTTTAACTTTCTAAACAGTGGAGTTGAATCCATCCAAAACAGGTGGTCGTACTCCAGCGTTGGCAAGTGACACGTCCATTAAATTTTACCTATTAAATAAATGTAACCAGAATCTCACTTAGTAATATCGAGAGTTGGCTCTGATACCAATTCAAAATAATTTGTTTGACGTAATTGTAAGGATTGTGTGTATCATATATAAATTATTGTCTCGATTGTTTTAACATCTTGTGACAACATGCAACAGAATAATATATCAAACAAACAAATATTTTTAATTAAAAGTATCATAGAGATAACTATGCACAAGTGAACACATTTGTGCGACGCCTAAAGGCAAAATAACCACTAGGAAAAAAATCGAGTTTACAAAATCAATAATAGTGAAAAACAAAAAAAAAATCTTCCTTAAAAGGAAATGAAATAAATTGCATCCTAAAATATCAATGACAAAATTTGGAGCAACAAAACAATTTTTCAATCAACAGTTTATACAGGGTGTTGTCTTCAAATGTCTCTAACACGTCACGATAACACAATAAAATAATATTACTTCGTCTTTGCGAGTTCTTCGTAAAATTCTCTCTTTCATTATCTTGTATATCTCGCTCGTCTCTTTTTTATGATGCAACAATTATTCTTCAATTAGTGGTAACGATATGATTTTAACTTGGAACAATAATTTTAATGTTAAAAATTGTTTTTCCATATTTTTTGGTATCTCCATTTAATTAGTTTTGGGCTCTCCATTTAAAAATCGACAATTTGTATTTCACACCAATCCCGACCACAAAAACAAAATTTGTGAAAAATATGTGAAGCCTCATTTCTTTTATATAGATGATTGGTTATGTCCATTCACAATTCAAAAAAATTATCTTCTAACAATGAAGAAATATGACTGGAAATTTGTTTTTGTACTCAAAAAATTTCTTCCACCGGATTTTATCTAATGCAATCAAGAGAAATAAAACATATAAAATAGCAAAATTCAAACAATCATTTCGGAATTCGTAAATCTAGAGGCACATGGGCTAAATAGCCGAGGCAAAATCTCCGATCAGCAGCATTACGGACGACTGGAAAAGTAAAAAATACTAACAGGACGTGATATTTTTTCATTGAATAAACAAATAAATAACGCCATGGTTAGAAAATAAGTCCATCCATTCTCCAAAAAATCTGCTATCCTGTTGTACCCGCTCCTTGCTGGAAATCTCTATCCGGCAAAAGAATGATTGATAAATCTATTGGTTTGGGATTCTCCAAGTTCACAAATTGCAATGTTTATGGCTCCAACAATCTTCTTGCTGATCAAGCTTGCTTTACAGACAATCTCTCTGATAACACACAACGCAAATCATTAATGTTACATATGAATTCCATGCAACTGCGGAATCCCATGTGAACCAAGAAAAAATTGTACAAAACACAAACTCGACCAATGCTCAGATTTTATATTAAAGAAGGGGCAGTCATTGGTGGTCGAGGAGGACGTACTTATCAGTTCGTACGTCACAATCATCGTGGTTCCATAAAAAGACATGTTCAGAAACCGAGGTCCGAATCCCCTGTAGAAACCTTTCCACCCATCCTCTTTAAAAAGTGCCTTTGCGGTCTTGAGCACAGATGGTCTTCCAATGCTGTAATCATCAATAACCTATTCATCGAAGTGAAAAAGAAATAATAGTTTTTCACTGCTTTGTTGATGAGGTAAGAGTGTGACTAATAATTTTTGCATAAAGATTACCTGAAGGCGCGTCTTTACAGTGTCTATTGGAGTTGTAATGACTGAAGAGAGAGATCCAGCTACCACTCCAGCTGTAGCTTGAACAAGAGCCATGTCTACATGGGATGGTTTATATTCCAAGTCATCTGCGTAGCCAAGACTCCTAAGGTCAAAAACAAAAGTTCAAAGAGAGAGCCATTTTAAATAGATGTCCTTGATGGCTCTTAGACCGGCATAGAATAAAATATGTACCTCCAAATTGTGTGTTGGGAAGCACCATAGGCAGCCCACCAAAGTGCTGCTGCAGGAGATTGTGTTATGATAGTTAATCCAAAACCTCTGTATAATCCACGGAGTCCTTCAGCCTTTATCACCTTGCGTACAACATCAAATGGACCATTGCAAGCTATTGTTCCCGGAAGCCCTTGAACCATTAATCGCTGGCATATCTGGAAAAAAAAGTTCAATTTCGAAGCTTGGATCTTTAGGTAATATGTATCAATCAATATTGAAGTTTTCCCAAAAGGACAAGTTAACAAGATGGGTTAGACCAGAGTATCATCATGATAAGCCTTGCAGGACCATGCACATACTCACTGATAAGAAGAATGACATAACTAAACAAGAGTATGGAAGAAGTTGAATACGCACCACCTCCAAAGGCACGAAGTATACACTTGATAAATTGGAGACCATTCCTGCAACGCCGTTTGCGACCGCGATACGAGTTGCTTCTGGCATATCAAGGTCTTGCATATATTTCAGAGTCATATCCTTGGACATTTCAAGTGTGGTCAAAGCGAGGACTCGACCAGGTAATGATCCAATGGCTGATGTGCCAAAGCCTCTAAAAATACCTCGAATACCATCCCTTCTAATAAGATGCCTGAAAACAGAAAATCCTGACTGATGAGAGAATCCAGATCCAGATACTTGCATCCTCGTCTTCACAACTGCTGTCGGGTGTATTAAAGCTGACTGAACAGTAAACAGAATAGCCCCAATAATATGAAACCTTGTCTTATCCAACCTGAAAATTCCACAGCCAAACAACTAGATTCAAGAATCTATACAGCGCTGTAAGCGAATCAAATGGTTACTAAGAATACAACAAACACAATGATAGATAAAGAAAACCTTGATATGCAACTACCATGCCTGGAAGGAAAGAAATGGTTTTTTTAAGGTGTTATTTCTCGAAATAGAATATAAAAACCAAACCGTAAATACAATGAAAAACAAATACGCGACAAAATCCAATTTTTAAATAAAGGAAATGCTCATCAAGAAAAAATACAAAAGTAAATATGAGTTCAGTTCAACTCAAGCAATAACATAAGCTCAGTATAATGCGATCTTCCACTAATCAACTAACTAATAGACTGATATTCCAGTAAAGATACCACCTAATACAATTTCATCACTGCAAAATCAAGAGACAAGCATGCGTGCAATCAGAGAACCATCATCAAAGCAACGTAGAAAAACAACAACTAAATTCATCAGAGGAAGCTAGAATTAGCAAACAAAGAATCCAGTACTGAACCTAGCTTCCCAAACCGTCCAAGATCTGACTTCAAAAAATTTAAAAACACCAAGAATACCACAAAATCAAGAAAATAACCATTAGTAAGAATTCACCCCAAATATACACACATACAACACGAGTAACAAAACATGTTTATGTGCGAAAAGTGACCTGTTCCAGTTGATGTCAGTGTCTGCAAGAGCCAACCGAGGAGTGGAGGCGTCTGCAGTTTCAAAAGCCATTGCTCATCAAATTTTTTACAGCAAAAGACTACGATTGAGGTGTAGTAAAAGGACCCAGTTCCAACTTCAAAAGGAAAAAAGGGCCCAGTTCCTTATACTGTTGAATTTACTAATTTCTGGCTGCAACTGATCGAGCATAAAAATCGAGAATGTAGGAGCAGTTGTCTCGAACGGCATGAGGCTTGCAGAAGTCAGAACGGAGACAAACAAGCCCTCCCTTGTACCCGCTGAGGGTTCTAGAAAAAAATATTTTATTTTCTAAAACCTTGTACGGTATTTTAATAAAATAAATATAAAAATTAAATTTACATAAATAAACTAAAATTTCAAATTTTATTTTTTTTTTTTTAAAAAAAAAACAATATTGTGATACTGATTAGGGGATGTGCGTTTTAACACAGGCCCCCAGTTTTAATTATTCATGGGCTGGGATTTCAAATGGGCTGCGGTTTCAAATGGGCTGGGGTCTACTTATTTATTCTTGTGCCGCATTTAAAACTCCGGCCCCCAATTTTAATTATTCATGGGCTGGAGTTTAAAACCATGGCTCCTACTTTTTGTTCATTGGAACCATTACCCCTACTTTTAATTATTCTGAAAGTTTCCAACTTCTTTAATTTCTAACCATTACCTTAGACTTATACCACACAATTTCACCATGATGCACTATCGGTTATCTATATTCTTTACTAGAATTTTAAAAAAAAATCAAATATGATTCAAGAGATCTTTCATTAAATCATAGCTAATTATAAATCAAACTTGGATAAAATCGATCATAAATGTTAATTATTCATATCTTACTTATCTATCAATTTATTTAGCCTTCGTTTTAGAAGATTAACCCATATCTAGAGGACTAAATTGGCTAATCTCTTGTATTCTTGCAGCTTGTTCCCTAAAATGTTTGGATTTAAATTACCCACACAAACAAATTATTCGAACCTTAAAGTCAAACGGTTAAATGATAGTAATAAATAGTAGACTCCATACCCAAAAAGAGTAGATGAGATTCTACCTATGTGGACATTACCCTTACTTCATTTCAACGGGTCAGATCTTGTCACATATACAATTTCAAAAAAAAGTGGGTCATATATATGTATGGGCAAATCTTGGTCATACATCCTATCATGGAGACAATGCCCACATGGATAGGATAAAATAAACCCCCAAAAAGAGAGTGAAAGATGCATGCTTCAAACTCACGTCCTCTCATTATGATTTATTTAATTATGGGAGAGAATCAAAATTTCAGCCAGCAAAATAGGACCACAAGCAAATTATAAATGGTTCGCGTTCGTCCATCACCCCTGCACTGATTAATATTTCTCATGTTTTGCCTCATACGGGTGTCAAGTTGGTGGAATAAGTAAGCTTATATTCAATTGTCAACAGTTTGATTCTTATTAATTACCAATATTTTCGTAGGCAAGCATATCGTACACAGTTTGGCCAGTACGGTTTACCTTATTAGTGTAGTTTGTAGACTATGCCAAAGAATTTATCAATGAATATCGAATTGTAACCGTCGTGGATTCCACCGTCATTGAAAATATAGATATTTCTCTTTTTTTTTATATTAACAACATTAACATCAATATTATCTATATCTTTTGACATATGGCTAGTACCCTAATAAAATCATACAAAATATCACTTTTTGCGGGACTCCTCAGTCTCAACGTCTGAACGCTTACATTATTCTTTTCCCTAAATTAGTTCTTTGCCGAATCGGCACTTAAAATATTACTTTGGAAAAAGAAGGAATAGCATCTCATTTATGTATACATTTAATGGACTTCAATTTGTGTATCCATCATATTCTCGTTCGTGATTTATGTGAAGCAAGAATTATTATTCTTCATCGATACCTTAGAAAATAACTCTTCAATTTGTAACGCAAATGGAATTAAATTGAGAATTATTAATATAATATAGATTCGTCAAATTGAAATTTCATACATCAACTCTGCAGAGCAGATAATTGGATCCAATAAGAGGCATTGGCCTCGAGAATCCTTTCTTCAATCCCACAAAAAAATCACACCTCACATAGACTCGATAATGTCCCGTGCTCTTAATTATGGTTCCAGCATTGTACTCCAGCTTCCCCGTCAGCACCAGGCTCAGACCCACCACCCCGTAAGCCTCGTCCATCGATAGCGCGCCGACCACCTCCGCCGCCACAGGCACCTGTGCGCCTCCTAGCACTGGAGAAAGCGCCACCGTGCTCTTGGGTTCTTGAAATAGTGGAGGCAGCGTCACTTGCGGAGTGATGGCCTGGTTTTTATAGGAAACAAATGCAGAAAATTGGTCGTAAAAAATGGAGAGTCGCTTGTTGGGGTTCCTGATGACCACAGTGAACTGCATGGCTGTGGACATGAAAGGGGAAGAGGTGGCGTTGAGTTCATACACAGCTGCACTGACGACACTGAACTTGGGTTTGCGGGGTCGATAAACTAGCCAAACCGTGAGAACTGTGATTCCAGCTAATACTATAACGACGGCGATGAATGAGCAGATAAGTGGGAGTCTGCTTCGATTTGATCTAACTGTATAGCCTGCAGATGGTACTCCGGCTCTGTCTTCTTGGTGCATGTTCTTCTCTTCTTCTTCTTCCATCATTTCGGCTCGAAGGTTGTGCGCAGCTTCGGCTCTGGTCTTAGATTCAGCCATGGTCATCAACTTATTATATAAAACACTTGTACAAAGTCGGAGAAAAATAGAAAGTGATTAAAGAAAGGTTTGGAAGGGGTTTCTAGAATCTAGCTAGTGTTTTTGGAGAAAATGTTTTTGTAATAAAAGAATTTGTTTGTTCAAAAAAATTAATGATTATTTTGTTCACTCTCCAATCTCCAAATATAAAGTTATTTGATTTTTTATGATTATTTTTTAATAAAGATTAGACAAATTATTAAAAACTGATAATTATTTTAATTATTTTGTTCTATTTTATATCTAATTCAAATATACGATTAGGATAAACAATGGTGTAAACTTTCAATACGAGTGCGAATCAAATTAAAGCGTTATTCTTTCTCCTTTAATCTATTCTCATTTAAAGAGGGGTGGTGGTGGGGTGTGTTTTTATCACTTTGCATGGGTAATTTACTTTCTTTTGGTTTTATACTCAAATTAGCATTTTGAAAAGAATTTAATGAAGGAATTTCTTGTCCAAACAAATTAAACTGGCCCCTTATTTTAATCAAAATAAAAAGAGAAATTCTATTTACAAAAAGGGTTACACACGGTTAACGTTTTGTTTTTGAGATCACAAAACTCTCAAATATATTTTTAAAATATTATTATGCATTAATCAAACTATATAATGGTCATGATATTTTAAGGAAAAACAATACGATTGGTGAAGCACGATGCCGACTTAACAACAAATTAATTGGTTAATTAATTACATGGGCTATAGATAAATTGGTGCATGTTAAGATTTGAATAATCTCGCGTTTGATCCAGTGGTACTGGAGGTGGAGGAAGCAAATTGAGACAACCAAACCCTATATTTTTTTATTATGTATTTATACATTCGTAAAAACATGAGTACTTTACCTCAATCTTCAAATATTTCGACACCATATAGATTTTATTTGGCCTCTAATGAACGAAAACTTTTACAAATCGTATAAATTTTATGACGATCGACGTCGATATATATGATCTATCAAGATTCAAGATAGCTGGATTTGGACGTGTGCTTAAAAGGTAGAGAGAGTTGCAAATGAAGCTGCTCGATATGATATCTAATCATCCTTTAATGTGTATCGTTTTTAAAACTTTCCATATATCCAAAACGTGAAAAGAGGACAACATATGTTTGAAAATAAACGAAAAGAAAAAGGGGACAGCATGATTCCGATCAACTAATGGAACCAGCTCATAAAATCAAAATCTCCCACCCCTATTATAGATATATTATAAGAACAATATAGAGAGGTTTATTATTCGGGTTTTTTGTGCATGTCACTTTACCAAAAACCACCTCACGTTTTTTTTATTTTCAAAATATAGTTATAATTTAAAATTTGATAGTTATGCTTCATTCATCGAACTCACTGGAACAATTTGAAAAAAATTCCCATAATAATTTCAATCCATCCAATATTTAAAATAAAAATATAGATAACAAGAATGCGAACAATTAATATGTTAGAGCCAGCACGTGTATCTATTGCATTTGGTACGTAATTAGTTTAGAACAGCAGGGGCCCGTGCCCAACCACATCAATGTAATTCACCTTTCTCTATCTTTATTTGCAATTATGGGCTTTAGGTGGCTCGGCGGTTGATTCCATCGCCTTAATCATAGTAAGAAAATAACTCACTGCCCCCACCATATTTTATATCACAACTGCCATGAAATAAGACCCACCACCAATATGTAAGCGCCTGATCAGACAACAGTTCCATGAGTTGCTAGATATATATATATCTAATCCAACATACTTTTAATTACAAGCCTAGGTAATTAGATCTTCTGTCGAAACAAATAATAAACACACATATATAGGGGCTATATTGCATAATTTGTGGAACAAAATTATGCTAAAGATAGTCTCGGCGAGCTAGACAGCATGAGCATCAGCGTTAATGGACGATCTCAGGTCCCACCAGGCTTCAGATTTCATCCCACAGAAGAGGAGCTTTTACAGTATTACTTGAGGAAGAAGATTGCGCAAGACAAGATTGATTTGGATGTCATCCAGGATGTCGATCTTAACAAGCTTGAGCCCTGGGATATACAAGGTTTATCTATTTCTAGCAACACATTCAGATTGTTTTATGAAATATACAACTGTGTATGTATGTGTATATCTTTTGGTGTAGAAAAGTGTAAAATTGGATCCATTCCTCAGAGTGACTGGTACTTCTTCAGTCATAAAGACAAAAAGTACCCAACAGGCACACGCACGAATCGTGCCACGGCTGCTGGATTCTGGAAGGCTACTGGCCGAGACAAAGTAATCTACAGCAACTCGAGCCGAATTGGGATGAGGAAGACTCTTGTTTTCTACAAGGGTCGTGCCCCCAATGGTCAGAAGTCCGATTGGATCATGCATGAATATAGACTCGATGACAACATTAGTTCCTCGGTCACTACCAGTTGTGATAAAAATCATACGGAATATGTAAGTGAAAATCAATTTTACGATCTGCAGGATTCGGAACTGGTGAGTGCTCATATTATATATACGTGTATTCATATAAAAAATATATATGATAATTGAAGGTGTGCATCGATGACGTGCTGCAAGAAGAAAGCTGGGTGATTTGTCGAGTGTTTAAGAAGAAAAATCACTGCCACAATGCATCAACTGGGAGGCGTATGCTTAACAATGCAGCAATAAATGTTTCACCGTGTGACTGCGACGATGAAGAAAATTTAGAAAAAATGCTCCTGCCTTACCAATTTAACCCAAGAAATCAAGTGGTGCCCAATGATAATATGATGAATTTAAATCGACGATTCTTGAAACTACCGAGCCGGGGATATATTTCCAGTGAAGAAGAAATTGTGGATCAGTCTCAGGGATCTATTAACTATGATAGTTACTCAGAAATATTAGAAAGCAGTGGGCTTCAGGATTGGGCAGCTCTTGAGAAACAGGCACATGATCAGCTATCGTGTTTCACAAATCAAGATCATGATCCCGGATTGTTATTGACTCCATTTGTTAATAATTATAAGTATATTAATAATAACCATGGTCATAATACTGATCAATTCATGCCTCAACTAAACAAGCAACAGACAACTGTACTACCGTACCCTACTGCCAATCAGCTGGATTCTCAAAATGACTGCTATCTGTGGAGAGATCATGGGCTCTTTCACTTGTCTTCTTAGTTACTACTATCAGTAATTAATATAAACATATGTTAAAGCACGACGTAGTTAATAATACTGATATGCAGGGACAATGTATATATTGGAAAATTAATAATAAATATCTAGTGCTCTAGATGTTAAAGTGAATCTCTATGTTTCTAGTATTGGCTACTTTAAGGAATCGATATGAAGCTTATTGGTCAGTACAAATGGCTTGACACCTAATGTGTAATACAATATAAAAGATTTATAATCAAATTTCCTTGGCCTATGTTGGATAGGTTCGAACCATCATTCTTCATGCTATACAACAGAGTTTAGGTAAAGGAGAAGATATAATATACTTCGTGAATATCATGTGATTCAAGGTTTTAAATGTTGAGTACCAAGTCAATTTTGATGTTCGGGGTCCTAAATTGCAGAATGATTTCAACACTCAGATGAACAAATGGTTGAATTTTTTACAAGAAAAAACTTTCAGAAGTTTAATATGATTTCCATTCTCGAAAGCTTACCAATTTAAAATTGAATTATCTACATAAGTTATCAAGAAGAAAAACGAGAGGAAAAAATCATAATGAATTTTTACAAAAAATGACATCCAGTTAAGACTTAAGATCGGAAAAAGTAAAGCAAATGTCAGAAAATAAAAGATAAAAAAATTACCCAAATGCCATGTTATTTGCATCTGCAGGCATAAACAGAACGTTCAACTTGTCTCTTCTTTATTCGAATCAGAGGTCCAGACAATATCTTTCAGCCCAGATGAGAAGGTTTTGTAGAACTGCATCGTGATAAGTAATTGCAAATGAATAAAGGTAGTCCGTACGCATAAAAATATAAAAGTGATACCTAATAGTTAGAGATGGACATGCCTTGTGGAACTCCAATGTGTCCCCACCAGTTTTACGGAGCTCAACCATGTGCAATGAAGGAGCCACCTCAAAAACCTGAAATGAACAGCAGCCAGCTTGATGTTGATGAAAACCAGATGTAAGATCACATCACAGCAAAGAAAAAAAAAGCTCATGGAATAGTTCGCACTATGGTCCTTACTCCCTTGATTTAATATCCATGGGCTCTCATTAAGCTCTAAGAAATTAAATATTGAGATAATATAAATTTACCATCTTCGACATGCCATGGTTTCTTGATTTGAAAGATCAATATAGTTTTCTATGAGCCAGAAGCATGCATGAGACATAAAGTTCCCTTCCCTTTGTGCAAAGTAATTTCACCTCCTCAATAAACTAAGATTTCCTGAACTAGTATCTGATCCTAGGCAGTATCTTTACACATTACAGTATTATTTCTAACAGTAAGCAAGTGTCGATCCTCAATTCGTCAAGCAGAATGCAACACAAAACAAAATTTATTCACCCAAACCAAGTTAATACCTCTGTAGCTACAGCAAGTTGCCCTTTCCTTCCACTCTTGTCACCTTGTAACTTCATCTGAATATGGTTAGGAAAACTTCAGATAACTATTGCATGCGTTAATATTATCCTTCAGTTTTAAGTACCAAAATCGAGGGAATTCAAAGAGTTGTATTATCACCTTATAGTTTCTTTTGTGAACATTAAAACCCAAAGGTTTAGCCGCTTCCTCAATTTTTGACATTATTTCATTTGCTGGACATGTAGATGTAAAGCGAGTTTCTCTCTTCACCAGGCCCTGCAGTTTTTTTTAACACACACAAAAGAGATAAAGAGCACCGGATTATTTGAATTCAGTCGTTCACAGATAATGGTGAAAGTTATCTCAATGATTAGATTATAGCTAGAGCCATAAAAGTTTGCAACTACAAATAATCTGAAGGTGAAATTTGCCCATATCAAAGAAGGAGAAGTGGATGGTATGTTTCCAAACCGATTTTAACAATAAAATACACATCAACAACCACCACCAAAAGGAGTTGGAAGAAAAGACACTTGAGATAACATACCATCTGCTTATCGAACAAATTTTCGAGGCTGAAACCCTGAGACCTAGATATAAGCTCGAAGGCATTCATAGAGACAGGTTTTTCTTTTCTTTCTGTGACAAGATAGTCCTGCAAAAGAACACGGAATCAGACCACACCATATTTAGTCATGCAGCGTCAGCAGGTTGTTATACCAAACCAAAACACCACGTGAATGAAAAGATTACATACTGGATAAAAAAAATAAACGTAAAGCTTACTTCAGAGTCATTAAAGACAGCATCAACATCATCGAGATTGACATCCTCTTCATGCTTAAAACAGGGTTGCTTGTAATCTTTCTTGAACCAATCATTTTCTAGAATTTCAGGAATAGTAATTCGCTGGAACATAAAATACAATACAAAATTCAGAACTCAAATATCTTTGAATTAGAGCACATACGTTAGGTTTTTAAAATGGTAAAATATTTGTTTTGATGATAACTAAACGGTAATTGTACTTATATTTTTATCATATTTTTTCAGAGAGACCTGCAAGAAAAATAAAAATTTACACTTTTGAAATCTGCTCATATATTTCATCCCATATATTTTACAACCAATAACTTCGGCAAATAAATAACAAATAGAAGATCCGAAAATAAAGAACAACGCAACGGTTGAGCAACAGGAAAGTGTCGAACAAATAAGAAGGTAATGCTTATAGTTTTGGAGCTTACAGTGAGTGGATTTGGATCCAGAATATGCTTAATCAGCCTTTTAGCATTGGATGAAAACCATGGTGGAAATGAGAAATCAGCGTTGTAAATCTGAGAGAACGCAGAGTTGTGAAGACATTCCAATATAATAGCTCAGAACACAGAACACGACTTATTTAGAAACTTACTTTCCTGTACAGAGCCAAGAGGTTGGGCTCGTCGAAAGGAAAATATCCAGCCATTAAAACAAAGAGAATAACTCCGCACGACCATACATCTGATGCAGTACCATCATAGCCTTTATCATTGAGCACCTAATGAAAAGACATCTTAAATAATAGCAACAACAATGTGCTTTTGACGACATCATGGTTCCATAAACCGCAAGTGATACCTCTGGTGCTACATAATTTGGTGTGCCACAAGCTGTGTGAAGCAGCCCATCTTCCTACAGTAAGAATATTCATCATGAGATTTCCCTTGTTTAGCCTCAAGAGAGGAAAACTAAATACTAGAAATGAATGAAAAAACAAACTTTTGATTCCAAACCCTTTTTAAAGTACTCATGCAAATAATAGATAGGTGAGACAGGGAATGCAGCAAATCGTTAAAATCTCCACAGTGATGGATATTGGCAATTTGAGCTACAGAAACTGCATATACCTACCCGGACCTGCTTTGAAAATGCACTCAATCCAAAATCTGAAACTTTAAGAACTCCTTGAGAATCCAGCAACAGATTCTCTGGCTGAAAAGATACTAAGACAGATCACTTCTTCATGCAAGAAAACAATTAAAGAATCTGAAATTTTAGCTAAATAAAAAGCTTATGAACCACCAGATAGAGAATGGACTTTCTTCAACCTTCAAATCTCTGTGGTACACACCTCGACTGTGGCAGTAATCCACAGCATTGATGAGTTGTTGAAAGTACATCCTAGCTTCCCCTTCTTTAAGTTTCCCATCTTTAGCCTATAAATTAAGGACAGATTGCATCATTCCAATTGTTACTGCCACATCAATCTAGAACAAACTCAAGCATCTAATAACCAGTGAATCAATGTCGCGTTAACATGGTTTTAAAAGTCGGATTTGGAGCAAATTGATTTAAAAGGCACAATAAACCAAAACTTACTATTTTATCAAATAATTCTCCTCCACCAACATATTCAAGAACAATGTAGATCTTTGTTCTGCTTGCCATAACCTAGCATAGGCACAAAACAAGGTGTAGACAGTAGTTGGACTAATGAGAGTTCACGCACTGAGATGAAGCTGTATTTAAAATCTAAACATTCAACCATTGAAACAGGTTGCAGGATACTAACTAAAGCAGCTACAGCAAAACCGAAAATAAATATTTTCTGTGGAATATCTTTAGGAGTATATTAAAAATTTTAAGAGTAAATGACAGCACAATCACTCTGTCAACATGCATTAAGCATGGCCTAAATGACATTAACTTCAAGTAAGTGTAGTATTTTCTCCAATAGAAGTATAGTCATACTCCTCCTGTCATATATTTAAAAAAAATGTGCTTCAATGGGTCACTTTAACCGGCCATTTGCTATGTTTTCAAGAGCTTAAAAGAGCACACGAGAAGGAATGAATGGGAAAATTGAAACCTCTAATATATTTAAGACATTGGGATGCTTGATCATCTTCATCGTCGAAATTTCTCTTTTTATCTGCAAAACATATACGATTTGTGGGTGAAATAAAAATAGACGAAAAGGAAATTTGTATTGTTAGTTTAAAATTTCCGTCTGTGTAATTTTTTCAGATAATTTCTGCAAATTTCATTATTAATCGTATTTTTTCCACATGTAAATGTAATTCCATGTCTTTACAATAATATTGGAGACATTTGTTTGCTCGGACCAACAAACGATTATATAAACAAACGTATATGAAAATTGATGTGTGCATTGGTGCGTATCGAATCAATAATACATCATTAGAATACCGTAAGAAGCATAAAACTGACGAAAAACATTCATATTCTTATAATGATATAGATTTATACATTACACGCAGCGAGAAAGCAATAGGATACAAACATTAAGAACCTGTTCAACCATGTGATGACTGAGCACTCGATGACGATCGATGATTTTGATTGCGACGGCCGATTCGCCGCTGCTTTGTGTGTTTCTGGCAAACTTTACCTTGGCGAAACTGCCTTCTCCGAGGGTCCTTCCCAGCTCGTACTTCCCCACGATCGTCCGACTTCCCATCGCCGACGCCCTGCTCATCTCTCCAATCTGAAACTAAATGTAAATTTTCTATACGAATCACAAGAAAAATCAGATGATGAATATTAATAGTTAACAGGAGAGAAGAAGTAGGCGTAACGGGGACAAGGAAACGAGCAAGGCGTGTAAGAGAGGAGCAGATGAACGCTCATCATTCTAGTTTGGCACTTGGAATTTTGCACGTTATCCATAAAGAATTCGCTTCTCCAATTATTTATTTATTTATTATATTAAAATTTTCGCACGAGTTGTAAAAAATAAAAATGATAATTATTTCATGATAACAAAAAATATAATGTAAATAAAATTAAAAACATCGGAAATAATTAAAAATTAAATTTAGAATCATTTTTTTTTTGGTACCACAAAGACAGAAATCCTATTTCAACTATTTTAATAAATTGTTTATATTTTTCTAATTTTACCCCAAATATTATATTTTAGACTAACTACTGTAAAGAGGATTTTCAAATTATTTATATGTCATTTCATGTTTAAGAACTTATTATTTTTTTAAAAAATATTCATAAAAAACATAATATTAATATACTATATTATTTTATAAGTTGTTTAAAATTACGAGTATATGGCTACATGCATGCAAGTAAGTTTATTTCGTTATTCGCAACATAAATGGGCATCAAGGCTACCTTTGGATATTTGATGCTTTCGGATTTTAAATTTGATTACAAATCTACTCATTTTCGATTATATTGGATGGATTTCAAATTTATCATTTTCGATTTTGAGCTATTTTCAATTATTATATGCGTAGATGCGAAGCTGGGAGGTGTCTATCAGAATTGTTTGTATTCTAACTTATAAATTGAAATATGTTTCTAATCGAGCATAGAGCAGCAATCGAGTCAAGTCGAGTTTAAATGTCATACTACTTAAGTACAAATAATTTGTCTAGTCGAGCTTGTCACAAAGAATTCATCTTGTACAATTTATTTGACTAACATAATCGTAAACTACTACATTATCATAAGAATTTACTCAATACATATCGAAAAATACCATTGGCGAATTCCATCGTCATTTAAAAAAAAACATCATCATTAATCATTGAATTTACATCTTGAGAGATATACAAGCCCCAGTACTAGACTAGTTGATGTGAATAGAGGCTGGCGAAAATATCAGCTTATGTTTGGTTGGGCTTCTGAGCCCCATTATGTATTTGGCATTTTTTTTAAAAAAAAAGTCTATTTGCTTTCTGTTTTTGTACGGTGTTGGGCTTCTGGTCTATGTATCTGGCATTTTTTGCTTCATGTTTTTTCACAAATTTTTTAATATTTAGATAGTGATTATAATGTTTTTTTAAAAAAATATTATACGTTTTTCTATTGTACGAATTTATAAAAAAATATTCATAATCACTTTTTAAAACATTTTCGAATACTATTTTACACTATTTGAAATAAAAAATCGACTTCATAAAACAAAAATGGTGGCACGATTATATTTTTCCTACTATTTTCTTCCTAATGATTATGCTATTTCTCATTCTTAACTAATCATAGCATTTTTATGGATCATTAATTTTTATAACCACTGGAGAATTGAAAGGTTATCCGAAGCCCAAACGTCATGAAATAAGTCTCTTGTGAGACGATCTCACGAATCTTTATCTGTGAGACGAGTCAACCCTATCGATATTCACAATAAAAACTAATATTCATAGCATAAAAATTAATATTTTTTGTGGATGACCCAAATAAGATATCGGGCTCACATAATTTTTTACCAACGCCATGATCCATTGTCCGGTTATTCTTCGAATTTGGTTATATCTTGCAGAAGTCTATTTCTTTTATTGTTTAAGAAAATGAATATTGAACTATAAATTTTGATATAGCGGGTTTTTAAATCTAACCAAACATTATTTTGATGTTCGTGACACTTTATAGCATACACACATATTTATACCAGATATTATGAATCTAATGGAAAATATATCGAAATTAGAGGGTTCTTCTAATTCTACCACTGCCAACCTTTTTAAAGAAAACAATTTATTAATATAGTATATAGCAAATATATATATCATATCATGTATTGATATCAACAATTTCAATTTAGTGTGTGTTTGAATCGATGAATTTCAAATGTATTGACATGTTTCGATGAACAAAATTGAAATGAAATAAAAATTAACTCCACGTCATGCAATTTCACTGGTGATTGTGGTGATTTTCAAGTAAACATAATACGAATTTCACTAGTGATTGTGGTGTGGGTTTTCGAAATGAAAAGGAAAAATGATTTTAAAAAAAAAATCGCTTAGGTAATTAGTGATGATGTTAAAAATTAATTGTTTCATAATCTCGAGATTAACGATGATCGGCTCGAAGATGTTGAAAGTTGATGTGTGAGATGGTTATATAATTGACTTAAAAATAATTTATATGCAATAATCAGGCAACCTGGTGTTTTATAAATACAAAACAAAAAGAAAATGCCAATCCATTTACCGGCCATTTAATGTCATGTAGTGGTATAACTTTATTATTAATCGTGAGTATAATTTCAGATATAATTTATTTTGGAAAAACGTGAGTATTTATGCTATTTATATAACTTAGATCTTGTATTTAATTTTATCATATTTAATTTTCGATATCAAAACACTACTTCCCTATGACATTTATAACAAAAAGAAAACAGAAATTCAAAGTATTAACTTTGAATAAAAGAAAATTGATTTAACATCATCACATCTCACAAAGAAATTAATTTATATAAAATAATATTTTTGAACTGAAATTTAATGCACGTGCACGTCATAATTGACTATTTTAAGAATTTCGACAAGCGTGTAAACATTCAGAGGCCTTGTCTTTCCTAAAAACTTGGATATATACAGTGTTGGCATGCGAAAAAATTCTCATTTTAAGGAAAAATCTTTAATAAAATTTATAATTCTGTTATCTTGAATTTAGATTTTAATAAGTAATCCCAATCCCAACTGCAAAAATTAGAAGTGAAGGATTACAAATGATCTTGTTATTACAAAATAATTTATTTTTTATTGGATGTTTTATTATGTAGACACGACTCACGTGTCTAAGAAATCAAAGCTTAAATAGTACACGTGGATGGAAATTTGAATCTGGCCTCCGTGTAACATCGAAAAGCCCCACTTTTCGCTCCGTAGACTAGTCATAATAACACAGGCAATCTAACTCTAAGGCAGAACAATATGAAATCTGCGGGTTCGCCGGATACACCTCCAACAACGCAACGCCACCGGTCACAACAGAGAAGGTTTTTGAGTCTCGCCTTCCAGAAGGTCGCCACACCCACCAGATTCTGTATCCTCCTCTTCTTATCCTTCATCCTCGGTTATTTATGGCATTCACAGCCACTCCTGTCCCAATCTGCCGCAGATTTACTCGACCACAGCAAATTCTTGCCAGACACGTGCGGGAACCCAGTTCCGCCAGAAAACATCCGGCAAACAATCATTAACCGAGTTTTCAATCACACCTCGCCCTGGGAAGGGTTCCCCCCCAAGCACGTTAGCTCCGGTGGGATGATCTTGGAAGAGTGGACCAAAGGATGGGGCTCAAACATGCCGGTTTTCGAGCATTTGATCGAGAAGGTGAAGCCCAAAACCATCATAGAAGTGGGCACGTTTCTCGGAGCATCCGCGATTCACATGGTGGGGCTGACTCGGAAATTGGGCCTGGACACTCAGATATTGTGCATCGACGATTTCAGGGGGTGGCCTGGATACTATGATGAGGGAAAAGGGATGAGGATGGTGAACGGGGATGTTATGATGTTGTACCAGTTTATGCAGAACGTGGTGCGAGAGAACGCCTCCGATTCAATCATGTTCCTGTCGTTCTCGACAAACACCGCTCTGGGTGGGCTGTGCGACTGGGGCGTGTACGGTGACCTGGTGGAGGTGGATGCTGCGCACGACTTCCACTCGGCGTGGGTGGACATCAACAACGCCTACAAGGTGTTGAAGCCTGGTGGGATTATCTTTGGGCACGACATTGTGTGGGTTGGTGTTCGAAAGGCCGTGAATATATTCGCCCGACTCCACGGCTTGAAAGTTGCGATCGACGGTGAGCACTGGGTTCTTTACTGATACTATTTATCATGTCCTCACCCTCACCACACAATCCATTTTCGATCTGGTAGCTTAGTTGTGCTCCGATTTCTGCTCTCTGATCATTTATTAGTCATTGTTTTTTGTTGAATCAAGTTAAACGAGCCGTGATAATTTTGATATATACATGGATCTACTACTGCTACTTAATTAGAATCTGCAAATTTCAATATCCACACACTCATCGATCAAGAAAATGAAAATGCAAAAGTTTTTGAAAAATTTAATCCAAAGTTGATTAAACCGCCTAATATTCATCTGTTGGGCATTTTATTTAGGAAAATCCAGGTTGATTTTGATTAATTATTAACAAGATATCATGTGTGGAAATTTAGTGTATCAAAAACAAAAAAAGCGGAAATAGTCCAATGGTAAAAAAAAGTTTTGTCAAGGAAAAGATGTGAGTTAGATTCCCACTATCCGACCAAGATAATGTTTATACATGTTTTATGGCAAAAACTTGTGTGAGACGGTTTCACGAGTTGTATTTTGTGAGACGGATCTTTATTTGGATAATCTATGAAAAAGTATTACTTTTTATGCTAAGAGTATTACTTTTTATTGTGAATATGAGCAGGATTGACCCGTTTCACGGATTGGTCATCTCACCGATTGAGATCCGTGAGACGGTCTCACATGAGACCTACTCATGTTTTATTTAATATGTCCATTATGTATTGTTTTTTATTATAAAAAATTATATTTTTTTATAAGTTTTTTCGAATCCAAGATTTAATTTAAAATCACCCCATGTTGGTCTATATCCATTTCATTTAATTTGTTTTATTTTAATTTTTGGATATATATTAATTAATATTATAGACAGATAAAATAATTTTAATTGAGACATGCACGTCCCGATTATTTAATATATTTAATTTATCATGCCAGCCAACTCCGTCGTATGAGAATGGGTCTACTAGGTCTTCTCCATGTCGGACTGTTTTTGGTGGCGAGAATATTTCAAAAGAAAGATTATTGATTTATTTTTTGAGTGGTGGGGCCCCACGTAAAAGGAACAATTCGATAAAGCTATGTTGATTTTACGAATCGAAAAAAATCTAGAGGATAATGAGTAATCCCCTCATGTTTTTATTATTGATTTTGATCTAAAAATAGCATAAGTGAAAAACAGTCAAAAACCTATAGTTACCGCATTAACCATGTTTAATGTATAATATTGAGTAAATCTTTTGTGAGACTGTCTCACCAATTTTTATCTGTAAGACGGGTCAACCCTACTGATATTCACAATAAAAAATAATATCATTAGCATAAAAAGTAATATTTTTTCATAGATAGCTCAAATAAGAGATCCGTCTTACAAAATACGACTCGTGAGACCGTCTTACACAAATTTTTGCTTATAATATATAGTCCGTAAAACATAATTTTTTAGTATCAATATTGATCCAAACAATAATTATTTTGATAACGATATACACAATAGTCAATTTAGCACACATGTAATATGTGCACTGTGGACATAAAAAAGGAAAAAAAATAAAAGAAAAGAAAAATGAAAGTTGTAATCCATTAAAAAAAGGGTTGGATTTCATACGCTTACCCCGAAGTTTAATTACACGTTCCTATCCTAACTAGAAATTTAATTAGGCTTATCTTAAAATGTTGAAGTTAATTTTTACCGTATATTTCGCCAAAAAAATTAAAAAATTTGAAGTCGATATAATTATTTTGAAGCATGCTACTGGACGTGTTTTGGCTTTTTTGGAATCCATTAATATGCATAGACACACACACTATCAAGCTATTTTCTGAATTTGGCAGCTGATTTTTTGCCAAAATAAAAGATGTGTTTCATAATTGATCGAAGATCGGGTGAATTGGGTTTGAAAGAGATGAGCTTTTTCACCAGGTTAGATTGCTTTTTTGCTAGGAAAGATTTCTTCTTGGCTCTAATATAACTACACACTTAAAATAGTAGAGATCGTTAATGTGATGCCATACATTTTTCCGACACTCAAGTTTATCAAGTGATCTATATATGAGTGAATTAATTTTTCTGTTTTTTTTTGTAATGCACATGGGCTGTTCTTGATTGGGCTGTATCCCTCTCGGTTGTCCCATCACCCATTACTCATAGAACTTCTCCAGCCCAGGAACTGGAGCTTTTGCCTTCCCCAGGATTAGAACTCAAGACCTCCTGGACTTATATAGATCTTGGCAGCAATCTTGGTACCAGTTGAACTAATTAAATCTTATATTTATAGAAGAAAACTCAATGATAATTTTATTTTTAGCGTTCAACTATTATTTATGATGGATGATTGCCTATACTCAATTTACTAACATTGTTAAATGTGACAACTCATACCCACTTCTTCCACGCCCACTTCTTTGTGTACTCGTTCTCTCTTATGTCATTACGTCAACGTTTTGATTTCAAACATAGGAATTTGATGGCATGTGTGAGCGCGTCTACAGTGCTTGCGTATGTTAAAAGTCACAAGAAATAAAAATATATAAGAAAATACAAGGAAAGGTTTATCACGTGTTGTTTAATTTATTCTTTTCAGAAAAAATAATAATGAAAGAATTCAGACTGGACAAAGGAAGAAAGGTACGTCTTCATCGTGGTAGGGCACCATGCAGCCTTCAAGCCATGTGTGTTTTCCAAACTCCATTTTTAATTCTTGTACATACATATAATATATAACCAAAAAAAAATAAAAAAATTGAACCTCAATTATTCCAATACAAACTTTTCTCATCCACACGAATTCTCATGTAAGAAACAAACATGCTTGGATATTTCAGGTCAAGCAATACACACGACGCATGCATGGTTGAAACATACATGTCTCATATATGTGGGTGTATTCTAATTTATGGTCATTAACTCACAAATAAAGTAAAAAATTGAAGAGAAAAGTTAATAGCTGATGAAGGAAATTATTACGCCATTGATGGAAAACACCTAGTGAAGGAAGGACTAGTCCTGATCATACATATAAGGCCCCCCCATATATACAATATTATATTGTCAACAGCTTATTTAACGATAGCATATATTATTATTATTATTATTATTATTATACAATAATGATTAATTTAACGCAATTACTGCTCCAATCTCATAACAAGAGCGTTTTTCAACGCATCCTCACATCTGAATCCATCAGAAACCATAACGACAACATCTTGAAGCATCAAATCATTCACGCACGACATGCTGGCATGGTGGACATGAAGTTCCAGCTCTCTAATGGCGTTCATCAACCTTGTGGCGGGGTGATTTGCGTTCTCGGACTGGACCCTGATCATCGCATCACCCCCAACAATCTTCACTTCAACTTCGAGGGGTGTAGAATTGATGGTACTGGTGGTGGACCTGATTTGATCCACTGATGTGGTGCAGGTGCTCTGGTTATCCATTGCATCGGCTGTTTCGAATTTCACTTTCTTGGTTTCTCGTTGAAGCTCTTCTATTTTGGACTTGAGCTCGTTGATGTAGGAAACTGCATCGGACAACAGTGAGGCCTTGTCCATCCTCGACACGTTAGGAACCACCGAGCGGAGGGCGTAGAAGCGGTGGTTCAGCTTCTCCCTCCTCTGCCGCTCCGCTTCCACGTGGTTCAGTGGCACGTCGTGCCCCACGCTTGGCTTTCTGCCTCTTTTCTTCGCTGGAGTATTAGTACTACTTCTCTTGGTTTCAACGTTAGTGCTAGTTTCTAGAAAGAAATGACAATCGGAAATTGAATCTGAGTTGTCCGAATCTTGCAGATAAGAGAAAGGTAGCTCAGATTTGTCGATCCGTGTCTTGTCCATATTGGCTTCTTGTTTGTTTGGCAACCCTTTTGTAGAGCAGTTCTTTGCTTCTTCGTCTTCCTGAAAATCAGCGAGCGCCCCGACATCTGCAAATGAAATGATTTTCTCTACGAACTGCGCACCCTTGGAGCTGGTGTGGTGATCGGCAGGACATGAAGAAGAAGATTCGAAGATCGATTTCACCTGTTGAACTAAGCTCCAGTTTTCGTTGATGATAGCATCAGATCCCAACTCAACGACACCATTCGAAGTAGGGATACAGACCATGGTTTGCATCCCATGGATCTGCGCTTCTTTTGCTCGTTGACAGTTGTAAAACCTGAGCTGATTCTCACCGCTCAACCAGACCAGACACCCAGAATGAAAGGACTTGCCGACGACGCCATCACCGAGGGAGAAGGACTGAGCGAGGGACATAACATAGAGCCACTCAGCATCCGTGACATCACCGTCCACGGGACCCGTGGAATCAGCAATTAGAGCCTGAATTCCTTTCATGATTTTCTTTCTCTCAGGCTGATGAGATCCAGATTTAGCAAACCTTTGCTTGGTCCCCTGAAAATGACCATCTCCCCAGGTGAGAAAAATGCGGCCATTATGCTCATCTCTGGAGCTCTGCCAGAATATGGCATACACCCAACCACCAAGCTCGGTTTGTAGTATGTGTTGAAGCTTCTTTTGAAGGGCGGAAGGCTGTTGTTCCAGTATGGGAGAAGACAAAGATTGGGAGGAGATGATAAAGTCATCATCCATGGTGTTTGGTTTGTTTCAGTTAAGCTTGATTTTGGCTAAGAAGAGAAGAAGAGAGGAGTGGAGGAGGCTAAGGTGGAAACAAACAGTGTGATTGGAGGGAGAGGAGGTGTTTCCTAGAGTAGCGGACTAACAATTATATATTATATTATTTTAGACTAGATTAATAAATTAGTTAAAGGAGAAAATAATTAATCGTGTGGCCTCTCACCTATCAAAAGGACTGGCCTTTTTAATCCCCCAGGCCACCGCACTGTATTGAATTGTTAGGTAGGACCTGGCCTTAATTAATTACAATTTATTCTCGATTTGTCTGAAATTGTAATACACTTGTAACCTTTTTATATTTGGATAGGTTTTCTCGTGAGACGATCTCACGAATTTTTATTTGTGAAACGTGTTAATCCTATCGATATTCTCAATAAAAAGTAATAATATTAACATAAAAAGTAATATTTTTTCATGGAATATCCAAATAAGAAATATGTCTCACAAAATATGACCGTAAGACCGTTTCACATAATTTTTTACCTTTATACTTAGCTTATTAAATTTTCTAAAGGTTTTCATGAATTATTATTGCAAATAATTAACGTAAACCCTTCTTTATATGAACAGAAGAAAACTTAAGTGTTTTTTTTTTGGTATTTCACGGAAAACAAAAATAGTAGACATGTATGATGTATATATGTTGCCCTTAATTTGATTATCTAACAATAATTATATTTTATTTAATTATACTTCATAATCACACAATTCTTACTCCATAATTGAAAATTTGATTTTCTTTAAACGAAACATATGAGACCTCATACATGTAATAATAATAAATTAATTACACTTAATATTGTGTGCACTGCCACATATGACTTAGCTAATTATATAATTATTAACGAAGTCCCACTTAAATTAAATATAATATAATATTTGGTCACTCTCATGTCGCTTTTTTCTCGTTTAAATATTAATTAATTCCTACTAGCTATCTCTGATAAATTTTTATATTTTCATTTTCTGAAACATGGGAAGACCTTTCTTATAATATTATCATACATAGCGCTTGATACATCTCGCAATTATTTGAAAACATCTGATGGCCTTTAATATATAAAAATATTAAAAATATATATTATATACTACACAATAACTGATATGACACTATCTCACGTGTTAATTTTGTTTAAACATAATTTTTTCCTGAGCCTGTCCCTTGAAAAACATTACTTTTTTTATGTTTAAAGTATTATTTGTCATTTTAGATATGATGAATCAGATCGATCTATCTCACGAATATAGATACATGATATTATAAGACTGAAACATACTCTATATACTATTATTAACATTACGTGGCATGTGAATCGTGGTGTTAACATATTTAACTTTTGTTATAGTAATTTTTTTCTGAGTAACTTTTAATTGAGTCACGATCACTATATATCATTTTTGTCAGTATTTCAACAAGTGGAACCTAGCTTATTGTCCAGTATTGAAGATGGTTTTCTTCGTTTACTTTATTAAACTTTGAAAATGTTGGACCTTGTCGATTGATGCTCCACGTGTTTTTTTCCCTAAAAAAATCCCATTTCAGTGAAATTACAAATTCCCGAGAGAGAATAAAGGCAGTGAACAAAACGAGAGGGATAGGGAACATGAAATTGAAGAGATTTAGGTCCCATGAATTGCAAGTTGCAAACTAAGACAGTGTCCCACGTATTGGATGACATCTGTATGATTTAGTTTGAGCTACGTCGGAAGTATTATTTTCGATGCGTTCTGTACATGATATTTGCTTATGAACTCAAATAAAAAATAATAATTCTGAATCTCACATTATTTGTTTTAAATTTTATATAAAAATATACAGATCGATGTTAATCATTCAATATAGCATAAAATGATCATGTCTATTTTGTCGGAACATATGTATATTTAGTACGAACCTTCGCCTTCTTCTTTTCTTCTGTCACGACAATATTATATTGCTGCCCACCCGTCGAGTTTATAATTAATTCTAATATATTTATTATATAGATTATAGTAAGGAAATAACTATATTTCCTGCATGTCTATCTTAAAATAATCGATGGAAGTCGTGGTCTAGAAAAACCTAGCCCAAATTTGGGTATTCGTATGCAATTTGTATGCATTCAATTTGAGCCACCGGCATCATTATCAAATATATCAACATTATGCATCAATTTCATTATGTCGTGTACGAGGCATTGCAAGGAAAGGACAACAAGAATTTCTTCCAACGCCTTCTTTTATTTCCTACATAAGCCAAAAAATAAAAAAAAATCAATGAGAATTTCTTCCAACGCCTTCTTTTTTTGTTGTCCGAGTGTACATGTTTTTTTTTTTTGTATAATTAATGCTTAAATATTTAAATTTAATTTGCTTGTATCAATTTTTTTTAATAAATTCAAGAATAATATTGTGTGTGGTTATAATATGATAACTTACATCATATGCTTCGATTAATGATTTAAACACATGGATTTCAAATTCTTTAAATTTTTTGGATAAATAAAATTCAAGTGGATTTCAAATGTAAATTAAGTTATGTAGTTTCAATTATAATTTGAGTATAAGTTAAAATTCATCTATCAAAATTTTCTTTTAAATATAATTTGTCAACTAAACACAATAAAAATATCTGTTCGTTGATCTTTTTTCGGTAATCCATTGATTGTAGGTGCATCCGTGCATATGGCCAATGACAAAGACAGAAAGAATTAGTAAATGTGAAATTGGGCGTGCCCACACACATGCCTTGTTCATATAAACAAGTTGACATTACGAGTATTGCATTAATTTTTTATGCATTTATATTAATGAGATTCATCGATCTGATGTATAATTATAATAAAAAAAACAATATTTAAGCATAAAAACAGATATTTTTCATGAATTGAATTGATCGGAGATCTGTTTTTTAAAACTAATAATAAGACAATCTCAGGAAAAAAAAATATATTTTAGCTTCTCTACCGGCTAGGAAACCATTATTTTAAACGCACAGTCAAAAGTTGAAGTGATGTTTTCTTGGTTACAAAAAAAAAAAAAAAACGAAAAAAGAGAGAAACATTAAAGAATGTCTTGCACATGTTTCAATTGTTGTGAACACGCGCGTTCATCGTTCCTATGCCGACTTTGGTGCTAAGTCGTTGAAATATCGAATCGTTCACTTTGTTATCTCCTCTTGTTTAATAAAGCGAAAGACAATTATAAAAACTTGTTGAATTGTTTTTTAAATCAATCTTATAAATGAATTTTTATGTTGAATCATTTTAGAAAAAAAAAAGAAATTAGAAAAAGGAAAATAATATTTTTGATCATATGACTTACATATTTTTAATTTTTTTATTGTTAGCAGTCAATTAAAGTCAGTAATTTCCGAGCCACGTCATCACTTTCTGATGAATAACTAGCAAAATTGAAAAGAAGGTGTAATTTAGTTGACTAAAACTGTGAATTGATCGATAAAAAGACCAAAAATGAAAGCTAATCATGTTATAGAAAACTGCGTTCACTCCGAAAATTGATCCAGTGTGCACTTACAGGTAGCGTCAACAGATCCCTTTACAAAAAAAAAAAAATGTTCTTCTTCCCATTAGAAAATATGATTTTTAGGGCTTCTATCTCAATTTTTTTAAGAAAAAAATATCGCCTGGAGTATTTTTTTTTAGACCGGTCAAGTGACCATCCTGACCTGCCCGAAAGAAGACACTACCATTTCATAATGCTTCTTAAATCATTATATACATTTTCCAAGTATTTCTTGGTCTGATCTCGGGAGGCACTGATCCAATATTCTTGATTTCGAAAGAAATATCCTTGGGACACCATTTCGACTTATATGGTTTGTGTCTACTTTATTATTAATTCATTGTAATTAATATTGTTTAAATTATTTATGATAGATTGTATTATGCTATGCAAAATAATTATTATATATATATGTAGGAAGGAGGTCACGGTATATACAATCAAATCATATAATTATTAGTGGCTTTGTTTGAAAACCATGCTAAATTCAAAGTATCTAATCAAATCAAGCAACATATATTGCATGCATGCATGTGTGTGTCAATGAGAAAAATGCAGCAGCTCCCACATCACATCTCATACCATATAATTCATCATAAAAAAATTGTGTATAAAATGTGACCACGTGCTTTCGATGCCTAATTAATTTATACATTTCATGTCCTGCCACGAATTAATAAACCCAATTTTGATCACATCCCATAAAATTATATAATAATAATAATAATAATAATAATAATAATAATTTTTATTTTAACATATGGTTTGTTGAAGCACGTAATTCCAGGAATAGAAGTGAAGTAATAAATTAATCTGGTTTAAAAAAAATAAGGGAAGTAATAAATTATTCTCAAGAATTTGCTCCAGATCACTAATTAAAGTATATACATATATAAATGGAGTCAGCCTCCCTCGATTTTTTAATTTCATTGATTAAAGATCTAAAATTAATTATATTTTTCACCTTCCCTCCTAATATTTGTTCTTGTTCCCGTAAAATTTTAAACATTTTTTTGTCGTCTAGACTTTCTTTTTGTGGCTCCGTTCCATTGTGTGTATATATATATATATATATATATTATATATAAAGGATATAGTATATATAATTATAGCCTCGTACCAAACACCTAGCTTATTGTTTTTTTCAGCGCACAGCCAAAATCGTTGAAAGGATTGCTGCTAGCTACAGCTAGCTTGCGCGGGTAATGTATTAATAATTACAATCAAGACTTTATTTTGCAGTAAGTAAATTTATATTAATATTTCAATTTTTAAGCCACATTTTCGTAATTAATATATTTTCTTAATTGCTTAATTCCTACTTATACTTGTCGAAATAACTTAAAATAAATATTTATTTATATAAATAAATAATAATTATGCGTGAAATGCTGAAGCTAGAAAATAGGTATAGGCAAAACAATTAAAATCATAACGACGATACCATAAATGATATTGATTTGCCTCGTACTAGGTACAGATCAGAGACCACACAAACAAACACAGTCGAAAACTCTGACCTTGTTTGGTTAAAGAAGCTCGAGTTAATTTTTTTTTAAAAAAAAACCTATTTTTTTAAAGATGTAATTATTGTATCCAGAAGATTATTTTAAGTAATTTGTACCTTTTTAAAGGATGAAATATTTGAAAATTGTGTGGAGAAGTTAAGTATTTAATATATTTTTTTTTTCGCGAACAATAAAGTACTTTAAAAGGTGATTTTTCATTTTATAGAAGTTAGAATTTATGATTTTTGTTTACTATTTAAATATAAAAATAAAAAGAGATTTTAAAATTTATATAAACGCCGAAACTGCTTAGGCTTTTTTAATAAACTGCTTTAAAAAGCTGAATTTATTTAGATTTTTTTAAGCTACAACTTTTATACAAAATTCATTCTAAATAATTTAATTTTCTAGCTATTTATTAATTATTAATTAATCGGTGTGCTTCCAATTAAAGATAAAATAAATAAATCTTAAATTTGCAAAAGCCCACTTTTTTGACATATTTTACAGGATGCATTTATTGTTCTTTAAAAATTATCGCTCAGATTCAAATGTTCGTTCCCCAAAATGCACCTGTCCTACATCCAATAGCACATCACATCTCCTTGCCAATATGATAGCGAATTGTGGGGGCTAGTTTTAGTTAATTTATCACAATCCTTACTATTCTTTTGTTTTCCTAGTAAAAAAGGACAATATATTTATCTCAGTTGAAATATTTTTAAAAAAACAAAAATGGCAAAAACTTGTGTGGGACGGTCTCACTGCTCGTATTTTGTGAGATATATATCTTATTTGGGTTATCCATCAAAAAATGTTATTTTTTATACTAAGAGTTTTACTTTTTATTGCGAATATCGATAGAGTTAACATGTCTCATAGATGAAGATTCGTGAGACCGTCTCACAAGAGACCTACTCTTGTTCTAATATATTAGTAGTTAGCGATCTCAAATTCACTAACGTAACAATAATAATCCTCGGGGAAAACCATCAAGGGCATTGCCTAAATCGACGACGAATAAATTACTGATATATATCTAATAATATCAGCAATGCCAAATAAACCACCGGCCATCGAATAATCACAAGAATATTCAGAATTCCACCTCGACATTTTGATTTTTGAAATATTCGCACTTATTGCTTTAGCACGTGAATAATTCACCGTAAATATGTCAAAATGTGAATGTACCACGTGAATAATTCACCGTAAATATGTCAAAATGTGAATGTACCTAGCCAGGACCCAGGATACATAAAGATTGAGACGTCAACTAATATTTGTCGTCTTTCTCTACCATATGAACACAATAAAGTCAAATTAAAAATATTTTAAAAAAAAACATATGAAATTATTCACAAAATTAAATTATCAACCCAAACTGCATGCATTTCAATTTTGTAATGTTGGTATTAATTGCCTTCTTTATTGGAGTAATGAAGTTTCCCTGTGCTACTTTAGGATCTTGACTTGATCCGTGACCAAGTAGAACAGATCACAAACACAATAACATGGACAAGAATCAATCAGAGAACTCACGCTTCTTGTGTATGCACTAGAACACACACACACACACCCAAACACAAATCCACAACAGGGTTACGTGGTTCGGTCCCTTTAAAGACCTACATCCACGGAGAAGTACCACCCTTTATTGATTTCCAGAAATACTTGTTAATACACAGAGTTTACAATTTAGCAACTGAAAGCAAAACTTTACAAGACTTGATCAAGCTTATTCCCTTGACTCTTCTTGTGCTCTCCCCTTGCCACCCTCTCTGTATCTCGCCGGACTTCTGCTTTCCCGGATTGTATCACCAGGTTTCTTCTTGGGTCTTTATCTTGGAAGGTTTCTTGGAGTATTTGTTAGTCGAAGCTAAGAATTGAGTTCACCCTCTGATCGATAGCTTCCCCCTCCTTTTAACCGCTATTTTCTGTTTTTCCGGTTATGGGCTTGTATTTCACCAATGTTAATTGGCCCAACTGCTTCCTCCATTAAACTTGTTGGACTTCACCTTTGAGGCCCAATACCTACCAACCCAATGATTAGAGAAACCCGTTCAACATGTAATTAAATATAATACCAATATTGAAGTTACAAAATCAAATTAGCTAGGAATCATCACCAAACAAGTTCTCCGAATCAGATCCGCGATACTAGTACCATATCAAACGATTGATCATCAACCTTTATCATATTCCTATTATTAAATACTTCACTTTCCTAGCTTGGAATCAACTAATACGAATTGATTTGAAGGGAATTTTTTTTAAAAAAAAAAGAAAAAAGAAAACCCTCATGAACCCTACTATTTCTTGATAACGGGCCTACAAAATGAATGTAATACCACAACAAATCAAATAATAAAAGCCTGCAACTTTTGAAACACTGGCCCAATGGACAGGTCATTTACTCGGGGTGAACAGTCTTCGGGCCGGGTAAGGTACAACTTTTGGACTTCTGGGCTCAAGATGTAGCATAGTCTCACCTTACTAAGATTTAATTATTAGGTTTTAATGGTCAGAATTAAATAAAGTTCCAACTAGTTAGGTGACCTAATTAATAAAGTTAATTATTTAACAACTATATTACACAATTTTATGAATAATTTAATGTTTTATCAAAAAATAAAAATATTAGTTAAATTTAAATTAATGTACATTAGTTTTATAAACTCAATCGTATATAAATTATACAATATATAAAATTTAAAATTAATTTATATTTGAGCAAAATTCTATATGTTTCTGGTGATTTTTTTTTCCTTCCAAAAAACAGTCTCAAATTTAATTTTTTTGTGATGCTTCAGATTTGTTTGGACGATTTCACATATAGATGTCCGAATTGGTAAAGTAGTAAACCGTTTGGTAAATAGTCGTGTGTTTGATTTCATATCAATACTTTATTGGGAGAGTATGTTGCATAAGATTGATCCAATGCGATTTACTTTATAAATTAGGTTTGTAAATTAATGTGTTAACCCAAAAGTTTATTCAATATATACCTGATGATGATAGAGATTACGAGTATAATCTCCTTAAAAATAAACAAGTCAGTTGTATCGTCATTAACACGAGTATAAGTATAAAAATGAGTGACTACCGATTCATAAAAAAATTTGTTTGAAGGATCGTTTGAGCATTAAGGTTTTTTATTAGATCGTCTCATGGGCTATATCTCATGAAACGAGTCTATTCGACTCATATCTATCATGAAAAGTAATATTATAAATATAAAAAGTAATATTTTTTCATTAGTTGAGTCAAATAATAAATTTGTATCATAAAATTAACCAATGAGACGGTCACACGATAATTTATCAGGATTACCGTGCCGATTTGTATTACAAAAATGGTACTTACAATTCCACATACATTGTATTCCACATACATGGTACTTACAAGCTTAGACGATTCAATATGCCCTCCCCTTCGATGTCGTATTCCTCTTTAAAACCACCGGCCAATGTACGCCTTTTAGTGCCACTCTTCGAGGGGTTATTATCGGGAGCTTGTTCAAGGGTATAATAATCAGAAGATTGCTCCTTCACCACCGGTTGATGATCCCTTCCATCTGAAGAGGCAGCTGGTCGAGATTGATTCTCTCTTTCGTGGAGGGTTTTCAGGATCAGCGTCTTGAGAAAGTTCATGACTTGCACGGCATGAATCAGTGCCGTTAGGGGATCGGCCATTTGGGCCATATTGGGAGCAAACACCATTGCGATGTTCCTTGAATTCATCTTGTTCTGATGCTCGTACTGTGCTACGTCCGCCATCAAATTTATCGCCCAGTCAAGTAATGCCGCTTCTGTGGGAGGAAGCAGCTTCACAAGTTGGGTGAACTCTTCCTCAGTGTTGCAGTGCATCACCTGTTCGGACGTCAAAGAGTCGAGAACTCCCCAGGGAAGTTCTCTAAACCATGCCTGTTTCAAAATCACCTCTTCATCGGTCATGATTTTAAAAATGTCCATGTTCATCTAATAATATCTACCACCGTACCACAATGATCCGATGCAAACAAAGGCTACCTCATTTATACTAATTTAGAATCACACCAGATGTGGTAGTGCTACTATCAAATTCCATATTGCAAACAAGCGTAAGTACCTTTATCAACCCAGATAAGCAGTGGACATCAATTCCAAGTGGCACAAGACCTCTGTTGAGTTGCTTCCTAACAATTTCTTCTTGACTATTCTCGGCGTTTATTCGGAAAATTCCTTCCGCCTTCAGCAAGTAAGATACACAACACATGATCTCTTGAAGTCCAATTGATTAAAGAAGAGTAGAGAGATATGTATACATACTTGGAGGCCGCCTTCCGAATACAAACGATTCTGCATCCGAAGAAGTATTACGGGCACACTGTTTCCTCTATGATCATTGGAACATTGCATTGACTGCGGAGAGACTCCAAACACACTTGCACTGTAATCATTAATATCAGAAAAGTATACAAAATTAGAATCGGGTTATAAAAAATCAACACTAAGACGAGCTGTTTATAAATATAGATGTGCAGATAGCAATTCTTAATCAGTGTATGTCTATATATACAATTATACATACACATTTTCGTTAAAAGAATGTGTTATATCTCATCTTTTCTTTGCATTTATAAAATGACCCGCCAGCCACTGTTTTAGAACAACAAAAGTTGGTAAGACAAGTGCATTTTAACAACCTTATCAGGTAAATTAACTTACATTATATGCACTTGCTGCACAACTTGTTCGCGCATCCATCGAATCACAGTTTTATAAATGATTCACTAATAAATTGCAGGGCCTCAAGTAAAAAACAAAAGCAAAAAAATTGAACATACGTATGCATATTTGCATTTCAATTTTGGATGAATTTTATAGTTTCAGAAAATTATACTATACAAAATATTTTGTAAAAAATAATTTTTGATTATAAATCAATTTGTGGAAAATAATTTTGAGACATAATTTTTCTATTTGTTTTGTCTATATAAAAAACCTAATTTTAAATTACGAAATCACTAGTTTTAAGAAACTATCGACATTTTTACGGTGCGAGTGAGGTAGTTTTTTGTATATACTGAAGAGGAAACCTGGCGCTGGGGGGTTTACGGGGGATTTCCGGCTGGAGCTCGACCGGGATTCCAAGAAATCCGTTGAACCGATCGAACGTGACATGTGACACGTGGCGTACGTCGGTGGGCCAACCAATGTCGACGTCTGAGTCGACGCCGTCGTCGTCCACGCTGCAAGTGACCAGCGATTTTCGAAGCGCCGCGAGAAGTGAAAAATGCGGTTGCTGATTGAGACTACAAGAATTTTGCGAGGGGATTATAAATGGCGTGGTAACCGGATCCTCCGAATCATAGTCGGCTTCATCATCGCTGTTGAAATCCCCGAAATATCCCTCGTCTTCTTCTTCTTGTTCTTCTTCCTGATGGTACGTATACGCAGATGGCGTTGGAGAGGAAGGGTTGAATTGTTGCATTGAGAGCGTGCAAGACTTGGATCTCAAAAGCAACAGCAGTAGTAAAATTACTGAAGTCGTCAACTAATAATCAACACAAACGCGTGGAGTAAATGAGAGGTAAAAACAAATGTGGCATTCATTAATGATTTAACTGGCAGAGGATAACAAGATTGTTGGGACAATAAAAGGGAAATGAATGAAAGAGCGGTGGTGCTTGAATGACAAGAGATTGAGCAAAATTTGTGTGAGACGGTCTCACGAATAATATTTGTGAGACAGATCTCTTATTTGGGTTATCCATGAAAAAATATTATTTTTTATGCTAAGAGTATTACTTTTTATTGTGAATATGGGTAGGGTTGACCCGTCTCACAGAATAAGATCCGTGAAACGGTCTCACATGAGATTCACTCTAGTTACTATATACAGCTTATGTATTTTTTTAAAATATTTGTAAAGTTTATATGGGAACAAACAATATATATAAAAACATGGGTTAATCTCTTAATTTTTATACCGCGCTAGGATCAGTAATCTTCTATTTCTGTTATTTTTTCTATATGGGAATATTTTTTTTTGAGACAAGGGTAATATTCACCATAAAAAGTAATATTTTTTCATGGATGACCCAAATAAGAGACTGCGTTAAACAAGTTTTGACCTAATTATATGTTCTCTCGGTTGTATAGATTTCTTTCTTTCTATACATTTGGGACATAAATAGTATAATATAAGTTACCGTATTTTTAGTAATTAATTTATAAGTTGAACTGCTGAAGATCTTCCTAGAAGTTTCTCTATTATTTCTCACCTTAATTAGAATGATGTAAAGTTACATTTATTATCAGATGAATTTTTTCATACGGGTAGGTTGGTTAAAATCCTATTTAAACACCGCTTTAAATGCTTCCACCCTGTCATACCTCAAAGCAAATAATGAAAATCCACAACAATTAAATTCATTTTTTATGATATCCAAGAAAAGAAATCACCGATAAATTTAATTACACTGCCTTTCCTCGTATATATTTTGTTCCATACTTCAATTTTACATCATATAAAATAATATATTTTAAGCTTTCTCAGAAAAGCTATGGCTACCTACACAAGGAAAGAAAGCCTGTATCCAGCAAATATTTCAGTAATTTAGCACCCTCCGGTGTTCTGCAATCTGCGTTGTATAAATTAATGCGTACATTCACTAAATCAAAGGCGAAAATGAGATTGATTTAGAGAAGTTGAAAAAAAACAAGGATTTCCGGATAATGAGTGTGTATATTATACTAAGTATTCTCTTCCTTTTCAGCACGATTATACTGTTCCATGTAAGTCATACTCAGATTAATTATCAAACCCTCGTCTCATTCGACAAAGGGTTCAATCCATTATACGGAGAGCTTAACATCAGTCCTTACGAAGCCAACAAATCGGTACAAATCTCCATGGATGAAGCAACTAGTTCTGGCTTCCAGTCAAAGCTAATGTACATGTATGGACACTTCGAGTCATCCATAAAGTTGCCGGAGAATTACAGCGCAGGAGTCGTGGTCACCTTCTACACGTGCAACGATCACAAGTACCCGTATCGCCACGACGAAATAGATTTTGAGTTCTTGGGCCACATCCATGGTCAAGAGTGGCTGGTGCAGACAAATTTCTATGGAAACGGGAGTACTAGTAGAGGAAGGGAAGAGAGATACGTATTATGGTTCGACCCTTCGCAGGATTTTCACCGTTATGGGATTCTGTGGACTGATGATAGAATCACATATTACGTGGATGATGTTCCGATCAGGCATGTGAGAAGAGTGGAAGCCATGCGAGGTGATTTCCCATCTAAAGAAATGGGAGTGTATGGGACTATATGGAACGGATCGGATTGGGCCACAAGTGGTGGGCAGCACAAATTGGATCTTAGTCATGGACCCTACGTAGCCAAGTACTCGAGTTTTGTGTTAAATGGATGTGCATTTGACCCGACTCAAAAACCGTACCGGTGCAAATTTTGGAATGAATTGACAAGCAAAGAGAGAGTCCGAATGCAGGGTTTTCGAAGAAAATATATGACTTATTCGCATTGCTACGATAAAAGACGTTACATTGTTCCATTGCCGGAATGTGTGGTTGATTTCACGGAACTTGAACATCTTCGAAAATTTGATCGTTGGACTTTCGGGGAATTTTAGATTTGTTTGCGTACGGTGTTTATCAGCATGAGTTATCCAGAGGAAATTAGTAAAGCCTTAATATTACAGTTTCATTAATCTCTGGTCATGGGAGGACTATAATGATTGTTGGGTGATAAAGGTCTTAATAATTTATATATGTATATGTGTGTGTGTGTGTGTGTTTTTTTTTTAATTAATACAATAGATTATTTCGATGAGGGTATGTTGTTAATATGAGATTGATATTTAAATAATGATCTGGGAATGATATATTTAATGGGTTTTTTTGGTATGTATACATCATCAGTCATAACATTAGTTTTCCTTGAAATCAAGAAAATACCCGAGCGGATATCCAATGTACAAATATAGATATCCTTTCCTAATGGCTTTATTTTCTTTAGTTCTTTACTCTCTTCTTTTTGAAGACAGTGTCATTCCTCAATAGAACAAATATTGCAGTATAAAAAGTTAAATCATCGAGTTTATTTGTGAAATCTAAAGATTTATTAAAGACAACAAACACCAATCTGACAAATAAATCTAATTAGAAACATATGAACAAATATTGGTGATACCCCATAAGAGCCCGGGTCATGGATGATCCGAGAAGCTAAATGGATAACCCAAATCAGAGTCCATATGCAAACTATTTTCTTCAGCAGCCGGGCATGTGGATGCGCGGGATATGTACTCCTCGGGCAATCAGGAGCTCGGGCTCTCGTGCAAGCTCCCGGGGACTTTTACCCGGGCTACTTCGAAAAGCGCACAACACTCGAGTGTATCAATATGAGCTACCTCATGCTTGACAGTCATTACTGTTAGAACTGCATGAGTTTGGCGTGTCAAAGAAGTCATCATAAACAGGGTATGGGACACCGCCTTACCATACTTAGCAGGTGGGCGTTGAAAACTGGGTAATCATGTTATTTTCTCCTATAAATAGCAGGTATACCTCTCATTTACGGATTCTAGAATTTTGTATCTTCGAGTTTTCACATATATTCTGACATATATTATCCTCATCTTTTATCTTCAACCTGCTGACTTACAGTCGCAAGTTTTCACATATATTCTCACATATATTATCCTCATCAAGAATTTTGTATCTTCGAGTTTTCACATATATTCCGACGCTCATTCACGAGTTCATCTTCTTATTTGCAGGTTACAGTCGCAACAGTCATATTATACAGAGATATATCTTCATCACATAAATATCTCCCGTTGATATATTTCTTTAAACACAAAAAACTCTTATCAGATCCGATGGATTGCCCCGATCCAGTTCACCCGATCTACCCGGTTCACATCAAATATTATTATCTCAGAAATAGAAACAAGCATTTGAGCTTTTCATAAAAAACAACAAAGACACAAAAACAACATTGCGCGCGTCATTTCATCTCTAATTTGATGTTTTTTTCCTTCCAAAAAAGGGAGTCTAATAGGGTATTTCGGGCAATGCCTAAACCTAATTGGATACCATCTTACATCCAACTATTTCGGTTCAAAATAAAGTACCGCACATAATTTCAATCTAGAAATTGGGTACCCAACTCAAAATATCCAATGCTCGAGATATATTCACGACCACCGGTTGTATATTTTCCGTTATCTCAAATAATAGACCAGTTTCTACTCGTATTTTTTTCTTATTTTTTTTACTAACATACTCTTGTTAATTAATCTTGGAAAACATTCACTTATTTTTCGAACGAATTAAATAAAAATAAAACATGAAGTTTGTAAACTTTGTTATCTTATTAATCCGTGTAAAAAAAAAACAAACAACTCTACATAATTAAGACGAATGGAATAATATTTACTAAAAATTAATGCATGCTTCAAGATACATACCAGCAAATAGAAGAAGAAATTGGCAATTACATGTGGTGGTTCGGAAACTAGCAAGCTAGCCTATTTTGTTTCGTACAACCCTTGTCATTACTTCATTATCCTCGAAACAAGTCGATCCCCTCCTTGGTTCCAATCGATTTCTTTTACTTCACATTTTTGCAAAAAAATTGCAGCATTCTCCCATTTCAAAACCAATGCTCTATTTTAAACCACAAAAACATTTTGAGTATTTTTTTATATGGATTTATTTAATATCTTGATGATAAACCTAGGTACTAGTTCTTGTATGCGTGTGTGTCTGAGAAAATTGAAATATACAGGCATCGTCTGAGGTTGAGAATTTGAGTTTTCAGGACGAAATAAAAAGAGGAGAAGAAGATGATTAGTGAGGGATTAATTAATTGATGAGATGAGTTAAAAGGGGCGGGGTAGATCTAGAAATTACAGGAAGAGGCCGGCAGATATATGGATCTGAACAAGATAACACACGAGTGGATTAATCAGATCTGGGAAAGGATGGGAATCATCTGACACAAAAACACAATCATAACATGCTTGAAAAAAAAACAGAAATGGAAAAGGTTGTAATGATGAAAACCTTTTGTTTTCTAAATCGACAGACGAAAGAAATCATTCAAACCTAGCTCAAAGTCAAGATCCCCATCATTACACCAATCAGCGAAGCCCAACTCTCCATATTTAGTCCCAAAAAACTGCCAAGAAAAGTATTAAAAAAACAAAAACAAATTTGACCGATCCCGTTACCTTTGCATAAATCAGTCGGTGATGTGAGCCAAGGGGGGAAGCAATATTTAGGGGGGAATGAAGCCTGGTCCGATGACACAGCAGCCTTAGATCTATAAATGAAATCCGATAAAGCAAGAGTCCTCGAGCCAGACAACGTTCCCCTCGAAAACAAAACTCCATCTTTAATTATCCGTAAGAGAGCTTAAATCAAAACAAACTTGGTTCTGGCCTCTCTATCCCTTTATCCCCCAAAACTTTCGCCTTCTTTTAAGGGAGACGGAGAGAGAGGGGAAGTAGAGCTGGAAGCAGCTGATGTGAAATGAATTGAGACCCAAAAATAAAAGATACAAAACTTTCACTATCACTACCCTACATTTTCGGTAGGTTTATTAAATGTAAAAATTGTTTAGATCTTATACATTTTAACTTTGAGCCCTCCCAGTCAATGTCTTCAACAATTGGGGTCTACATTCAATACACACACACAAATATATATATATATATATATATATATATATATATATATATATATAGCAAGAGAGACATATAGAAATAGTCATGGTTTCGTGGTGTGACATTTTATAATTCTATATTTATGTTCGTTCATTACAATCAAATTTCATCAATATCAATCAGAAATCATTCGACATTCATCTCTCCTCGTTCTCACGTATTCAATTTTTTTAAGAAATTTTTTTATTTAACAAACACAAAACGTGTGCCACGTTCCTAGTATATATTAAATAGATAAAAACTTGTGTGAAACGATATCACAGGTCGTATTTTTTGAGACAGATATCTTATTTGGGTCATCCATGAAAAAATATTACTTTTTATGCTAGGAGTATTATTTTTATTATTTAGAGTTGACATGTCTCACAGATAAAGATTCGTGAGACCGTTTCACAACAAGAGACCTACTCTATTGAATATGATTGATTAGTATGTTTTCTCAACGAACCCCCAATGTAATAAATTTTCTCCTTTTTATATATCATCTTCACAGATGAAGAGTTAACAACCATTTTTTATTTAAAAAAAACAATAATAATAATATTTAAAAAAAAAAAACAGCGATGTCAATGGAGTAACAAGAAGTAGTACTATACACAAGAAGTATATATATATATATATATATATATATATATATATATATATATATATATATATATATATATATATATATACACACACACTGTGTGTGTGAAAAATATTCCCAAATCATCAGCTAGCGGATCAAGGATTTGAATTATGTTTGTTGATTTAGTTTACGAAATTGCTCGCGAGATGAATAATATACAAGTTAAATAAACTAGCACCGTGAGCTGCCTTCAGCAAACTTATTTGAAACCGATGAAAATTAAAATGGCCTTTTGGCTTCCATATTGATCATTTTGTCCACCATTCTACAGTTTACGTGACTAATAATTGTCATTGTTCCTCGTATCCAAAACGCAGCGATCAAATGAAGAAAATCAAGATTTTATGGATAACCTTTAAAAGAAAGAAAAAAAAACTTGCCATGGAATATAAATCTTGATTCAATGGTGTACGTGTTTGTAAATGCTATGGATACGCATGAAGAATGATAAAAGTGAATCCTGATTCCCATTGATAAAGGTGGAGAGCAGTTGGTTTCACATTTTAATGCTTTGAAATTATAGGAATCTGTGCTGTGCATAGAGAAAGTAAGTAATTGTCAACCCTTTTTCCTCGTTTTTCTTTGCCACAGCCCCACAACTTTAAAGTGTGTGCATATAATTAAAGAGTCGTTCACTTTTAGGTTGATGAATCGAATGACGTACGGGACAAATCATTAAAATATTGTATCTTTTATCAAATAATTGTTTACCTGTCTAAGTATTTGCATCAATCTGCAGACCAACTCTTGAATTTAATTGCCAAATAATGATCTCGTGTACTTGAGAGGCACAATTTTCTCTTGCAAAAAATTTATCAGTGAATTTAATTTTACTGAGAACAAAGTTAATTGAAAGTTTCAGAAGAGGTGAGGTAGCTTGGCTCCAACTTTTGACCCATTATGAGACGCCCAGCTCATATAAAAATTCACTGCGCCACATATTGACCGACGATTTCGGTTGGGAATAATTCTAGCAAGCGAACTAGGTCAAGTTATAGTAATTGGACAGACGTCCAAGTATCGATCCCACAGAGACTATTATTTAATTACTAAGATTCGATTATTTTATTTAATCTAGGCGAACAATAAAGAGTGATTGTTTTGTAAGATGTAACGAATTAAATTAAACCAAGCTATGCTAAATTAATGACTAAGAGCAAATTTCAGAGAAGCTTGGAACTTGGGGATTTTTAAATTTAAATAAAATGACCGGGACACACAACGGTAACAAACTCAGATTTTATCACGCACTGGAACAATTTAACCACAGATTATTCGCTGTCACGATGCAATTCCCTAATTTAATTATAAATCCATTTCTAGAATTTATAATCCTATTTTCATTTAACAGTCCAATTATTTTTAATTGAATTTAATTAAACAAAAACGCATTTATCCACGAAGAATTACAGCTGTCGCCTAAAATCGCACACTGAAACCGAATACTATTTCTAGTCGGTTTAACCGCGTGTTGATTAATATTTTTGAAGCTAAATTTAACCAATTCTCTTTCGAGTCAAGATTAAACAACAAACATGCAAATAATTGGCCAAATTAAAAGCACGAAATTTATACAAATATTAATCAATAACATAGAACAATTTTATAAATCAAACACTTCAATGAATAACAAAAATCAGTCGTTTGTTCCTATCGTGGTCCCGATCACAAAAGAAAACTACTCCATAAATTCAAAACCAAAATCAAATTTAATAATTGAATTCATGAATAAAAAGCTAGAAAATTAAAAGAGACGAGAAAATCTCAGCGATGGCGCGCAGATATGCGTGTGAAGCGCGTCGTTTTCTCCCTCGATTTTCTCTCCGAGCCGTTGCCTTCTTTCACAAGTATGAAATTCCTCTCCAAAAACTCCAAAGTCGGCCGCCCTCTCGAAATTCAACCCCCCATTTTGTTTTGTCTTTTTCCTTTTTATTCTTCTTCCAAATCTCGAGCAAATCTTCGCCAAATTCATCATCCGATATCATGGACACGGACCCCGTATCAGCCTCCGGAGTGGGGTCCGTGTAGCTTCTGTAATTTGACTTTCTCTTGTGAAGACGGACACGGACCCCGTGTATGGGTCCGTCCAGAGGTCCGTCTAGCTTCTGTAATTTGCAATCTTGGTAACTGAATGGCACGGACCTGTCTCCGGGGTCCGTGTCCGGGTCCGTGTCTCTTCGGCAAAATTCTTCTTTTGTGGTTGAATGACACGGACCCTTACACGGGATCCGTGTAAGGGTCTGTGTATTGGTTCATGCTTTCTTCCTATTCTTCCGGTTATTTCTGACGTGGCATTGCAGAGTTTGACATTTCTTTCACTTCTTTGGCTTTTCTCCTCTTTTGGTCAAACCTACAATCAGCAAAAAATGAAACGAAATAAGCGCCAAACTCGGGGTAAAAAGATGCCAAATAAGCACGAATACGACAAAATAATATCCCTAAAGTACTATATAATTCGTGCTTATCAACTCCCCCACACTTAACCTTTGTTCGTCCTCGAACAAATCAGACAAAAATAAGGATGAGAAACATTTCAGATTCAGAACTCAAGTGACACAATCAAAACTTCTCAATTTGTCACATTCGTTCACCCCCAGTCAAAAGATCACGCTTCGCATATCATAAAATTCGTTTTCGTCGCAATTCAAGATTCAAACATTTACCCAGTAAAGATCAACAGAACAAAATGTGTGTAGTGTGTAGGTCCGACTCGTACTCATCTCCAGCTACTTGGTTTCATGATTACTTATTTTCATTTGTTATCGAAACGCCCCATATGCTTGACTTTCATACCCCTCTCTACTAAATGTTGAACGACAGTGACTTGGTTAATAGGTCTTTTTAAGCTTATAACGTAAGGCCAAGGCTCACGGCTACAATAAAAGATAGGGAATCAAAAGTGAGATACAATAAGCATTATTCCTGTAGCACATTCATTCAACTTTCGACTCGTCAACAGTTATTGTCTTTTCATCAATTCCAGAGCTCTAGCGTCTCCTTTTCTTTCTCATTGTTCACCCACTTTCACCCAAAAAATTTTGTTTCGGGTGCTTTCAACACTGCACATTTTCCTCCTTTTTCCTTTTCTGTCAACATTCTTTCTTTTTTTTTTTTTTTTTTTTTTTTTTTTCATGAATAAAAATTCATAGACTCCTTCACACATATCTCTTCAATCTATTGGAGTATTTCAAACATTTCAATGTGCACAGGAGTTTTATTTCTCTCACATGTAGGTAGGAAAAAGTGTATAGGCTATGATTCAGGTAGTTGATGTGGGACATTGAATAAGTGACGAATGGGGGCTAACTGTGTGTCATTGACACACACCATTCGATTTTTTTTTTAGGCTTAAAAGGGGTCGCTAGTTTGGGGATGGTAAGGTGTGGCCACCTTATGTCGGACCCCATACTTAGCCAATAGACTGTCAAATTGACGATTACAAAAATGAGTACCCCCATCGCTAATGATGGCCCTAGGTGTGCCAAAACGTGAGAAAATATTTTTCATAAGAAATTGAACAACAACCCTAGAGTCATTAGTTTTGCATGCAGTAGCCTCTACCCATTTAGACACGTAGTCCACAGCCACCAAAATGTACTTGTTCCCAAAAGAAACCGGGAACGGCCCCATGAAATCTATACCCCAAACATCAAATATCTCACATACCAAAATATTATTAAGAGGCATTTCATGTCGTCTAGAGATATTACCTGTACGCTGACAATTTGAACATTTTGTAACATACTCATGCGAATCCTTAAACAAAGTAGGCCAATAAAAACAAGACTGGAGGACTTTGGACGCAGTTCTAGTTGCCCCAAAGTGGCCTCCAGCCGGACCAGCATGACAATGAAACAAAATTTCACTTACCTCTTCCTGGGGTACACATCTACGGATTATACCGTCTGCACATATTCTAAACAAATAAGGGTCCTCCCACAAATAATATTTCAAATCAGAGAAAAATTTCTTCTTTTGTTGGTATGTAAAATGGGGAGGAATGAACTTACTTGATAGATAATTAACAAAATCGGCATACCATGGTAAACTGTCGATTGCAAAGAGTTGCTCGTCTGGGAAGTCATCACGAATAATTGCATTACCTGAACTTGGATTCTCCAAACGAGAAAGATGGTCTGCAACCTGGTTCTCTGTTCCCTTCCTATCGATGATGTCCAAATCGAATTCCTGCAAAAGAAGAATCCAACGAATTAGCCTTGGCTTTGCATCCTTTTTAGCCATCAAGTATTTCAAGGCGGAATGGTCAGTATGCACGACTACTTTGCTTCCTATGAGATACGATCTAAACTTATCAAGAGCAAAAACCACGGCAAGAAGCTCCTTCTCTGTAGTGGCATAGTTCAGTTGGGCGGCTGACAGTGTCATACTAACATAGTAGATGACATGAATGCATTTATCCCGTTTTTGGCCCAACACTGCCCCTAGAGCTGTGTCACTTGCATCACACATCACCTCAAATGGCGACCCCCAATCAGGTGCTATCATCACTGGTGCGGTGATCAACTTCTCCTTCAGGACCTGAAATGCCTGCACACACTCATCAGAAAAATCAAATTTCACATCTTTTATCAGTAAATTGGTCAGTGGCTTAGAAATGCAGGAAAAATCTTTGATAAAACGTCTATAAAACCCTGCATGTCCTAAAAAACTACGCACTCCTCGGATGTTTGTTGGGGCGGGGAGTTTCTCTATCACTTCAATCTTAGCCTTATCGACCTCAATCCCCTTTTCAGAAATTTTGTGCCCCAACACTATCCCCTCTCTCACCATAAAATGGCATTTTTCCCAGTTCAGCACCAAATTTGACTCCTCACATCTCTCCAAAACTTTAGACAAATTAATCAAACAAGTATCGAATGAAGAGCCAAACACAGAAAAATCATCCATAAATATTTCAATGAAATCCTCAATCATATCATGGAAAATTGCCATCATGCATCGTTGGAAGGTCGCTGGTGCATTACATAGGCCGAATGGCATTCGTTTATATGCAAATGTCCCATAAGGACAAGTAAAAGTGGTTTTCTCCTGATCTTCATGGTCGATAGGAATTTGCATATAACCTGAATAACCATCCAGGAAACAGTAAAAAGGATGTCCAGCTAACCTTTCCAACATTTGATCAATAAAAGGGAGGGGGAAGTGGTCTTTACGGGTGGCGTCATTAAGTTTCCTATAATCAATGCAGACACGCCACCCCGTAACAGTTCTGGTAGGAATTAATTCATTATTTTCATTCTTCACAACAGTGATCCCACCTTTTTTCGGAACAACTTGCACTGGACTAACCCACCTACTATCAGAAATTGGGTAAATAATACCTGCGTCCAGTAGCTTTATCACCTCTTTCTTCACCACCTCTTGCATAGCTGGGTTCAGACGTCTTTGAGGTTGGGTGGATGTCTTGTGGTCAGCCTCCATCAGAATTTTGTGCATGCACATGGAGGAGCTGATCCCCTTGATGTCCGCAATGCTCCAACCTATTGCTTTGATATTATCCCTCAGAACTCGCAGCAGCTTTTCTTCTTCCGTACCTGTCAAAGTAGAGGACACTATTACTGGCAGTTTATCACAATCAAGCAAAAACAAATATTTCAAATGAGAGGGAAGAGGTTTCATCTCTAAGATTGGGGCTTCTTCAATGGATGACCTTAAAGGTCTTGGGACATGCCCAAGCTCCCCAATCCTAGAGTTTACCGTTCTTGAAATCGGTCTGCCTGCTTCCAGATAATGCATGTATTCCTTCACATCCTCATTCTCCAACTCTCCTGAACATGAAACAGTCAAACAAATCTCCAAAGGATCTTCACCTATCAATTCCTGCAAACCATGCTCAACAAGCTCATCAGTAGCATCAATTCTAAAACAATCAGATGTATCATTAGGATATTTGATGGACTGAAAAACATTGAACACCACACTCTCATCATTCAATCTCAACACCAACTCACCCTTGTGTACATCTATCAGAGCTTTCCCAGTGGCTAAAAATGGTCTCCCTAAAATAAGAGGAATCTCACGATCCTCTTCCATGTCTAACACAACAAAGTCCACTGGGAAAATAAACTTGTCAACCTTTACTAACACATCCTCTACAATTCCCCTAGGAAATTTAATTGATCTATCAGCTAACTGTAGAGAAATTGTAGTTGGTTTCACTTCACCTATTCCTAGCTTCTCAAAACATGAATAAGGCATCAAATTTATGCTTGCACCTAAGTCACATAAAGCTTTAGCAAAAAATGAAGTTCCTATAGTGCAGGGAATAGAGAAACTACCTGGATCCTTAAGCTTTGGGGGTAATTTATTTTGTAAAATAGCAGAACATTCCTCCGAAAGCTTAACTTTCTCCCTTGCATCCTCAGGCTTTGGCTTGGCTGATTCCTTCTCCTTCACATCACTTCCACCATCAATTGCCTCTTGCTTAGTGGGAGACGTCACCGTGACTGCATTGACACCCTTAGGATTCTTTTCCGTGTCACTAGGTAGTGAACCCGGAGCTCGTGTAGCCATCTGTGTCGCTAACTGCCCTAGTTGAGTCTCCACTCTTTGCATCATGGCATCATGATTTTGCCATCTCATCTCATTCCCTGCTATGTACTTGGCGAGCATGTCCTCAAGATTAGACTTGCTATCCTGTGGCTTGAAACCAGGTGGCATAGAAGGTCCAGCACCTTGTGGAGGTTTAGGTGGTTGTTGAGGAGGCCTTTGCTGTGCAGGGTGTTGTGGAGGATTAAACTGTAATGGCACCACAGCATTCTCGGACTGTCTCCACCCGAAATTTGGATGATTCCTCCAGCCTGGATTATAGGAGAAACTGTATGGATTGTTTTGCTGACGCCCCTGGTTTCCCAAATAATTTACTGAATCCCCTCCAAAACACTGTATTTCCTCACAAGGCAGATCCGGCATGAATGGCATGTCACAAGATGGACCACCAACCATTTCAGCATTTCCTTGGATCTGATTCACTGACTTGACTGGTATTGACTTCTGCGCTTGTAACTGTGACATCTGATGTGTCAATCCATCAAGTTTTGCTGTAATCGCTGTCAAAGCATCCATCTCAAGGAATCCTACTTTCTTCTCCCTGCGGTTGTCTTGCCAACCCACATTGCTCTCGGCCATATTAGATATGATTTCGAGCGCTGCGGTTGGCGTTTTCCTATATAGACTCCCATTTGCTGCCGCATCAAGCATAGATCTCACAGAAGGATCTACCCCATAGTAAAATGTCTCCACCTGTTGGCCTACTGAAAAACCATGTCTCGGGCACATTCTCAACATCTTTTTAAACCTCGCCCATGCTGAATTCAGTGATTCCCCATCTCTCTGTCTAAATGAAGTGATTTCATTTCGCAGTTGTGTAATCTTAGTAGGGGGAAAATACCTGTGCATGAAGAACTCAACTAGCCCATCCCAAGTAGTGATAGAACCAGCTGGAAGGTCGCGAAGCCACTCCATAGCTTCTCCTTGCAAGGAGAATGGAAATAGTCTGAGTCGAATGGCATCAGTACTCACCCCATTGCACTTAATCGTATCACAGATTGACAGAAAATTCTCCAGATGTGCATTGGGGTCTTCAGATGGTGCTCCACCAAACTTTACTTGCATTTGAATCATTTGGATGATGCCTGGCTTTAGCTCGAATGAGTTTGCCTGAATCGTAGGGCGGATGATACTAGACCCATAACCTCCAAATGCTGGCCGATGAAGTTCCATCAACGTGCGTTCATCCTCTTCTCCGGCCATTCTCTCAACTTCTGGTTTATGATCTATTTCAGATTCTGCTTCAGATTCAAATTCCAGAGTCAAGTTGTTGTTCCTTCGGGCTCTGCGGATACTGCGGAGAGTGCTTTCAATCTCAAGATCAAGTGGCACTAGATTCCTGACGTCTTGAGCACGGCTCATATAACACGAGCTAACCCCTGAAATCAAAAATTTAAGTGCACGATTTAAGCTCCAAGAGAAAATAAGTAGAATAAACAAAGGTAATTAAAATGCCAAAGAAAAGAATAACTGAAAAATTTAAAACTAAGAATAAAAGCCTAGTCTCAAACAAATAATTTATCCTAATATTAAATAAATAGTCCCCGGCAACGGCGCCAAAAACTTGACCGACGATTTCGGTTGGGAATAATTCTAGCAAGCGAACTAGGTCAAGTTATAGTAATTGGACAGACGTCCAAGTATCGATCCCACAGAGACTATTATTTAATTACTAAGATTCGATTATTTTATTTAATCTAGGCGAACAATAAAGAGTGATTGTTTTGTAAGATGTAACGAATTAAATTAAACCAAGCTATGCTAAATTAATGACTAAGAGCAAATTTCAGAGAAGCTTGGAACTTGGGGATTTTTAAATTTAAATAAAATGACCGGGACACACAACGGTAACAAACTCAGATTTTATCACGCACTGGAACAATTTAACCACAGATTATTCGCTGTCACGATGCAATTCCCTAATTTAATTATAAATCCATTTCTAGAATTTATAATCCTATTTTCATTTAACAGTCCAATTATTTTTAATTGAATTTAATTAAACAAAAACGCATTTATCCACGAAGAATTACAGCTGTCGCCTAAAATCGCACACTGAAACCGAATACTATTTCTAGTCGGTTTAACCGCGTGTTGATTAATATTTTTGAAGCTAAATTTAACCAATTCTCTTTCGAGTCAAGATTAAACAACAAACATGCAAATAATTGGCCAAATTAAAAGCACGAAATTTATACAAATATTAATCAATAACATAGAACAATTTTATAAATCAAACACTTCAATGAATAACAAAAATCAGTCGTTTGTTCCTATCGTGGTCCCGATCACAAAAGAAAACTACTCCATAAATTCAAAACCAAAATCAAATTTAATAATTGAATTCATGAATAAAAAGCTAGAAAATTAAAAGAGACGAGAAAATCTCAGCGATGGCGCGCAGATATGCGTGTGAAGCGCGTCGTTTTCTCCCTCGATTTTCTCTCCGAGCCGTTGCCTTCTTTCACAAGTATGAAATTCCTCTCCAAAAACTCCAAAGTCGGCCGCCCTCTCGAAATTCAACCCCCCATTTTGTTTTGTCTTTTTCCTTTTTATTCTTCTTCCAAATCTCGAGCAAATCTTCGCCAAATTCATCATCCGATATCATGGACACGGACCCCGTATCAGCCTCCGGAGTGGGGTCCGTGTAGCTTCTGTAATTTGACTTTCTCTTGTGAAGACGGACACGGACCCCGTGTATGGGTCCGTCCAGAGGTCCGTCTAGCTTCTGTAATTTGCAATCTTGGTAACTGAATGGCACGGACCTGTCTCCGGGGTCCGTGTCCGGGTCCGTGTCTCTTCGGCAAAATTCTTCTTTTGTGGTTGAATGACACGGACCCTTACACGGGATCCGTGTAAGGGTCTGTGTATTGGTTCATGCTTTCTTCCTATTCTTCCGGTTATTTCTGACGTGGCATTGCAGAGTTTGACATTTCTTTCACTTCTTTGGCTTTTCTCCTCTTTTGGTCAAACCTACAATCAGCAAAAAATGAAACGAAATAAGCGCCAAACTCGGGGTAAAAAGATGCCAAATAAGCACGAATACGACAAAATAATATCCCTAAAGTACTATATAATTCGTGCTTATCACATATCCATCACAAACCAAAAAAAATAAAAATCAAGGAGATAGGCCCATATACATACATACATACATTATACATATATATTATTTATTAAAGTTAAAACTCTTTTATTAATTAATTATGATTTTTTTTATAATTTCCAAATCACTTTCTAACATTATATATACAAAAATTTTCTTTACATTTAATTTTATTTTGTATCATTTCAATTTTAAAAATTAATAAATTTAATTTTAAAATTAAAAATAAAAGTATTGCATCCTTTGATTATTAATTTTTTTTTTATGAAATACACCCATTATGATCTGCTAGCTATAATTACTCATTACTGGGAATTTATAGAAGGAATATGTCAAAGAGTGAAAATACAACACTCACATAAACAGTTTTTGTATTTATTTAACCTACCTTTAACAATATTATGGTATAATATGATGATTATAAGAGGATCATATCACAAACAGGCTCGAAATTAATTTTTTTCAAAACACCATATTTTGAAAATGAATGAATTTAGTGTTGTTAAAAATTGAGAAGGTTGAAACAATCTCATAGATATATATCCGGGAGGTCGATCCAGTACATAGGTGCTGTGAAATTAATATAAAAATAATATTTTTTCACGAGTCCAATCCGATATCCTATATTACAAAATTGATCAGTGAGAGGATCTAATAAAAGTGTTTTTTTAAAAAAAAAAATTCACCCAAAATCTTTTCAAATATGGTTTTTCAAAATAACCTTTGTAAAGTGTAGTTTTGAGAATCTTTATTCAAATTTATAATACTCCGAAAAGTATCCTAAACTTCAAATTTTCTTTTTCTCTGAATAATTTTACGGTGGTTGTATATATGTTTCTGTTGATACAAAAATCAAAATGCATTTTATGTTTCAACGGTCCCCTCATCATATCACACACACACACATATTTCCACGTTTTCACATATCGATTTTATAAATAATTTAGGATGAATAATTAAAATTTCATGCTTTCTCGATTAAAAACCAGTGACGTGCCGAGCGAGAAAACTACATATATATATAAAATAAAGACAGAAAGCGAGACAATTATTTGACTTTGCATTAACCAAGAGACATGTGTTTCCATTAGTCGATGTCCCAATGCATTATGCAAATCTTCCCTTCCAATCTTTTTTTTTTTTTAATTTTTATATTATATATTTCTATTCCTTAAATACGTCCAGTATTTGCCCATCCAGATGAAATTAATATTTCTAAGAAAAAAGTTGTCGATATATTTCCACTTTTTGAAGGATATATGTGGCTGACTATCGCTTCACCATAGTCTTATTTAGTTAAACAAAACATTAATTTTTCAATAATGATATATTGCAAAAACTTGTGTGAGTCTCACAATTCGTATTTTACGAGATAGGTCTTTTATTTGGGTGAATAAGTATTATTTTTATGCTAAGATTATTACTTTTTATTATGAATATCGGTACCCGTCTCACGGATACAATTTCTGAACATTCTCTATATCTTGTCATCTCTACTTATGGCCATACATGCTAACTAAATCCCAGGAACTAAAGATTTTTACAAATTCTTCGGGAAAAATATGTTCAACTGTGACACATCTAATGAGAAGCAGAAGGAGAGAAGGTTCAGTGATGAGCAAATACGAACTCTAGAAGGGGTGTTTGAGTCAGAGACCAAGCTGGAGCCAGGAAACAAGATGAAACTGGCTAAACAATTAGGACTGCAGCCACGACAGATCGCGATATGGTTTCAAAACAAGAGAGCACGATGGAAATCGAAGACCATCGAGAAAGATTATGGCCTCTTATTAGCTGATTACAAAAATTTATCTTCCCAGTTTGAGGCTTCAAAGAAAGAGAAGCAGTCCTTACTTTTCCAGGTACTATTTTTGAAATCCAATCAGACGTCCGGTAAAGGTGGTATCCATTCCCAGGTCTAATTTTCGATTTATATCCTTCTTGAACAGCTGCAGAAGCTGAAGAATGAGACGATGGGAAAGTTCGAAGAGACTTTATGCCAGTCTCAGATTCAAGAAATGGCACCGAGAAACACCAGCATCGATTTTCTGGCGAATAATACTCCAAGTAAATATATGGTGGGAATTGTATCAGACGATGATCATAGCAGCAGCGTGGAAAAGGTTGATCCATTGGGGTTTGACGAAGTGAAAGCTTACCAGTTTCTGAATTCTTCAATGGCTGAGGTGCTGGATGTTTCCTCTTCATCACCACTTGAAGATTTGGGCAGTTTTGAGACTGATGATATGATGAATCAGGTTACTAAAAATACTGATCAATGGTGGTTCTGATCTTGATTTGACTAAATCAAGTTACATATATGGGAGATGATTGTGAATTAGAATAAGCAGATTTTGTTACTTCTTGTTTATATAATAAAGTGGCAAGGTGTTATCTTTCACTGGCAATTGACAAGTTTGATAGCCACGAAGGGAATATAACTAATGAAATAAATATTCTTTAATTAATTTTTAATATTGTGAAATTAATGTATTGAATTTTGTCACTAATAAGATTTCCAAAAGTATTGATATCTAGATATTATATTATTGTTCAAAAGAGTTTATTTCCTAACAAAGTTTTTGTTTCCAAATTTGTGTAGTACTCTATACAACGAATAAAATAGGCAAATGAATTATATAATTAAGAGATAATTGTTGTTGGATGTGTATGATTTTTTTAGTTGAAGGAGAGCACTGAAAATTAAATTGGAGAGTTAATTGTTGTGTTGCCATGAAGTGTTGGAAATGCTTGAAAACAACACACGTGTAAAGTGTTGGTTGAAGAGTTATTTGTGGCTACGAGTTTCAGCAATACAGTTGTTACAAAAAACTCCCAATCTTTGCATATTTTCAACATTTCCCAATCTATACATTTGGTCGATTTCTCGGTATATCAAGGGTTACCCTTGCGTTGTTGAATACCCCCTCTTGTTGCTTTGAAGGCTATGTCATCCTAATGCTGCTAAATGGATATCCTGCCTGTGTAAATGATGAATCAGGGATAGAACAAAATTATGTGTAATACATTATAAGTCCAATCATACTTCCAAATTTAAAGGTTTTGATTTCAATGAAAATATAGTTTCATACATTATATTATAAGAAAGTGGATTTTTTTAAAAAAAAAAATCACTCTGGAAATAACAAAAAACGTATACGTAGTTAACTTAATTTACATTCATATACGTAAGCAGGTTATGTAAAGGTTTTTTTTTTTTTTTTTTTACATATAGTCATCTAATGTAAAAATATTAATATGACAAGAAGATAACGAATTCGGAGATTTTCTCAAACCAAAAGTTATTATTATTTATTATTATTAGAGACAATATTAATATTAATATCAGTATTAATATTAATAATAATAAGATTATTAATATTTTAAAAAATAATATGATTATTATATATTAATAATACTATTATTTATTATTAATATTATTTCGAGGCGATACTTATTTATTATTAATATTATTTTCGAGGCGTGTTCGGAGATTTCGGGGCTGAGGATATTAATCCCATACCTGTACTGAATTACATCGGGGATTTATAAAAATCCCCGAACCCGAACCCAAATCCGAAAAAATCGGAGATCCTCATCCCCGTTTCGAGTTATCCCCGCGGGACCCCAAACCCGTGGGAAAAGTTGCCATCCCTGCTTATTGCTTTGAAGGCTATGTCATCCTAGTGCTGCTAAATGGATATCCTGCCTGTGTAAATTATGTATCAGGGATAGAACAAAATTATGTGTAATACATTATAAGTCCAATTATACCTCCAAATTCAAACGTTTTGATTTTATTGAAAATATAGTTTCATACATTATATTATAAGAAATTGGAATTTAAAAAAAAAAATATATTCACTCTGGAAATAACAAAAAAACGTATACGTAGTTAACTTAATTTACATTCATGTACGTAAGCAGGTTATGTAAAAGTTTTTTTTTTTTTTTTTTTTACATATAGTAATCTAAAAAAATGAAAATATATGAAATGATAATTTGCTTTAAAATAATAATACGACAAAAGTAACATAAAAGTTTTATTAGGACAGAATTTTTTTATTTTTGTTTTGGTCCCCTTTCAGTATCAACCCTAATCAGCCACCGGCAGGAAAGGGAACGAAATATGTGGGGATCACACTGAAATGAAAGACCACATAAACGCAGCTTCCCCCATAATCCATAGGCTTCCCCACCACCGCCACAGCCATTGCCGCAGCCTCATTTCTCCGGGGATAATTTGCCTGCTTGTAACTTTATTTTTGCTGGGACTTTGCGTCTCTACATTCATTCTCATAGTTATTCACAATGCCGTCTTCTTCATGCTCCTCCTCTGCATCTCAACTCTCGTCGCCGCTTTCCTGCTCTGGAATTCCCGAAACGGCGCAGTGTTACGTTTCCTCCATTCTTTCCCAGATTCCGATCTCGCCACCGCCACTCATGGCCAGCTCGTCAAGGTTACAGGGGTATGAAATAAATGAGGAATTTTATGAAAAACTGCATTGTTTTCTGATTGCGGGTTCGTATGGTGGGATGCAAGAATGCATTTTTATGTGTATTTGAAGCGGCTATGAATTGGTTTTAGTTTAAAGCAATCCTTTTTAAAGAAGGCATTGCCCAAGGATTTTGCGGCTAAAGTTAATTTCTACTCTCACTTGCACTGTATCTGAAAATTATTGTCAAATTCAGGTGGTCTCCTGCGGGACTGTTTGCTTAGAATCTTCATACGAAAAGGTTACTCAATGCGCCTACACATCTGCCGTGTTGTACGAGTGCTCACATGTCGCGGGATTGGTATTCCCATGGAGACTAGCTTATTCAGAGGTATTTTTCTTCACCAACTCCTGAGATTTGCTTCGGTTCTCATATCCCAAAAATGCAATTTATGATTTCATATTTGCCCATTTCTGGCAGAGGCTCTCAACTGATTTCTACATAACTGACCTAAAGTCTGGCATCAGAGCTCTTGTGAAAGCTGGCCCTGATTCTAAACTTATTCCTTTGATCTGTGAGAGTACTCTAATTCAAACAACCCCAAAATGCAGAGATCTGTCCTCCAGCTTTAGAAAGTGGCTAAGCGAGAGAAATTTATCAGGTGAAGCCCGTTTGCTGCGCCTGGAAGAAGGGTAAAGCTTCGATTGTGGGCTTGGTTTTTTCTCTAGTAAACAACTGTGCATATACTTATGAATATATCCAGAACCTAGATCTTGAAAGGTTTACCATCAATGGGCTAATGGATTGGCGTCTGACTACAATTTTACTTGCATTTGATAGATACGTGAAAGAAGGCAGCACAGTGAACGTGATGGGAATACTCAGTATAAACAATCGTGTTCCGAAGATTGTTCACCCACAGGAAATACTCTCCACGGGATGTATGTGGCAAAAACTGCATCTTCCCATGGACATGGAAGGTCTCATAATCGGAATCTCCAAAACAGTATGTTCTCAAGGGAGTAAATGACAGTCATGCGACTCAGACAGGAAATCAAGTTTGGCTACATGACCATCATTTTTAAGCTCTCTCTGTGTAGCTCTATAGAAACCTGTTCTATTTTCTTGAAGAACTAGCAAATGCCCAACCTCATTTTGTTGTCAATTATTGCATCGCAACTTGCAAGCCTTTAGTTTCTTCCAAAGAAGAATAAATCGAAAAAGAATTTATGCAGGGACTAATTAAGCTAAAAACTCTTCATATTTTTAGCAAATTTTGGGCTACAACACAGACTAGAACTCGGGAAATAAACATAATTAATCAGTGATGTATTATGGATACATGTGTCTAAAATTTCCCGATAATAAAGAAACAACTATTGGTCCATGCAGGTTCAACACAAACAGTTCAAAATTAATATAATTCATCGTAGCAGGACAACAGCGACATGAAAATTCACATGCCATCTCCTCACGAAACCAAATGCATAAGCATGTCTACTTGATCTTCTTCTTTGGCCTCAACTGCGTAGTAAAAAGAAATCTTTATCAAAGCAGAATTCTACCGATTCAACGGATATCTATCTAATTAATAAAAAAAGTAATAATTATGGAATCAAATGCATCCGAACTTGCCTGGTTGCTATGTCCACATTTCTTTTTTCTGCAATTAACAGCACGAGGGTGCAAACGAGCATAGCATCTGAAAACACATGAATCTCCAGTTAAAGTTCAAGATATACTGAAAATTGATATGTCAGCACACCGCTCACTCACATCAAGGCATCAAATACTTAAAAGCCCACATTGACTAATCCTAATTTGAAGAAGTTCATATGTCAATTTTATGATTCTATAAAAAATGATGAAATTTAAATCCTACTTTTAGACAGAGAACTGACTGGAACACATGGCTTCACTGCATATAACTTGTCAATTTATGTATATAGTCGACTAAAAAATTAAAAACGAACTTCTGAACATTTACGGTTCGTAGAGTAAGTTTTTACTGGGCATCTGTTCCAGAACTTTGACACAATTTTGGAAACTTTAGATGAGTGCATAGCCTTTGCTTGATTATGTAATTGAGGTATGTAGGATAAACATACAGAACAAGTGGGTCAGGTTTGAATACCCTCCAAGAAAGATAGAATCAGCTGACCGAGTTCGGTATTATGGGTGTTGAGCATAAATAAAATTATTTAAGTTCTTTAGTATTCGACTTAAATGAGGGTTGATAGAGATAAAGTGGAGTATAAGCCAATACTATGCCATTTTCAATTATAAATTATATATATGTTTAGCATAGTTTTATGGACAATGGCTTGTAAGATTCTGGTTGAATGATGTGTTATAAAATTTTCTTCATCTAGAGTTGTATCCCTTGGTAATCCTTCACGCAACAAGGCAAGTGCTTTCGCTTATGTCTCACTCGTATGTTATACAATAGATATGCGCCTAATGAGACTAATAACTATGATCTGAGCTCCAATTTAAGAAAATTATTAAAATTCTTCCAAATGAATTGTAGCCTAGAGAAATCCTTAGATGGGGGGGAGCAGATTCCAGATTTTAAAGGGTTGGCATCTTAAGATGTTTTGCAGAGTAGCACAAAACTGATAGAAGGTTATATAAAGCGAACAAATGTTCATGTAACGATAATAATAACGATATCCAACAAATATAAATGTAAAGAGAGAAAACACAAAATCAGTGACTACTAAAATACCACAGGCAGATGAGAGAATTCACCATATCAACCACGGACCCCAAAAAATTCTCATGATTAAAACTGCGCCGACCTAGCTTTTCAGAGCACACTCACCCGAAATAATTTTACAAGAAATAATGTTCAATAATATGTCACGTAAGACACAACAATGAAGAATACCGAATCACATTTCATTATCTACCCAAGAAGGCAAGTAACAGAATATGATAAAATTAACGCTTCATACAAATTAATCAATTAATTCGATATCAATAGGAGTACCTTACATCACAAAATATACATCGCATTTGCTATGATTTTATCCATATTTGAGCACAGATTATCTCAAAAACGTTAACTTTAAACCAGAGTACATGAAGAAAATAAAGAACACATTCACAATCTTACTTGCGGCAAATCATCTTGTCCTGATTGTATTTCCTCGCTAAAGCCATCAACGACGGTTCGATAATCCCGCCACGGAGCCTCAAAACCAAATGCAATGTCGATTCTGACCAAAACGAAAATTTTCAATCCAGCAACGAATCGTTTAGTATAGAAAGTATAAAGTCCAACAAAATCAATTGACATACAACTAGCCACCTTTCTGAATATTGTAATCAGCAAGTGTGCGGCCATCTTCTAGCTGCTTTCCAGCAAAAATCAACCTCTGCTGATCCGGAGGAATCCCTAAAAAGGATCGGCAATCAATATCAAATCATAAAAAAAACCTTGGGTACATAGGTGATCGAAAGAAAGAGTGATCAATACCTTCCTTGTCCTGAATTTTAGCCTTCACATTATCGATGGTGTCACTGGATTCAACTTCGAGCGTTATAGTCTTCCCGGTTAGGGTCTTGACGAAGATCTGCATTCTTTCGGCTGAACAAACGCCGCCGCTGAATGGAATTTGATCGATGGATGCGTATCTATTACGAGATTTATCAATTATATATGCGGGCTAAAAACTAGGGTTTTGAGTATTGGTCTGCCAAAATAACTTGAATTTGGTAGTGGGCTTTATAACAAGAGGCTTCGCTTATTTATCTGGCCTCTCCTTTAATGGGCTTTATAACAAGAGGCTTCGCTTATTTATTTGGGCTTTCTTTTAATGAGAATGTTATGTCACATCGCAAATAGTACAAATTATTAGTTAATTATAAATTAAAATTTTATTATTTTAAAAATAAAATAAACATATGATTGAATTGAATATTATAAATATATAGTAATATTTAATTTTATAATTACAATTTTTATCATCATCTACATATTTTACTTAGAAAAAATTCTAAACAAAACTTCTCTTTAAAATCGAACAACTCTTCTAAATTGAAAATAATTCGGTGTTAATTGTTTCGTATTACTTGATCAAATTAAAAATAATAATACAACACGTGTACATATTTTACTAGTATACAATTCATATTTGTGTTGTTTTACTAATGTGGTAAATTTAATAAAAAATAATCTTACAAAATATTATTAAATGATAAATAAATCAAAATAATCTGCAAATTACGTTAGCTAAATTAAACAAGAGTGAGTCTCATGTGAGACCGTCTCACGGATCATAATCTGTGAGACGGGTCAACCCTACCCATATTCACAATAAAATGTAATACTCTTAGCATAAAAAGTGATACTTTTTCATGGGTGACCCATATAAGAGATCCGTCTCACAAATAATACCCGTGAGACCGTCTCACACAAGTTTTTGCCATTAAACAAAACTCAGGCTTTCATCTATCTTTTTTAATTCAAGAAACATATACATATAATCAAAGATTATTATGTTTTGGACCATTTAACCTATCTACAATAATTATACCAACCAAACACCCTCCTTTCGGGATGGGTGAACTGTGTTTTATATTCCTAAATGTTTTATTTTGAAATTATTTGAAAAGAAGCATATATTATACGATGCTATTATATATTTAATTCATCGGTCGTTACATTTGGATACATCCCGCGGTCGTGTATGCATGTGTATTTTTTAATAAAACAAAAAAATCATAGTTTATTTTTTTTAGCTTTAATATAATCTCAGCCAAATACAAATTTTCCAATAAAAGTGACTTCCAAGAAAGACACTCTACCCTCTTACAAAGTTAATTTTTCACTCCAACGAGTTGTATCATTATAATGGTGCATATGGTTTATATAAAAATTTAAGGTTGGCTTCGATGGAGGGATTTGAAATTATGACTTTCAAATCTGTGGATTTAAAATAAATTTTTTTGATTGGATGAATTTATATGAGATGGATTTTAAATCCACTCCACTATTAACTTATGCAAATGTAATTGTGATTATGATAGATTTGAAATCTACCAAAAATTGGTGTCACTTCAAATCCAAACTTCAATTTTTTTCTCAAAGTCAAATATCTCCCTCCAAATAAAGAATTTTAATCCAAGCCGCAACCTAGAGAAAAATTACATTTTTTTCATATATGTTTGTTTTGTCTTCTTGCAACTTTAGTATTCTGTGTTGTTAATTTCAATTTTAGTTTTGAATCTTTAGATTTTTTCACAATTTTAACTATTTTTTTTATGAGAATTGTTGATATGATACTATATACGTCAGCGTCACATCAAACTTACATCGTAAAACTGATTAAATATTTCAATAAAATAAATATAATGTACTTGTAAAACTAAAATTCGACGACATAAAGAAACAGAAGTGGAAAAAAAAAACAATAACATTGATATTCAAAGTGATTCTCCAGGAACCCTCAGCTTTAAAAAAATATAATGTATATGTTTTTTCGATTGTTTTATCCAAACATATAAACCTGACTTCGTGTTATTTAAGAAATAATTATTCATGTACTATGTTAATTAATATTGACATATCTTTTGAATTTGTCTTTAGTTTCTCAAAAATTTTTGTTACAACTAATATAATTTATAAATTTTATATTCAGAATAATATATATATATATATATATATATATATATATATATATTTGTCTGATTCAATTGATTTGTCTGATTTTGAATCGGAGCATCCCATATTCTTATAAAGATCTTTTTTCATTTCATCAATGTAGATTTCTACCATCTTCTCTTTAGAATAGATCTCTGAATATTTTTGAGTCAAGATTTTAAATGGACTCATTGCATCTTTCTCTTTTTGTTGTTGATTCAACAAATCTTTCTGATATGAAGAAATTTTTTCTTCCATTTGAAGTAAGGTGTCATGACCATGAAGTTTTCCAGATACTGGATCTTCTCGTAACATTTTATCCCAAAATTTTGTAGAGCTAGTTCTCCATAGACAAGGGATACCTTCGTCTGTATAACCAAATTCTGGCTGCCATTTCCAGATCCATGGAATACCGAATTCCATGAAGAATAGACATAAAGTCTTTCCATCAATCCAATGTTCAGAAAAACTTTTTGTAATAATTGGTGCAACATTCAACCAAGTATCGAATGGTTTTATAAAAACCTCTGGCAAAATCTTTGCTGATGGACCAAATATTTTCCACCAAATAAAAAACCAATTTGGAATAGGATAATGGAAAACATTTTCACAAATCTTAAGAAACCATGTATGTTTCCTTTTTTCATTTTCATATAATAAAGTTTTATTAAAACTTTCAATATAATCCCAGAAATTGAATTTAAAACTGGTTTTATGATTTTCTGAGTAAAACTCTTTTTCAACCAATGGAGATATACCCCATTCTTCAATAGATATAATTTTTTTGATAATAAACTTAGAGAAGTTATAACTTCCTTTTTGTTGAGTATTACTGAAAAAGTGAGTAATATCAACACTTTTTGTAGATATGAGAAGATTCTCATAATATCCTCTTTGCTTATAAGCACCATATACATATTATGTATTGGTAAAATATCTTTCCATAATAATCCAAGGAGTTTTTTCCCATTGGATATCTTTTTCTTCTATAAGAAGAATTAATTCTTTATGTTTTGACTCTGTATAAAGAGCTATATCATTATCATCTTCTTTGATGATATTAGCATATGATGCTGAAGACTGAGAATCAGAATTATTTTTCTGCTTTTGTTTCAAGAATTCTTGAAATTCATTGTATAACTCATTCTGCTCAGTATTACTGGCTGATGAACTTGATAAGTTTTGGGCTATTAGCCTCTGTTTTCCATGTTGTGCTATAATATTAGGGGGTTTTCCCCTACCACCTCGCCCTCTATAAGAGGACTCTCCTCTGCCTCGAGAGTACATATCTGTAGATGAAAACATTAAGATAAATATTCTCGAGTTAAGAAATCTGGTAGATGATTATCTTCACCTTTTTTATAAATGATTTCATAATCAAAAGGAGCTAAATGAGCCTGCCATCTAGCAAACATTTGCTTAGAAACATCATGTTTAAAATCTTTATTAAACATAAACTTTGCAGATTTGCAATCAGTTTTTATAATAAACTTTTGATTATATAAATCATCTTGAAATTTTAAAATACATCTAACAATAGCTAAGATTTCTTTTGCTACTGTGGAGTAATTTTTCTGAGCATTATTCCACTTCCCAGAATAAAATCTTATAAGATATTCTTGTTTTGTTTGAGGATCTTTTTGTTTTAAAATTCCTCCAAAACCTATATCTGAGGCATCAGTTTCTACAATTTTATCCCATAAAGGATTTGCCAACATAAGACAAGGAAGATTCTTAACTTTATCTTTAATAATTTGAACAGCTTTAGTATGCTTATCTGTCCAAGGTAAAGGATTTTTCTTCAGTCTATCATATAAGATAGCAGAATCTTTAGTAAGATTTTGAATATAAGGAGAAATATAATTTAAACTCCCTAAAAATCTTTGTAACTGAGTTTTATCAGTTATTATATCTGAAATTTTGAACCAAATTCAATACTTCTTTGAATAGGAATTATTTTTCTTTTTCAATCATATGACCAAGAAATCTAATATTAGTTTGAAATAAAATCATTTTAGATTTTGAAATAACAAGACCATTTTGAATAACAATATTTTTAAACATTTCTAAATGTTTAAAATGTGTTTCAATATCATTAGAAAACACTAAGATATCATCTATATAAACAATTATAAAATTGCTATAGTTATAAAAAATATCATTCATAATTTGTTGAAATTCTGAAGGGGCATTTTTAAGGCCAAATGGCATTACTGTCCATTCATAATGTCCTATTGGAACATTAAAAGCAGTTTTATACCTATCAGATTCTTTTACCTGAATCTGCCAAAATCCTGATTTTAAATCAAATTTGGAAAATATAATTGCATGAACTAATCTGTCTAATAAATCTTTTTTATTAGGAATAGGATGCCTAATCCATTTCAAAACCTTATTAAGAGGTTTATAATTTATTACTAATCTAGGAACTCCTCTTTCCTGTTCAGAGTGTTTATTAACATAGAAAGCAGTACATGACCAAGGAGATTGAGAAGGTTTTATTAAACCTTTTGTCTAACAAAGAATGAATTTCATTCTTACATAATTCTAAATATTCAAAATTCATTTGACAAGGACGAGCCTTAGTAGGAATATTTCTTTCCTCAAAATTCTCTTCATATGGAAGAGATATAATATGCTTCTTTCTATTCCAAAAAGCATTTGGAAGATCATTACATATTTCTAATGAAAATTTATTATAAATAATTTTTATTTTTTCCTATAATTTAGGATTCTGTAATTTTTCATCAATTGTAAGAAATTTTATTTCTTCTTTTAAAGAGTTTATTTGAAAGGTTTTTCTTTCAATCTGTTCTTGTAGTTCATTTAAAATTCTATGAACAGGTTTAGTTATAAACTGAAAAGAAATAGGATTACCTTGATAAGTTCCTATTATACCTGTTTCATCAACATAGGTTAAAGGATAAATTTGATAAATAAAAGGAAGACCAAGTATAAGTTGGCTAGAAATGTCTTTAGCTAATAAAAAACTGGTTTGAATACAGTTTTTATCTTTGCAAATATAAGCTTTAGGTAATTTATAATTTATTTCTAAAGGTTCTCCTCCTGCATGAGAGAGAGAATGAGTAGTTTTATGAAAATATTTTGTAGGAATTAATCCTTCTTGTATTACGTTTAAATCTGCACCGCTATCTATCATAGCAATGAAATTCTTTTTATAAGAATTATCAATTAATAAAGTAATATTAGTATACCATTTTTGAGATATTATCATACTTAAAACAGATAAATGTTTCTGATTATTATCAGGAAATGAAATATTTTCAAAACTTTCAGGAATTGAATTATTATGATTTTCAATAACTGAAATACGATAATTTAAACTATTATTATTATCATGTAAAAATTTTATTTGTTGTTTAAGATTATCAATCTCTTTAACTAAATCCTGTATAGTAACTGGATTTTGTTGATTATATTTTGTCTGTAAAAGATTTTTAACTTCTTTCATAGAATATGTTTGTTCTTGTTTAACAAGAATATTATTTTCATTATTACTTGTTGAAGCAGTATTTTCATTTGATCTATAATAGTGGATTTTAATATTGGATCCTTAATCATTTTAAGGAATTCTAAAATATTATTGTTAGTTAAAACATTAATATTTAAATCTTGAAATTGAGACATAAGTTTATAAAACTCATCATTCTTATTATTATCATCTATATGATTAATACAAGATTTTCCTTGTATACAATTATTGCATTCATCTAAATCAGAAATATCTGATTCATTATCCAAAATTTCTTCTGAATTATAGGATTCTGAAGAATTCTCAGTTTCACTATCAGAATTATTATTAGAATCCATTATTATTTTAAATAATGTTTCTTTTAGATTATCATCTATATCTAAATTATTAATTTTGTTTTTAGCCCAACATTGATTAGCATAATGTCCTGGCTTTTTACATTTTCTACAAATTATTAATTTATTTTTGTATTTATCTTTTTTCCTATCAGCTTTAGCTGATTCACGAATTTCTTTTCTTTTCTTTTTTCTTTCTTTTTGTCTTTCAGACAAATGTCTTTTCTTATAAATTTTATCATCCTTATCTTTAATTTTCTTCTTACCTTTATTAGGTAAGTCCATACCAAATTGATCACAAAATTTACCTAACTGTTTTTTCTCAAGTAAATTCTGTCTTTTAATTTGATTATTTAATTTTAATTCATTACAGAGAGCTAAACCCTCTTGAATACAAGTATTTATCAAATTACCATAAGTATAATTATCATAAGAGATATTTATATCATCTTTTCTTAATACTTTTCTAACCCTTTCAGCAAATAAGAAAGGTAAGCCATCTATGAATTTAGCTTTCCACAGACTATTATTACAGTCTGGAATCTCATAAATACGATATAGGAAAGTATCTTTATACCATCTAAAATCAGTAAGTGTTTTACATTTTAGATTACTTAATAAAGTTCTAATTTGTTCACTATTATCAGTGAATTTTCCTGTGAAATGTTCAATCATAGTTAATATTAATGTATACACTACATTTTCTAATTGAATATTATTTTCCATTTTTATGGAATTAAAGATTTCATCTTTTTGAGAATAATGTAAATAATTATCCCACCAACCTTTAAGTTGGCCAGTAAATCCTGCTGTTATCATTTTAGCAATATTCTTATCTGTATTACCTGATGATTTACACACAGTACTATACATAAGCATTCTGTGAGCAGTATTATAAATTTGCCTATCACTATAACCATCAATATTCCATTCATAAATATTTTTCCCATTATAACTATTAGAATAAATATATTCATTTTCTTCAATGAGAACATCCATGGGAGTAGGTTTATTATAGTAATATTTGGATGTAGTAGGTCTATCAGCCCATTTAATTTTATTAATTTCATCTTCAGAATGATTATTAATCTTATATAATTCTTCAAACTCTTCATTAAGAGTATTTAAATTAAGATTTCTAAATTTTTCTTCTAATAATTTTTCTATATCAGAAACAGAAGATTTAAATTTAAAATCCTTTATATCAGGAGGGGATTGAATGGATGAGGTAGCAACAGAAACAATATTATTTTCTGGTTCTTCTATATGAACATCTGGTTTAATTTTATTAATAGCTAAAATAATTTTATCAATGCGATCTTTAAGAGAATTTATTTCTTCTCCTATAATCGTGAGATATAAATTTGTGTAATTCTGTTTTTCTATTATCTGATTAATATGTTTAACAGTAATTTGTAACATATCATTCTCAAATAATTTTGAAAAAGCAGTAAAATTTAAAATTTTATTATTCTTTTCTATTATAAAAGATTGTTGAGGAGGATAAACAGATTTTTGAATCTGTCCTGAAGAAAGTTTATAATTTCTTTCAAGAATAGAAATATAATCTATAATAAATGTTTTAAAAAACCAAGGAACAAAATGTATTAATTTATTCTGGTTTTCACAATATTTATAAAATGTTGAAACAATATATTCAAACTCTTCTTCAGAAAAACTTTTAAAGTACCAATCTCTGAAAGATTCCCATTTGGGTAAATAAAATTCTGCATTGATCTTTGCTCTAGCAGAAGATCATTTAGTAAAATCAATCTTTGATTTACTATCCATTAAATACTAAAATTCATTTCTGAAACTGTATCAGTTTCTCTAACTTTTTGAAAGTTACTTTTATGAACTATATTGTTTTGATTTATAATTAAATCATCTACTGTATTAGTAGATTCTAATTCTTCTCTAACTTGAGAAGTAGAAGCTCTAGAAGTTTGTGGTATATCTACCATATAATCTAGAGGAGAAATAAAAGAATGACTAGATCTTGATCTAGCATAAACAGAATAGGGTAATAATCTTCTTTGTTCATTATTAAACTGTATTTGAACAGATCCTTCATTTGTTTGTATGACTTGTTCTAAATCTCTATTTATTATAGGATTTCTAGGAACAGCTTGTTCAATTATCCAGTTTTCTGGAAATTCTATTTCTTCCCATTTTATAGATCTGCGAGTTGTAATATTAGATCTATTAAAATTAGTTTCTATAAGAATAGTTTCATTTAATTTTTTATCTATTCTTTTACACATAGGATTTAGTGTAAATAATGGTTTATAATAAATACGATAACAGATACATATAACTTCTGTTCCAGGAGTATAATTATAACCATGAGTTTTAACATTTAATGTTAAAGAATCTAATATATTTGGATCAAATAAAGATAAAGATAAATTTGGATAAACATCAAAATATACTGGACCATGTGCCAGACTAGATTGAATTATTCCCATAAGGGATTGTTTCCAATTCAAATTTCTTCCATCTCTTAAAGCTGCTATGAAGCTTTCTGGTAAACCTTCTAATGTTAAAGGTCTAAAAGCAATTTGAATTAATCCTATATGAATAAATTTATAATTTTTCATATAAGGCATAATATCTTTATTATTTAACAATCTTATCACCATTTCATTATTATGAAGAGGTACAGATGATTCAGTAGTTTTAACTACTTGTTTAAAACCAATTCTTTCAAAAGTTCCTAACTTATAGATCATTTTAGATTCTATCTTAGGAATAGTCCATTTATTCAATAAATCTAAATTTTCAGGATAATCATATTCTTCATTTAAACTGTTATGAACAGTTTCTTTCATACTGAAAATATTCATTTGAATAAAAGTGCTAAATTATTAACCAGACTATTTCCATGGCTCTGATACCATCTGAGGCTTGGAATCAAAGAGGAATATGATACGTGGCATTGTTTTACCAAACTTTTCCTTAGTGGCTTTCGCACACATGGAAGTTATTGGTTTCCAGCCTATATACCATTTTCAACTCAAATTGAGCTAAGAAAAGGAGAAATTTAAACTCCAGAATAATAATGAATATAAGATTCTTATTTGGAATTTTACGAAACATAAAAGGATTTACGAAAGATATTCCAGAGAAATTTAACAACAGAGGATTTATCGAGGGCCCAAAGAATCATAAATTCATAAAAAATCACCCATAAACGCCTTAAACGCCATTTCTCGGCTAAGCAGGCTGAAGGGCTACAACATGAATTTACTTTTCCCGGATAAACTCGAACCTTGTGTTAACTATTTCCTGGTTCATCTTCTTACCTTATGTTCTAACCAAAGACTCTTATATTACATTAAATTCCAGAAATTTAAATAAATCTTTTATTATATCAATCTGATTCCAAGTTACAAATAAATATAGATCATGTCATAGTAAGGAAAATAATTTAGCACGAATACTTTAGCCTGTCATTCAGGCTAATCACTGAAATATTTAAATTAAAAACAAAAATAAAAACAAAAAATAAAAACAGTATACTTACAAGGTTGTAAACAGAAACTTCAAACTTTTATTAACTTCAGAAGGGTTGTATACAAGAGAGAGTAGAGAGGGGAGCAAACTCGACCGTGTCCTTCTAAGAACACAGAAATAGCCTATATATAGATAGAAGAGCCGGACATCAAACCCCGGATTCCATCTCAAAATAAAAATAGTAAATGCTTTATTAAAGCAAAAGTAACATGGTTGCAAAATTCAAAAAGTAAATAGTGATATGCCACCCACTTTTTGTCATGATATGCCATGATGATGTGTTATACCACTAACTCTTGAATAGTGAGATTCCACTTTCAATGAGTCTAATCATCTTTGGTATTATCTTTGAGAGATTTCTTCAAACTTTCAAATATATCCTCAATTTGAGATAATTGAGGAATATCCTCATCTGGATCCTGTGCATCATGCATCTTCATTAGATGTATGAATTGATTATTACTGGAATTTGAAGCCATTGATTTGTCTAATTCATTAATTATATTGTAATGTAAATCTTCAACTATTTTTTTATAAACTATCATATCTAGTCGATCTATCGAAAATCCTAAAATTAATATACATAAACCCTAATGTAAAAAAAAAAATTGCTATTTGAATAGTTATTTCAATTAATTCTCAACAAAATTCTACATTGTAAAATTCCCGTGAGGTTAGTAATTTTTTAATATTCTTACACAAAATCTCATCACCGAAAAAAATTTACACAAAAATATATTTTATCGGCACATAATTTACAAATAGTTTCATCCGTTATGTCATTTTTAAAATTTAAATTTATGAGTTTAATGTAAGATAATTGCTTGGTTTATAAATAATCCTTACACTCTCGTATATAATCTTCTTAATTTACAACTATTTAAGTCAAAAAATGATAATAAAGTATAGAATATGTCTCTTGTGAGACATAGTCTCACGAATCTTTATCTGTGAGACGTCTCAACTCTACCGATAGTTACAATAAAAAGTAATAATCTTAGCATAAAAAGTAATACATTTTCATAGATAATCAAATAAGAGATCAGTCTCACAAAAAACGACCCGTAAAACCGTCCCACACAAGTTTTTGCCTAATGTATGAAAACGAAGCTATTTTAGTCAAAGAATAATAAGGCCAATAATATATCTTTCATATCTAGCATTAATCTATAACGTCCCCAAATATTATATTAATATTCAAAAGGAGGAAAAAAAAGGAGTTCATAAGTTCGAAGGACCACGGAAGAGAACTCGAATCTATTCTTCACCGCAATGTTCAATTAAAAGATTCAAATTTCGAGAAGGAAAAAATTTGAGCCAAGAATCTTGACACTCTCCCCACCCACCCAAGAAATCAGCCATAAAGAGAACTTTTTTAGATTATGGCATCAAATCCAATCATCCTTCGATTTGATCTCCTTCTCTTCTTCTTTTTTCCTCTCTAAAAAAAATAAAGAGAGAAAAAATTAAAAATAAAAGAGTGGGTTAGGCGACATCTGGCCTTTATTTTCTTTATCCATATATATCGTTGATTAAGGAATAAGATTTTAAACTATATACATGAGTGGGTCTCATGTGAGACCGTCTCATGGATCCTAATATATGATACGGGTCAACATTACTCATATTTACAATAATACTCTTAGCATAAAGAATAATATTTTTTATGGATGACCCAAATAAGAGATATGTCTCACAAATACGACCCGTGGGAACGTCTCACACAAGTTTCTGTCTATATATAACAACTGACAGATAAAATCTACCAAAATTTCAAAATAGTATATGCATGTATTTCAATTATATACCCCATTAATTGATCATTGACAACGGAAAGATACATGTAACACAAGACTTAATAATGTATATCGAAGATCAATCGATAGGACATGGTGACATGTTTGTTGTTTTAGCTAAGCATGAATAATTCGTTCGGTATAGATCAATTCATTTAACCAAAAACCAAAGTTATAATGGGATAGATTACGAGTATGAGCAAGAATTAATGCATGCATGATTCAGAAAATCTGTCTATGAGAAGTCGGCATTGCTTTTATCAAATCGACAAGCAAAAAAGTTTCCCATCACATGGATTAAATTTGTCACCGTAATTAAGTCAAGACTGCACCATTTCAAATCATTGCAGAATGATTACACGCACACAGACAGATAGATGTGTATATACACACACGCGTGCGATGAATGCATGCATATTAAAAAAAAATTGGTTAAATATTTTTTTTTTGTGAATTCGAGAGATAATATTAAAACTTTAAATTATAAAACATTTTTTCTGTTATGAGTGACATTAGTATTAAATTTAAAAGTTCAAAATATATAAAAAGATAAAAAAATGTATTTCATTATGATATGGAAGATAGATAATTAATATGGAACATATATATGTGAACACCGTTGAAGTGACGTCCACTTATTGGATCTAATAAGTGAACATTATTGTGGTTCTCATATAGGTTACCAAAGTAGGTGTTTGAAGATCAAACTTCAATATCTATCACATCTAATAGCTAGATGAATGTCATTTTAGTGGTACTCACATAAATGCTCAGAGTGAGTATTCAAAAGATCAATTATATATGTGTAATAATTACATTCGAAAACGTGCTCGAATATCTGAATACATCATCACTTAACTTTATTTTTATTGGACCATGTATTCCTTCAAAGCCAAAAATGAGAATATTTGAAAGATTTCTCGTAGATTGGTTATTTCCCCCATCGAAGACCAATTAAGGCATCAAATATTGGAGGAGGTCTCTTGTGAGACGGTCTCATAAATCTTTATCTGTGAGACGGGTCAACCTTACCGATATTCACAATAAACATTAATACTTTAGCATAAAAATGAATATTTTTTCATTGATGACCCAAATAAGATATATATATCACAAAATACGATAGGTGAGACCATCTCACACAAATTTTTGTCATTCATAAATAACTCAAAGCACTTCTAGCCAACTAGAAGTGAAGAAGTGCTTCCTAAAAGTTGTCTCAAACACTCCCTCGACGAGTACCCTTAATTAATATTTGGATCAATAAGCTTAAGCAAAATAAAGGATGTTTATTATTGATGCTAGGCCTACCTAAACATGTGGGGTCAAATTGCTAGGAACATATCCTATCATTCGGTGTATGCAAAATATATATGATGGCTCAAATGGATTGGATGCTTTATACTTTACCATTTTATTTAAGTAGAAAGAGACCTAATTGAAAGAAATTTCTATATTACTCGATTCAAGCTTTTTCCCCCGCACTACTTTCAAAATCAATCCTATGCATCATTCTATAGCATACGAATTTAAAGATACTGTTGGGGGCAGTCTTTAATTAAGAACTTATTCCAGTCATAGATATGGGTTTCATATTCCTGAAACAAGAAAATTTGTGAAATGCCATTTCATAAAAATCACGATATAAAATTATAAATCAATCAAGGTCCTATAATTAGGATGATGTTTTGGTTTAGAGACTCAATTTTAATCAAATATCGCTCTTCTCTCCCGACTCAAAATTTTTTTTGTATCATTGCAGTTCATCATATATATCCAGGATTTTACAAAAAATTGATCGACATGAATGAATACCAATAAGTTTAGAAAGATGTAGTCAAGCTAGTGGATCAATTAAATCTTCTTATTCCTTTCAACATTCTGGAGAAGAATTTAGAGGAACTAAACTTGCTGAAATTCAATTGTGGGTAGAACATGGATGCCGTTGCAGCCACTAGGACGAGTGCCTAGTGAAAAATCCAAGTGGCCTCGCGGATTTAGTTTGACCCCAACGAATCATGGTTAATTATTCCAAACCCACACAATGTAATTAACATCAGTACCATTAATTTAATCACTCCAACCAGCACGCAATTTATTGTCATTGGGTCGTTCTTTAATTTAATTACTCTTTTAATATAACCCCGTACACTAGTTAACTAACTTTTTAACCATTGTTGCATTTCTCAATTCCCCCTATTTGCCAGGGTTAGTCTGTTTAATGCTCTAATTAATTACCAGATGTCAACATGTGTAATTAGCTGTTTAACTTCCACTGCATGTATAATTATAAATTAAAGTGCAATTTTCAGTTGCCGGTGTTTTTGTAATTGCAAAAAATGGAAATTAAATATTATTTTTCATATTTAATTCGGAGAGTCATGTGAGACCGTCTCACAGATTTTAATCCGTAAGACGAGTCAATCTTACCCATATTCACAATAAAAAGTGGTACTCTTAGCATAAAAATAATACTTTTTCATGGATAACCCAAATAAGAATCTGTCTCACGAATACGACCCGTGAAACCGTCTCACATAAGTTTTTGCATAATTCGAATATACTCGCACGAAGTAATTTGATCTAAATCTCGTTCCCTATATAAACGAGGACATGCATAGCCAATTTCAAGCCCTTACAACCAATTCGCCGAGCTTTCTTAACACTCGTATTAGTCGTATATAATATACATAATGATGAAAACAGATGTCGAAAGCCTCTGGTTCTTCGCTTTCGCGGCCTCAAAATGCGAATCCCTCACCCCTTCTACCGTCGTGATCTTCGCATTTCTCTTCCTTTTTTCATGCCTCATCCTGAATCTGGTTTTTTGGGCTCACCCCGGAGGCCCCGCATGGGCAAAATACAAATGGAGGAACCCCACATCGTCAAAGTCTCGGTGTATTCCTGGTCCAAAAGGGGTTCCTGTTATAGGCAGCATAAATATGATGACAGGTCTAGCCCACCATAAAATAGCTGCTGCAGCTGAAGCTTGTGGAGGAAAACGTCTCATGGCTTTCAGCCTCGGCGACACGCGGGCGATAGTCACCTGCAATCATGAGGTCGCAAAAGAAATTTTGAGCAGCGCAACGTTCGCGGATCGTCCGGTGAATGAAACGGCATATAACTTGATGTTCAACCGCTCCATCGGCTTCGCACCTTATGGCCTTTATTGGCAGACCCTGAGGAAAATAGCTTCGACCCATCTCTTCTCCCCCAAACAAATCAAAGCGTCTGAGAATCAACGTCTGGAGATAGCAAGCGAGATGGTATCTTTATTTGCTTCAAGCAAAGACGGTTTTCGCGTCAGGAATGTGCTGAAACTCGCTTCGCTTAACAACATGATGTGCTCTGTATTTGGACGGAGGTACGCACTCGACTCAGTCAACTCGGAGACGGAGGAGTTGAGGTTTTTGGTCGATGAAGGATACGATTTACTAGGAGAAGTGAACTGGGCTGATCACCTCTCCTTCTTGACGGATTTCGACATACAAAAAATCCGGTTGAGGTGCTCCCGGCTCGTGCCACGGGTGAGCAAGTTCGTGGGACGGATCGTGGCTGAGCACAAGGCAGAAACTTGCAAGCTTAACCGTGATCTCGTAGATGTTTTGCTTTCTCTCGAGGGGACTGATAGATTGTCGGAGGCAGACATGATCGCCGTTCTTTGGGTACGATGAGCTTTATTCAATTTTAATTTGGCTGCACTTCATCAACTATATTTGTTTAAATTTTAAGACAGAATTAAAATTTATACTTTATTTTTTCACATAAGTATTTGAAAAATTATTAATTTGTGAGTTTGAATGGTTTTATTATATAATCATAACTAAACTTACTACAGTTGATCGCTAGTAGTCTACTACTCTAATCATTATATCCTAATTTATTTTTTCACGGGCGACAAAAAAAATTGTCCTTTTTGGGGTCGTTCCCATGATAAGAATATATCTTATTAGCCGCAAAATGAAACATCTTCACCAGGATATATATATTCCTATTTCGGCTTGAAATTAAAGCAAGTAAGCAACTGTTGCTTTGTTTCATATACGTACTCGAAAAGTAAACCTACGAGCAGTTAAACAAATTTGTACGTTCACTAAATAAATAGTTTACTTGACCAGACACCCTATTTTCAAAAAGGCACTTGCTTAATTAGTAACTTTGTCAAGGTTCGAGAAAAAATTTCTGCTTTTGGCTAGTTTTTTTGTTGAATATATTTATTCGCCACAGCAAATCAACGACAAGATTCTGTTTACAAATAGTTGGTTACTTTGCTATTAAATAAATATAGCATAGAGCAATTAATTATCTCTGCTATTTATAATTTTTTTCCTTATAACTTGATGTAGGAAATGATATTTAGGGGGACTGATACTGTTGCGGTCTTGATAGAATGGATATTAGCAAGATTGGTGTTGCACCCTGATGTGCAATCAAAGGTTCACGAGGAGCTGGACAAGGTTGTGGGCAGGTCGCGCACGGTAACGGAGTCGGACTTGACAGAGCTTGTGTACTTAACGGCGGTGATCAAGGAAGTGTTGAGGCTTCACCCACCGGGCCCACTTCTTTCTTGGTCCCGTTTGTCCATACGGGACTCCGCGGTGGATGGCTATCACGTGCCTGCGGGAACCACAGCGATGGTAAATATGTGGGCCATAACGAGGGACCCACAAGTGTGGGACGATCCCTTGAGCTTTAAGCCCGAGAGATTTATGGAGGGGGAATCGTTCTCGGTGATGGGATCGGATCTGAGGCTAGCACCTTTTGGGTCTGGTCGGAGGTCGTGCCCGGGTAAAACACTTGGCATGACTACGGTGAATTTATGGGTGGCTAAGCTCTTGCATGAATTGGAGCTTGTGCCCTGTGGTCCAAGAGTAGATTTGTCGGAGGTGTTGAGGCTGTCTTGTGAAATGGTTAACCCACTGGAGATGAGAGTCAACCTCAGATGCTAAATATATATAGCAGCTTGGATCCTGATCTGTATGAGTAGCAGAATTATGTTCAAAATATTAGTTTATGAATAACAAATAAAGTAGTTGATGTCTATATATATGATTATAGTTGTTATCAATCTCTAGTTAAGTCGATGTTACTTAAAGAGGCATTGTCTCCACATGATTTGGATGGACAAGATTTACACATATATTTGATTTTAAAAAAATTAGTGGATCCCGTGTATATTTGACTAAATTTGAACCCTTGATTCTATCGTGGGTAGTGTCCCTACACCTAATCTCTGCAAGCTTAATTTCTTAATATATGTGAATCTGTGAGTAGGTTTTGTGTTTCAAGAAAGCTGAAAGAGTTGAGTTTATGCAATCCCTGTCAATAATTGTTGCTAGAAAAAGACAAAACCACACGGAATTTAATTATTCTTAAAATAGTAAAAATATTGGTGAATGTCGAAGACAGATGTCGTTTGTTTCTTTCGTGGTTTTACCCTATGTGGGGTCCTGCTTACATATTTTTGAACAAGTGGAATAGTGAAAATTTGACCCGAGAATTAATTAAAAATAAAATATAATTTAATTGCAGATACGTTAAACAAATCGCATGCATTTTAATAAAACAAAAAATATGTAGAAGGTTAATAAAACGAGCAGGTAGTGTAGGTGTGCGTCACTGCTAATTGAAAGTCTTAAATGCATTCATCTGAATATGCCCTTTCCTTGTCTCTTCACTCCACGGATTTTTCATTTATTAATAATAGTAATCATATTTATTTATATTTTTTTGAGTCTGTATGGATATTTAATTTTCCAATTTATTTTTTTTAAAAAAAACAACATTAAAATATATAGAAGGAAACCTTTAATTATTAATGAATTAAAAAATATTTCTAATTAAATTTCATATATCCTCCTAGCTCCAACGATGAGATTATTTTTGCCATATTAAAATTTTATTTTAGGAAGATCTGTGTGGACACATTTTGATGGCTACTTTCCAGACAGGATGGAGCAAGAAAATTTCACAGGAGATGGCGAAAGTACGTTATTGTTATTCTTCAAAAAACACTATCAAAATAATTAATAATAATAAAAGAATTTTTATTGAACATTTGTGCGTGGGTTTGGAGGGCTGGTACTTTTTTAATTAAAAATATCGAATTACTAAATTGACTAAACTTGTATTTAAGAATTAGTGGAACTGTGGGGAGTTTTGACTAAATTAAAAACGGCGCAGGATGCTAAAATTATTAAAAAAAAAATAATCTTAATGAAATACTTGTCTGTTTCTAGACCTATTTTTTCTGACGATGCTAAAGATAGTTAAAGGAAAAGAGACGGGGATATACCATAGATTTATGGTATAATTTTAAGAAAAAATTAATAAGGTAATATTTGTCTATTTTTAAGGCTATATATCATATATTTTTATGGCTCATCGTATTCCCGTATAAATTAAACATTTTACATCTTTGATCGGAGTGCCGTCGAGTCGTATCCATCTGATTTTAAATACTGTTCGTCGAGTGTAGATGTCATCTTCATCGAGGGAAGAAACGAGATGTGTTATATTTTCTGGCAGATCTTTCATGAATTTCAAAATGTTCATGTCTAGTCTCCTTATCTCGATGAAATGAAAAGCTTCGTGTGAGCATTTTTCGGCCGGTTGTAGTGTTGTACTGAAAAAGTAGTTTCAGGATATCTCGTTTGGACAAATAATCATTGTTTACCTATGTTTCGTGAGTAAGAATAGTACTTATAATTTACCAAATCACATGCATATAGCCAATTATTAACCGTAAGATCACTTGTTGTTTAGCTGATTGCCATTTCACCGGCCCCTTATTGCATACATCTCCGTAATTTTTACGAAGATGACAAAACTAATCATCGATAAATCACAAAAGCTTTGTGGATGGATCCCAAGAATCCAGCAAGTTGAGAGAAGGAAATATGTACTGATTGCAGCAGCGAAAACGACGAGCATTCAATTAATTGATTAATGGATTCATGCATATGGACGATATTGACCAGTTACTTCGCCCCCGTATAGGAAATCGCATCTATCTATCTAGTCTGATCTAGTTATAAAATATATCTCAGCGAATAATTAATATATATATAATATGGAAAGTACGAATTACCAGTCGGCGACTCATCCAGTGCTGGTTTATTCGAGAGTTTGAAAGAAGAGTGCTTACAAGCTTAATTTTTTTACAATATGTTTAAACTAGTTTCGATAAGTTGTCCGTCCATCAATGAGTTGTTACTCATCTATATAACATGATTAAATATATCCAATATATGAGTATCACGTGACAATGTTTTACATGAGTTATAATTATAATTACATTACAGCTGGGTATAAAACTTAGATCAAATGGGGAGAGGTTTTATATCAACTTGACATTACTAGCAGTTATAAATATTTTAAAATTTAACATCACATATAGAACACTAGGAATTAAAAACAAAAAACAAAATCCATTGCAGTACGTTCACGCCAAGGAGATATTTAAGCTGCAGTGTTTAACGAGTGGAACACGCTAATGATTTAACCACAATATTACAATCCCTTTTCACAAAAATAGCGCACACAGATTGAGAACTTCGGATCCTCACGTACGTATGTTGCTCAAGCACCATTGCCATCTGCAACCAAATAAGAAAATAATAAATGTATATCAAATTTTGAATCTATATCTTACTTATTTAACACATTAATTTCACATAGTATAATAAATTTCAAATTACTTTCTTATTAGATGAACTTGAAATTCATCATAATTAACATGAAATATTATATAAACGAGCAAGAGATGAATTTAGAGGTTATGATTTTGATTATCTAAAACAACAAAAATATATTTGAAATCCATCCATCTAATTATGGCAAAAAACTTGTATGAGACGGTCTCACGGGTCGTATTTTGTGAGACAGATATATTATTTGGGTCATCTACGAAAAAAGTAGTACTTTTTATGCTAAAAGTATTACTTTTTATTGTGAATATCGCCTATCAGTAAGGTTGACACGTCTCACAGATAAAAATTCGTAAGACTTATTATCTAATTATAACCTAAAAACTTTTACATACTTGACCACAGTTAGCTATCCATTATTATAATATATTCTTTTAATCCGTGGAAGAGCGAACATTTCTATATATTTCTTCGAGTATAAGCCACATATTTGTTTATAAATTGGCCTCGACTTTTCTTGATCATTATTTCTAACACGAGTCAGAATATATTATTTTAGTAGTGGCCTTATTAGTTTATATTTGGAATAATGTCCTTCATGATTATTATTCCGCGGGACCCAAATCTAGCCCCAATTTTTTCGGGATTTATTTAATTATTAAATTTCATTTTTGATCAATTATTAGATCGTAAGTAATCGGACCACAAAACCGTTGTATTATATAAAATAAATCAAAATAAAGTCTAATATTATTAAAATAATATTTTTAATAAATTTTACAGTTAAAATAATAATATATATAACCACAAAATAAAAGTTTAAATGTTAAAAAAAATAAAAAATTGATATTTTTTTTAAAAAAATAAAATGTGCGAACCAGTCGGAGCAGTTCTGAATCGGTCCAACCAGTTCTTGATTGGTTTTGACCGATTTCAAACAGTTTTTTCGTACTTTCTGGACCGGTCAAACCGACGGTTCGAACCGATTTGAAAATAGTATAAATTTTTCTCAGTAGTGAAGAGGTGTTGGTTTGATTTTTCGTTGTTAAAATCCTATAGACGAAAAGACGATGTATATACATTTAATAGTAAATTAGAAAACATATATATGCTAAACATCAAAATCCTGCGTCAAATTACTTGATTAGCCAAGTGACTTAACTAAATACCTTGAAATTAATGAAAAAATTACCATAAAGATGACATCGCATCAAGAATAAATTATATAGAAAGTCGCACCTTGAGTAATGGGAAGGAGTGGGCCTGATTCATTAACCTTGGGGATGTACTCCATGTTGCTCTCGTTGACTTCCTTATTAACCGGATGGATCTTTCTCTTCAATATTCTCCTCACCAACTAAAATTACACATGAAATTAAACACCATTAATATTATATAACCCGATATTCTTAAACTCATTTTTTATTGAAACAACCAAATTAATCCAATAAATAAACGTCAACTACCATAAAATATAATATATTTGATTGTGTTTTTATTCTTATGGTATATTTAATTATGCATGTAAAGGAGCAAAGTGATGAGTTTTTAAACAATTTCGTGGCTAATTTGTTAATTACTCGATGCAATTTGTGGATAGGGCGAGCATCCTTGGAGTCTCCAGCAAGCAGCAGCTTCTTAGCAAAGCCGAGGCGGCAATGGCTGTGTTTCTTTGAGCTTTCTTTCTCTTCCATTAATTCGTGTAATTTCTTCTTGCTCTGCTTTTTCTGCAACTCATCATCATCCCAATGATCAGCGGAGAACAGGTCTGCAAGTGTGATCCTATCCTTCTTCATGTCCGCGTCCGCGTCCCTGTCATTCTCCTCCATCACCATCATCACTTGATCGAAATCTTTGTTTCCATTCGTCTTAACGTAATCTGCCACGGGATCATACCGCTGGAGCAACGCTTCGTAATCGTGTGCATGAACTGCGTACACTAATGGGTTCGCCTCATCTTCTTCTTCCTCTTCGTCGTCTACTTCTTCCTCCTCGGAATCTGTAATGGTATCATCATTTTCAGCCCATTCGAGTTCTTCGGATTCATGGCCTTGATCATTGACGTGAAATTCAAGATCATGATCATAATCTTGTTCGTCAACTTCAGCAGCATCTTTCGTCAATGGATCGTATCCAAATGTCCCTATAGTTAAAATGCCTCCTTTCCAGCAACCAAACACGGAATCAACAAACGCATTGTCATCGACCAGAAACTGATTAGCATCACCACTTTCATCAGAAAGAGCATTATTATTCTTTGCATTTTGAGCTGCCGATCCGTCTGTCGGTTTCCAACATGAAAAAAAATCTTTTTGAATCATCATGCATCAATAGATCCAAGAGAGAAAATAAATTAATTAAACAGAGTACATTACCTTTGAGCTTGCGGTGAACCCAGTTGAAGATCTACATTTATATAATTTTTTAAAAAAATTAGAGAGAAAAATGCAAGCATACGAAATAGGATAAATTAACTTGTACGATGGAGATATTGTCTGATAAAAGACCAAGGAAGAAGTACTTGCCTTCATTTTTCTCGGGAGATTTTGAGTAACTGAATGGAATTGAAGCTATGGTGAAGATGGTGGCGAAACATATTAAGTGGCAAGTGGAGTCGCAGAGATGGAGCGGGCGTACAAATGGCTGCCACGTTTCACAAATAGATGGCTCGCTAGGATAGCGTTGTTTGGGAGACTCTTGTTGGCTTCTCTACGTGTGGCCTTCGATGGATCCTAAATAGTGAGAATTCACAAACATACCCTCATGTTATGTACCATCCTTAAAACTGGGTCACTTGCTAGCTAGCTAGCTACCTTTGCTTTTGAATCAGAAATATTTTTGGCAACAAATTACAACCAAATCATTATATAGGATTATTACACCGATGATGACGGGAGTCGACCGACGACCACTGAAACACACATAAGCCATTCGACTGATTAACAATGTCAGTCAGAGGTTTGTAGACACAAGTATACATAACTATATTATAGATTGAGTGACAGTGGCATGTTTGGTTACTGAATATGCTGAAACCAAAGGAGACGAGAGTGATAGAATGCGTGTTTTCATGGGGCCAGCTTCTACAAAATTCATGCTAAAGTAGCAGCTACTTTGCCTTGGATTATTCTTTCTTCGTTTTCCATTGTTTGGCATCACAAATTTGTACTCAACCTGTTGTACAGTAATCCCCTGTAGGTCATGCATGAAGATCATGTTCCATCTACAACTCTACTTCCTCGTCTGCAAGTGCTTTCACTATCCGTCTATGTTGTAATCTTCTGTTATGATATTTGAGCTTGTTAGAGTAAATATTTCTGGTAAAACACGACTTAATATCATCATTTTTTACATCAAACTATTATATATAATAGGATAAATAACTTTTCAATTAAGTTCTTATTCGTGTGAAATCTAAAAATAAACCGAAATCGGAACCGAAACTACCAACCCCCCATATTAAGTCTTGAAAATTTCATTTACATCATTTTAATTATTTGATTTGATTAGTGCCGGACAAAGTTCAACTACAATCTTATTATTTTTTAACAAAAATCCAACAATTAAGTTCAACGTTTGTTTTATTATTATTGTTATAATCATCAACATTCTAAAAAACGCATAGACGTTTTTCCTTTTTTTACCTAAATATCAAAATCAATGACATTTTCATCAACTTTATCTGATGAAAATTCTCTAAGGCCACCTAGACGGCCGGTTTTTTTTTAATAATGTCCAGAAGTATCACTTTCTCAAAATCGAGGCAGTGGACGGCCGTCTAGCGCACGCCTAGGCAGTGTCTCGAACGCATTTTGATAATTTTCAACGTTTTAAAGTTGACCATTACCGAACACCAAAGTGCTCTGTGTGATCAAGTAGGATTCGGCCCCTTGTCGTTAATGTGAGGTAATGTAGTAGTGTTTGCTTGATATTTTCATCAGTTTAATTTTCAGCTTGTGGGGCATTGTTTTGGTTCATATTTTTAATTGATTGTTGTTTGTTTTTAATTGATTGTTGCTTTTAGTGAATGTAACAACATACATGCTTTTATGCTCTCTGTTTCTTGTAATGAAACATTTAGGGTACGTGATATTTCTTTATCATCATAAAAAATAAAATAAAAAAAATAGCTGTGATGACCCTGAAGTTAAACCAACCTTAATCTGACTTAAAATGAGATGAAACTAATTTGTGTGTGTTTCTTTGAGCTTTAAGATTGGGATGAACATGATGGTGACTTGCCATTATAAACATTGAAATTAGGCAACGCTTTGTTAAGCTCACTCGGGAATTTGCTAAGCAGATTAATGCCAATACCAAAGCCCAGGAAGCAGATTAAGTATCATTCAATTTTCTTAGAACATATGTTTCGGTGATCGAGTTTAACGGGGATTTTGGACCAAATTTGGGCTCGGTTATCGTCGGTCAAAGTAGTTCCGGTTTCATCATAAAGTTTTGAGAAACACTTTAATGTAGTACCAAAACATAACATTCGTTGAGAGCAGGGGCGTAGCTTCCTTAGGGGCTAGGGTGGGCTTTAGCCCAGCCTAGTCTCGGGATTAATGTATATATATAGTTATATATTTTAGAAATTTTAGTCACTGAGTAAAATTTTTATACATGGATTCTATAAGTTTTAAATAATATAGCATTTGAGCTTATTCTGTACGGGAAATCGGCCTTCAGTCTCCAACCGTCGATTTTTTTTGTGTTCAGTCCCTGGGTATTTTTTTAGTACCACATTTCCACATGAAGTGTACCACATTTTGTATGACATAGTACCACAATTTTGTGGATAGAGAGTGAACCCAAAGAAATGTTTTGATTGGAGATTTTTCACCAACTTTCCCTATTCTGTATCTATGTTGTTATCTTAATTTATATATTTACTCATTTTAATTCTACATTTTATATATATATATTTGTGTTATTCTGATTATAAATATATATTTACATAAATATATTTATGTTATTCTTTATCTATGAGACGAGTCAATCCCACCGATATTCACAATAAAAAGTAATACTCTTAGCATAAAAAGTAATATTTTTTCATAGATGACTCAAATAAGTGATCCTTCTCACAAATACGACCCGTGAGACCGTCTCACACAAATTTTTGTCTTAATTTTTTTACTTACTTTACATTGAATTTATTTTAAAAATTCATTATTATAAATGATATTTATCATGTATCTTGATATATTAAATTTTTAAGATGATTTTTAAAATTTATCTAGTTCATATTATACAAAATATAACAAAAAAAATTTAAAATACATTAAATAATATTTATATTTTCAATGTCTAGCCCACTCTATTTTAAAATCTTGGCTACGCCCCTGGTTGAGAGCTTTCCGAAAATATGGTTGTTTTAAGTTTTGACAACCGGTGATGATAAGACCGATCAAAATGCTGAAAATGAAAATTGAACAAAGAAGAAGACGGCGAAGAGAAGAGATAAGTTTTTTAAATTGACAAGGGACAACCGATAAACAAAAAAGATGTTAGTTTTTTTAAGAAACGGAATAGTACTCATTAATTAGCTAGCAATTAGATACAGGTTTTGAACTAGATTGAATACATCTAATCTGAACTTATCAACTAAAATTCATACATTATTCTATGCAAGTTATCTTCTATTACTAACTTGAGTAAATGAAGCTTATTGTGCTGCTTTTAAGCTGGTCAATGGGTTATTTTATTCTTCCTTAACAACAGCGGGAATTTTCAGAAAAATCATTTGCTTTGTAAAACTACTATTTTCCAGGCTTTGTTAATCTTAAATGTGAACAAAGTCCATTATCTGTATCTTTAAGTGCCCTTTTCTTAAATATATCTATACGTACGAATATCTGCTCTTCTGTTTGCGACAAAAGAAAATAAAATCACATTCATTTTCTCCTTCTTGTGTTTGCTACTTAATTACATCAAAATTGTATGAAACTGTAACGAGATGTGATTGTATTGTTTTCAGATGTAATCATTAGATTTAAGATGTACAAAATGAAGAACACTTATCAGATCATTCTTGTGTTAGCCCTACATGATAGTGGATTACGTACGTGGATTACTTCGGAAATGTTTATGTGATTCGTCCTGTATATTTTTTTTTGGGTTAAAATATTGAGGCAGATAAGTACTCTTTAATGCGATGAATCAGTCATCTTTGGTCTCCATATTTAGAATAAAAGTAGTCATCGCCATTTTCACCCGGAGTAGCAAAGATTATAGTTCTTTTCTTTGTCATTGCAAGTAATGAACCGATTCTTTACTGTGTTGGTCGAGTTATGTATTGGGAAGCTTTCTTCCAAGCAATTCAATTCGTGTATACAGTAACAAGGAATTTGTATGCAAATGCAGACATATATACCAGTTACTCTGTGAAAACTAGACAAATTTGTTCTGTTTGAGGAATTATCAAGTGAAACATAAAAATTTATTTAACATAAAACTATATTTAGTTGATTGATTAGTGTCATGAAATCTTATAATCCGTGGTTAAGCTTGCACAAGTTTTAGAAATGATTCACCACCGAAGCTGACTTGTGGTTGCTCAACAAAAAGAGGTTTTATTAAATCAAGAACGAGGTACATAGTATTCTTCACTCATTAGTTAAACAGGACAGAATGTATGCTTTCCGAATACAATTGGAGTATCAGAATCTATGTACTGCACTAAGTTTATGATAAATGAAACACACAGGAAAAAAGAAAACAAAAAATTTACCTCACAAGCCTTTTAGTGAATTGTTTTTCCACGATGGTCCTTCTGGAGGCTGTCATTTGCCTTTTTTGTAAGAGAGATATGGACACCAGGATCATTGTGGCGATTATTACAATTGTAAAGGATTGAATTGTTTACTCCCTGAACATTGCTATTCAAGAATACTGCTGTTGGCGAAGACTGCATTTCCATTCCCCTGCTAGTTTTTCCATCCTTGTTTGATTTTCCTTCTTACACCACTTTCATTGCTCGACTGATCCAAGTTACTTCCAATGTAATTGTTTTTATTTTTGGACATACGCTGAAGGTTTCCCGATGGCTGATTTTTCCTCTGGTTCGGACGTAATTCCATTATGGCACCTTTGTTCTCCCCTGCAAGCGTTATCACCTTTGTGTCCGACTCTTCAGAATCAGATTTTTTTTTGCTAGTGCCTTTAGTGTTCATCACGTGGTCTCTCCTTCCACTGGAATCAACGCGTTTGTTAAGAGTATTAGTCAATTCCTTCGGCTTTTCAATGGTTTCTTGCACTAGCACTTTCTTTTGTTCAACTTCAGCAGGGAACTTTGGCTCGCTCTCATCTTCAGTCTCCTGGGTAGGTGGCAGACTGAAAGGAGATGGAGCGTTGGATAAATGGTTGATTTTTGGAGATTGTTCCGGGGTTCTCTCGGAAGGTTTTACTGTTTTCGGAGATGAAAGAGGTGTTGCTGTCTTGTGCCCTGGTGTGGCACTAATTGCTGCAGGACTTGCAACAGGCCTTGAGACTGGAGAAGTCGGCATTGAGGAGGATGGCGATTTTGTTTTTACTTTAGGAGATGCGGGTGTGGGAGAAGATGATGGTAGTACATTTCTTGAAGCTGTTATTGGTGCTTTTGGGACTGGAGGAGTTGCATGAGGAGCAATGGATGGGGAAGTTGCTGGTGGAGTCTGGGGTGGCTGTAAAGTGGCTGGTACGCTTGGTCGAGTTGGTTGAAAAGCGGGAGGTACAACTTGAGAACTCAGTGGAGCTTCAACTTGCGCTGGTGGGGGAGCAGCAGTTTCAGATGGTTTAATTGTAGACTTTGGTGGAGTTGCAACCTCTACTGGGTTTGTAATTGGGGACCTTCTTGGAGTTGTTTCTGGTGCTGCGGTTACAATAGGAGACCTTGGAGCAGCTGCATCTGGTGCAAGGTTTGACATTGGAGAACTTGGTGGAACAGGGGGTAATGGTTGTGGAGCTGCAGTGCTAGGTGAAAGTATTGGCTCTTGAGTTTGAGTTGGTAGCACAGGTTGCATAATTGGGAACGTAGGAATTATTGGGCGTGTTATAGTTGGCATTGGTTGGGGTGGACGGATGGGAACTGGTTGTGCAACTGAAGGCTGAAGTGGAGTAGGATTGGGATTGGGTGTCGGAGGTGGTGCAATCGGACGATTACCTAATGCAGGGAACCGAAACCATGCTGGACGAGGCTGTTGGTTAGCCATTTCAAAATGTGGGATAGTCTAAAATGCTATAACTTGTGGCTGAACTATGATGAGAAGAATACTGGAAATGATAAGGATTAATCATCTGGCTACACTCATGTATATATACTTGAAACATGCCCCTTCCACGTCTATAGAAAAGAAAGGAAAGACGATTGGTGAGAAAAGTATCGGTTCTGGAAAAAGAAACTACAGATAATAGCTCAGAGGAGTCATAGTTAAGGTTGGTATCACCAATTGGATGCGGCCATTGACAAAAAAAAAAGAGTTAAAGTGCTGCATTCAGCTGTCCCACAAGGGATTCCTGAACTTGTACTTCACGCACGTCCCATCACACTTTTGAAAGCCAACAGAATAAATTAATCTCAGTGGTTTTAGCATTTAAATTATATCCGTCGAAATTTGCCGTGAAATGCTTCTAAAATTGTCAACTTAATCCCTCAATGCAAAAATTGCGGCTGCTAGAATTGTCAATGTTCCTGCATCGCATATCATATCCTGACAGTAACCAATAAACTCATCACAGGAAGTGTGTGTAGTTTTCTTTTAATTGGGTGGCTTGAGATTGGATGAACTTTGTGGTTCCACCGCTGGCCGTGTGTTGCCTAGACTTTGCTTGTAGGTACGACGATTCTAAAGGTCGTTTTTCACCTTTAAGTTTGAAGGCTTGCTGGTTAAATCAGCAGCCTACCTAGAATGTCATGTCTACTTTGAAATGTGCACAAACAGAAAGGTACACGAGAACAGTGAACTATTACTGCGAACCAAAATATCACAATGCTTAAAGTAACGTACGAAAACAAAACAGTTGGATAGTACAAAAGTTAAATCAAACCGAGGCCTGTATGAAAATACAGTGTCCTTAAAACAGATTCGTCCCCTCCGGTGTGTGCTGCGAGGATGAACGAGGACGTCTGTTTCCCAGGATACAACGGAAAACCAGTAGTACCGTAGCACAAGGCACCACCACGGCGAACCGAAAAAGTACCTGAACTCTATCACGAGACAGTGTGACGATCGAAGAGCAGCAGCCGGTGGAAGCAGCGGCAGTCGAGACAGCAGAACAAGAAAAGCTTCGAAATAGCAGAATGTAGGAGAGTGTTTTTGGATCTCCCTGAAAGACTTGAGGCTGCCTCTATAGGCACTCATCAGGACAGTTACGGCTGGCCATACGAAAGGCCAAAGGTCTGGCTAGCTGAAACACCAAAGGGCATTTCAGTTGGAACACCAAAGGTCAACTGAAACTGTCCCAGCTGAAGCACCAAAGGTCACAGACCATTTCGAAAATAAAAAATAGCAAAAGCTAGGTAAGCCTTGGTGGGAAATTTTGCCTTGATCGGTCCGACAATCCCAGGTCGCGCACCCCCTGCGCCTGTGTGCGAGAGAGAGCCTCTTGACCAATCATTGTTACACCTCCATAAAATATAACACAATATAAACTCACCAATGCTATATTCATTTCCCACTTGCCATCTAAAACTAGTCCATTCTCATTCAAAACAAGTTAGCACAATAACCTAGCCATAATATACCACTCAAAGGTTAATTATCTAACCGATGTGGGACATTTAACAGTTATCACTACAAAACCGGTATTCCATGTGTTGTAAATATAATTGGAAGTTTAACAAATACAGTCTGGTGGAATTTATTCTTTGAAAGTGGCTTCTTTGTCACCAAAGTTTTTCAAAGAAGCCTAATTTTCTTTATCCACTTTCAACGACACAAAAGAAAACTAATTATGCGACCTTTGTTTATTTATTGCAGTTTTGTACGACGTAGATTATGGAGTGTCCTAAACCTCACATTTTGAAAACCGAGGGAAGGCCTTAATTGCTCTTTTTCTACGGCATTAGCATATATATGTTCCAAACTTGTTGAGTATTCATTTTTGTTTTATTTGAAATCGATATGTTAAATACTCTTAAGGTTTTCTTGAATTAATTGATTTGATTTAGAGGGAGATATTTTAGATGACATATTCATCTTAGCTGTATTTCAAATGTATTACAATTACTATTTAAATTGCATATTTTGTTATATAATATATTTGAGACAGTTTCACGGATCTTTAGTCGTGAGACGAGTCGATAGTGTTAATATTTACGATAAAAAAAATAATACTTTTGGGATTAAAAGTAATATTATTTCATGGGAGACTCAAATAGAATATATGTCTTTCAAAATCGACTCACCCTCTCACAAGAATGAGTGTATAAAATTAATATATATTTGAAATATATCAATCGAAGCTCAACTGATTTTCTTCCATTTATGATTTTTTAAACTCGAGTTGGGGCTTTTTGATGAGCCGAAGATTGAGCTAAATTGTTCATGGGGCTGTTTTGGAGTTTGAAAATAAATTTTAAAAATTTTTATGTGTGTATGTATATATACATACATATATTTTGAATTACGTCATTTATGAAATTTAAGCATTAACAAATGTTTAAAGTCGTTCGTATATTTTTTGTTCAATGTGAAATGGTATTGCATAAGGTGGGTGAAGTGGACAAATGAAGTTCAGCTTACCTTTTTATTTAAAAAAAGACCATAAAAAACAAAAACCAAACCAGGTAGTTTTTGTTTTATTTACCAAATAACAAATCAAATCAAACCCTTATAATTAAAAACCATATCAAAGCATCACCTATATTTTTTTTGTTTTGTTTGTTTGGATTATGTATTTTAAAATTTTCTATAATTTATTCAAAATAAATATTTTGATTATCTTTAATATAATTTAAAATTTATAAGTTAGTTATAATAAATAAATAAATATCAATATACACAGATAATTAAAAACATTTATCATTGTGGTGTATCACACTGATATTACTTACATATGTAGCATAAAAAATAAATCCTAAAAATAATTAACTTTATTTTCGAGAGAACTAATAACTTTTTTTTAAATTATCTCTGTTGTGAATTAGAGCAACAAACGATTTTTGGCAAAAACTTGTGTGAGACGGTCTCACGGGTCGTATCTGTGAGACGAATCTCTTATTTGGGTTACCCATGCAAAAGTATTACTTTTTATGCTAAAAGTATTACTTTTCATTGTGAATATGAGTAGGGTTGACCCGTCTCACAGATTATGATCCGTGAGACGGTCTCACATGAGACCTACTCACGATTTTTTTATAAGTTGGTTTGTTTTTCGAAAAATTATAGAAAAGTTTTACAAACAGATTTCATATTTTTCCTTTATTTGATTTGATTTATTCAAAATTATGGACGCTTTTGAACACTTAAATAGTAACATATATACAAGAAAAATGCTAGTAAACGTAGATTCGGTATTATATATTTAAGTAAGACAACCGAAAAAAATTATATAATTGAGACATATAGATTAAATAATAAACACAAGCTTAATTAAAGAGAGCATCTTGTATGTATATCACTTGCGAGTGAGTTTTGGGTGTGTCGGTATTATGAAATAATTAAGATTAAACGAAGTATCTAGATATTCAGCCGACAATTAATTGATTTTACGCCATCATTAATCAATGCTGTAAACACAAGCTAATTGTATTAATTTAAGCTAAACCATCATTTTGTATGTGATGCACATTCTTTGCCTCAATTAACAATTTGATCGTATTTCATTCTCTCCTTTAATTTTTCCTATTTATTGTAATTAATTCTTTTTATTTTTTATTACGAAGGTGTTCATTTGATAAATCTCCGGACTTATGCAAAATTTGTAAATCACTCTGGCTGAACAAAAACTTTGTGACAGTTTCGTCCGAGAAAATATCGATGGAAAAAAAAACATAACTTCTGATAATTAGTGAAACGATCACTTAATCCATCAATTCCAACACTATCTAAAGACTGACGTTGAATATTTTTATTGGAAAGGAAAGTAGAGTTACAAGGCTACCTAGAAATCGAATTCCAAAATCCTCGGGGGTTTCCAATAAATGGGAGCCAATAATACATTACATACACGAATTTTCATAGATTGGGGCATTAAAATTCCAAAGTAGAGCTCCGATCCCAAGAGAATAAAGTGGAATAGAATCTTATCCTTCGATCATTTTTTACAAAATAAATTATTTAATCGATGATATATAAATATAGAAAATGTACTTTTCGGTAATCCAAAGGGCTGCCCGTTTTTCTGTGATAACTACGATTTATTTTAAAATTAACGACGATGCGGCTATAATTTGAACCACACAACTATGTATTTTTTTATATATATATAAAAAAAGAACACATTCGTGTACGACTTATTCGAATCGTTGATTGTCCGGTTTCTAAATTTCAATTAAATTGAACAGAAATTAGATTTTCTAAAACATGAAATACTAATTTTTTAAAAGATTGAAACTGTTCTTCAGTTCCGACGGTTAATCAAACCCTTAAAGAAGAGTGTGTCTCATACGAGACCGTCTCACGGATATTAATATGTGAGACGGGTCAACCCTACCCATATTCACAATAAAAAGTAATACTCTTAGCATAAAAAATTATATTTTTTCATGGATAACCCAAATAAGATATCCGTCTCTCAAATTCAACCTGTGAGACCGTCTCACACAAATTTTTGTCCTTACGAAATGGATATTTGTGTATATATGGTGTTAATTTCTTATTATGGTTAAATATATTTATAGATTTTATATCTAAACATTCAGATGAATCAATTAGATAGGTGAACATGTATTAAAAGTAATCATATAATGAGCAGACCAAATCCACCGTCTACGTTGACAATTAATTAGTCTCGTCTTCAATTAATAAAATTTAATATATACGCTGATGCACATTTCATGAAGTGTTCGCAAACACGTTTTTTACTCGGAAAATCTTACTAAGCGTCGCTTTGATTGACCAGGCGTAACATTAAAAGTGTATCTAGCTAGTTTCATTGATAAAATAAGATTTCGGTGAAGACTCGTTGCTAGGAAATTTAGCTAATTAAGCGTATTTTGTGAGACAGATCTCTTATTTGGGTCTTCATTAGTCATTAATGAAAAAATATTACTTTTTATATTAAAAGTATTACTTTTTATTATAAATATTAATAAAGTTGACTCGTCTCACTCTCTAATTAATTAATGGAACCGGACCAGATTTCTTGCTTCAATAATTATACGTGCCAACGAATTCAGGTTTGCGACGGGTTTAGTCAAACTTGGTTCCGTCCCACCTCGCTTTTAGTCCTATCTTATAAGTTGTACCCGTTACAAATTATATATTTTTTTAAAATTTAATCAATACATAATAAAAAAAGTCTAAAATCAATAAAAATTAAAATTATTTTCCAACTTTAAATTAATAATATTTAATAATAAAAAATATTATCAAAATTTATAATCTATTAATTTATATCCATTGTCATCCATAAATATGATTATATCCACGAAAGGTTATTAACTCATAATGCATTAATGTCGTCGGGCAGACATGTTGACAAAATTGCAATCCTCGGATAGGGATATACCGATTATGTTCTTCTTTCAATTTTTATTTTTTTAATTAAAAGGGCATCTTTTCTCGCAACAAATTTTCTCATATATGAATTTTAGGAAATAGATAATTATGATTTCCACAAACAATTAATTTGTTGTTATTTAAATTTTATTTTATATATAAAAAGAAAAGAAACAAAAAAAAGAAAGGGGCAAACAGGATCGATTTTCATCGGACCAATACCTATTATCGTATTCATACCAGAAATAGTCTCCTCTTCTCTCGAGTGATCCCTTATATACAACATATATGTACCCTCTCGGGAATCGAAATTAACAGTCAACCAGTATCTATTGCTACAGATGGTCATGTTTCCTTTACAGTTGATATTGATCATTTTCTCAATTCCATGCTCACTCTTCATCTTCCGATTGTTTCTGCATCGCACTGGTCTTACGTACGTGTTCAGGAAATTTGTCGACTGGGTCAACGACGGGATTCACGTCCATCTAGTCCTCAAGGTACCCGAGTTCAACGATTCCACTCAACAAGAAAACCAGTTTTTTAGCCGGGTTTTGCTGTACGTCAGTTCTTTGGCTTCATTAGAGGACTCCGATTTCACCAATCTCTTCGCCGGGAAGAAGCCCAACGACATCGTGCTGTCCATTGACGATGATCAGATCGTCCAAGACTCGTTTCTCGGAGCCAGGGTTTCGTGGCACTATAGGGTCAAGAGGGATTGTGATAACCAGGTTGTGGCGCGAAGTTTTGTGTTGAAAATCAAGAAAAAGGATAAACGTTGGATTCTGAAACCTTATCTTCAACACATACATACTGTTTCTGATGATATTGATCAGAGGAGAAACGAATTGAAGATTCATAATAACATCAACGGCAAGTGGAAATCGGTTCCTTTCCATCATCCGGCTACTTTCGATTCGGTCGTTATGGACCCGGATTTGAAAAGCAGAATTCGGTGCGATTTGGATACATTTCTTAAGTCTAAGCAGTATTACCACAAGATAGGCCGTGTTTGGAAACGCAGTTATCTGCTGTATGGCCCCTCCGGCACGGGTAAATCCAGTTTCATCGCTGCCGTGTCGAATTTGCTTGGTTACGACGTGTACAGCGTTGATTTGTCGCAGGTGGCGGATGATTCTGATCTCCACACGCTTCTGTTGCAGACTGCGTGCAAATCATTGATCGTGGTTGAACATTTGGATCGTTACATTTCGGAGAAGGCCACGGCGAAGATCACGGCAACCGGTTTACTGAGTTTTATGGATGGGATTTCGAATTTCCAAGAGGAAAAGATCATGTTTTTCACGATGAACAGCAAAGAGGGGATCGATTCCGCGTTGTTGAGGCCCGGAAGAATCGATGTTCACATCCACTTTTCCCAATTGTGATTTTAATTCTTTCAAAAATCTGGCCTGCAATTATTTAGGTGTCAAGGAGCACAAATTGTTCCCACAAGTGGAGGAAATCTTTCAGAGCGGCGCCACCATGAGCCCGGCGGAGATTGGCGAATTAATGTTAGTGAATCGGAGCTCGCCAAGTCGCGCGTTGAAATCGGTGATCACTGCCTTGCAGTCCAATGGAAGGAGCGTCGTAAAATCTGGACCGCAACTATGCAACCGTTCCTCGTCGTCGCCGTTGCCTCCGTATGTGACGGGGGAAGCTGGTGGCGTGCTCTGGAAGGACACGGTGCCGAAAGAGTTCCGGAAGTTGTATGGACTTTTGAGGTTGAAGAGTTGCAAGAGACCTGGATCGTTGGATCATCACTGATGACGAAATGATCGACCGATAACATTTTTCCAGCGGTATGGTACACAATTTTTTATTTTATTTTTAGTTATTTGTTTGCTTTTATTTTCTCCGGAATAAAAAAATAAGGTGTATTTTACGTTAAATTTCTTCTTCTTTTTCCCATTTGTCTCTGCAATTGATGGCGTAGATTAATGGGTGACTTGGTTAGTTAATCGGGGACGAAAATCTATCTTGTTTTTTATATTTCAAATCGCTATATATTTTATTCAAATAATTATGTATAAATTATTAAAAATTAAAAGTATTAAACATATGAACAAAATACAATTAATAATTGAGAAAATATATGGAGTAGGACTTTTGGGAGACGATCTCGCGAATCTTTATCTGTGAGACGGGTCAATCCTACCGATATTCACATTATAATTTCATTGATGACTCAAATAAGATATATGTATCACAAAATACGATCTGTATATAGGATGGAAATTGCTCCCTAGCTCCACGATTATGATTGAAATGGAACAAAAAAAGAAAAGAGAGAGACTATCAAATCAGTAGAAGGAAATTATAAAACGAATAATTACATATGGGAAGAAGAACAAAAAATGATAACATGGAGTATTTTGTATTCGGTTCAGGCGAGCTTTTTCGAGACCGAGTCATGTGAGAAATGCACGCGTAACCAACTTCTTCCACTGGAACATCATGCTTCTTTTGAGTACTGTATATAAATTATTGTACCTAATTTGTTTTTCATTTTACCCAACCTAATTGGGACGCTATGATTGTATTTGTTGCTGCTTCCCCAGCACAGATGCGGATGGACGGACGCTTGTTATGTAAAATCAAGACACTCGCAATCATGGCCAATACATTATACATATGTTATTTTCACTGTTCTGTTTGTATTATAATTATATAATTTCAAAGATCGTCAAATTTAATAAACATAAAGGAGATGAATTTAAAAAATGCGTAACTTGGCACTTACTGCACGTGAAACAATTACTACTTTTACTGATCCATTGAGGTAAATTTTATTCAGACCATCTGAGTCTCTTGACTCATATTTTTTTGTGAAAAATGGGCTTTGAATTTGAACAACGGGCTCAGTAGAGCTAGACCTTTACCGGACGTACAATTGATTTTGCTGTTGGTTTCAGGTTTAGTTATCAAATAGGCCTTATAGGTTATAGCCCAATGGGCTTTTCCCTGTGAAGTCCGTCAACGGAACACTTTGCTCCAGCCTCCACGTGTGTCGGGCAACAGTGGGGCTCCGATCTCGCAGCTATATAATGTTTTCTTCTTATTTTATTTAATTTCTAAGATAAATTATATCACCAATTCGGACCTGTTTTAATTGACGGTGTGCGCTAGGGTTTTTCTTCAGTTTGTCTTTACGAAGGCGGAGGTAATATGCGTTTTGTATCTTGTGATAAAATCTGTAGGACGATCTCTTATTGTGTTTCGCGTTGGGGAAATTATGGTAATGTTTAGGACGATTCGCTTTCACTTCTTGTTTTCTCTAGGTCAAATCTGTGAGCTAAGATGAGGCCGATATTCTGCGGAAATTTTGAGTACGAGACTAGGCAATCGGACTTGGAGCGACTGTTTTCCAAATATGGAAGGGTTGACCGCGTCGACATGAAATCTGGTACTCGAAGAAGAATTAATTTGTTTTGCGGATCGATTTATTAAAATTGGAGGCTTTGTCTCTGTAATTCTTTTAATTCGTGCCGATTCATTATTTTCTGTTTTGATGTAGTCTTTGGAAGTAATTTAAATTTTTTTATCGAACGATTGAAGTGTTTTTGTACTTTCTAGCACCCGCTGGTGGCTAGGGTAGCTGTATCTTTATTGAGGATTTTTAGTAGAACGCATTTGGTGTATGGTTGTTGATACATATTTGAAATTGTTTTTTTCCCATGAGTTTCGTGATATTTTATTCACACTGATCAGAACAGAGCCCATAACCTTTCTTTTTAGATTTGTTCGAACTTCGTGGGACTGGTATGGTAGTTGGTATGGTGTTCTTAAGAGTACACGCAATAGCTGAGGGCCAACAAACAAACTGATAAGTTGTCTAATGACATTCGTTTCTTCTGCACCTGAAACCTCAATGAAATCACCCCTCCAAATGTGAGAGTGAGGGAATTCATTGCCTTGAAAAACTGAAAATGAAATGGCAGGGCAATATAATATTTGTCGGGGAAGATCTCCATATTTAAGTGTTTGTTTTGACGCAGGACATTTGCTAAAGGAAATGAGCTTCTATACCGGCTTGCAGTCTTCTCTGCAATAAAAACTTCTAATGCCAAGTCTACCTAACTGCTTACTTGCTCTCCTTATGGCAGATGGAAACATTCTACATATCTATCACCCAACCTCCCTTTGATTTTCTTGAATGCTTAAAGTTGCTCTGTCACAAGAATGGTAATGGTGAGGTCTATGAATTCATCATGTCATGCCTACCTATAATGATAAGGGTTCAATGTGTCGAGCTCATCTCATGCCTACCATCACTGATGATAAGGCGTTCAATGAGGTCTAGCTTGCCATTTCTTCAATACTGAACTCTGTGCTCTGAAATTGATGAAGCATGCTTAGCAATGACTACTGAGGCCTGACACAATGGATCTAGCCTTTACTTGACTACATCATAATTCGTCTTGCTTTTGTTCTTCATGCAATGCCTCTACATCCTTTCATCAGAACCTTCACATATTTGCAGGTGTTGTATGTTATTTTTATTCTCCGCCAGGAAAATTATCCTGACTTAGCCGATACAAGTTTTCAAGGCAAGGCCTGTGCGATGGTTTTATGCCTCGCCTCTTCTTCTCATGCTTTTTTTTTCTCCCTGCAGGGTTTGCTTTTGTGTATTTTGAGGATGAACGTGACGCAGATGATGCCATCCGTGGTCTTGACAACATACCCTTTGGGTATGACAGGCGCCGCTTGTCAGTAGAATGGGCAAGGGTATTCTTCCTTCTAAATAGGTTTATTAATTGTCATTCACTGGATGTGGGTATATGTTCAGCATGATCCAGTTGAAGCTTGTATTTTCCTTCTCATTTTTTTGTTTGGGCTATTTTTGTTTGTAATTGTCAAGAACATCGTATTATTAATGTTATTATTGTTTCAACAGGGTGAACGTGGTAGGCATCGTGATGGGAGAGCAGCAAATCAGAGACCTACTAAAACGCTGTTTGTTATCAACTTTGATCCTGTGCGTACTAGGGACCGGGATATAGAAAGACACTTTGAGCCTTATGGGAAGGTTCTCAATGTCCGTGTTCGCCGGAATTTTGCATTTGTGCAATTTGAAACCCAGGAAGAAGCCACAAAGGCTCTAGAATGCACGCACATGAGGTATGTTTGACAGTTGATTTTGTTTGTGATTGTATCTGTATCTTATAGCATGACTACTTTATGCTTTGACTATAGTTTTACTCCTTCTGTGCTGAAAAATTGTATTGTGAATTTGCAGCAAGGTACTAGACAGGGTGGTTTCTGTTGAATATGCCCTGAGAGATGATGATGAGAGGGGGAGTGGAAGAAACAACAATAGCCCCAGAAGGGATTTTGGGAGGCGCGGAGGTAGTCCTTACCAGAGATCACCAAGCCCAGAGTTTCGTCGGAGTCGACCAAGTCCTGATTATGAGCGTGCTAGAAGCCCAGTTTATGATAGGTATAATGGCCCTTCATTCGACAGAGCCAGGAGTCCAGAATATGCAAGATACCGGAGGTAAATGAATTCCAGGAAGTACTTGCTTTGTTGCTGATATTTTGTGGTGTTTTCTCTTCCACAAATATGAATTCCTCGAATGCACGATTAGTTGTTTCGTATTTCTGTTACAGCAGGTCACCTGTTCGAAGGTAAAAAGCTTCACGGGGTGCTAGGCAAATGGAGGTTGATTTCTTTTTTGATATTGTAGTCTGTAATATTCTACTTCCTTCGTAATGAGAGTACCGGAGACTTACTTGGACTTGATTCCACCATTTGTATTTCTAATTTAATTGATTCCGATGGTCTGCCAGGATCTTATAATTGGAAACAGTTGTTATCGATCGCGTGATGGAGTTTCTATTATGCATATAGTTTTACAGGAATCCCATATCTGTTTGATGTTTTATGTTGAATTTTATGTCATCTGAGTAAAAGGTTAGAATAGTGAACAAACGAATTGTTGAGGTTCCATCACGATATTTCAATCTTATTCCTGAAAATAGTTTTCAAAGAAAGAATTTACCCTCTTTTCATTTTCTCAAAATAAAATCAAATTTATGTAATCTCATTTTCGATTTTGCTCCCAAACATTTTTCTGTGAAAAAGCAAAGGATTCCAAGTTTCAACAGGCGTTAAAATCAATTGAACATTTTCGGAAAATGTTATTTTATGAATTCTAGAATGTTATTTTATGAATTTTTTAAATATATTGATTGCTAAATGATTCGAATATAATGTAATAGCATCTGTCAAATATAAAAATATCTAATGATATAATATAATATAATATATTCATCGATTAGAACATAATTTTATTAAATTTGTTTTTTTGTGGTTGTCTTCCAGAATTTTTTTCAGTTTTTTGAACACACATTACAAGTAGAACCAAGTACTCTGACAATTATTAGGATCGACTGGGTTCAACTTCTCGTGGTCCATGCTAAGTGGCATGCTCCGCAGTGTAAACTTGTAAGGAATATAAGCACACTACGATACTCACCTATATAGGACTAAAATAGTGTCTTTAAATGTTTAAAAAATTGATTATAGACTTTTATTTTACAAAGTTTTGCAAATTTTTAAGAGAAAAATCATTTTTCCTATAACATTTACAAACACTGTTTGATGAACTCGTTAATTTTACAAATAAGCTAGCGGGGAAAGGTAGGGGGCTATTTTAATTTTGTTCGGGTTAAAATAATGAAAAGTCGATTATTTGAAGCTAAATGTATATTACTAATGATATATTTGAAGACGTTGATTATATAATAAGTTCTGTATGAAATCCACAGTTAATTGATGTAATCTATATAATTAATCGACATATTCTAACAAGTAAAGACTTGAAATCTATGATTATTGCTAATGAGAAGCTATAATTTATAGGGTTATCTTCTCCAACTTCATTATTCTCTGTTTTCCACAACATTTTTACTGTTCAATATTAATAATCTGTTGACAATAATGCATGCATAATTAACTTTACATTAGTCTCTTTAGTCTATAAGCTTTCTTTCAAAGCAAAAAGTTATGTGAGACGGTCTCACAGATAAATTTCGTCAGACGGATATCTTATTTAGGGTAATCAATGAAAATATATTATTTTTTATGTCAAGAATATTATTTTTTATTGTGAATATCAGTAGAGTTGACCCGTCTCATGATAAAGATTCGTGAGACGGTATGACATGAGACCCACTCTTCTTTTAAACGTAGATACAAGCTTTGTTTAATCCCACTCGTCTCGTGTAAAGTTTGCACACACTATATTATATCATTCAAATTTATTTACTAATGTTTCACCATGTGGATCAGTACATATCGATTTACATGAAGCAGGGAATTTTAGACTCCCCGAGGTCATCAACTTTGAAGTGGAAACACAGAATTTTTCATATGAAATTCATGAGAATTAAAATATATTAACTTCCTTAATATGTTTGTACACATTGGTTGAAGAGCCACAATATAATTGGACAAGCTAGGCAAGGCTACCGATGTTCATAGACAATCTTGAACTTTTCGAGCACAACCTTTCCTTCCTTGTATTTTTCAGAATTCTCGTAAGCTTTTTCATACTTCCATCCCAGGACCTCTCCACAGTCGCCGCAGTGGACGTCAGCCACCATGTGAAGTCCCTGTCATCAGCTGCCGGTCTTCTTTATGCCCCGGAAGCACGTTCGTCGCGTGTGAAAAGAGAAACGCTCTCCCGTTTCTAGACTGATTCAGAACAAATGAAAACATATTCATCGGGTCAAAATCGAATAGTTGAAGCTGATTAATTTAGAGACACAACTTGGTAACTCAACGACCCTCAACTTTCTTCTTTGAATGCTTTTTGATCTTGAGCCAGATGATATTGAAGATGGATGGTTTTTTTTTTTAAAAGAATATATACTTGAAGAAATTAATGGAGAGAAGACACATATATAATTAAGCATGAATTGCTTCACCTGAAACCCTTTTGAAACGATATCATCATGAAGAGCAACAGGATTCCTGCATCTGTAGCAGCTGTAAAACCTTGGACCGATCAAATTATCTCCCATCTTCCAAATGTATGATGGAGAAATTGGATTAAAGAATGTTGTTGTAGGTCAGTGGTAAAGGTTGAGCAAATGGATATCTGTCACCGTCAATATATACATCATAATATGGAAAATATTTTTCTTGCAACAAATTATAATATTTGTTTAACTAACGTGGTACGTACATTCGGACAAATTTATGATAATGAGCAAGAAAATAAATAGTTGATGAGGAAAGCAAACGCGGACAAAATAAATAATAAAAAAAAAAAAACTGATGATTCCGAGCAAGTTAACGGTGTTATTATAATACAAGTAAAATCTCGAAAGTGATATGGGATTATTTAAAGGGTTCCACTATTATAATAAAAAATGTCAACAAGATTAAGAAATGACTTGTAAAATGTTAATGACAATCTGTAGTTAGACATTGGCCTCGCAAATAATTCATGCACATTCGACGGTGATCCAAGTTATTTTCATGAAAGGCAATATGGATCATGGTTGTTAACTTTATTGTCCGCAGATAACGATTTGTTTTCCCAAAATTTGGAATGCAAGAGGTCACCATTATAAAGTGCAGAACCCATTGGCCACATAAATCAAACCTCAGTTGTTATCTATTTTTAATATGAAAAAGTTTGGAAAGTGTGGTGGTGGTGTACCAATTTCATAATTTTCAACTTGAAAAAGTAGAACGTCACGAGGGCAAATGAGTCAAGATTAAACTCGCTAAGTGGACTCGTAGATTACCTCGCAGACTAAAACATATTTGCTTAGCTCAAATCACAATATCAGTTTTTGAGCTCTTGTCAAAAAGCTCAACCTGATAAAAACCCATTTTTGGTATTCTGTTTTCTTGTAGTGCATGCGTGGAAAAACTGCAGAATAACAAGTATGTACAATCTCATAAAACACAATGCAATAGTAGTCTACAAAGGAAGCCGCATCCAAACAAGGAGGTTCCGAAAGGCTCCATCTCTTGCCAACAAAAGAGAAGAAAAAAAATGCACAAGGACGCTCGTGAGAAATATTCAACCTGAAAATTTTAAAACTCGGATACTAGTAGGCAGAAGTATTGAGCAAACTAACCACCATTGCTTGTTCAATGAAAAACCACTTTCTTTTTCGTCATCCATCTCTTCTTGGTAGTCTCCATGGCCTCGTGCCTCATCCTGGAAAGTTCTTGAAACCATTGTTGGTATTGTGTTTCAATTGCATCAAGCTCCAATTTCAAATGAGTTTCAGGATCTGCATCAAGCAGAGTCAAACTCGAACAACTGCTTGTTAGGCTCCCAGCTTTGGAAACTCTTCGTAGCTGGTCGAGCGATGGACATTCTAAACTGCTATTTCCAAATCCATGCATTACACAGTCATAATATAAATCCTGAAACTCCATCTCAGAGACTTCTCCATTACAATCTTTAGAAGCATTCTCATTCTTTATTGAAGAGACTTCACCCATAGCCTCGTAAGTCGGCGATCCATCCGAAAGTTTGTTGTTTCTTGCAGGAATAAAACATGGAGACATAATAAATGCTCCATAAGATGACACAAAACTGGAATCCCCGGACAAGTCAGTCTGATCATGTTGCCGTTGCCGACAAATTTGAGGATCCATTTGAAATTCAGATCCATCACCTTGTTTGACCGTTGACTCAGCTGGACAATCAGGTGGTGATATCTCCCATAGATCTCTCATCAATGTTAGGCCACTTGCACTTATCTCTCCACTTGAGTGGCAATCAAATGTAGGCTTCCAGTTCGGTAAGATTCTTATTATTAGGAAATCAATTAAGTCAGCAATGAAAGCAACATCATGGTCTGCTAACTCTAACTGCTCAACCATCTCAGCCGCAACTGCAAGCGCTGTGTCTGAATCGAGATAGAAAAGAAAATGTATATTCCTCACACGGCCTGCATTAAAAAACAAAAAGCCTCTGAATCCAAATTTGCAAAAGTAGTTTGGTCCTAGTACACATCACCCTTCTTTTAACATGCACCTTTGGATGTTTCAAAGAAATTGTTGGTCTGACATAAAATACACTGAGGGACAATAAATCCTAGAGTATTTTTTTATACGGGGAGGGGAGTATTATCCAATGTAGCATAAAATAGACCAAATAGTTTAGAAAAACTAGGCAATTCCATACTTACCACCGTGATCAGCAATGCGAAGGGTTAATGAAATGGAGTTGTCATCATTTTTCTTCCCCTTCAATCTAAATTCATTGTTATCGTGTAAACGTTGAAACTCCAGCACAGAAGAACTAGGGGACATGCAATCAGAATCTGAACTCACAGGCAGAGTATATTCAGAATCTATATCCATAGAACGAGGACCACAGGTAATTGATCTCACAGAATGAAGAACTTCTCTCGGTATGTGTAATGAATCATGAGGGCTTTCTTTTGCATGGTTAATTTGAAGAAACCGGTCTTTAAGAAGTTCCTTTGCAGATAACCTTTGAGAAGCTGGAACCAAACATTTCTCTATGAATTCTTTGACTTCAGGAGAAGCCACCTTGCCAAGTGAAGCAGGTTTGACACCCTACCAAAATGGTATACATTAGGATGCGCTTTGGCATAATCTGTCACATCGCAAGATCCAACGAAGAAAATAGGTGAACTTACTGATGTAACTTTCCTATATATTTGAGCTGGATTTTTGCATTCAGCGTAAGGATATTCCAAAGCAACCATTTCCAGTATGCACATTCCAAAGGAATATATGTCAACTAGTTCATTATATTCCTCTTCGTAAAGCTCTGGAGCCATGAATTCCGGTGTTCCTAACAAAACAACCCAAGAAATAAACACTTCTGATACTGGTCATTTCAGTTGTAAAAGTATGAGTATGGCAGTATACCAATGACACTCTTAGCAGTAGGCTGCTGCATGATGGTTGCCAATCCAAGGTCCCCGATTTTAACTTCCCCACAGTTACCATTAACAAGAATGTTGTCACATTTCAAATCCCTGTGAATTACAGGCGGGTTTTGACTGTGAAGATAGTCTAAGCCTCGAAGAATCTGCCTCGCCCAATTCTTTATAGCCTTCATATCCACGCTTCTATGCTTTTTACGGTATCTAACAGCCAAAGTACAAAATATTGGTTCAAACAAATACCTTAATGATGCCATTGGCAACCAAAAAACAAAGAAAATAACAATGCGTACTGTCTTAGGCTTCCAGAGGTGAAAAGCTCGGTGATCATATTAATAGTCTTTTTCTTGTCATCAATCCATGCATCATAAAACTTGATAATGTTTTCATGCTTCATTTGTCTAAGAAGATGCACCTCGGTGTATAATTTTTCCAAATCTTCAGGTGAGCGTAACACATCGTCAATCTTCACTCGGTTCCACGCACATTCTATCCCATCCAGCTGGTCAAATGCCTTAAAACTGCAGAAAATTTTCATTCACTGAAAGAGTTTCTGGCCATTGTCTCTACTGTTGTCAATTAAATTGCACAAGTAAAAAAAAGTGAAGTTCGCGTATTAAATACATACACAGTCTTGAATGCACCCTTGCCCAGGACTTCGTTATACTGCAAAATGAGGCATGAAGGCCAAGTGAGTATACACGTTAAGCGTCTCTAAATCAAAATCAAAATGAAAAGCCTCAGTCACATACATGAGAGTCACAGCTCCAGTTATTTGATCATATAAAGTCAGATATTGAATTTGAATAATGCTATTGCATTGGCCACTTTATTTATGAATCGCAATTTTGAAGTCGAATACAAAAAATAAACATCATTTCAAGAAAACATATCTTTGAAGTAACTAAATTGACCAAAGGATGAAGCAAAAGCCATGGCACTGGAAACTCAATCTGATTGTTTCTAGGATGATAGATACAACAATGGGGCATCCACAAGGACTTCACCATCTGGTAACTATAAGAAAAGATATTAAAAGAATAATGCTAAAGATACCACAAATATATCGTTCATCGATATTTACATCAATTACACCATTAGCATTCTCTCTTATTAAAAGGTCCATAAGCTTAACATAAAAAGATATGAATAAGTTGTCATTAGGAGCGCACGCATCACATGACTTCTAAAAAGCAGCAATTTTAAAACAACATAAATTTAACACGAAGAAAAACAAAACTAGCACCACGATTGCAAGTGCAGAAAGGTGAATAGGGCAGAATAAAATTACCCGAACGTATCGAGCCCGAGGACATGTCTCCAAATAATCAACATCTGCCTGATCATATCCACAACAATTCACAGAATAAGCTGACAAATTATCGCTACAATTTCCTATTGAAGGAGAGAATCCAAAACCCCCGCTGGTTCTCATCACGGTAAAAAACAGCAACAGCGGCAGCAACCACGACAAAAGTAAATTACCAGAAGCAAAAACAACCCAAAAACCAAAGAGAAAAAACAACGGCTGCCTAAGAATCAGAGGAGGGCAGTTTGGTAAAAAGAGGTTCGTGCTTTTCCGTCGGAAAATGCCTCTGACGCAGTGCAGCAACAACCGAAAAGCGATTGCACGGGATTGAATCGGGATTGCCATTTCCAATTCTCATTTGTGGTAACATCTAGAACCGACACATCGCCAAGATTCCTCAAGAAAATCGTTTGTGAGGCTAATTTGCAGAAAGATCCACGGAGACTCGGATTAGAACATGCGCTTCGTGTCATCCACGTGAAACAAATGTCCATTATATTTCTACGACGTAATGCTATAACTCTAATGATAAAAATAATTTCCGATCACGATTCATTAGCTCACTAATTCGTGGAAAAATATATCCTAACACCTGAATTTGTATGATCTTTTCGATCCAAACCCAGTTCTAAAAATGAAAATTTTATTTTATGGAAGAAAAACAAAAATAGAAAATGATATTCTTGTCTTTTATGGGTTGTGGGGTTAAGAGATTACAATAGTAAAGGGGAAAAATGGGAACGAGAAATCATGGGAAATGCAGGAAATTTTGGTCGTTGGGATGAAGTTTGAAGGGGTATGTAGATGAACAGACGGGATTGTTATTATTATCTTTGAAAGAAGAAAAGAAAAAGGGCAAAAAGGAAAATTATTTGAAGCGGAGTAGACGGAAGAACAGACACTTGTGAGGCATCAGGGGCTGTGTGCCGGCTCGCTTCATTATTTTGGCCGTCGGCCATGTGAGATATGATTCTAATTTTCTTGTTGGGTTGTATTTTGTGTGTACGAATTTTTATTTGATTCATCAATAGAAAATATAAATTTTTATGCTAAGAGTATTATTTTTTATTATGAATATTAGTAAGATTGACTCGTCTCATGGATAAAAATTCGTCTTACGAGATATCTATTAGAAGGTGATATATGTTTCTATTTGGGATTCGTTCAATTTATTGTGTTTTAAACATATGTTTTTGTGTTATTAGTCAATGATGTTGGATTATTAATCTAACTCGAGAAAAGATTTTAAAGAATTTTTTTAATTTTTTAAATTGATTTATTCGCATTAATATTAAATTAATCTCAAATCATCCAAGATTAATATATAATTTTTTTTTAAAATGGACCACTAGGCATATATGTGGCTCCGTCATTATTATTAATTTATTTTATGACAGTAATATCTGTAATCACTCATATGAATGTTATTATTTTTTTTTTTTAAAGAAAGTTTCATTTAATCAAAAGTGAATCCCACAATCATGGTTTATGGCATTACAAATAATATCAGGAGGATGATACGTAATATAAGGATTTGCTAAGGATATTGTCTCTCGTGCCAGTGTGTGAGCCGCCACATTTGCTTATCTTCGCACATGTTGAATTTTGAAATAAGGATGAGCGTCTAGCAACTGACAGCAGCCACCAATAATCGATCCAAACTCTGTATAGTCTTATTTTTTGAATGTTATTAATTATTGTTTTATAATCTTTAGCCTTTTTTATGACATACATTTAACTATAAACAGTACATGATTTATTACCACAATCAATACTTGCACATGATATATTTAATTTAATTATTAAAGTAATTTTTTATTATTAAAAATGTGGAAGATTACATTATTATATTTACTAAAAGTCTCACTTAAAAAATTATCAAATTTGGTTTTATAAGACGTCTCTTACTATTTGGTCTCTCCTAAGAAAATTAATTCATTGAGTATCATTTGTGACCTTTTAAGTAAGTTAGCTATTAATTGAATTATGATTTTAAAAGCAAGGGTCCATTGCACATGTAAACAGAACAAACCGCTCACGAGTTATTTGGAGCTCGACTCGATAAAAAGTTCGTTCGATAAGAGTATCGAGCCGTATTCGAACTTAAGCTCGTAAGTTCACGAGCTTGTTCGTGAGCTCAAGCTCGGCTAGTTTATGTCAAATTTGAGCTAGTTTGTTGGATCTTGAGTGTACAATAATAACTTGTATTGTCTCACATCAAAATTTACGAGTAAGGGAAGTAATTTAAAAACTATAAAATGAGAAGTTCGACCATTTAAATTCTCGTATCGTAGTTGAACTTTTGGCTAAGAATATTTGATCGAAAACGAGCTCGAAAATGATTTTGTTTAACGAGCTCGAAAATGAGTCCTCATAACGTGCCGAGCTCGAGTTAGAGTCGTTAAACTTGATAAACGAGATATTAACCAACCGAGCTCGAGCTATTCGCGAACTTCATAATTTTAAAATGAACCGAGCTTGAATCTCATGATAAAAACTCGAATAGCTTAGTATAGGAGGCATGCATGTTATATATGCATAACAACAAATCCGATCTATGGTCTTTTGATTCGGGTGGAATGTTGAACATGATATGGGGTGGTTTAATTGAAGCTGAAGAAGACGGGGATGATGAAAAATTTATTTTGTCGATTATAAATAAAATTAAGAATAAATGATCAACAAATTCCCAAAAATATAGTTTTATTTGTGTTCACTACTTGTCAAATCAATTTTTTTTTATTACATTGAAAATTTGGTACTAAATGTTTGAGTACAAAATATCTAGGATTAATATATGATTTTTTATCACTAAAATATGTATAACAAATTTTTGCATTAATGACGTGTCTTTGCTCGAATGAAAATCGACAGAAAACTTTAAATATGATATGATAATAATATATGATATTTGAGTACAAAATGTTTCAGACTTGGTACTAATATATAATTTTTAATACTCACACATATATAACAAGTATTAATATTAATGACTCGTGTTTTTTTTTTCAGATGAAAATCGGTACAAAACATTTAAAATATAATACTATTATGTGATATTTTAGTATCTATTATTTCAGATTTGATACTAATATTAGATATTTGAGCACATAAACAAATGTATCAATCGTTGATATTAATATAGTTTTTCTGATTTTATACTCAAATTTTTTTTTCTGATTTTATACTCAATATTTTATCTTTTGTACAGATCTAAAATAATTAGTACTCAAATATCATATATTATTTCCATATTTTAAATGTTTTATGCCGAATTTCTTCGATAAACACATTTGAGCACATGGAGTGTAAAAATATATATTTGTGTGAATCCACAGACTGCATATTTTTTTTATTTGACAGGAAGTGAATACAAATACAATTATGCTGATGGAGATGTAAAAACAAAGTCTCCCTATAACTAATGGTATATTTGTAATTTAGATTTGTTTCAATTCCAAGTTAAAAAACTTCAAGGGGCAAAATGGTTTTTGCACAATTTAATGGTTAAAAATTAATTTTCGAAAAGTTCACATGCTAAAAAGTCAATTATTTAAAAATGGGTTTAATATACTTCTTCAAAATTAAATTTGTTTATATAATATTATTTTTGAAATAAAATAATGTTACGAAGGGAAAGCATATATTCTATGGCACATAAATAAATATAGTAGGAGGAATAGGTGGAATACCAATGGCAATGGAGAGAGCAAGCTTGCCTTGGATACCAATATCAGGAATCTGAAATTTGCTTACGCCAGCCCAAATGGAATGGGTCCCCTCCAATGTCCAATGCCACGAAACTTAACTCCACAAATCAGAAAATAAGAGAGGAAGAAGAAGCCGAAAGGGCCCAACACCAGTGGCCAGGTCTACGGAATTCAAGTCGCATTTCTTTTTGCTGCGAGGGTTGTTGAGCAAATAATTTGACAAACAAATCGCATCCTCCACATGCAAATTATCTTGCAATCCACCTTCTTTTGAATAGTAAATTCGTAGAATTGGTGGACTCTGTCTCTGTTTGATATCCAAAAAAATTACGTCTTTGTGGGGGTTTAGCTGTAAAATCGATCCATTTTTGCGGCAAGCGAGATGGGTTTGCTCACAAACAGAGTGGGGAGAAGCGAGATCAAACCAGGGGATCATATTTACACTTACAGAGCAGTGTTTGCTTATTCTCATCATGGTTGAGCCTTTTGTCTTTGTTTAACTTTTTATATTTGTTCTAGTAATTATTGTTGTGTACATCGAAGAAACCTACATTGTGGGTTTTATATCTTTGATCCAATTGGAATCTTTTTGGTTGTGCCTTACTTGTTTTGTCAATATTTCCATCTCATTGTTGTGTCTGTCTATCTTCTTGTTTTGCATACCAAATTTTGACATCCTGTCTGCAAATTTTGATACAACGCATTCGTCGCTAAGGGTTCATTTAGACCTTAAAATTTGGCAGCCTTGATTCAGAAATTCGTGAAATTTACAGAGGCAATAAGGAACTCAGATATACATAGTTTCTACTGTCTAATATCTGCCGTTTGATGTATATTTTCCAATGCTAATTTAATATAATAGTTCGTCCCAGAAAGTTTTTTGCTTCTTGAACTCCTCTTTGTCTATCCTTTAAAGGGAGAAACTTTACTATATCCTATTTGTTAAGTGTTTCTCTGTGCTATGAACTTTCAATGTGCTGCTCACTGTTTGAATTCAGCTGCATCGTGTCGATCTTACAAATTGTTTATAGATTTTTCCAATATTGTGTAGGCTTGATGTAACTTTTCAAATAAAAATGGATACTGTTATATTTAAAAGCTATATATTTTGTCGACGATCATGTAGATTAGTCTGTGTGAAAATCATCTGTCGAGTCTTACTATTTGAACTATTGGTTGGTCTGTGTAACAGGTGATCAGTACATTCTTTTGACCCTTCTAATAACTGATTAAACAGGTATCTATGTCGGGGGTGGCAAAGTAGTTCATTTTACCCGTGTTGGAACCTCTTCCACCTCCAGTGATGAACAATACAGCGACACTGCTGAATGTCCAACTCCTGACTGTGGGTTTAGGCAGCCAAATAGTGGAGTTGTCCTTTCTTGTCTTGATTGCTTCCTTCGAAGTGGTTCCCTTTACTGTTTCGAATATGGAGTGAGACCATCCTTTTTCATAGCTAAAGTACGTGGAGGCACTTGTACAACTGCAGCATCTGACCCAGTGGAAGCAGTCATTCATCGCGCGATGTATTTGCTTCAAAATGGATTTGGGAACTATGATGTGTTTCAAAATAACTGCGAGGATTTCACCTTGTACTGTAAAACAGGACTACTGTCGGTCGATCATCTAGGGATTGGAAGAAGTGGGCAAGCTTCTTCTGTCATTGGTGCACCATTGGCAGCTCTTCTTTCTTCTCCCCTAAAGCTTCTATTGCCTAGTCCAGTTGGTGTGGCGACTGTTACCGCGGGAATGTACTGCATGAGCAGGTATGCTACTGATATTGGTGTGCGGACTGATGTTATTAAGGTACCCGTGGAAGATCTGGCAGTGAATCTGGGTTGGGCAAATAGTGAAGGAGGTACAACAACGTGACTGCTATCATTCCACTTATTAGATGACACCAATTTCATTGGTTAGTGTTGGATATATTTCTTTTCACCCTTAAAAAAGTTGAGGACATAATGCATAGCTGGTGTGGTTTGTGCTATTGGTAATAGAAACTGCTATTTGTGCTGTGCACAGTTGTTCTTTGGACTTTTAGTCATATTCTGGTTATTTACACCGTTGTGAACTTGTTGAAAACTATTTGGGTTGGACAGAAACCAAACACACGCACGCGCAAAGTGACACACCTAGTAAATGCTTCGACTTTTGGCATTTCTTATCTTTTCTTTCCGTTCATGGTTATTTTCTTAATTTCCTCCCCTTTTGGCTAAGATTTGTTTCAGTTCAAGTGTTGTGGCACATGAAAAGACACGCATAACAGTTTTGAGCAAATTTAATCTCAAACAACCTAGGTGGTGCAAAGTGGACATCAGAAGAAGGCTTGTCGCTTTTTCATGCAGCTATGTTGTTGCTTGTTTCTCATCTATACACGACTGGATCTCTATTACTTCAAAAACTTGAGTAACATAGATATTTATTTGTTGTATATCTAGTTAAGAAACAGCATCCAAAAATGCGAAGTTTCAGTTCATCGTCACATCTCCATCGTCTGCCAAAAATTTGTGAGGATGAATCATGATTTTAAATAATATATATAGAATTGACATTCCCAATTATTTCCTCTACTCCCATAAGGTTGAATAGAAACTTGTTAATGTGATGGCCAAGTGATCAAGAAACCTGATTAGGTGAAGCTAGCATTTGGTACTCGAGGCAGGTGTGACACACACACACACATATTAAAATTGGGTCTGATATTTGGAAAAAAAATCGTGATCACTGATTGTGGAATGCATTTGAATATAACAGGAATTCAAATTCATCATGACATTCTTATTCTATGAAGTTGCGTTCGATTTCAAATTCATAGATTTGAAATGGATTCAATATTTTTTTTTTAGAGAAGTAAGTTCATAATTTTTAAATTCACCCATACATGTTTATATATTATTTCATGATAATAATGATGAATTTCAAATTTCTTCAATAACGATGTCATTTGAAATTCATTCTAATTTATATTACTAATATGTAAATTAGTAAGGTGTTGATTTAAATTTTGATCTATGATTTCATTGTAAACAATAAATTTAATCGAAATTCATGAATTTTTAATTCATCTCCGTGAGTACATCTTGAATTCTTTACTTAAATGAAGTGCTTTTCTTGGCCGGAAGAATCGCATTCACCTTCAAACCTGGCAGTCCCTTCAAAGAAATCTCTTTTAAGAGAAGGAGGGTGAAATTTAAACTAAATTATCTATGCCTCTGTGTATCTCAACTTTATGACTGATTGGACCTTATATATATTTATAAATGGGGATGCATTAATCCCGATAAGTCTAGTACAAAATTCCTTTCGACATTGATCATAGATTTAACTTTCATGCATCTAACAGTTCATATATATAACCAGCGTTGCAGAAGCTAAGCTCGAATACATGTGCCTTTAATTCGTTATAATATTTTGTAAAGGTTTAAAATATCAGAAATCTATGTAATAATAATATATAAGGGAACAGATGATATTCATCATGCTATAATTTTGTAAACATATTCAAAAGGGTATATTTACCCTAGCGCGCGGTAGAGTCGGTACATTCGTACAGAGAGACCGAAACTGATACTAGATAAAATAGATGGGTGCCAAATTTTATATAAAATTATGTATTAATCTACAAGAAAATTTCAAACTGATCGATGGTAGATTCTCCCGTTCCATTGTTTATCAGCCATGGGATGAACTAAAGACATATAAAAGGCAAGTAAAAGATGAAAATTATTTATTTGGCATTATAAACAAAGCTATAATTATATCTAAACGTGATGACTTTCGGGATAATGCATGACAAATATCAGAAGCTCACTTTTTGCAAGCTATGTATAGCTCCAATTAGTCATAAATCACAACACTCGAAGAACCAATTAATTAAAGATAAACTAGAAACCCAACAATCACATGTAATATGTTTGTTAGTCCCAAATAACACCAAACACAGTCGACCATTTCCATGAAACCAGAAAAAGATAGATATATATGTATATAGATATAGGAGCATAAAAATTAAAGAAGAAAAATATCAGAAAAGAAATACTGCATGGAGCCTAATACTTGTAATTGTCCTTACTTCAAGATATTTATAATATACGTCTCAACTTAAAATTCCGTTCCAGTATCCATTTGAATCCTCTTGTTCCTTTCTTGGATTCATTTCAGTGCTTGTGCTCGAATGTCGTTTCATGGTTCCAAAAGGGAACAGTAGGCTTTCATCAATATTATTTTCTTGGGACAATCTACCAGAATTCCCATGAAATCTATCAAAGGAGAAAGGATGGGATGGTTTGATTTCTTGAAATTGGAATCCAGAAGCAAAAGGACTGGCGTTATCATCTGCGTTAGCCAAAGGGATAGAGGGATTCAACCCCCTTACTTCAATGCCATTCCTTGAAAAATTTAGAGCTGAAAGTTGAGTAGGATTGAAGGATGGTGAAAGAAGAAATAGAGTTGATGACATTTTGGTTTTCAGTCTTGGGAAACTCTAGAAACTGAGGGATCACATGATAGTAATCTTGTGAAACTGGGAAACCAAGATTAAGATCCTGCCCCTGATCATGGCTTGTAGGGTTCTGAGATGCGAAGCTCGGAGGGTTCATATCAGGAAGCTGCTTTTGGGATGAAACTGATGGTGCAGTTGCCATTGATAATGAAGGTGAACTAATAAAAGAGCTGGATTTCTTGTTCTTTCTCGAACCACCTCCAACCGGAACATTTCTTAGGGTTCCGCCTTCTGTCCAATACCTTCTACAACTCTTGCAGAAGTATCTTGGTTGAGTGAGGCTATAGTTGTTGTAATAACAAAACTTTGTGTTGGTTGAATGGCACCTTGGACAATTTATGGCTTGGTCTTTCTGAGGCCTCACCTTTTTCTCCATTACTGCCCTTGTGCATTCATTTGGAGGAGCTGTTGCCATAGATTTTGTCCCACAAATCTCCTGAAATTAATAATAGAAAATATATCATATATAAGTAATATACGCCAGGGCTTATAATAAGGAAATGCTATACGTACTTTCATGTTTGGGATTGATGAAACTAATAAAATTAGAAAGAGATAGCAAATTACTAGCTAAATAGACGAAACTAGCTAGCTAGCTCGGAAACTTTAAAAGAAAGGAGAACAAACATTAATATTAACAACGAATTAAGAATAGTATCTTTTTCATCCTAACTAGTCTTCATCAATGCACAACACATGCAAAGAAAGGTGGGGAGCAAAGAAACGTGTAATAAATGGTGTCATGTCTCTCTCTCTCACACACTTTCTGTATTTAAGAACTGTCTCGAACAAAAGGTTAAGAGAAGACATAAAGAGGATGTAAAAAGAAAAGGTATTTCACAAGATGAAAGAAGTAATATCGATAAAGTTGTTATTGTGATTTAGTCTATTACACAAGTCAAAGACATATTCCATCCATAAAGACAACAAAATCAGGTATATATCTTCTCCAACCACATAAATGATAAGTTCAAGTTCTTCAAGGAAAACTCGGAGCACCCCGAAATAGAAAATAATTGTGATGAACAAGAAAAAACCCTTCTCACCTGAGTCCATTGAGCACCATCCATGAATCGAAACGAACGAAAAAAGGGTTAACAAAAAGGAAAAGCGATGGAGAAACTTCTCTTTTTTTAATCGTCTGCAGCTGTATGTCTTCAATTCAAGAAAGTGGATGTTATTTGAGTTGATCTAGGGTGTGTTTTTTGAGTTGGCTCTACTTTTATGGGTGATGGAAGGAAGAAGGAAAGGGATTGTTTGTTTTGACTGCACTTATTACCCTACATTTAATATATTGCCGAGCTTTAATCTATGGTATGAACTTTTGTCTGCTTTTGTTCACCATCATCCATCTTTTTCACTATTTAACTATCCCGCAAGTGCATATGTGAATGTACATTCTTTAGTGGATCTCTCTTTTTTGACTCCGGAATGAAGGAATCCTTCAATCATGACGTCTCCATGCCATTCCCACCATCCCACTACACATATATATAGCTAAATATTCTTCGTAATAAACAATTATAGATCAATATATATATGCCAAGTAACATGGTAGACTTATCAGGTAGTCGGACTTCAAATTCAAAAAAAAAAATGTGTTTTTTGTGCAATCTTTTTAAAGAAAATTGTAAACTTTGATTTACACATCCTATCTACGTGTTCTTAAAAACGTACGCCATCAAATCAAATGAAATCAAATTTCGGGATCTCTCTCTCTCTCTCTAGTTATATGACAGAATTAATCCAAAGGTTTAAATTTTTAAATGAAGGAACAATGATATCTTGTTGCATGTTGTGAAGACATGTAAAGAAAAAGACTACAATCCCTTTACGCTTTACCCATGTGTTTTCCTTTATTAATCGAAAAGGCCAATGTGTTTGCATGTTCAAAACCATCATCATGAAAGAAGAAGGAAGAAAAATCTTCTGGAAAGTGCCTTGCAGTTTTGTGAAAATAAATTTCAAAAGAATTAGTATGAACATTAATCTTTAATTTATCGAATGCATTTTTTGTCCCTTATAATCTTCCCAACTGAAACATTCTTCAACTACTTTCAAGATCAGTCCATAGAATTTAAGAGCCTCTGGATGATCTAGCTTACCAACCGGCAGAATTTCAATATTTCACTCTGCCTTTTGTTTATGATTTCGTATTTGATCCATGCATTATTTCTTGCTGCTTAATTTCAGAACCACCTCATATGTATTACAAATTTATACAATGTTTATAAATATGCTTTATTTCATGCTTTTATAAAGGGTTTTTTTTTTCCCTAGGTATATATCAATTACTTGCAAATTTGATTATCATGTCGGTGTCGCTTCACAAATAGTACTAAATTGCAAGAGAAAAAATACAGGAGACTAAAACTGAAATTCGATAACATACCGAACCAAAATAGCAAGAAGATGAATATACGAGACTAAAAATATAAATTTCTCACTTTAAAATTCAGACATGTAACATGTCTACCAAATATATTTTGGAACCACATTTGAATGCAAGTGCCAAGTGTTATCCAACCAATGAATCAGAAATAAAGTGACCAAAATGCTTCGGATTGAAGTCATAGATGTAGAATCGATTGCAAAATGGAAATAGTGGGGTTTGTTAACGATTTGAAAAACAGACCGACAAAACAAGCTTTGGTAGGCTCCAATTAGTGCGCATTAGACTGGGCAAATGGGAACGCATTTTTCCCAGCCAGCCCCAATTTATTTTTTTTTAAAAAAATTATTTAAATATTTCATGCAATAATATGTTGTATACAATATCTATGGTAAATATATCATGACACATGAAGTATGTATATAAGAATAATTAACTGCACAATCTCGTTTGCTTGTCTATACGATATTAGAAACTCATCGATGAATCTACTAAACATGCGGGTCAGAGTATTGCGTACACCTCAATATCGCATGGGGTGCACACTCACTGATCAATTTGAGTAGCTAGCCATTTGATTGTTCTGATTTTTGTATATATTTGTACATGTTACAATACATATTAACCATTCTCCATCCTTGCACGTATATTTCATGAATTCATCTCATATTTGGATGTAATGAGAATGAAATAAAAAATCCAACTAGATTTACATTTGAAGGGGAAAAAACAAAATATATTATAATCATATTTTAATAAATTGTCCTAAATATATTTATAATTTTATAAAATTATTTATGATATTGAGGGAGCTATAGATTTACATATATAAATATATTAAGAAAAATATTATGTTGATTTATCGAAATTATTATTTTAGCAGGCTACACATAAAATTAATGGAAAATTGCATTTATGTATATAGATTTATTGAAATTATTACTTTGGCAAGCTACAACTAAAATCAATGGAAAATTGCATTTATGTATATTAATCATTTTTAATGTAATTTCAGTACTCTCGATAAAAAAAATGATTAAAACTGCCAAAATTTGAAATATATTAAAATTTAATAATACAGAAAACTAACATTCCAAAAACGCAAACATACAACATCAAAATTATAATTTTCCCTCATAGGGCTAAAATTAAAGGCAAAACTTGTATGAGACGGTCTCACGGGTCGTATTTGTGAGACGGATCTTTTATTTGGGTCACCCATGAAAAAATATTACTTTTTATGCTAATAGTATTAATTTTTATTGTGAATATAGGTAGGGTTGACCCGTCTCACGGATTATGACCCGTGAGACGGTCTCACATGAGACTCACTCAAAATTAAATGTCATACTCGTTATCGAGTGACCAAATAATATATTGCATATAAAAATTTTGCCGCATGACCGCTAGCTTAGTCAAATATTACCGAAAAAATCACTAAATTCATCATTCAATACATTATTATATAATTTATATATAATGGGAGGCATCTCATGACTTAGGCTACATATTTTTCTCTCTATTGTAACGCGTTACACAAATATGGTAATATATATGTATAGTCGTCAATTGGTATTGGATCTGTTGGGTAGGTCCGTATCGACACAAAATTTAAGCAGATTGTGTTGAAATATTTTCAAGTCTTTTAAAGCTGGCCTAGATGGGTCAACCTGCGTGGGTCACGTTTTTTCTTCCAAGCACACGGGCTTGGGTTGGCCACCGTGCTTGGAAGAAAAATTAAAAAATACTACATTATAAATTTATTGTGATATATGTATTTTTTAAATGAAATTGTGAATTTTACATATTAATTATTTTGTATAAAATATAGACTTGATAAATCAATAATTATAAATTTTATTGATATTTTTTATAAATATTTATTTATGAATGAAAATTTTAATTAATTATATTACTTAATTAATTATTTTTATTTTTGTGGATCGGCCCACTTAACTCGCAACCCACCTTGGGCTGGGTTGAAGATTTCAAGCTCGCCGAGATGGCCGTCCGATCTGTCCTGCCATGGATCGATATGTTTGACAGTTGTACATACATATGGCAAACCAAACTAGGGCTAGGATCGGGTAGGGACCCGTCCCGTAACCCTCTAACCCGATCTCCGTCCCGATAAGAATTGGGAATAAAAAAAGATTCTCGATCCCGTACCCAACAAATATCGGGATCCGAATGTTCGGGATCCTGAATGTTCGGAATCGGGTCGGGAAGGGAGACAAAATCTCGATAAATATTTTTTATTTATGTCCTGAAAAGAAGGCTCTCAAATCGTGTTTAGCTTCTGATTCAGGTACTAAATATCAAGAAAACATTTCTTTTTCATTGGATTTTTCTGTTCATCTACATGTTCATGAATTCATAGGGAGCAAGAAAAGTGATCAGGTGAAGAACAAGAAGAAGAACATAATGAAATTCGCGGAAGATGTGAAACATTCAAGCAAGAAAATCAACAGTGAGTCATACATAAATGAACAGACAAAATTCAGAGAAATTCGAAAGAGTTGCGGTAATGAAATTCAGAAAATTCCTGCAAATCATGTAGCTTTGTACAGTGGGATTCTCAAGAATCGTGTGCACATAATGCAATATTCTCACTGAATTTTCATTATTATGACCAAGATTGAGTCATTCATTCTGTTCATTTTTATTTTCATCATTTCATTTTATTATTATTGTTGTTAGATATGAGAAATTAAATTTGAAGAATGTTTTAAATATTTGCACTTTTTAATATGACCTAGAGTTTGATCTGATTTATATTTATAAAAATATATATTTTAAGTATAAAATTTAATATTTATTTAATCAAATCAAATTAATAAGATTCTTTTATGTTTTATTTTGACGGATAAAATCAAATGTAACTTGTCATTGTAAAATATACCTAATATAAATATCAAATGACTAAAACATTTTAGTATTATGATTTTATTTGAAGTAAATTACTAAAATATACCTAAGCGAACAGTATTTTTCATATATCTTAAAAGCAAATGATGGGTGACCAAAAATACATTTTATAATATTCTTGATTTTTTTTAAATTTTTTTTCGTTTTCCATTTATTCTCTAACTAGTAACATGACTAACTCATTTAAGAATATATACATATAAGTTAATAAAATCTTAAATATATATAAAATAACCCAATAGTAATAGTGCTAAGAATTAGATATGTGGCTCAGCCTCGGATTGCGGGTTAAGCGGTTCAACCCAATAATTTTTTTATTTGAAAAAAAAGCATAAAAATATGAAAACAAAATTTAAAAATATATATCATTTTATGATTTCTAAATATTTTTAAAAGATATTATATTCAAGGATATAATTTTTCGATTAATAAATATTTGTATTAATTAATAATTCTACCATTTTTATACAAATAATATGATACTTATTTATTATAATATAATAATGTCAATACTTGATATTTCAAACAAAAATATTAGCAGAATTACACAATAACATATGATCTATGTCACGATCAAACAAATCACATAAAATTTTAATATAATCAATTATTTTTTAATAAAAACTACGTACACAAGTAATATTAAGGAAAAATTATTTTTTGTCTTGTATATTTGCTTATTTGAGATTTAGGTCATTTATATTATCAAACTTCAGATTTAAGACATGCATCTTTCGATTTTTGTTTATTTTCAGGGGCGGATTTAGTGTAGGGCGAACGGGGGCCACGGCCCCCCCAAAAAATTTTAAAAAAAATTTTTAGCGACGGTTGTTGCAAAGACCGTCGCCATATAGCGACGGTTATTGAGAAAACCGTCGCAACATAAACTAAGCGGCCCCTTCAAAAAATTTTAAAAAAATTTTTTAGCGACGGGTGTAACTAAAACCGTCGCAAATGTTGCGACGGTTTCTTAAAACGTCGCCATATAGCGACGGTTTTGTGAAAAATCCGTCGCAAAATAAATTAAGTGGCCCCCCCAGTGTCCACATCCTAGATCCGCCCCTGTTTATTTTAGTCTTTTTTCATCTGGAGTGTTAATATGACACTACACATGTAAGTGTCACATCGAAAAAGAACTAAATTTTCGAAAAAAACAAAGATAACAGACTCAAACTGAAATTTGATAACTCAAATCGTAAAGAGAAAAACATAAATAACAAAAAAAATTAATTTTCCCTAACATTAATAATATAATAAAAACTTAATTATACAAAAATAAATAGAAATGTAAGACATTAAAAACACATCAAATTTTAGTTTTAAATTTCCAAAATGCATTCTAAAAGTAAGTTACTTTATGCAACAATTCACAAAAAAAAATAACAAAAATTCAAAATATAATTTTTAAAAAAATTGGTGGGCCGAGCTGCCCCACCTCAACCAACAGCCCAAACAGGCTGGTCCATTTCGCCCGCCTCCAAACAAGCAACTAAATGGTTAACCTAACACGCCTATTTTTAATAGCGAGACGGGTGTCTGACCCATTTTAAAGACTACTTATAAGAATATGATCATAGGCCCGCATGGGCTTAGACCAAGGATCGAGTCTCGCAAGCGGCAGTGTGAGAGTTAAATTTCCTCCAACGAGGGGAGCTCCTTGTGCGCGGCGTAGCCTTAGGGGAGCTCCTTGTGCGCGGCGTAGCATAAGGTCTAGCTGCTGCTGGTTGGCTGGTCACCATGATTTACCTCCTCCCACATTCCTGTCGGACCGGAGGTGAGGGACGTCTAAGGTGAGCGATTTCACCTTTGGAGCAATAAGAATATGATCATAGTGGTACCAGATACAACGATGGAGTTGGGTAAATATTTATTTCGCGAATCCATATTTGGAAAATGTATAGCTTTCAATAATCCATCGTACTAAATAGTGTACCAATGCAGCTCACTTGGGGATGTTTATTTATGGATATGTGTGAGTGTGTTCTTTATGAGGGCTTCATCGATCACCTGCATAGTTTCCTAGTATATAAAATTTATTTATTTATATTATATTGATCACTCCCTTCCAGATACTAAGCAAGCTGGCCTAGAAAGGTACGTACTAGCTAGTTTATAGAGAAAATAATCACAAGTTAAAAGAAAATACAAGTAAATATTATGAGAGGTTGCTGTTCTGAGATGGTGCTACAGAAAAAAGGTCCATGGACTGTTGAAGAAGATGAATTGCTAATGAATTATATTCGCGGTCATGGGGAAGGCCCCTGGTCCTGGAAGTCCTTGCCCCATAGAGCTGGTACGTACTAATTTACATATATATATTCATCTTTCTATTTTTACTCATGTTGCATCGCCATATATATATGTGATACATGTCTGGATTATGGTATTTACGTGCCTAGCTCATGCATATATACACAAGTACTGAATCAATCATATATACGTATCGATTATGATCAAGGGCTGCTTAGATGTGGAAAGAGCTGCAGGCTTAGATGGATGAACTATTTGAGACCCAATATCAGGAGAGGCAACATCACTCCGGATGAAGATGACATTATCATTAGAATGCACATGCTCCTTGGAAACCGGTGGTCCCTCATTGCTGGTCGTCTTCCAGGTCGAACTGATAATGAGATCAAGAATTACTGGAACACCCGTCTTAGTAAAAAAAAGAAGTTCCAAGGCAATATTCTCCCTCTCGGCATTCCCCGGTTACCCTTCAGGCAAGGTAAAAATGACCCTGATCTCAATGCTAGTAACAACAAAGGCGATATCAACAATAAAAACGTTGTGGGTGCAGATCATGTTTATGATCATGAGCCCAAATACAAGAAATATGAGAATGTGGAAAATACCGCAAGGGTTAAATTTTCTACTCCTAAACCAATTAATGGAATCAATACTACTTCTAGTTCAAGAGTCGAAGTTTTGGCCCCAAAGCCGATTAGGGTTTCAGCTTCTTATTCATCGAAGGCAGATACACATGCTAGCAATATTACTTCTGCTTTGGGTAATGCCAACAATAATTCTTGTAATGGGCGTGGTGAAAACTGCAAACTAATCGAGGAAGTTCATAATTTTTTTGATAACGAGGATATCGAAGATAAAAATCACGGCTATGAGATTTTTACCGATTGTTTGGGGATTTATGATGGATGTTTGAAAGTTCCACATCAAGGGAATACAGAAAATTTAGTCAATAATGAGCACAGGACTCTAGAGATGGTTTATGAAGAGTATTTCCAGTTACTCCACAGTTAAGATTGATTTGGTTGATCCTTCATACAATTTAGATTCTTATCTTGAATCATGTTTGTCGTTTGATAAAGCAAATACTATGCAATAATTTACTGAGTTTAATTATATGTTATCATCGAGAAATAACGAGGTTGAGTTCGGATGTGTTTTAAAAGGGAACTGAATTAATAACCTCGACTTCCTAGCTAGTTCTATATGTGAGCAATTTTAATATTTTTGACAATGTAATCACATCTTATGTATTTGAATGTATGACAACATACAACAAATGTTTTTACAGTTGAAATGCAATAATTTTTGCAACACAACACTATAAAATGATTTTTTTTTTAAAAAAAAAAAAAACCAAAATACTACAACCTTGCTAAATTTTTTTAAAAAAATGTGATATTTTATATTATTATATTTTGAATTGTATGCAGAAAATATGATGAAATTTTATTTAAATACAACAAAATGGTTTAGAATCATATTAATTTTTTTATAGGGATTTATGAGCATTTTTTTAAAAATATAGGAAGCTAAAAGCTTATTTATTTTTCAGAGAAGATGATTAGTTCTTTGAGATTTATTAGCCATGGATTTCTCTATCATTAACAATAACGAATTTGCTCGCTTAAATGATAGCATCTAGGTATAAAACGAACCAACCCACTTACGAATTATTTGGAGATCGATTCGGTAAAAATCTAGATTATTAGTTAATCTTATCAAGTCGAGCTTAAGGTTGACAATTTTATCGAACTGAGCTTGAGCTTAAAGATATTCACCTCATGAACTCGCGAACGTGCTCGTTTATAGATTCGCGAGCATGTGTGAGCTCGAGCTCAGCTCATTTTGTGGCTCTCGAGCTCGGCTCGTTTAATTGTTCGCGAAAATGTTCATTTACATGGCTTGTTCAAGTTTTGTTTAGTTGTTAGGTTTGTGATCTTTTTGGTTACTTATGGATGGATTTACACTATTTGTCTTAGTTTAACATTTGTTTGTAAAAATACATTTTATTGTATGATCAATCTCGATTCTATTTTTAACGAGCTCGATTGTATGCTTAACGAGATCGAAAACAAAGTTGCTAAATGCATGAGTCGAGCTTGTTCAATATGATAAACGAGCTATTAAGTAATCGAGCTCAAGCTATTTACGAACTAAGTAATTTCAAAACGAGTCCAACTCGAACCTCGTAATAAAAACTCGAATCGAGCTCGAGCTCAAATCTCGTACTCTTCTACTCGGTTTTGTTGGTTTACATCCCTAATAACATCCTTCTTCGATAACCGAAGAGGATATGCATGACTGTAATGGTCTCTCCTCCCTCTCTTTTAATGATGATATTATTCAGCAGGTTAATGGCGAATTATGATTAATTAAGTTTGCATTCTTTTCATCTTCATACGAGAAACACTTCCCTTCCTCTACCATACCAGATCTTCAATTTTACACTTGTGACATGAGCATCACACTTCTGACCTTCCATAATATGATCGTGTATTTATTATTTCTCATCCCAGACAAAGGTCTTCTTTACACGTAAATAAGATCTTCTCGTTCATGTAGAGCGTATGTAAAGATATATTACGCATGACACTGATATTTTTTCTTAGAAATTGAGGAATAAATATAGCAATCTAGCTCGAACTTGAAGAAATGGACATTCCTACACTTGCCTTCGACAGGACGTGAAAAGCGAATCTCAGGGCAAAGGCGGTGAATTTCTTCAGAGTGCGTCGAAAAGAGGATAGCTTTATTCTAGCTAGTTGAGGGGGCACAAGACAGAACAGAGCCAAAAGTTCGATGAGATGGTTACAGAGGTAACAATAGAAGAACAGCAGTGAAAATTATAGAAGGTGGTGGTATCAGCGATGGGGACATGGGAAAAGAAGGCTCGGATGAATTAATGGTTCCCAAATCCCAACAACACGTTCGAGTTGGTAAAATAGATAAACATTTGATCTTGATTCTTTACAACATCTTTTCGAGCCACCTTATCACATTATGTTCACTCAGTGGTCTGTTAAAATTGTGTGGTTTGTAGGGTATGATGTTAGCTCGGTTTTAATAAAGAAGTTTTGCTTCACAGAAAAACAAATACCACAAGAATGGAGGTCTACGACATAAATGCAGAAGCTAAATCTCAAAACCTTCACAAATTAACAGATATTCCACCTCCAGTATGTAATCGTACACCAAATACAGAAAACAACCGGAAAAGTAAATGCATAGGCACAAGTACAACATTTGGGCAACGTTTACCATACGTTGATACCTCACACAAATTATCCACGGGGTCACAGAGGAGTACGCGTGGTTGTGGTAGGGAGTTTATCGGTGGTGGAGCGGTATGAATCGGCAGCGAAAGAAGGTTGCTTGGTGAGCATAAGGGGGCGGTCCTTCGACTCGTCGTCGGTGGAGAGGTTGATGCAGGAGCAACGCTCCAACGAAGCGAAGAACGCGGTCGCAACACCCGCCCCCACCCAGCAGGCCGCCCGGTCCAGCTTCTCGCACTTCTTGAGTCCGCATCTGCTCTCCGCGACGTCGTTATGGGACATCTTTTTCTCCTCCTCTTTGCCCTGAATAAATTAATTCGGACACAAAATAGACAGTGAATTGCCGAAGCGGGATATATATAACCAAAATTGAATATGTAATCGCTGATGCGTACAAGAAGAAGAAGTTAAAAATGGCGATGGCTTTTTGCTGCTGCTGATTCATTGTTGCTGTGCTCTGTGAATATCATAAGTTATTTATAAAATAAATAACAATCCTGAAACTCAACAGCGCATCTAGTGTAGTGGTATCATAGTACCCTCCCACGGTACTGACCGGGGTTCGATTCCCCGGATGCGCAGTTCGACAATCGAACCGTTTTGCTATTTTCCCTTTTGGGCCAAAAATGATTGATAGCCCATTTTTGAAATATTTTTGCTATATGTGCTTTCCTTTCGCTTAATTGATTGATTTTAGATATTTATATTATACTAGTGGTTGTATCGATTTCGTGACTTCACTATCAAGCTAACTCAATAGTCACACTGGACAAATCACATGAAAAAACTCTAAAAAAATCAAAAAATTATCGGTACCCGAGACGTTAAAAATAATTGAAAAAAATAGGGTAGTTTGAGAGAAATCTTGGCTTGGAAATTTAGTGAGCCGAGCAATGAAGGTCCACTGGACACATGTCCAAAGGCATTTGCTGAATCAGCCATCAGTTTTCCACCTTGGAGTTAAAACTAAGTGCTTATCTTGATCGCTGGAAAAGTATTTCCTTCTTCGAAAATACAAACTATGTTCAATATACGTAGATATGGGCGTCGAGTCATTTAAAATAACAGATGGATTTCGACTTTCATATATGAAAATTTTCAAATCCATTGGCCTCATTTTACATCAAATACATTTGAAATCCATAGATTCATGTTTTTGTTTTACTGTACTCGCAAAATATCCTTCTTCTTTCATGTGGATGGAGTCAAACCTCCCACCGTCGGAAAAAAATCTCAATTTTGTCAACTTAACTTGGAAATTATCGGGAAAAGGGGATTGAATTTGGTGACATATTTCATTCCCTCAAGTAAAACTAATTGATTGGTTATAATAATCTTGAGTAGATAGATTCACGCAACTTTGACGATTATGTAGGTACTACCATTTCGTTAGTGATAGGTCATTTTCACTGTACAAACCATGCCAAAAATAAATATCACCAGTTGGCAATAAAGATAATATTATTAATAATATTAGCAACAACAAAAAATGTGGTCCAAATACTTTTACCTCACTCAATTGTTTTTGTTAAAATCTATCACTACTAGGTATTTTATAAATTTTTATTTTCTAATTAAATAGATGTTATTGAATCTAATTTAATTAAGATAAGTTGGCCCAATTACACATAAATTTAAATGTCCAAAATCTAAACTCATTAACATACAAATTAAAAATTATAAAAAGAATTCCTAGGTTATTTGAAGCATATAGCAGCCAAAATCACCCACTATACACACATTAAAATTCGAAAAACACATTTCTAAATTTCTTTGACGCATTATTCAAACTTTATTATAGATGTTTTGATTATTTTTGCATGAAAAATAGTTATGCTCGATTGGTTTAATGATAGAACTAATATTTCAAATATTTTGACGATTTTATGATTGTTTATTTAATGTTACATGATACTCCGTCTCAATTTTTTTTTGTTTTTTTTATTGTTCTATATACATAGTTTCTAAAATTTAAATAAGATTGGCAATTATTATTAAAATTTGAATATTATTATTTTATTAAGTAAGAGAGGTACAAAGCAATAATAACTTAGCTATTCATTAGTTATTACAAAACTATTAAATGTTAAACCAGTAATTATCAAAATTAATTCTTTCCGAAAATAATAATCATAATAAAGATATATAAAATTTACCTGCGTAAAAGCAATAATAATGAATAGCCCGACATCTCATCCGGAGACAGAAGCTCTTCACGCGACAACGTTGCACGTGAAAGAGAGCAGTTAGCAAACCTCCACTGTCCTGATAATTGATCATCGATTAGGCGAAGAAATAGAAATAAGCAAAAGCCAATTTCTGTAGAACATCGGTAGAACTCGTCTATCGGATCCAAACCACTTTGCCTTGTTCTTTCACTGTTTCATCCAGTTTGCTTTGATTTTTGTTTGCAGGTTTCTCTCTGCCCCTGCCCTCATATACACACATATCTCTATGTGTGTGTGTGTGTGTGGTGTTTGTTTTTAATGGCTGATTTTTTTTGGTAATTCTGCCATTTAAGATCTGGGTTTGCTGATTTATGTGGCCTGTTAGTTCTTTTAATGTTTGCTAAGAGTTTTTAGTGGACAACTTAAATTTGCACATGGGTTTGGTGATGATGTAGTAGTTTACATGCATGGTTTTTGCTTTGTTTTTAGACCGATTGTACGTTACTTTGAGCCTCGGGATTTCGATAATTACCTTTTTTTAATCTCTGAGTTTAATGCTGTGGAATTGCTGATAATTTCTGGATTGTGTTGATTATGAAGCATTTGCCTTTTGAATTCTTCTTTTAGGAGAAACATGTGATTTTGCTTGAATCGATGACAATTTACAGAAAGTTTGGGTCTTCTTTACGTCTATTAGTGGTCGACCTAGCAATACAATTAGCATTCAATTCTCCTAGAATTTTGGTGGATTATTCTTACCCAATTGAAAAGAGGGATTTTGAATAATTTGTTAATGTGGCGAAGTCTCAACTTGAGCGCCTAGAGGTTGGAATTTGTGTAGTGTTTCAAACTATGTTCGTATCAGCTTATGTCGGAATGTATTAATTTATTTCTTGTGAAGCCGTATCTTGAAGATGAGACTGATCCACTTTGCATTCATTTGTTCATTTATTTTCAAGTCAAACTGCCGATACAAATTTACAGAAGATTTTCTTTTACACTTTTTTAGCATGAGCTTATAATGGCCTTAGCTGAAGTAAGAGCTGCTTGGCAGAGAACTGCCAATCGATGCTTTGTTCAAGAAGACGCAAAAAGAGCACCAAAATTGGCTTGCTGCTCGTCCGCACCTCCATCTGTCAAACAGACTGAAACAGAGCTTCCGAGTGCTGGTGGTGGTCAAGAGATCCCCACCACATGCTCTGTACCTTTTAATCCCAATCCTTCATATTCTAACTTATCCCCCAGTTCAAGATGGTGGCTTCAGATGCAGCCAAATTATGGGTATCAGAAGGGACTGGTGGCTGACAATCTTACTTCCCTCGAACCTGGTAAGGAAACAACCTGTCAAATGCGTGATAGCTCAGATATCCTTCCGAAGAAAGAAGATTATTTTGGTACCATTGATCAGAGTGAGCACACCAAAGATTCAATTGATAATCAATGTAGAGTTTTTTCCACTTATGTAAAGAAAGATCTTATAGTTGAGGATGAAGAGTTAAAACCTCTGCCTAATAAGGATTGTCATGAGCATTATTTGAGTTCCGAATTTCATTGGATGGGAACAGAGAAAAATATTCCATGGTGGCGAACAACAGATACAGAAGAATTGGCTTTGTTAGTTTCACAAAGGTCGCATGACCTGGTACAAAATTGTGACCTTCCTGCGCCACAGAACACTTGTGTCAAGAAGGACATGGGTGTTTATATATACGGCTTCAGTAATGACGGAATTTCGACCTCATCACCAGCTCGTAAGTCGTTGAATGCTGGGGGTCACCACCATTTAACTGCTCATAAATATTCGTCAAGCAGCCCAACTGCCGGAGGTGTCCACAAAAAGCTTAGGATGTCTGCTGAAGTTAAGACAATAAGGTTCTATTTGCTTTTGTTTTAACTTAGTATATAGCGTTCCTTTTTAACACCACTCTTTTAGAATATCCTTTGAAAGTTTATGTAGTCTGAATAGGTAGATTCTTGGAAGTTCTTGCGCATCAGCTTTCTTTTGTGTTAATATACATAGTCGTTATGTCAAGCATCGACTTTTGTGACCTTAAATCAGGGATAGCCCAATGCAAGAAAGAATGTCGAAGATGCATACATTTGAGGATGGCGTAAAAAACGCTCCACTTTTAGAAGCACTGCGTCATTCTCAGACGCGAGCCAGAGAAGCCGAGAAAGCAGCCAATCAAGCGACTGCGGAGAAACAAGACGTTCTCAAGCTTGTTCTTAGGCAGGCATCCCAGTTGTTTATGTATAGACAATGGCTCCAACTTCTTCAACTCGAGAACGTGTACTTTCAATACAAGAACAACCACGCTGGTTCCACCGTTTTCCCAATAACATTACCTTGGATTCCTCGAAGAACTGGGATAATGACGAAAAGCGAGCAAAAATATGCCAGTAGAAAACCGAACAAACGATCACGTCTCCATCCATTTGATGTTAACAAATATGCAGTCTTTTTCGCATTAGGAATGGGCTTAGTTGGTGCTGGATTTATGCTTGGATGGACCATTGGGTGGCTTTTACCGGCTTGGTGAATTAATCTGGATGCTAGCATCCTTCAGGATTTTGAGGATTTAGGTTTGCACAGCCTTTAAAAGATGTATTTCCCCCAATTCCATGTACATGCACGTGTTTATGTTTTCTTTCCTCTCAAATCCTCTTTCATGTGGTTGTTGTCATTGGTGTTCACTATGTAACTTTTGGGTTAATGCAATATTCTGCAAGTTATGTTTGTCACGTAAACCACACTGGACAAATTTTATATCAAAATCTCATTCAAAAAAGTGTTGGTATATGAAATCAAAATTTTGATCATTAATCAAGTGCTCATAAACTCTACCAAAAAAAAAAAGTGTTGGGGTAAATATGCATGATTTTTTTTCTCCACCAAAAAAAAAGATTTGAAGATTCCTGTATTCAGCATCCAGTAGCTGACACCCGTTTTTAAGTCCATATAGCGAAACCGTGTTCTCTTTTACCCGATCCGAAAATCAAACCCGGATTGATTTGGGTGAATATCTGAAGCCTGCAATTGAAAAGTGAGGGCCGAACAGCGGGGAAGAACCACAAAGCCAGGAAAAAAACAAGGCGTATAAAATCGATCAAAAAATGCCGGTGATGGAAAAGCTCAGACTTTTCGTGGCCCAAGAGCCTATTGTTGCCGCTTCTTGCCTCATCGCCGGCGTTGGTGAGTACTTCAACTGTTTTTTGTATAAATTTACGAATAGCTACTTGTAGATTCATCTACATGTACGTATTTTTTCAATTTGATTTGCTGTCTTGCAAGGCCATGTTTATTTTAATACTCTTTCGTGTTGCTTCATTTTGTTGCACTTATCAGTGATTTTTCGAATCAGATTTACGGATAATTTGAGTTGGGATTAAAATTTGGGTTTTTCTGGGAAAAATTATTTTTATTATGATGAAATTACTTTGTTTGCTTTCCTTTTTCCGCGGCAATTTCTGTTTTCTGTGAGTTTGCTGAAGGGGGGGAAGATTGGAATAATTTTTTAGGAGCAACCCTTATAGCTTGACGGGAAATTGGATCAAACTTCCATTTGTGCAGACTGACAAGTGACAACTAGATGGAGTATACTTTTAGTTATTGATGACGATACAGCTGAGAATGGATTCATTGTGTTTTTCATGTACTACAATTTCGGACAATCTGTGTCGTGTGCTACTCTACAAATCTGTGTGACGACGAGCGAAAAAAATATTGTTGTCCTTCTCTGTTTATATGAGATGTGGCAAAGTTACGATATACTATATCGAGTGTATGTATTGTTAGTGTTGCTGTATTCTTAGTATTTACAGCCTTTCAATGGAAGTGCTATAAGTGAGAGGGATTTATCACTCCTGAGATTTGAACCACAGTGGATTGAAGCATTCTGCTGAACCTGTGTTTGGTGCAAGCCATTGATATACTTTTACTATGTGAAGATCTATGATTAGTCATCTTAGTACTCTAATTTGGATGGCTGCAGGACTCTTCCTTCCGGCTGTAGTAAGGCCTATCTTGGATTCTCTGGAAACATCAAAGCAAGTACCTCAACCTGCTTTAAGTGATGTAAGTGAATTGCTTCTCGGTTGTTACGGATATTCTCACTTGCATAGCCTTTCTAATTATCTTGCTAGATGTAGACCCTCTCCTGCTCTGATTTTCTTGTATAGCAGAATCTGTTTTTAGGATGATCATATTTACCAGTGATGTTCCTAAAATATAGGTTATAATATTTTACTCCTTTCAGTCTTCCATGTGCCTTCTAAATGTTTCCATCCTGGAAGGAGAAGGATGTCATAACCTCCTCTGATGAAATGAAATTTCATTACATTTTCATGAAATATTTTTTCCTGCACTTTGCAATTTAGTCACCACGTATATGTTCTGGTTTGTGGTGCTAGTATGATTTTCTTGCATCTCCTGAATTCTGTTATTTGGCAATCACAGTTAACATATTCAACCATGGTTGACCTTATAGTTACTGTAACACCCGCCCTCAATCACAATTTTGTTTCCTTATTTTTGTGAAATCTTCTTGTTTTCCTACCAATTGCCGCACGATGCATGCTGTTGCAGACACATCGATACTTGTCATTTATGCTAATGCTACCATTTTTTTACCATATTTAATTCTTACTTCATAGATGTTTGCCTGAAAAAATTTAGGAATTTGCAAAATCGACCTGTAGTATGATCTATCTTTATATGGGTATCCTTGGCTCCTTGCCACTAACCTCTCGAGCACTCACTCGGAATATGTGTCACTTCTTACCAAATTATCATGAATTCTCCAATTAATTATGAATCAGATCAAAATTTTTGAATTTTCTGAGTTGGTTTATGGTGTTTAATGACACATAATGAAGGAAAACTAATTTAGGACATTCTATATCCAATTTTGATGTCATCTTCTCTTGTTGTCTTGGGAATGAGCTTGTGATGGTATGTCATATTGAGTCTGACTTAGACCATCTCCAATCATGGCACCACATTGGTGCCACACCATTGTGGTGCCATCATTTTTCACTCCAATCCAGCACCAAAACTGGCGTTGGATTGGAGCAGCTCTACAAGCTGCGCCACAATTTTTTTTTATTTTTTATTTTTTTTAGTTTTTAATTTGATTAATTTAATATAAGTGTTTAATATTTAATTAATTAATATTTTTTTGAAATTTTAATTGTAAATTTTTTAATATTTTGATTAGAAATTAATTAAGTGTAAAAATAAAAAATAAAAAAACACAGATTAAATTAATAATGCGTTAAAATGGTACAAATTACGAACAAAAAACAACAAAAATTACGAAACAATAAACAAACTACGACAACTAACAAACCATAAAATTACGAAACATAAAAAAAATTACGTCAAAAAAGATTTTTAGTAATGCGGTAAACCAGACCCCGATCTTCCAATATCTCCAAAATAAGATCCGAAGTTGTCATTTTCTCGACGTTCATCTTCAAGTCTTTTTTGCAATATTTTTTTTAAATATATAAATTATAATATTTAATTATCATTATATTATCAAATTATAAATAATTAACATAAAACAGAAATATTAATATTGAAAAAAAAAAGAATATTCTTGAAATATTCTATTGTAGTGTAAGATGTAGTGCAATGTGCTTGGAGATGATTTTAGTGTAACACCAATGTAGTGCAGTGGATTGGAGATGGCCTTGCCATCTCCAATCATGGCACCACAATGGTGTGGCACCATTGTGGTGCCATGAAGTTTCACTCCAATCCAGCACCAAAGTTGGCGCTGGATTGGAGCAACGCCGAAAATTGCTCCACACATTTTTTTTTAGTTTTTTTTTATTTTTTATTTTTGTTTTTAATTTGATTAATTTTGTATTATTGTTTAATATCTAATTAATTAATATTTTTTGAAATTATAAATTTTTTGAAATTTTAATTATAAAATTGTTAATATTTTGATTTAATATCAAATAAACGTGTTTTTTTCAATGATATTTTGATTGTATTAACATATAGTTTGTATTAAATAATTGTACGTAAATCAAATAATTATTTCGTTAATATGAAATAATTAATTCACATTTTAATATATAAATTAAAATATTTAAATATATAAATTTTAATATATTAATTATAATATTTATAGAACCTTGGAGATGTATGATCTATTCCTGAAATGTGGGAAATGGATATGGAGTGGTGGTGGGCATCGAGGTCTTGCTGTTAATTGTAGGGAGACCTAACTGACTGGTATAAAGAGTGGGGTATAGTCAGATGTCACGGTGTATTCCTGTTTTATTATCAGAGGCATCCTCAATCATATACGATTATTTATGACATATCATTCAAGACTTAAATATGCATGGCAAGCCTATGCTGGAAAACAAATCAACTGTTGACGTTAATTGATGGCGTGAAATATGAAGTGTCAGTTCACATGCATTAGAGTGCTGGGCCAAAATAATTTGTTGATGCATGTGGACATGTTTCATCATAAGAATGTGACGTTTTTTGTCTGGTTCTGCTTCTGCTTCATTAATTTCGCGTAATTTTTGGGAGTGATTTGCAGCACTAAAGAGTTTTCTTCATCTTTTTATCACCGAATTGAATTTGTTCTCTCTTTTTCACAGGTAGTTGCCAGTATGACCGGCAAGAAACAGGGTTGAGAATTTGAGACCAGATAAGGTCGTAGTCCGCTATGTGTCTGTTTTTTTTCTTTCCATAATGATCGGAGAGCAGAATAAATATTTGGACATGTATTTCAAAATGAGTGTGTAAAAAAAGCATCGTATGGTTGATTTGCTATTCCTAGCATTTATGTTAATCTACACTCGTTATTCCTTTGTGCTTTTGCGTAATGTTTGACTATCAGTGGCTGCCTTTATTTCCCATTTCTTTTTCCAAATTCCAATCATCTCACAGTTTTAACCAATAATGGTATATCTGTTGATGTTATTCTTTTGCAAGTGTCTCAAAGACTTTTTTAGTACGAAATAAGGCTAGAGGGTACATTCTTACAAAATGCGTAGATAAGATGCTAATTGTAGAGCTTCACATTGTAGGCAACAGATGAGATGTTCAAATACTATAGCAATGCTAGTATACTACTTCAGAATGGACATTACTTCTGCGATTTCTTGGCACTCTTCCATGGTATAACTTGCTTTATACCTTCATATATAGTAGCCTGAAATTAAGACCAAAATGTGATACAAATTAAAAAAAAAATCCAGCTTTAGATACTATATAATATTTGTGGAGTGTAATCATGAAAAGGGATCAAAACGATAATTTTTATTTTGCCACCGAATGAATTCCTTATATTTTGAGAATTGTCAGCTCGTCACTGCGGGCCACAAAAGCAGAGACCTGTCCCCATTCCCCCTCAACATTTACTTTCTTGCACATTGACCACCCAAATCAATTTTTAACCTACTGTGTGGCAATAATTGATTGCTAAATTTTCTTGGTGAGGGTTTTAAGTTTATAGTTTACCGATTCATCAGGGCCGCCTAATCACCGCCACAATGTAATTTTCCGACTTGCTTTTGTCATGTCGAATAGTTTCTTTAACTTTATCTCAGGTGCTTCAACATTCTCCACTCCAATATTTTACTTTTAGAATACAACAATTAGGCTAGTAAAAAAATCTAAGGTGTGAAAGAAAGAAATGTGAAAGAAAGAGTGGAAAATTTACCCAGAGGTAATTGTGAGTGGTTGGCCTAGAATCAGAGACTCTGGAGATGCTCCCAGTTCTTCTCAGCTTTCCCTCCATCTTCACTTTCTTGCAGCTCTCGGTATCACTGCCACGGCCAGCAATGGAGGACGGAGAGAACCCTACAACGTCCCCACCAAATTCCCTTTTACCACCCCTCCATTTCAAAGTTGTCCTGCTCAAAAACCCTGACGATGTTCGCCTCCCGCTGCTCTTCTTACCAATCCATATATCGTCCAGCGCACTGTCAGGGCTGGCGCTGCTGTAACTGTCGAAGGAATCGTGGTTATCCCTAAAGAAGCTGAACGAAGAGAACTTGGGGCGAGCGAGATTGTAAGGGCCGTCGAGAACTGCAGTCGGGGAGGACGTCTTGGTAATTTTGTCGGAGGACTCCATGATCAACGGCATTCGGCAGGGTGGAAGCTCCAAGAATTTGACCTCGGGCTCAGGTAGAGCGATGAGAGCTGTGCAGAGTCGGGGCTTTCCAGGCTCCTCCTCCCATTTGAACGGCACCGACACCAACATCTGCAGCGGCGGAGTCGCCGTACCTGAAGCATGGAATATCGTTTAGAAGCAGAAATTTCGCTGTTGCCTGTTAGATTAATCTTAAAGGAGATTATACTAGAGTAGTTTCATCTTGTTTACCTGATCGGTGAGGTGAGTGTGGGAGCTTAGGTTTGAGAAATAAACTGGAATAGACCCCAACCCCTCCTGTGTTTCCATGGCTGTGTGGATTTGCTTTGGTTGAGGTGTTTTAACAAGGGACAGGACCAGTTTTGTGGGGTTTCACAAAATATACATTTAATACAAAATTTCATGTACCTTTGCTCTTAATTTGCATGTGCTGTAATGGTCAAATAATCAATACAGCTTTCTTTATTATTTGATATTAACTTGGTGACAAGTATAAGTAGAAATCAGAGACTTTCTATGTGGAATCCAGGAATCTTCACTGTGTTCTTAATACAATTCTTTTGAGATAATCGATAGAGTTCTTGACAACATTTCATATCTAACTCCCTCAAGTTCAGCGTGCATCTCTAATTAAGTTACGATCAAAATATAGATTTAATGTAATTTTATCCACAGAGAAAATCCAAAATGAAATGGGTTTGAGAATTTTTCAAATCATTTAATCAAATCAAGAACGGGTATGCGTGTTATTCTCATTTCCGAACTCGTCTCTTGATGATAATATCATTATTACTACTAATAATAATGAGTTTTCTTAATAATCTTAAAAAAAAACTCAAATTTGTGACATCAAAATTCAGTTCGTGATTCAATTCGTCACCTCCTTATAATTATATGGTTTCATTTTTTGTTTATTAAAACCGTGAATTACAAAAGATTGTATTGTTTAAGTAATATTAGTATTTTGTTTCAAAAAAAAGTAATATTAGTATTTATATACTAGACCCAAAGGAAGACTTAATCTTCGGAGAGATTAAATGGGAAATCTCCCGTTAGAACTTACGAGGCATTTGCCATTAAATACGATGTTTACTTCGCATAGAGACTGCAGACATATGTCTCATGCTACGTGCTCTGTCTATTCAATGACTGATTTTTTTTTTAAAAAAATATCACTAGAATATTGGAGAAATTAATTTTTTTTTATAAAATAAAATTAGAGAAAGACGATATATTCTTATACATTCTGTGGTGGCGTTTTGCACTGCCATGCATGCATTGGATTTTTTACAGCCACATAAAAATACTAAATATTCATAAGAATGTTGATGATAGTATGGAATAGGTAACATTTTTGCAGTAATATAGACTAACTCACTAACCTCTAATATTCTATGGCCAATCCGTCCTTCTATGTAAACTAATTAATATTTAACATGTTGGTAGAAATTTACGTATTTATGTCATTTTCATATCATTGAAAATTAAATTAATGTGTGGGAATAAAAAAAAAAGAATATAATGAAAAAAATTCTTTTTTATGTATAGGCCCATATGGCTTATTGCACCAGAGAATGAGCTATCTCATTTGGGCCTTTATATTTAACTATTGGGTTATAGTCATTTGGGCTTATTCTTTATGGTTAATTACAAAGTGGGCTGCAACAAAATATTTTGATAGATGCCATGATGACTACTGTATTGTTTTTCCTTCACACTCTCTTCCTTTTTATAAATAATATAGGCAAAAATTTGTGTGAGACTGTTACACGAGTCATATTTATGAGACGGATCTCTTATTTGAGTCATCAATGAAAAAGTATTATTTTTTTATGCTAAGAGTATTACTTTTTATTGTAAATATGGGTAGGGTTGATCCGTTTCACAGATTAAGATCCGTAAGACGGTACACAATAATATATGCGTAATTTTGTTGGCGTGTAACATGAGGAAAATATTTACAGCAGTAAACACCTGCTGTAAACACTATAAATTTGGTTGAAATTAAATATATATGGGTTTTTTTAACCATCATGTATTATGAGTTATGTTGGCAAGAAATGATAAAATTGTATTTTTATAATGTATATTTATCTCGTTGTAGTTTTATTTTTTATATTGTTCAATTTCAGTTTTAGTATCTTATATTTGTTTTTTTTTTTTTTTGTTGTAATTATTGCCCTTTCAAATTTGTCACCAATACAACGCTAATCAAAAGTTGACATATAATGTCACATAAACATTTTCAATAAAAAAATGATTAAAATCTGTGAATATAGAAAGTTACATAATTAAGAATGAAAATTTATTTTATAAAATAAAAGGCCAAAATTGTAAAATAGTAAATATACAACACCAAAAATATAATTCTCCTCAAAAGAATATATATTATATATAATATAGCCTAATTACAGAAATTTAATTTATTTCGTTCATTCTATCGCTAAAAAATTATAAATATCTCTTTGCTGAAACAGTTCATATAATATCGTTGTTTTTAAAGGAAAATAAAATTAAAATTCAACCCTTAAAATTGAATAAAAATTAACTCCAGTATATATATATATATATATATATATATATATATATATATATATATATATATATATATATATATGCCTAGTGGGCTGAAAAGAGGCAGCTATTGTTAAAATGGCCCAGGCAGCTCTTTATATTTATTTGTTTGTTTTTTTTTAAAAAAAAACAAACAAATTACCCTAAAATCTCCAAATCGAAACATAATTTTAAGTTCAGTCTCTGTGTAAGAACTTGTGTTTTAACTCCTTGACAAACTTGACTTATTTGTTTTAGGTATGTGCAATAAGAAATTTACGTGTTTATCCATATCATCGCATGTAGAAGTCTCTGTTCATGAGATTCAAACACATATTTACTTCTTTACAAGTAGTACAACATATTCTCAATTTGAAAGATAAACCAGCAAACTTGTATTGCATGCATATACCCAATATATATGCACACGCACACGCACACACATAAACCAGAAAATCTCGTCCAGCCAATGAGTCCTTTCGTGGTGATGACTGGTGATTGAACCTTGAACATTAAAAAACCCAAACCCAATCGGGTACCCAAATAGTAGGGTATACTAAAAAATCTGGTCGTATCAGTATGAATATGCTATCTGAAAACAATTGGTTATCCGACCCAAACTACCCGAAACCAAAAAAACTTGACATATGCCTACCCCAAGTCGTATATTAACGATTACAATTAGTTGAATTCGGGTAAAGTTATATATCTTCCGTCATCATTCTCTCTATCCTCATCTCCATCCATGTCGGATATTCAACTTTCATTACATCTCCATACATTGGAAAATCGGATATTAATATTATATTCAATATCTTTTTTATTAAGAAATATAGTTGTCTTTTTTAAAATTTGAATTATTTCGAGAAAAAAAAGATAAAAATTAGCGAAATAAACATTATAAAAGATGTAACATTTTTTTAAAAACAATGTATATTAATACAATTATCCTATAAAAATAACATCTGCTTCATATATTAACAATTGTCTTCGTTTTATCCAATTAATATAATTAAGCGAAAATATATTTATATAATCGGATATTCGGGTTTAATAAGTTTTTACTTAATCCGTCTTCATCTCTGAACTCGAAAATTTTCATGTTTGATTATTAAATATGTTTTATTTTTTAAAATAAAATATAATTTATTAACACGAGTTTTTGTCACGTTCAAAATGACAAATAGATTATTTTACATCATTAAGGGTAAATCCAACCATCTAAATACAACATTAACAAACGACAATCAATATTTTTTTAAATTTGTTTTTCATATATTAAAAAATTTATTGCAAAAGATAAAATCTAACGATTAATTTTTTATTTTATTTTTAGATAATTTATTTTAAAAATATGATATATTTTCCAAATCATAATCAACGTACCTATGTTACTAAAAACCAAAGTACAGTAAGATGCATCATTTTCCAATATACACACTCGAACGAACGGTCCTCGGTTATTTATATTCCCAATGCTCTTCCTCCCATTTCGCACCCTGTGAAAATGGAACCAAAACCCATCTCCATCTCCATTGTCCTTTCTCTTCTCCTCCTATCCACCTTCTCCTCCGCTCTTCCATATCAGACCCTCGTTATCACCTCTCTTCCTAGACCCAAAACACGCTCATGGGACACCCTACAAGAATCCGAATTCCTACCCCATTCTCAGACCCTACTCGATTCTGATAATGGATTTACACTTGATTTACACCATGCAGACAACGTATCTCCTGCTTTCGATTCTACTCCGGAATCCCTTTTCAAACTTCGTTTGAAACGTGATGCTGTTAGGGTCCAAGCACTCTCTGCTCTCGCCACCACCGCAGCTAATTCATCTGGCAAACCAAAGGGTGCGTCAGATTTCAGCAGCACGGTGATTTCCGGGCTTGCACAAGGAAGTGGTGAGTACTTCACACGGATTGGGGTAGGTACTCCGCCGAAGTATGCCTTCATGGTTCTCGATACTGGAAGTGACGTTGTCTGGATCCAGTGTTCCCCGTGTAAGAAATGCTACTCACAGTCCGACCCGGTTTTCGACCCCAAAAAGTCTAGCTCGTTTTTAGGCGTCCCTTGTGGGTCTCCCCTCTGCCGTCTGCTCGATTCTCCTGGTTGCACCAGCGACCGGAAGAAATGCCTCTACGAAGTCTCGTACGGAGACGGTTCCTTTACTGTAGGGGAATTCTCAACCGAAACGCTGACGTTTCGGGGGAGGAAGGTCGATAAAGTTGCTATTGGCTGTGGTCATGACGATGAAGGTCTGTTCGTCGGCGCCGCCGGTTTATTAGGCCTCGGCCGTGGGAAATTGTCATTTCCCACCCAAAGCGGTAGCCAGTTTGGTAGCAAGTTTTCCTACTGTTTGGTGGACCGTTCAGCTTCCTCCAAACCGTCTTCGATCATGTTCGGCCAATCAGCGGTGTCCCGAAACGCCGTTTTCACCCCTTTGTTGGCCAATCCAAAGCTGGACACGTTCTACTACGTGGGTTTAAACGGTATTTCCGTCGGTGGGACTCGCGTCCCTGGAATTACAGCGTCGGTCTTCAATCTCGAGTCGACTACCGGAGACGGTGGAGTGATAGTGGATTCCGGCACATCCGTCACCCGGTTAACCCAACCAGCCTACGTGGCTTTGAGAAACGCATTCCGAGTCGGGGCTTCAAACCTGAAGCGTGCCCCAGACTTCTCTTTGTTCGACACGTGTTTCGATCTTTCAGGGAAGACCGTGGTGAAGGTTCCGACAGTGGTTCTGCACTTCTCCGGCGCGGAAGTGTCCCTTCCGGCTTCCAACTACTTGATTCCGGTTAACAGCAATGGAAGGTTTTGCTTTGCTTTCGCGGGTACGACGAGCGGGTTGTCCATTATTGGAAACATTCAACAGCAGAGTTTCCGGGTCGTGTTCGATTTGGCAAACAATCGGGTCGGGTTTGCTCCTCGGGGTTGTGACTGACAAGCCGATAATAATGGTGGAATGATGTTTCTTAAATTATCTTTAATCTTTATTATGTTTTAGGGTCAAAAGAAACCAAAAAGAAAAGGTGGCAGGCATCATATGCTGTAATACACAAGCAAAAGAAAGGATGAATCAATATTTCACCCAACAATTTTAGTGCGCATTACAATAAATACCAAGATATATATTAAATCGTTGTGGTCTGTGTATCTTACCTATATCGCAAGAGATATACAAAATGTTTATTGTATATTCCAGCCGTCTCAAACCCATAATATTGTTTGTTTCTTCCACCTTAGGTCCTCAATCACATAATTCATCAGTATCATAGCTGACTCAGGATATATAACTAGGAGATAAAAATCAGAAAATTTTAAATTATATTTTAAATTATATATATATATATATATATATATATATATATATATATATATATATATATATATATATATAGAGCGGGTTTAATAAGGGTGCAATTGTTTTCACAGCATACATGAAATTTATTACGAGCGGCTCGGCAGTTAATTTAAAGGGCCGGCCCGGGAATTGTGTCCCTCGATTTCATCAAGCTGTTGCTTGCCAGTGGTAGATAGGGTCATATTATACGCTCTAATGTGTAAACCTTTTGTTTGAACCAAGAAGTTTGGGAATTTAGAACTATGATCTGATAATTGTTTTTTTTTATGTTCGCTTGATTTCTGTCTCATAGTTATTTATGGAGGTTGCATGGTACGTGTAACTGTAAATTAAGTCGGGAAGAAACTAGATAAACAGAAATGAGATTTGGTTTTACTTGGGATAGAATGGAACACGCGGGTTTTGGTTTCTTGAAAACGACATATGTGTTTGCGTGTTGCAAGTTCCTCCTGGTGATATTCGATGGTCACCCGTGATTTTGATTAATCGGATTCGCCACAATAAATACGAGTAAGAAGTGGCAAATTTTGTATTGATTTTTAAAACAGTCGAAGGTGTATGAATTTAATTTGGATAATCGAGTCGTGGAGGCTGTGGAGTAAAGGGAACAAAAATCAAGTCACATGAGCAAGTGACAAAATTAAGGGCGTAGAATGCGGTGAATCAGCGCAAGAAAACCCCACATGGGTGCCGCACAAACACGCATACCCATACGGACCTTTGAAATTAGCATCAATTACACGAGTCCAACAAACACTTTTGCTTTCCTCTTTAGGACCCCACCTCACATGATAATTCTATCCTTTTCTTTACCCTTTTATTATTTGTTTAATTTTTTTGGACCTTTATAACTATAATTTGACTCGGATTTAAAATTTATAACACAAGAATATCTTGTCGACTCTGGTTTATAAACAACGTTCTAAAAGATGATAGCTTAGCGCTTAAGCACTTAGAAGGCGGTCTAAGACGGTTTTTCTTCTTTTTTAGTTTTAATATCTATGTTTTTTGTTCGTTTTAATACTTCTACAATAATTTCTAAAATAATAGTGTATACTCGAGACCTTCTAATAAGATGTTTATTTTGATATTAATAATAGAGTTAATGTGATAAAATACGAGTCATTAGGTTTGTCAGATAATATCCTCATGGTTTATTGTAGCTTGAACAAAATATTTCGAAACTTCCTTCTCTCATGTGTAAGACTGGGTCAAAACCCTAGTGAATATGATTAGCATTAACTTTGCGTTAAAACATAATGGTGTACAGCCAATTTGTCTATTGGAGTTGGAACATGATTTTCCAATAGATTTGTGAAATTAATTTTAAGTTAGAATTATCAAGTAGAGCACATTATATTATTTAGATAATATAGTTCAAATACTGAGTAAATTATTATTATTAAAAAAAACTGTTTTACTTTGTTTACTGCACATGAGAATCTACATCGGGTTCTGTCCCAATTAAATATTACAATAGTGCATTTTCCCAATAAAATATATAAAAAGTAACAAAAATATATGTATATTTGGGAAGTGATAATAATATGTATAAATAGTATAAGATCTAGTTTCACGTACCACATAATTATTATTGAGTAGATTTTTTTGTAACACGGTCTCATGAATCTTTATCTGTGAGACGGGTCAACGCTACCCAATATTCACAATAAAAAGTAATATTGTGAACATAAAAAATAATATTTTTTTATTATTTCAAAAAAAAATATTTTTTTATGGATGACCCAAATAAGAGATCTGTCTCACAAAATACGATTCCGTTACCCTTAAATTTTTGCCATGTTTATTTTCACATACATCAACATAAATATTTCAGTATAACAAGCTATAAAGCCCACGAGAGCAAAAATGGGCCTCCGATTTATAGAGCTCCATGCGTGAAAGATTAGGATGAACGGATAAAATTAGGCATGTATAATTTGTTCTGTAGATTATACAAAGTAATCAAGCATCAAACATCATATATTAATTTGGAGAAGGTTTTTTGTGAAACGAAGTCATCGATTTATATTGGTGAAACAAATCGATTTGACCATATCTACAACGAAAAATAATATTTTCTACATAAAGCAATATTCTTCCATGTGTTGGTCGATCATTGGTTTGTTTCATAAAATTTACAAGTAAAACAGTTTCGTTAGAGTTTTTGCGTTTAATTTGCTTCAATAATATACTTATCCTATTTTATATTTCCAATATGATCTCAAATATACTATTAAAATAAGGAGTGAGTCTCATGTGAGACCGTCTCATGGATCTTAATCTGTGAGAAATGTCAACCCTACTGATATTCACAATAAAAAGTAATACTCTTAGCATAAAAAGTAATATTTTTTCATGGATGATCCAAATAAGAGATTCGTCTCACAAATACGACCCGTGAGACCGTCTCACATAAGTTTTTGCCTAAAATAAATGACCCGTGACATCTATTTGTGAAAGTGTTAATGACATAAAAACCTCATCATTCTTCACTTTTTAAAAATCAAGCACATTTACCCGTTTGTAAGGAGTTTTATGCATTATTTATTAAAAATATGAGGTTTTTAAATGGTACATATTTCCCAAAGGGCGTTTATCTTATAAATATGTACAATTTACCGAAATATGTAAAATAAAAAGTACACAAAATGTACAATCATTTGCAAAAAAAGTCAATATGTGAGCCCAAAAATTGAAAGGCCCCATTCATTGAAGGAATTGAAGCATTTAATATCCATTCTCTCCCCCCTCTCTTCAGATGTACATTAAAGTCCCATCAATTGGGCAGTATTTTTTAAATGATTTGGGCAGGTATTATTAATGGACGGTGATTTATTATCCGTAGCATATAATGAGTTTGAGAAAAATTTGTGTGAGACGGTTTTACGGATTGTATTTTATGAGATATATCTTTTATTTGGGTTATCCATGAAAAATTATTACTTTTTATGCTAAGAGTATTTTTTTATTGTGAATATCAGTAGGTTGATCCGTTTAACAGATAAAGATTTATGAGACCGTCTCATGAAAGACCTACTCTATAAGTTTTTATTGTAATAAATTAAACATTAGAACAAGATTGTTCACCATCCGAACCAAAACGAAAAATTCAGTTTGAGCTGAAAATCTAACCATTAATTCGGTTCCATTTTTAGTTTTTAGATTTTCGGTTTTCAAGTTTGGATAGGTTTGGCTTTTTAGCTCGGTCCGAATCAAAAATCGAATTTTTTTTATTATAATCATTAGTTTGGTTTGAAAATCGTATTTTTGTTAATAATAAATCTAAATAACAAAAAATTTAAAATGAAAATTCGTTTAAACCGAAAAAAAATAAAAAATATTTCGGTTTTTGACCGGACGATTACGTGAAATTCGGTTTGGCTCCATCAAAATGAACACCTACATTCATAGAACTTGGCTTGCCTAATTCACACACTGGAGAAAATTTAACATGTGCTGTTCAACTCCCAAGTCAACTGTAGAGATTATTCCCAATCTATCTTTCTTTTGGAGGAAAGGAAACCTTCATTTAAAGATGGGCAAGAAAAGCATCTTTCACTGTTAATCTTCCATACCCTGAAAATCTCAAAATTTCCTGAAAAATATATCTCAAGTTCACTGTAAAGGGAGCAATCGAACTAATAGTCCTCCCACATTCTGGTATGAACAATCATTGATTTCTAAACTCGAAGGAAGACTATAAAAGAGGATTTTCAAAGAATGGAATCTAGCATTGAATGCATATCAATCCATGACGGGATGCACGAAGATGAGATCCTTAACGCCCTACCATTTTCTCAGTTTTCATCTTCAAAGCCATCATCTAACAATAATAATATCAATGGTGGGATGAGTACTCCGCCCGCAAGTGTTCATGAGCTTCTTGAATGCCCTGTTTGTACCAATTCTATGTACCCTCCCATCCACCAGGTTTGTTATCTTGTATCATTCTTTTACTATTAATAACGGGTTTGATCGATTCGTTGGTGATTGTTTCCAAGATTTACTATTTTCTTGGTATTTGCACAAATGGCACATTTCCTGTCGACGGTTTATTATTGAAATGTTTCCTTTTGTTTTCTTAGCACCATTTTTTTTTGTTGTGAGAAGTACCGGTTGGTGCTCTAGGATTATGCGCTGACTTGTAGGATTGACCAATTGATCCTTTTCGTTTTTTAGTTACTTGAATTCTTGAAATCGTCAGAAAATGATCTTTCATGTATTATGCAGCTGCTTGCTTGATTCACTGTCAGTTGCTTTGTGAATGAAAAAATTTTCATCTCTGGTTTTTAGTTTGGTGGAAGTATGAAATACAGTTCAATCGAGGAGAATGTTTTGGAAACCTGGGTATGATTAGTTGGTGAGGATGATTGCCTTTGAATGATTTAATGAAAGATGCACATGCATCAACATCGAAGAAATTGGATTTCAATTGATTATCTTGGGGGATAAATGTGGTACCCAATGTAGCACGGTAACATGGAACGAAAATGACCAACCACTGTCACCGGCATGACAGAAACAGATGAATTTGTTCTCGGATGAACTGTGGTGAGATAAATATGTTATTGCTCCCCAAATTTTTATCGGCTATGGCGAGCTTTCCTCGCATTTGTTGGTAGAACCATGGTTTCATTGAAATAATGTTTCTAAATTTATTTCAGAGATGAAGTCCTGTGGTGTGAAGTTGGTAAATTGAATGCCATAGATGAAGCTTTTCTGGATGTCTTGCAGACTTCATATCCATGACTGAGAAAATGCTTAATGTTTGGATTTTGAAATTGTCATCAACTAAAAAAATATGAATTTGACCATACTTCACAAAGTTCCTTTCTGAAGTCAAAAGCACAAAAAATGGTATGTTTAATGATGTAACAGGAGGTTTGCGATAAATGGGCTACCAAATAAAAATTGCATTTTTTCCATCCATTGTTGGGACACAATTTTAGTTGATATAGTTCATTCTGGGGTTTTTAAGGCTTAAATACACTGCACATCAAATATGTGAAACTTTTGGAAGGTGAAAACACTGACATTATTTTGATGTCTCCTGTTAAATTCGGATTTTAGCTATCGTATTGCCTCCTTTACCTATCATGAACATCTTTTTGCGTAATATTACTGGCATTTCATCGAGGGCGTGCACAATATCAAACTCATGCTAAACTTGTCATCGAGCATCTATCATGTCGGCTGTTTTATTCTTTTTTGTTCCAAAAAATATGTGTCCATCTATTACTCAAGTCGATTACTGCAGTGCCACAATGGGCATACACTCTGCTCCACCTGTAAAGTAAGGGTGCACAACAGATGTCCTACTTGTAGACAGGAGCTTGGCGATATAAGATGCTTAGCACTTGAAAAAGTGGCTGAATCCCTCGAACTTCCTTGCAAGCATAACTCCCTCGGATGCCCTGAGATCTTCCCTTATTACAGTAAACTGAAACATGAAGCCATTTGTAATTTTAGGCCTTACAACTGCCCTTACGCGGGATCAGAGTGCTCCATTGCTGGTGATATTCAATGCCTTGTTACCCACTTGAGAGATGATCACAAGGTGGACATGCATTCAGGATGCACATTTAATCATCGTTACGTGAAATCAAATCCACGAGATGTAGAGAACGCGACATGGATGCTAACGGTGAGGATTTATGTATCTGTAACATGTTCTTACCTTTAATTAATCTTGTCCAGAGACTGACTGGCGATCTTTAAAGAATACACTTTTGGTTTCTTTATTTGATTTTCCAAATTAGTGGTTTGCCTAAATGAATTTGGCCTCATTGCATCTAAAACTTCATTTACCATATCCATTTCTGTATCCAGGTCTTCCATTGTTTTGGTCAGTATTTTTGCCTTCATTTCGAAGCTTTCCCACTTGAAACGGCTCCTGTATATATGGCTTTTCTTCGGTTCATGGGAGACGAGATGGACGCTCGGAACTTTAGCTACAGTTTGGAGGTTGGAGGAAACGGTCGGAAACTTATATGGGAGGGCACCCCTCGAAGCATAAGAGATGGTCACAGAAAGGTTCGAGACAGTCACGATGGCCTTATCATACAGCGCAACGTGGCACTTTTTTTCTCAGGAGGAGACAAGAACGAGCTTAAGCTTCGGGTAACTGGTCGTATATGGAAGGAACCGCGGAATCCAGATGGTGGAGCTTGCATACCCAATATATGTAGTTAACTTTTTTATTTGTTGGATTCTTTTTTTTTATCTGAGCTGATGAAACGTTCAGTTGATGCTCTCAGGGATTGTATTTTCAAAATTCTTGATTACTGCATGTATGTTTTGTCTGCTACTGTATCTTTCAGTATATTCATAAGCTTCCTTTTGCATTATTGCTGGTGTCAGTATCAAATGTATTAAAGGACGGATTTGTCTGACAATTATATTCTACCCAAACGAGCTACAATTGAAGTATTTTTTGCCCATTTTTTTCCATGTATGCAAATTTTTTGGTGGTCAATCCATAAAATTTCTTCCCTGTTCATTTTAATCCTAATACGAATTCTGGCTTTAGAAAAATGCTAACTCATCATATTTTCCCTGGACGCATGAATGCATGTTCTACTAAATTTCTTCATTTTAATCCCTCATTCTTGAGTCTCAAATCCTTTCAGATTTTGTTTAAATTGATCGGGGAAAAGATTTTGAAATCTCGATTTTAAATAAAATTAACCCTCGATATATTTGAGAAATTAAGTTGGATAATAAATTTAAAAATATGGATTGAGATAGGGTGAATATGAAATTTTTTTCTTTCTATCAATTAAAATGAATATAAAGTAGTAATATATTTTTTAAGATTCATAATTTGAAATGATTAATCATAGGAAGTATTTCACTGTAATCTAGTCTTGTATTCCAAATGCTAAGAAGAAAATTAAAAGTGTATGAAATAGAGTTTAGGTAGTTGCTTGCTATAGCTCAAGAAAGGCAAAACGAGACTCGTCGCCCACACGAAGCGGTCTCATTCTTCTGTTGCTCTGTTATTTTTTATTTTTGAATTATTATTTTTATTTTTGCCATTTTGTCTCATGGAGTGAGATCGAATAAATAAATAGCGTTGGAATCTAATATTTTTCGATCGATTTAGAGATGGAGAACCTGATCGCATTGGTGAACAGACTACAGAGAGCATGCACGGCGCTTGGTGATCACGGAGAGGAGAGCGCGCTGCCCACTCTTTGGGATGCACTGCCTTCCATCGCCGTCGTTGGTGGTCAGGTATGATTTTTTAATTCTGAATTTCTGATCAAAATGGTCTGCGCTTTCTATTTCAACCTCGACTAATTCTGAAGTTCCTCCAGCCGGATAATCCTCCTCGTTTATCAACTCTGGCAGCTAGTTATGCCTTCTCAAAAGTAATAATATGATGCTACAGGATTAACGACCAAACATTCCATTATTCCCTAAAATACAACAATCTCATCTTGCTTACACGGTTCAGAGCAAGATTTCTATGAACGACTAACATACTATGCCACAAGAACAGATATACAAGGATGAGGCAGTGAAATATATAAGGATCAGGTAGTGAATAAAGTACGCAGAAGCAAATCAATGTAACAAAAGGAAAATATCAACACTTGAACACAAATGTCCAAATACTCGTAATGGAAAAGGATGCCCATATTATATTGTATGTTCTGTTTCCCTGCCCTTAAGAATGTGCAGCATATATATAGGAGTATAATAACTGGAATCCAAAAATAAAAATCATTAATAAAGAAATAAAATTAATCATAATAATATAAAATAATTTACTTTCTTTGAGATGTTATACATATATGATATATTGTATACACCTAACTCTTTGTTCTTGTTCCATATTTGGTTAGATGCATATTATAATTGATCTAAGTGGAGAACCGTAAACTATACCTGCTGTTTTCGGACTTGGAGTAGATATGAAATTTGTAATGACTTATTATTAGAGGAAAATTAAGATAGAAAAACTGTCAGTCTTTACAGTTCTGTAAAATGGATTTATGAGATCTTGTTTTTAAATTTTGGTGTGCTGGCTCCGCATTGCCTTTTTCCACCTAGACTAAATTCGCAGTGATTTAGTGTTGCATATGTCGGAATAATTTTCACGATCTTCACTCTTAATCATTACTATTTTTCACTTAAATGAAATTTCTTGAAATTACTTTTACGTCGACTTGGCCTTTTTGTGTTAACTAACACGATTTTTAATGGTTTATAGAGTTCAGGAAAGTCCTCAGTGCTTGAAAGCGTTGTTGGAAAGGACTTCTTGCCTCGTGGATCTGGTAACCAGTCCATTACAGATGCATTACCATAAGCTGTGGCATTATCTTGTGTCCTTAATTTCTCTTGACATAAAGATAGCCAAAACATTAGGATTGATCTCATTATTAAAATGCAGGTATTGTCACTCGACGGCCACTTGTCCTGCAGCTTCATCGAATTGACGAGGGTAGAGAATATGCAGAGTTTGGACATCTTCCTAGAAAGAAGTTCACTGATTTTGGTTAGTTTTAATATGTATTTTCATATACTTCATTGGGAATTGTTTTTTAATGTAGCTACAGGTATGATCTTTCTATTTAAATTTATCAACACATTCTTTTTGGATTAGCTCTTGACTTCTTTTTGTCTCCCATTAACCCAACTTATATCTAGTATCCACTGCCTAGTCTTGTAAATACCTTTTTCAACTAGTCTTCTCATTTTCTTTTACGTTTTAATTCTAAATTTCTGGCTTGTACAGCTGCTGTAAGAAAAGAGATCGCTGATGAGACTGATCGAGAGACAGGACGTAGCAAACAGATTTCAACCGTACCAATTTATCTTAGCATATATTCTCCCAATGGTAGGTCAGGATAAGAGACACATCGTTTCTTAATTTTTAAGATTCTTCCTCATTGAAACCTTAAATTGTACGAACTTTAATAGATACTAACATGTTGCTACTGAAATTTGAGAAATGAGAGAATCATGTTGATTGAGTATGAGCATCGAAAAAGTTATCACGGAAGATACCATACATTAAGTGCATGCAATCTTCTTGTTTTATGCATAGAAGAATCTTCTTTCCTCGTGAGATAAATAAATAGGTGTTAACGTTGTAGTTAAAACTTAAAAGTGCGTCAAATCATACCAAAGTGGCTGTTAGCAAGGAAGTCTCGGAAACAATTTTGATGATCAAAACATTGGTAGGTCATATGTTGGTATGAAGTATGAACTACTTTTTTTTTCATCATGAAGATATGAAATACTTGCTAGCTTACTTTTTGACTAGTAAAGATTTGTTCCTTTAAGTTTTAATATTTGTGTAGCACTAGGTATATGTAGCAAGATTTGTACGAGGGTTTATTTTAAGCAGCATTCAATTCTTATTTCTTGTGATTTTTGGAGTAGCAAGTGATATTCAGATGTTTTGATGCAGTTGTGAATTTGACATTGATTGATCTTCCTGGTCTTACAAAAGTGGCAATTGGTAAGTCCATTATTCCACTGGTTTCATCTGGTAGTTTTGGAGTAGTTATTTTCCCTTATTTCCATTTTTTTTTTGCAAATAACTGTGATGATTGTGATCTGTGGGTTTATTATAGACGGACAGTCAGAGAGTATTGTGATGGACATTGAGAACATGGTGCAATCTTATATTGAAAAGGTATTCATAGATGTTAGGTTTTGCATTTAGATTTTTAATATCATGAAGTTGTTTAGAGGTGGGTTTAAACATGTTCAAGGTACTTGTATAGTTATATGTCTGTGTGAGTTATAGCCTAATACTATTTAATTCCAGTTCAAGGTGATCATGTTTTTTTAATATGCATAAAATGATTCATTGCAGCCCAACTGTATTATTTTAGCAGTTTCTCCTGCTAATCAAGATCTTGCAACATCAGATGCAATTAAAATTTCTCGTGAAGTAGATCCCAAAGGTATGGCTTATAGGAATTGTTCAGGGTTTACTTATGTATTATTGATTTCTTGCATGTGAATGTGTTGAAGTCCTACCAACAGCATAATCTTAAGCTGCATGAATATTGCTTGCCCTCATCAACATCCCACTTTCAAATCAATACATTTCTCTCCTCATGGCTGTTTTACGACATTAATTTTGTTTCAGGAGAGAGAACATTTGGGGTACTAACGAAGATTGACCTAATGGACCAGGGAACAGATGCTGTAGATGTAAGTTTATACTTGTCTTTAATTTGTATCTATATTATAATATATTCATGCTTGTTAAAAATTTGTTTATTAGACGCTTGATTATGGTCTATGTTTTACGTACCGTTTGGTTCGCTATATTATTTAACCATATTTTTATCCATTTCTAATCATGTTTGGTGCACCATTTTATTTATCAATCTACCAATCATTTATCTCACATCAATCAAATCATTTAATTGAAATTACAATATTATCTTTAATAAATAATATTATAAATATTTTATTAATATTTTCAAAATGACAAATCAGTAATATCACATTATCTCAAATTTAATCAAATTAATCAATCAAATCAAACATTATATTAACTATAATTTTTATATATTTTACTATTAAAAAATATTACTTATCTCCGTACTACTTGTCTCATACCACGAACCAAACGGCACCTTAAGTATGTTGAATTGGAGTTATACAGATAGGCTTTCTATCCACAAATCACTGTAACCTTTGGTTAGGATCAAGTTAAATGCTGCTTCAAAGCATTGCCTTTAAGCTTGTTATTGTTGGAAGTCTATCGAGTTCGCGTTTTATATGCATAAGCAGAAGATTTCTTGTCCGCCACATTAATCTCTTACTGGCACAAATTGTTTCAATTCAGCATCATGAATTCTGAACTTGAAATATAGAACTAGCACTAGTCCTATTATCTTTAGAATATTTAGGCAGAGATAACACTCAAGATCATTTTAGGAAAGATAAAGACAACCTGAAACATTTTGTTGTGATATATTATTACATTTATGTCTCTTGTGATATTTCTATTGTTTCCGGGTAAGCTTCTAGTAATCATTGCAGAAGAATGGGAGGTAATGTGCTGACTAGTTTACTTTGGTTTATAGATACTGGAAGGAAAAGCATACAAACTTCAGTTCCCATGGATAGGTATAGTTAATCGCTCCCAAGCAGACATTAACAAAAATGTCGATATGATTGCTGCCAGGCGAAGAGAACGGGAGTATTTTGCTCAAACTCCACAGTATAAACATCTTGCCCACAGGATGGGTTCTGAGCATCTAGGAAAAGTTCTATCCAAAGTAAGGAGAGACCTCTAATTTTTGCTTCAGATAATTTTTTAAAATTAAATTATTATTATTTTATTTTTTATTTTGCAATGACCAACCAAATCTTTTTGCTTGACATAATATACAAAGCTTGTGAAGTGCCACTTTCTTTATTTAGAGATTTATTTTCCTGGTCTCAAGATGAAAAGTTGGCAGGTTTTAAAAAACTTTCTGATGCTTGCGCTTATTCTTGTTTCATGTTTTAGCATTTGGAAGAAGTGATCAAATCTCGAATTCCAGGCCTTCAGTCGCTCATCAATAAAACTATTATTGAGCTAGAATCTGAGCTGAGCCGACTGGGGAGGCCCATTGCAACTGATGCTGGAGTAAGTAGGCCATCCCGTTATCTCTACAAGTGGTTCATTAATCTATTTTCTAAAGAGTGGCGTGTGTTTGGAAGAGTGCGGGTTCATTTCACTATTGGCATGTATTAAGTAAAAACAAACCCGAAGCATCTTGTTTGAATTTTGAACAAATGTAACATTGGCATCCTATGAAATAAAGCACGCTAACTATCAAGAATTCTCCTTATGAACCCGACAATCATTTGTCTACTGCTGGTAATCAACAAGACAAGCACAATTATCCCGTCTCTTAATTTCACAATTCAATCAAGAGATTTAGCCCCAAAAAACCCATATGGGTAAGCTGGTTAAACTTTTCCATAGGAATTAAACATGCCTGCACTGATAGAACTCGATAATGATTTGCCTCAAACCCTTTGTTATTTTTGCAGGGAAAGTTGTACATGATCATGGAAATATGCCGTGTATTTGATGGAATATTCAAAGAGCATCTTGATGGGGTGTATGTATCTGTAATATCTTATGCTGTATTTTTCATGTTGTAATATATTCTAGCAGTCAATTTGGTATTTTATTCGGCAGTCGACCAGGAGGTGATCAAGTGTACAATGTATTTGATAACCAACTCCCTGCTGCATTGAAACGGCTGCCGTTTGACAAGCACCTTGCTATGGAAAACGTACGGAAATTAATAACTGAAGCAGATGGATATCAGCCTCACCTTATAGCTCCAGAACAGGGTTATCGCCGTCTCATTGAAACTGCCTTGATTACTATCAAAGGTCCTTCTGAAGTCGCTGTTGATGCGGTATGCCTCAAAAGTGATAAGTTCGATCAATGTTTATTGATCTGTTGTTGATTGTACCACAATATGATTTTAGTATAGATGTTAGGCTTGGCCTAGAAAATGGTGGAAAAGTCAAACCAGTGTTAATTTTTCCTCCCTGGGGAATTGTGATCATGAACAACTGCTTGTAGATTTGCCTGTCAGTTAAGGCGCCTTTTCTCAGGTACACGAGAAAACTTTTACAATGCCTTGTTAAAAGTTTAATGCAAGGCTAAGAGGGTGATTGTGTTCATCATTCTTCTTCTGGCGGAGGAAATGATCCCTTCATTGGTTTGAAGACAAACTCTCATGATTTAGTCTTCAACTTTAGGCATATAATTTGCATTGTGGGCTCGTGAGAAGGTTGACATTTTACTCTTTTTTCAGGTTCATGGAATTCTGAAGGAACTTGTTCGCAAGTCAATCAGCGAGACTGTAGTAAGTCTGTAAACTCTTTTAAATGTATTCTCATCGTCAATGATTAACTGACATAGCAAACCTTGAACATTTTGTTTTACTTTTTTTCCAAACTCATTATGTTGACTTATCTACGTTTTTGTGTTGCGTGATATTTTCCTTGAAAAGAAGATATGTAAGAATTTAATAAAGAAATTGTATCGGCGGTATCTTATTCAATATGCTTCAGACTAGTTATAATAGTCTTACAATAACAAAATAATGCTACGAATTAGGAACCAACAACCAGTAAACACATTACAGAACAAACAAATAAAATTAATGTGGGCCTAGTTGACTAATTCTCCAATTGTCACCAACTAATTTAGGTTAGGTTCTCTAAGTCTTCAATTCTCCCAACGTGTCAATTGCATGGCTTACAGGTAAAGACCATAACAAAAAAAAATCGGGACAACTTGAAGGAAGATTTTGAAAATTCTCAAATCCAATGGAAACACGTACTTTCCAATGGACAAAATGCTTCAGAATATGATTTTGCATTCAAATATTGATTGATTCTTGCCTGTGTTGGCTACAGGAGCTGAAACAATATCCCTCTCTCAGGGTAGAGGTAGGGAATGCTGCTGTTGAATCATTGAACAGGATGAAGGAAGAAAGCAGGAAGGCAACACTGCAGCTAGTCGACATGGAATGCAGTTACTTAACTGTAGATTTCTTCCGCAAGCTTCCGCAAGATGTTGAGAAGGGTGGCAATCCAACACATTCAATATTCGATCGCTACAACGATTCATATCTTCGACGAGTTGGTGAGTTTCAGAAAGATTGTATTACGTTTTGAATATTAATGGTCTCTGAATTTCCCATAATGAGCCCCTTGCTTCTTTTTTATGAAGGATCAAACGTGTTGTCTTACGTGAATATGGTCTGTGCAAGTCTGAGGAACTCCATTCCCAAATCTATAGTTTATTGCCAAGTTCGCGAGGCAAAACGCAGCTTGCTTGATCATTTCTTTGCCGAATTGGGCAAAAGAGAGGTGGGAATCCCGACCCCAGCAGTACTTTTTTCGAGCCTCCAATTGTGGTGGTACAGGAAATAAAGCATTTTTCTTTTCCTTTTTATGTTTATAGGCAAGACAGTTAGGCACACTGTTGGATGAGGATCCAGCAGTCATGCAGCGGCGGTTGTCTCTTTCAAAGAGACTGGAGTTGTACAGAGCTGCTCAAGCTGAGATTGATTCGGTAGCCTGGTCAAAATAGATCTAAAAAACAAACACCCATGGTGGTCACAAAGGAGGCAGACATAAGATAATAATAATCACTATTTATTATTTATTTTTTGAAAAATTATCGAGATATATATTGAATTGTGTCCGTTTTTCCAGTTTCGCTCTAGTTCTTTGGATCCATCACTAAGTTTAGTGATGACAGAGTGACATATACAGAAATAGATTGAGAATAAAAATATAAGAATGGGGATCTAACACCAACTTATTCAAAGGGAATGGTCGTTTCCTTCTTTTGTTTGCTATCTTTTTTTGTAATAGATGTAAGTTTAATAGTATGAAAGTGTAGTTTATGATTTGGGAATATGGGTTATTGATTTAGAATATGATTAATGATAATTTAGATTATTTTAATGATTTAAAATTGCTGAAAACTGAATATTTTTTTTATTCAAAATAACTATATTTTATATTTTTACTTATTCAAAGAAATAATGATGAATTGAATATTTTGTTATTATCTATAAAATATAATAAATTTGGTATAGTTTTTTTGTGCATGATGGAGCTATCGAGGTATTAAATATTCGAATTACCAACCATGTTAGAAACTTTCCCCCCTCTTTTAGCTAGCAACATGAAGAAGAGAAGTGATAAATAATATAATATTTTTATTATTTCTTAAATAATCATATTTAAAGTTTTAAATTGTAATATAGTTTTTAAGTAAAAAAAGTTTAAACTTTTGCAATAAGCTCAGTGTCGAGAGTTTTCCCACTCACTTTTTCGTGCTTTAAAATTTTAAAATTCATAGTTTTGCTAGATGGTCGATCGCTTCGGGAATCTGTCAATCACAAATGATGAGGAGGATGAATATTCAATCCAACGTCAGAATGGGTTTCTTTATCTGGAACATTGCTTGGTTGGAGAGTAACCATATTGCAATCATATGGAGGCTAATATTCTTATTATGGGATCTCGAGTCTCTCTCTTTCATGGAATTGATGTCAAATGAGTGATGTAATTGTAAGGTGGCCCGTGAACCAACAACTACTTCGACAATTGATCCCAGGTTACATCTGATACCGCTATTTACACTAGCTTTTTGGGTACAGAATCATGACTTACCAGTGGGCTATATCTCTGTCTGGGCAAACAATAGGGGCAATTCTTAGAATATGATGTGAATAACTATTCTACTGCATGGAGGAAATATATGAGGATCATAGTTCTGTCAGATGCACGTACTCCATTGAAACGGCTTCCTATGTGGCAAGCTGGGACATTGGGAGAAATTTTGTGAGAACCACTCCTCTATCCCTGAAGGACAGATTAATCATGAATGGGGTCCATGGTTACAGGCTGCACCACGAGGCACCGCTGATAAGTTTGGATTACCAAAGTCCCCAAAACAAGATCACACCAGAAATGGCCGAGATCCATGCATTCCATGCAAACCTGATCCCAGCGGATTCCATGCCAAGGAACCGGGATATCGAACTACTAATGGGGATACTCTTATCACCTATCGATATGTTCCTAGACAATGGGCGGGAGGATTTTGAATTGGAGATTACAGAGGAAAGACAGAGAATACATGGGCCAAATACAAATATGGCCTCAGAAGCCCAAAGCTCGTTTGGTCCTAAGGACATATCAACCGAGCCTTTTTTTATTGGTAGGACCTGGATCCCAGGCCTACCAAAACCAATGATCATTTTAAGTTGGAACTGTCGGGGATTGATTGGGTCACACTCGTGCAGTTCCAACACTTGATGACTTGGCCCGTTTGCATAAATCTGATGTCATTTTCTTATTTGAAACCTTAGCCCACTCTCAAAAGGTTGAAGACATTCGTGTCTGTCTAGGATTTGAATCTTGTTTTGCTGTCGATAGATTAAGATGTAGTGGAAGAATTGGTGTTTTAATAGAGGAAAGATGGAGAATGCAAAGTTTCTAAATTTTCAAGAAATCGCGTTGATCTCATCATCTCGGATGATCGAAGAGGATATTGGAGATGTAGGGGTTATTATGGGTGTCGACTTAGGGAAGCATGGAATTTTATTCGATCTTTGGCTGCACAATCAGACTTGTCGTAGGTGTGCATCAGAGATTATAATGATATGCTTTTTATGGATGACAAACGAGGAAGAGTGGATCACCCTTCATGACTTCTCCATAGTTTTAGATAAGTTATTGACGACTGTAATTTATCTGACCTGCCACTCATTGGACACCAGTTTACTTGGGTACGCAACAGCGGGACTGATAATTTTGTGGAGGAGAGGATTGTTCGAGCTATGGAAACATCAAGATGGGTTACAAATTTTCCTATGGCCAGACCTCGTAACTTGAAGACACCAGTGTCGGACCAGCCCCCGCTCCTGCTAGAAACTGAGGTGAAGGATATACGTGTTAATATGCATCGTTTCAAATTTGAAAATTGCTGGCTTTGCGAACTTGATTTCAACTCGATCATGGAAGATTTCTACGATAGAATCACGTAATTTGATGTTATGCGGAAGCTCGCATATTGTTCGGAAGTGCTGGACACGCGGGGCAAACATGGTGATGACAAATTTTGCAAAAATATTCAGAAGTGTAAGCAACAAGTTAATACGCCGAAAGACAAATATGATGAAGATTCTGTTGTAGCATTTAAAGCTTTTAATGGACAACTGACTTCATTATTCTACAGGAGGATGAGTAGTGGCGTGAAAAAGCAAAACAATTTTGGCTAAAGGTTGGTGGATAGAAACACTCATTTCTTTCATATTTGTCGTTTTGAAATATTTGAAGTCGTTTTGAAATATATCTAAAATTTTTTATATGCCTAAAAGGATAAATGGCTTGGCTTTCCCTTCTAATCTTAATGCCACCAATGTAGTGCTCATCCGGAAATGCAAGACCCCACAATCTGTGGAAGATCTACGTCCCATATCTATTTGCATCGTGTTGTACAAAATTGTCTCCAAAGTCCAAGCAAATCGGCTCAAAAAGGTACTGCCCCATATTATTTCTCTTTACAATCTGCTTTTGTACACAGAAGATCAATAATGAATAATGTTCAAATTGCTTTTGAGATCATTCATCACATGAAAATGCAGATTAAAGGAAGACTAAGAAATGTTGCCCTTAAAATTGATATCTCAAAAGCTTATGATCACATCGATTGTAATTATCTCTTGAATATTCTTGAGAAACTCGGTTTTGCTCAGAATGGATCAACTACATGAAGATGTGTGTAACCTTAGTCAAGCACTCATTCCTGGTTAATGGACAAAGTTTTGGACCGCAAAGATTGGCGTTGATCCGAAAAGCTAAGAGCTCAATGCACTTGCATGTGATCAAAATGTGTAGTGTGGCCCTTTCAATAAGCCACATTTTCTTTGCTGATGACATCATGCTATTTTTCCAAGCTAATGCTAATGAGAGACGAGCCACAAAGAACATCATTGAAAAAATATGAGCAAGCATCAGGTCAGTCCATAAACATCTCAAAATTAAATATCATGTTTAGCAGTAACATTCCCCAAAATGATAGGGCGATATCACCACGTTTTTGGGTGTATTTGCTGCACTAGATATGGGCCGATGTCTTGACCTCCTTCGCTGATAAGATGGAACAAAAAACAAGTATTCATTTATGAAAAAACCGAATCTGGACACACTTACAAGCATATATGGAGGAAAAAGTCGTTGTCGATAGCGGGTTGCAAGATCTTAATTAAATCAGTGGCTCAATCAATACCAACTTTTTTGTATTTCCAAATTCCTACTGCCTCCTTTTTGGCCGAAGAAATACAAAGAATGGTTAATTCATTTTGGTAGGAAATAAAATCTAATTCCGCTAGAGGTTTGAATTGGTTTTGTTGTGAGGAACTGTGTGTCCAGAAAGAATTTGGTGGACTTGACTTTCGAGGCTTCTATGGCTTCAATTTGTGCTAGGGGAAACAAGAGTGAAAACTTATTAGTGAACCTAGGACATAATCTAAGCTTTGCTTGGCGTATATTTTTGGCTTCCCAAGTGATGTTAAAAAGGGATTATAGATGGAGATTCGGATATGGTAGTCACATTAATCTCTGGTTTCGCCTTGGTTACGCGACCCGTCAAAATTTTGCGTTGATCTACCTTTGATTCGAGATTTGCATGAATTGACAGTTCAGGACTTGACGATCTCGGGTTCACGGGAATGGAATCATGATTTATTGACACTATCTTTGAGGACTGATATGTAAGGTGATTATTGAGATTCCTCTTGGTCTGATACATGCCTAAGATTTACGGATTTGGCATTATAGCAAGAATGACACCTATACCGTGAACACAAGATATCATCTAGCTATGATTTTGGACATGAACTATGATTCAAAGTTGCATATGACTTGGAGAGAAGATTCATTATGGCCAGAACAGCTTTGATGAAAGAACTATGACATGTCAAAGTAGGAGAAGCTATAGGCCTGTTTGAAGCCCTGTCATGGATACGCTGCATATATTTTACAATTGTCCTATACGAGATGGACGTGCAACTAGTTTCCCAAGTTGTGAAGGCAACAAATCAGGATTTGACTAAGTTTGGAGGCATTATCGGGCAATGTCGAGAAATATTATCTGTAAACCCAAGTTTATCGATTTATTTCATTTGTAGAGAAGCAAACGAAATTGCTCATGTGTTAGGTAATCATTTCCGTTTTTATGTCAGTCTTTATATTTAATTGGAAACATCAATATGTATCCGTGATATTTTGATCAGTTTATACTCATTTACTAATTTTTATGAATGAATGAATATTTTATGTTTTAAAAAAGAAGAAGTAAAAAATTCCAATACCTTTCGAAACTTTTATAAATCATAACCCATTTATTCTCTTGCCCTGATTTTTTCAAGCCCAAAATCAGACTGGTTTCTTAAACATTCCTAGTTTCGGGCCAATCAACATAGGACACACAGTTATCGTCCCACCTGTAACAGATCTTCCCCGTGGCTCCAAGAATTTCGGCCCACCGCGGTTCCCTGCAAAATATTGGAGCCAAAGGTTACCAAAAATTGAAATCTCTGTTAAATTGTGAATTATTTACCTTGAATTTGAAACTTATAAAATATTCCTCTTGCCATCTGCACGTCCATTGTTTTTCATTAATTCACACCCAAACTCCCTCGCGGCATCACTTTGTACTGAATTCAGACTAGAAAATTAAAGCGAATTTTTCTTCTCTTCTCAGAAGTTAATCGAATCGCTTTTTCCGCCTTGCGCTTCTTTAAATCCGTGTTTGTTTTTTCTTCGAGATTTTCATACAATTTCGAAAAGAATTTGATTTCTTGCAAAATTTCGTTGAGATTTCCTGAGTCCGATTTCAGATTAGAGTGAGAATTATTTTAAAACTTGGTATCTGGATTCGTGGGTTCGAGTGGAAAACATAGGGTTCTTTCAGATGTTTCCGTGGATAAATGTTGTTTTGATAAACGAGATTTGATTGAAGGGTATTTGGATAATTGTTCTAATTTTTTGTTAAAAGAATTAGGGTTTTTTTTGGCTCGTCGACTTTTCCCCCGATGGGCGAAGTTGGTTGATTACAAATGAAATAATTGTGACGCTGTCAACCAAATTCGGGATGCCGAAACTCAAACAGTGCACGCCGGAGAAGGGAGCAATGGGCGATGGAAGCCATGCCGGAGAATCATGCACCGCTGCCGTGGGTTCTAAAAAGATGAAGAAAACCTCGGGTCTATTGTTTACGGTTCCTGTAAATCAAATTGAAGGTTACAACTTCGAGTTTTCAAATTATTGGTCTACAAGTGGAGGTTCGTTCTACAGTCAAGAAGCAAATTCAGTTTCTCAGAAAGTTGTTAAGAATAAGCCTCCATTGTTGAAGTCTTCTAGAGGGCGTCCGCTGGCGCTCCCAATGAAATTGAATGACTCGGTTTTGATTTCCAGGAAGAAAGAAAAATCAGATTGTTGTGATGATCTGGATAACGGTTTGGCTGACAGAAGCGAGTATAATGACGACAATAATCGCAATAAAAAATTAAAGCGTGGAGAGTTTTATGATGACGTTTATTTAGTGAAAAAAAGGCGAATTGAAAATCGTTCAATTCTCAAATTGCAGAACGCGATTCTAGAATCCTAATTCTATTTCACGAAGTTCAGTTACATCTGTAACTGAAGGGACTCTTTGCGTTTCTCCGGCAGTGGAAAGTGGTGGAGCGCTGAATGAATATTTGAGTGCTAGGAAACCAGTGAAGGAGAAAAAGTTTAACAAGAAGGCTGATTTTTATGAACCTGGTGATTTTGTCACGGGAGATATAGTTTGGGCTAAATGTGGGAAGAACTTTCCTGCTTGGCCGGCAACTGTAATTGATCCCCTCTGGCAAGCTCCTGAAGGTGTGCTGAGGGCTTGTGTTCCTGACACTCTTTGTGTTATGTTCTATGGATACTCGAGGACTGGACTAAGGGTAAATCTCTGTTTAATATTATTTCTTTTCATGCATTTTTCTTATATTTTTTGGAATCTGATTAGGCCTGCATAGTTTTAGATTTAAATATTTAATAGGAGAAATGTTATGAGCAATTATCCTCTTTGGCTTTTCAGCGGGAAATATTGCAGTTCTTGGTCAATGAAGGGTTAACAATCACGCGACTCGTATTAATGCATTTCTAGACAATATGTGTGCCATGAAAATTGTGAGTGTTGTAATTCTTTGATATGGACTAGCATGAGGAAACTGTTTCTCTTTCTTTGGGTAATATACAGTATCTTTACCTTTATTTTGCAGGATTATGCATGGATAAAAGCTGGAATGGTCTTTCCATTTCATGAGTATTTGGACAGGTGAATATTAGCTCACTTGCGTTGTCATGAATGCTAATCAAGGGAAGTCGGCCTTTTAATCTGCTTGTTTGTTTAGATTTCAAGGACAGACTAAGTTGTATGGTAGCAAGCCTCAGTGATTTTCAATTGGCTATAGAGGAGGCAATTCTAGCAGAAAATGGCTATGCACAATCGGATGTTGGGTCTGGGCAGGAAGCTTTACCTGTGGCAGATGAAGCTGAAGCTGAAGAGGCCACTGGTTCCAATCAGGAGTCAGAAGGCTGTACTATTCAGCAGGCATGTTTCTACTTTGTCTTGGGGTCTTGTCATATGGAAGTACCATATATAATCTTTCTTGAAGATGGTTTGGATCTTAGACTTTGCAGTATAAATCTGTTTTCAAGATTTTCAATTTCATACCATTGTCATAGTCATGGCAGATGCCCCTTTTAAGGGTTACTCGTGTTAAGTTGCTCCATCAATTCATATTACAAATTCTTTTGGGCTTCAGAGAGATTAAGTTGGTCATTATTGAACTTACTATATCTCAAGCAGATATATATGTATTTTATTTAACTCTTATTTACTTGTCTTGTCCTGTAATATTCCCTGCTGCCTTGCAGCTCTCTTGATGTCTCAATCTCATAATATGTCTTTCCAAATGGTGGTCAATTTCACTGTGTTTTATTAGCAGGATACATTTGATAAAAGGAAAGACACCCAAACTTGTGACAGCTGCGGGCTGACCTTTCCATGCAGAATGGTTAAGAAAATAAAGAACACGACAACAAAAGCTCATTTCTTGTGTGAACACTGCATTAAGGTGAACCAATATTCTTCTTTTTACGATTGATATAGCCGTACATCTTCTGTTATTTTATGCATGTTAGTTTATTCTGACAAATTATCGTATAGTTAAGAAAATCAAAGCAATTCTGTGGTATTTGCAAGAAAATTTGGCATCATTCTGATGGTGGCAGTTGGGTGAGATTTTTTGCCTTTTTTGTGGATTTCGTGTTTCTTCCTGCTAATCAATTAATTGAGTGACTTAATCCCTTTTTCCACACATTGTTGAATTAGGTGTGTTGTGACAGCTGTGATGTTTGGGTCCATGCCGAGTGTGCAAGCATCTCTAATAAACTATTGAAGGTTTTACCCTGATCTATTATATTAAGATGTACTTAGGCTTGTATTATAGCATTTTCCTGTACCAGGTTTTGATTTATGACAGTTGACAAACATATTGTGGCCTATAGGATCTGGAAACTACTGATTACTTTTGCCCTGAATGCAAAGCTAAGCCCTCCTCTAAAAAGTTAGGTTTGGATAAGTGGCAATTATGTGTCAGGTAACCATCTCAGGGGCTGTCATTTTTTAGTTTGTTGCTTGAAAGGTTATCTTTTTTCCCCTAATAAAATTATTTATTCACACCTGTGCTGATATTTTGCGACCAGGTCTGCTGAAAAGGTTGCACGTAATATGCCACCTGACAAGCTAGCAGTTGTCTGCAATGGTGTCGGAGGGATTTATTATCCAAAACTTCATTTGTAGGTTTTAAATTTGATGAAAGAAATTTTGGTTTTTGTTTTCAATTTTTGTTCTGTCCGTAATGTGTTTACTCGTTTTCTGACCATCCCTTTTGCATTTTAAATAAAATACTACTGCTTCTTTATACTTCTCGCGATCTTAATGCACAAATATTCATGTTAAGCCTTCACATTAAAACTGACCTTTATAAATTTATTCTGCTTATAATGCATGAAAAAGTTAAACATGTTCGTTCCGTCATATTCTTTATAATAATTAAGAAAGTCTCGTGTGATCTCAGTTATATTCATGTTTATTATCCTTGTGATAGGTAAACTATGTGTCCTGGTAATTTCTTGGAGCTAATTATCAGCACAGCTACTAAAAATTAATTTTTTTTCCAACCTGAAAGAAATTGTTATGTGATTTGGTTGCTTGTTATATCAAGGTTTCAGTGGCTTAACACCCACCACAAAAGAAAATGTAAAAATATTAATTCCGGGTCATGAGTGCAAGTTGTTATGGACTCCTTTGTGCTACCCATATCTGCTTTCACAAGCTCGCTTTAAGTAATCCAATTATATAAACTGCAGTTGTACGCCGATAAACATTTTTTGACATCTCAATTGGATTGTTAGACTTGGTCTTGTTTGTCTAGAGATGATAAAAAATTCAAGGTATCATCTGTTTGATGTCAAAATACTTAAGCACAAATTTATATGTCATGTGATAGTATTTGCTGTAAAAGGTTTTGACCAAATTTCCATGAAAATGAAAAAGGTTTATGCGTAAGTGTGATGAGTGATATTGCTATGCCAAGATAGCATTTGTACAAAATAATTTGTTACTTCAGCAGGATTGCTTCATTTCTTGAATATGAGATTTGTGCAAAATAATTTTTCTATTCAACTTCTGTGATGATAATCATATATTTAGTTTGTATCAAACATGTATTATTGCTGCCAAAATATCACTATATTTCTCTTATATCTCCATACTGATGGAATATATATTGTGGTGTTACCAATTGTTTGTTGCTTCTAAACTGTTGTTTAAGGAAAAAAATAGACTACAACATGATGTGGATGAGAGAGAGTTTCACTTCACTTCACTTGTTTTAGTTGGGATGATGATAAGTTTACTGGTTTTCTGCCTGCACTGGTTTAATTATTTTTATGATTCAGATTTAAAGGGAATTTTTTTATTTATTTTAATCTGTTATCTCCTCAGGGTTCAATGCATTTGTGGCTCATGTGGTACAAAAAAATGTGGGCTCAGTGAGTGGGAACGACATACAGGTTGTAGAGCAAAAAAATGGAAACACAGTGTTAAAGTGAAGGGTTCTAATCTGACACTAGAAAAATGGGTTTGTTCCTGATCACTCCCATGATCACATGTTTATAATGTGATTGTTCATTTTGTCTCCACTTTTGCTGTAAATGGACGAACTTCATTGACCACTATGTACACGTTAGATACAGAAACATGCAGCAGTCTGATTTTGAATACCGAGGATATCATTTTCTCTTAGGTTGTGTTTGAACTGATGAATTTGAGATGATGGATCCATTTGGTGTCATTTGAAATTTATTCCATCTTCCAAATAAAATATCCTCCAAATCAAATCCATCAATATAAGCGCAACATTAACGAATTATGCTTATGATTTTTCTCGTTGTCAGTGAACTGAAAAGCAGATGGTGATAATATCTATCTTCTTTATGGCGAATATAGTATTTTTTGAACATATCATGAAATGTAACATATCTTGAAAATGTTAACATATTTGATGCAACATCCTTTCTAACGTTTTCTAATGTTTAAATATGCTTCTACCTATCCTTGGGCCAGGTTACGACAGGAATCTCGAGATTGCAAGCACAATTAGTCATTAGTGAATGCTTAAAAGAATAATTAAATTTGGCTCAACCAAAAATAAATATGTATCTAACCTTCTATACTGCTTTAGTTTTTACTTCGGTTGTCTTGCCTAGACCATTTTCTATTATTTAAAATGTATTTTCTTCAGTTTATCTACTATCATGCTGCAGATGGTTGAGCACAATGCACACGGCTTGAACCCTATGCGGTTAGAAAAGCAGCAGCTGTTTGCATTTTTGAAAGGTAATTATCATTTTTTCTCTGCTATATTTGCTTTCACATTTTTCATCATCCTTCATCATGCATTTGGATTTTAAATATAAATATAAACCTGTTAAAAAATACAAGTTCTTATTAGTTTTCCTTCAACAGAAATCTACAACCCTGTTCATGCGAAGTGGACTACAGAGCGATGTGCAATTTGTAGATGGGTTGAAGATTGGGACTACAACAAAATGATTATATGCAACAGGTCTTGATATACACAATCTTAATTTGTTGGTTTCAAAGACACCCAATTAGATGTGTCAAAACGGGCTAGCGGGTTGACCCGACTTTTTGGTGGGTTGGGAAAATTATCAATCCAACTCACCATTTTAGGTGGTAGGGCGGACTGAGCCAATTTTATGTGTAATTTGACGGGTTGGGTTTGTTAGGAAATTGTCAACCCAACCCACCTATTTTATATAGTGGCTCGCCTGTTTTGACATCCCTATGCTCAATGGAAATGAAATTTGGTTTAGATGTCACCTCATGTTAATCTTAGAAATCTTTTCATGGTTTAGATGTCAAATAGCTGTACATCAGGAATGCTATGGAGCGAGAAATACTCAGGATTTTGCTTCATGGGTTTGCCGAGCATGTGAAACTGCTGAAATTGGAAGAGAATGTTGCTTGTGTCCTGTAAAAGGCATGTCATTTGGTTGCTTTTAATATTTTTCTTTATTAAACTTATGTGTATCAAAAGGTTTTTTTCCTTCTTTTCAAAATCTTTATGATTGAATGTTGCAACTGCAGGGGGTGCTTTGAAACCAACTGATATCGATCCTTTATGGGTTCATGTTATATGTGCATGGTTCCGTCCTGAAATTGCATTCTCGAATGCAGAGAAAATGGAGCCTGCGGTTGGACTTCTTAGAATCCCGCCAAATTCATTCACAAAGGTGATGGATTTTTTAGAGAACTGACAAATCTGTGGTTAACCATGGTTTTACTCTTATATGTTCAACTTTTGTGATAATGCATTCATAGAGTTTTCTAATGCCTTGAGGTTGAAATAAATTTGTTCTGCATCTGGATAAGGTGTCATTCTCATTTTGTCTTCATCTGAAAATTTTTCATCTAAAATGATCTGTGTATTTTCTAAATTTAAATTTGCAGGCATGCATTATTTGCAAGCAGATTCATGGTTCTTGCACGCAGTGTTGCAAATGTTCCACCTATTTTCATGCTGCATGTGCTTCTCGTGCAGGATATTGCATGGAAGTGAGTCGACTCTCTGTTTCTTTTCTCTGTTTATTTACCCAAATAAAAAAAAATCCTTTTCACCAGGAAATGGATTGGATTAAATTGCCTTTTAGTTTCTAAGGACTAAGTTTGTGTTCTGCTCACTTTCATTGGGACATATGCTTTTGTTTTCAGTATTTTCCATTTTTTCCTTACATTAATTAACTCACAAATGATTCTTAATTTCAGTTACATTGTTTTGAGAAGAATGGGAGGCAGATAACCAAATGGATATCATATTGTGCTGTACATAGGTATAGACTATGTGCAACTTTGTTATAATTCCTGTTTATACACACAGGGAATTTGTAAGAGAGAAGACGAGTGTATAACGCACTGATCTGTCCAAATACATGTATTGATGTATATCTGTTGGTGGTTATGTGAGATTTTGAACTTCCTATGTTCCTGGTGTATTAATTGTTTAGTTGTGGTCTCAGGGCACCTAGTACCGAGAATGTTCTGGTAATTCAGACTCCAAATCTGGTTTTCTCTAACAAAAGCTTGCTTCAAAGCCAGTATCAAGAGCAATGTTTGAGAGGTTCAAGGCTTATCTCGTTGAGGCCTCCTGAGTGTTCTGATTCATCTCTGGCTGATACCAATGAATTTGAAGCGATGTCAGCAGCAAGGTGCCGGGTGTATGCAAGATCTAACATAAAGGTAATGCGATTACGTGTCTTCTCTATCATAATTATTTGATGTGTAGATTCAGCATAAAAAATTGTGTATAACACCTTTGCTTATGGTTATTTATTTTTATTTTTCTTATTTCACCATTTTTATTCTCTCTGAGTAGAAGACTGGACAAGAGTCGGTATTCCACCGATTGAAGGGGCCAAGTCATCATTCTCTACATGATATAGAAGATTTAAACTCACACAAAGTAATTAATTCCCTCTATGGATATTCTGTTCTGATGACATACAATTTTCCTGTGTTTTATGACCATGTCTTATCAAGAATGTGCAAACCAATTGGGTCATTTTTTCCCTTACTTTAGGATGCTGTGGATGCAAAGGTTTTTTCAACATTTAGAGAACGGCTGAAGCACTTGAAGGTAAATTCATTGCATGGTTCATATACAAGGCTTTTGGGGTTTCGATTTTCCTTTTTGTAAGGGGAAAGGGAGACTTGGTTTATACTTTTTTTTTTCTTTTCATTTAATTTTATTCCTTGGATGAACAAACAAAACATTGAGAAAAATGTTTAAGTCAGCCTCTTCTCTAACTCCAAAGTTAGAGAGATTGGATTGATCTGGCCCTTGTCCTTCTCCAAATCCTCCCAAGACAGCCTCTCCTTCCTCTTAATGTCTCCCTTTCACCCAAACCAGCGGACCTCCAAATTCCATCTCCGGTCCTTATCCTCTCCAAATCCTCCTTTATTTATCCCTTACTTCCTCTCGAAAACTACCTTCTCGGGTTCCAAACCCCCCCCCCCCCCCCACCAACATATATATATATATACACACTCTCATATATATTGTAATAAATTATCTGGTTGATGTTTTCAGAAAACAGAAAACCATCGGGTTTGTTTTGGTAAATCAAGAATACATGGATGGGGCCTTTTTGCAAGGCAGAACATTCAAGAAGGAGAAATGGTACTATTTTAAATGCTCGCCTGTTATTATTCTTTAAATGGCACAATTTTCAATCACAGTTCCTTTCCAGGTTATTGAATACCGTGGTGAGCAGGTGAGGCGTAGCATTACTGACCTAAGAGAGGCACGTTATCGATTGGAGGACAAAGATTGCTATGTAAGTGTATATTTTTTCAGATGTGCTAATGATCTTGCTCATGTTCGGTTGGAGTCCGCATGAATACTTGATAACTATTTTGGACAACTTCTGATGTGTGTAGCTTCATTTTTGCCTTTATGTGCTCGTGAATGATAGATTTTGAGGTTCTTGGATTCTTTTTCAGTACTCTGCCCAGTTCTTTAGATTTTTTTAACTAGTTTCTAGTTGGGAACTAAATTGTCCTTCCTCTCCTCTGCGGGTTTTGCTAGTTTTTCATCTGATATCTCCACTGTAAATAAATTTGGTTCAATTAGTCTCAGTCTTTTAGTGTCTTAATCCCCTGATTCCATTTGTTATGCAGCTTTTTAAAATCAGTGACGAAGTTGTAATTGACGCAACTAACAAGGGAAACATAGCCCGCTTGATTAATCATTCGGTATGCTCTTCTTTTTTGTTCTCTTTGGCACTGTAGATATTGTGCTAATGTTCTCTTGGCTAGTAAAGTATCGATCATCTTGCTTTGTTGCAGTGACGCAAATGAAAATTGATACCATATTTTTTTCGCTGTCTTGATTCCTCCTTTCTTGTACAACACATTATTCCCATACACCGTTCCTTATACTCATGCATATGTTGTACAGTGCATGCCCAACTGTTACGCTAGAATTATGAGTATGGGTGAGGAAGAAAGCCGGATAGTTCTTATAGCAAAGAGCAACGTATCAGCCGGCAACGAGTTAACGTAAGACTACTTTCTTTGTTGTTTAACCATGCCGATTACTTCCCAAGTTCAAAAATGTTGTTTTTTGTCAATCATTAACGAGTTATCACTACACCTTATTGTCTAAATAGGTACGATTACTTGTTTGATCCAGATGAGCGCGATGAGGTTAAAGTCCCTTGCCTGTGCAATGCATCTAACTGCAGGAAATTTTTGAATTAGTTTTATACATAGCTAATGGAAAAGCCAATGAATGGCGGCCATGCCTATACAAGATTTATGACAACCATACATAAACCATGGTTTCTATAATTTTACCTTGAAATTTTTTTATAACTTTGTGTCGAGCCGGTACAGAATATTTTTCGTATATTTATTGAATTTTTTTCGTTCTTTCGGTTGGTTCCTGCATTTTATGGGTAACTAATTTGGTTTTACTAGATTTCATTCATATGTTTGGCTCCAGTTAGGTCATATGCGAATCGGGTTTTTAACCGAATTTAAGCCCAAAATAGAGTTGGTGTGTAACAGTGTAAGGCTGTACGCTATAGATTCACTTTTTCATTCTTAAAAACATGGAGATTAAATATTCAAAAAGAAAGAAAGAACGGAGGTTACAAATATACAAACTATTATTACATAGTAATCTCTTGCAGAGAAGGAGAAACTTGTTTAGTTATTTATTGTAGCTGAAGTTACAAAATACATAAACTAAAAAGAAAAATATTATAATTTATTTTGAAAGAAAATGAAGAGGTTGAATGATTTATATCTTGGTATTTATAGAAGTCCTCTGCTGATTTGAATTCCTGACTTCAAAACGTGCCTTAGCTTTTCTTTAATGCCTTTCATTTGTGTTTGACATTATCTCTTGAGTGGGTGGTTTAATGGTCCCTCCACTTTTTCTTGAGTTGTCATTTTTCTATATCATTAATCTGGAAACAACTTGTTCTTCCATATTTATCTCTCGGCATAACAATAGATATGTGTTTAGAGCATATCAGCTGAGATCTCATTCCCTATTTCTTTTAACTGTTTGTATATATCTTTGAAAATCACCAGCTAGTTTCTTATTGCCTTAATCCGTCTTTTGGAAAATTTAACATATGTAGAATACATCCCATTGTGCTTCTCTCGCTGCTTCTCTGGCTTCCATATTCCTTATTTTTTCTTCCATTTTCTTGAAATTTTCTGTAACATCTGAAGTCGTGTCATATCCTTGGCAATAGTTACCCTTATATTGCTCAGGAAAAACTTGGCTAGGCAGTGCACCAGCTCCTAAACATTAAACTCGCCCTGAATGCTCAGGCTCGAACACCTCGCTACATAAAAATTAATTAGTAGTCACAAAATTTATAACTTTAGCAAAATTAAAATATGTGCATTACCGAAATGCTTGTTCATGCATTTGTCTTAGATCTGTTCCCTCCGGCATGTCTTGGAGATGGTGTTTATTGTTAATAAAATTTAAAAATATTATTGAGAGGTCATTTTTAAAAATTGAAACAAAATATTTACCTCATGTCGTATAGCTTCATCATCAATAGGAGCACCTCTTTTCTTTTTACTACGACGACTTAATTCTAACAGTTCAATACGAGTAGATTTTACGCTATTCTCCTGAAAGTAATCAACAAATTGTACCATCAAACCAAACTAACACCAACTATACTCTATTCACTTTAATCAATACTTAAATTCTCATAAAATATAGAACTTGCGAATTAAAATCCCACTGGGATGAGCTTACATCGGACAAATTCATATTCTTTTCTTTCCTTAATTTTAAGGCAGACTTTGAATTGATTTTGATCCCATCATGCCAATAGATCTTCATTGTAATTTTCTTTGATCCTTTTTTTGACATCTTCTAATAAAACCTTTAATTCAAAATCTACCTCATTCTGTTATAGAGCTATCTTGGGGAATTCTATTTCTTCGGGTTGGAGTTGTTTATCTGCTCTTAATTGGAGCATTGTTTCTCCAAACCTTCTATAATCCTTTATTTTTGGGTTCGAAAATTTTCTTCATCAAAACGCTTGCTGTGAAATTGAATTGAAAATTTTCTATAAAATTCCTCTCTTAGTCGCTGAATTATGATTTTGTGATTACATGGTGTTGTGAACACTAATCTTCTAGTCTCATTTTTTTGTCTGTAGGACTTGAAAATTTGTAGAAAATTATCTCCTAGCAAAATGTCAGCTCATGTATCATGAAAATAAATCGATTGTATTTTTACCTTATACTATGGTGTTGGTCCAGCACCCCCTGATCACGATTTCTGTCATTTTAATCCTTTTACATAAGATTAAGATTCTCTTGGAGAAATATTTTCTAGCAATCTTTGGTAATATTTTTTCCGAATCATTTGGAAAAACTCATCTTTTGTTGCTGTACAGATTCCAGTGCCTGAATCAATATAAGCAGCAACGTATTCTGCTTTATATTATTCATATAAAATCTCTACTGGAATGCATATTGAGAATGAGCTTGTGGTCATTATATTTTCCACATCTTATCTTCAGCCATAAACTCCATTTTGTGTTTGACATTTCCAAGGTTTATATCCCTCGAGAAACTCTAGTCCAAGAACCAATCGATCTAGTTTTTTTTCCTGGAATTCTTTAATATGAACTTCTAATTCTCCGATGTTGATTATTCTTTGGTAAGTCCCTATCATATGTTGTTCTAAATAGTATATGATATTAGAAGGAAATTGATTCATTTGTTTCGTAATATCAAATATTATTTCTACTTTCTTCAATCTTTTTGGCTATCTAAATTTCCTATTGTCGAAAATATGTTTAGTACATGTTGGGTTTCTTGAACATGTGTTTTTCCCAAACACGTAGCTCGTAATTCTATTTCCCTGGAAAGATAGTCATCTTGATTCTAATATAAGACTTTGATTTTTCTGTAGAATTAGTTTATCTTGTATTTGGATATTTGTTTCCTGTATTAAAAGAAACTCAACTCTTTCTTGATAAATTGCCTGAACAACTTTCCAAATATATCAGGTATTTCAATAAACTCATTTCTGATAAACAATTCTGAATGATGTGTATTAGATAGAGCATATGAAATCTGATAGATAATAGAATACATTTTATTACCCTCTTTCATCAGCCTTTTTGCTTTGAAGTTTTGAAGCAACGTCAAAGATCGACCGAAATCTCTATTTGTCAGGTTGTAACCAATTCTTGGATAACTTACTCCTATAATTTTTCCTGCACAGAGATTTCCTGATATTGTTTTTTCTTCTTCTTTTTTTTTTTTCCTTTTTTTTTCTTTTTTCAAATTTCCTGATATTGTTCCCAGTACCGAATCTTATAGGTTACACATTAGTTTATCGCATATAGCGATATTAGTAAATGAATCTATTCATTATTTGAAGATAGCCTTTATTATAATCTGGATTGCTCCAATATGAATCCAAGACATTGTTCGTGTTACTTCTATCTTGAGTTTTTGTAATTCCTTCTTAATTTCTTCGGAAGAAATTCGCTGCATCTCCATTCTATTTTCTTTAAGTTCCATATGAATTGTCATTTCCCTTCTGGAAACTTTATAGATTGGATGATGCTTTCTGTTTATTAGACCAAGACTTCCTAATAATTTTTATACATGTCCTACAAAGAATCATGGATATCTTTGAAGACTATGATTTTCTCTCATGATCTTTTGAACATGTAATGTGATATTATTGTCTGACTAAAAAATCAGATAAATCTTCATGTGTTTTGTGTCGAAACATTCCGTCTTCAGTCAGATTCATATTCTATTCTATCAGATTCTTCATAACTTAAGACTTCTTCTTACTCAAATATACAGGTTTGAGAAATAACATTTCTCCCAAGAAAATCAATCATTAACATTATGAGGGTACATTTTGTCGTTTTTAATGTTTTAGAGAGTGAAAACAAAATTTTTACGGTGTAGAGATTTATGATAAAATTGAATTTGAGTTTAGAAATTTATCTCTAATTTACCCTTAATATTTTGGATGTCCTTTTTCATCTATAATAAGGTATCACGATCTGTTAATATTTTAAATATCCAAAATACAATTACCACAATAATTATTTTACCTAATAATAATTATTAAAATAATTAAAGATTAGGATCACCGAGCTGTCCAATTTTTAGATAACCAATATACTCTTACTACAACAATTATTCTATTCGTAGTTATTTATAAAATATTTATGCATTACAATGACCAAATAACCCAATATGTAATATTATTTTAAATAACATAAATAATTGATTTAACTCCATAAAATATTATATATTGAAAAAAAAAGGTGATTACATACAATTTGTACGTATTATTCTTGTTGACATCTCACAAATATTGATTGAAATTTTTTAGCCAGAGTAAGTAATCCGTCATTATCGACTAACTTTGTAGAAATCGGATAAATCTACCAATCCTTCTCACTTTCATGGTTCCCCTGCCTTAGCAACGAAATTATAATGCCATTACCACCTAAAATTTCAATTATTTATCCAGTCCCAAATGAAAATTCTCCAACTTCCCTTCTTCTTCTTCGTGTTCTTTTCATCTGCTCACACCAAGAAACAGTGTCCAACGTCTTGCTGTGGCGGCAACAGCACTCTCCCGATTCGGTACCCGTTTAAATTACATGATAAGTTTGATAACCAACCTCAAAATTGTAGCTACACTTATCTAACATGCAATGATCAGGCCATAGCCATCTTAAACCTGCCATATTCTGGAGATTTTTACGTACGTAGCATAGACTATGATTCCTTGATCATCAAACTCTACGATCCCGAAAACTGTCTCCCAAGGCGGTTTATGAGTTTCAATCTCTCTTTTTCTCACCCTTTAAAGGTTTTATATTATCAAAATTACACGTTCTATAGCTGTCCTAAGGAGCTGGTGGAAATAGCTAATTTGACTGTCATTGATTGTCTGAGCAATACCTCCACCTCTACAGTAGCTACTAGTGTTATTCCAAGCCAATTAATGAAAGAGCTGTACAGGTGCAATGAGATTACGACATCTTTCATACCCGTTTCAGGGTTTGATTCCTATGGTTTTGTTGGAAACCAGACAGACTTGATCCTGAGATGGCTTCCATTTTCTTGCAATGGTTCTCCAAACCCAACAGGTGTGTGTGCACGTTCTTTTAGTTTCTCTATTCTTCAAGCAGATTTGTTTTCCAATTAAAAGCTAGCTCCAATGAAGATTATGATTTTTGCAGGTCTGGTGTCCGGAGGTATCGTTGAAACAGCCATCATAATGCTGTGGTCGCTTCCAATCATACTTGGGCCATTAATCTGCTTTTCTTGCTGTGTGCATTTCACCAAAGAGGTTCGATTGGGAGATGGTGAGAACTAATTCTCAAACATAACATAAGCTTGCAAATACAACTCAGCTTTTGTAAACAAACTCGGATTTGTAGATAGCAGATTGATTCACAACATAAGCTACCAGCTCAGGCGACTGCAGTCACTGCATCAGTAAAACTAGGATTAAACAAAGTCAAGAAAGCAAGCAATTTCCAATGTGAATTTACATGGTTAAAGGATGTAATTTGTTTTTTGAAGTGCATTTCATGGCAAATTGTTGTATGGAATAAAGGGAACGGTAACTATGTAAAATCTCATGATAATTATAATTAATGTAAAAATCGAAAAGTTCTATTCACATTTTAAGTATAGCCCTGCTGCAAGATTGTTGATTTCGTTCATATACTAATTTCTTTTAGCAATCATAAATTATAAATAAATTACAGTTTATAAGCATTACAAGTGAAAGAGACTTGCTAAGAGCGAAATAAATCTTACGATCATTCTTATTTACGAGAATGATAAAAAAAAAAAAAAAAAAAACCACTTCTCGTGTATCTCTAGATTTGTGTAGCAAAAGTTGCATCAATCCAACACTAACTATATTTTTTATTCATTCTTGCATCGAGAAGTATTTTTCTGTATTATTCATGTATTAAGATTGCCAGCATAAAGCTAATATCAATGAAATAGCGCTACTACCCATCTCAGACTTCAAGAAACAGTTTAGTTCTTGTACATATCGTGGAATTGTCTCAATCACTTGTCTTTATGCTGTTGAGACTCTTATCCAGACAAATTTCCTATGTATTTTCTTGTTCTGATGATTTGAACGAGGAGTAAGTAAATACACACAATTTTATTATGGGCTTTATGTACTTAATCTTCACAGGACCACAATTCCTCTACCTGTTTCCAATCCGTAAATCTTACATGGGAATTCTTGACACACTGCTCTATTTTTTCTCGATCTTATCTGTTGTCCATGCTCAAAAACAAAATGTTTGTCCAACAACATTCTGTGGAGGTTTCTCTCTAGATTACCCTTTCAAACTACCAGATAAACTGCCCCAAAATAATTGTACTTATACCAATCTTTTTTGCAATGCCAATCTAAATTATGGAACACCCATTGTAACTCTTCCTTATGGTGGAGATTTCTATGTACGGTATATTGACTATTTGGATTCATACATAGAGCTCTATGATCCTGAAGGTTGCCTTATGAAACGTCTGATGAATAAATTGAACCTATCATCTTCTCCTTTTGAGGTCATTGCCTATGAAAACTACACCTTTTATACTTGTCCTTCAAGCCCAATCACACCGTTGGATACGGTCCTCATCAGTTGTCTTAGCAACTCCACTAGTATCACTGTGGCTACTTCTTTCCCCTCATCTGATCTACTTTCAGTATATAAATGCGAGGTCTTTGGCAGTTGGCAACTCCCTGTTTTATGGTTGGGACAGTTTGATCTTCATGGAAGTGGTGATGATCTTTATTTGACCTGGAATCAAGCTGTTTGCAAATCCTGTGAAGATACACAACAGGATACAGGTAAAACTCAATTTCTAGTTTTTCTTGAAATCTCGGTCATCACTATTTTCTACAGCATCCTGATCAAAATCAAGGTAATACTAATTGAAAGTTTTCTTATCCTAAACTTGGTTAATTTACAGACGATTCCAACAATTTTTTGGGAGCATATGTTGGATCACCAATTTTCATGCCATCGGCAGTTGTTATGGGCTTAGTATTCACAATCTGTTTACTGTTCCTGTTCAAACGTAGAGGCAGCAGAGATGAGATAAATGTAGCCGATATCCAGCCAGAGACTGCCACAGCCACTACAGCACCACCACATCAAGAAGGGTTGGATGACTCCAAAATCAATACTTGTACATCATTGGTAGTTATTAATGAAAGCAAAACAAATTCGGAGCCAGATTCTTCTTCTTATATCTGCCCCATATGCCTGGAAGGATACAAGTCCCAAGATATCGTGAGAAGCATAGCCAAATGTGAGCATCGTTTCCATGCCGACTGCATTGAATTGTGGTTAAGAAAAAATATCACATGTCCTGTTTGCAGAACAACTCTTTCTGATGTTGAATGATGACAGTCTGATATTTTTTAGATTTTGATATCATTTTTTTCTTCTATCCTACTTCATTCTCCGGACAGCTCTAATAATTTGTTTGAAAAAAAAAAATTACAAATTTACAAATAATTTATAAATTATCAAAATAAATTGTACGATAGTTTATAAATTGATTTAAAAAAATTGAGATATCCAATTTTTTTTCAAAAAAAATTTATTTTAATATTTCACTAATATCTTTTAAATATTTACTTGTCCTCGTTTCTTAAATCTCAGTTTTATCACTTTGTTTTTTTTATCGACTCTAAAATAAAATTTTGTTATATCTTTATATTAAGATATAAAAACAAAATTGTTCAAAGTTTTATTGAGTAAATTAATAACGACATTTTTTTCTAATATGATTATAAAACTATTTTCATATATATGATATATGTATATATATAACTACTTACATTAACTCATAATATTATATCTTTTTTGATAATTTTGACAATAAAAAAATCTTATAACACCAAACATATCAACATTGTTAAGTTGTTTAAAATAAGTTCATCAAAACACTTTAACAACTTATTTTTAATAGTAGGTCTTTCGTGATACGATCTTATATATTTTATCCGTGAGACGGGTAAACCACTCAACTATGTCTATATTTACAATAATAAATAATAATTTTGTCATAAAAATTATTTTTTTTCATAGGTGATCAAAATAAGAGATCTATCTCACAAAATTGACGAGACGTTTTACAAATGTTTTTTTGTATTTTTAAATTAAGGCATCTCAACTTATAAACTCCTGAAACAATTTATAAAATGTAAGAATTTATAAATTGTTTTTAATAAACTTAACCAAACATCCTCATAATAATCTTTATACTAGGAAATAGGGTGGAAATGGAATTTGCTTTTCCAAGTTATACGATTCTTTTGCATTCAGAATGAATGGATTGCTGAAAAAAAATTCAATCCGACTTTTCAAATTCCAAATAAAATGAATCATTTAGAGGACGTTTGTCTCATTGAACTTGTCCTTTACTTTTAAACTTTGATATAGCCCTAGCCCAACCCCAACCCCAACCCCAACCCCATTTTTTCTACATATTTGGCCAGCCTGTTGAACCTTTCTCTTTATCCTGCAACATGGATGGAAAAATCCTTTCAATTCTCCTCTCTTTTCGTCTTCACTTTCCCTGCAACAATACATTCCAAGGACTTGTGTCCAACTTCAAATTGCGGAAAGTACTTTTTTCCCATTACCTATCCTTTCAAGCTCGAATATGATCAACCCCCGAAAAACTGCCCAAATTTCATCAATCTAAAATGCATTGATGATGGCCATACCATGATAAATCTTCCTGCTTCTGGTGAAGTTATGTAAATGATATTAGTTACTACACACACAAAAATCACCCTCACCGACCCTGAAAACTGCCTGGCAAGAAGGCTTATGGCCAATTTTTCATACTATACTTTAAAGGCCATTAATTATGTAAACTACACGTTTTATACACGTCCTAGAGAATCTGAAGACAGATATCTAACCGATTATGTAATCAGCTGCCTAAGTAACTCGACAAATTCCACTAGTTGTAGTTAACTTTAACATCAAAAGGAATGAAAATTTGAAGGGAAATTCATCTAATCAGTGGAGCTTTATCTTGAAATTATAGTTGCTCATTGATTCTACTTGAAACCTCAGTTGGACTTTTCCTTCTGTTTTATCTATTCTCCTTTCTCCAAAACAATAACACGAAAAAGAAATTGTTTTGCAATTAATTACGGGTCAAGATTGGTTTTTATCTCGTGTCAAATGTCAATAGTCTACTGTCAATTTTATAAATAAAAAAAATGGAGTTGGGGGACGGGTATTTTTTTGTTACAATGTTATCAAATCATAGACCTCATCTCAAACCCGATCTTGATGTCAAATGAGCTACAAATCAATAAATAACCGTTAAGAGTATTCCAGATCGCTTAAAAAATCGAATTTTCAATCATATATATTGTTTTGAACTACTAATTTTCTTGAATCTTTAACAAGAAACCAACATATATATGTAATGTACCTTCCCACAGCAATTCCAGCACAAAATATGTATAATACCTGAGGCTGAGGCCTCCGATCCCTTTTCTTTGCACCTCTTCCAGAAAGACATACACTCCATGGGCTATTCTTCAAGTTTTCCTTTGAACTTTGATGGTGATTCATCCTTTCAAACTTGGGCCCTTCGGAAAGTAAAAAAATAAATTATTTATTTATCATCATTCTGTCATTTTTTTTAAGCATTATTCTATCAATCTTCGGGCATACCAAGTTCGACCTCGGGACTCACAAGTAGGTATTTAATCCGTGGAAAAAAGTTAACTACTTTAGTTAAATATTTTTTTTAAACCAACTATTATTAAATTTGAGTATATATTACCATATTTCAAAAAATACCAGTTACCAACTATTAATTATATAATATAAGTAAATAAACAAAAATTTCATGCAGAAACCAAACGTCATGCCTTCTTCCTATAGTTCTATAGAAATAAAATATGTAGTCTGCGTTAGGTAATCGGTTAAGGAAGAGACTAGTAGATTTGGTCACCAAGAATCTTGAAAGTTCTGAACAAGAGATTTTGATTCCGGAGTTTCTATAAGAATATAAGATGGCAATTGCGATGCTTAATTACTACCATATGTTCTTTTCCTCAATTCCGATAGTATTTACGATATTTCTTGTAGGAAAATTGACACAGGGTATTGATGGTGGAAACAGAGAAGTTCATTGTAGAGATTGAGAAGGCAAAGGAAGGAAAAGATGGGAAGCCATCAATTGGGCCAGTTTATAGAAATGTGCTTGCTAAAGATGGATTCATTCCTCTCCCTCAAGAACTTGATAGTTGTTGGGATATTTTCTGGTAAGAAATTTTGTATCTTTTTCTTGAATTTTGCGACTGATACTTTCTTGAAAATATATATATAAAAAAATGTCCAAATATGAAACAACTGCTTGATACCCAAACACGCCGTGTTTGAGGACTCTGCTGCTACTTCGCTTGCATTGCAATCCATTTTCGTGGACTAGTCAATTCATTGGCCACCTGTGAATGTAAATTGTTTGCAAGCAGATGTTTCGAATGTGGGTATACATTTTTGTCTATATATCTCAGTTTTGAAGAAGAATATACGTGATTGGCAAGGGATCTTTGTCACGTCCCGACCCCGGGCCTCTGCCCATGCCAGCGTGACTGCACGATAGCTCCCAATAGCAACTATTTCGTATTCGTCGTCGTTTTACGAAAATGATTAACACAAGTTGCTATAGAAGTTGATCGTAGCCTATTATAAACTCATTTTAAATTTTTAATTTTTACCATTGGAACAATTGATTACAATCATACCTCCTTCAGAACGCGAGATCCTCGTCGCGTTCTGACCTCTTGATCCGCGAGAGCCGAAAATCTATAGGTGACTCCTTTCATGTAGCACTTTGTCTCGCAGGTTCAAGAGGTGGCTCCCATACACGTAGCAATTTGCCCCGCATAGCACTTATTTCCCTAATTCGCATAGCACTTTTTCGCGGTGTTCTTTGCTGGTCACCGTCTCTGATACCATTCCGTCACGTCCCGAGGAACTGCGTGACTGCACAATGAACCACTATAACAACTACTTCATATTTTATGGAAATGTTTAACTAGTTGTTATAGAGGTCATTTAAACTCATTATAAACTTATTTTAAATTTTTAATTTTTACGGCAAGAGTATCACAATCTTTCTGCTTGGGAATTGGATTAATGTTTACTTTGTGCACTGATCAAGCACATAATTTAAATATATTCATAAATTTTTATGACCTCAATTGCAGTCGGTCTGTGAAAAAATTTCCCAATAATCCAATGCTTGGCGAGCGGGAAATGGTGAGAGGGAAGGTATGAAGATATTTTAATGCTTCTATATCTTCTATTTTATATTTTTTTTAATGCTTCTATATCTTCTATTTTATATTTTTGTTCAGTGGCATTGGTGATGCCGAAGAGTTGGGGTAAACACCCTCTGATGTACATTTTTTCATTTTTGAATTTTGTGTGCTTGCAGGCAGGTTCATATGTGTGGTCCACTTATCAAGAAGTTTATGACTTAGTTCTTAAAATCGGAGCCTCCATTTGTTCGTGTGGTGCCATGCAAGTAAGATTTTATCCCTTCAACTTCAATAGGTGGATGCCCGTTTAAGACACAGAACTAAGTTATGAGTAAATGTTGTAGATTGAGCTAATAAAAACACTCCAAGTTCAGCATGTTTTATTGATATGTAGACTGTTGTGCCATGTCGATGACGACGATGCACCAACCAAGCTTTTCGATGTAATCTTTACTTTAGAACTAACTCATTTTCGTTCCACAATGTCCGATTCAACTCCTTTTATATGTGTTGGTGTTCATTTCCGCACAATTAAGTTAAAAACTTGAACTCAAACCTATCAATCATAAATTCATAACATGCATTTATTTGTTTGTTGAAAATTCTGTTTTGTACAGGGTGATAGATGTGGGATCTACGGAGCAAACTGCTCAAACTGGGTTATTGCTATGCAGGTTATTGAAGCTTATTTGTAGGAATACAATTTGAATTTTATGCTTATTGGACAGTTATGATTTTTGACCATCCAAGGCCTATATTTTCTGGCGTTTCATTTCCACCATTTTAATTAATATATTATCCTTCTTTTTTATGTATGCAATGTTGAATATTTGACCTGTTTGATGCTTGCATATGAGTAATTCCTTTATGGGGGAATAATTTAACAGTAGGTATATATCTTTCGCAGGCTTGCAATGCTTATGGTCTATACTGTGTTCCCTTGTACGATACTCTTGGTAAGTTCCTGAATGTGTGCAGTGGCCGTTTACCATACAGAATAAGAACTTGTTAGGCATGGTGAAATGTATACAATATGCATCATTTCCGCAACCATAATTGGAATTTAGCTTTGTAACACCGTATGTTCATGGTTTTAGGTGCTGGAGCAGTGGAATATATTATTAGCCATGCTGAGATCTCTATTGTTTTTGTCGAGGAGAGCAAAATTTCTGAGGTAATGAGTTTATTGCAAATATCAATTATCAGGAAACTGTTTTTTTTACCTTTTTATTCAGAAACTTGATGCACCAACTGCTTCAGTTATCAGACAGCTTCTAACAAAAAATGCAGGTACTGAAAACATTTCCTAGCAGTGAAAAATACTTGAAGAGTAAGTTCCATTTTCGGGATTTCGTTATAGTTAAATCAAACAATAATCCTTTGAAGTCACTAATTCATTGCTACAGCAATTGTAAGCTTCGGAAAGATCAGCCTACAACAAAAGAAGGAAGCTGGAAACTTTGGCATCAAAATGTACTCTTGGAATGATTTTTTACTTCTGGTAGGCCGATTCTATCAACTAAAATGAAACTATTATTAAACTTTGTGTCTGTCCTTGTGGGATTTGCGCAGCGTATCTTTTGTGTTGAATTGCATCATCATCATGCATAACTGGGTAGCTAGTTTTATTGCATTAACCTCAATTATATTATATTCCAGGGAATTGACAACCGATTTGACCTTCCCATCAAGAATAAAACAGATATTTGTACGATAATGTACACAAGTGGGACAACAGGTGACCCCAAGGGAGTCATGATTTCCAATGAGAGCATTCTTTCAATTATATTTGGAGTCAATAACCATTTGGAAAGCATGAATCAAGAGGTGAGTTCATATTATCTTCATTACTCTTCATGCCTAACCGAGCTACTAGAACCAGCCTTTTTCTCACCCCTTTATTTTGAAAAATAAGAATGTATTAAATGTGGTCTCTCTCAATCACAGTTTTGCGAGACAGATGTATATTTTTCTTTTCTCCCTTTGGCACATATATTTGATCGGGTAACTGAAGAATTGTTCATCTCGAAAGGTGCTGCAATTGGATTTTGGCACAAAGTATGTGTAGAAGAATAGATTTCAGCTTCTTTGAATTTAAATTTTGTAAACAGCGACTCAATTGTTATGAATGGTTTTCAGGATATTAAGCGTTTGCTTGACGATATCAAAGAGCTTAAACCAACTGTATTCTGTGCTGTTCCTCGAGTGTTGGACAGAATATATTCAGGTTTTTATGAACTATGCTTCACAAAAATAATGGGTAAAAAGGTCCCTTCATGTGTTCATGTTCATCTTAAAAATTCGCCAACTTCCATCCACTCCACCTCCAACCTCAAATTTACACTTAGAAATTCAGAATAAGTGTATTCTGAACTTTTCCCAACGCATGAAGCTCTGCAAATACCTGTTAAATTGCTTAGTCAAAAATATAGTTTCTGCAGATGATGTGTGAATCAGGTTGTCTTGTGCTTATTTCTGCAACTTTTACTGCTTTTCAGGTTTGATTGAGAAGATCTCTTCAGCCGGGGTCCTCAAACATGCACTCTTTAATATTGCTTATTCCTAGTAAGAATCAAAATTTAGAAATGATGCCTCGGAGTGTGAATCAGATTGTCTTGTGCTGTATTCTTTTCATGATGCCTCTTAAACTTCAAAAATTATCTAGGATGTTGGTTATGTAAGAATCGAAATGCTGAAAACATGTGATATGAATATGTGTGTTATAGTATTATATGGTCATTTACTCCATCCATCTGAAAAACATATGACAGTCAAATATCGGATTATCTCCTAGTTGCATAAAGTATGCAAAACATATTTAAAATTTGTTTCTAGGGACAACCATAGATGTAGTTAAAGGTTTCGATTCCTTAAAAATATTTCTTTTATACATTGATGATGGAGTAATTTGATGTTGCAGCAAGCTGCGTAACATGCATAAAGGCTATAAACATGTAGAAGCAGCTCCAATTTTTGACAAAATTATTTTCAACAAGGTGATGAATTAACAGCTGTTGCCAGCTTTTTGTTTCTCAAGTTATTTTTCAGATTAACTTGAATGTGATCCCAAGTGTCGACAACCCTTTTGAGTTTTAAATTTTAGGTGAACGAAGGTTTAGGTGGGAATTTACGGCTCATCTTATCTGGAGCAGCGCCTCTTTCTCATAGCGTGGAAACCTTCCTCCGTGTGGCGACATGTGCTCATGTTCTTCAGGGATATGGTTGATAGTATACTAAAACTAACGCTATGTGTCCTAAATCTTATGTCTTTGATTGTGAAGATCGATACATGTGGTGTGCTGTGCTGTAGGTTTAACTGAAACCTGTGCGGGGTCTTTTGCTGCGCAACCGGATAAAATGGCAATGGTTGGTACCGTGGGACCTCCACTGCCTATGGTGGATATATGCCTGGAATCTGTTCCTGATATGGGATACGACGCCCTTTCAAGTACTCCTCGTGGAGAAATATGTATCAGGGGGAAGTGCTTGTTCTCGGGATACTACAAACGTGAAGATCTCACCAAAGAGGTGATGATCGGTGATTGGTTTCATACTGGTATGTTATTCAAGTATTACGTTTATGCTAAGTTTCTTGATGTGTTATGTTTAGTAATATTGTTTGCCCTGAGCTTGATACAGGTGACATAGGCGAATGGCAACCAGATGGTAGCATGAAGATTATCGATCGCAAGAAAAACATTTTCAAGCTTTCTCAAGGGGAATATGTATCTGTTGAAAAACTGGAGAGCATTTACTCTTTGTCCCCAAGTGTTGATGCGGTTCGTTATTCTTTCAAGACCCCATCTTACAATTTTTTTGTGCTAAGCTTTTGCCCCAACAATGTCCAAATCATGTTTCAGATATGGGTCTACGGGAATAGTTACAAGTCCTTTCTTGTTGCTGTTGTGAACCCGAATTTGGAATCTTTGAAACAATGGGCTCAAGTGAATGATGTTACCGCAGATGTGAACACCATGTGTGATGATCCAAGAGCAAGAAATCATGTTCTTGGAGAGTTAACTAGTATTGGTGAAAAGGAAAAGGTTGACACTGATTTAATGCTTTATTCCTTTCTGGGCGATGAAATTTTTTGGCCATGTGTTTATTCTTAGTCCACTCGTCTGGTTGTACACTCAAAATCAGTGATGAAACTAGAGTGACGATTTTAATTGCTTGTGTTTGACAGTTAAAGGGATTTGAATTCATTAAAGCTGTTCACCTTGACCCGATGCCATTTGACATAGAACGTGATCTTCTAGGGCCAACTTACAAGAAGAAGAGGGCCCAATTTTTAAAATATTATCAGGTACCTGATCTGCACTATATACCCTGAAAATAAACGTGGTTTTAGAAAATTATTCTGACATGTTCATGTCGAATTGCAGAAAGCCATTGAAGACATGTATATGACCTGATGACCTTCAACACCCTCTCTTTGAACAAAGAAGGAAGAAAGAGAAATGGCTTATGCGGAGAGGGGAGGGGAGGGGGAGTCCAGTTTATTGTTGTCCGCATGGCATTCATCTGTGTCTTGTTTTATGATTGTACAATTGTAAATTCGGAATATTGCTCTTTTGGTGGATAAAAACCTGTGATAAGTGATTATTACACTTGTAAAATGAGTGAATTGTAGTAGTTTAACACCACAATGTACTCTTGAATCTTCGAAGCATGACTGGTACATTGCTTGTTATTGTTTAGTCTCTTTCAATTTTTTATTTTATTTTTTTCTATTGGTCAGAATTTTCTGTCCGTTACTAACTTTTTTATAAAGTTTTAAATTAAAAAAAATTAATAATAAATAATAAAAGATATATAAAAGTAGTACAAAAAACTTGATTGAGTATATTTGAAATTTGCATGAGTTTCAATCATTTAAAATTTGTAATAATGATTGTTTTTGTTTCTTTATTGTGTTTTTAATTATGTGTAATTTAATTATTTGTAATTTTTTATTTTGTTTTTTTAAATACAAAATCATACTCACCATTGCATTGCAGTAACATGAAATGACATCAGCATGACCAATTTCATCTCTACAAATCTCACCCTTCAAGATGCTCTTAGTAGAGAGGACATAATCTATATTACCTATAAAAGTGTGCATAATTTACAATGTTTTCCAATTGTGCATTGTCTATAATACCCTTCATGCAAACTTCAATAAAATAAATGACATAAATTGCTCACACCTTTTCCTCTTCATTATTACTAAAACCTTTGCATCTAACCGTTGTATAATCATATAATCATTATTTAGAGCCTTATAAATAAATTATTTTCAAAAATTGCTGTAATTTATAAAATAATTGATCTTTATACTACATTAAATTTTTTATTCTTTTAGTTTTCTTTCTACGTTTTTTTAATGATTTTATTATAATAATTATATTTTTAGTGCACTTTCTAATTAAATAATAAATAAATTATAATATTACAAGAAGATATATAAAAAAATTAACTATATGTCCAATAGTAGAATAACATGATAAATATAAATAATATGATAATGTGAAGTTTAATACTAACATATTTTATGGGTTTTTAAACAAAAAATTGAAAGTAAATAGTTTAATAAATTTATTAGAAGAATTTATATTATCATAATTTTGTAATTTAAAAATTCTTTAATAGAAAATTATAAAATAAGAAATTTTGAAAATAATATTACATAAAAATTGAATAGATATTCATAATAAAAAATACATTAGCGAAATAATATTTTCTTCATACATAATTCTTACAAAAAATATTAAAAGAATATATTTTTTAATAAAATATATATTTTTTTATTAAAAATATTAAAAAAATATATATTTAACTATTATACTTATAAAAGTGTAAAAAGAATAACAAAATTTTTCATTGTAAATTTTCTACTACTTCCATAAATTGTATGTTGTTAGATCAATTGCATGAAAATTTTGTTACACAATTAAAAAATCATTAAAAATATTAAAAGAATATATATTTAACTATTATACTTATAAAAGTGTTAAAATAAATTTAAAAAGTTTTTCATTGTAAATGTTCTAATATTCCCATAAATTGTGTGTTTTTAGATTAATTGCATGAAAACTTTTCTACGCAATCATTAAATAAATGAAGATCATAATAGTGTTTTAATTTTTAATAGAAAATTGAAACATAAGAAATTTTGAAAATAATATTACATAAAAATTGAATTGATGTTTGATAATAAAAATACAGTAGAGAAATAACTTTTTCTTGATACATAATTCTTAGAAAAATATTAAAAGAATAGATTTTTTAATTTAAAATAATCACTAAAATATTAAAAGAATATATATTTAACTATTATACTTATAAAAGTGTAAAAACGATCTGTCAAAAAAAAAAAGTGTAAAAACGATAACAAAGTTTTTCATTGTAAATTTTCTACTATTCCTTTAAATTGTGTGTTTTAGATTAATTGCAAGGAAATTTTCTACTCAATTTATGGGAAATCTATGCATTAAGAATGAATATATATCTGATAATAAACATATTTTTTTATCTATATACCTACAAAAGTGTAGATCATTGGCCATGTTTTTCAATTATCAAAAGATAAAAATGACCTCCTCATCAACACAAATCTTAGATTCAATAAAGATATATTTGTAAATTTCTAATTGTTGTAAGTGTAAAAATTAAATATCAAATTTTTTTATTTATTCTACCTAATATATAATTAATTAGTAGCCTAATTAGTCCATATAATATATAATTAATAGTCTAACAAATGCTAATTAATCATCACTGCAATATACATTGATTGTAATATCACTTCGAAATAACTCCTATATTAATTTTCTCAAATATTTCAACTTTATACCAACTTTAAATATTTTATCCTTTTAGTTTTCTTTCTACATGTTATTTTATGATTTTAATGCAATTTTGTAATTATATTTTAGTGGAGTTTCTAATTAATAATAAATCATAGTATCACAAGAAGATATCAGAAAAAAATAATTACATATGCAATTGTACAATAACATGATAAGTATATAATAATATAATAATATTATATTTAATAATAATATATTTTATGATTTTTTATCTAAGAATGGAAAGTAGTAATTTAATAAATTATTTAGTATAATTTATATCAATAATCATGAATGTTAATATACTAATAATATCATAAAATATGGATCTGATAGAAAAATTAAGAGAGTTAGCTATATAATAAGAATTTTAAATATTTTAGTAGTAATTTTTTTAAAAAAATTATATATCAGACAAGACTTTTAGTGGAATCCTTCCTACAAAGGAAGAAAGGAGTATGAGTGTTTTTCTTCGAACATATATAAAATCCCCGTTGAAAAAAAATCAGTTCAATTCGTTCTATATATTATTCTCATTATAATTTATTATATAACATAAAATCAATTGCTTGAATTTTAATTTGAGAAACAATTTTGAAAGTAAGATATATAAGTTTTTAATTAATTTATTCGTCTAATATGACAAAAGACTAAACCAATATGTTAAGACTCATAAGAACTTTTCTCAGAAAATAGAGATGTTTCATATTCTAACCATTTGAGAAAATCTTTCAACCACCTAAAAACGATTGAAAACAAATTTAAAAAGCAAATATTTTTAAAAGAATAATGTATATTTTTTTTCTTATCCCAACAATATACAATCACTACACATACAAATATATATATATATATATATATATATATATATATATATATATATATATAAATAATTGTAATTGATGGCTTAATGAAAAATATAAATTATATACTTTTTAAAAAATTATTTATTAACTAATATATATGAAAATTAACTTATCTATGATATATAATTCTAAAGCAAAAGGTAAAAAATTCTGTAGGAGATTAAATAATATTTAAATTGAATATTATAGGTTATATTTTATTATCAATATTATTATATCATTAGTTTTGATAATATTTTGATGAGTTAGTCACAAATATTTTAAATTGATAATTATTTGTCCTTAATGTGTTTCACTTATATAAATTATTATTTATGCATTTATAAATTCTATAATTTGGTTGATTTTTATGTTGTTATAATTTATACGTGGTGCTTAGATATATATTTTCAAAAAAAAAATTCAGTTCAATTCGTTCTATATATTATTCTCATTATAATTTTATTATATAACATAAAATCAATTGCTTGAATTTTAATTTGAGAAACAATTTTGAAAGTAAGGTATATAAGTTCTTAATTAATTTATTCGTCTAATATGACAAAAGACTAAACCAATATGTTAAGACTCATAAGAACTTTTCTCATAAAATGGAGATGTTTCATTATTCGACTTACAGAGAGAAATGAGCTTCCAAAATAATATTCAAAGGAAGAAAAGAAACTATTTATACTAAAGTAAAAATAAGAAAAAATGTGTTTTACTAAAAGCGTGTTTTGTGAATCTTATTCTATCAAAACAATATAAATAAAAAAAATGATTCAAATTATTTTTAAAAAATCAAAGTTTAATTTTTATTAAATAATTAATATACACGTGCATCGCACGTGCTTCTTGCTAGTAAAAGAAAAAGGGGTAATAGAGCCAAGTAGGTCAACATATTTACTGAGAATCGAGTAAATTTGGGTAGTTTATGTACGGAGATAGCTCGAGACCAGATCATGAAAAATAGGAGGCATAGGATCCAGATGCCCAGGTTAATTGAGTTCTGATCAGTACAAAAACCTCAAGAATATAGAAACAACAATTGGCATCATTACAGTCTCCAGTAATACTTGCGGATTGCCCTTCTGTTTTGTCAATGCATAATGCAGTCTATCGTCTGCCTCTTTTAGAGACATCTCCATCATTTTTCCTGTGATGCTGATGACATGCTGCTTGTGTAAAGCAGGTATCCCACGTCCGACATTGTTCTGAGTCGACCCTATGCATGAACATTGGTAATGACTTATAAAGCAACGCGCTAGTTAATGCAGACAGAGTAATGACACATATCTTCATCCTTTATTTAACTGATTAACCAAAAATTCAATGACAAAAGCTAACTTTCCAGGAAATATTTCTTGCAAAAGACGTATATCTCCTTTCTTAGCTTATGAATGCTCCAATCAACAATTTTCTTTGTTTAACGGGCAGTAAACTGATCACTGATAAACCATCACACTTGCATAAAAAACATGTACTAACCAAATTGGCTCTGTTTCATTCAGTAAGTTCAAATACTTTACAACTGCATTTTTTCAAATGTATAGTTAACTTACTGTGTATTTTAAATTTAATGGTAAAACAAAAGCTCTTTCACAAAACAAGGACAAACAAGTTAACTTATATCCTTCTACTTCCAAAAAAAATGAAAAAATCATTAGCGCACATGTAATATCACCTGTTCATTGCGAACCTCTTCTAGAGATGGACATGAATCTATTGCGCTTGGTAAGCAAACAATCTATGAAGCCAACTGGACAGCCTAATATAACTTGTTGAGGCCCAAGTCAAGATGGTTAGTTCCAAAGTTGATGGCCAGGCTTCTGATATTGTCTACGAAGGCTCCAATTACCCACTTTCCCACAGACGAGATCCCGCAGTAAAGATGTTTGGATATCACTATTAATTCATCAAAAACATATTCTGATCACATAAAAATGTGTTTAGAAAAACGCTCAGGACAAATTATATTAAAACTTGATGCAAAATATACGATATAAAATACGAGTTTGGATAGCAAAAATAGGAAGAAACATGAAAGGAAATCTGGAGATGTTGAAGGGGAATAGGGGAGAAGTTCAACTATCATATGCTTACAGTAGATTCACAATGAGCAAACATGGCTCAATCATACCTGAAACCTGCAAGAGTCCCAATTTTGATATTTTGATCTTTGGTACATGATTCTGAGAAAACATAAAAAACTAGAAGAATTGTCAGTGCTAAAATCATAGCTTGTTTGCCAGTTGAGACCACAAAAAGCATCTTGTCACACCGAACTTGAGCTTTGGTAAGAGCGATAGGTCCTCGATTCATTTCTGGGATCCACCATATTGAACTATCTCACAGAATATATTGTGACACTTGTCCTAAGATGAGATCATGCAAAATTATAATGCTAATATTTGATCAGGGCCGGTAGTGAAGCATAGAGTTCAGCGAAGCACTGGAAGATCCAGTTTAGCAATTGTTCTTTTGGTAGTTCCAAAAGTAGTCCAGCCTACACCACATGAAATTAAAGATATGAAAAGGCATAAGACTTGTGGATGGTGACATAGCAGGTCAGCACTGACGTTCTCACCAAGTTATCATGCAAGAAACATGTGCAAATTTGTGAAACGGAAAACAAATTAATGCACAAGACAACTTCAAAATGGAACCTAGACAGACAGTATTAATTTGTGACTGGCAACAGGCAACAATAGTACACCATACATTTCTCCTATAAAAAAATGACCAAACAAACCTTTTCACATAACACAAACAACAAACCTTGAGATCCTGAGGATTCAACTTCTATCAGTAATCCTTCATTAGTGAATAGCTTATTCCTTAAAAAATGTACATACCTTGATTGACCCATCCTCGTAAATAAGAGAATTTCGGTGTATTTCAGACACCATAGAATCTCTTATCAACCCGAAAACCTTTTCACTCATGTTCGTTTTCATGCAGACCATCTTCCCTGAAGCATATACATTAGTGATTCCCAAATCTGCGGACATTCTCCTGACATATAGCTTCTTTAATAGAATTTCCATGGAATAAGGCTCTTTTCCATATTGGCGGCGCAGATTTTCAGTAAACTGAACGAGCTCCCACATGTCTTTCTCTGCAGCTTTCTCAGCTTCCTTGATTGTTTCCAGGGGATTCTCAAGATAATTGATGTATTCTGAAGGGAGATGATGACTTAAATTCATATCGAACTGCAATGTGTCAAGGATGATGGAATCATGGTGAATCCCAGAGTCAAGTCATATATTCTGCTAGTCGTGAAAGAGATACAAAGAAACAAATACCAGAAAAGGAATACAAATATTCCAAATCACATGAAATTGCTTTCAAGGCAACACTTCTTTTTGTCGATGTGGTGACCAGATCACAAGCAAGAAAAATAATAAAGTAGATCACGTGTAGAACAGAAGCAGAATCGAATAAACTAAATCAATAGGCCCCTAAAAAAATCAGCTTTTATTTGATCCGAAACGTGATCATGTGTGGCTCAATCACATGGGTATTTTACACATTTCTAGGTTTTCCTTCCCGATGCCCCTAATCATCTCAGCCGCTGTGAGATTTAACAATACAATGCAAGTCACTTGGAATTGTGCATGAAATCCTATCCTTTGAACAAGTTAAAAAATAGTTGATAAAATATCAAACATTGCAGATCGGTTTTTTTCAATTATGATTTCTTTATTTATAAAATAATGTCAGACTTCATGCAGACATTTTAGTGCTATAACCAAATTTTTTACATTAATCCGACAATAACCCAAATTAACTCATTGCAACTTACTGATTAGAATCTCACTTCAAGGATACAAACACAGTTCACTACATTGCTCTGAAACACTTCGGAAAAAGAAACACATTGGACAACCGACAAAGCATAATTCTAGAACCCAAAACTGATGTGGTCACACCCTTGCTGAAACTGAACACTCACACATGAGAACGAAATTAAAGCATCACTTTGAACTATATATATTAAAAAAATGCATTAGAGATTAAATTTCTTGTCCTGGAATTCATTTACTTTAAATTCTTCAAGGTATCAAGGTAAGCAGGAGAAAAAGTATGAAGCCAATTCTAATGAAGCATATAAAAATGAATTATAACAGAACGGTCTCCAGTGAAAGAAAGGACATTGTTGATTATCCTAAGCAATACTAAACTTCAATGCATTATCGACTATTTTAAAGGATACTACATTATTTCTTGACGCGCACAAATGAAAGAGTGATTTAATTAGTTATAAAAATAAACAATTAAATTGAATTGAATTAAATACAACAACAAAGTTTTTAAATTTTTTAGATATTAAAATTATTTTAAATTCAATATATTTGACTTCCCAAGGCAAAAGGAATGTCCACCGATGACAAGAGAGAAGTGATTGAAAAAAATTATCCCTTTATATAAACAACAATTAAAGATGCCTCCAAAGCGATAAAAGTGTTTTGTTTGCTTAGCACTAATACAACTTGCTAAAAGGTACAGCAAAAATAATATTTTGATGTGTGTAGTCAAAAGAGAGTACTACCTGCACAGATTGGAAAGATACAGGAACCACACGATGTTCATCAACCTGCAGGGAAAAAAATAGTCTGTGATTGGAGAAAAATAGTGAGTCAACAGTGATGGTTTAAGATGCAATATTTGAGAAAGCGTAATACATAATTTTTTCAATTGACACAGCATGCCTTAACAAACCTTGGATAGGCTTTCAAAAAGCATTTCAAAGAAAAGATCAATCCCCACATTCACGACATCCCCAGTTTGTTGTTCACCAAAGATGTTACCAAAACCTCTAATTGCCATATCTCTTTCTGCAAGGTGAAAACCTTGGCCAAGATCCCGGTAATCTTCAAGTGCAGAAAGCCTTTCCTGAAGCATCAAAAATCAATTTTTAAAGCATAGAAGAACGTGTTCTATCGGATTATATATGGATAAAGTATCGATATGATGGAAAAAACTGCATTGTTGCATTGGTATTAACTGAAGCATGAAGATGGACATACAAGTGCCTGATCAGAAAGCAATGACTTATCCGGGTAAAATAAGAACGCATGAGCCTCCTTATCTGCTCGGCCCACCCGTCCACGCAACTGGAAGATCAAAGGAACTTTCAAGGTATGTATGCAAAACACTACAAATGATACAATATCATGAACAAGTGCAGAACTATTTTGCTCAGTATATACTGAGAAAACACACTATGAAACTGAATGTTAAAGTATATGTCAGATTAACAAGAAACTAAACATTGTATCCTGCTTTTAAATAGTTTTCATTAGCAGTTATCGCGCTGGGTGGATTTTAACGTGAGAGCATCTAAGTTCTTTTTTTTTGATAGGAAACAATATTTTATTAATAATGATAAATCCATATTACATTAAGCGGACTAGAGGTCCACTAATCGTAACCTCTAAAACTTCTAGCAATACACATAATACCAATCTCTCAGAATATCAGAAATAGACAATCCATGAAAATTTTTATCTAGTCTAATCCAATTTGCTGTATTGAATTTTATTTTCCCCCAACATTCTTCTGAAGTTTCGTCAAGATCTTGGAAAATTCTCCTGTTTCTCTCCAACCACACATGCCAAGTAATTCCATGAATCACCATTTTCCAGAAAATTTTCCCTTTTTTGCCAAGCATTCGGCCCAAATCAGTCTGAAACAAGTCTTGTGTTGTCTTTGGTACAACCCAAACCAAATTCAATTCTTTTAAAGCCCTTGCCCACAAAGCATAAGTGAATTTGCAATGAACGAACAAATGATCTTGTGTTTCCTCATGCTTACGGCACAACACACACCAGTTTGGTGAAAGTGACCAAGTAGTTAATCTCTTTTGCATTACCTCGGCTGTCGGTAACTTCGAAAGGATAGCTGTCCAAGAGAAAATCTGAATTTTCGAGGGAATACATGTTTTCCAAATGATATTGTAGAAATTGAAACGATCTGAGATAGTAGTATCTTTGAAAAAAGAATTGTAGAAAGATTTGACAGTGAAAATCCCAGAATTATCCCCTTCCCACTTTTTAAAATCATCAACTCCTACCACCAATCTCACACCTTCCAAAATGCCCAAAAGCGAAGTTAATTGATTGATCTCGTCTTCGCGGAGAGATCTTCGAAAGCGAAAATCCCAAGATATTGAATTTGAAGAAGAATCAATTACAGCAAAATGAGAGACGGAATAATTATGGCACAAAGATAACTGAAATAAAGAATGAAACAAAACTTTGAGAGATGACACCCCCAACCAAATATCCTCCCAAAACCTTATTCTATTCCCCCCTCGAACCACTAGTTTAGTAAGTCGGTGATAAGTCGGGTATGACGCTGAAATAAACTTCCACGGGCATCTAAAAGTCACATTCTTAGCCATCCCCGCATCCCACCCATTTTCTTGTAACCCATACTTACTCTTTATTATTTTTTTCCATAGCGTATCATTTTCCACATTGAATCTCCACCACCATTTCCCCATTAAAGACATGTTCCGCAAGCACAAATTCCCAATGCCCAATCCTCCTTTTTCCTTCGGTCGGCATACTCTTTCCCATCTCACCATATGACAATGTGAATCTCCCTCATTTCCATCCCACAAAAAATTTCTCATGACTTTCTCCATCTCCCCCGCCACTCCTTTGGGTATCTTAAAAAGAGACAAGTAATATATCGGCAAAGCTGTCAAAACCGAAGCAATAAGAGTCAATCTACCTCCTTTTGACAAGAACGCCTTTTTCCAAGTAGACAATTTCCTAGAAACCTTAATCATAATAGGCTCCCAGAATGAAGACTTCATTGGATTACCCCCTAGAGGGACTCCCAAATATTTTATCGGCCAATTTTCCTTTCGGCACCCAATTTCAGTGGCTAAATCTTCCTCATCCACAACCTCTTGGTTTAAACCCAATAACGCACTCTTGTCCCAATTAATCCTCAAACCTGACATATCACAAAAAACTTTCAAAATCATTACCAGAAACCTTATGTGTTCCTCCGTCTTCACAAAGAACAAAGTATCATCCGCAAACTGTATGTGTGAGACCTCAACCTTCTCTCGGCCCACTTCATATCCTCTTATCAAGTTTCCTTCCTTTGCTTTGTCAACCAATCTTCCCAAAACATCGACAACCATGTTAAACAAAAAAAGTGATAACGGATCTCCCTGTCTAAGTCCACGATACGCTTTAAATTTCCCCCTCGGTCTCCCATTGATCATAATTGAAGACGATACATTTGACACACATCCTCTTATCCAACTTCTCCATTTTTCCCCAAACCCCTTTTTTTGTAATACAAAATCGAGAAAATCCCATTCGACATTATCATAAGCTTTTTGGAAATCAATTTTCAGAACCCAACCTTTTTTCTTTTTCTTCCTACCCTCTTCCACCAACTCATTCGCAATTAAACAACAATCCAAAATTTGCTTCCCCTCGGTAAATGCATTTTGAGTTTCTGAAAGTGTTTTTGATAACACTTTTTTCAACCTTCTAGCCAAAACTTTTGCAACTATCTTGTATAAGCTTGTTGTGAGACTTATAGGTCTAAAATCTTTCACCTTCAACGAGTCATTTTTCTTTGGTATCAAGCATATGTATGTTTCATTTGTCAAGCCATTTATGACCCCCCCATCATGGAATTCTTCGAAGACTCTCATTAAGTCGCTCTTCACCGTTTCCCAGCAATCTTGGTAAAGAGCCAAAGTATAACCATCGGGCCCGGGTGCTTTGCATCTATCACAATCAAAAACCGCCTTCTTAACCTCGTCTACTGAAAAAGATTTTTCCAACTCCTCTCTCATGTTGTCATCAATATTTCCCCATACCACTCCATCAATCCCAAATCTATTCAATGGTCTTTTGCTGTACAATGCTTTGAAATAATCCACGACGACTTGAACAATTTGACCCTCATCCTCTATCACTCTTCCATCATCCATCTCTAATTTGGTAATCATCGCCTTTGTCTTCTTGTGATTTAGCAACGAGGGAAAAAATTTTGTGTTACGATCTCCTTCTTTTAACCAATTAATTTTAGCCTTTTGATGAAACATTCGATTGCGTTGGCACAACAACTCCTCCAATTCACATTTTGTTTCCACTCTTTCAGCCACCCCATCCGCAGTAATCCTCCCCTCACTCTCCATTTCATCTAATGTCGTAATTCTGTTGCGATAATCTGCTTCCTTCATCTCAATCTTCCCAAACTCCTCGACGTTCCATACTTTGATCTCTTCCTTAATCACCTTTAGCTTCTCATGAACTTATAACCTTCCCATCCTTGAACATGAGTGTTATTCCACCAGCAATCAAATTTACGTGTGAACCCTTTATGTTGCAACCACATATTCTCAAATCTGAATGGACAAGGCCCCCATTTAAGTTTCTGTGTTTCCAGCACAATTGGAAAGTGATCCGAGGTAATTCGAGGCAAAACAGATTGTTTGTGAAATGGAAATAAATCGACCCATCCTCGCATGAACAAGAATCTATCAAGCCTACTACAAATAGGCGTAGACCGCAAATTTGACCACGTATATTTTGCATTTGTCAGTGGAGGATCACATAATTCCAACTCTTGTATCAACATATCAAAGCCCGCCATGCTTGTGGTTTGTGTGTGGCTATTAAATTTCTCCACCAAATATCGCACAACATTGAAATCCCCTCCCAAACACCACCTTTCCCCACACAGAACTCTCAACCCAGCCAATTCATCCCAGAAATTTTGTCGATTTTTTGGTGAGTATGGGCCATATACGGCCGTAAACCACCAGCTGTCTAAGTCCATATTTTTGTCTATGCATATCGAGACAGTAAACTCCCCAATCAGATTGTCTGTTACTGAAACAACTCTTGGGTCCCACATAACCAAAATACCACCCGATGATCCAGTGGATGGTAAATGAACCCAATCAACAAACCTTGATTTCCACACGCTTGATATAAATCTCCTATCAATCAACTCTTTTTTTGTTTCTTGGAGAATAGCCAAGTCTGGTTTCTCCTTCCGTAACAATTCTCGAATGAAACCTCGTCTCGTTACCGACCCCCCACCTCTTATATTCCAAGAAACAATTTTCATTTGAAACGTTTTTCTCCCACTGGACAACATCCTTCCTTTTGCAATTCAACCCCAATCTCCGTCTTTTAGACTCCCATTAATTCCAAACAGTCGATCACTCCAACATTTTCGGACAAAACCATCCCTCCACTTCCCCTATCAACCTCGTGGAAATTTTTGTCTGACATACCCGACATGTCACCAACAACTAAACCTCTCTCGACCTCTAAATCCCTCCCCACCCCAGAATTAATAAGAAAAACCGAAGGAGGAAGTGATTTTTCGGAAGAATGAGATTGAGAAGAATTGATTTTGATGTGTACCTTAGCCGCAGGTGATGCAAAGAGATCGCCTATGTCCTCCAACCCCAATCCGGTATGTGTCGTTGAATCAGAACTTATTGACATGTGAGTGCCCATATCGTTTGAGTCGCTGTCTTCTTCCGAGCCACTACTTTGATCCACTTGAAAATCTCTGTCCTCCCATGTATCATCTTGTTCGTCCCTGAAAGAATCTTGAGGGACGACCTCTGGTCTGTTTCTCTTTGGTATTGGAATCACTCCTTCCCTGTTGAAAAGTCAAGCAAATACCCTTATCCAAAAAGCACTTCCCAAGTCTCAGATAAAATTCGAAGTCTTCTGTCCTGGATGGCCACCATAATGCTTGATTTGCCTTGAACGGGAAAATCTCAATCTTCATATCAACCGCCTTACCAATTGCTGATTTTACCATTTCCCAGGAATTATTAACGCAATCTTTCGTGACAATCAGTGCTTTGTTCCAATCTTTGATTGAGCACTGTCTAAATTCTTTATCTGCATCGATCTTCTCTGGTTCGTTAGGCCTTGGATTTGTCTTATCACTTAGCAAAGGTTGACGATATTTTTGGTAGCCATTCATATGATTTGCTCCTTCCCTTATGCCGCTATTAAGAATTTTGCCGACAAAGAAGACCAGGGATTTCCAGCCTTTCTCAAATATTCCACTTGGAATTATAATTCTCTGCTTCTTACCGGACCGTTCAGTTTTGGAGACTTCAAGGTAGCTTCCTCGTGTGTTGGTAAACTTTTGCACTGATAAAACTACTTCCCCCTTTCTGATTCTGTTGAACGTAATCTGCGTTTTAGGGTTGGTAATATGTTCGCCCATAATTTTCCTCAACCAGTGGGCATTTTCCCGACCGATTTCCAGCGTGTAACTCGCATTTCGAGTCCTTTCCGTAACGCAAATAGATTCTCCCCTCTTACCCAGTGAAATTAGAAATAGTTTTTGTTCTATTCTGACCTCTAAAGCCATAGCCTTACGGTAATGTTCTCTCATCGTTATTTCGGGGAATGTAGAATGATTGGATATATGACAAACAAGAGACCCGAACACAGATCCACGGGCGAGAAGCGTAGCTGAAATGACGACGCTGAAATGAAAGTCGCCGTCGGCCACCGGCCGTCGCCGGTGAGTTGGAAACAGTTTGATCGACAAAGCTCAGTAGGTGAAGGGGCTGGTTGGAAGAAGGGAGGAGCCGGTTGATTGAACGATAGGGATGAGAGGGAGCATTTTCAAATTTTTCTCTCTCTAACGCTTTTCTCTCTGTTAGCTTATTCCGTCATTCTGTTGTTTTCGCATCTAAGTTCTGGAACCAAAGAAAGGTTAAAAACAAAACACTTGCATAAAGCATAAAACAAATTAACATAAAAAGTAGACAAAAATGAACAAATAAAAGGGTGCATTGATGCAGCTTTTTGTTGGGGTGGAAAACATAATGCTCTCTAACATAATAAAATTTCAACCATTCATCCACATCCTAAATTCTATCTGCTTGAAATTTCAAGAGAGTGTAGAGAAAAAATGAAGAGAGTTTAAGCAACACCTGATACAATTGTGCAAGGCCAAATTGCTGAACTTCCTGGATTATAATGGTGTTTGCATTTTGAATGTCAAGTCCACTTTCAACTATATTTGTGCATATCAAAATCTTGATGCATCCAAGGCAAAACTTTTCCATGGTGTCCTCAAGCTGTCTTGAATTTTGCTGAAAAGGGGAAAAAATTACATGAAGAAAATTTAAACAAGTCACAACACTTTTAACCCAGTACGTTTCATCAACAAAATGGCAGAACTATGCATTAAAGCCAATTCACCCATGTAGTTTTTTTTAAAAAAATCTTGAAGGTTTGCCTCCATAGTTTCACTCATCAAAGAAGACTATGTCACAACTCACAACAAATACCAGAGCTTATAGTGAAGTACACCCCTTAGTATTTCATCTAATACTAATGGTAAAAATGGGTGAAGTAACTTTTTGTATTACCACCCACAAGTTGACTATTGTAATTACTACTACATCATACACAACTTTAATCACCTCACATTCATGAAAAAAACCGCTCCTTCCTATAACACCTATCATAATATGATTTTTGACACTACATCAGATACCTTCTAAATAAATAAATATAATTTTTAAATCATTCTTTGTTCAGTTACATCTTCCCATCATCACTCATACAATACAACTTGGCTGCTCAGGAAATCTTCCTAGCATAAAAGTAAACTGATTTACTGAAAGTGATGTATCAGCCATAATTCATTGCTCAACTTTTCTGTCCCAAGTCTGCATAGTGTGATTGACAAGGTCAGTTTGGCTATAATTGCAACTTTAACCATGATCCTCCAGCAACAATCATCAGATCCACTAAGCATCACTTTTTTCAACAAACTAAAAGTATCATCATTACCACATCTCTACAGTGAATGCACACTCACCAAAAATGTGAAATCTAGGATAAACTTTCAAGGAATTTTTTGGCCTGATGGTTAGTTCCGACTTTAACCATATATGGCATCAACCAAATATTTTATAAACTCTCGCATAACACTTCATTTGGTCCCAGATGCGAGTCATACATTCAAAGACAAAATTTGGATGGTATTTGGAGCCCAATATAATAAAACATAAAAGGAGAATACCTTTCCATGAGCTATTGCTATTTCAATATGAGGAAAATGTTCTTCCAGAAATTCCATAACCATTTCAAGCCCTGTAAATGGTGCACAAACTTATGATTGTCCATGGTGCTATGTGAAAACATGTGTTTATGCAATACAGGGAAAGGTCTATATTGAGGTTACCTTTAATACGAGGCAAAACATAAAAAACCTGGCCACCACGGTCCAGCTCATACTTGATAGCGGCTATCACTTTTTCTTTCGTGAATGCAAAAAGATGGGTTCGTATTGGGACCCTCTCTGGAGGTGGTGTTAATATTAAACTGCTAGTGAGAAAAGAGAAAATGAGAGGGAAAAGGCTTAATACATAAGATGAAATTCTAAAAAGGCATATATGAGCAATCAAGAGTTATAGGGATGTCAAACAAGCTAGTAATCACTTAAATTTTCTCTATTGGCAACTATGGATACCCAAGTTCTCTATGTTGCATAATTTAATTGGTTAATAATACAATAATGGTTAATAATACAATAAGGTGAAAAAAATTATCCATCTTCGTAAAAATGCTTGTTTCTTACTCTTTCCTTGATTACCACAAATTAATGTGCCATAATCTTATCCTAGCACTGCATTCATCCCATAGAAAAGATAAATGCTAGGAGACATCACATGCTATCATTTTGAGCAAGTACCTGGCATCACGAAACCCAGTTAATGCTAAATAAAGTGTTCTCGGAATAGGTGTTGCCGAAAGCGTGAGCACATCAACTGAACTTTTGAATGAGGCGATCCTTTCTTTCTGTTTTACTCCAAATCTCTGGACACAAAAATGGCATACAAGCAGGTTGGTAATGCTTTAAAAAAAATTAATAGAAAAAATCCAACAGCTGTGAGAATTATAACCAAACAATGGTTAGTTGAAGAAAGAGATTTCACGTTGGTAATGCTTTAAAAAAAATTAATAGAAAAAATACAACAGTTGAGAATTATAACCAAACAATGGTTACTTGAAGAAAAAGATTTCACGTTTTCTCTTCTTCTGGTTACACCGAGTACTTTAATGATGTGAACAACTCTCTTGCTAATCTCGTACGTGATATACCCATATACCAATAGATAGCTAATGTCTTTTTGGTGTATGATATACACACATACCGACCAACAGCTAATGTCTTTTGATGTATATGGGATGCAACTCGTAGATAAACAAATGAAATTTATGTTTTAAAAAAAAACCATCACCAAAATAGACTTTCAAATGTAGAGAAAGATGACGGTGAATATGCATGACTTACATGAAAATCCATATAATGGCGCAATAGTAGATAGAAATAACAGCAAAGAATTGGACATGTTGATTTTACCCTTCACAGGACAGACATTAAGTTGGATGCATCTTCCGAATTTGACTTTTATTTTTGGAGTTTGATTGAGGGATGTTACAGAATGTCTTACGTTCGGGTATACAGTGCACGCAACAATGTCTCTTCATTAAGGTACATAAGGAAACGTGTAATATTAAAGATTACGAGAGGATGTGTATCTATGTTTGTGTACATAGCGTAAAAGAGGTATTAAAATCCTTATTACTATCGAGAATGTTCGAGAGTCTGCAGAGGACGAGTGGTATCGGACCTTGATGTGTTTGCTCTGCACTTCAAATTTGGGTTTAGTTAGCAGATAAGTCTAAATATAAACGTGGGACTAGAGGAGAGAATGGTGAGTCTCAGACTCTCAGTCATGACACAGTAATCTAAATTTCAAGCTTCTATGGCTGGTGACAGAAGTTCTTTTACTGGGAACATGTCGTTTAAAATTTAGGCAATACTCAGTCATACACTCATAGTTGTGGCTTTTACATGAATCCAATAAATACTTATAAACATCTATTTTTTATGTGACACAATCTCACACATTATGTAAGACCAATTTAAATATAGCAAAATCAAGCATCATTAAACTTCCTACAAGAAGGGTTTTGATTCGTAAATCAAGCAACAAGCATATGAAGCAGGAGACTCATATGCATCAAACCTTTCGATTCAACTAGGTCCATGTTCTGTTCACAAATATTCAAATCTAAGCTTTTGAAATCTGGTTTGGTCACTAAAGAAATTGGTCTACCGGAAATTCGAAGTAATAAAGTTGGCAATCTAAAGTAATCATATACGTAATTTAAATTCCTTCATCCTAACAAAGCACTAGTACTGAAGTGGAAAGCTGATAAAAGTATAGTATTTCACAGGCATAATAACTTTGATTAGTTTGCAATAGTCAAAAAACCAAAAGTTCATGAAATTCCTTTCCTAAATTTGTAGATCTGAGACACTGCAGAGAAATATAACAAGCATGTGTGAAATAAGCTCAACCAACATCACAAAACATTCCAAAAAATTTCCAACAGATAATGTGGAGAAGCATATCCCTAGAATACACTTTCCGCCGTTGATTCATAGTTTTGGAAAGCTGGTCCATGGTGATTTTATTGAGTAATTCAGAAATGTTTGACCTTTGAAGAAGATGCTAACAGCTGGATGCTCACTTTTTTTTTTCCATGAACAGTTCAGATACAGTCAATACTGCAGGTGTAGGGTAGCTTGTTACTGAAACGTATATTTATTTTAGGGATTTAAAAAGGATATGAATACGAAAAAGATAGAAATCCTTTAGAATGCAAGCTTAAGTAAGCCGACCATCCAATCATAAAAATAAAAACTAAACCTCATACAACTCTAGCAGAATGGATTTCCACTCATTTGGCAACTCAAACAATATTGAAGGGATTTATTTCATTCAAGAATTTTTTTTTTTTTGATAGGAAACTTAATTTCATTCAAGAATTAAAGCACACACAATGACAAATGTGAGGAATCCGGTGGATGAATATCTGTAAAAGAAATAGAAGTAGACAAACCTGCTCCTCATCAACAACAAGCAACCCTAGGTTACTATAAACAACACGATTTCCCAGTAGCGAGTGAGTACCGACAATAATGTCTAGATCACCACATTTGATCATATTTAAATGAGCCTCTTTTTCCAACTTGGTCTGCATGTTCAAGATGACAGAATTGAAGATGTTAAAATATTGCTATTAACGCATCAAAAAATCATTTGATCACACAAAAACGAATTATTGATGCAGAATATTTATGATAAAACATGAACATGGATGGAAAATTAGGAAGAAACGTATGAAGAAATCTGCATATATTAAAGGGGAACAGGGCATAAAGTCAAATATCATATCCCAGGGGTAGATTGAAAACCGGCAGGAAGGACACTGTTCGATCATACCTGAAACCTACTTAAGAGTCCAATTTTGATATCAGGATAACTGGAAAACCTCTCTGAAATAACATCAAAATGTTGTTTGGCAAGAACTATGGTTGGCGCTAAAATCATAGCTTGCTTGTCAGCCGAGACCACGCAAAATATGGCACGCAGTGCAACTTCAGTTTTACCAAAACCAACATCCCCGCAAATCAGTCTATCCATGGGGGTTTCTTTCTCTGTCAAATCCCTCTCCACATCCATGAAAGCCTAAAAAAAGAATCTGAATTATGAGATAAATGAACATTAAACAACAACAGCCACAAGTGTAAATGTGAATATTAAATTAATTGGGTTGAAAAATGAACTGATGCAAAGTAATGAGGGATTTCATATAAATATTATCCAAGAATATAACAAAGCATTGACTTGGTTAGAGAAGAAATGACTGGATCTGAGAATGAATTATCTCGAGTAAAAATGCTAAAACCTCTACTAAATGGATTCCTTTCAAGTTAAAAATTAGTGAATTTGGAAATGAACAAAGAAAAAGAGAGTTAGTACCTGTTTTTGGTCTGGAGTTGGCTCAAATTGAAACTGAGATGCAAACTCAGACATGGCAGAACTTTTAGGGTAGGGAGGCCGCTTCTGTTTCAATCTATGCAAGTACAACTCCATCAGGTCAACAACCATTTTCTGAACCGCAACTTTTCCCTTTATCCTTCTCCTTTCCCATGCACTGGTATCGTTCAATTTGCTTAAAGTCCTTGGTTTTTGTGTTTCGCTTGGTCTGTTAGCAGAGGAAAAAAAGTTAAAGGGCGTAACAATTGGTAGGTCAAATTTGCCTTATCCTTGCTAATGTCATCGATGCTAGGAAACACTTGCTAACTTAATTTTTCAAGCAATATCAAAGGATGTTATTGGACAAGGAAGGGTGACATGAATAAAAAGCAACATTTTCTTCTAAATCTTGAACTCCATCGAGTACTGTTTTGAAAGTAAATATTAGAGAAGATTATAGCATCATTTAGCTATGACAAAACACAGAATGAGTCTGAGTCAACCGAGAATCACCAAATGTGATTTTGAATTTAATTCAAACGTAATCATCAGAAACAAATAACGCACAACTAGTGCTTGCCAATCAATTTTTTAGCGGGGAGATTAAATTGAGGATTTACAAACAGAGAGGGGAGAAGGGATCTGAACCACCTACAAATTGTAGCGGTAGAGCACACGAGATGCCTGCCGAACAGGAAGCTTGGCCATTCCGTCTGCGAACTCTATGTAAACATACTCAATTGGGTCCAAGGAACCATTTGGAACATCAAATTTAACCCCCACAAATCGTCCAATGCCAACTCTCTTGTGCACGACATAATCGCCATAATGGAGGGAATGTGGATTGACCTTGTAACTGAAGGCATCTCCAGTCCCGTTTGCATTGCCCCCCTTGAGCTTCTGCAAACCCCTCTGCTGCTGCTCTTTCACCAGCTGAATATACTTGTCGGCCTCCTCGGACTCCACGGATGGCCTAGAAGATGGGAAATCTCTCTTGCTGTGCTCCCGCCGAATCCTCTCGTTAAGCAGAGAGATGGCGTCACCACCCTCCTCTGATGGAACAGAAATACATAACTAACATAATCGGATGACAAACGGGCAAAGTACAAAGATGCCAGAGAAAACGAAACAACTGTGGAGTTGAAAGACCAAATGTTGGATTGAACCCCTCGTGGGGCATTCGAAGGACTGAGTGCATTTACGTTACCTGAAAAACATGTGATGGAACTCAACTTTCTTTTACCAGAAGAGGTATAGCAGAGATATCCCAAAGTGACAGCTGAAGTGGTGAAGCGCAAACAGCCGCAGATGCTGATAACTCTACAATTAGAATGGCAATGTAACATTGAGGTCACCGGCGGCTGTGAGCGATTCCTCGACCGGAAGGCGGATGCTCCCACTGTTTGACAATAAGCCGCCGTCGCCATTGCAGTGGCCAGCCAAGTTCGTTATTATTATCCGATGCTAAAAAAAATCAGCCACGTGATGATGATATCCATTGAGGATAAGTCCATTCCGATCACATCAAAAGCCCATTAAACCGGGCCCAAGCCCAAGTAGCACACTTGAATACTTGACAGGGGTTTGTAAATCAAGACCCAGCCCATTAAAATTTCTAAACATTTCAAAAACACTTAAAAATAAATTCTTGCAAACATTATCTAAAAATCAGATGATTCAAATTGAAACTCAGTCTGCCCATTATTACTACACCAAATATTCACAATCAAATTATTCCCTCACTAGATGCATTGGTGGCTTTGATATATCTCATATTTGTTCATGACCAATTATTCATCATTATTATATTATCATAATTTTAATGCTTAACAATATTAGCAATCATAAGAATAAGAATAAAGTGAAAATTTTGAAAAAAAAAATGAAAAGATACCAAATTTAGCAAATTAATTTGATTGCACCAGCAATACTACAAACTCTGAAAAGACTTTTTTTTTTGAAACAAACCAATCTATTCATTAGATAAATCATGATAAACTACATCCATCAATCAAAATGAATAAATGGCGTCGGACTATAGATTTTTTGAATTTAATGATAATAAAGAGCATATTGTTAGGATAGCATGAAAGAAAATATTACTAAGTTAATCAGCACTTTAATTTGGCATAAAATTAAGTTAACTAAAAAGCAGAGTAAAATTTTATTAGTTAATCATTTCATGATATTTGTATACACATATAACATATATTACGATTGGTTGCAACATGGGTGTATCGTTTTATACGTACGAAATTAAATCACATACCCAAACAGCGGTCTAAATAATTTTTAATTCATATTTAATAGTCAGTAGTTGTAACATATTATTTGTATTGGGAATATTGTAAAAATTATACTTTTGTATGTAAAATAGAAAATGAAAATTGCCCTCTTTTGGTTTTAAAAATACGCACGTACCATATGCTAGTAATAATAAATGTTGTCACAAGCTACTGCATCAACAATTTCTTGAGTTCGAGCGCCCAAGTTGTAAATCTTCGATTTATTTCCGATGGGAACAAGATAAAGATGTTAATTATGTACAAAAAAACATCGAATTATCTCGAAAATGTTAATTAAGCACGAATCATTAGCATCTAAATATTATCGCTTTAAATAAACAATATGACAGGGATACGGAATGGAATTATTAATACAACATGGTAAGATCTTTTATTTTAAAGATGTTCACATAAATCAAAGAGTACGGGATAGTACGTACTAAAGCGAGGGATGCGCCTGTATTAGCTAAATGGCTGATATAGATAATACACATTTTCTTATTTAGTTATTATCATTGTACATGGCCTCAATCTAAGACTAAATTTAGAACAAAGCTTCATGGAGATAGATGTATGTTTTCTTCTCACATGAGGCTACGGTTTATCTTCATCGGATCGTTGGCATTGCTCGGGGATGGAATCCGAATCAACGAAGAACTCCTCGACTGAAAGAATCCCAGAACACGAGAGAAAAGAAATTCAAAAACACAAGCATTGCATTTATTAGTCAGCACAAGACATAAGTGAAGCAAAAACATGAAGCATTACCTATATCCTCTTGTTCCGGAGAATCAAGTAGGATATCTGAATCAGAAGGCAAAAATGGCGATCCAGGATAATTTCCGAGAGCTCCCAAGTCTGCAATTTAATAAATGGTAGGAATTTTCAAGAAAATATGCAGCTGACATGTATAGCAGGTATATAAACCCTAGCTTGCATGCTTTTTAGTTAATGTGACATATGAGCATCAAATCTTGTTACAAACAATACGAATAAATTCACACGTAAAAAGGTTTGATTAGATTAGAATTACCTCCCAAGTTTGACAAATCTGCAGTTAGGTCCGAAAGGCTAAAATTCCATGGAATCTGAGCCAAGGATCTGAGTGAATCTCTGGAATTCCCAGCTCCACTATCTTGGGAAAGCTGCAGTCCCACCGAACCAGCCATGTCTGTCGTGAAAGCCGTATCAAGGGTTGAAGTATCCACGGCCATGCCTGATATTTCCGATGCAGTAAAGGGAAAATGGCTACTTGATGCCACTGAAGTGGGGCTAGCAGGCAAATCTGACATAGATGAGATCCCATTGTTTGGTGGCATAACAGACGATACATTAGCTGCAGTATTGTCGATCGCCATTCTGCAATGAAAATTCATTCATAAGCACAAAGATTAGGTTAGATAATTAGTGAAAGGTATAATCCAAAATAACATTAGTATCAAAATTTTGTCTGATGCTAACTTTTCTCTCTCCCTTCAAGTTTAAAAGTTACTTTCATCACAAAGAAGTCTCCCCCATTCATGGCAGCTATCATTTGGACACTTACGCAGATAAAAACATATGTCTACCAATCAAAACCAAAAAAGAACCAGCAATTAAATAAATATATATACGACCAAACATGAAAAAACAAGTATATCAGTAAAAGTGAGTCGAGGAAATAGGTGGACTCACTCATGGCTGTAAAATTTCTCTTGCTGATAAAAAATTAAACAGAAAAATGAGTCCAGAATAACTAAGTAAAAGAGAATCCTCACTCATTTCCAGAATTCATCCGCATCGGAAGATAATTTCCTGGAGCTGGAATTCCGTTGACAATGTGACAGTTGGGTGTGGGAAAGCCCATGGGATCAATATGAGGTTGCCCTGTAGCACGAACTGGAGGCTGCTGCATGACTGGGTATCCCATAGGTAAGTTGTTGACTGCACTGCAAAGAAGTACCATTGAATATTGATGCTAATATATATAAAAAAAAAACACCATTAAATAAGATTATGTAAACATCTGGACAAGTATTATCCTGGCCGTGTTCTTTACTCTGCTTCTTTCTTCAATTCAGAGAGAGAGAGAGAAGTCAACTACAGATACTTTAAAATTCTGACCACCAATACTTGGAAGTATTACTGAGAAGCTTGATTCTAGAGACATGAACTAGAGAACAGAAAAATTAACAAGTGAATAAAGAACTAAAAGGTGAGTCTAACCGGGCATTGGATGGATTCCATTGTGCATTGGATGAATTCCATTCTGTGCAGGAACCAAGGGGACCTTAGGAGGCACTTGATACCTCATCAGATGATACTGATGCTCAAGCAAGTGGTTAAATGAGATGATTTGCTTCTTCAATTTCAGCCTTATATAGTAGGCCCGGAAAAATTCAGCATTTTCTTCTTCTAGTTTCTGCCATACTATTTGTGGAATGGACGGAACAATGCACATAAAAACAGATTAATAATACTGAAAACATCCTTGCATTATGAAGGAAATACATGTCAAAATCATCGTGCGTGGTTGACAGAAGGGTTTCTATCACAACAGAAAGACAACTACCTAAAGAGGTGAATCCAGGATCTATCCGGGCACGATTAAGTAGGGTCTTCACCACCTCATCTCTATTCATATATAACTGGAGACATCTTTCTATCAAATTCTGAACCTGTAGTACATAGATTAAATCAATTAAAACAGATAGTCACGGCATGAAATTTGTCACATAAAAGAAAATGGGTTGAAAAAATTATAATTGGCTTACAAGTTCTATATCCTCACGGGACACTTTTCTCTTGTCATTGCTTAATACTGAAACCGAGGCTGAGTCTGTTACAGGAGTCTCGGTGGCATTGTTTGGATGTTCACTTTGGCTATCATTTAAAACAAGATTAGTAGGCTTTATGTCCTGAGTGTTTGGTGAGTCCTGTATAAGGTTCTTTGAGTCAGTCAAAAGACAAAGGCAGACTAAACGGTCATGATTTCAAGGATCTTAAAAAATTGACATTCAGAATGAAACAAAGCTTAACATGTTTCCAGTTATACACAGTTAACTCCATACCTAACCTTTCTTGATGCAAAATCTCCATTTATAGGCAATTTATAGCTTCAAACAACCATTTTGCATTCAATGTTTGCCTGGTTATTAGACTTCAAGAAGAAAACTGGATCACATGGTAAACACGATATCCATTTGCTACGATCAACAAAACTGGAAATGGATGTGCCATCACAAAGAAGAAAAAAACAAACAAACAATGAAATTGCCAGTATTATCCAGTTCTAACTAAATATGTACAATTAACCTTTGCATCTCAACTTTCTTTTCTTTTTCTCCTTTCCAAATTGATATCAAGAATAAATGGAAAGTTTCCCGATGCAAAAACTATGCTGCAATTTCCAGGAAGAATGTACAAAAAAAGGCAATGCATATCGACAGTTTCAAACCAGGAAGCAAAAACAAAAATTCAACTGTCGCAACCTGAGGTTATTCTCCTTCAAAAAAGAATCAACTTCAATTACATTTAGGAAAAGATAATGTTATCCATTAGAAAACATAAAGGAGGTTTCAAATGTAAGAGTAACCTGAGTGCTCTTCATTTTATCTAAAAGCCAGTAGATAATGGCTCTCCATGAAGCTTTTGTATCTCTCAAGGTTATTTAATTTTACCCACTGTAAACTGAAGCACTTCTTCACCTGAAAGAAATAATGTGTTACAAAGACTGTATTAAGATGGGATTACAACTTACAAGTACATATCTAAGGACTGAGAACTGAATATTCATCTTTCGGTATGGAGTTTATTTGACATATAATCGTTTTTAGTTTTGCAGGATTAGGGACACATAGTTCATTAGCCTAATAAACCAATCATATGACAAATCAATGGTGTTGAGCATAAATTTGGCATAAAAATTCTCTCTCTTTTAAGACCATTTCAAAAATAATGCATGTTACAACCAAAAATCAATATGCAACAAGCAAGTATCATGACCTAGAAAATCAAGCGGTCAGTTATTATAATAGTGATATAAAGTTGTACATAGCGCTGTGAAACACGTGTTACAGGTCATCTAAGTGCTATGCTGCGTTAAGCCTATGCAATCCATTGTGAGCAAAAGAGTTGAAGGATCATAATTTCCAATCTCTAGAAGATGGTTTTAGTTACTCATTTTCAGCACATACAACCACTTGTGACGTTAGAGAGAGAGAGAGAGGATGAACAAAAAATTAGGGCTGACTGAAGGTGACAATTAGTCCAGTTTCCTATAATCTACCACCAGGCATGTTATTCTATTAATTAAAAATTCTTGACATTTATCATATCTATCAATCAGATTCTAGAGACTACATTACATAACCGTGTGTATCAAAAGCTGGTCATTTCCCATCAATATTAAATGGTTGTCGAAAAAGACGAGTAATAATGCATAGTGTGTATCAAAAGCTGGTCGTTTGCCATCAAAATAAAATGGTTGTCGAAAAAGATGAGGGTTACAAACTATAGCAGCCTCATTCCACTGAAGTTAATTTTTAACTGCAAGTATAGGATTCAAATTATTATTCTATCCACGCTAAACACTACAGAGTAAAGACTCTTCGGTATTGATCTAAGTAAGCTACAATAAGGTAGAAGGGGTCTTCAATTCCGAAATAGGAGAGCGAGTCATTTTTTTTACCCCCAAGTCAAGGGTAATCAATGATACATGCTCCACAGCAAACTCAAGGAAGTCCAAAGTCACCATCAATTACTGCGATACAAATTCAGTATTTTCCCTTCACAAGGACACTGTATATCGTCTTAGCAAAAATCCATCTGATCCCTGCATTTCATTTGAGTTTCAAATCCAAAATACTCAGGAACTTAATTCACCACATAAATCTTGTCTGATAAACCCATTCAGAAAGAGATTGCAGATATACGCAATCAACATCAGCACTGTATTCACAAGCTCCAAACAGCCATCGTTTACACAATGTAGAGAGTCAAAATTCTAAAACAAAATAACTTAGTCTCCGCTCCGCACATCTTATTAGCCATGAGCAGTAGTGGAGGGGGAGAGGGTCTAGTCGTGTGGTGGCCGGCTCCCTACTATGGGGTAAAATGTATCAACTAAAATTACTCCGCTAGAAACCAAGAGAGCTTATTCAGTCCCAATAACCAGAACAGGCACGCACAAACTTCCGGCCTTTTACTACCTTCAAACAGTTCATCATGAAAGACCATACATTTAGCAGATACAATTTACTGATAAATCAACAATAGAGACAATGTTTAGCACCGAGATTTATACTTTATAACAAGAAGAGGCCATTAATATTCTAAATACTTTAATCAAATCAAGGCAGTAGCACACCACAAGTTTGAAGCAAGAATGATAATTCGGGGGGAGAAAAACCCAAAAACCAAAAATTATTCTCTTACATAACTGAAAACACCAAATTTTCAACCTTTTGCAGATGTCCATCATCAGGTGCAAAATTACCCCCATATATTTTAATTTTAAGCCATAAATATACATCCATCCAAATCTAAGAATTCCCACATCCACTATGACTTAAATAGTAGAAAAGATCTACAGTTTTAAAAGCACAATTATCATTATTATGAAACCAAAACATAGACCCACGTGGATTTAAAAAAAATCAAGAAAGTACCTTTTTAAGTAGCTTGAACTTCAACTGCTCAAAAAGATCCCATCTTTAGGATTATATCGACAAATTATCCAACACCAGTAAAGTAAAGTAGCAGATTCGGACTAAAATTTAAACATGAGAAGTAAGAGTTCAAGAACTCTTTACTGTGTTTGCTTCAGCTTGCATTGCGAAAACCAAGAAAACTTATGCTTATATTCCTGAAGAGAAAGAAAATTGGCAACATAGGGTCAAATAGCAGGGGAGCAACTGAGAATTTCTCCTCATAGTGAAGTTGGTTAGAATCATGAAGGATTTGCTTTCGGTAAAAATGGTGGCTGTGGTGAATCTTGTGAGACGTTTTATTATGGTTTTGTAGTTGCTGTCACTGGCGAGGGTGGCGCGTGTTCGTATAGTGATAAGTTTGACATGGAGAATGGAGAGAGAGAATTTTATTTAAAAAAACTCAGTGAGAGAGAGAGAAAGTGACCAAAAATCTGCACTGTGCCACATAATCTGTGCCCAAATAATGTGAGTGATTAAAATGTTGGCAAGTGTGTCCAACGAAGATCTAATTTAGTGAAGCAGAAATTAATCATCTATGCGTGCTCCTTGAGTTTAACCCTTCCCAAGTCAATCCCCTGTTCATAAAACAAAAAAAATTCTCCAAACAGCCGTTCCTATTCCATCGGCTTCTCCGGAGACTTGCTTTTTGACAGTGATCTCTTTTCGATGAAATCAATTCGACGTGTTGCAGGTACTGATATGAATTTCCCATACACTGAGGTACCACCTGTGGCTTCGCTTCGGTCTGGATCCTTCAGTGAAGCTTGTCTACAAAGGCCACCACATATATCATCAACGTACAAAATAAATAAAAGCTTAACTTTTGCACAAAATGTTCATCAGGTGAGCCGACGATGAAATCTGTCGTGAACGAGCTCCATCGTATTAGTTTTTCAGAATAAATCGAGAAATTGGATTTGGGCTTAAAAAAATAACAAGACTGGCAGTAGATTAGAATTGGAAGTTGATAATTGAAGCAATAATACATTGATTAAATGATTTGTTGAACTCGTGATACAATCTTTCATGTATAAATCGATTTGATCCATCAATTAATGATTAAAAGTATTTGATATTTGGTAATATTTTAGACATTTAAAATTCAATAGTGAAATATTTTTAAATTAGCAGCCGACATTAAAATAGTTTTTATCTTATTAATGTCTGAATGCAAATAACACGTAAAGATAGTTGTTCTGACATCAAAGTAGGGAGAAATTCGGGAATTCGCAATCTAAATGTCTGTTAGATAAATTATCTCAAAATATTTACAATATGTATTAAACGGGTCTAAAGAAAATGACGCAAGCAAAATGTTGCATACAACTGCGATCCCAAGTTGTTTGATTTTATAAAATAAAATAAACGGACCTTACCATTTAAATGGGGCCCACAACGTGAGTGGTCCCACAGCCTAGATCTGTTTGCCCATCACTTGGAGCGCTCCTTTTGGTGAAAGTGATCCAATGGGATGAGCTGATTCCCGGACCATTTGCACTTGATTCAAGAGGGTGTGGAATGCATCCAGTCGACGTTTAAAAATTTGTGCACCGTGTTAGGGCATCCGCATCCGTCGGAATTAATCCATGTTAATAACTCTCCATCTCATCAAAAATGATGGGGTCCACGAGCCACATATTCATTACATTAACACTTCCCCATTATTAACACACCCACATTCATTTAATTTCAACTTTCATTATTTATGGGTCTCACTATCCACTTACTCACTTATTTTTTATTTTTAATTATTTCAATATCTTTCTAATATTTTTAAAATTTTACAACAACTATTACTAAAAATAAGTACTATTATTATTTTACAAATAACTTCATTCCAATATTCATTAAAATATTATTAAGAAACGAAAAAAAAATCCGACGGTTTTTAAAAATCCGTCGCTTTTTGCGACGGTTTTTGAAAAACCGTCGCCGATTGCAATTTTTTTTTAAAGAAATTCGAAAGATGCGACGCTTTTGAATTTGCGACGGTTTTTGGCGTTCATTCTGATGAATTTTTCTGCTGACTTGGCACAAAAAATTAATAACACATCCACCCACATTGGTGCTTTAAAGTTAATGGGTGTTAATAACACCCATTAACATACCAATGTGGGTGCCCTTAGTTCCGACACTTTTTTTGTATAGCCGATGATAAAATTGTATAGGTGTTTTAAAGCCAATGAAAAGAAACGTCAAACATATAATTTATTTCTTAAATTTTTTTCGATAAGATTTTATTTGTGTTAGCTTATCGGATAATATGTTATTTTTAATTAAAGTTATTTATTTGTATATAATATTATTCTACTGCATATCATCACAAAATGTTACAACATCTAACAACAACAATTATATATGATACATATGATTCTTATCATTACGTTAAACAAATTACTTTCAAACATCATTATGGGTAGTAGCCTAACTTAGACATTTGGCCCCACTAAACTTTAGTTTGGTATCTAGTTAATTAGTAAAGTTCATCATTAAAACCGTTGAGTAAATCAGGTACAAGAAGATTCATGACAAATAAGAATAAAGCTCACTAGATTGTTTTTCAACTTTCAAATGTCATTTACTCGCATTTGGAAGGTACAATTTTTAAAAAAAATATTTTTAGTATTTTGAGTACATTTCTTGAGGCATTATTAGATTTGGACGCCTCTAACAATGTTCGTGATGTAGATGACAAATCATAAAGTTTATTTTTTGGAACACTGAAGTATCATCTGTCTACTTAGAGTGATTGTCCATAAGATTAGTTGATCACCCGCATTAATAAATTAGGGGTGGGAATTCGAATTTGGGTTTCAGGTATCCAACCTTAAAAACCCTATCGGTTTGGTTTTCTTTTTTAAAAAAAAAAATTTAGAGCTTTAAATTTTTAGGATCATATCTTCATAAAGAAGGCATGACATATACATTAACGAATAAATAAAGCTCGTGAGAATTCGCAGAAATAGCGTGATTAAGAGGGAAGCAGAGCGCCATGTTCTTTTCATTGCATTTTGAAAGATAAACCATCAAATTGGTACTGCATATACACAATATATACAAACAAATGCATACAAACATTAATATTGTTCAGCTTTTAGGGTTTACCTTTTTTTCGTAGAAGCGTTGTTGGTATTGTGAGAAAATCATGGGCAAAACAGAGGGGGAAACTGCACTCGAAGAAATCTCGTCCTCGTGTCGCTTCATTTTTGAGCTAAACGTGTCTTTTGAGGTGGTGGCTAGTTCTGAGTGAACCCTGAACCCTAAAAAACCCAAACCCGACATGGGAAAGTCAAAACTCGATCAGGTGCTCGACTAGTCGAATAGCCTAGAAAATTGGGTCGAGGTCGGGTATGAAAAATGCTACATGACAAAATCGTATACTCGACACGAACTACTCCAAACCTGAAAAATCCAACATGTGCCCACCCCTGAATGCAGGGTATATCTATTTGGACGAGCAAAGTTTTGTAGATTAATTTTGAAATTTTTATTTTTAAAAAATTTATTTATAAAAAGAACATTGGAGGTAGTATAAATAATGAGCCTTTATGTCATATGTGCATTTGCTAATCTAATATAAACATAAAAATATGTTAAAGTAAAAAATACATCAACAAATTAAGATACATTATATAACTATTAATTTAACCATTTAAAGTCAAGTATATTGGCCTAATAGGTCACTGAACAATGATAAGGATAACGCCCAAAGACCCCTAAAATCTTTTATTCTAATCTCATTTGCGTTGATAGTTTTGATAGAAAATTCGGCCTCCCGTGGAACAATGAGCAGATGACACGTGTGATTTGTCTGCATCCTAGTACAGCAACGAATGACATGAATCGCGTATCTATCCCCAACATCACTGTCCGACAGCGCAACGGCTCATGCTCACGTGTAATCCATCCGATGGTTGATCGTGGCTTGCGGTAGTCCATTGTTTATTTCGGGTCGTTGAATTTTCTCTCGTATAGTAAAATTTAAATTCGTGAACATATAATAAAATTATAAACTATAGATCGATCAAACAGTGTCATATTTTTTTAAAAAAATTTTTTTTATGTAACACCTCGTAAATATTTAGTAATGTTCGATTATAATATTCCTACTTCATTGTGTACATACTGAACAATAAAAGGAAAATTTGCAAATTAAAATGATGCAATTCCAGATTAATCATGATAAATATCAATGAAAGGAGGATACTTGGATATTCAGTATATAATTATAAATTATAATAATACACACACATGCCTACAATAATAATATATTTACCTGATTCGGGATAATTTATAAGAATATATGTCTACGTATATTTGGGATTAAAAATTTGTTTATTTATCCGTATTCCGAAATTTTTTTATAGTTCAATCATGTAGTGACCCGTTCCAGAATCACCTAAGCATGTAAAATTAACATTTAAAACTGAATCAGGTAAACAGCGGAAAAACAGTAATACAACCCAATCGAATCTGTAAGTACAAAATACTTAAACAACCAGATCGAACTAAAATCCAAGAACAAATACCAACAACTATAGGTCAACCTCTGCCAGCTCCCTGTCCTCTCCCTCCTGGACCGTCCAACCTGAGACATGCCCCATCGAATAGGGTGTCCAAAACAGAGATAAACCGATGACGTGAGCATAAAACGCTCAGCACCGAAAGCATGAGTATACAAGACTATGACATGCATGTATGCAAAATGTACTGGATACCAGGATCTGGGTATATCGAAAATACTGCTCAGGTAAATGACGTCAAGGTATGTAGCACTCTGCGCCGTCGCACCAGGAGGTGGCTCTCATACCAAAATAAACCTGTGGATATACCGGTGACCTGACCACCGTCGGCCAACGGGGTCCAACCATCCACAACAAACGAGGGCTGAGCACCCTCTCAACAGGCTATCTCAAAAATAATCAGGCTCAACATGATTATGCAAATGCCGCATAATAAACCATGCATCATATGACAGATAATAATGCAACATATAAACATGCAACACATAGTAAAGCATACTCAATCCTGCTATCTCGGATAGTACTTTCGTACCTCAAATCAGTAGATCCTAGCAATCAGCCCTAGAATCAAGTCTGCGTCCGTAGTCAGCCCACTGATGCCGCTAGCTCCCAACTAGAGCACAGCTCCGCTACAAAACCAGTAGCTCCCCGCTAGTGCCTAAACCTCGGGAAAAGACTAGAAACCCATCAGAAACGACTAAAACACTCTGGAACACTCGGAATTGGCGAGTAAAATGTGAAGCCTCGCGCCTCTATTTATAGACAACGATCGGACGATCCGATCCACTTCGGACGATCCGAACCCTGTACACTTCGGACCTTCCGAACCCTTATCGGACGATCCAAACCCTGCATGTCTTCCACGTGTCCAGACACCTGTCTTCGGACGATCCGAACCCTGATCGGACGATCCGAACTCTGCATGTCTTCCACGTGTCCAGCCACCTGTCTTCGGACGATCCGAACCCTGATCGGACGATCCGAACCCTCTTCAGACGATCCGAACTCTGTTCGGTCCTTCCGATCCCACCGAAATATAATTAATCCAATAATTAACTCAAATTAGGCATCGGGATACTACAAATCATCAGTACCAATCTGTATGTTTATCTATGGAAGTACTCGTGACAGTATGATCTCCACATATCTTTATTCGTGAGACATATCAACTTGACAAAAACTTGTGTGAGACGGTCTCACGGGTCGTATTTGTGAGACGGATCTCTTATTTGGATCACCCATGAAAAAGTATAACTTTTTATGCTAAGAGTATTACTTTTTATTGTGAATATGAGTAGGGTTGACCCGTCTCACGGATTATGACCCGTGAGACGGTCTCACATGAGACTCACTCTATCAACTTTGTCTATATTTACAATAAAAATTAATATTTTTTGTATAAAAAATGATATATATTTTTAATGAATGATCCAAATAAAATATTCATCTCATACAATTGACCCATGAAACCGTTTTACAATATATTTTGTATCGAAGTTAATTAACAAGGCCAGGCGAGATTAATTGTTCGCGTGGAATTTGATTTCTTTTTCTTTTTTTTTTTCCGAACAAAAACAGTTCGAAAGATTTTGATATCAGTTTTATTAATTTGGTCCTTGGGCCTATTCTCAGAGCTTCAAACTGTGTGTGTAATGCTAATTATTAAACCACTAATTGTAAGTCTATATCAATTGATTCATAAAAAAATATTATTATTTTATAAAAATAGAGATATTATTAATTAATTCAAATCAATAGCAATTAAATGGAGATGGATAACCACATCCTGCTAGATCATACATAGAAGTAGTGATAATTGCTAAAATATAGACAATCTTATTAGTTGTTCTTATTCACAAAACCAACTGTCAACTCGATATCTCTGAAGTTGTGTGATTTTGCAGTAGTCTATGATCAATTAAAGTCTAGATGGACATCTGATTCAACAAACACATTTGCAACATGCAAGTATCAGCATACTCTCCTCACACAAACACACCAGTGCACCGACGCACGTGTTGTGTGTTTATATAATATTTTTATAATTCATTTATTATATTTAAATGATGATCAAAATATAATTGTAAGAACCGACTTGTACATGCAGAAGGAGACCACAATATTCTTGGAGGAGGTTTTTGGAATAAGCTAGTTGCTAAAGGATGGAATCAAATATGCAGTATTTACAGAAAAAAGTATTCGGTTATTGAAGAAAAATCAATATACTTCTAATGTCGAATCAGGATCAACTAAGACAGAAATAGTTATGAGCTACATTTTAATTTTGATATATGAATTAAAAAATAAATAGAAAAGAAAGAGAGAAAAAATCAAAGTAGAAATTGAACTTACAACTTTTGATGCTTAGGAAAAAAAAGCATTATCCATTAAATTAAATGTAACTTACATTAAAATTTTAACATTTTTTTAATATATATAATTATTAAAACAGACCATCACATCAAAAGTCAGTTACTCCAAAAATCTCAAACTTAATAATATAGTATAGGTTTTATGTGTACATTGATCCAACCATAACTTCATTTCAATCGATCTTGTATTATGTACGCATGTTTTAGGTTTTAATTCCACAAACCGTGAGCAACTTTGGGGCAAATTTCAAACTTGGTGACCCCTGATTATTCAAAGCCCTTTTTTATGGCCATTTTGTTCTGAAGAGGGGGAAAATATCAGCCTGGACCCCATTCCTTTTAATTTCTCTCCGTGCTAACCTCGTTTTCTACAGTATACCATTCTCCATCCAAAAGATAAGAATTTCATGTAAGGATTTGTTTAGTTAGTGTACCTCTGTATGCGTATATACAATCAATTTTTTGTACATGGAATTGTGTATGTGTACGATTGATTTTGTAGAAATCAAGGCTCCATTTGCAATTCAAGTCATATAAATGTGACTTGTGATTAAGTCAAGATCAAACTAACGACATGGCAGTAATATTTCTATCGATTTCAAATATATGTTTTAAAATAACTGTCTATGCTTCAAACATCGAGATAGGTGTGGGTGGTTCGGGCCTAGGATGTGTTGCAACCCAATGATAATGAATATCCATAGCAGATGAAGAGATGAATACAACCGGTTTTCACTTTCCTTGCCACACAACTTCATTATAATTCTGCCAAATACTCCACCAAATCATTGTTTCCATCTCACCGTCTCCTGTATTTTTACTACTGACAAGACAGATTAACCGCTAACCATTGTTGCTTCCAATCGAAGTTGGACTTCATACTCTTCGCACAAGAAGACATGAAGCCAGTGTGTGCAGCCCATCTTCTGCCTCATGACGGCACAAGGGACACCACTCAAAGACCACAACTCTATGATTATGTATCGCCTTCATGGTTGTCAAAATGTTGGATAAGCTCCTCCAAAAAATTTCCAACTTTTATCGGGACTTTTAATATCCAAATCAACTACTAATTAACATCCACATTGGGAGGGACATGAAACTGATGCTATATTAAAACCTTGTATCCGCTTTAAAAGAATAAAATCTTTCCAATCCTCCTCCAAATCCAGCAGTCATCATGAGACAGACGGCACAACGGAGTTGATAGTCGATCGCAGCTCTGGTGCTCTTTCGATAAATATTTGATTCGTATTCGTATGTATTCAGCATGTTCGAGCTTTTTTTAGATCCGAACTCGAGACAAAATTATTGTATTCGATAATTCAAGAACATATGACTTATCTGTCCCATTACGAGGATAGTCATTTTTAGTAGCGTCACAACTAAGATAAAGTCCTGCTCGAGAGCTTGAGAAATTCCACGTTCGACTTTACCTTAGCTTCTCCTCACCTCTCACCTTTCCAAATTGTCTGCCCATTTGTCCCATCGCAATTTTTAGGAAAAGGATTAAAATAATTTGATGGGTGTGGATGCGAGTGAATCCTGCTTCCAGTCAAGTGGTGATCCTAGGCAAGATGACGATCATCAGATTGAAAGCCGGCGAGAACCAATGTTCACCGATCGTTGCCACAAGCCGACGAGAATTTGCACAGAGCCATGAACCAAATAAGTTCTCAACTAACTTATCTAGATAATCGAAAAACTTCTCACATATTTGATCCAAGTGACCAAGAACTCCACAGAAAAAAACTAAAAAGTGAGAGTTCTTCGTACTTGAAGTTGGGTCAACTATAGACATCCCACATGTAATTAATTTTCATTCTTTTTTCAGGGCCTTCTAACATCCAAAGAGAGTCGGAGACGCATAACTGTAGTGGAAGAATGAGAGGAGAAGATGGTTAAAATTTCAAAATAGATAGAATTGAATTACACTATCACATGTTAGTTTTTTTCTTTTACTAAGTTGAAGGTCATTTCTTGACTTTTTCACATGTGCATACCAAAAATAGTTTTTATCAACTTCTCTTGTGTGAGTAGGTCTCTTGTGAGATGATATCACAAATCTTTATTTGTGAGACGCGTCAACCCTACCGATATTCACAATAAAAAGTAATACTCTTAACATAAAAAATAAATTTTTTTTTGGATAACCCAAATAAAAGATTCGTCTCACAAAATACGATATATGAGACCGTCTCACATAAATTTTTGCCCTTTGACATTATCAAATAGTAAAAGAAAGTAAGAGGTAGTGATGAGAAAGATCCATCAAATCATAAGACACCGTTTCATGGAGACATGTTTAATATGAGATCGCGTTTAGATTTGATGTAATGTCATTTAAGGGTATCAATTCGGGTAGTTCAATTCGGGTAGTTGGGATTGGTGCATAGTACTAAACCCGACTAATCCGATCAACTAGCTCAACCCGACTAATCCGATTTTTTTTAATTTTTTTAATTAAATAAAATAAATAATAATAATATTTTAATTTAAACAAATAATAATAATATATCTCTTATATATGATTTAAATTTAAAAATCTAATTATAGAAAAATAAATAATAATATATCTCTTATATATGATTTAAATTTAAAAATCTAATTATAGAAAAATAAAGTATATTTATTAAATTAAATAAACAATTGTTTAAAAAATAAAAAATATACAAAATAAATATTAAATTATGAAATTTATGATATAGATATACAATAAGTATTTTTCAGACATACAATATATAAAAATGTAGGCAATATTTATTAATTAAAAAAATCAAAATTTTCGGGTCAATTTGGCCCAATCCGTTCATTTTTTCCGGGTCAATTATCGTATCCAACCCGATCTGACCCGAATCTGAAAATCTCAAGCCCAAACCTAATTTTTTTTGGATTGAAATGTGTCAGATTGATGAGTCGAGTCTGATTTTGACACTCTTGTTGTACAGAGAAATTGATCTGTTTTTTTTTTTAAGTTAACAAAATAAACAGAGAGCCAACATAAAACGGCGTCGTCTTGTGGGATAGATAGGGTTTAACAGTTGCATTTCCTGTCTAGGGTTAAACCCTCACCTCATCCACAGGAATCCATAGTGAGAGTCTGAACTGGGAAGACACTCGGGACCTTTACTCTGTCGCCCATATTTGTATTTGTGCATATAATGCCTGTCAAGATTTTCCCACTCCACCTGCGTCTCTTGCCCGGAGCCATGAAATCAGACCTGGTTCTTCTGAGACACTCCAGGGTCATACCCGTTTTCTCCCGAGTATTCCTTCACAAGTCGAAGCATTACATTTCCGGGCCCCCTAATATAAAAACTTGCCTCTCACAAATCCAGGTTTCAAATGGGGGTCAATTTGGCGTCAGCAAGTACTCGACCCGTGCGGGTCAGGGGATGAAAGCATCAAAGAGTTTGATCGAGGATGAGAGCGAGCTCAGCGACTGGGTTAGTGGGTTGAGCTCGAACTCGTTTAAGAAGACTCGAGTGTATAGTGATAGTGAAAAGGACGAGGATAATAATGTAAAAAGTGAAGGTTACAGGAGTAGAGAAAGGGGTGGGAAGGGACGAGGGAGTGAGAGTGGATTTGGAAAAAACTTTGACCGAGAGGGCAGGAACGAGAGGAACTACACCGACAGTTTGTTTGCCGGGGGAGGTAAAGGTCGTGATTCTAACAAATTCCTGTCAAGTAAGGGAGCGAAGTCTGGGGGGAGGTTGGAGGAGAAGAATAAGAGGGACGATCGTTTTTTTAGCAGGGGAGATGATTTAGGTTCAAGCGACAGATGGAGGACAAATGAGGGGTTCAGAGAGAAAAGGTCAGAAATGCGAAACGGGAGGGGGGGAGGGAGGTTTAGGGGGCCGTTCGATGAGAAAAGTAAAGATAGTGATAGTCTGTTTGGCAGGGGAAGGGATTCAAAAGCGAGACAAAGTCCTAGGAGTAATGAGGACAGAAGAGTGCAAGATACATGGAATGGAAGGAGTGGAGGTGATGTTCGTGGGAATTTTGCAACGAGGAGAGAAGGGAGAGGGCAAGGTACATGGAATGGAAGGAGTGGAGGTGGTGATCGTGAGAATTTTGCAATGAGGAGAGAAGGGAGTGGAGGTGGTGATCGTGGGAATTTTGGAACGAGGAGAGAAGGGAGTGGAGGTGCTGATCGTGGGAATTTCTCAATGAGGAGAGAAGGGAGTGGAGGTGGTGATCGTCGGAATTTCTCAATGAGGAGAGAAGGGAGTGGAGGTGGTGATCGTGGGAATTTTGCAGTAAGGACAGAAGGGAGAATGGCTGGAAGAAGGGGCGTGGCTATTATGGATGACAAGGGTGAAGAGAAAGAAAAAGAAGAACAGAAAGGATATAGAAGTTTCAAGGAATTGCTTGATAGTGATGGAGTGGATGATGATGATGAGGAGGAGGATGAGGAGGAGGATGAGGAGGAGGATGGCATGGACTTGGTTGAGGAAGAGGATGAAGAAGAAGATAATGGGTTATTTGACAAAGCAAGTGATTTTTCTGAGTTGCAGCCTAACTCACCTAGAAGAAGTGATACATATCTAAGTGAAAGCAGGTAATTTTCAAACTTCCACCTTGCATTCACATGGATTAAGGATCTCTGCCTCCTGTACTGTACCTATCATGAAGCATTCTGTCCAAAGTTGGGAAGTTTGTGTTTTCAGCGCTTGAAGGAATTGTTAATTTTATGTTTGATGGATTTTTTATGCCATGTGAACTTCTGTTATTTTATCGAATTCTTCAACTGCCTACTTACATGTATGTCACGTAGGTTTGATCAATGCTCCATCTCGCCTTTATCACTTAAAGGAATTAAAGATGCAGGATTTGAAAATATGACTCTGGTGCAGGAGGCAACACTTCCTGTAATTCTGAAAGGTATGCTTAGAAGCTCTTTGGAGTACTCTGTGATTGAATTAATGAACCCATGGTACGTGTAAGCACTATTTACTGTTTATAAGTAGTTTTTATGCTCAAAGGGCGACGTCGCTGTTCTCTTTATATTTATTTCTTCTTTGGTAATGTTAAGTTGTTTATAATGGTTTGGTAAAATTAGAACTATATTCCTATGAAAGAGGCAGTTTTATACGGTGGATTATGTCACAGATGTGAATGGAAGATAGAAAATGTGATGTATACGACCTTTAAATTTTTGCCTGTAAACAGTTTGCTTTTCAGTACTAGGATTTTATTGATTTTTCTCATTAGCATAGCTTTTTCCATATAACTTAGTTTTTGTTATAGTCTGAATGCCGTTGATTTTTTATTTGTGTATTTTGACTGGTGACAATTTACCATAATTAGTGTTTTTCTAGGTAAGGATGTGCTGGCTAAGGCAAAAACTGGCACCGGAAAAACTGTAGCATTTTTGGTAAAAGCCATTGCCTTCTGCTCTATGATTTTCACTTCTTGATGACTCTTTTGTTACCGGAGTCTTTGACTTTTCAAAGGCTCGGGCTTTGTCCTTTGAGTGTCTGTGATTTATCATTTATCACAACTCTAATGTAGTTTTCCCAGGAGCTACATTTTGAGAATCATCAGAATTTCTTTGTGTAACTTTAACATCTCAAGGTAGTATGATCAAAAGCTTATTGTTAGAGTCTTAGACCATGCGGCCTTTTGCATCTCCATTTTTTGTCGGCTGTATTTAATTGTTGAATATGATGCTATTTTTATGCACAGGCAGTGACTGATTCACCATTAAGTTCAATCTGGCGTTTTGAAATTATAGTTAGATATCGGTCTATGATGTAACTAGAAGATCCTAGGAGCTACATTTTGAGAATCATTAGAATTTCTTTGTGTAAATTTACCATCTTAAGATGGTATAATTAAGAGCTTATTATTAGACCATGTGGCCTTTTGCATCTCCATTTTTTCGTCACCTGTATTTAATTGTTAAAGATGATGCTATTTTTATGCATGGGCACTGACTACCTCACTGTTAAGTTCATTGTGGCATTTTGAAATTATAGTTAGATATCAGCCTATGATGTAATCAGAAGATGATGCAGTATGTGAGCGTTCTTATATTTGGTATCTAATTTCAGCTTCCGGCGATTGAAATTGTTTTACAATCACCATCAATGACTCGTGATGAAAAGCGACCTCCAATATTCGTCCTCGTTATATGCCCTACTCGTGAGCTTGCAAGTCAGGCTGCTGCAGAGGCCAACACCCTATTGAAGTATCATCCTTCAATTGGTGTTCAAGTTGTCATAGGAGGTACAAGGCTTGCCTTGGAACAAAAACGAATTCAAGCCAATCCATGCCAGGTACTGAAATTTTCCACCTCGTCAGAGACTTCTTCCATTTGGGGGGTTTTCTGGCTTCTTATGGGGAAATGCTATTTCATGTGTCAGTCGGTCTATTTGCGTGGATTCTTCTACTTAAGTCTGCTACTGTACTTGTGTTTTGTAAGGAAGCCCCAATCCTTGAAGTGATGCATGTGTTCTCGGTGCAATGCCCAGTATGCCTTTGTTTTCTACTAGCATGTAGCATGTGCTTCGCATGCGAATCCATACTTTATATGTCACACATTAATAAATAAGATATTCTAAAAACTTAAAACATATGATATCAAATTTTGTGTTGTGTAATATTTACTTTTTAACTTTTTTACAATCAAACAAAAATAAGTAAATTTATCTACTCTAGAGTTGTAGCAAACTCAAATAATTGAAACACGACATATTAAGGAAAGTAACAAAAAAATTCTACAAAATAATGGATTTCAATAATGCTTAAATCATAATTTTCATGGATGGAGCACATATAATGACAACCAACCATCAAACTAAAATTATCACAAGTGAGTGATATAAAAATATCATAACTAATGAAATTATCAAATGGATACTAAAACGCAACCATTAAAATTATTTTTTATTTATAATACTTAATGGTGACTTTTGCTAAAAAAAATTAATTTCTTTATAATTAAAATATATAAAGAATCGAAAATTATGATAGAAGTTGTTGGTTATAAATTTTTATTAAATTTGTTGTTTGTTGTATTTTCCTCGTCTTATTTACTGATATATTTTAATTTTTATTATTATTATTATTATTATTATTATTATTATTATATTTACAAATACTTTACTTTTTCCAATATTTCTAATTACTTTGTAGTTGCCGTATATAACTTGAGTTTTTTTAATTTACCTGTAATTGAATTAACAGACGAATCATGTTCCAACTTTTGAGCTACTATGAGCTTTATTTGAGATCTTTTAATCATTTGACTTTCTTTTTGGTTAAAGAATTAATGTGGTATTAATATATAATGGGTAGCTATAATTGTTGAGTTTCTATTAAACATGAGTAGTTTGGTGGTTTATAACAAATTTGTGCTGCTTAAGTTAAATAGTTTTTCAAACATTTTATAGTCAAATAACTATTGTATAATTAATGAGTATAGTGAACTTAGTTGATCACATCTTGATTTATTTTAATCAAATTTGTCAGATAATATAAATTTACAAATGATTTACTGCACGTGTTCGATTTTTTTCAGAGCTTCTAAGGGCAAACTATTCAAAATCTTCCAAAAGTTTTGTATCTTTGTTGGATTATAATTATAATGTACTAAAAATTGGATAATAATGATTAACCATGATATGTATTATTATGAATATAGATTATGCTATAACAGGGGATATATCACAATGGTCTAGGAGCTCCACATAGCCGATCCCACTTAATAGGATAAAGACTTGTGTTTTGTTGTTTTAAAATGTATTAAAATTTATAACTATTGATATAAAATCTCTAAATTTGTTTTTTAGTTACGAAAACTGTTAAGGCATAGTTTGATACACTTGATAACTAAATGATTAATAAGTTATCATCCTTCAGCCCATGTTTCTTTCATTTTTTAACGACCCATAAAAATTGGATGGGCCCGTGATAATGCTGGTCCATTATGGAGAAGACATCCATCCAATATATAGGGATATCTGCATGATAAATAATAAATTATGTGAAATGACATTATTGCCCCTATTTCTCAAGCATTGGGATTTAAATTAGTTTTAGATATTCCTTCGATAAAAAATTGTTATTAATATTGTGTTAGGGCATACATAATTTATTAAAATTTAAAAATATATTTTTGTTATTAAAATTTAAAACTAAATAGTTAGTATTAAAATTAATCTATACTATTTATTAAACTTGAGATATTTCGAAAATTTCGCCAATTATTTATTTTAAAATATCCATAATAAAATTATAAACTCATGAAACAATAAAAAAAATATTAAAACGTAAAATATAATAAAATAAATATATAAAAAGGTGAAAAATGAACTAGCGTATTGCCCACATCAAATTAAGTTAAAAATTTAAAATATAAAAGATTATTTGATAAATAATTTATTTATATTTGTTTTATGACAATGAAACACACACACACACATATATATATATCGTAATTTAAGAATTGAGATATGCAAGTGTATGATCTCGATAATAATGAAAAATAAAATTTTTATGATAAAGTTAATTTGTCGTTACAATCTAATATATAAATTTAATTACTCTTATTAAAATCATACCAAACATTCAATATATTATCTTACCATCATATTTATCTTTGATTTATCCTTATATTATATATCTCATACTTATCATATCCTGTGTACCAAACTATTCTTAAAAATATGTTAATATTGAATTTCACATTATTGTATCATGTTCAATTTATTAGGTTTATTTTACTTCTATTATAAACTTCAAACTTTATGAATTTAAATTCTTATTCTGATGTAATTTAATTGTGCAATTTATGTGATCTATTTGACTCCCATTTGTTACCCTCAGTTTTATGATAATTGATCATTCACTCCATCTAGTCTTACCATATAATGTAACATTTTCACTTTTTGCAACATAAAATCATACACCTTCACCTTCCAATTTTATGCTGTTAAAATCATATTCTCTCTTTTTTCTCCTGAAATTTTCTAGACATGTTCTAGCATATTCTTCCCTTTTTAGTACATATTAAGAAAAAGTTTATGAATCACAAATATTTATCAATCAATTAAAGAATTTAAAAATATAATTATGGAACCAAGCACCGAAACATAATTAATTAATCTAAAAATTCACGTGGGAAATGAAAAAATACTAAGCTCACAGTAACAATAAGCATAAAGTCCATATTATTCGAAAATGAAACTTGAACCAACTAATTAAAGAATTCAAACTACATAAATGAATCATCAACAATGTCCTATTGATGCCCATTTATTTCTCTAGTTGGTCATTCTCATATGAGTGTATCAGTGAAGATATTTTGCAATTGAGTGTACTAATTTATGGATACATAAAGCCATTTATTTTGCTAGTAATAGTATACACAAACAATTAAAGTCACTAATTCTGAATATATATTTATTTAAAGTCACTAATTTCTGCAAATTGTCGACATTCTTCCCTGCTATTTTGTGATTGCAGAATAATTTTATTGTTGGTAATCGGTATACAAATTTATATCTTAAATCCAGATTCTTGTGGCTACACCTGGAAGGCTTAGAGACCACGTAGAGAATACTGCTGGGTTTGCGACTCGGCTGATGGGTGTCAAGGTTTTGGTTCTCGATGAAGCTGATCATTTGTTAGACATGGGATTCCGCAAAGAAATAGAGAAAATTATAGCTGCTGTTCCAAAACAGCGTCAAACACTTTTGTTTTCTGCTACTATTCCACCAGAGGTAATTGTCTTTTTTACTTTTTTGCTGTGGTGCTAGTTTAGGGTTGGTATGTTCTAAACATCAGTAACGCAGGTTCGACAAATATGCCATATTGCTTTAAAAAGAGATCATGAATTTATAAACACGGTTCAAGAAGGAAGCGAAGATACACACGCGCAGGTAGACTTATTTAACTTTGTCTTCATTTATATCTTGCTACTAGTCCTTGAGTGTCACGTTCTTCGTAATATTAAATCTTTCAGGTTCGACAAATGCATCTTGTTGCTCCTCTTGAAAAGCATTTTTCACTTCTTTATGCTTGGCTGAAAGCGCATATGGCCGATGATGTAAATTATAAGGTATACATGGTTCATACGAACTTTTATGGTAATTTCGTTGAACTGGACAAACTTTCATTGCTTCTTTATTTATGCTTTTCTGAAAGAGAGCATCCCTGATTATGTAAACTGTTGGGTACACAAGATTTATATAAATTCTACATGCCAATTTCATTGAGCATTTCTAGGATATTTTAGTCATAACTCTTTAGAAATGTTGTCAAGGCATCTTGTTAATTGAGCCAAAGGGAGAAATGCCCTTCTCCTTGTGCGGGGAAATTTCTTGGAGTAAAAGGAAATAATCTATCGACAGTTATAAAACCAGCAAATTCTCAGGAGACTCGACAATTTGCCAATGTTGCATGACCGTAAATTGAACTATTGAGTGCTCAATGAAACTAAGCAGAGTAGATTGGGAGGATTTATGATACTGGAAAAATTATACAAAGAAAATCAGCTTTTAATAATTTTCATCGTGATGAGTGTTAATCTTTTATTCCGTTATATTATGCGCCCCCTGGAATTGTAAATATCATTTCATTTATCACCATACCATTCATTAGTCTTATCATTTCTTTGTCTGTTGATCCTGCCATGCTTCCTCATTTGCGAAGATTCTTGTGTTTTGCACAACTGCCATGGTAACGAGGCTCGTTGCTGAGCTTCTTGGTGAGCTTAGCTTGAATGTCCGGGAAATCCATTCTCGAAAACCTCAAAGTTACAGAACCAGAATCTCTGATGAATTTCGAAAATCGAAGGGCCTTATTTTGGTAACATCTGACGTGTCTGCGCGTGGAGTAGATTACCCGGATGTAACTCTTGTCGTACAGGTTGGTCAACTTGATCTTGCTTTTTCCAATCATTTAATGTTTACTAAGAATACCGTTATCTTGCTGAACAAGATCACCCCTCATGTTCTTTAGAATTCAATAATCTGGACCTTATGTTGTGCTTACAGTGTGTATTAATTGCCACCTAACTTCACAAGCGAGCTTTAGTTGATCTTTTGTACACTTGAGATGTGTAAAAGTGAGTTTTTTTCTATAGATGGGAGTTCCAGCTGACAGACAGCAGTATATACACCGATTAGGTCGAACTGGGCGAAAGGGAAAAGAAGGAGAAGGTGTTTTGTTATTGGCTCCTTGGGAAGAGTTCTTTTTGTCCGGTGTTAAGGACTTGCCAATATCGAAGGCATCTGAACCATTGGTTGATCCAGACACCACAAAAAAGGTAAACACTGACTACCTTTTCATAAATGCTTATTTTTGAAGTAAATTTAGAAGCCCATTTGAGAGAAAAATCTCGTCCCTCGTTTTCACAGGTCGAACGTGCATTAGCACATGTAGAGATGAAGAACAAAGAAGCAGCATATCAAGCTTGGCTTGGTTATTACAACTCAAACAAAAATGTTGGTCGAGACAAATGTAGGCTCGTAGAGCTAGCAAATGAGTTTAGTCGAAGCATGGGGCTCGACAATCCTCCAGCCATTTCTAAGCTGGTCCTTGGAAAAATGGGACTCAAGAATATTCCTGGTTTGCGCGTGAAGTAGTCTGCAATCTCTTGTTTCGCCCTCTACAAATTCTGTTATACAATAGTCTCAATTCTGTTATACAATAGAGAGACGTGAGGGCAACCAGATCTTTAAGTTTTTTGTCCCAAGTAGGTTTATTTGCATAATTCGTTAATTAATTAAGAAAGCAAGGATTTTGAATCTTTTCCCTTTTTTTATTTTTCAAAAAACAGTGTTTCACTTACAAGGGAGAGAAGGTTCGATTAAATTATGTACATGTCTTTAAAATCGCCGTGGAAGTATACAGAAAATCACCAGGATCGCTTATGCAGAAAATTGAGGGCCAACGCACGTAATTACAATATTTGTCATCGAAAATTTTGTGACTTAGTTCATATGGGGCATTTCCAACATCTTGATAAGAATCGTGGAAAATGATACAAAGAGATTGCATAATTCCAAGTGCTACGAAAACCTGCGCCACAAAGCAATTCTAAGCGACAAAATTATATGATCTAATTCTAGTTTGTTAGAATTACAATATGTTGGACCTGTGACGGTAATAAAAGGCAAAAAATACGAGTAACTTCCTACTCCTTCCTTTGATGCTTCCAGGTTTCAGATGTGCATGTTGGTGAGGGGTTGGCATAGCTATTTTACATATAGACATGTACTGAATAGCGTGATCATTCTTGCACGAAACATAAAACGAGATATATCCCGTTCTACTGGGAAAGGAAGTGGTCCGTTCAGCCTTAATTTTCATTCTTCCAAACACTGTTAACACGGGAAATTGCTCTGAGAAAATTCTCACATCTTCCTAGAAAAAATAGAAATACGTTCATCACAGATCATTCATATAAAATGGGGAAATTTTTTGAAAATCAAAATGTTCAAAGCGAAAAAAGTAACCAGCTACATACTACAGATGATGATTTTGGTTCATGGCAATACCTGTAATGATGAGGGGAAGATGGTTGATCAGGTGATGACCTGTGCTCAGGGCCCCCATTAAGTCTATTATCCATCCCCGTTCGACTTCCCTCATTTAGTTGTAATGGATCGTTTATACCAGAAAAAGCTACCGGACCCAAAGAACCAAACTCAAGTGGTTCAACATGAGAACTGTAGCTGGCATTATGATCAAATGGGTACAGCATCACCATTGGTGGAACAGAAGGTCCATTAGAAACGCCATTGGGACTTGCAGCTGACATGGGATGCATGCTGTAAGCCAAATTTTGAGGGCCATTCTGACTAGGATTTGAGCGCGAAGGGCCATTCTGCGACTGGTAAGAAGGGATCGACTCGTGCCTATATGCATTCCATGACCGCTCAGCACGACTCTCACTAGGAGCCAATCGACCGGTTCTTGTGTTAGATTTATCAGGTTGACTGCGATTGTGACTGCGGGTAGCAGCTCGTGATTTCGAATTAGCATTCCAGTTACCTTCTCTGTCACCATAATTATCATTCCTGTCATGGTTATAATTTCCCCTTCTTGTACTAGATGAATGCCGCTCCCTGACAGAAAGCTTCTGAAGCAATGAAAGAAATGTCAAATTATATTTGGAAAATCATTTTGAAGTAACTTTGCAGTCAAAGCCTAACAAGGGCATGTATTGCTTCTAAATTTCAGAACAAGACATGCTATGCTAGCAAATCCAAACCCTAAAATATGCTTAATTACACCCACTATTTCAAGCAATAATCAAACTAGGACAAATGTCATGGCAAACACTCAGCCTAAGTATGTTAGTTTGTTAATCCCCTCTATCTCTGTAAGGCCATCACTTCGATGTCCGAGTAAAATGAGAGGTTCTGATCACTTTCAGCTCACAAGATCATAGTTTCCAAATTTTCTCGCACACAAGGTGCTGACTATTTCACATTGACACGCCAAATCTACAGAAAAATAAAACTAATCGTGTTTTTGTCTGTTGCATCATTCACCGTAGTCTGCCAAATAGACAAATATACAAAAACAATCGAACAAACATCACAAGCATTCTTACTGGATTAGGTAGGTATGTTCCAGTCCCACTGCGATATCTTGGCATATCATCCATGTAACGTTGGTATACATAGGGAGGTCTACTGGAAACCGAGTGAAGTGGTGCAATAGGAACCAGATGGTGGCCATAACTAGTCATAAGCTGAGAGAAGATGTTTGTGTTGGTTGAATGCGTTCTGCCAGTGTTGTCACAAGGAAACTGACCTTGGAGATAGACAGGAGGGACCATCACCGGTGAAGGATAGACCATCGGGGCATGGTACCTTGGATTTTGACAGAATCTTCCAACCTGTAAATTTTGCCAATGGCTAGCAAAGTCGCTATTAAGAATATCAGACTTTTGCTCGTCAGAAGCACCCGTGATTGTCACCCCTCTCAAAGAACTACAGGAGTTGAAATCCTCTAAATGATCAAATTCCTCAGAAATAGAATTCTGCCCAGATTCGCTCGGATCTAAAGTATCATCTCCTCCAAAATGGCCACTTGATGCATCAGAAGTTCCGGTCTCGGGGGGAATATTATACAGTGGAAGCATTGTTAAAAATGGGATTGGTGGCCCAGTAGGATAGAAAGTAATCAATCCAGAATTATCATTTATTCCCTGCCTCAACCCGTTACCTATTAGCATTGGAGCAAATGGCATCATCGAGTCAGATCCACTAGTTTGAGCAACTTCCAAGCCAGACATATGATGCCTTGGAATCTGCAAAGAAGTATCTTGCTCAGATCCTGTGTTCCTTTCTACAATTTCACTCTCCAAATTTAACAAGGTACCCCATTCCTGGTCATCATCCTCAGCCTGATTAGGTATACGCTCAGACATATTTTTGCCTTTCCCATGGCTGGCAGATTGATCTGTAGAAAATATTTTCTTTCCCCATTTTTCTTTTGTAGATTTAGGAGTCTTCACTGATGATCCATCCCAGGAGCTTTCTGAAGAAGTTCTACTTCTCAAAGAATTGCTATGAGTTGCTGACGAGAACCTAGAACTTGCTGATCTTTCTTCCGCATAAACCTCATTATTTCTAATATCCTGATTAACAAAACTATCACTATTTTCCAGCACCGATCCATGTTTTCCCCTTGCATGCTTATTCTGAACTCTTGTAGCACCACTTGCTCGAAATGGAGGGATATATTTTAAACCAGATGACAGCTCCGGTGGTTTATCATCAGATTGGATTGTCTCAAAATTTTTGCTCTCGGGTTCATAATTGCCAGAGGAGCCAATACCTTGATCGTGCCAGGTATCATTATTGACTTCTCTGGAGTTCATTTCTACCGAACCAAAATTTTCAACGCTTTGTTCAACGGAATCTTCAGAAGGTAAAGTCAGTTCAACACCAGGAAAATAAGGGGTCATTTGGGGTGAAACTAATCCATGAGCAAATTGCACATTTGCAAAAGATGGATCCATAAAAGGAAAATTGGTAGGAGCAAATCCAGGTATATTTCGTTGAGTGTATCCCATTGAGCCAAGAAAGGATGGAGGAATTTGGAAAGGTACATGAGGTGATGTTAAATTTAATGGAAGATGAACTTGGCCGTTGAAACCTTGAAGCGAAGCAGATGCCATCATGTTCACTATATCTTGTTCTTCCTGTTGCATCATCTGGACAGTGGGGGTGGATGAAAAATCCTCGCTCATCGAATCTAGACCAAAATCTTGGTTGTGACTATGTGAATTGCTGTTGGAGTCAGCTGTAGTATCCAGAATTGGCTGGGGTTCAACATGCCTCACAGACAGAGTGTCATCATTCGAAGAACGACTTTTAGGCCTCTCCAAACTTTCAGATCCAAGATTCTTTCTCCTATTACTCTTATCAAGCCTAACAGAAGGGTCACGAGAATTGGTAGTTTCTGCTTGTACACTGCACCGCACTTGAGACGAGACATCACCATATGCATCAGTCAGCTCAGGACTAGAGCGTGTTCTTGCAAAAAGAAACCGCCCCTGGTTGTCATTAATCAAATGATTGCCTTTCAGGTCTTTTTGAGCTTTAATATTAATTGCAGCCTGATCAAAAGCTGGGTCTCTCCCAATACCTTGTATGCTGTTCAAATTGAATTGACTTTTTAAGCTTTGTGTGTGAGAAGCTGCAGAAAACTCACTTGTTGGTACCATTGAGGTCGAAACTTTTAAATTTTCATGGGAAACACCACTGACATTTCCTTGCATCTCTGTCTCAAGGAAAGACTTTTCATTAATCCTTTTCCCACTCAATACATTCTTAGACTCACGAAAGCCATCTGGATTTGATAATTTCAAGCGCCATGAATCAGCCCCCGGCGCATCAGGCCGATGACCACTGCCATGTCTTTCCCATGTATTCATAAAGAACTGATTTACTTCATAAACTAAGTTCTCTTTCGGGCATTCAATTAGTCTAGCCAGTCTTTTAGCTCCAAAGGCAAATGCACTTCTTATCCTAAAAGAGTTACCTGAGAAAGAAAAGAGATAAATCCATGATTCATAATAACAGAAAAATCTGAGAAAGAAATCTCATTACATGTCAAATGTTATACTGGAAAAAACTGGTTCTTACACATTGCAATGAGAACTAGCGATAGTTGAAAGCAAACAAAATAAGATGGGTGATTTCAAGGTGGATAAAATTAATGAATTAGCTAAATGAAAAACAAACTCCACATACAACACACATAATCTACAGCACTTCTAGCACCAAGAACAAGCCTCTGCACGCAAAAAACTTTCAGTAATCATAAGATAACTACAAAATAGCAGCAGACAAAGGTAAGAAAACCAAATAGAATTACTAGATAGTGTGATTGTCGGTAAGTATGACCAAACAAAGATTAAGAAACGCAATTGTAACAATACCAACCTTTACTAACACTGCGCCCAAGATTGTTGTTCACGCGCAAAGGATCAACTACATTAAAATGTTTGGAAACAAATGGTTGTCCATTATTTTCCTGGCCACCAGGGACTACAGCATAAACAGAGCTACAAGCATCAAGAAATAACTTGCTGAGTAGCAATTCTCCACTGTCCTTTCGAGGAGATTCAGCTGTAAAATAGTGGATATTCTATCGGCAATTAGGAAACACTAGCATACATAGATAAAAGCATAAACTGACAATTCGGAGAACTAAATACCAGTTACATCAGGTAGTGAACTAATTGCTACAGGCCCCCATAAGCTAACACAAAAACTGTCCCAGTCAAAGTTGCTGAAGAATTCCAGAAAACGATAAAGAACCTGCAAGTTTACACAACTTGCTTCAGAAGAACATTCGAAAGAAGAAGAAAAAAAAAGAAAGCGAGATACGTAAAAGTGAAGTAACCTCAAGAGGTCCATGAAAAGAATTGTTGAACACATGAAAAATGTAAAGAACTAAGGTCTCCAGGGCATAAGTAGATATAAGTCCATGATGAGCACCCAATATACGGCTTTCATAATAGCACCAGGCCTTGATCAATATGATACTACGCTTGAACAGATGATTCTGATTAATCAGGTTATCAACCTGTAAATAAAAACAGCAAGTTTTCTTCAGAGAGCTATTTTTTTTTAGCAGCAAAAATTTATAAATACAATCAAAATGCATATGACGAAACATATTCATCAGATAACAACTTGATTCAAAACCACTCACCTCGTCGAGAAAGCACAGTGTACATAACCCACCAACTTGATTAAAAGATATATCCACCACAATATTTTCAACAAGACATTTAATTATCTTCACCTGAAATATATAATTATACAACAAAAAAATGAAAACGAAGCAGTTGAAAAAGCAACAATCCACTCATCTACAGGCTCTAAGCAACAAATTTGGTAAGTTGTCACAAACTTAAAAAGTAAAAGATGGACTATGATTAATAAAAAGATTGATAATAAATATTTGATAAACAATTGTCCATTCGAAAAGAAGGTTTATACTATGCTTGGACAACTGAGAAACAATTAATAGCACATATACTCACTGCTATGAATGCTGTAAGTCCACAGCATAATTTTACAAGGGAAGCATGATGTGTTGAGATGGGATAATTTGGCAAAAGAAGCTATAAATTTTGATGTGGAGAGCTTGAAAGCATAATGATTCAGGAACTACAGAAGGTTGGTAAAACCAATGTCTCAGGATCCCACCTGACAAAAAGTGTATATGACAACTACAAAGGGCACATATTAAACTACAGGAATTGGAAATTTACTTTTTGAACCAGCAGGAGGCAGCTTCATGTTGGTGCTTTTATAAATGCAATAATCGAATGTACCAGGAAAAAGGCAATAATGAAGCAGAGGCATCAGTTGAATAAGGTAAGGTAGTTCTTCTTGGGATATACACAAAGCCAAAGATTGCTGCTTAGAAGAAACTAAAACAGCAAATGCATGCTCTAAAATAAATTCCAAGGACAGCAAAATATTTATTTTGAACGAAATGGAGCTGAAGCATTAAAGATGGCCAATTTTTCTAAAAAACTAGGCATAAGTGAGAATACATACTTCTGCTTGGATGTATTGAACCTCCTTCACATGAAACTCAGCATTTTCGTTTTTCTCCTCATTCTCTAACATATCACGCACCTGATTGGCCCATGTATCTTTTAAAACTTGATCCTGGCTAAAAGCAGTCAAATCAATGTCTCCATCAGGCAGATAAGTCTTCAAAGGAACAGAGCCAAAAGTACAGACCTGTGGCAAATTAAAGAGAATCGAATAACTAAATCAACGAGACTAAGAGGATCTATCAGCAATACAATTCAAATGCAACATTGTTCATAAGGACATAGGCTGCACAAAACAATACCAATCAGCTACACAGAGAGATAAATGTTAATCATCTCCGAGCTTCATCATACTGGATACAAGTAACCAGCCATTCAACCAAAAAAGGATTATCTTTCTCATCTCACAGAAGCCACTAAGTATTATCACCACTTCAAATTAAGTTTCTGTGTCTCATGCAACTTTCACAGATTCACTTCTACTGAAGTAGTGTTTGAGTCATTAGATGTGCATTCTAGTTCAGCAGCACATAATGTTAACTCCACCAAAAATAATTTTACATCATGAACCCCAAGTATATCAATAATTTGGCCCTCATATTGAAATATTCAACCTTCACGGCTCAAACCAAAATGACTAAATCACCAAGTAAATAAATATTGTTTAGCTACCATGAAAAATTCTGAGTTTATTAAGTCCAATCCAAACAATATACGAAATAGAAATGTTGCCATCTTTATGAAAATTCAAAAGCCACCATTTTATGCATCCACATTGTCAAGCAATCATTTAAAAAGCACCATCCACTCGCAATACTACAAGAAAACATCTAGAATCATTCCAAACACCTGGCAAGGGAAACACTTCATAATGAGTCGCTGCACGTAATCAGCAACAGCATTTCGGCGCTCCTCGGACAGTTGATTGGGCTGAATGCATGCAATGAGCTCAGCAGTTCTCTCCTCTGCTTTCAGCCACCGTTCAGTGTCGAGTGGCATCATTATTGGGCCTGCACCAGGCAAAAGGCCATTCGGTAACGGCCCACCTGTCTCAGACCATCCCTCATTTTCTCCCATAAACTACAACCTTTTCTACACGGTAGCTTATAGCATAAAAAAAACAAAATATATTCCTTCTTGCAATCGAAGAAGAAAACCAGCTTTCTTCAGAACAACCTATAAAACCTCAAATTGCAATCCCAAGAATGTAGGAAATTGGGCATATAAAAAAATCCCTATGAAGGAAACCAACAGTAAAGTCGTCAACTGCGAAACAATTTACTCTAAACAATCACAAGATTGGGATAACAATACTAGTCAACACTAATTTTTTTTCTAGATTTCAATACAGAACTTCTTACGTCCTCGACAATATTAACTGAAACACACCCCAGCTAACAAATTTATATGAAACAAAACCCTAATCCGAAAAATGACCGCATTGCAAACAAAATCATATAATACTTGAACAGAAAACACTCGATTCGCCTTTTGCACAAATCAAAACACTGCAGAGGGCAAGGGAAGAAAATAAAAGATCGTCGAGATATAGAAAGACGCAGATAAGGGGTTGGTTTTTATCCTTTGTAATATTGATTGTCGAAGCTAACAATAACAAAAATCAACTCTCTTGTGTGGGAATTCGGGGTGCTGATTGGGTGTTCGAGAAAACTGGGAAATTTGAAACTTCGTTTGAAATTTGGAGGAATTTGGTTTGATTCGATTTTGATTTAATGTACTGTGTGTCCAGAAATAGGGAAATAATATTGGTAAAATGATTTTGAGGAAAAGCAATGGGCAGCAACTGGGTGAGAGAGAAGAATAACAACAATTTTATAAATGATTAAATTAAATTAATTTACTTTTATTGGATACTTTACTTTTTATTTATTTATTTTATATAAAATACTCATATATTAACCATCTTTGGGCCTGCGAGGAATGCGTAAAGCACAATAGGGTAGCCCGAAAAAGTGAAAATTAATTCAAATATGAAATTTTAAATAAATTCTGATTAAAAATATGATTTTTATTTTTCGTAAAGTTTTTAGATGTAATTATAAAATTAAGTTATTTTGAAGCAAAGTTGAAAGCCAAAATAAAATAAAAATAAAAAAATCGATTATCAACATGCCACCGACCAATATAGTGGTTTAAACTAGTGGGTTAATGGCGTAAAATGTAATATACTTGCAAATTTATGAATTTCTTAGTACTTTGAACCAGAATAGTGTCTCTCGTATGACTTATTTATGTTTATTTTTCTCTACAAATTAAGTTGTGTTATAATAATGACATAAAAAACTGTTAGCACATAAAAAATTTGTATGATGATATATGCCTTAGGGTCTGTGGGGAAGAAAATGGTCTCACGGATCGTATTTTGTGAGATGGATCTCTTATTGAGTCATTAACGAAAATATTACTTTTTATTTTGAATATCGGTACGGTTGACCCGTTTATAAAGATCCGTGAGAATAGGTGAGGTTCATGCTATCCGATGAAATCCCTTTGAATTGAGTCACCTTCGACAGTGGGGGCAAGGTTCTTGAACATTAGGAGACAACTGTTTGGAAAAGGGGGTATCCGAACGTGGATGGAAGGGAAGTTTTGTAAGTACAGAGTCAAGAAATTTAGGTCATCATTGTGCAGTAAAGCTATCTTTTCTAGCCCAAATCTTGCGCTGCGCTCTCTTTTGTACGAGTTAAGGTGATTAACTGATAACGAAGAATCAACTTGGTTAGCTGAAGAATCAATATGGTTAGATATCCACCAGCATGCATATTGTTAACCAACAATCTCTACAATTTATTTACAGTATAAAACAAATGTATTTCCATATCCACTCTTAAGATACAGTGTGATCAGTTGGAAATTACTCAGACACAGCCACGCGTGTCAGTATCTTTTTTGTCATTTCCGGCCTGTCCCACGTATCACATGTATGGCTCCATGCATGCGGTGATCGTGAAGTTAAAAGCGGCCATAGCTGGTTCCTCTGTCTTGTTGCTTTCCTGACTATCAGTCTCGTATGCTGTCGTATAACTTCATTCATGGCCTTCAAGTAGTTGCTTGAATCATGATCCCATATGATTGTACCCTCAGAGCCATAGGCTGACGGGTCGCTTAGAGTTTCGAGGGGGTGAGGAGCATTTAGGAAGGCTCGAAAAGCATTCTTGGCTAAGGGAATTGTTGGTGCTGTCTAAGGCATACAGAGCACTGCCTTGAGGTAGTAGAGGGTGAGGTGGAGATGACTTCTCATCCGGCTGTAGGATGAATATTTTCCCCATTGGAGAGTACAAGAGTTTCTGTGTAAAGTAACAAGAAGATGTTTTAGATATGTCGGAGAAAAAACCATGGTATGCTATACACAAGTCTGATTTACGAAACTACGGTGCTTTGAACCATTGCCCAACACGAGGCCCAAATGTGCTGAATAAGTGAGATATTTATAGAAAGAATAATTACTTACATTCTTATTTAGACAAGGGTGGAACCGGAAGGTGCTATTTAAGCGCTTGAGTACTTGTGCAACGTAGTTGGGGTAATTGCATGAGAAAGCTCGTGGGACGATATCTCTGTGCATCATCACAAAACGAACATGGTTCTCGTCTATATTTAGTTCCTCGAGAATTTTCTGGCCTCCACAGAAGATAAATGGCGAGCCAAAGGTGACCACTGGAAGAAGAGATGATGGCTTCACTGCCTTTCTTCTCAACAGCATCAAGTTGACCAGTAGAGCGAGACTGCCACCAAGCGAGTGTCCTGTGAATTGAAACTTTGCTCTATCACCAAATCTATTCAGATGTTGTTTTATCTCCGGCAAGAATTGGTCATATATGCCTTTTGCTGCTTCATATATTCCTCTATGAACTAGAGCATCCATTCCCTGCCAAAATTGATTTTTTCTCTCTCAAATGAATCCATTTATGTTCTGTATATACTTCAAAGAATTGGGATTTGGTGTCGATACTCACCTCAAATATGGTTGGTTCAAAAAAGAGATTTGCCTGCCATGATGCCAATGAGTCTGACCCCTGAAATTCAAATATTCAGTTAAAAAAATTGTTTGCATTCAAAGTTATACTACTGATTGTTGTGCGATGCCTGACTATTCAATTATTTTATAATTTGAGAATGCCACATTTTTCCACTTCATCCATGTCAAATAATTTTTCTAAGTCGACTATGATATGCTGTTTTAATCTTGAGATAAGAAATTTACCTGGATGACAAAGCTCCGAGTATATATGCTGGAATCATCACATATGAACCATTCACATGGCGAGGAGTGAAGTGATTGAAGGTCTTTTGCCGCCTTCTCCTTTTGCTTCTCCCCTGCAGCAACCACTGATGTCATTGTTGAGGCTGCTACACATGCAGCTATCTCCGACTTGTAAATTCGTGTTGAAGAAATCACATCTTCCTCTATTTTGCACTCGTCTTCATGAGGTGAGAATGAAATCTCTTTTGTAAGTTCAGACTCATTCAATATATTTGTTGAATCCTTGGTTCGAGATTGTACATAACATGCAGCAGATGCTGCAATATCATGATAGGCAGCTGGTGATCGAGGGCGTGGTTTTTGTGTAGAATTTTCTGCTGATTCTGATCCAGGAAGATCTGTAACAAGCAATCTCGTGGAATCCTGGTCTATTTTATCTTTAAGAGCTGCTGCTTCTGCCTTCTTTTCCAGTGACGATGTAACAAAGTCCAGGCCATAACATCTCTTCAGATCCTCTGTCTGCATGATATGGAACAAAATTATTGAGGTAAGGTAGCACAACTTTTTTTTCTCTATGTTTTTTTCCGTTTTAAAGCTCTTGTTGTCTGAGAAATTCTTTTAGTAGTTGAGAAAATTCGCTCATTTACACAATACCTTGATATCTTCGATCACATAAGCCATGTTGCACAAGAAAGACAGCTGCGCATAAAGCTTAGTATCAGACCTCGAAATGTCCCTCAACAATGAGGAGAAAACGTCTCTATCGATAGTAATTGCCTCTCCTTCTGCATCATCTTCGTATTCCACTTCACAGCCTCCCTCTTCATCACAACCATCATTGTCTTCGCCGACATATTCCTCATCCTTCTCTTGTGTCTCTTTCCATTTGTTCCGTAGCTCCATGAGCCTCTCCATCCAGTTCGCCCTCTTCTTCCCACCATCTACCTCTATCTCCCCCTGAGGATCATTATCTCCATTGACATCAATGTCTTTATTTGCGTCTAGATAAAAAAGGAACGACCTCAACGAATCCGGAATCATGGCACTCGATAACTGGATGTTGAAGAACCCTGATCGACTATTCTTTAGCTTTGGTTCCATAGCTGACGCCCTGACCCGGCTGATAGAACAACAAAGGTGGTTTTCGGAATATGATCTTCGTAATCCAGATTTTCCAAGCAGCAATTCTTTGCTCGAAAACGACCGCCGAAGCCTTTGGCTTGCGTTGTTCACATCTCTTGTCGTGGGATTTGTAACCGGAGACAAAGAGCATGCCATGACTCCGACTCTTCCTCACAAGGGAGTCGAGTAGTAGTGTTCCAAATTACCTACAAAACTGAGAAAAAGAGTTCTTCTTCTGAAACCAAAATTGTTCATGGTTTTAAAGAAGCTACATAGTGACAAAAATCCCACCTTGTTTGCAACGAGGAGATTGAAAAAGATACCATTTCCCAACCGTTAAAGACATTTAATTTAAATTTAAAATATAAAAATGAGGCTACCAAGCAGAAGTAAAGGGGATGTGATTTGACTAAAATGCACAGGACATCCTAATTAACAATATGATCTGTGAGAGAGGTCTTTTGGTAACTTCACTCAGATTATTGATTATAAATGGAAATAAAATAGCAGTCTCGATCTGGAAAGCTTTGTAGTTGTCACATGTCTGTTTCCTTTTAACTTTGTTAGTATCAATTCCTTCATTAATCCAACCGCAATTTTGGTTTTTAGGTTTGACAAAAACTTTATAGTCGGCTAGCAAGAAATCTCACCAAAATTTCATTACCAATTTTACCAGCAGAAGTAATATGTGTATACCCAGCGGTTTGAACAGAAACAATATGTTTTTTTTTTTTAATGTATAAAAACAAAATTATTTAACCTTGGTCAAATTGTATTTTTTAAAAATAATCTTCCCATGTTTGATTTCATTCCACATATACTAATTAACATGATATTAGCCTATCCTCGTTTTCATAATAAACTTATATATAATAATCATAATAACATATAGTTGTTTTTATTTGAATAAATTAACCTCCCAACTAACGTTCTAAACTAAGATCATTTATCTGTGTATCCGTCCCTTACCCCAATTAAATACTAACCCATGGTCTATGCGGAGGAGGCTTGACCATTTAAACTAAAAATATTTTTCATTAGTCGGATAAGATAGAAGACTCGTCTCGCAATCTGAGTTTTGTGTTAATTTAATTACTACAACACATTATTTTAATATCTTTGTTGGATGATTTTCACGACAAAAAAAACAAAATATAAGCAATCGTTTTACAAGTAAATAGATATATAAATCATCGATCTTATAAAACTTGTCCTACTCCTACATATCTAGCCCTCCCCCCAAGATTAATTTGGTCTTAAAAATCTTCGCCATTGATCTATAACAACAAAGTAATTTCATATGATTGTTAGAGAATTAAAATTATGTCTAACTACAAAGGTTTAGGTATTAATGTTAACTTACTTTAATAAAAAATATTTTTGTCATATTTAATAACCCAAAAAAAAAAAGAGAGAGAGCGAGAGAAACTATTTGAAAGTACATGATTTATAATTTATACCTGGAAAGTCGAAACAGATGGAACAGTTTAATATCAAGAAAATGGTGAAGTTCGTCGTCTTCTTCCCCTCGATCGTCTGCTGTTCGTCATATCTATATACTAATTGCATCACATGCACAGAAAGAAAGATTAATGAAGAAAACACGATTTTGAACACACAGTTATCATTACGCATTTGTGTGTGCAGTGGGGGTATTTTGTTTGATCTTTGCAGAGATTCAGAGTTCTGTATGTGTGTGTTCTTGTATGAGATCTGGAGATGGGGAATATTAATATATGATATATATGAAATCCACACACACACATTCATTCTTCATGCATGTATATGGTGCAAGAGACTCGTCAGAGAAGAATCTATTCACATGCACATATGGCTTTTGCCACCTATAAATTTGTTCTTCAATGGACATTTCTGCCCCCGGAAAGCAAAACAAAAGTTTGTGTTTATTGATTTTGCCATTACGAAGCTCTCCATAGATGTAATTATCAGTTGGTCATTTATCGTTTCATTTGACCGATACTTAGATCATCACGCCGAGGGCATTTTGGTCACGGAATTTGACATCTCGCAGAGGAGGGCACGCACGGAAAGGAAGTGGGTTGGGGGGGTAGGTACAGAGGCTGCTTTTCGTAGACAAATGTGCGGTTGCATGAAATCAAGGAGAACACTTCGCGACACACGGATAGTCTGTGCAATTCTTCTTCTTCATCCACTTCATTCTTTCAGCAAAATTAAGAAGAAAAAACCGACGGGCTACTTGGTCCATTTAATATGGGGAAATTTCTTAAATAATTCTATGTTCATTTTGTGAGTCGACTTGTCTGCGATGGATCAGTTGTCGGCCTGTTGAAAAACCTGACGAGAAAACAAAAAGCTCACAACCCGAGGGAGCCTGTGACTTTTTAAATTAAGGCCCAGTTATATTATTAGTCTGAATTCATAAGCCCATTCACATTCAAGAACCAAATTCAGTTGCCGACAAGTGTTATTTGAGAGGCCGGGGTGATCCGTGTATGCAAATAAAATACATTTGTCTGAGTAGGCCTTATAAATTAAAACGGTTTGAGTTGAGTTGAATAAATTTCTAGTTAAACTCGAAAAGCAGGAATAATCTACACAGAGATAGAAGAAAGACAGAAAAAAACAGATTGAAAAGAAACAAACAGTAATCTAGTGGCTAGTTGTCATACTAGCGTGAATACATATAAAATTACTATATATGTGCAGAAATATATTAAACACACTTCTCAACTTCTCCATATATACTTTCCACAGAGAACGCGTTTTGTTAACTAAATACATAAGTGATATATATAAATTAAAGGATCAGATACTTGAAACACAACCTGTGAAGGCGGAAACGGATGTGAAATCGCCATAGGTAAAATGCCACAGAGAACAAAACCATGACAGATTTTGATCCTCCCCTCACAGGCTTCTGGCTTTTAAACAATATATATTTATATTGCTGCGCCAGAAACCTTTAAGGGAGAGGAACAAAGGCGGCCAAGGTGAAAAGACGTCGTTTTAACTTGGCTTCAGGGAGCAAAGGCAAACTTGTTAGTTCTCCCCCAAGTTCTTCTAGCTTGCCGTACGTAGCATGATTTCTGCCTACTTTGCATTATTTTTGATGAAGTATCATAGCATACAGCAAGCTAGAAGCCCTTGAGGGAGAGTAACAATCACACCTCTGAACTTGTTGTAGGAATGAGTGAGTACTTTTGGTGGTTTGATCATTTGAAACCGAGTAAAAACCCTATTTATAGCAAAATTTCCAAGAGAATGTTGGGAGAAAGTGTTTTGTGGGACCCTAATAAATTTGGCCTTTTAGTGTTCAAATCTTATAAGCACTTCTCCTACGTATAATAAACACAGGTGGGATCGAACTTGACATGAATGGCTTAAATGGATTATCACTTTGATCCATGATGAGTTCCCCTCCGATATATAATGAACCATTGGATTTTGTCTGCTTCTATTTCATATCATTTAATTTATCCAATTTTATTCATTAATTATTTAATAATGCCGAACTGAAAATAAATTATATTTATATTGGTTGATCAATATTCAATCGTACCAATTCACCCAAATATCAAACAAATTTAGAAGTACCTCTTAACTCCTGAATCATGTACAATGCACTTAGTATGTATATGTGTCACTACAAGAAAAATGACTTTCCGCAGCACGTCATCAACAGCGTGCATTAAAAGCACGCTGCGAATACGACTTTTCACGGCGTGCACCGACCTGTGCGCCGTTAATAGTGTTACACTTGATACTATCGACGGCGTGCATTAAAAGCAAGCTGCGGATAGTACTATCGACGGCGTGCATATAAAGCAAGCTGCGGATAGTAACTTGATACTATTAACAGCGTGCATTAAAAGCACGCTGCGGATATTACTATGGACGGCGTGCATTAAACGCACGCTGCGGATAGTAATATTTGCAGCTTGCAATTTTGTGCGCTGTTAATAAATTATATAAACGACAGCTCACAATAAACGAACGCCGTTAATAGAATTATTAACGACGTGCAAATTTATGTGTGCTGTTAAAAATAAATCATTTTTTTTAAAAAAATTCGTGTTCAGATATTAACGGCGTACATTAATCGCAGCACGCCGTTAATAGTATTATTCACGGCATGCATATTATTAGCACGCTGCCGAAAATGAGTAAGAATTTCGATTTAAGGTCACAATTAGCGACGGTTGATCTATAACCGTCGCCGACTTACACGATTTAAGGCCACATTTAGCGACGGGTTATCAACGACCGTCGCCGATGTAGATCGGCGACAGTTTATTGATAACCGTCGCTATTAGAAAGAAATCGGCGACGGTTTAATAAATAACCGTCGCAACAAAGCGCAAATTATCTATTTAAACCGATCTCCGTTTCATTTCCTCCACACTATTTAACAACACTTAAAATTTTTCTATACTTATATGATTTTAGTTTCGATTTAGATACCTGTTTTTGTTTTCATTTTTGGTTAATTTTTTAATTTTTATTTGTTAAAATTTATTAAATTATAAAGTAATTTTTTTTTATATTTACACAAAATTTAGCGACGGCTTTTATAACCGTCGCGAAGTTTTAACCGTTTTTTTTAAATTCCGTCGCTATTTTAGCGACGGGATTTAATTTATAAACCGTCGCTGATAGGAGACGGTTTTATCCAAAACCGTCGCTAATATTTTGTTTTTTTATGACTAGTAACGGCGTACGCATGCACGCTGCGGAAAGTTGTATTAACAGCGTCCATATGCACGCCGTTAATGATAGTATTAACAGCGTACAATACGCGCCGCGGATAATCTTGAACTTTTAACAGCTTGTAACTTTGTAGCGTGCAATGCGCGCTGCGGAAAGCTCATATGCGCGCTGCGGAAAGCCATTTTTGTTGTAGTGTGTCTTCATTTTGTCGAGTACTACTCGTCTTTAAATCAATTACTAGCAACGGTTAACTAAGCCATTAAGTTCTTATTAAGATGGCCATTATACGACACCCCCAAAGAAAAGAGAAACAAAAACACGGAAATTACCTCTCCAAAGAGATCCCACGTTCCCTCCGTATGGAGCCACCTTCTTCACCCCGGCATGCCCGCTCCTACAATCGGAAGGGAATAGGTACCACCACTTCTTATTCAGGCGTTTGGTTCTAATTAGGTGCCACCTAACCTAAGATCCAAACAATGTCCGCCTTCTCGTACCTTTGTTTATCAATCGGTAATAAGCAACCCGAAAGATTGAATCAAGTACATCCTTGATGATCACATCCCACTTGGAATCCCCATCTTATAGACGTCTTTAGCCACCCACGCTATTAGAGCTATTGCATAGGCCTACTGGACAAGGATGTTAGGGCTTCCATTAAATCCTGATAAGGGCATTCTACCTTGTGGATAGGTACCTCACGTATCAATCAATAATGGTCAGTTTGGAACAGTAGTAGTAGTTAAACAGTTAATGGACTACTCTTGAGGTTCCTGATCGAACAAGGATGGAACAAGACTCGAACAAAGGCGATTTCGTCCATCATATACGATAATATGAAATGAAGTGAGCCTTCGCGGCGATTGAGCAATACCAAAACAAGGATTGATGGAGCTCACCTGTAACTAAAAAGACAAGGAGCTAATGAGCCTGGCGAGTCCTACGAGTACAGGCTCTCCTTTCCTGTAGCTATGAGTTAGGAGTTAGTAGCTAGGGAGCTAGAGCTAAGATGCTATGAGTTAATGAGTTGATATAATCCACTTATAATGGAGGAAGTGCTAATTAATAAAGTATCCTGACGAGTCCTATGAGGAAAGGATCTTCCTTATGAGCTATGAGCGGAGAGCTAGGAGTTAAGAGTTATGAATCAATGAGCTATCATACCACCTTAATGGTATCTTTATAGGGCTATACATGACCTAATTAGTCCATTCTATGAGGGATCATTCTTCCCTGATAATTCATCTTCTTCTCCCGGAGAAGATGTAGATGTTGGAAATTTGAATCAAATTTAGAGTTTGAATAAAAATTATGTCTCATGAATGTGAGAGTGTTTTTTAGCTCTCCACATTCTTGAGTTAGTTATGGATCATTATTATGGAAGTGTCTTTTGACTTTCCACATTCTTGAGTTAATTGAAGAATTTTGACTCTTCATATTCTTGAGTTAATGGGAAGATTAATTGAGTTAATTAATCTTGTATGACTCTTGGTGTGCATTTTGTGACTTATAAATAGTGTGTTCATTTCCTCATTTCAAAAACATGAAAATCTTATCTCTTTCAAGCATTCTATTGCATTTCATATTGTTAGCTTTCCATTTGGCCTGCGTTAAATTTCGGTGATAAATTGAAGGTACGTTTTCAGTTCGTCGTAGTAGTGCCTTGTGCTAAGTCACTGCTGGTTGTTCCGTTGTATCCTAGGAAACAGATGTCCAAGACCATCCTCGAAGCATATACAGGAGAGGACGAATCTGTTTTAAGGACACTGTACTTCGTAAATACATTATTTGCTTTATTTTAAGCTTTGCTTGACTGTGATTTCTTCACCATTTAATTCACTAGTTTTTACGAAAGTTTAATGTACTTTATCGTTCGATATATAGTGCAACAATAGATAAAGAGTCCAATTCATCTTCTACATATCAAATATTTTTCGAACAAAACTGGAAGAAAAAAATTGGTGTGAAATGTCAAACTAAACCGACTACTTCAAGTTCCTGGTAATTTCTAATTTGGTGGAAACTCGAAGTTTGATACAGATAAAATAGAATTTAGTGGTTTGTATTGAATAAATGCATCAAACATAAAGGTTTGCTGTATTTTGTAAGAGTGGGTATCAAGTGCAACCGTCTCACGGATCTTGACCTGTGAGACGGGTCAACCCTACCTATATTCACAATAAAAAGTAATACTCTTAACATAAAAAGTAATACTCTTTCATGGATAGCTCAAATAAGATATCCGTCTCACAAATATGACCCGTGAGACCGTCTCATACAAATTTTTACCTTTTTGTAAAACGTATCTACATATTTTCTTGCATCTACTTGTCTTCCAGTATGAACAAACAGAGATATATAGGACCCCTCAAAGACAAAAGTCAACCATCCGAAACCAAGAATATGGCATCTTACCCAATCAATTATTTCCCACATTTGATTCCTTTTGATAATTTTATCTTCATGTACATTTCAACCCATTTCGAATATTCTACGCTACAACAAGATGTTCGTCTATATATATATATATATATATATATATATACATATCTTTTATTACTATAAATACAGTCACCATATGTTAGAATGAAATTTACACTCTATGTTTTTTTTTTTAAAAAAAAATTATATTTTTAATGAAATTTAAAATAAATAGAAGAATAAATAAATTTACGTTCCATTTTTTTAAAAAAATGAACTATATTCTTATTTTAAATATAATTATTATTGTTTTATTTATCTCTTTTTTTTTTTGTTTGATTTGTGAACTTTATTTTTATTTTTTTGGATGTCCTTTTGTTTGATTTCAATTTTTTCAATAATTAATAAATTTTAAAATAAATAGAATAAAAATAAAGTTTACATTTTTTTCAAAATTTTATATTTATCCAATTTTTGAGTAAGTCTTCTGTAAAACGGTATCAAGTAGACACATCTCTAAGATGAGTCGACATTTTTTTATTAATTAATGTTAATACATTTTAAAATAAATCGAAGAAAAATGAAGTTTACACTATTGTTCAAAATGTTATAGTTCTCTAATTTTTGAGTAGGTCTTCTGTAAGACGGTTTCATTGATCATAATATTGCCCGACCCAATCATTTCCAGAGTGAAAAACAATATTTTTTTCATGATTCGGGTCGGGCATGAGACATGTTTCACAAAATTAACCTACGAAACAACTTCATATGAGTTTCTGTGACAATTTTATTTTAACTTGAGTAAATTAACATCCATGAATAATGTAAATTATGTGAATTTACATGTATGTCGTTATTTTCGTTAAATAATATTAATATATAATATTAATATATATATATATATATATATATATATGTTGAGTGATGATTCTGTACACTTCAGTGGCACCGCGTCTCATGCAAAGTTTGGCTTTTGATATGTGCTGAAAGCTACAGATGACCCCGTTGAGAAAAAGGAATAGATTATTATTATTATTATTATATAGGGGTTGGTGGCATGCATTATGAAAGAGAATTTTCACGTACGTGCATAAAATAATAAGGTAAAATTATACTGTTTTTTAGGTAAATCCGTGTTCTGCTGTAGAAAACGACCTGGAATTATTAATTCTTATATATATACCGTAGCGGAGTGGAGGAATCTGGCGCTATCCAGGTTAAAATTTTAAACTCTAACTTACTTTAATATTTTAAATTGATCTACCCATACTAATATCAAATTTATTCAAAATTTACTTATATTTAAAAAAAATAGACCAAGCCCGGGTACAATAGGCCGTAACTCCGTCTTTGTATATATAAAACTTCGTAAAAATAAATAAAATAGGCAACACAACATAATGGGTATATATAATATCTATGATAAAATATAATATCATTAATTCATATTATATATATTTTTATTCTTTTTTTCCCTGGATTTTTACCTATAGCAGCAAACAATTTCAACACTAACACAGATCATAATAAAGCGACAAAAAGTTGTTGATTTTCTTTGTTTAGGTTCTTCGCCTTTTGTAGACCTTGAGGTCCCGCACTTGTATATATATTTTAAGAGTATGTTTTTTTGGAGACGGTCTCACGAATTTTTAGGTCAATCTTAACGATATTCATGATAAAAAGTAATACACTTAGCATAAAAAGTAATACTTTTTCATGGATGACTCAAATAAGAGATCTGTTTCACAAAATACGACTTGTGAAACAGTCTCACACAAGTTTTTATCATATTTTAATGAAAAAGATGGCAATACTTTAGAATTACTATTGACAAATTTAACCACATAATGTTCATTAAAGAATATATCATATGTTTTCCGTGGAAGTATGTATCTTATTAATCTTCTTTTGACAATGATAAAGTAAAAAAAAGATTTGTTCAAAGTGCCATAATATGCTTGCCTATTGGTTTATTATTGTTAGACAACTTCCGTACACCTTTTTGGAAGAGGCAAATAGAAAAAAACAAGAGAGTGAATCAAAATATATAAAGCGATTAATTCATTAATACATGGAATCAAATAGTTTTTTTTATATATAGATATTTCATATTACAGGAAAACGCTCTGATAAAATCAATAACATAATAAACTGTTTGGTTGATGCGATGATAAGGAGAGCATAATTATTATTTAACTCAAACTATTGTAAAATTTAATTGAAACGCAAGATGATGCAAGAATATTGAATCTCATTAAAATCGTACCTAAAAATATTATACTTTATTTTAAGAGTGAGTCTTATATGAGACCGTCTCACGGATCTTAATCTGTGAGACAGGTCAACCCTATCCATATTCATAATAAAAAGTAATATTGTTAGCATAAAAAGTAATACTTTTTCATGGGTGACCCAAATAAGAGATCCGTCTCACAAATACAACCCGTGAGACCGTCTCACACAAGTTTTTGCCTTATTTTAAAATATTTAAAGTATTCTTAAAAAAAAGATAAATGAATCAAATTCCCCTCATCTTTTAACTTGTTTCAGTTAACGTACATGTTTTTATGCAATTTACCCTCAATGCTGCCACATGACAGAAATGAAACTTACTTACTTTAAAAAATTATATATTAATTACCAAAAACTTTTTATATTTCATGGAGACAGCTTCCACGTTAAGAAAATAAAACCATCTTACCCACTTTTAGAGGTCCCCGCCTAGAAATTTTCTAAGATGGAGATTAAACCCTTGCTAAATATATTTAGGATTGAATTATTGGTCCTTGCTCTTCAACTTTATATCTACACAGATTTATTCGATCATAAGCTCGATCTATAGATACATTACGAGTCATAAATGATTTTTAACACATATTCCATGTGAAAAAATCATATGTTATATCCATTGTATGTCATTATATACATTGTACCGAGCAGAAGGTCGAATCAAATGTTCCAGCAGATCAATTGAAGTCCTCCAAAGGCATTTAAGTACTTAGTAATCTGTCTTCCAATTATAAGCCTTAACTATTGGTGAGGTGGTCAAATTTCCTTGAACTAAACTTGGAATGTTTCGAACACATCAACTCGGTATAGATTCGCTTAGCATAGACCAAGTAGACACCTGGTTGGAATACAAAATCCAAGTTGCATTGTTCTTTTTGAGACTTCCATATCATCGGCATGCTGCTAGATAATCTGCCGGTTTTTACGATAAGCATTAGAGACTAGAGAACCTCTCATTTATCCTATAATACCTACCATACTGGAAGAGAGAAATATAGGAGGAAAAAGGTGGATGATATCAAAATGCATATGACAAGAACAGGAAAGCATTACTTTACATTTCAAGACGAAACATATAAAACCCACAAATTATAACATCTCGGTTAAAATTTTAGGAGCTCTCTAATGTTTAGAGATACCAGATTAGGCATTTGAATGGAAAGAACTATCTTGTATAGATGAAACATAGTACATAGCATTACAATATATCGTGAAGTAGGAAAATTTTGAAGATCAAAACAAGAAGTGAATATTCATCTATTCTTAAGTTGTCTCTAAGATTTAAGTGTCCAACAAAGATCCACATTCAGAAACATTCAAGCTCTTATATTCGATTCTTTCTAAAGAATAACGTCCACTCCAACTGGTGTAGAATAACGAGTCGATAGCCTAGAGTCGGGCCATTTTGGATGTAACCATGATAATTTCATTTTACCAACGTTCTCTTGGTTTGCCATCTGGAAACACTGGAATTGGATCATTTTCATCACTTTTCCTTGAGCCATTAACTTGCTTCATATTTGGAATTTGCTCCGTTCAAAAATCGATGATGAATCATCTACTTCTGTTTGGGCTTAAAAAAATTAAATATGGAAGCCCAATTTAATGTTGAAGCCCGATTAAATTATATAAGCACACAACAGATTAATTCTTATCAATTCAAACCGATCACAACGTGGGAGGAAAGAAATGGAGATCGTGCAAAGGTAGTGGGAAAGATCCCCCGTTCATCGGGGAGTGGAGAGAAACGACAGCGCTGGGAAGAAAAAGAGATCGGCAAAGAACTCTACAAACAACTCAACTCTACACAGACAAATCTGCAAAATACTCTCTGCTAAAAATTTAATCTTCAAGCATTAGCTTTTCAAGCGTTCCAGTATATTTCTAGCATTTTACATCTTCTCGTTCTAGATTTCAGCAACAAGTTATTATATTTTTCAAGTTTTGATGAATTCCTACAGTTTAGTAAATTCAAAATCATGTCAGGGGTTTATTTGTATAAATTTTCAATAGTTTTCTTTATTTTTGGTATTGCATTTATTTTAGGAGACTATAACTGACGGTCTAATTTAGAATTCACGTCGCTTGAATATTTAGAAGTTAGATTTTATCATTTTCACACAAATCGGTGCATTTTCGCACCTGGCACGCCCGCAAATCAAATATTGTGCAAACAACTTCTCTGTTGAATTTTGGAGGCAAATCATCGTCATCACTCCAATCACCCTCGTAATCCCCATCATCATCATCACTGTTAAGATTGGAACTTGGACCTAATTCAACCCCAAAAGCTAGCTCAAGGGGGGAAGATTGTCCAAGCCAATATATGCAACTCCCAGGTTATTTATCCTACCGATATGGGACAATTAACACACCCCTCTCACGCCCAGAAATGAACATCTGGAGCGTGAAGTTTACAAATGACCCAATTATGAGCAGAACGGGTGGCCTAATTATAGACAGTCCAATACATAACGGTGGAAACCGGGCTCTGATACCATGTTAAGATTAGAACTTGGACCTAACTCAACCCCAAAAGCTAGCTCAAGGAGGGAAGATTGTCCAATCCCATATATACCACTCAAAAGTTATTTATCCAACGGATGTGTGACAACTAACACACCCCTCTCACGCTCAGGAATGAACATCTGGAGCGTGAAATTTACAAATGACCCAATTAAGGGGCAGAACGGGTGGCCTAATTATAGGCAGTCCAACACATAACGGTGAAACCCGGGCTCCGATACCATGTTAAGATTGGAACTTGGACCTAATTCAAACCCAAAAGCTAACTCAAGGGGGGAGGATTGTCCAAGCCAATATATGCAACTCCCGAGCCAATATATGCAACTCCCGGGTTATTTATCCTACCGATGTGGGGGGAGGATTGTCCAAACCAATATATGCAACTCCCGGGTTATTTATTCAACCGATGTGGGACAATTAACAATCACCATCAACAAAATCATCAATCTCGTCAATTCCTAAATTGTCAATGTCGGACCATTCATCTTCCTCATCTTCACCTGATCCTCCCTCAGGTTCTGTCCCTACAGCTTGATCTGAATCAGTCTCTGCAATATTTCTCCTCGGGAATCTTGGAACATTAACAAGTGCACGAAGTTTCTCTGTATGCTTCGCGTAGGAACACCGAGTTTCTATCCCCTTTCAGCGATACGTAAAACATGTCCGGATGACTTACAAACATGTCCAGACCTCAGTCCTGAAAATTCAGAATAAGGTGATATGTAATGTAAGGCATGTCTCTAAATTGACAAATCCTTCTCATCTCACATTTGGAAAGGTTGAGCCCTCTAGGTAGCTTCACTCGGTTAAATTTTGGGGTCCGATCAATAACTAAATTTCTCTCTTCCAACTCTCTTTCCTTATTCTCGTCTTCCGCTAGCTCTGCTGCAGATACAGCAAGCTCGGGATCCCAATGAATCAACTCAAGAGCTGGCCCTCGACCAGTTGTAACAGCCTTGAAATATTGTGGATACCGCTGACAAATAGTATCGCGAAATTCAAGAGGCAGTCCCAAATCAGTTTTCAAATGTGCGATCTTCTCCAAAAGAATCCGTTTCTCAATCGACATCATCAACAACTTCCTCAATTTAACAACCAACAAATCCTCCATTTCATTTCTGACCCTCATCTCCTCGAGGTATAGCCTCTCCGCCTCGGGTGCCAACTTGAACCTAAGTGAATATACCCCTTCTTCCACAATCTCAAACACAGCAGGAAACTTCTTCAACAAAGAAATAAACCGCCTCCTTTTTTGCAGTCCCAAAGGTTTCCTAAACCTACCCAAATGACGAAGTGCCATAATTCTATCTGGCTGACTCGTCAAAATCTTCCTAATTTTCAAAACTAATTTAAGCTTTTTGTCCCTTTGAATCACGTTATCAAAGGGAAGCTCTTTCCTCCTCTTCACAACACCCGCTCTTATTACAGGAATAGACAAATCATCTCTCCTTGTGCTCCACAAAAATTCATTATTTTCCTGAAAGACTATTTTTTCCCCCAGAAACGGAGTCTTCCCCGCCTGTTTGGCACAAAATAATGAATGGACATCAAAACAGAACTTGGGCTTTTGAAGCGGTGATGACTTATATGAAAGGAAAAATGGGAAAGTACCAAGTGAAGATGAAACTTTCTGGGTAGAAAGCAACAACTTTGGTTCCATAATACTCTCTAGTTTCTTCGTAGAATCAAATGGAAATATATCATAATACAGCAGAATACACACTAAAAAATTACCATTCATGCATAAATCTACAAGAAGGAAAATGGGATTGGTGGAACTCACGAAATTAAGTGACTGACCTCAAGGAACAAGCACTTCGAGAAGCCTGGGTTTACCAAAACCAAAACCAAAACCAAAACCAAAACCCTCCTACGTATACGTACTCTAGTGAAAGAAAAGAAAAGATAAGATTCGAAACTGGCGCTTCTTTTATCGAGAATGCGACTTTAAGTTCACCTTCGCTCGATCTGGATAAGTGACCCGAGACCGGCCCAAAACTTAGTTTTGAAATTTTCGTGCAACCAATTCCTGATATACATCCCAACTTTGTTGTTAAGACCTGAAAACACGTGTCTGTTTGTATTTAATGTGATAAAAAAACAAGGAACAAAAAAGCAGTGAGATCTGCATTTGATCTTTCACGCGGCAGGAAGGTAATTGAATATATTTCAGGTTTCTTTTATTTTTTATTTTTTATTTTTTATTCTTATTTTTTTTACCAAACATGTTTCTGACTTCTCCGAACCAACTCGCTCAAAATATCCTTGGCACAATCACTGGAGTGCAACAGAGTCCCCCAATCCATCTGTCCACAGGGGAACGTGTCATCCATCACTTGTATACACTTCTCAGCTCCCTTCTACGTTTGCACCAACTTACCCCGACTCACTATCACCACCCACTTGCCAAATATCCGATTGCACAGCACATGAACTCCAAAAACATCAGACTAGCTGTTACTGTCTATCTTACGCTTCTCATGGTTCCTAGAGCATTGAAAATACAGTGATTCAGATCGTGTAATGGAGGCCCTTAATGCAGTTGGCTTGACTCCAATTTCGGTTCTTGCTAAAAGATCGGGGCCCAGAAAAAATCTGTCACCGGTCATTGTTTCCCCATTCAAGAATCAATCATTCTCTGTTTCAATATGTATGGCGGGGGGTCTAGTACTTTTATCTTCGGCTTTGGGTACTGATATTTCAAGAGCATTGGCATTTGATGAAGCTCTTCAGCAATCCGTGAGCAGTTTGGCCCCGATACTGATTTCAGTGGAGTTCTTGGCAGTGTTACCAATTTCGCCGCTGAGAATCCCTTTATCGTTGGCGGCGGAGTGGTGTTCCTGGCGTTGCCCGTGGTGGTTTCTCAGCTGCTCAGCAAATCCAAGAATTGGGGAGTGGAGAGTGCAAAGACTGCTTATGCGAAGTTGGGTGACGATGGTAAGGCTCAATTACTTGATATACGAACAATATATATTTTGTTACAGCCAGAATGTGTCTTATTTCTAGTATATCTGAATTTCGGGTTTGTAATCTTTTGAATGGTGTTGAGTTTTTTTCCTTCGACAATAGAATTTTACAATGGACAACTACTTTGTTCTAAAAAAAACCATGGAGGAGTATATTCTAAGATTTTTTTTTACCAGACTCTAATATCTGCTATTCGGATATATGGCGAAAGTAGTCAGTCAAAAATAAAAGTCGAAAAGAATTCATATGATAATAATTTTATAATGTGCAAGAGTAAAAATACCTTTCGGGAAAGTAAAATTTTTAATATATTGAATACGAATAACACAAAAATAACAGACTAACATAGTTTGAAAACAATATCCGTATTATTTTGGATTGAAAATATTGGTAAAAGAAGGCATTCCCCCGTCTTTTCTTCTCTCTCAGTTCGAACTTTCAAACGGTAACTTAGACGGCATATCCAAAATTTAGTAAAAGAAATCATTTTATGTTTATTTTTAATTAGATTTTGGAGGAAAGGAAAAATACATGGCCAGAACGAAACACCCTGCTGTCCGCCGAACCGTCCGCCGTAAACCCGCCGGTGAGCATCATTATGTGCGAAACGTTTCCTATGTTGTCCTTTTCATTTCTAGCGACTTTTAGGAACCCTTATTCATCTTTAATTTTTTAATTATTGGTTTCTCTGCAGCTGCAGGAGTTACTTCAACTTCAACTCCTCAGGTTTTGGTGAAAATCTCGTTCTATTCGACCTTCTTATTTTTCAGAAATGTGATTTTTAACTATGTTGAATGTTATTGAATTCTGGGGTTTTAATTTCCTTAGCGTTCCTCTAGAACAAGGGGTCCTGGAAGTGCTCCAACAAGTGAGTTTCTCTCTGTTCGCATGTCTATTTTTCTTTACTCGTGTTAATTTTGTGTGAGTTTAATAGTGTTGCTGGCAGGTTGAGTAAAATTTATTTTGTAGTTTAATTTTTTTGGTGTTGCTGTTGCTGGGGGGTCTAGGATAACTTATGTCTTAGTTTAATTTTTATGGGTTGTGCTGTGATACGATTTCTTTACTTTTTTCAGCTAGTAGAGCTGGGCCTGCACAAAAGAAGCGGCGGAACAAGCCCGGGACTGTGGCTCTGCGAGAGATTCGGAAATATCAGAAGTCCTGGAACCTTCTCATACCTGCTGCTCCATTCATCAGAACTGTAATATCTAACATTATGTGCATGCTTCCTTGTAATATGTTTTCAGTTTTATCTTGTGGTTCTTTAGGATATGTCATATGTGGTTAGAATCGGAACAGGAGTGCTCGAGGATACTGGTGTTAGATAAAATAGTCAACATGGATTTGATTGGGCCGTTTGTGCAACCCGTGCATAACATTCACTCATTGAATTTTATATTGACTATTTTTTTATATCTTTTTGATGCCATGATATGAGTAGTATCATTCCAAGTCTGTTCTTTCGAAGGCTGGTTTGCAGCCGGGTAGATAAAAATTGGACTACAGGATGTCTATAATATGCATGGTTTGCTTTGTTAGAGTTTGTTTTTAGGGTCTTATCTGGTTGTTTATGAGTATATGGCATCTAGTAATTGGAATGAACATACTCAAGGACACTTGTCTTTTTTGAGTAACTAGTACAGAGGACCCGATGGGAGTGCTTTTGGAACTCAATGGATATATTCACTTTATTGAATCACTCCCAAATTGAATTTGATAGTTAACCACTTTGTCAGAGTAACTAGTATTTGGAATGCTTTTTTTTTCTTTTGGATGTCATGAGGTTAGCAATATTGTACCAAGAATGTATACAACAGTATAGATAACCACTTAGCTACAGAAAGTATTTGGGGGTGATTATATGCTTGCAACTTATTTGGTGTTTGAGCCTTTGTGGTTGCAGTGTCGTATCTGGGGATGGTAACTGCGATAAAATGATTATTTGGCTTTGTAGATCAAGCAAAACATTGAACTGTAAGCTTACTTGGCACTGAAGCACTGAAAGAACCATGATTTTGCAAGCTTTATTTGTTTCATGAGATTTGAAATCGACCCACAGGACTTTTGTGGAAATTTGTCCTATATTAGTCAGATGGAAAAAGTTCAAACTTACTTGCCTTGTGATTGACTTAGTATGTCAGGTGTAGCTTTTTCTCCCTCAATTTGGTGTCCTGTACAATGTTAATTCACATTCCACTGAAACATATGTTCGTATTTGTTTTCCCCCCTGCTTCTATGAACGAAATTCTTCTTATTGTGATAATATGAACCAGTAGATATATATCACATAAACACAGACTTACTTGTGGGATTGTTCATATGTGCCTTTATTATATGACATTACTAGCATGAGTTTTCATGTCGCTGTTTGTAAAATTATTGAAAATCAACTTTTGGCTCGAAATTCGGAATGTTAATGCAAGATTTGAAGCTTCATTCCTGTGTGTTGGTTTTTTCTTTTTAAATAATCCTGGAATGCCGAACTGACCATCGTGTAACAGGTGAGAGAGATTACCTCCTTCTTTGCTCCACAAGTCTCTCGCTGGCAAGCAGAAGCGTTAGTGGCCCTTCAGGAGGTACTAATACTTGTAATGTGTTGCAACTTGATTGAAGACGTTCTAGCTTGAACCCTTGCGATATACTCAGGTCTTTACTTTTTAGAAATAAAAACAGCTTCTTTGGATGACTCATCTTGTGGCACCAATCTCTATAACATAGACTTTGTCCAATTTGTTGAGGCTATTTCATTTATTCTAAGAGAGTGTTCTAGTAACTCCAGCCAACAGAATCAAATCAAGCACAGGTAGACATAGTAAGAAAGAGGCGAAAATTCTCTTCTGACACTTCTCAGAGCAACTAGTTAATAACAATTTTGGTTTTTATTTTGATTCCTGGTAAATTACCTCCTCCATTCCTGATGTTGTTTGAGTAGGGATTGAAATCAAGGATATGGGTGGTGCGATATGATTTGGAGAAGGATTTGAAGTTTGAATTTCAGATGGCTCACCAATTTGGATGTATATATATTTATTGATGCAAAAGCATAAACTGAAAGATGGTGAATTTGAAATTTACTCATATCTACATTATTTCAGACATTTAAGAGTGTAGAATAGAATTTTCTGTCATGATACAGAAACTATTTTAAAGCCCAAGCATAATTTTGACCTTTTGATTTCTACTTACTTTTTAGCATGGCTATTGTGTGATCCTTTTTAGCTTGCTCTTGTAGGCCGCAGAGGATTACATAGTTCGACTGTTTGAAGAGGCAATGTTGTGTACAATTCATGCAAAGCGTGTGACTATAAGTAGGTTATGATCCTTGCACTTGTTATAAATACTTTACACTGATGGTCGGCCTAAATTAGTTTGCGTGAAATCAACATACAAAATCTCAAGGCTATTTATAGATTCAAGCGCTTGAATAAATTGATCTTCTATTGTTTGATGTTTTCAAGAACTTATCATCGCATGAATCATTCTTTACTCAGTACTCCGACTCATTTCCATTTTTGAATTGCTCAGTGAAGAAGGATTTTGAGTTGGCGCGGCGAATTGGAGGTAAAGGGCAGCCATGGTGAAAGCATGTCACCACATTACTCTGCAAGATTTGAGTAATAACCCGCTTATCTGAAAAATTGTAAGCAATGTAGAATTGCATCTAACCATTAGCAATGTCATGCACAGTTAGCTTTTACGTCGTTGACAAGAGAATTCTTTTTGGCTTTTCATGTACTATTATTGCAATGACTGGGTCATCAGGCATCTTGTACAACAAAAATTAAAGAACCCAAGCATAATGTAGCTCGTGAAAGTGATTCCTTCTTTAATTCTCATTTTCTTATCACACTGTTTATGTACGTACACGCTTCCTAAACTGGAGGCGACACATTTCTTGAACGTAAATCATTTCTCACCAAACAATCTTGGAAAAATCTGCAATATGATTTAAATGCATTACTGTTATCCAAAGCAATCGTCTGCAATATGATTTAAATGCAACTAAATTATCGCATGGATTGGCCCATTTGATTTAACAGGGAACCACACGACGATAATCAACCATTGCAAATAAATCTTGAATTTCATGTGATCTATTAAATTGTACCTTAAACCTTGAAGCTTAATTCTGTAGCAATCGAGAGTAACACTTAGTCCATGTCGTTTAGGCATTTTCTCGATTTAGTCACTCTTGTTTTCGATTAACCCAAAATAAATTTTGGAATTTATACAATTTGCTATTTTTTTTTCTTTTATAAAATTAAATTTTAGAATATTAGAAGCTATATATTAATGCCTTTTAAGATCTCTTTAAATTATTTTTAAACTTTTAAAATGATCGAAATAACTCAGTACTTATTCTTATATACAAATATGAAATATATCCTACGATTTTTTTCCTTGTTACCTTTTTCTTCCTGAGACTCAATTGATTTGCTTTTCTTTCCAATTTTTTCCCCTTTTTTGATAGTTAATTTTTACAACTATTTTAAATCTCAAATTTAATTACAACCAGCGACTCTTGAGTTTTGGTACACAATTCGTGCATGTAAATTGAATTTTTTTTGTTTAAATAATATTTGTATACACACAATAAACTCTTGTAAGACACTTTCACAGGTTCATTTTGTCAAACGAATATCCGACCTGATATAATTAATAAAAAATATTATTTGTTATGATAAAAGTATAATTTTCATTTTAAGTATGGATCGGGTTGACCCGTCTAATGGAATTATATTTGTGAGATCGTCTCATGAGAGACCTATTCATGTATTACACATTTAAATATTACATTGAAATAGATAAGTTTTTTTTAAAAAATTGATCATTTAATATTCAAAATTATTGATAAAAAAAATGAATATTTTGGTGAGATATAATAGTTATAAATAAACTACAAATTAACAAAAATTGATTTTTAGGCTATTTTTTTTAAATAATCAAATGAAGAAGTATATGAGCAATTTTTTATCTATAAAATTATTTTATCATGTCCCTCAAGTCTAGATAGATAAGTATAGATAAGATACTAAATCAACCGCTAAAATATTCTATAAAATCTAAAAAAAATTAAGATAAACCTGCTCAAGTTTAGTGACCAGCGAAATCAATTGTTATCACGTCCGAAACTCGAGACACGTCATCAACGTTATTTAACAATTAAAATCGCAAAACAACAAGCCATGTATTATAACTCACTGTATCATGTTCTTATCTTATCTTGTTTTCCTTACCACTTTTAATTCTAATCATAACAGTGTATTTTCAAGATTTCATAGCATAACAGAGAGATCATGTGGAAGAAACATATACGTAATCAAAGGTCATGGAACGTGTAGTGCGCGATCAAGTGTGTACGATTGAGTTTAAAAAAAACAGTAACACCATTATTTAAAACATATTTATAAGCTCATTTATATGTTATTTTCCGAAATAAAGTCGTGTGAAGAATGACTTGCTGCTCGAAATGATATTCCCTTGATCCTTGAAATTGGCTCAAACAAGTGTCTAGTTTTGTTCGGAATTAAGTGATGCTTGGCTTGCTTCTTAGAAGAAACTTTTGTTTGAAAATGAGTAGTTAGAATGTTGCTTGAGTGTTTTGTTATTGAATTGTTTCACGAATCCGAGAGATTTCGGGCTTGTGAAATGTGATTCATGTATAGTAATTGGTACCTTTCTATAGAAAATTGGTAACACATCCCACTGCATGTCATGATCTCATGTCATAAGCCATTACTACATGCTTATTCAGCCATTAAACTACTTTTTTATGATCATAAAGTCATGTTTAATTAGCCTGTAAACCCCATTTTTGTACCACTAAATATATGTGAATTTTTAGGGTCTTCACAATTGTCACTTACAAATTAATTTTTTTCGAAATTTTTTCTAAAATATAAATATCATTATCAGATCTAGCAATCATATTTACTCCGATTAAATTTCTTGGACCTCCCACAAGCAAATATATGTATATAAATTGTACATTGTTTTAAACACGAAGCCTTTATAAAACAAAATTTGCCGTTTAATGTCTCCTTATCTACCGAAAATTTCCCAACTTGAAGATTCCATTTTTTTCTACAGCTAATTTTTGCTTTGATCTTCCTACATGGACAAGTGTCGGCAAAATCAACCAAAGATTCAAGATGATGCGTGGTCATGTGAAGGTCATCTTTCAGATCTACTGTTAAAAATTTAGGTGTACGTATTAATTTTAAGCGGTGTTGAGTTGTTTGTTGAACCATTTTTGGTGCAGATGTGAGCAGTATCGAATGTGAATCCATAGAAATGAATGCGCAAGAAGAAGATCTCATTTCAAGAATGCACAGGCTTGTGGGAGACAAGTAAGAACCCAAGTACTGCATGTTTAATTTCTTCTGAGAGAACGTTACTGTTAATAATTAAAATGAACATGAATGATTGAAAAAACAAGACTTGAGCATGCGGCCGGCCGGTAATTTAGAAAACGACTACTTCCTGAAATTCAAAGATTTATTTTTATGGGAAGATTATACACATACGAGTCTATAAATGGTTTATGTAAGATCTTACCGCACATACAATTTCAAAAAAAAAAGTGGGTCCTATATATGCATGGGCAAATCTTGGACATCCATCCTATCGTAGAGACGAGGATGAAACAAACCGTCTATAAAGGCTGTGACATAAACCAGACATAGACATGCATGTATATAATCTTCCGATAAAAATAAATCTTATTTCTGGGTTTATTATGAGGGGGAGTTGGTGAAAAATCTTCAATCAAAACATTTCTTTGGATTCACTCCCTACCAACAAAATTGTGGTACTATATCATACAAAATATGGTACACTTCATGTGGAAATATGATACTAAAAAAGTACCCAGAGACTGAACACATAAAAAATCGACGACTGGAGACTGAAGGCCAATTTCCCGTTATTATGATGGACCTAGGATTCTTTTCTTTGACATTGAGTGTTCAACGATCCATATTCCAGATGGGCATTGATTGCTGGGAGAGTTCCGGGTCGAAAACCCGAAGAGATTGAGAGGTATTGGTTGATGAAAAAGAAAAACAACGATGGTTTCATGATCAAGAGTAGCAAAGCTGCAGGGATATCACAAGAAATTAAACAACTTTCTGGTTAGCGTGCATTGGTGACGATGGATTAATGAGTTGATTAAGTAATATTACTATACTTTAAATAATGTTTGAATTTTGCAGGTTCAAGCAAGCTTGGACATGGATTAATTAAAGGTTGAATTTAAACTTGATTTCTTTTATTCGAACTTAACCATTAATTTTGTTGAATAAATATTTTTATTCATCATTCGAGTTTAATTATGAAATTGTTTAGTATAAATTTTCTTTGTGCCTTTTGAATGGGTTGATCCCTTCTGCAGTTCTGTTCAGCGAAATTAGGGTTTTCTAAATCATATAGATTCTGTTTGAACAAGTACTTATTAAAGTTTCTATTATAAAAAAAATTAAGAATAAATATATATTTGGATAATTATTCTATAAAAATATTTTTATAATTGAAAACGTGTTTGAAAACTATTTAAAAACTATTTTTTTTGTTAAAAATAATTAGAGAACACTTTTCTAAAAATATTTTACAAAATCTTATTTAAACATATACTTTACGTTTTTTTCACTAATAAAACACTAAAACTGTTTTTAAATTACTTATCTAAACAGAACAATAATATTTTCGATGTAAATTCGGTTTGTTCGATCCTACCTGTGGGGGCACTGCCCTCACAGGATTTAGATGGTCTAGATTTAGTCACATTTGTGATTTAAAAAAAAATAGTCGACCCCATGTACTTGTGGTTAAATCTGGACCTTTGATCTACACATGGGGCACTGCCCCACATGTAGGGTGAAATATTCCTGTAAATTCTGATCAATATGTTGATAATCCATGGAGAAATAACCAGTGCAACTATTATTTAAAAAATATGATGTTTTCCCGACAAATGCTCCAATATTTCACAGGTTATGAAATTTGAATACTTGATACTAGAAATTTTTTATTTTTGATCATATATTTTTGTCTTCCTAATTTTGATCATCTACGTTATCAAATTCACGTCAAGAAACATTCAATTATTTCAATACTTCAACTTTATAAGTCGAGTATGTCTCTTCTGAGACGGTCTCACGAATCTTTAATCTGTGAGACCCTTACCAATATTTACAATAAAAAATAATACTCTTAGCAAAAAAAGTAATATTTTTTATGAATAACTCAAATAAGATATTCATCTCATAAAATACGATCCGTGAGACTCTCTCACACAAGTTTTTGCTTTATAAGCCTGACGCTTCAACCAAATTTTTCGCATTGATATTTGATTTCTAGATATGTGTGTGTGTATTATTATCTATGCTAATAGGATGCCGTACGTTAAGAATGTATCAAATTTAGACTGCGGTGGAAATGTTTAAGCATGTATGTGCTTAGAACATCATTTGCAATTGTTATATCGCGAATATACTCCACATGCATGTTTAGTGCAAATATATGCAGCGGAATTAATTAGGTGTTGTAGTTTTGGATAATCGATCACAAAAGCAGCTTTTAATTAATGTGTTGGTACCGTCACTTAAATTCATAGTACAGAATTGGTTCAACTTTACAATCAAACCGACCCTCACCATTGATTAACAGGATAAGCCGGACTGGACTGGACAATATCCTTAATTTAAAGCTGACGACTGAGCAGCGTACCGGCCCTGTCGGTCGGAGAGACCGATATTTTTCTCTTTGTGGTTAATGTCTCGTATGACGTGTCACCTTGGTATTTTCTATATATATATATATATATATAATGTTTGAATCGAATACGTTGTTTTGTTTAGATGGGATGAATAAATACTTCAAATTTTTTTAAAAAAAATTTATTTGATGCTCAACATTAAAAAGTTGTTACTAAACTTAAAAAATTTATAATGTTTAAAACTGCTAATACTGTTAAAAAGTGCTAACCCAAAGTTGTTACTAAACTTAAAAGGTGTACAAGCCTTCAAGTGGACAGTAGTGGAGTTTCCCGAAACTCTGATCGATTCCATTTTCTTTTTTCTTTTCTTTTTGACTAGGTCTAAAAAAATATTTTTTTATTTTTATTACTATATATATTTAAAAAATTCAAAATTAAGTTGAAGTGCGCATAAATTCTGTAGAAGGCCCACAGGCCACAGGTCTAAAACTGTGATGGCCTGAACCCCTTCATCTTTCTAGAACTGAGTTCGCTGTGTCGCTTTATTTTCTCACAAATTTGCTATTTCCAGGAACTTTAGACTTTAATTAATAAACAAATTTAATTCGAAGGCCATTGTTTTATTTTCTTATTATTATATCACATTTATGTTTTTATTTTATTCTTCATTTCTTCCCTCATAACATGTTAATTCTCATAAAAAAAAAATCTATTATATCATACATCTTTTCCAAAAATATATTTGAGGCAAAAAAAGATAGAATTAATGCGCAAATTCGATTATCTACGCCTTTTGTCATATTTATCGTCTTCTCCACATCAATATCGCCTACTTTTGTCGGCATGAAATGGACATAACTTGGTTAAACATTTCCAATACGTTGTTTGCATTGGATGGAAATTTACGACGGAATATCAAAGTATTAAATTGTAATAAAAAAATTGATGAGAATGAATTAAAATTGTGATACATCTTGTCCTACATGATAAAAATTAAATATTTAAAATGATTTTATAATAGGTTACAATTGACATCTATATCAACTTGAGTTAATTATTTTCGTAAAATGGGACTGGATACGAAGTAGTTGTTATAAAGACTTGTTGTGCAATCACGGACCGATCTCGAGACGCGCCAAAAATCGTCCAACCAAACATAACTTTTAAAGAATGGTTTTTTTTTTTAACTTCATAGGTGAGGTCAATGGAAAAAAGTGTGGACTCATATGTATTGTTAAATGTATTCTTAGACGTAATGCTGGCGGATGGTATTTCCTACTACTATTATATTGTAATTTTCTAGTGTCGAATCCTGGTAATAAATTCAATTTTTCTGTTAAAATTGATTTTATTTTCAATAAAAAAAATTATATGATGATTTAATTGATTTTGAAAACATGAAGTGTGCTTTAATGTTTCAATTTTTTTTGTATTAAAGTGGTTAGCTGATGACATTTTAATTAAAATATATGTAATGCAAATGCAAATGAGAGGTTTTTTTTATTTATTATTATTATTAAACTTTCCACTCGCTCATATGTCCATGTTATTATTATTATTATTATTATTATTAAAGTTTCAACTCGCTCATAAAAGCTCTGTCCAAGTTCAGAGAACAATTATGAAAAGACAAGTTGATGTTACGAATAAATAATAAATTAGACTGTGAATTGCCCAAAATATTTATTATTTCAATTGAATTTCGATTAGTGTCATTAACCTTCACATCGATGTCAAATTATGCAGGGTTCACGTAATTTTTCTTATAAAAATTCAACGCGTATGGAAAAGTGGCAACACACACACACGCATGTATATGTTAGACGAACGCTTATTATGAAGTCAAAACCTATATTTATTAGTCAAATTGTAATTTTATTTTATTATATTCGTGAAAAGACATAGTGCATATACTTGAGTTCTAATGAATCGAGCTGATAGATCCATGAGTTCGTAGAAATATGTCTATTTATTGGTATTATTTTATATCCATCATAAATCAGTCTTACTTTTTTCATATCGTCGATCATGCGCCCAATAGATATTGTATTACCCGTTAAGATCTGATTTCACTCTTTTATGGTTCATCTAACTAACGAGATCAAGCAACAATGTCAGCAGTTTGATGTACGACAACTTTCCAGTAGGTCATTCATCTCAGTACTACTCTCACTCATGTATGTTTAGCCCAATAGTATCAATTGTTGTTTTAATATTAAGTATTATCTGACCTAATATGTTTGGATTAATAAATGGAGGTGAACTCATGCTATGTCGGGAGTAGGTATCCTGGCTTTTGTTTTGTACGAGATGATCGGCCGACCATCTCATTTTTTTTCTTATTTTTCAATGAGATGATCGACTGATCACTAATACAAACATACCGAGAGCTTTACTCCAATATAACATAGAAATGTAAGAGCCCGACCATTTGTTCCAAAGCCCAAACAAATTTCCCAAGCCCGGTCTAGTTTTATTGATTAAGTATATATATAACAAAGAAATTATAATCATCATCTTTTCCATCTCTCTCTCTCGTAACCATATTCAACAATTTTCAGTCCGCCTTTGACCTTCCGTAACTCCACCGTCGGTCACCGATTTTCATAAGTAAGCATAGATTCGGGAAGCTCTCGCCAAGAGCTAGCCAGCTATACCAAAATTGCAGGAAGCTCGCAACTCTCGGAAATCCGTCAGAGATTGCCGCCTATTTTCGACAGAAAATTGGGAAGAAACCTTGGTTTAGGTTGTTGGAAGCTTGAATTTGAAGCTTGGAACGTAATTCGAAACTTTCAGATATATAATTCAGAATTTAGGATGTCAAATTTTTGGTATTTTGATTCATTTGAATTCCAACAATTAATATGAGTTATATTGTTGCTTGTATGTGCTATATTGGACCTAATTGGATAAACTACTAAAATTTCATATTTTAATTAGGCATAATTTCAAAAATTCAGAATTTTGAAAATGACTTTTCGAATTTTAGTGTTCAATAATTAGAGGTTTAGATGATATATAATTTCATATATTAATTTTAGAAATTTTAAAGCCTAAATTATGAACTTTTGGAATTTAGGCTAAATTGTCAAATATTGGAAAAAAAAAATAAATGGAACTTGATATGAAATGCATTATTTAACTCAAGATCGGATTCTTCGAGAAATATTTAAGATATTTCAGTAGTAAATTAGGCGTTCAGTTGAAATACGCATGAACTGTTTCATTATGATGTCTATAATGATTGTTGAATGACATTAAGTATTTCGGTGGTGAATTATGGTAGCGTGTCTTATGTGGTTATGTGAATAATGTGATTGCATTCACGCATTTATTTGAGTTGATACTATTAGTGCATAGCATTTCGAGCATTGACTCCGTTGATTACTAAGCTGTTGAGTCATCTATGGAGCGAGTGATATGATTAGATCATTCCCGACATCTCATCGATGGAGCGAGTGATAGGATTAGCAAACTCCTGATAACTGCACGAGGACTTCCCAGGTCGCTACCGGACCCTCGATGCTACATGCATGGATGAGCGGTGGCTTGATGTTTTGTTGCTGCATTCCTGGCGCGGGTGGCCACTGTTGTAATGCCCTGGATTTTATATCATGATTAGTGAAGATTATTGAATTTAAATTGATATAATTATAGACATGCTATTACGAGACCAGATTTGGTTAAACAATTGAAGGGTGTAATTGTTAGACAGAACTATTGGCACCCGAGCGGTAGAAAATAACCGCCCGAGCGCCAATGTTCAATAAGGAATGTCTCGGGCAGAAGATGTGGCGCTCGGGCGGTAATTTGTGACCGCCCGAGCGCCAGTGCCTAACAGGTGAGGACAAAACCTCCCGCGCTCGGGCGATATATATATATATATATATATATATATATATATATATATATATATATATATATATATATATATATATATATATATATATATATATATATATATATATAAGCAACTTAATTCTTCAGAAACGAGAGAAAAAGGGTCGAGGGAGGTTTAAGAAAAATCCTTACGCCTTTATATTTCAATCCGCCCGTCAGATTTTGAATCCTGACTTCGGTACCGAGTTCCTATCAACGTAGGCTACCACTGGACGTAAGTTTTACTACGTTTTGACATGTTTTGAAATTATGATGTTGTCAGAATTGAATGGAATTCATATATGATGTTCTTGACTTGGTAAACATCGTAGAATTGAAGTCAGACTGAAAAACGGATTGATTATGGTATTGTTATGATTTTCTGATGTTATGAATTGGAAATTGGACAGAACTAGAATATGAATGAAGTACAGATTATATCAGGATATGAGTTATGATTTGTAATTGATGTCTGGTTATGTTATATTGACTGGAATATTGGGATTGCGCGATTATACCGTTGAATTGAATGATTGATCAGATTGGTATTGATTTGAACTGGTATATTGATATGATATCATTGATATTACCAGTGCTAGATTGAGGTATTGACAGAGTTTGGATTCCAGACCGAAACTTCAAACGAAAGATATAAGTCAATGTGTATGGGACATCGACTCAAGTAGGATATACTTGAGTTTCCCTAAATCACATACTTATTAATTGTTTATCATTGTGTTTAATGATTTGATTAAATGCTTGTTCTATGGATTTATAGGAGTATGCATTAAACGAGTAATCTTGTGACAGAAGTACCTGATAGTGGTGGGGTAACCACGGGTACATTGCACGATGTTACAAGATAGCGTATTGGCGATAGACCACTGTCTATGACGGATATGTCTGGACACTGGATGTTTGGTTATATCGACTTGGATAAAACTAGAGTCTTTTCTATTACTGTTTGTCGATATAGGAATACCACATCTGGACACCGGGATCCCTAGGCTAGGATTGAGTCTAGTCTGAGTCGTGGATTCACGAGTATTGTCGACAGATTGATATCGATTACATTTCTGATTTTGATTTGTATTACGGTTATATGTTTCATGCTTTATATTGATTATATGACTGCATGTTCGTTGATTTATACTGGGATTTATTCTCACCGGAGTTATCCGGCTGTTGTCTTGTTGGTATGTGTACTTGACAACATGTGTGACAGGTTCAGGGTCCAGGAGATGAGGAGAGATCGTGATAGAGTGGAGACTACGGACTTGGATTGTATATAGGGTTTGAACACTTGATAGTAGTTGTTGAACCTTAGTTTGTACTGATTTGTAGACAGTACAGGACTTGTACTTTATTATATACTGAGTTGTGTATTAGATTGTTGTCACTACGTTCCGCATTTAAAAAAAAAAATTAGACCCTGTTTTATAATTGATTATTAGTGACAATGACGATTATGATTATGAATAGCGTCCGGGTCCCCACAACTGTTCTTATTACTGATGCATTTCATTTGGATTCCATTTTGGTATTCGTTATTTCGTTGTTACCAACACGCATTGCAGTTTACTTGATTTTATTTCATGTCAGTTATATTTGTCATAATTTACTGGTTCGTCGTACATATATGTGTGTATTATATCATCGAGTCATACTTTTGCCAAGGAATGCCCCCTGTGTAGCTTTACTGTCATTTTTACGATGTTTTGGATTGATAGTTGTGTGATCGAATCTTATCAGCTCTGCATATGTTAGTCCTGGTCAATATGACCATAAATTTGTGAATTGATGTTATGACTTTATTTTGAGTATATAAATGTTGTTTGTATTGTTTGAATTTTTTTGAATGTCATACTTATGAGGAGATCATGCCGAAATTTCTATTGGCTTAAAAGAATAATTTTTAATCGGTTTCGTTGTTTACACTAACGAATCTTGGTTGTTTGGTCGTTAAACGCTAATCAAGAATACGGGCCCCACACTCACCCAATAAATGTGACACATTGTTGTACTTGACAGTTCAGGTAATATCCTTTCGAGTCCTCGGTAACCAACTTTTTCAATTAAAAAATCAAACATTTTTATATCAAAGGGGATCATTAGTAATGCAATTATTTAACTAAATAGATCAAATAAATTATGTTGATTGAGGTTCTATGCGGTTAATTACAACACAACGGATGAAAATGAACGTGAACATTTCAAGGGATACAAAGATATACATGGACATGGATGGATGGGTCGAAAAATTCATCGACACCTCGTTCAAAACTTAGTTCGCCGCTAAAATTTCAAATTTTGTGTGATATAAAATAGTTTGCCAAAAATTTTAAGTGGTCGAGTGGAGTTAGTTGAACTATTTGTTTTTATCGATTAAATTTTCTAACATAATCGAATTTTTACGGAAATTATTGTAAATTGGATAGTTATTTTCAATCTTTCGAGCAATCTAAATGATATCAAATTAAAAAGGAAAAGAAAAGATATCATCACACATCTGATAATTAGATATCCGGAATGATGAAGCAAAAGGGCAGGCTCTGTGTATATATAGGGGGAGCTGCTCACGGCTGTGCTACATGGGTTGAACGTATGTCAAACTTGTATTCTAACCAATTTGTGGGTTTACTTAGATTCCTCGAAGGTTGTTCGATCAATGTATGCAGAGTTGCATATATTAAAGTTCAATGTTCGAGGGCGTCTTTCTTGGATCTAATATCATCACTTCTATGACATCATTTGAAGTCGTCAGCAACGTGTTTTTTTTTTTTTTAAAAAATAAAAATAAAAATTTGTTTAGAGGTATGACGCGGAAGCTAAGGGTAAAAGAATCTTTGAATGGTTCGTTACGTTGACTTTCTCGCCACCACATTCCTCATAATTATAAATGATATATATATATATATATATATATATATATATATATATATATATATATATATATATATATATATATATATATATGAGCAATGATACCCTGCACAATCTTTTCTTGCACATCTGTGGGCGCCTGCCTACGTGGCACGCTCACAACCACACAAAATTTTTTGTTTTGTTTTTTTAAAAAAAGGCTGATCAATCATGCACCGCCACGTAGGCGGTGCTCATGATACCCTGCACACCTGGTGTGCAGGGTAACAAATTCGTGTATATATATATATATATATATATATATATATATATATATATATATATATATTGTAGTATACCACAAAACTCAAAATTAATTGATGAAAACGATTCAAATAGTTTAAGGGATAAATTTAAAATTTTAGATTTTGTATTATATATAAATCTGGAATACATATATTTTAAAAAAGGATTATTAAAATTATAAAGCGTGGTTATTGGTTTTATAGACCCTTGTTTCGACTATTTTCAAAATTCAAAAGACAGCTTCTCGTAGTACAACAAGTGTAGTTTATTTGAAATTTTAGGCTAAGAAATTATGTATACCGATGAGTTGCCAAGAAAATCAAGTGTAGAAACGTCTCTTATTTTTCGTTTGAAGCACAATAGGTAAATTACTGTTAATTGATCCACTATCTCTCTAATAATTTACTTGCGATGGCCTAGAAATTATGGTCTTGGGTGTAATTTCAATCTGTTTTGTTCGTATATATTGTAAAAAAAGTACCATTTGGATAACCACAAAGCTAAGATGTGGTGGCGCTTTGAAGTGGTCAGCTTGTCTTTGATCCATAATTCTCCCACCACCATTTTCATACTAAAATCCAACACTCCTTTTCCACACCTTTTGTTCTTTATAAAATCACTCTTCCGCCCCTCTTTCCACTTATCGTTCAGAAAATCTTTCGCCATCTCCACTCCCATAATTCCCACATTTATTAGAAAAAAAGGAGAAGATAATTGTATTTCCTTTTATTATTGATGTGATCTAGAATCAAGAAAGGTTCAGGAAAGTCCTTCCTTCACTCAAATTCTTGATCAGGATCAGGAGTTGAGCCCAAAAACTTGTACTTCTATTCGTTATTTGAAATGGAGAAAGCGGGAACTTGGAGTCAAGAGACTGTGTTCAGTGAGCTAACTCAAGGGAGGGAATTTGCGAATCAGCTGCAAAAGGAGCTTAATCCCGCTGCTACTTCGAGGGAGGCATGTGCTTTTTTACTGGAGAGGATACTTTCTTCTTACGATAATGCTTTGACTCTGCTCGATTGCATGGCTTCACTTGGAAATGGAGAACACCCTACAAAAATTTCTGTTTTCGATATGTTGGAGTCACCTGTTTCGTTTGAGGGTAACCACCGGAGTGAAGCATCGTTGAAGGATTCTAAGGATCAACTCCACGTTTCCAAGAAAAGGTAGTTGACTCTTTATTGGGGATTTGCATTTGGGTTAATCTTAAATTAATATCTTTATTTTGATTTGTTTCTTGGGCATTATTGCAGAAAGACACTGCCGAAACTGAGTGAACAAGTGCGCGTGTGCTCCGGGACAGGAGTTGAATACGACGGCTATAACTGGAGGAAATACGGACAGAAAGATATTCAGGGGACTAGTCATCCAAGGTGAGACGTCATGTAGACTTGATGTTATGGCATTTAAATCCTTTAATTTCATTTCTTGGATAATAGCTAAATTGGAAATTCTTGTTATAGCATGACGTTGATCGAGAGAAAAATTTTGTAATGCTTTTACGTCAACTTTTCAAACTGATTCCCTTCGTTAGATTCCAATGCACCGATCACGATCTATACATGTATACGCACGAATTCATTTGAGTTGTGTGGGACGAGCATCAAGGCGATTCAATCGGTCTTGACTCTTGTCTGTAGGGATCGTGGTGGTGTGGGGGTAGGGAATATGGATTGATTACGCTTGGATCGAATGTCACGCTGATTTACGTGTATCATTTTGTAGAGAATACAGAAAATTCATTTCGAAACTCCTTATGTTCAACCTGAAACAGGGAGTACGTCTAGCCGTCTAGGAACTTCATAACCTTATTTTCAATGAAAACCAGACCTTGAATACTTGGTGACATCTAACGAAAGGTGTCAAAAATCGCAGGGCATATTTTAGATGTACGTATCGCCATACACAAGGATGCCTGGCAACGAAACAAGTCCAACGAACCGATAGATACCAGTCGACCTTTGATGTCATTTACAGAGGTAAACACACCTGTATGCAGGAGATGATGAAGCAAAATGGTCATGTCGATGTTAGAAAGAAAGAAGAAGAAGAAGAAGAGCGTGCGAAACTGAAAGGATCCCTTAAAGTTGAAACTCAAGAAAAGTACAGTGAGGAGGAGAATTTTCTTGATTTTTCCTTTCCAACTACCCCAATTGCTTGTGAAAATATGGAGATGCGATTCTGTACGATACCTCAGAGCATCATCGAATCAAGCTATTCGCCTCCATTTCTGTCTCCAGCAACATCAGAGTCCTACTTTTCACTGCCTCCAAGGCAGATGAATGATTTTGGGATCGACCATAATTTACCGAGTTCAGAATCAGATTTTACAGAGATAATCTCAAATCCAACTCCACTGGCAGATTTCCCACACGGGGACTTTGATTTCTTGATCGACTTTGTTGATTTTGACACTCATTTTCCTTGATTGCTTCTGATAATGCTACATAGTTTTACTGCTTCACCATTCCTTTGACAAAGAAATCATTATTTTCTGCTTGAAGGATTCGATGATACTCATTCAGCAGTTTGTCTTGTGGAGTCATCTCTGACTCTTGAAACCTGGGAGTTTTTTGCTCCCTCTCTTGATGTGAGTGTTTATGTTTAGTTGTAAGAAAATGGAATTTTGATAATTAGATGGGGTAAAAAAAATATATCGACCCTTTCCTGTTGAGGAGATTTAACAGTAAATAAAAAACAGCCTTGATTTAATCTTTTGCTACGAATCTTGTTTTCTTGCCATTCTGGGATGCAATGTTCTTGAACAAGTTAGCAAGCAGTGGGATATTTTATATTCAGTGTAAAAATAATGTTTGGATTGGATCACTCACCTAGGGGTGAGCAATATTTCGGTTAAACCGAATTAACTGATCGAATCGAGCCAATTCGGAAATTCAGTTCGGTTATTTCGGAAATTCGGTTTTCAAATTAAAAAAAATCGGTTATATCGGTTAATTCGATTCGGTTACGGTTTTCAAAATTTTGAAATCGGTTAACAGAATTAACCGATATAATAAATATTATTATTTAATAAATTTTTTTATTTATCAATTTTTATAAATATTTTAATTTTAAATTTTAAAATCGATATAATATGTATTAATTGTGTTCAAATAAAACTTATACATTTGTGATGTGTGTGACTTTATGTTTTTATGCATTTGTGTAAAGTGTAGTGCTAAAAAAAATTACATATATAATTAAAGCTAAATCACAATTTTTTTAAAAAACTAATCGGTGACCGAATTAACCAATTTTAATTCGGTTCGGTTTTCATCTATTATGAAAATTAATTCGGTCGATTCGGTTATGGCTAAATATTTCGATTCGGTTCGGTTATGGCTAATTCGATTCGATCGATAACCGTATTAACCGAATGCTCTCCCCTACACTGACGTACAGTAACGGGCCAATGACTTTTAAACTTTCATAAAAAGGTAAGATATAAGATTTTTATTTAATTTTCATGTGAGACAAGTGTATATATTTTTATTTTACTAACAACTCGAATTATATTGGCCTCCGAAATATCAATTCGATATAATAATTAACTAATAATGGAAAGGACAAAGTCAGTACATAAATAAAGAAAAGAGTCGAGGAACGTGCGCGGTGCTAAAAGACAAGATCACCAAGTAAACATATGACCCTATTCTCAAAGTGGGCAGTTCAAGTTGAATAAGTTTATAGCCCAATTTCTACTTGTTTCTTTGCGTAGCTGACGCTATCATCCAAAACCATCTTCCGATCACATTCATATTAGAAACCTCTTTCCGTAAGCAGTGTAGAAATCCGCTTGGTTTCTCTTTTTAGGCATTCAAATCGCCTGAAAACGGAACGAATAAAAAATTAGTGCGCAGAAACGCCCTCAACCAGCTAATTGGTATGGTTCGCCGGAACGGTTGCGGTGCTTGGAACGGCAACGACCGTTTCAGTTCCAATGTTATGTTGCGGAACGGTTGTATAAAAAAATTAATAAATTCAAAAAATTGGTAAAGAAATGTAAATATAAATTACATCATACTAAAAAATAAAATATATAAAGTTATTACAAATTAATAGATCAATACAAAACTATTTTACAATAATAACACAATAAGAAAATACACACTAAAAATTATAACATACCAAAGCTAATACCATGAAGAGTGACGCGGAGTAGCGAGATCATTGTTATATTCTTCATCACTATCTCGTAGATTAAATTGATTTCGAACATTTGACGTGATTGTCTATTGATTAGATTGAGATGACGAAATATCATTAGAATGTGATGATTGATTTTGTAATAGTGTTTCGTCACGATGATTATAGTATCCGAATCCACGATACACAGTAGAACTATCAGCTATACTTGAAGATCTATACTCGGGACCATGACGTCCAACACCACGACATATAGATGATTAAGCCCTAGCCAATGCAATATATAATTCTTTTAGCGCCTACAAACACGTTTTTTTTTTTTTTTACAGATTGGGGGGCGCATATGCGCGACTTTCCGGGCGCATATGCGCCCTCCTTTCTGCCCAACACGCGCAAAGGCGCGAGATTGGGGGGCGCATGTGCGCGACTTCCCACGGATTTTATCGCCGATGAAATCGGCGACGGTTTTGGTAAAACCGTCGCTAGTAGCGCCGGTTCAAAACAAATCCGTCGCAACTTGCGTTCCGTTCCGCCCGTTCCGTTCCGCTTTCCCGTTATGCGGCCGATAAAACGCCACATAACGCCGCTACAATACAATAAACGATTTGGCCTGGAACTTTGGAACGGTGGCCACCGTTCCCGTTCCGTCCGTTATGCGGCCGTTCCGGCGAACCATGTGTTATACAAAATGTATACGCACAAACAGAAAGGAACAAAGAAAACAACGAGAAACAAAACAGTATCGCAAAGCTTAAAATAAGCAAACCGAGGCCTGTATGAAATACAGTGTCCTTAAAACAGATTCGTCCCCTCCGGTGCGTGCTGCGAGGATGAACGTGGACGTCTGTTTCCCAGGATACAACGGAAAACCAGTAGTACCGTAGCACAAGACACCACCACGGCGAACTGAAAAAGTACCTGAACTTTATCACGGGACGGAGCAACGACAGAGGAGCGGCAGCCGATGGAAACAGCGGGAGCCGAGACAGGAAAGCTAGAGCATGGCCGAAAATATGAGAGTGTTGTTGGATGTCTCGTAGGACTTGAGGCTGCCCCTATATATAGGCAATCTGGACAGTTACGGTTGGCCACCTGAAAGGCCAAAGGTCTGCCCAGCTGGAGCACCAAAGGTCAGTCCAGCTGGCTGGAGCACCAAAGGGTTTCAGTTTCGAACACCAAAGGTTAGCTGAAACACCAAAGGTCTTGGTCTATTTTCGAAAATAAAAATAGCAAAAACCAGGTGAACCTCCGTGGGAAATTTTGCCTTGATCGGTCCGACATTCGACGCGCCCAGGTCGCGCACGTACGCCTGCACACAAGTCAAGCCTTTTTCCACTGCAAATCGGGCCCATGATTTGCACCCCCTGCGCCTGTGCGCGCGAGAGAGAGCCTCTTGACCAATCATTGTTACACCTCCATAAAGTGTAACTCAATATATGTTCACCAATGCTATGTTCATTTTCCAATGTGGGACATTTCCCACTTGCCAACTATTGGGCATTGCTTGTCCAATTTCCCATTCACAAATTACAAGCCCAATAGGCCTCTTAGTCCAACACCATGCTAATTGGAAACAAGAACTATAAAGTCCAATACTACGAAACATAAAAAAAATGCTCTTTCTGGATAGTAAAATCTGGATACTTGCTCTGGTAGTAGCTAGCCATTTCAGCTATGGAAATGTATCCGTCCGAGCATAAAAATCGACCACTGATATAGTCTTCTTTCATAAAGAAAATGTGGGTCGTCAATGTGAAGTGTGAACGATTGGGACTCTTGCAAGCAGCTCTTCTAAAATTGACTGTAAGCTTCCCGGTGTGCTTGGCATTAGAGTTCCACCACCCACAAGGCCACAGGCTAGTGTCACCACCTCTATCTTACCATTGCCAGATCCCAAAATTTCCATGTCAGCCAAAGTTTTCGACAGGGTGTATTCCTGCAAAAGTTTTCGGTCATACTCCTGTCTTAAAACACATTCACTCAAATGTTGAATCGTTCACCCTCCAACTTCAAGAATTTACATAAAATTTGCATTTCTGAGCATGGGCGCCCATCTTAGAATACAATTAACCACTCGTGTCCTCAAAAAGAATATAATCTGCCTCCGTTCACCGGAGCTGCTGTACGAAGTCATCTACCTGAAGAATAATATTGCTGCAAGCCTGCAAGGGTTAGAGATATTAATCGAGAGATGTCCAACAAGTTTCGTCCATGAATTCTTTGTATCCATTCCCATCTTCCTTCAATGGAGAAGCAGCAACCACAGAGGCGGTGTAGATAAGCCTCCTCACTGTTCCTGACTGTTGGGGAATTACCCCGAAGCGATGCCGATCACGATGATAATAGTACCCAAAAATGCGGAATAAAACAACCAACAAGAACACAAAGATTTACGTGGTTCACCCAATATAGGCTACATCCACGGAGCACTGCAACTTTTATAACCGGGAGAAATATTACAACAAGTGTATACACCAATACACTCAATATCTCACGATCCCAATCCCGAGTATACCGAGAAAATATTTTCTCTAACTCACAAAAGAGAATTCCCGCACTCAAGAAAAAAATACACTCCTTTTTTCTATGCACTCTCTTTTTATCAAAGCTGAAAAGCTTTTGATTTTGGGATACTAAAAACAAACAAGGAAGGCTCAATTTATAACAAATTTTCCTCGTTTATTTTTAGAAACTTTCGATGTGGGATTCGTGATTTCTGAATATTTTATTTTGACGTGGGCCCCACCTTATTAAAATCCCACCTAACAATTCTCCCACTTGAAGACTTGATTTCAATCATGTCTTCACACCATCAGTGCAGCAGCTCATACCTCCTTTGTTAGTCCAGGAGACCAACTGAAGTCAAACACAGCTTCAGTTTTTCAATGATAACAACCTTCGTGAGCATATCAGCTGGATTCTTGCTTCCAGGAATCTTCTCAAGCTTCAAGACTCCATTCCCAAGATCTCTAAAGATCCTCATTCCAAGGATTTGTTTTGCAGCACCCAAATCCTTCAAAGCAAATTCTTTTGATAACTCTTTCCCGAGTTTATCAATCTCCTCCAGACAAGCTCCTGCTATCAACATATCATCTACATATATCAGTAGTATGATATAATAACCATCAAGCTTCACATAACAACAGTGATCAGCCTGATACCTCAGAAAACCATCATTATTCATTACACCATCAAACTTCTTGTACCACTGTCTTGGAGCTTGTTTGAGACCATACAAGCTCTTCTGAAGTTTGCACACCATTTTCTCTTTCCCTCGTACTTCAAATCCCTGTGATTGATTCATTTCTTCATCTAGCTCACCATGAAGAAACATCGTCTTTACATCTAACTGTTCAAGATGTAAATCTTCTTTTACCATCAATCCAAGTACAGTCCTGATAGTAGTTAACTTTACCACCAGAGAGAAAATATCAGTGTAACCAATGACTTTCTTTTCACCTTTTACAACAAGTATTTCTTTGTACCGCTTGCTACCGTCATATTCTAACCGGTACTCCCACTTGCTCTGTAAAACCTTTTTACCTTCAGGAAGTTCTGACAACCTCCACATGTGATTGGATGACAGAAAATCCATCACATCTTCCATGGCTAACTCCCACTGTTTAAAGGTCTCATAAACATCCGATTTATTTTTCACAAAATAAACCCAAAATCTCCTGCTCGAATCGTCAACAGTAGTGCCATAATATCTTGAGTGATCTCCAAGGAATTTCACAGGAGATGGTCCACATACATCAGTATGTACCAGCTCCAAATCCGCCGATATCGGTTCTCTGACCTCTTTTGAAAAGCTCACCTTTTTCTGCTTTCCAAAAAATACAGCTTCACACAGCTTGTGCTCAACGATCTTTAATCCCGGTAGCTTTCCATTTGAAACAAGCATCTTTATTCCCTTTTCACTCGTATCCCCAAGCCTACTATGCCATAGACTTGAATTAGCTCCAGCATCCACAGCCGCTAATTTATTTCTCAAACTGGAAGTCATATAAAGTGTTCCAGTTTTCTTTCCTCGAGCAACAATCATGGCTCCCTTTCTCACTTTCCAGGAACCATCACCAAAGGTCACCTTATGGCCTTCGTCGTCAAGCTGTCCCAATGGAATCAGATTGTGTGTCAACTTTGGTACATGCCTTACTTTGTTGATTTTCCAGACAGATCCATTTGTCATCTTCATCCGGATATCACCCATACCAATTATTTCCAAAGGTTTTCCATCAGCCAGGAAAACTTTTCCGTAATCTCCCGCAATGTAATTATCGAATACATCACGATTACCAGTGGTATGAAACGAAGCTCCCGAGTCCATAACCCAAGAATCAACAGAGCTTTCCATGGATAATAGCAGAGCATCATGTACCTCCTCAGTAACAACATTAGCGTTGTTCTTTGTTGATTTGCAATTCTTTTTCAAGTGACCAGTCTCACCACAGCTCCAGCACTTCACATTCTTTTCAAAGTTGCTTTTGTCTTTTCCATTTCTTGACTTGGACCCACCATGCCATTGGTTTAAACACTTTTCGCCACTCCTACCCCTTCCTCTATTCTCGAGATTTAGAGCAGAACTTGATGATGTTCCTTCACCATAATCCATCTTGCGAACTTCCTCGGCAAGAATTTGATCTCTGACATCATTAAATTGTAGCTTTATTTTTCCAACAGAGTTGCTAACCGCTGCCTGCATTGGTTCCCAATTGTCTGGTAAAGACGCCAAAAGAATAAGTGCCCGAATCTCATCATCAAATTTAATTTCAACAGATGTTAGCTGTGAAACAATCGTGTTGAATTCATTGATGTGTTTAGCCACCGAAGCACCTTCTCCCATCTTCAAGTTGAATAACTTCTTCATGAGATGTACTTTGTTATTTGCCGATGGCTTTTCGTACATGTCCGACAAAATGGACATCATCTCCTCAGTTGTTTTTGCCTCCGCCACGTTATGTGCCACGTTCTTCGTTAGGGTCAATCGTATTACACCTAACACTTGTCGGTCAAGAAGCTTCCAGTCATCATCCTCCATCTTTTCCGGCTTCTTTCCAGATAGAGGTTGATGCAACTTCCTGCTATACAGATAATCTCTAATCTGTAACCGCCAGAACGAAAAATCTGTTCCGTCGAACTTGTTGATTCCCGGTCCCGATCCATCATCTCCGGCCATCACTTCTCTAGCCTTAACAGAAAATCAAAAAAATCTTTTCTGATGTGGAAGATCAGACAAAGCTGCAACCACAGAGCATACTCAGAATTTTAAAGAATTTTCACAACAAGGCTCTGATACCAGTTGTTGGGGAATTACCCCGAAGCGATGCCGATCACGATGATAATAGTACCCAAAAATGCGGAATAAAACAACCAACAAGAACACAAAGATTTACGTGGTTCACCCAATATAGGCTACATCCACGGAGCACTGCAACTTTTATAACCGGGAGAAATATTACAACAAGTGTATACACCAATACACTCAATATCTCACGATCTCAATCCCGAGTATACCGAGAAAATATTTTCTCTAACTCACAAAAGAGAATTCCCGCACTCAAGAAAAAAATACACTCCTTTTTTCTATGCACTCTCTTTTTATCAAAGCTGAAAAGCTTTTGATTTTGGGATACTAAAAACAAACAAGGAAGGCTCAATTTATAACAAATTTTCCTCGTTTATTTTTAGAAACTTTCGATGTGGGATTCGTGATTTCTGAATATTTTATTTTGACGTGGGCCCCACCTTATTAAAATCCCACCTAACACTGACCTGATACAAAGACTTGCAATACTCCTGGCTGAAACAACGGTGGCATCCAACCTATTGTCATGCTGTTTTATTGTTGAGATCAACTTTTTTCGTTTCTACATTTTTCACTCTCAAACATAAAATTTTAGAAAAATAACACATATACTACAAGTCAAAATATCAAAACTGACAACCTACAAAAGAAATTGGTAGCTCCGATACCGTCACATATTGCCATCACTTAATATGGGACTCCCCGAACTTAAAATCCTGGATCAGCCCTTGGTCCAAACCCATCCTAGAGTTGCACTAGAGACGTATCTCATAGCAATTTGATGTCCGTGGAGATGGACAAATCAGTTCAACGTCATATTTTAGACGTGTAATGCATAGATACTGGATATATTATATATACTAGTGCATCGACGCACGCGTTGCGTGTTTGTATAATATTTTTTATAATTAATTTGCTTTATATTTAAATAAGGATCAAAATATAATTATAAGAAATAGCGATGAACTACACTGTAATTTTGATATATAGATTAAAAAATAAAAGAATAAAAAAATGAAGATCAAAATATAGTTATAAGAAATAGCGAATGCTACAGTGTAATTTTGATATATATAAATTAAAAAATAAATCGAAAAACTGACTTCAGTGAGAATTAAACCTACACCTAAATCCCAAGAAACAATAATTATTTCCGCTGAACTACATATAACTTACTTTAAAATTATAACATTTTATTAATATAAATAATTATTCAACCAGACTATGACACCAAAGTTAGTTACTCTAAGGCATAGTTTGGTACATGGGATAGGGAGGGATTGATAAATAATTCTCTTTATCTCATTTGGTACCTTTTTAAAAAGTCCATGATATTATCATGGGCCCTTGATAAATAATTTTTTAGAAGGATAAAATATCCCTTCTATTAGTTGTGATAATTTTAATTTAATGATAAAATACACTACAAATAACTTAATTACCCTCAATTTATAAATGATTTTTATAAATATATGCTAGTAGGTAGAAACTAAAATCAAATAATAATTTTTATTATTTTTTATATTATATAATATGATAATTATGTAAACGAATTCGAGATAATTATATAAATAATTTTTATAAATCTCAATAAAATTATTAATATCACCCGATTAACCTTAAAAATTGATATTTAACTTGACTCACAAAATCAAGGGCTCAATTATCATATTATATAATATATAAAATTAGGTAAAAATAAATAAATCATGCAAGCACTATCGGCGCATGAACATATAAAAATATGAACTCAAACAACAATTTTGAAATTATAAAATTTATTAGGATAAAGTTAATTTTGTCATTACAATCTAATATATAAATTTAATCACTCTTATTAAAATCATACCAAACATTAAATATAATCTCATACATCTTATTTATCCTTAACTTATCCTAATATTATATATCACATATTTATCCTATCATGCGTACCAAACTATGCTTAAGGGTCTCAAACTTAATAAAATAGTATATATTAATGAAAGATGTATATGTGATCCGTGTATTATTATTATTTAAACTTGATCAAATAAAATTAAACAATTAACATGAAATTGTTTTAAATTTAGAAGAATTGTTCAATTTAAAAGACAAGTTTTGTTTAGAAAGTTTTTTTCTATGTAAGACTTAGAGGGATTTAGGTTTAGCGAGATTGTGGATAAGAAAAATGATTATAAAATTAAATATTTTTATGATTTTCAACATAATTACTATATCAACCTCATCTTTTTTATGTAATAATTTAGCTAATTTTCATAATTTGTATCAAGGTGAGTTTCAATCATATATGAGCTTAAGGCCATACGTGTAATTTCAATCTGCAAGAAGAGATAATAGACATGCATGATCTTATCAATACATTTAAGACCCCCACTAAATTTTTTTCAATTACCCTATCGTTTTAGGTCTGGGATCACTAATAATTCAACCATTAATTATTAATTGACAAAACAATTTTTGTGAACAAATAATTAATTTATTTTATCTTTTTCATCCATCATAGTGTAAGACATAACTGAGTCATGGTACACGAATTATCAAACATACAATACCCACACAAGTAAGACAAAATCACCCAAGGTCATATATCTAGGCTCTAGCAGCTACGTTAGCCTTCCATTTCTTAGTCAAATCATCCAACCCCGGCGAAGATCTCAGAGCTCTCGCCGCTCCCTCTCGAAGCACCCTCATTCGACTCCGAATCCCTTTCGCTTCTTCCCCTTCCATCAAACCCTTTACCACATTACAAACTTCAACTTTTCCCACCAACCCATTTTTGCCAACTCTAGGCCTCAACGCCACTTTCATATCCTCATGAAGCAACACGGCGTTCATTTTCTGCTCTGCGTACAGCGGCCACGCAATCAATGGCAACCCACTCACCACAGTCTCAAGTGTCGAGTTCCATCCGCAGTGCGATAAAAACGCGCAGGTGGAAACGTGGGCTAATATCTGTGGCTGCGGCGCCCACATGGGCACGACTAGGCCACGGTTCTTGATCCTGTCGAGAAACTTCTCCGGCAGATAGGAGAAAGGATCGTCGGGACCGGAAGGAGGTTTGTCACTTGGGCATCTGATGACCCACAAGAATCTTTGCTCACTCGTCTCTAAACCCAATGCCAGTTCGGTGATTTGAGCATGAGACAAAGTCCCACCGCTCCCGAAAGAAACAAACATCACAGAACTGATTGGCTGTTCATCCAACCAATTTAAACATTCAGATGAATTCTGAACTTCGGAAGTTGAACCCATTTGAATCAGTGGGCCAATTGCGTAAATATCTGGCTTACCCTTTTCTTTTTGCTCTGAAGCTTCAAACGCACCCGGCTCTAGTTCTTTGAAGCTGTTCACTATAACACCTTCAGGCTCCGTTCTAAACTTATTTGCGAGATGCAAGATCCATTTATAGGCGTCGTTTTTCCTGTCTTGCACTGGATCGAAAAGATCGCTTCCATGTATCGGGATGCATCCTGGAATCTGCAACTTCTCTGGTAGATCGCGATACTCACACGACACCGTTTTATCTAACTGTGGCAGGTGAAAGAAAACAGACAAAGTCATGGCGGAAGATGGAAAGAAAAGGTAAGTAGGGATCTGGAATTCACGAGCCACATCAAATGTATCAACCGCAAACATATCAGCAACAAACGCAGCAAACTTCTTGCTCTCATGCAAAGACCCAACAGCATCGCGAATGAACGGAAGGGAGCGAGTGATGGTCAGTGCGATACGGGTCTCGGGCTTGATATTTCCATGATATTCATCGAAGGTTATTGGCAGGAGGATGATGTAGTCTATGGCGGGAGGGAGGGTGAAAACGAAGGATCTCTGAGCATCGGAGAGGGGTCCGTTGTTAGGCAGGAAGAAGGTTGTGGAGAAGTGGTGGTGGTGGTGGTGGAGTTTTTTGACGAATTCAACTAATGGAATCAGGTGACCCATGCCTGGAGTTGGGACGACTGCGATGTGCAGAGCGGAGTTCTCCATGGTGGCAAAAATACAAGTCTGTTTCTGGAAGAATTAGTTGTGAAGAAGATGTAGTGCTTGGGTTCTTCGTTTATAGCAAGTAAATTGGCGGACTGGAGTTTCTTAGCTGGGGCCATGCTATTCGGACCCGGATCACCTACTGTGCACAGCATCTATGCTGTGCACACATTGAATTTTTTTTTATTTTTTTTAAATTTTCTTTTTTCCCCCACTTTTTTCCCTGAAAACTTGAACATATAAAAATACCATATTTACTCAAAACTTTATCATATAAAAATACAATTTTTCTCACCCTATATTTTTTAAACAACACATTAAAATTTCTAAAAATACACTTAATAAACAATCAACTTTTCATTAACATTCCTCTACTTAAATACCCAAACATTTATTTATGAAACACGACTCAATTTTTTTTTATCAGTCATCAATTATGGCCTTCTGATTAAATATACAAGGATCCAGGTTTGAGTCATTTACGAAATGGATAAAGAATTGATTCATCTTGCTGTGCACAAATTGAATTTTATAATATTTATTCTTATTTAATGTAGACACAATCTGTTCATCTTCACCATTCTCTTGAAGTCATGGATTTCAATGGAGTTATATCCAATAATGCTCTTGAGTAGTTTTTTATTTAAAGAATAGCCGATTAACATTGTTAGTTGAAATGAAGTTTCAAAATGTATGAATTGTTTATTTTTAATGGAAATGTGGTGTTGAATTTTAGTTTTTGATATTGCACGATGAAAATGTTCTAAATTTTAATTTAAGCATTAACATGTTAATAGTTTATATTGTTAAAAATTTTGTTCATTGAAAAAAAAATTAATAATACTCATCAAATTCGAAAAAAATGATACGATTTTTCACATGTAAAAATTTAATATAGTAATTTTTAATTGTAAAATTATTAATTTAACATAAAAAATTTAAAATGTTTATATTATTTCATATAAAATTGTCTGCAAATGTTTATGGAAAATGGAAAAAAAATGGAAAGAAAACAAAAGAGAAAAAGAGATGGAAAAAATTGAAAAAAAAAAAATTTAAAAAAAAAAAATTCAATGTGTGCACAGCAAGATGCTGGGCACAGTAGGTGATCGGGGTCCATGCTATTCTTAATTCTTACACATCTAGATTGTTTAATCTGTCATATGTGTAGTAAAGTTATTCTTATCGATCATGAAAAAATATTTTTTTTATATAAAAAATTATTTTATCATAAATCAAATCGACACATCTTATGAATATTAAATATAAATACAGATGGTATAATGCATCATAGGAAACTATCGCACGTACGCAATTGGAAATGATAGTCGAGTTTGCCCATTTGAATTCGTTTACTTTTTTTATGCTTTCATTGTCTTGTGAATATCATCATATATTCACTTTCAAACCCAACACAAAATAGGTTTATTTTCGTCTTTCCATATTTTAAATATTATCAAATATATTTTTTGTTTTTATTTATTGAAGGAGCAAAGTGAGAATCGAATTGCCTCGTTCACTGATCCTTTCTAGAAACAATGATTGGCCGCATGTGTTCACTTTTGTCTTTCAAAACGGGCGTTGCAACCAATGGGTGCCTATTTCTTCTAGAAGAAGAATATCTGATTATTAATTGACAAGGTTACGTACAAGATTGGGAAAAAATATCGAATTTTCGGTATATCGAGATTATCGTATCAAAAAATATTAAATTTATCGAATTTTTTGTATACCGAAGATTTCGGTAAGAATATCGAATTTTTCGGTACGGTAATGGTATGTAATTTGAAAATTTCATTATATACCGGAATATCGAAAAAATAAAAAAAAAAATTAAAACGATAAATTCATAAAAAAATTTAAATGTAATGTTTTTTTAGTATAAAACGGTATATACCAATATCGTATCGAAATCACGATATACCGTACAATTTCGGTATAATCGGCATGTTAGTTATATTATCGAAAATTTTCGAAATACAGAAAAGGTTATATTCGGTATACCGAAGTTTTCGATACGATACATGATATATGATTTTTGATACGACATGATTTATCATCTCTATTCAAGTATAAGTAAGCTAAAATAATATTTAATATATGAAAGTAACTAAATGGGTAAGGCTTATTTATATTTAATTAAGAAGGAGAGCCACTCGAAATTCACGTTTGTCTTTCATGATATATTTAAATTAAACACGTGGGGCACAACTATTTTTTCTGCTCCAATACATTAGGGCTTTGTTTGATTAGGATAAAGAACAAATTCTAGAAAATTGGTTTTTGACATATCCTTCCACATAGACCCACACGTTGGTAGAAGCCCCCAGTCTAACTCTTTATTAATCTATACTACTTAATTAAGTTTGAAGTATTTATAGTAACTAACTTTGACGTCGTGATCTGTTTTATTAATTATATATATTAATAAAATGTTAAAATTTTATCGTAAGTTATATGTAATTCAGTGGATAAGATCATTGTCATTTGAAGTTTAGGTTATAGATTCAATTCCAACTGATGTCATTTTTTTATTTTTTTATTTATATATCAAAATTATAATGTAGTCTCTCCCTATTTCTTATAATTATATTTTGATTATCATTTAAATATAAATAAAATGAATTATAAAAAAATATTATACAAGCTCGCAACGCGTGCGTCGGTGCACTAGTATAAAATATGTATACACGTTCTATGTGTTATTATTGTTTTTAATTTGATCAAATAATACTGAACAATTAACTTATTTTCAATTTAGAAGTGTTGTTCCATTTAAAAGAGAAGTTTTGTTTAGGTTTTTTTAGATATAAAATATGGAGTTACTTGAGGATGTTTTTAGTAAAATAAAAAAGATAAGTATGAAATTTAATATTTTAGTGTCTTCTAAAATAGTTAATAAGACGAACACATTATTAATATAATAGTGTGTGTATATATAACAAAGAAGCCCAAATAGAAATCCGGTTCTCTCACAAAGTAACCCAATTTTAAAGCTCGGGCATGCTTTTTCTTTATTATTGATTATTAGTATTAAATAAAGTAGCCCAATCTACTTTTTCGCAAAATTCAAACCTAAACCTTGATTCAAAGCTTAAAATCATTGATTGATTTCCTTTTCTTTCCTCTCTAGATAACTAGGGTTCTGCGATCGTTTGTAGGTCATCTGATACCAAATCTCATATTCGAGACTCGACGGTAACATTTTTCTCTCCCAACTTAAAAGAAATAAAAATAACTAGTAATTTGTGTATTGTTTATGTTGTTATGTACAATTTTGGGTGATCCCGTTGTTTGTTAAGAACATCAGTTTCATTGTATTGTAACGTTTAACCGACTAATAATTAGATAGTACAAATATTTGTATACAAGGTTTTCTCCAGTGATGCCATCATCGTATATATGTAGGACAATATCCTCTCCACGCTGTTGTAACTTTTACTTGAAAGATGGTGGGTACAAAATAACATATATAGCCAAATTTACACAAAACTTGAAGAAGAATGGTACAAAACTTGAAGTAGAACCGCTGTCAACTCGAACGCCGAAGGAGCATTTCCATCATCAAGTCATTCCATGAGTCTATAGGTCCTGGTAAGCACCAGTGCAAGCAGTCATTCTGAATCTTTGAGTTTTTATCTTTTCCTGCATATGGATGGAACTGTCTGTATACTCCGGGATGTCCGTCTGGTCTCAAGAGCGACAGAAACATTGTGTCAAATAGTTTCAAAATTGTCCCATTTTCGGATCCTATCGTCTCTGCGCTCTTGAACTCTTCAAGCTCGATATTTCTCAGTATCTCATCTATATCGCTTATCTCGATATCACCTTCTTTAAATGGCCTAGTCCTGTTACAGTAGCCACCAGAGCTCCATTCTCCATTCTCAAAGTGATCTGGGGTTATGGTTCTAACGAAAATATATGGCTTGTGATTCGAACCTGTGATGAATTTAAATGTGGAGTTCAATACCTTACGGTAAGCGTACTTGAATCCCAGCTGTGTTATGTTCTGATCGTGACAATTATGGCAGCCTACTACGGTTTTATTCTCATAGTAAATTGCAGATTTGAGATACCACTTGCCTCCGGCTATTATAATGTGATCGAAATTGTGGTATTGTTGTGTCCACACTGTGTCTAGCTCATCGAGATGAAGCTGGATCATACCAGATGAAACTCCATTGTCGTCTTCAAACGTCACGGCTTTTGCCAGAAAAGGAGACCAAACGACTGAGACAGTGAAGTTATGCGAGGGAAACAGCCATCTTCTGTTTTTGAATGTTGAATCATGGTACACTTCAACCGATTGTTTGGTCTGTAAGACGATAATTACAAGCTCGTTAAACAGCTCAAGACTGACAAAATAGAACGTGTTACCCAAAAACAGTATGAACCCCAAAATTTGATTGAAAGTGGAGAAAAACAAACTTCCATACTTTCGCCTAGAGGAAAAATGACAGCATAAATTTATTCAACTTTTTCCAACTTGGACTCGCATATCGTTCCTTGAGTAAATAGTAAAAGCTTTTCTAACTCAACTACATTGTTAACTAGATGATATCATTTATCGATGAGAAATTGTGTGAGCAGGGAGAACCCATTAATGGAGGGAGATAACAACCCGACCACACCCTCGAACAAAAAAATTTCAAATTTCATATGAAATCTTCTCGAATATTGAGTACCACATAAGTTTTTCCTCCAACAATTAATCACAAACAGGAAAAAAATGATCATAAGTAATTGGAAATGAAACTGGAGTTTGACAGAGACTAACAAACTACTTGAACAACTATTCGTCAAATCTAAAACGCTGTAAATTAGACATCACACCAATGCCGGTGCTAAGGAGTAAGGACCACTGAAAATCAGCCAAGGAAATGACTATAAGTTTCAATCATAGATCTTGGATATGAATCGCCTCATATGCATGAATATGGAAAAAATAGATGTCTTTAAAAGGACCCTTAATTAACACTCAACCATAAGTTTTTATTATAAAAGAAAAATCTTCATTATTGCCTCCAATTATTATAAATTGACAGTTACTGTGGATGAACATATAGGACCCTCGGATCACATTACTTTTGCTAAATAATGTAAACAAAATCCAAGACGACAGCTTTAATCTCCTAACATTTATTGACCAGTTCTCCAAGTCTTATTTGGACAGACATGATGTAGGTCCATTCAGATAGCAAAAAGAATGAAAGTACAACGTCAGAATTACTTTTACTCGCAAGACTCTACCTTCAAAATAGTGCACGAAGATTAACTTATGATCACGGAAGAGTTCACAAATGTAAACTTCATAGAGTTCTGGTGCTTTTAAATGTACCTGTGAGAGAACGCACAGCAGCGACTGAACATGATTGCGCATAATTGAATCACCAATAAATGCTAGTGACTTGTGCCTCATTATATGGAGAAATTTCTTCGGATCAAACTTGGGTAAACTACAGTTCCTCGGGTTCCAACGCCAGTATAAGTAATCTGAATCCGGCCTTCCGTTGTTCATACAATTTTGGGGAGACTCCATGGAATAACAGGTGGTGTTGGTGTAGATTGGACCCTTAGGATCTGGAACCCAATCTCCGATAAATAAATCGCAGCTCTCTGCACAAAAGGATATTGGACAAAAGAGACACCAAAGTTATAATGTATCGGTCAAAAATCAACCCAGTGGCATATAACTCTCAGATTCAAGAACTCGATACTCATCTTAAATCTCTACCACCTATTGAACTAGATGAAACCCGATATCCAGGATGCACCATTTGAATGTCTTGGTGTTTCAAGACAACTGTGCCAACAGGTACAGTTGAAACCAAATTTCTAAAGAGTTCGAGATCAAAGGAGGTGGGAAACAATTTCATAAGTTAAACGGAAGCATTTGCCTGGAATCAGTTCATAAGGAGGCCGACAAAAGTATCTTTAATAAAAAAATATATATACAGAGTTTTGCTCATAGAGAAATTTTGGACTTCGTCATCTTCAAATCACAGTTCTCAGTTCCAACTCAACGGAGGTGCAGCTAAACTGAACCGATAGAAAGTTCAATTTTGTGATCTAGGCATTCAATTTGGTGGTTTAGACATTCAAGATATAAACCATTAGAAACCGATACACACACAAACTGAAACTGAAAGCATCGAGTAAAAATACTTGATTTTCTCAATTTTTGATTGCATGTTCACATTTTGAAACCATAACCAAGGAAATGCACAGAGATACAATTTTTTTGCTCTGAACCCAGACAAGAACACACACAATTAACACAGATTGAAACAGGGGCAGGAAATATCGTGCATGGATTCAGGAAATTTCGGAAATTCTCACCATTTTGAGAAGAGTGATTATCAAGATCCACCAATAGATCATCGGTATTTTCTGGTGGCTCCGCCACGTGAGATGAAAAATTATCGTCAGCGATCAAACCGAGCTCATTATCATCAACCACAGAAGGTGAAAACAGTACAAAATTTGAAGAAAACAGGCGATAAGAAAGGCCCAGTAACAGAAAGCACACTCCTAATTTCACGAGAACTGGCGAGAATGGGTTCCTGTAAACATTGTAGCTCAATTGTTTCATTCTTTTCTCACCTCTGGGACCTAAATACACTGATAAGAAAATGTATATAATTTTTTGGTTCTCTACAACAGAGATTGACATAAAATATAATAAATAGAAAGAGCGGAAGAACAAATAAAGAACGATGAAATATTGAATCGTAGATTCTTGATATACATATATGTGAAGGAATTCTTGAAATATTGATTCTATAACTGAGAAGCAAAGGGCAAAATCTATTCTAATCCAAAAAATTTAACGGTGGAGAAATGTAAAAAAAAAAAAGATTAAAGTAGGGCAGTTGGTTCATCGTCACAAAAATTGTCTTACAGGGTGCTTTGCAAAGTCTCATCCGTATTCAGATTTCATCTGCCCGGTCAAACTAGCCATTAATGAACGAATCCCATACACAACGGTGCACTGATGATAATGGGTTCGAAACGTTATACTTTTTTGTATATTACATGCATGTGTTAATTGTCGCATATCGATCGTATAAATAATTTGGGAGTTGTATATATAGTTTTAGATAATTTTTCCTCTTAAGCTAGTTTTTGATGTGGAGTTAGGTCCAAATTCAAATCTTAACATGTTATCAAAGTCTGAGTTACACCGTTATGTGTTGGATATATTTCATTTTTGTATAAAGTGTAATTATGTTTATATTAATTTCTTGTTTGAATTTTATGATATTTTACTTTTAGTTGAATAAAGCAATCAATTTTATACAGTATGGAACAATCATATTCGGTGATCATAAATATGAATATATCTCAATATAGACAAAAATAATTATTTCAGGGGTATTAAGTTGTATAGTATAATGTAATAAACGAACCATAATCACAAATAATAGATTCTATTTTAGGAGTCTTTTGTTCTTCAAACGTTCCGTGTTTTTCGTTAATATCTTTAATACTCATGCAAGTGTTTTATTTCATCTTCAACTCATTAGAAGTTCGAGCAGATATCTTGTCAGACAGTTTCACTTATCTTTATTCATGAGACAGATCAATACTGTTTTTCGATATTTAGAGCTAATTTGAATATAAAATTGTTTGGTTTAAAAGAGTGATTTATTAAGCATTAATTTTTCCAGTGTTTATTTTTATTTTATTTTTTGAAAACCTGGAAAATTTATAATTAATTTTGGATATAGTGAAAATGTTAGTTATCACCCTTTTGATAAAGGAAAAAAAATAGCCGACAGTTCAATCATAAATTGAGACCAGACATTCATTGAGGATGAAATTTTATGAACCCATCATTTCTATCACTGTCATCACAGGTGTTGTGGGCCTTAGTGGGCTTCTAAATTTTCAATGCCCCTTCGGCCCTATTAACAAAAAGCTTGCCACATGACCTACCACCCATATCTCATCACATGGACCAATAATTGGCTAAATTGTTTTATATAAATAATTTGTCTCAAAAATTTAATTTTAAATACATTTCTATAATTTTTTAATCACAGAAAAATTTCGTAATTTTTTTCTTAAATTGCCTGTTCTTGTTCCATGCATTGTGTGCATGTATATATTTATTATTCATACGAATTAAAACATTTTATGAATCAAAATTTATATAAGATTGGTTTCATTTTGAAGTTTAATAATATATTAATGGACAAAATAACCTATTTCTTTATACTCACGTATTAATTCACATGCCATAGATTGTTCTTACGAGACGCCATTGGAAGAATTTTTTATCGACAATTTTGAAGTCTATCTGAGATTTTGTTCAAATATATGAATTTTAAATTCTCTGACTTGCGAAAATGAGAAAAATCAAGTGAATTTCAAAGCTAATTTACGTCAAGTTATGTAAATTCAATATTAATTGAGGTGGATTTCAAATATATCCGAGATGATTGTCGTTTTAAAAATTCATCGTTTAAATCAATTCTTCCGTCCAAATACAACTTAAAAGACTTCTCAAAATAAATTGAGCCATGTTTTTTCATCTTAATGAGACTAGCAAATATAGTTTAAAGATAGTTTCATCTTGATTTTGATTCAAAAGTTCAATGTCCTGCATGTTTCATACCAACTCAGTTATATGAATTGATACTGCGAAAACAAAATGCTTGATTCTCAATGGAGTTCGATTACACGGTTTGCAGACAAAATCATTCACATTAAACCGGACGAAATTCTCGAGTACACAGAATCACATCTAGCCACAAAATCCTTGATAAAAACTGAAAAAACAAGACAAAACATCTGATTATCTACATCTTTTCCAGGATACAGTTGCATAGTCGTGTCCTGAATCGATGATAAAGAAACGAGGCAATGCCGTTTATTTTCACAGGCAAGAACTGCAGAGTGTCAAAAAATCCTGGAAGCTTGAAAAAAGGTTGAGAGATTTTACAGCGTACATGCGAACATCATGGAGACATCCTGATCCATTCATGCACACATATACATTAGTCACAATTGGACAGGAATCAATCAAATCATGTAATTCCCTTTGGTGTTTTGTAATCTTATTATTATTAGAGAAAAGAATATTGTTTTTCCAGGAGGATTCATGCATACGAGTAGTCGAAATGCATACGAGTCCTCAGACAGCTGTAGGTTGTGCAGCTTCATTGGGATCCTTCATGCCAAATCCACGCCTTGCCTTCTCCACGCTGCACGATATTAAGTTAGTAAATCATCGAAATGGTCCACATTGATTATGCAAACTGTTTCAACTTATAATGATTTATTTGTTAAAACTATCTATCGAGTTGGAATATTCTCATGAGACATCGTGACAGATAAAAAGACGTCCGAGTCCAAGGAAGATGCATTTGTTATGAGATGCTTGTATAGTGAAATCTCCACCAAATTCAAGACTCTGTCGAACTGATATAAGTCATACTTGCACAGGCTATGGTGATGCCACATTATAAAAGTAATCTTTTTATCATCAGTAACGGGCAATTACTACATGCAGTGGAGAGAACATGAAAAAGCTAATCGAGTGTTGAGGCTATATCAAAATATTTTGCAAGCAAAGAGATTCTATAAACTCCAGACAAGAAAAGAGCAACTCACGTTGGGGCAAGCTTGCCTAGGCCGGTTAGTTCCTCACCGCTATCCTCATCAAGGATTCTTCCAGATATCTCAAGAATGTATGCCTTCTCTCTCTCTGTTGGCATCCCCCTCTTTCCCAACAAGTTCAGATCTTTTTGGCCGAGTTCTCTGCCATTTACATACACGCGTGTGTTTCCACTAGAACAATTTTCAGGCATGTGATGGTGAAATTCTGGTATAAATGGCTGCAAGAAATGGTACATAAATTTTATAAATGATACAAAGCTGTTGTGGAACTTTAGGTCACCGTAAATTCTAGAAAATAATCAACTGACAGGAATTATGCCAAGGCAAGGACCTCCCATAACGCCCCAGAATCCAGCTCGGAAATCATACCTGGTGAAAGAAAATTAGCAAGTAAACAAAGTTGACGAATGAAAGGGAGCTGAGCTTATATGATACAGAGGAAGAGGGTGGAATATATACCAGTAATGCCCAGGGTGGATTGGTCCAGCAAGTCTTTCAGCTTTCTTGATTAATCTGTCGGAAATTAAATGCCCGTTAACAGTGACGTTGGCCTCTTCCGGCTCAAGAGTTTGATTGGTTTTATTAGAATCTTTAAAGATCCTATTTTTAATGCCAGCAAAAAATGACTCGGCTCCACGACCTCCTTGTCTGCTGCTTCCGTCAGCCGAATCAAAAGTTGTTCCGGTATTAGCATATTCATTGGTTGAAATATCTATCTCAGTCACTGGTGATGAATCGTTCATCGAAATCTGCCTAGTTGATGTCTTGCTTGGCAATATTTTGTCACTTTCTCCGGAATTGTCCATTCCATGATACTCGTTTGAATATGTGGACGATTCTACAAGCAGTGAGCCAGCAGGAGGTGGAGTTCCTTTGCTCCCAACTGGCAGCTCATTCAAGTTGGAACCATTTGGCGCAGCAGCCGATTTTTCACTATCTGGCATAGAACGAGGATTTTTAAGATCCATAAACTTGTTATCGCGTCCATTGCCAGTTGAAAGTTGTCCTAGTTCTCGATCCATAGACCGGAAATCAAAACGAGAATCATCGAAATCATCAGATGAAAAGATCGTACTAACTTGATTTACACGACCATCTACGTGTGTCGGCAGCATGACCGTATTGTCATCAACTTTTACAGGAGCATTCACTTCCACATCATCAATTAAAACAACTAAGTTATTGTTCGAAACTGTGAAAAATATCACCGTGGAACACTCCCCACATCTCATTTTCTTTCTGTCAGTATTCTGGGAAAATAATTTCTTAGGCAACTGGAG